>NC_046321.1:36210914-37451729 GCF_009819535.1 Lacerta agilis | reverse complement strand
TTTGTCCAAGCCCAGCCCTTGCCTGCACCGCACCTGACATCAAACATGTTGTTATCTGTAGGGCAGGTGGGTGTTGTCTGGACAAAATGGTATCACAGGCCAAAGAGAGGAAAACAGACAGGACCCATTAAATTCAGAGATTCCCGACTATATGATGCCATCGGGAGTGGTCGTGATTAATTTGGAGCTCTATTTCTCCATAACATCTGAATCCAGAGAGACTGGGCATGATCAGAGCCATTATCTAGATGAAGAACAATAAAGTGAGCATGAACCCTGGCCATGTTGATTCATGCATTGGTAACCTCAAGACTTTCTTACTGATAGGGCTTTCTGTGAGGGGCTACCTTTGAGCCCCTTCCAGAAGCTCCAAGCTCTCCTTTCTACATTTCAACAAGATGTCTGTCAACTTTTCACAACTTCTTCCACACTCGTTCTTCAAACTTTAGACACTTTTCATTTTGATTGAAAGAAGGAAAGGGGCAAGATTTTAAAAGGGAATAGAAAACAGGCTATGTCAAAAAGACACGTTTTGCCTTTGAAGTGCTCAGAGGAGTGAGCCCCAAAACAGAACACCATTTGTTCATGTGAATAACGTTTGCCATAGGAAATTCTATACTAGGGTGGAGAACCCTTTTTAGACTGAGGGCCTCCCTCGCAGAAAGGCTTGCAGGTGTCGCATGCCAGTAGTGGAGACAAAAGAGAGGAGAAGAATGGAAATGACTCTTTAGATGGTAGGTACATAGTAGCCATGCAGATATAGGAGGGTCACACACACACACACACACACACACACACACACTCCACATCCAGGCAAATATCACATTTCAAGGACACAATTCATCCAGGCAAAAGCACTTAAGGAGGCTGTGGAGTAGGGCTGGTGAGGAGTGAGGCCTGGGAAGAGTGGCTGTGGCCTGGTAGAGATGCCTAGAGGACTGCTTTGACCCCTGGACCTGAGGTTACCCAACACTGCTCTATAAACAGTGGGTATATGCCCAATCCTCCTCTCTCTATATAGCATGGGTATGAAACATTGGAATACCAAACTAATTCTGAATGCTTATTGGAGATACGGTATATTTCAGCATCCCCTGCTGAGTGGTATTTTTTTCCTGTTGTTCATCACTAGCAGAAATGGCTTTGTGTCTAAGGGCAAAAAGGCACTCAACACTCCTTAATGTGGCTCTGGCATCTGGGATAAAACAATTAAATCAGGGAACAAGCACTTCAGTTTAAAAGCTGAGGACAATGCCTGATATAGTAAATGGCTTTTTAAAGACACATGCATGCATGCCGTTTCTTTCCACATTTCAAAAAATGAAATCAGGGGGTGGTCCTAAAAAGCGTGAGAAAAAGGGTACTGCGATAAACAGTTAATAACAGATTCACATCTTTCTTCACTAGGACAAAGATCCACTTAGTAAACAGTATGCATTAAACATCACTGTTGGGTTGGGACACCCAAAGAATATTTACAATTCTTAAATCATTAAAGCTGGTCCATTTGTCTGAATTGGTTTGACTGCATGGTTCAATAGCATCTTCTGTTGCCCTCAATAGAGATGTGAGAAAAGCAGTGGAGAACCAAGAAAATATATAAGCCAAATAAGAATGATGAGTTGCCTAGTAATGGAACAGGAAGTTTAGAATTTTTTATGTGACACCTTGCAAGCTGCCTTTAATAGGTGTCAGTCACACAACGTCCCTTGCCCTACAATTTTATGGAACAATATTTCAAGGGAGAAAAGAGGAGTTTTTGCAGACAGCGATCTGAACAATTTGGACTCAGGAGCGTGCAACACAAAGAGAGAGAGGTTCAATGAGTTGCAAGGGACCAAAATCCTCTTGCTCAATCTGCAGTCATAAAACAGAACCACAAACCCATCAGCACCCAGAATAAGCAATGTGCTGAAGACCATACATGGACTCAGTGCTGTATAAAGTGTAAATTTACTCCCGGTCACGGTTGTACGCCAGAGGAAGAGAAATTTCAGGTCATAAATATCCATGGTAAAGTGGGACAGCACAGGAACTTAGGATGCTGATGAGTCAAACCAGTAATTCATGCTCCTAAACAAGCCATGCCTCAACAATCTTGTGTTTTCAGCACATGCAAAATACTTTTCACCCAATGATTCCCAGAATTACTCTTGCATTTTGTTGTATCTTACTGCTCACTGCAAAGTTTGATCTGCATTTTATGCTATTTTATTTTGGTTTTTGGCACTGTATGCCTCTTAGTCTCCTTTCTTATACACTGCTTTGAGAGGGGGTGGCGTTTGGATGTTCAGTAGTTTATAATATTTTTAGCAAACAATAAACAAATAGTGATAATTGCATGACCCCCCACTTTATTGATAGAAAGCTCAGTCAGAAGAGAATCCATTCATTCATCAAGACATTTGTATCCCACCCTTTTAGTGTTTCCACACTACTCAAAACAACTTTAGCAGATACAAAATGCAACATTCCAATAATGAAACAGAAATATAAAACAAAGCAATAGAAACATTGCAAAGAGGCACAGCAGATAGAATTGCAGTGTTCATCACCACATAAGCTATCATCAGACCAGTAAGCCAATATGTGAGCAGCCATCCAATAACCCATGACAGAAGTGAGATTTGACAAACTATTGTTAAAAATAGACATATCTATATTATTGTATGTTTGTATATTCAGCAATACCTTTCTATTAATATTTTATGGGTGTGTGAGCAGCTCTGAAATTTAATCTTCTTCTTAGTGCTACAAAATATTTCCATTTTAATGAAATCAGCAAAAATAATCTTTTAGCAAATAGAAACCAGAATAATTCTGAACGACATAAAAATTCCAATTCTTTCCAAATAACTGTATATTGCTTGTTCATTTCAATATAAATGTTAATGCTACAAATGAAAAGTAAACGGTTCAATTTTGATTTCTTCCAAACAGTAGGATCCCTCCTGCATATTTGAGAAATAGTATGATATTTGGGATAATAACTCTAAATTTTGCAGAATTAGCATACTGTCTTTTCATAGTAAAGTAAAATACAGTTTAGGTCAGAATACTGTTTTGTTTCCCAGCCACATTTCGCTTTTCTTCTTTAAGTTACACATCTAACCAGTCCCTATGAGTTTACATCCTGAACTATTATTATTACTAATTAATTAATTAATTAGATTAGATTAATTACATGTGTATACCACCCTATATCCGCAGGTCTCAGGGTGGTTCACAGGATAATTGCAATAATATTACTTACCACTCTGTGGCAACACCACAGTTACAGGTCAATCCAAAATGGCAGGCAAGGGAGAAGCAAAGGCATTTGAGTCATCTTTTCCTATGCCTTGCCAGGCTCATGCTAATAGAATGGATGGTGTGGTGGTTATGTTTTTATTTTGGTTTCCTTTCTTAAAACAATTCACCTCCCACTGAAATCAATACTTCCTCTTTACCTTCTCTGGAGTTCTAACATCAGAAAATAACTTCTGTGGACCTTTCCACAGCCTTGCAGATGATATATTTCATTTTGGATCCTCCTCTCCAAGGGTGGATATCTATCCTCAGAGACCCCCTGGGACAGGGACCATAGGGTTTCAGCTTTCACTATGCCTTTAGTCACTTTGTGACAAATAGTTGCTGAAAATATTCAATTCTTAACATAAAGTTCTTGCAACATAAAGTTCTTCTTCAATGAGATCCTTCCTTTGTGCTTCCTGTTTGGGTCCACACTAATTGATCCCTCAGAGATACTTTGGACGTGAGGCATGTGATTCCTCCTTTTATGGAGCTTTTGATATTTATCTCCCTTTTCATAGAATCATTGTTGTTGTTGTTGTTTAGTCATTTAGTCATGTCCGACTCTTTGTGACCCCATGGACCAGAGCACGCCAGGCACTCCTGTCTTCCACTGCCTCCTGCAGTTTGGTCAGACTCATGTTGGTAGCTTCAAGAACGCTGTCCAACCATCTCGTCCTCTGTCGTCCCCTTCTCCTTGTGCCCTCCATCTTTCCCAATATCAGGGTCTTTTCCAGGGAGTCTTCTCTTCTCATGAGGTGGCCAAAGTATTGGAGCCTCAGCTTCAGGATCTGCCCTTCCAGTGAGCACTCAGGGCTGATTTCCTTCAGAATGGATAGCCTTGATCTTCTTGCAGTCCATGGGACTCTCAAGAGTCTCCTCCAGCACCATAATTCAAAAGCATCAATTCTTCAGTGATCAGCCTTCTTTATGGTCCAGCTCTCACTTCCATACATCACTAGTGGGAAAACCATAGCTTTAATAGAATCATAGAATTGCAGAATTGGAAGGGACCATTGTTTGGAGGGGATTAAAGAGGTGAAAGAAAGGGAAGGGGGAGGAAGAAGTTTGGGGTGTCTGTACTGAAAGCATTTTTAAGAAAGTGGTTATATACAATAGCTTAGTACAGGCATCCCCAAACTCGGCCCTCCAGCTGTTTTGGGATTACAACTCCCACCATCCCTAGCTAACAGGACCAGTGGTCAGGGATGATGGGAATTGTAGTCCCAAAACAGCTGGAGGGCCGAGTTTGGGGATGCCTGGCTTAGTAAATGGCAGTAAATTGCCATGGGATTTACTTCTTGCTTGACCAATAGTTTGATTCAGTATAAAACAGGTTTCCTATGCTATTTGGTGGAGGGATATTTATGTGTCATGTCATATGCCTTTTAAACAGAATTAATAATAATAATAATAATAATAATAATAATAATAATAATAATACCCCACCCATCTGACTGGGTTTCTACAGCCACTCTGGGTGGCTCCCAACAGAGGTCTAAAAACAGAATAAAACTTCAAACATTAAAAACTTCCCTATTAGTCAGATGCAATGGAGTTCTTGTCCGTGGTGGTGCTGAGGTGCTCTGCTAGGTTGAAGTCCATGGTGGTTAGATGGGGTGAAAGAGGAGCAGGAGCCTTCCATGTCTTCACCTTTCTGTGCTTGGATGCATTAGTGGAGGTAAAATCTGAAGCCATGTGCATAGTTTCTAATCAAATTAGAAGAAGAAGAAGAAGAAGAAGAAGAAGAAGAAGAAGAAGAAGAAGAAGAAGAAGAAGAAGAAGAAGAAGAAGAAGAAGTATCTGCACCAGTGTCAGGGACTGGGTGGAGGAGGGGAAGGAATGATGGATACCACCTCCTTGGCCTGAACCTGTTAGAAGAAGAGGTATAGATTTACAACAGGGGTTTGTGGAACGTCACAACTCAGAGGCTGCAGAGGTGAGAAGCTGGGAAATATTGGGAGAGGAACAGAACAGAAAGAAGAACAAGCACCACCAGATCAAGGGAAGTGATAGCATCTAGATCAAGGGAAGTAATAGTACCACTATATTCTGCTCTGGTCAGACCTCACCTGGAATACTGTGTCCAGTTCTGGGCATCACAGTTCAAGAAGGATACTGACAAGCTGGAACGTGTCCAGAGGAGGGCAACCAAAATGGTCAAAGGCCTGGAAATGATGCCTTATGAGGAACGGCTTAGGGAGCTGGGTATGTTTAGCCTGGAGAAGAGAAGATTAAGGGGTGATCTGATAGCCATGTTCAAATATATCAAAGGATGTCATATAGAGGAGGGAGAAAGGTTGTTTTCTGCTGCTCCAGAGAAGCGGACATGGGGCAATGGATTCAAACTACAAGAAAGAAGATTCCACCTAAACATTAGGAAGAACTTCCTGACAGTAAGAGCTGTTTGACAGTGGAATTTGCTGCCAAGGAGTGTGGTGGAGTCTCCTTCTTTGGAGGTCTTTAAGCAGAGGCTTGACAGCCATCTGTCAGGAATGCTTTGATGGTGTTTCCTGCTTGGCAGGGGGTTGGACTGGATGGCCCTTGTGGTCTCTTCCAACTCTATGATTCTATGATTCTAGGGGAGAGACAGCTGACAGACTAAGTGTCTTTAGAAAACTTTCCAGATCCGCCCTCTTTCAGAACCCGTTGGGCATTGAAAGAAGGAGAACAGAAAGCTCAGAGGCAGAAAGCACAGATCAGCCAACACAGGGATGATGTGTAACAGGAAAAACAAAGGGGGATGGGGCTTTACTCGGAGCAATGCCAATACTGCAATAGGGACACCTTTTCTAATCCTCTCTCTGTGAATATTGAATAAAAGACTTGGTAAGAACTCTTATTGTTTACCTAATACTTGGCTGCCCACCATGGGAAGGGTCAGATTCCCTGAAGCCTGACAACCAGGGTATTTACACAGTCCCTCCCAGCATCTTCATGGCATGGACTGGATTGTTGCTCCTGATGATGGCAACAGCCCACATCCACATTGGAGTGGCCATCTGGTCAACAACTGTGCACGTGCAGGGTTCTAACATAAACATCTCCCCACCTTCACCACTGTCTCTGGCCTGCATCAGTATGCTGTAGCCTGGAAAGTTGCCTCAGTGGCTACAACAAAAACTCTGGTGGGTGATTAATACTCAGTTTAAAAGTCACATATGTGTGTGTTTGTTAGTGTATAATAAAATAATAAAAACCACACCTGTGATAAATGGGAACCATAAACATCCCTTTACCCATCCTGAATCAGACTTGGCAAGAAGCAACACATTCCTTCCCCCGTAGGGGCAATCGATGCACATGAATAGAGAAATGTGTTCTGGGTCCCCTATACACCATCACTAGTTTCAGAGGACTTTTTCAGCCCTACATTACCTCATTCCACATCCTCACAGAAATCCCTGATTGTGCATGCAGATCACACTTCACTGGATTAGGACCAAAGAAGATTGACTTTTCAATTAACAAGAGTTTGTGTCTGTAAATAAGGGCCCATCTGGAACTTTCCAGTTTCCAAACCCACAACTCATTCCAAATATTTAAATAGAAATGGAAAACGGCATGGTTACTACCAGGGACAAAATAGGATTATTAACTAATCTTGGATGTGCTGCAAGTAAGCAACTCATTCTTAAAATAGAAATTGTTTATATGTATTTACCAATGCTACCAGTTTAATTATGCTTTTAAGAATACCCAGATTTTGAATCTCTATTCATATAAATAATAATAAATGATAAATGATTCATAATAAATCATCCACTTTGTAATGAGAACACATCTGACATTTCAGCCCTGTCCAAGTCTATGGGTGGTTTGACATTTTACTCAATGAATCTGAAATAAGCCTTTAGATGTTCTGCAAAGCGTGTATTACTCAATATTGGGAGCATTTCAAATAGGATTTACAGTATGTTGCCTTGTGGTTTAGGCAAAATTTCAGTTCAGAAATATTCTGTCCTGCAACTTTTTCTAAGATTAATTTCACAGAACAGGTCAGATCTGCCTTGAACTAATGATGTCATTTTAATGTCATAAATGCAGTGCTTCATTTCTAAAACAAATTTTGAAAGTCAGGCCTATGAGGAAGTCCCTCTTCCAGACATTTGGAAGTTGGTTATATTATTCAAAGTGGGATTCTCAATGTATCTACTCAGAAATAAGTTGGGATGATCAGCAACTGATTTTGAGTTGTTTAACTTTTTATGTAAAAGAGAGTGGCTACATTTGTAGGTCAAGATGAACCATAATGATAACAAGTTGCAACAATATTTATGCTCATGTGGTCTCTTTCTCTGGTCTGACTGCAAGAAGGTGGCCACTAGGTTTTGCTTAAATGTCTATTAAACACAATTCACTACATTGTCCAGATCTTAAACTGTGGCAAAGTTAACTATGTTTAAAGGGGGGGACCAGCTTCATTAATTAAAGTTTGATTTTTGCTTGTTTTTTTAAAAAATGCAGTTCAGATAAACCAAAGTTTGTTGGTTTCAATGACACAGCTATCTATAGTTAATCTAAACTGAAAGTAAAAAGCTTTCCTCACGGCCTCTTGAGGAAGGGGAAGGGGAGAACCTAAGCCTTGCTGTGACTTATTTCGGACCCTAATAAGATTCCAGATTTGCAGCCTTCAAGTAATTTTTTTTCTGTGACTGAATTTTTAGGGCTGCACACACATCATACATTTGAAGCACACTTAAACCACACTCCCCTCCCAAAGAATAATTGGAGCTATAGTTTGTTAAAAGTGCTGAGAACCATAGTTCTGTGAGATGTAAACTAAAGTTCCCAGGATTCTATTCTCCAATGTGCTTTAAATGTTTGTTACATACACTGCCTAGTATTATTGTTTGAAGTGTATAGATAACAACTCATAGCTGTCAACCTTTCCCTTTTTTGCAGGAGATTCCCTTATTATAGCATTGGGAAACAGCAGGGAGGGTTGACAGCTATGTAACAACTACCTTTAGTGGTACATTGGAAGTACTGAGGTGAAGGTGTGCGTTCCACAATAAGGGTCTTTATAAAAACATCATTCTCTTCCCATGTAATAGTACAAAGGCTGTATCTAAAGCCTTTTTCTGCAGTGTTTTACTGTTGCACATATCAGCAGAACACTGCACCAAAAGAATCTTGAAACTGCCACATATACAATCATCTCGTGAAAACTTTGCTGGCTTGCTGGCTTGCAGTGTTATTCATGTGTACACTGTAGGAGGAAAATGATACAAGCCACAGCAAACCACAGAAGCTTCAGTTTCCTAATTAATTTTAGCAATTCTGCTAGTTAAACCAAATTCAGAGTGACCCCCACACAGCGCAGCCAAGGGACAGAAAAAAAATGCAGCTGTCCCTACATACAGTGTTGAAAATTTAGGTTCTCTTTGACATAGTACATGAATTGCACTGAAACTAACTTTATACTATGTATACTATTTATAATTAGCTGGAGCTTGAGAAGAAGCCAATGCAAGATATGTAAGCAGGGTACATTATGGATTTTTCATCTCTTTTCCTGTAATTTACTCCACCATAGGAAAGATGCAGAATGGCAGGTTTGTTGGACCGTTGCATTGATCTGGTCTGTCACATACTATGTAGCTATAGCTGGAACAGACAGTTGGGTAACTTTACAGTTTGAGCTTCGTCAGTGCTTCATTTCCAGTTTGACCAGACAGGCTGTTTAAATTAGGCTACATTGTCTGCCTTACTGTCTAAACTGATACATCGCTGCAGTCTTGTCAGTTGATGCAACTGACTAGGCTGAGATACTGTTCTATCTTTCCCCAAACAATAGTAAGCATACTTGAACTTTCATGTGCCTTGCTCTGGAATAAGAGAATTTGAACATTTCAAACAGAGGAAAAAAATCACAGGTGGTAACCTCAGAGGGAGAAAAGTAAGATAACAGTAAAAGATAACATCAAAGAAGGAAATGGCCTTATAACAACAGTCTAGTTTTCCTGGCCTGCGTCTGTTAATTCTTTTGCACGCACATCTTTCTGAGACCAGGTGTGACTTTAAAGGTGATGGACCATTCACATGACTTGTAGGCAAATGGTGAACTACATCCCCATCATGTAGGTCCACATTTAAATGAATAATATAAATGTGGGACTGTAGGGCTGTAAATGTCTAGTCATAACCACAGCAGTTGTTTTTAAGTGCACCCCATAATGGTTTGGATGTTGGTCCAAAGAATCACAGTTTATGGCATGATAGAGAGTATAACAAGACCAGACAAATGCAGATTAGTGGCTGCAATTGGCTTTCCTAAAATTTCTTAAATGTTCATTGATCAAACAGTTTCTTCATTATTACTAAAATGGCAATGTGTTAAAGGCAATTCTTCTCATCATGACAAAAAGTTTGAAAACAAAGAAAGGCTTTCCGCAGTGGTTTGAAAAGGTCATGTGAACAGGCCTCCTGGATCCCATATCGGGGAGAAAGTCTAGAGCACCACTCAGATAACTGAAAAGGCCCTCTTCCTATCAATAGAAATATTAAAGTTGGTTGCAGTAGTATCTGAATAAGTGACTCTCCATAATTTCTTAATTCCCTAGTGAAAAGGCATTTCCGACAAAGGAGATAATTCCATAAGGCATTCTCAAATTTAAAATTTAAATTTAAATTTGTATTTTTAAGCATACCTTGATTTTATCCCAGGTAAAAAAGTGAAGACCATTAAAAATTGTTGTTATATGTACTGGGCAACTATTTCCAACTAAGAGTTTGGCTGTTGCATTCTGGACCAGGCTGAGTTCTCAATTTTTCTTCAATGTCAGGTCCACATAAGCCACATTACAGTTGTGAATCCAGGAAGTTAGCACAGAATGCACAGAAGAAGATAAATTATTTGCCTCCAGAAATGGTGAAGTTGGCAATCAGTCCAAGCTGAAAGAAAACATTCTCAGTCATAACCATCCCCTGGGTAGTTGCAATAACATATCCAGGAGCACTTCCAGAATGCCTGAATGAGAACAGGTATCTCCTATATCTAGACTCACTCACCCATTTTCATTTTTGTCTTGTCTGGATTCAGTTTCTGTTTACCAGCCAACCAATACATTATAGACTTCCGGCAGTCATTCACATTGAGAAGGACGTGATACTTGTTATGGAGCAAATGGAGAAATGTATTGTCAGTCAAATGATGCTACCAAAATTATAGAATCATGCAGATGTTTAACACCATGGGAGAAAAGATGGATTGCTACAGGACTCCATGTGACACTTTCCCCAAAGCAATCGTCCCACAAAGTAGGAGTGGAACTACTGCTAAGCAGGGCCCCAATCTACACAGGAAGTCCTGAAGGACACCATGAATGATGGTAGCAAAAGGAGAACCTGAAGAATCTGCAGGAACACACCTCCTCAGGTTGTTTGTCAGAGCAGCCAAATGAGTCTTTATCCCATAAACAACACGGAAACCAGATTGAAATAGCTCCAAATAATCTACAGTGGTACCTCTGGTTACAAACACTTCTGGTTACAAACTGTTCAGGTTACAAGCTCAACTAACCCGGAAGTAGCTGCTCCTGGTTGTGAACTTTGCCCCAGGATGTGAATGGAAATCGTGTGCCGGAGGCGTGCATGCATTAGCAAAAGTGTGCCTCAGAATAAGAACGGTTTCAGCTTAAGAATGGACCTCTGGAACGAAATAAGTTCGTAACCAGAGGTACCACTGTATTATCATCTCAAACCACCTTGATAGGAATAGTTTGGACACACAAAAAAACCCAATAAATCTCTATTGTTGGGGGGGGGGCATGTCAAGGAAATATTTATTCAGTGAAAATAAAATATAACACATTGAAAAATGAAGGAGAACCAAAGAAAAGATCTGCTTCTATGGAAAATGCAAAGTTCAGAAAACTGAGCTAGATGTGCAAATTTGCAACAATCTCCACCTCAAAGTCTTCTGATCTCTTAACATCTCAAAACAGAGGCTCACCATTGAATAAAGCATCAGCAGAGAAAGGAAACTATTTTTTACGGGGGGGGGGGGTCAACATGAATATTTCTTATAAACAAAAGTGATTCCAAACTGCCATTTCTTTTGAGAATTCATCTAGCTGTACTAATGAAAACCTTTTCTCCGTTACATTTTCACTGAATTCAAAGTGTGCTTCTCCTTCAGCTCAATGGACTCCAGCTCGTTTTCCAGATTATTTCTTTTCAGCTGCCAAAGCATGTTTTATGTTTTCATATTGCTTCTTTCAGCAGCCTGGTACTTTGCATTGTTTGTTTGGGAGTCTGAAGTCTAACAGAGATTTGCAGAGCAGGGGGCAAACCTCAGTAACAAACCAAACAGGCTACAAATTCTATCTTGGGTGTCTTAAGTTACAATAAGAAATTTGGGTAGTGGGACTTATAAAGACCCCTTCCTGTGACCTTGTGAAACTTAGTCAGAGTACTGAGCTAGATGGGACAATAATTCAAAAATAATACATATTTATATACATAAACTGGTTGCTTAAAAAAAATCTGCTTCTCCCTTTTGAAAAAAATTCCAGCAAACATCTCATTACCCTATAGCTTTCTAAAAATAATGGACAGCCTACTTGTTAAATGCCTATCATTATAACAGATTAGGCAGTGCTCAATTTATGGGAAATAGGTAGGAAATCCCTTAATTAAAATTCAAATTAATTTGCTGTCCCCTGCATCACAGATGCCTGTCTGGCTTCAGCCAAAAGTTTAGCATTTAGTATCACCAGTTCCATGTGGTGGAATACTCTTTCAGAAGATATTGGATTTCCAGGCATATTTTGGTGATGTTTAATCTGAATCAAAGCAGTGGTCCAGTCCAGTGCATCCAGCCTGGCAACAGGGCAGCCAGCTGTCTTTGCCCATGTCTGATTTGTGATTAAACAGTCCCTTTTTATTCCCTTCTTGGGATCAAACCTGTCATCTTATTTATACATAGCATGTGTTTTGACAGGAAGTCATGAACTATCCATGTTACATTCTGTTTTTGCTATTTACTAATGAATTGTCAATACTGAGACCTCCTTTTTTGCCACCATGGGGAGTAGATTCAGAAGAAATTGACCAAAAGAGAGAGAGCATATATAAACAAAAAAAACATGTCAGAATGACAAGTCTGGAGTTTAGAACAAGGGCAAAGTTGACATTAGTTAGTAAATGCAAGGACTGGTTCTAAATAAGATTTTATTGTTACATTAGGAAAGCAACATGTTGAAATTTAATTGAAATAAATTAATTTAAAAGGGTTTTTCTTCCGAGATAGAAAAAAATTAGGATGCATGCAAGTGTTAACACTCACTTTGCCAGTTCTCCCCTACAGTAGCTAACATCTTTGTAGAAGCTTGCCCAACCAATTTCCTAACCATTCGTAGGGCAAAAGCTCTTCAGGTTAGAGACTTCTTTTAATTTTGCAGCTAGCATTCAAATAGTCATCACTGACCCATTCATGGCACATGTTGAGGAAAGAAAACTGCTCTGTTCAAAAGGACAACTTAGGTTACCATACAAAAAGGGTTCCAACTGAAGCTAAGAGAACACTGGAGTGGTTTCTTGCCAGTCAGTGTTGCCTGACATATGAGAATCCTTGTACATGGGCAACCATTAAGGACTTTCATAACAGATATTGAGACACATTGCATTCTTGTTATGAGGCCCATTCATGTTACACTGGCAAATTATCAAGTGGTGAATTGGAAAAGTAGTTCAAATGCCGGCTAGAGCCTAAAAGACCAGGGTTCAAATCCCCACTCGTCCATGAAGCTCACTTGATGACCTTGAGCTTGTCACAGGTTCTCAACCCATGTATTACAAAATAAGCCCAAGTTAGTCGTTTATCTCTTCTAGGTAGATGTTAGCCCTGTTCAGGCACTATTTATTTATTTTTCAGCATTTGGAGATGTGAGACAAGATGTGCTAGTCCTGTTCCCTCCACCCCAATGTTTCAGGATTATGCAACAAGGTCTGAAGGGGGCTTGTAAGTGGGGTTTTGACCACAGGAAGCTTTCTAAGAACAGTAAGGCAACCACCCCTTCCAGTGGTCACGATTGGAGAGCGCTGCAGCAAATCTACATGTTGAGAGTTTTATAATGACGGAAGAGGACCTGATGAATGGACCTTGGCCAGTCTGTCAGCCATAGCTAATCCCTATGAAAATATGTGGAAATGCAGGCAAAGCCAATACCTACTATTTTAAAGTGTTAGGCATATATTTCAGTACATCCCATCGAAATCAAGGGAAGCATAAGGCTGATTTGAGCTGGGCTGTGTCTCAAATTTTATGAACCACAATTCAACCATCTTTTTTTAAAAGACAGGAAGCATGTAAAATTTGTGATGCCTAAAAGCTAACCCAATTAATTACTGCATTTGCCATGTTTATGAGAAGATACAAATAAATAAAATTCCTAGTAAGCCTTAGTAATGACTGATGAGCACAATATCACTCCAGTGATCTGCGCTAGAATTTTCATTAAAAGCCTTATAAATTGTCTGCATCTGTTCTTCACTCCTTGGGAAATGTATGAGTTGCAATGGGAGAGGATGGCATTTGCTGCCACTTAAAAACTATAATTTTCTTAACTGAAGTATCCCCATTTATTGCAACATGAGTCATACCCTGCGGGCACATTTCTAAACAGATGTTCAAAATATTTTGGAACTTTTTCAACTCAATTAGCTTCCATTTTGGATACCAGAGACCATTAAAAGCAATTTCTGTCTGTAAAATCGTTGTTATCTATATGGAGCCAGTGATATCAAGTCACTAGTCCTGCTCCTTAATGAACCTCTGACGTCTCCAACCTGTTTCAAGTATTTGCATTATGCTGGCTGGCGATAGGTCAAGAAAAAGAGCAATGTTTAATGCATGATGTTATAGCCTATGCACAGGTGAATTACAGAGGACTGTCAAGACGTTATGAGCTGAATTTTTCATGAGATTCAATTTTGCTGCGAAAATTGCAGCTTCAGGATATGTGAAGATCTCTGCAGGAAAAATAACATGCCTTGCACTCTTTCACACTGTTTCGTTGATGTTCATAGATATTGTTCCCTGACACTGATGCTTTTTAGGAAGGGACAGATCTTCACCACAGGAATGGTCTTCACATTGGGGTACTTATCCGAAGGAATGTAGGAAACTGCCTTAGACCCTTGGCCCGTCAAGCTCAATAATGTCTACATTGAGTGGCAATGACTCTGCAGGGTTTCAGGCAGTGGTTGCTCTTCATCCATGCCTGAAGATGCTGGGGTTGACTCTGGGATATTCTGCATACAAAGAAGATGCTCTGCAACTGAACTCTAATTCTTCCCTTGTCATGCAGTGCAGAAAAATAACATCTATATTTCTGAGACAGGGTGTCGTACCACTGCTCGGCATTGCTATCAATGGGATGTATTCTCGGGCATGCAGCCCAACGTGAGGAAGAATTTCACTGATAATCTTGCAAACAAGTTTTTACTCATTCCCAAATTGGTACCCACCCCACCCCCCAAAAAAGCTTGTTGCTGCACCAGTTTCTGGATGTATTAGATTTGAAATCTGAAATTGTTTCTGTCAAGAGGAATTATTTTTCATTGTTTTTATTGCTGATGTTCTTACTGTGAAATTGCTTTGGGATATTTTAGAAGAAATGATGCCTATACAAAGTAAGGTTGTGCAACCTGTGCCCTTCAGATGTTGTTGGCCCTGCTTGCAGGCTTCTTCTCACCGGCATGATGTTGCTGGATTAGATGGACCTCTGGCCTGATACAGCAGGCTTTTTTCTTATCTTCCTATGACTTCCAGTTCCCCACAATCATGCTAGTTGGGTTGATGGAACATCAGGAGGGTCGTAAATTGCCCATCCTGCGATAAAATATATGTTCTACCACCGAGGTATGGCTCTTTTCAGTGCTTCCTTCCAACCAACCTGCTGGCCTGAGCTGAGCTGAGGATGTAACAGAAGGCAGCTTCCAGCAAAAGGTCAACAGTGTTCTGTCCTGCAGTAGTGAAGTCAGAAGCTTATATAACTACTGGAAAATAAACATTCAAACTTTGGAGGCCCTGGTGGAAGAGATGATTCCAAAGTTGATGGGCAAATGGTGTCCAACTCCAAATATCATACGGTTGTTTTATTTATTTTATGCAAATACAACCTTTTTTTAAAAGTAAAGGGGACTGAATTCATTTGAGGCTTAATGCTACTGTTTCCATTATAAAATGAAAAATTTAAGGAGTACATTAAACAGAGTAAATTCATCATGAAAGGCTGTGTATTGAAAATCCCACCAGACAAATTACTGCCAGGATTTGAACTAATCTGGTGCTGTTAAAATGGCAGCTTTCAACAGTTTTATCACTGACCCATCTTCTCTTAGGGTCTGTAGAGATTTTGTTAGCAAGTCTTCCTTTCACTATATAAATATTTAAGCGAAATGGTGAATTAATTATGACCTAGATTATTCTAATGGTTACGGCCACAGCTTCCCCTGTGTGTCTCCTGAATTATTACAACCTGCAAGATTTCAGAACAACGTTCTGGGAGGGTGGTTGGTTTGAAGTACTCCATGCTTGATTTCTGATATGAAATTCTCTCACGAAACTGTCTGCATCCTGGTTTGATCCAGTCAGTTACTTTGAGGACCATGTGGGTTTTCAAGTGGAGTTGCATACAATCAGTTTTATAGAACTGCATAAATTAATAGCACTACAAAGCTACCATGAAGGGCACCTTATGTAGATTCTCCTTCAATTAGTATCAGATTCGAACACCTTATGTTATGTTTGACCTTGTGCATTGCCTTTTGGAAATCATCTCGTTCTGAAAGAGCAGCAAGCACTTAAGAACAGTCTGTTGCAATGACAATAAGCTGTGCTTTATTTCTAGAAGTATTTTTGCCCAGGAGCTTCTTGGCAAGACTCTTTGAAACAAAAGAAACCTGCTGCTTTCTTTAGACAAGTGCTTCAATTAAAAGCACTTAATGAGCCATTCTTTCACCTCTAGAGACATACTTTTTAAAGTTCCATTTTGCATGGGCCTGGTTTATCCAGTCCAGTGTAGAGTTTGCACAGGCAGTAAGGAGGAAGGGTGGGCAGCTGAAGAGCAAGGCTGGAATTGCTTTGAAGTCATTTTTGCACCATGTAAAGTAATTTTAGCCCCCCTATCCACCGCAACATGTCCCGTATTTTGCCCAACCTGTCCTTTATTTCGCCTGACCAAAGGTGGCAACCCCAGGAGTGATGAATTCTCCTTTAGATTTACCTCTGTTGCTGAACTAGAACTCCCATCATTCCTGATCATTGCCCAGGCTTGCTGAGACTGATGGGAAATGTAGTATGGCAACATCTGTTGGGATTCTATTCCACGTTTTGCTACAGATATGTGGATTGTTGCACGTCACATGTCTGTTTGCATTCCAGCACAGATTGCTGGCATGAGAGGAACTTCCGCTCTGTATTGCTTTTGTTTTTAGTCTCTCTCCAAGAAGACGGCAGGGAGAGATGCCATGTTTTCTTTGTACTGATTTATGTAAAACAAATGTGTAGTTTAGTATGTGTCTACAGCCTCAAGCCTCTTCTGTTGCGCAGTTTACACTGCTGAGTAAAGTGTGCTCAAGTCTGCAGGCTTGAGTCACTGATCACGTCGGAGCAGAGGTCGAGGGATATCTGGAGTGGCAAGGCTGAAGGGAGACGCTCCAGCTGGGGCCGAGCCAGCTGGCCATCTGACCCCCCAATTCTGACAATATGGGGGGGGGGCAAAGTTTCCACACACGCTTGAGTGTTATGCGAAATGAGCCTAGGGAACCCACAGATTTACATCTTCTCAGGAATGGCCACAAGGAGGAGTTTGGACATTTTTTATTCCATTTTAGATTAATCACAGCTTGACATGTCATCTGAACCATAGTTAGGGCCTGGAGCCGATGCTAAACTGTACATAAATAAAATAGGTACTCCTCATGGAGGAGCAGAGCAGAGGGGAGTCTGTAAGCCCAACTTCACTACAACTAATCCTCATAATGCTTAATCATGGTTTAAGGTTTAAACCATACTTCAACATTATATGCAAATCATCCCAACAACAGGGGCGAATGAAGGCTCACCCACACCCAGAGCAGAGCAAACCACCGGCTGTGCATGCATGGTGCCACTACGTTCAACTCATGCACAGCATCGCTATGTAGGATATGTAGTGATGCCGCACATGCACCGTACATAGCGGTTTGCTGCCGGCGCCGCTTGAGCACTGTACGGATGGTGGCGGGATCCTCTGCTCATGGCTGTAGCGGCATTGGAGGGATCCCACCTCCGTCTGTACGGCACTCGAGCAGTGCCGGCAGCAACCCACTATATACAGCGCATGTGCGGCGTCGCTAAGTACAGCGCATGTGTGCAACACCGCACATGCGTTGTATGTAGCAGTTTGCCACCCACGCTGCTTCAGCACTGTACGGGCAGTGGTGGGATCCTCTGCTCATGGCTGCAGCCGCGAACGGAGGATCCTCCACATGCGGCTGTGGTGGCGCGATGGCTGCTCGCACTGCTGCGCCCAGGGGCAGCAGGGTGAGCACACTGTGGGGTGCGTTCTTGTCAAACCCCCCCCCCCCAGACATGGCACCCGGGGCGCATCGCCCCCGCCCCCCTTGAGACGCCACTGTCCAACATAAGCATGAATACACAAAGTGTATCACAGAATAATGAAGATTCTGACAGAATGATAAACCACAGCTAACATTCTAGGAGACTTTTCATAGTGTTGTAGTATGGCGAAACATCACAAATTCACATAACGTTTTGATGTAGCAGTTGTATGTATTGTTGTCACTGAAGTGAGCATATTACTTCAACAGCAAAGCAGAAAACTTTACTAAACATGAGGCATATTTTTTCGAAGGATGTTTTCATGGCTAGAATTGTTCTTCATTCCCAAAGTGCCTGATATCATTTCCGCTGACATTATGATATAAAGGATGTTGCAGCAGAGGTAAAAACAAATATTCCCTCCTCCCATTTCATGGCCAAAATTCAATTCAAAATGAAATATTAATTTCCTCTTGGAATGAGAACTACTCATGCTTCCTTTGATATATTATGCAAACATATTTCTTCAAGCGGGAACATTGTGGTATATAGCAGTAATTTTCCTTATGTCTCTTTGGTGCAATATAAGTTCGATTCCATGAGATGCTTTTTTAAACAAATACTGGATTGTACCCTTGCTTAAAACCATCACCACAAGCTCTCCCTTCAAGATCTAGAATAACTGAGAAATTATTCTGAGTTTAAGATTCCCTCCAGCTGAAATGCTAATATATAGCAGTCTTTTAAGTTTAGAGTAATGAATCAGCTACCAATTTAAAACTCACTCAGGGATTACAAATGAATGTTTCTCTTAAGAGTTCCCACATATTATTTCTGCTTCCCACCCACCCCAATCTTCACCTAGGTTTATTTTATTGCCTTTTTGTTTTCCTATAAGTTGCTTGTTATCTTTCCTTTGCAGCTACTGTAGATATTATGCCTGGATTAAGCTGGATCTCTTCATAGAGTTTTCCTTCTAGATCCCACTAAGAGAGCTTGACAGATGCTCCTATGAGGCCGTTAGGGATGGCAGTATGTCTCTGAATGCAAACTTCAGAGAGATGCTTCAAATGCCTTTGCTGTGAATCTAAAACCTTTGGAAGCAATGCAATGCTTAATTTAATTTAATTCAGATTTTCATGAGCTAGACCTGAAGAACTTGAGAGACATTTGGCTTTGGAGTGGGAAATGTTTTTCAATCTGAGGGCCACGTTCCCTTTGGAGCAACATAGCAGGGTCCACATGTCAGCATTGCATAGAGCCAGAATGGAACAATGAATATAAACTTTTTACAGCAGGCTAGTTTCTACACACCCCTCCCTATGCTCCATCCAAACTGACAACAGGCATTATGTGAGTTCAATAACACTCTGCAGCCAGGCAAAAATACTCAAGGAGTGTGCAAAGAAGAGAGAGGGAGAAGGGAGAATCCTGACAGCCCAATAGAGAGACTTGGTAAGCAGCAGACATGCTCCCCATTCCTGGAAAATATAAAGGATTAGAAAGGAACTGTTAACTTCATGGTTGCATAAGAAAATCCTGCTGGATCAGGCCAATGACCCATCTAGTCCAGCATCCTGTTCTCACTGTTGATCAGATGTGAATCTCATAAGCAATATCTAAGCACTCCCCCTTCTGTGGTTTCCAGCAGCTGGCATTGGAGAGCATTGGTGTCAAAAACCGTGGAGGCAGAGCATAGCTAGTAGCCATCCATAGCCATCCGTGAATTTATCTAATCATCTTTTAAAGCCATATAAGATGATCCCTGATTTCTGTGGGAGTGAGTTCCATAGTTTAGCTATGTGCTGCACAAAGGAGTACTTGCACTTGTCTTTAATCTTCCAACAATCAATAACTTGTCCTTCTTTGACTCATCAGTATGGACACATGAAAGGGATCTCATTAAAGACTGGGCTAGCCCTAACCCCACAAATGGCAATGTATTCTATATCCAATGTATTCTATATCCACACACACATCCTGTGTGGAATTACTATCAGCCTGAAAGTGGCCCTATGCACATATGGATGAATACACTTCATAAGGACAGAGACCCTTATTGACCTGGGAGAGAGCCACATAAACTTACATCTGTGTGTCCATTGGTCCCCAATAGACTCATGTGAGCCAGGGATCTCAGATACATGCTAGTGTTTAGGGGTGGGGCTAACCCTGTGCATTCCTGAGAGCCCCATCATGTTACTAGATTCCTGAACAGGACTATGGTTGGAATGTGTGAGCTACGTAAAAGCTCTGAGGTAATGCAAGTCAGTATTAAATTTCTGTCTGCCATATTTCGTTAATGGAAACTTTTTTCACACCAGCAAGTCATCACTTGATAGTGCAGCCATCAACAGATAAGCATGCATGCACATTTTGGGTTTTGAATTGTATACCAATGGCATGAATTGGCTTCGGTGCTGTTCTATTGGTATCTCTGTTCACTCGCTTCATATAACTCAAATCCCAGCTAATCATCCCCCTAATGAAATGATTGTGGGCCAATTCACCCACCTGAAAATTGGCCCAGTCTATGTAGTGAGTTCAATGTACATTTCAATTGGCTGTGTGGCTAACTGATAATCTGCTTGCTTCATTGCATGGTGAGATCGATTTTTCAGTGCATGATGAGGTGAATTACTGTTTTCACACACCTCATCTTAGTCTGAAAAATCAATCTCTAAATGTATTTTTCTACCTTCCCTGCTGCAAAGAATGTCGAGAACTGGGAGAACTCAGTTAGCCCCGTTATATGGCTGGGGCTGAGGCTTAGAAACAGAGAGTGATGGGAATGCAGCAATGAGGTAAGTGTTGTATTTGTATGGGAAAATCCATCCTGCCCTGATCATTTTACCTTGCTTCCTACAGATTATTATTATTATTTTTTGTCATGCAGTGCTGTTCCCAAACACTTTGCTGTCATACCCCATGTCTGTCCCCCATCCACTGGACTCACTAAGGCCAGCAATCTGCATCAGTTAGACACAAATACCCACCTTCTTGCATTCCCTCCACTTTTTCAGGGTACTGCTTTGTTGTCTCTTATCTTTTGTTCCACAATATTTATTTATTGTTACATGTACAACTCACCTTTCTTCCAAGGAACTCGAGATGGTGTGTGTGATTCTTTCTCCCCTCATTTGTATTCTCACAACTACTCTGTGAGGCAGGTTAAGTTTAGGGATGGTGACAGACCCAAGGTTCACCCAGGGACCCTCATGCCTGAGTGGGGATTTGAGGCCTGGTTTCCCAGGACCTAGTCCAACAATCTAACTGGCGCACCTTACTAGCTCCTAATGCCTTCTGGGATATCACTCTGAAAAGAGTATGCAAATGCAAAATGTTCTTTCAAACCAATTATTTCATAACATCAATTGCAAAATGAATGTACCTGGAATACCACCTTAAGGGCAGGGGTAAAAGGTTGACATTGATGGGCATCTTCTGAGGGACGACACTCCAGCAAGGGACCCATTCTTGGTGCTGGATTTGCTCCTATCCTTTGCCACCATCAACATGTGTGTCATTTTATGAAGTTCATGCCAGGTCCCTGCCCTGATGACCTTACAATTCACATTTCATTTGTAGGGGAGAAAAATAAAGCAGACCTAGTTTCGAGTGTGAGCCAATGGAATTACACGTATATAGGTTTTATTTTAGTTGGGAGCAAGGACTAAGGGGTTGAATTAGGTTTGTTGGGAAAGGTGGATTTTTCAGTAGGAAGAAAGAAAGACAGAGAACACCACATTGCTCTTATAAGAAGGTGCAAAGGAATCCAGGTGTACTTATCTAAAAGCAAATGAGAGTTTGGGGAATCTAATAGCAGTATTGCAAAAAAAAAGTGGGAGATTGGGGCAGAGACAGAAATAATGATGACACAACAATGAAACAATGCAATCCTAGACTAGTTTTTGCTGACTTGTTTTTCTAGTGAGCCAGCAGAAAAGGAACCTTTCCCCCCAAATGAACAACTTCTTTTTTTTTTTTCAAAATGTCCTGACATCTTGGGAAGAAATTTGAATCAGTGTGTCAGAACTTTCAGATTAAACTCTGCATTATAATTTGGTGGCAGAGTGTGCCCTTGCAATGGCATATTAAAAATTTGTTGCCCTGCAAATAAGGAAGGGCAGCTAACGCAGTGCTGTTATTTTTCTGAGATAATGCAAGAGACTAGGTCTCAAGCAAAGTCACTTAACTCTTTCTGCACTCGCCAGTACTCACCATCAGATACCATGTGGCTGCTTTAACATAGGAGACCTGGTGGCTCAGGCCAATGGACTATCTAGTCCAGCCTATTGCTCTCTCAGTGACCAGTCAGATGTTTCATGGGAAACTCACAAGCAAAACCTGAGTGTAATAGCACTCTTTACACCTATGCTGCACCCCTCACAGGATTTGTTCTAGTTTTAGAGCTGGAGAACCTTTAGAAACATCCAGGACAACATTTTAAGGGGGGGAATCAATGTGCAGAGGATTGATTGAACACCCACTCTGATCTACTGGTTCTCACTCCAAATGTCCAAGGCCCTCACATTAACCTTAGAGTATGGAATCCATAATTTCTACATCTCTTTTTAAAAATCAATACAAACAGCATGACATGTTATTTTGAAATGTGGTTGAGCTTAAAGACAGGAATATAAGGAAGAACGCTACATAATGTCTAGTTCTGTTCCCATTGTCAGCTCTTTCACCGTAACGTTAAACCCTGGATATGAAGTAGAATCTAACAGTGCTCATTATAACAGCGTCAATGTACATTGTTCTCCAGTATAATGGGATGTGAATCACAGGTTGTTTGGCTAGCCATCTTTCATATAAAAAAAAATCAAGGCAAATTGCAACAATTAAGAAAAATAAAGGCAACTTATCAGAATAGAAGGAATCACAGCAGCAAGACATCTCTGCTGGGCCATTGCCTGCAGCTGGGTGATAAATTGCAGCAGGGTCGTCTCCCTCCTGAATAGATCCTTCCTCCCAAGCAAACCCTTCTTCCTGAGTAGAACCCTGTCAACAGAGATGTCTGGTAAACCAAATAAGTGATTCTCCTGAGTCCTGCAACCTTGGCCTTCCCCTCTTGTCTGCTGCTGCTATTCCTCCAAGGGCTTGGGGACAATGGGAAAGAATTATGGATCTAGGTTGCACTTAGGATTGGTCATGGGGAGCTCAAGTGAGGTATCTCTGAAATGGGCCCCTTACAGCTTCATTTGGGGCAGGCCCCTCCATGTCCTCAGTGAGAGTGGATTGATGCATAGGGTCCCAATCTTGTTCCTCATAAGGGTCTGGGATCCTGAGAAGTCATGATGGACCTCTAGCTTCAGAGATGGCACCAAGAAAATCCTCCCCTACCCCTCACTCTCATCTCAGTCACACACCGGCACTCTTCAGAATGTGGGGTCTTTTTTTAGAGGCCATTGGTACCTTTCTAGGTGTAAGAATATTGTCCCCTCACAAATATGAATCATCTGCAGAACTGCATGGCAGGAGCATTAATATACACGGGTAAGAACATGGAAACTATGGAAGCTCAGGCTCAATTACCTGGATCTGCACTAAGAGACAGCCAAGATAATCTCTGGCCTCTTCAGCAGCCTCAGCTTCTGTAGCTGAAGTCAGTCAGGACACTGTCTTCCTAGACCAGGTACAAAAAGGCTTGTAAGGCAGGGAGCAGGTCTTCCAGAACTCACAGCCAAAATTATATCATCTCATTAAAGAGTTTGGTGTTGTTGTTGTTGTTTTATTTGTACCCCACCCATCTGACTGGGTGACCCCAACCACTCTGCGCAGCTTCCAGCATCTACAGAAACATAATAAAACATCAAAGATTGCAAACTTCTTATCAAAGTCTTAGAAAAATAGACATGTTTCAGGATGGTAAGTTTCCTCCTAATCATACTGGATAGATAATTGCAACATACATTGCAGCGCAACTCCACAATAATGCAAAAACTGTTACATATTTGATAGAGTGGATTGGAAAACAGACCTTTTAACAGCCTTCCTCTTAAGCAGCAAATGTATATACCAACACACTTTCCATGTAGGATTGTCTTAACCTGATTTCCAACATATCTCTCTGATTATGAACAATTTCTACAAAGGGTCCATATGTGGCAATCTAAAAATACATTGTCATTATCTTATGTATTTCTATTAAACACTTATTGGTGTGTGTGTGAGTGATGAATGCCTTTAGTAACACGGCATGCCTGAAAAGAACTAGGTTGAACACAGACCTGGCAATGTTGTTTATTTCATAGCTGTACAGGCGCCGCCCCGGGTCCTGGGGGTGACAAAAAATTGTTGGCCCCGGTACCCTCTGGGCTTGCTACGCCTCTGTGAACTGGTACATGGACCTGCTCCTACTCTAGCATGGATTTTAGCCCCTAGCATGTAACCGTATTTCAAAAGGAAGGAAGGAAGGAAGGAAGGAAGGAAGGAAGGAAGGAAGGAAGCTTTCTGTATGGTTGGTTGGTTGGTTGGTTGAATGGATGGATGGATGGATGGATGGATGGATGGATGGATGGATGCAGGGCCAGCGTGTCCATTAAGGCGAACTAGGCAATTGCCTAGGGTGCCAAAATGGAGGGGGCGCTGGCCAGGTTTGGGCGGGGGGCGGGGTGGGTGAGCAGCAGCTTCTCCGCTACAGTGGAGAAACTGCTGCTTGGCTTGCCTCTCCACCACCCCCACCTCCCGCTAAGCAGGCTTTGGCAGGGGGCGGGCAGCGGGGGGGCGCCAGGAGGTGGTCTTGTCTAGGGCGCAAGAAACCCTAGCACCGGTCCTGGATGGATTGATGGATGGATGGAGAGGAGGGAAGAAGGTGGCTTCATCATGGTCATAAAAGACAGCCAATCAGCACTCTGCCTGGCCAGCATGCCCTTGCAACAGGAGAAGCAAATTGCTCCAAGGCTTAATTCAGTTTGGGAAATTGCTCTTCTATGTGAAACAGTGACTGCAACTCCAGAGAAGGCTAGCTCCTCAAATGTGTGTGCGTGCATGAAGGTTTGCAGATTTGCCTTGTACACATTTGCACATTTTTGAAGTAGCCTCTTAAGTTGATACAAACTCTTAGGGTGGGATTTAGCATTACTCCTTCTCGGCGTAGAACCATTGAAGTTAGTGGATGTGATAAACTTAGGTTCACTAATTTCAGCGGGTCTACTCTGAGGAGGACTCAGCTGACTACAACCCCTTGGGAGATTCCGTGGCTTGTAAATCCAGGCAAAGGACTTACATTGAGCATATGTTTTGCAGCTCACTTTCCTCCAGTCAAGCCAACTGCTTGCTGGAAGGGCCATAGCTATTATCCTTTGCTCCTAGACACCTAGCAGCATGAGGGAACTGGGCAAATGTCACTCTCTGACTGCTCTGATGCTGCTTTGATTCCCCACACCCATTCAGCAAGTCTTGCCAGACTTCCCCCTACCCTGGTTTCCATTTGTACTTACTTGACCACATGCCAAGAGTGGAAATAGGATACAGGTATGAAAAGCCTTAATCTTATTTGCTTGACTGAGACATGAAGAGGCAAATGGTGACTTTTTCTTTCTTTCTTTTAATACAATAATGTTCTGGCATTCCAGTCTATCAGTCTAGGCTTCTCCCTAAATTCAAATAAATCCCTTATATAATTGATTGGTCAACCTTTGTTTATTTTCTTTTAGCTTGAAGCTGCTGCTGAACATACTGAAATGCTTTGGGCAGTATTTTTCATTACTATTGTACCATTGGAAAATAGCCTTGACCCATGAATAATGCTACAAACTAACAATATGCTATGGTGTGGTGTGTCATTTTGGCTGCAATGTACTTTCTTATTCTGGAATATTGCCACTGAAGTCAATTATACTGATCCAGAAACACTCTGGATTAGTTGTTGTGTGGCATGCTGTGAAGCCAAGCAACTGCATTCATCTGTCTAGTTGGTTGTGGTGCTCTGTCAGAGTGATGGGCGATGTAGGGTTTGTTTGTTTTTACAAAATTATTTCTAATTGCAAAGAGAATAAACTTGGAGAAATTGTGGTGTGGTGTTTTTAATTTGTCTTTCATTTGTCTCATACTGGTGTGCAATTATAATTAATCTTTGCTCTTCTGGTACCATTTTAATGCTACTTCCTCTGTTACATAATATTTATTTTACTCAAACAGCCTGCTAATTACGCTAGCACCATCTTCTTCATCAGCATATCATTTTTACTCATTGCACTTTGTAGAAAATATATTATCAAGCTTTGTTTTTGTTTTATGTTTTTAGATTAGCCATCTGGAGGTTTTAATAACCAAGCATACATTCCACAGAAAGACAAGTGCCCATATTCAAGGTTACATTCATAATCACCTTGCATTCAACATTTGCACTTCACTATTAGAATTGATGCTTTTGAATTATGGTGCTGGAGGAGACCCTTGAGAGTCCCATGGACTGCAAGAGGATCAAACATATCCATTCTGAAGGAAATCAGCCCTGAGTGCTCACTGGAAGGACAGATCCTGAAGCTGAGGCTCCAATACTTTGGCCACCTCATGAGAAGAGAAGACTCCCTGGAAAAGACCCTGATGTTGGGAAAGATTGAGGGCACAAGGAGAAGGGGACGACAGAGGATGAGATGGTTGGACAGTGTTCTCGAAGCTACCAACATGAGTCTGACCAAACTGCGGGAGGCAGTGGAAGAAAGGAGTGCCTGGCGTGCTCTGGTCCATGGGGTCACGAAGAGTCGGACACGACTAAACGACTAAACAACAACAACAACAATTGGTGATATCCAACTAAGTCACAATCAGAGTATAGGATCATAGAGTTGAAAGGGACCCCGAGGAATCAACAGACTTCAGTCCCTTAGGCTAATTGATTTCCATGGATGTACACAGAGCAGAATATGAGTAAGAGCTTAGATAATGACTAAGAATTTGAGAACTAGTGTGGTGTAGTGGTTAGAGTGTTGTACCAGGACCTGAGAGACCAGTGTTCGAATCCCCACTCAGCCATGAAATTCACTGGGTGACCAGTCACTGCCTCTCAGCTCAACCTGCCTCACAAGGTTGTTGCCGGGATTAAATAAATAAATGTTGGGTATCACCCAATGAAGACATTTCTGGAGCAAAAGGAAAGATTAAAAATAGTTCTTATATTTATTAACATCACTTGTATGTCATCCACTCACATAGCATTTTCTGGATGGCTTGCTGTAAATAACTGAAGAACTATATAAATGCAAAATATGACATCAAATTAAAAAAAGACATAAATACAACAAAAAGAAAACTCACTTAATTCCAAAAGCTAAAGCACCCATTTAATAAGTGATTGATAAGTTCCTCGGTTATTTATAAGGGTTGGGTGACTAGAAAGGTCTTCACATGCTACTGAGAAGACCAAAAAGATGGTGACAGATGAGCCTTCATGGAAAGACTGCCGCATAGCTAGGTTGCTACTAGTGGGGGCTGGTGCCCTTTTGCAGCTGGTGGGGAAGAAGGCAGGTAGACTGGCAAAGCCAATGAGGGGCACAGCCAATTCATTCTGGTTTTGTTCTGCCTTCCTGATGACTTCTTCAAGGTCAATAATGAGACTAAGAAGGAGGAAGCTGACAACAAGCATCATCCCGTGGACTGGTTCTAAGTAAGAATCAAAGGAGGTGGGAGCTAGATGAGGGAAGTCCCATTTGCCCTAAGGGTCCAGCCTCAATAGAATAGCACTATCTCAAAGGCCCTCTCCTCAGTGGTTAACCACCTCCTTTCATTTGGTCTCATCCTATTTAGGATTCTGAAGATGAAAAACAGCACTTTAAATTGAGCTCAGAAATGGACCAGAGCAGACATTGAGAATGGTGGCACATCAGGAATAAGTCCTTTTTGAAGAATTAGCAAGGATGCACAATTTTTCTCAGAGACCCATCAGAAAATTCCATTTTGCCATTTATTCTCTTTCTCTTTATTGCTTTTTCTCCCCCCCCCCCAACACCCAGCCGCCTTTTCTCTCTTCTCTCTCTCCAGTGCTCAGCTATAAACTGAGACCTCTTGAGAAATCTTTCCCATACAAGGACATCACATCAATCCACAGCATAAAAATAATCAGTTTGTTCAGTCATGCAATCCCACACTACAGAAATGTCTTGGACATGGCACAGAGTCTGCATGAATAATAAATAAAAGAATTTTTTAGCCAGCATAACCTACTTTCCACAGTTCAACAGCTCAGTTCTTAGAAGAGGAATTTTGAGAGTATTTTCTATGACTGAGCAAATGTTTTACCATGATCAAAGATGTTTTAATTCCAAATGAGTGGATATTTGCTGGCTTTTAAAAGTTAATTGTCCATAATATCATGATTTACCGTGGGGTTGCATATTCATGGCATACACTGGTAGATGTTCTGTATTAAAAAATGTATTTGTTTTCTTTTATTAATAATGTAAACAAGCACATATGAATAGAGTTGACCCACATAATCCATCCACTGCAATCTACAACCACCCACCAACCCATACAAAATTTTGTAGGCTGTTTGGACAAGCAGTCAGATCTAGTAAGTGAGAAATAGAGGATGAAAAATGGCATACCGGGTGTGGAGAAAGAGGGAGGGAGGGTGAGATAGGGAGAGAGAGAGAGAGAGAGAGAGAGAGAGAGAGAGAGAGAGAAGTGTAGCAACAGAAGAATCTAGGTAAAAAAAGAGTTACTCCTTAGAAAAATAGAGAAAACAATTTAAGTGTGAAAGAGTCAAGCTTTTTATTATGTGATCTTTTTCTTAGCATAAAGGAAAATTGCTAGTACAGAGATCCACCAATGATCTTAGTGAACTTCTTCTTAGTGAAGACCTAACTTAGAAGGTCAATACAGCCCAGGTGGTTAGGAAGGCCCAACAGAGACTTCATTTCCTAAGGATCTTGCGAAAGAACAAAGTTGAACAACAACTGATGATTTCCTTCTATCTGTCCACGATAGAAAGTGTTCTCTCATACTGCATTACAGTGTGGTATGCTGGCTTGACAGCCATGGACAGAGAGTCCCTATGGAGGGTGGTGAAGACAGCACAGGAGATATAGAAACACACCAACAGGTTAAAGAACAGTTTCTACCCATGGGCCGTGATGCTGCTGAATGAAAGACAGCAACATTGCAGCTGATGTTTGGGGTTGGTGGTAGTACGACAGCACACAGAGTGTGACAAGGACTGAGAGATTGTGTGTGGGGGGGGGGACTCATTTAATCTCACTGTAAACATGTGATACAGTGACAATAAAGTATTTCTATTTCTATTCTATATTTTTTTGTATTGTAAACTGCCTTGTGATCCTCAGATGAAGGACAGCATGGAAATTTAATAAATAAGCAAACAAATGTGGGATTTCCAGAACTGGAGAATGTCCCTTTTGCTCACCAAAACAGTGCTATAAATCCAAAGAGCATGGGAGTGTGTTTTATGAGCAGACTCTGAACATGGAAGACTCAGCTCAGCTCGAGTTGATGGGAATCACAAATGGGGTGAGCCCTGCTGTACTCAGGTCTTGCTTGTGAGCTTGTGCATGAAATGCTAAGCAAAACTGAGGCTTGGAGAGGGAGGAGAAATAAAAATAGGCCATCAGATATGGACCAAGAGGAAAATTAATAGTCAATAGTTTACTAACAACAGTTAAAGTATGTATAGTTTTGCATACTAAAATGAAAAGCTTGGACTGGAAA
Source organism: Lacerta agilis (assembly GCF_009819535.1). Lineage (NCBI taxonomy): Eukaryota > Metazoa > Chordata > Lepidosauria > Squamata > Lacertidae > Lacerta > Lacerta agilis. The sequence goes on along the minus strand of NC_046321.1, from coordinate 37,422,208 downwards.
TGATTTTTCCTTAAATGCGGTGGACATATGTGTGTATTTTGTAAGCAAATTCAAAACAGGTTGGGCACACATTTTTCTTGCAACGCTACCCAGCAAAACTAATTTTCCAAGCCATTTGTTGAATATGGATATTGGTACGTATGATCCAGGAATGCTTTTTAATTAATGGTCACTTTGAAGGAGATTTTTGCTAATTAGGAACATGAGTAGTATCAGATTTGCACATGGGACAGAAACCACTATAGTAAAAATCTCATTTTCCCATTGTGTTGTACATGATTGTATAGTTCAAGAAATATTTAGAATGGCTCATGTGCAAACAACTAACAGGTCTATGCATGTCAATTCAGAAGTTGAGTTCCACTGAAGTCAATGAGATTTACTTCCAGGTAAAGGTGTAGGGAATCACAGCCTAAAATAGCCCTCTATTTATTTAAAGATCCTGTATCGTGGTGCAATATTACAGAAGTCTTACTGCATGCTTACCTTTTTCCCCAATATAAGTAAATTTATTTTAATTTATTTGCACTTGGCAGCATTTCACTTTGACAGACAGCTAGCTGAGAAGCTTGAAATATTTTGACACAAGACCTTTAAACCCTTCCTCTCTCTCCCCTTTGCAATTGTTTTTAGAGTAAGTTTGCCTTTTAATTCAATGAGTTGACAGGATGTATAACTTATCTGTCAAAGAAGTATACATTCAGCATCACATAAGAGACTTCTAAATGCTGGAAAAGGTTCTGAGGATTGTTCAATTTTCAAATACTTTGCAGAGACAGAAGGGATTTAAACTTTGTTTTCTGTCTGGCAGATAGGGGAATGGAAAATTTGGGAACAAAGCAGCATCGAAAACAGTGTCAGGCTTCTAGGCTATGTCCCTTTACATCACTTTACAAGACAAAAATATATTATGGAACCCTGACATGTAGTTTCTTCACACACACACACACACACACACACACACACACACACAAACCCTGTTTGAAGTGTTTTGCCTGAAAGCTGTTCAAGCTCCTCCATAGCTTTTTTGCTTAATTGGTTGGAATTATGTGTTTAGCCCATGATAAAATCTAAATGGCTTCAAAGCGCTGACTGCAGAAGTTTAATCCAAGGGTAAGATTATGGGGTGTGTTCTTGTTTAATAGTCATACGATTCCTTCTGCAGCCAGTGCAGTTGCCAGGGAGGGCAGCATGGATACTGGCAAATTTTGATATTGAGTGCATGCACACACTTGCATACACTGATGTAGGGTAGGACATGCCCACTGGGATAGCTAAATTGGTAAAGCATAAGACACAGTGTGGGTGGCGCTGTGATGTAAACCACTGAGCCTTGGCCTTGCCGATTGGAAGGTTGGCGGTTCGAATCCCTGCAACGGGGTGAGCTCCAGTTGTTTGGTCCCAGCTCCTGCCAACCTAGCAGTTCGAAAACACGTCAAAGTGCAAGTAGATAAATAGGTACCACTCCAGTGGGAAGGTAAACAGTGTTTCCATGCACTGCTCTGGTTTTGCCAGAAGCGGCTTAGTCATGTTGGCCACAGGACCTGGAAAAACTGTCTGCAAACAAAAGTCGGCTCCCTCGGCCAGTAAATCGAGATGAGCACCACAACCCCAGAGTCATTTGCAACTGGATTTAACTGTCAGGGGTCCTTTACCTTTACCTTTACTTTAAGACTCTTAATCTCAGGGCCAAAGGGTTGAGCCCAATGTTGGGCAAAAGTTTCCTGCATTGCAAGGTACTGGACCCTTGCTGCCTTCCAACTTTATGATTCTATATGTCAGGAGCCAGCCGGCAGTAAATCACACTGTTCAATTTGGAGTTAACTCTTTATTAGCAAGAACACGATCTGCGCAGACTTGGCAGAGTGTCGCAGCAGCTCATCCCTAGTAAGTCTTGTCCCATGGATCAGCTGCTGAGACTGAAATCCCTGCCTCCCCACAGCTATCAAAGCCCCCTCCTCCCCAGGCCTTTCCCCCAAGCAATAGGAGACTACGCCTGTGTGAAACCAACCTCATCTCCACGCTTTTCATGCCTCTTCTGGTTCTGGGAGACGAGGAGGGAGGTGAACTTGTCGCAGAAGGATGGGGCAACACCTGTGACTCTTCACCAGTCTGACTCTTGGCCTCTCTTGCCCCATTCTCCTGCTTCAGCTTCTGCCTCTGATTCTGGATTCTCTCCACCACAGATTATCCCAGCTCACTAACCATACCCTCTGACGTTTCTGTGGTGAAAATAGGGGCATTAGGCCCATATCTTGCATCTTAGCCCTCCCTGTATCCTGTAGTTATTTGAGAGAAGACACACATTTTAATACATTTCAAATATGCATTTTCCAATTAGATGTTTTCTTGAAAAATCCTACATTTGAATTTAGATGCAGAGACAGAATGGGATTGGGGTTAAAAGCATGTGAGTGTGACACGGGCCAGAAGCAGACAGATCTGCCCATCCTTAATTACAGGATCGCATGGAGAAAAATGAGCAGCGTTTGTATGCTTGAACATGCCTTGTGACCGGAGGAGTGTGTTCTATCAAAGGATGCACCACATCTCCTCTGTCTGTTGTTGTTTATGATGGATGGAAGGTCTCGAGGAATTTACCCCAGCTTCGTTGGTTGCTGAGACATATTTCAAGCTTTAGCCGATAGCAACGAAATGCTACTAAGCACCCAAATGTTTCAGCTCTCTTTCCCCTGGAGCTTGTCCTTCTGACTGCGGCTGCTATCATCTTTGCAAATGTGACACATTAAATGCCCAGATCCTTTAAACGATCAATTTCTACTAGACAGAAGAAATGAAGTGCAAATAACACATAAGGCTGGAGCCCTAGCCAAGTGTGACACATGCTAACCATTTCAGTGAGCCCTTTGATATAGTGTCTCATTGAATCTTACTCTCCATATTCTCTGAAGTGGCAATGATAGAATCCCTCCTATTGGACTGGAAGACAAAGAACCGGGGGTGAGAGCCAGGGGAGAGGACGATAATACTGAATTAAGGCTTCAGAGGGGTAACTAGCAGGTATTTAGGTACTTATTAAGAGCATATTCATTAGGCTATATTTCTTATAGTATAATTGCAGCTATCATGCCTTAGCATATGTTATATGTACCTCACATGGGGGTGGGGAGAATGCATCATTTATGGAGAGGAAAGTGGCATGGGACAAAATAATTATGTGTTAATCCTCCTTTGATGCAATTGTTATCAATTAATGCACAGAACTACATGTACACAACAATCACAGCTCAATTCCTTTTGCTGCCTTACTTCTACCATTGTCTGGAGGCAAGCAAGCATCCCCTCCTAGAGGAGTCATCTTTCATCAAGATAGTAGCCACGTACCATAGACCAGATGAACCTCTTTACTCTGGCCTTTGACGCTTCAGGTGTATATTTTTATAACCCAGCTATCTCTTTTATAAACCAGTTGCTTCACTTTATTTTTAATGTTCTGCTTTAAATTGTTCTAACCAGCCCTGGATGGGTAGCAAATTGGGTGGGAGCTTTATGTATTTTATTCTAATGAACTGTATGTGGTTTTGTGCGAATGTGTTTATAGTATAAGAAATTACTATTTATGGTTATGCTTTCGCTATGCTGTAGATCACTTACATACCTTTTGTGCAACAAGTGACTAACAAGCGTAATTATTGGTGTAGCCAAAGGGACGCCGGCCCCTAGGAGTTGACTTCTATGCACAAACAGAGACACAGAAGACTAACTGGGAAGTGGATTGCAGTTCACAAAAAAGATTGCAATTCAGAGAAGACTTAAACAGCAGAAATCCAAGGAGATACTTCGTGTCAGCAGCATTCATCTTTCCTGCTATGTTTGCTTGTTACAGTATCCCTAGACTGGGTCCTTGTTCTCTGTGTGTAAGTGTATCCCATCCTTTGTATTTATGAATTAGGGTTAGTGTGCTAAGCAGAATGATTCCTTCACTCCATTCTCTATTCACATTTTTCTAGGGCTTTTCAGATCTTCAACTTCAAGCACCTTAACAAACTACAGTTCCTATGATGTGTTTAAGTCTGTAATTTTATCAGGACAGGTTACTTGTTTTTTACTGTTGTAACAATTGTTTTCTCAAAAATTTATCTTCTATACCATGAAAACAAATAAAAAGAGCAGATAGATAGATAGATAGATAGATGGATGGATAGACAGACAGACAGTAAGATATGGCTTTGCTGCAAGATTCTTGGATTATTACATGCAAATTCATGTTTTTTTCTACCCTGAAATAAAGAATATTTGCAACATATGCGTACCCCAAAGGCAGTAATTTCTCCCGAAAAACTTGATTAGCTTTCAGTCCCAGAAGCCCCAACTACATGTATAAAATAAGTAGTGTTGAAGGGTGAGGGAAGAACAAAGGATGCACAATCCGCAGACCACCTCTATGCCAAGCTATTGGGCAGGCATTACTCACTCGTAATAGCTGAGTTTCACAGCCTTGAGTGAAAATCTTTGGCCGTGACATATCTATTTGATAAAGCAGTATTATAACAGGGAGGTGTTGGGTGAGGATGTGGGAGGGGGGGAAGTTCCTGGAATGGCAAAGAGAACGGAGTCAATATTATGGATTGCTGGAAGGGAGAAAAGGGTTGCGCACAGCTGGATATGATGGCATGGGGCAGGTGGAGTTCAGTTACATGCAGCCATCCTAACCAAACACACTACTCAGGTGATTTTGTGGGTACCAATGAAGGTAGAAAACTGATAATCCGTACACATTCAAACTTTAAACTCTTCTCTACAATAAATGCATGGCTTACTACTGCCACCAACTGAGCAATAAGATATAACTCACACAGAATCATGCTGCTGATGTGCAGCACAGTGAAATTAACTAACATTTCCAGTGCATTGTAAGGCAATATTTTTTCCCCTATATAATACAGATTGATTTGATTAATAAATTAACTAAAGCGCTAGCCTCCTCACCTTGTGACATCAGCTTTAAGGGCAGGAAACAAGTTCTATCAACATTTGCAAAGGCATCCCAGTTCACTAATGGCAGTTTTCAACTTGGCACTCACTTGAATAGTCTCTTCCATTTCATTTCATTTCGTTTTTATTTTCCCAGACTTCATGCTGTTGCTATTCTCATTCATTCCACTGCATAGACTTATTCTTTGCATTACGCATTTTACAACACGTGTTCCAGCCTTCTTTTCTGCCACCCCACAAATGTGATCTTATTTCCCATAAATCATATACTCAGGATCTTGTCAGCAAAACACTGTTTTGTTTTGAAAGTGCTATGTAATTTAATGAAGTATGCATGGGGGTGCCTGCCAACATAATGTGGCATGAGTTTCATGACCCAAACAATGCCACTTTTTTACCAGGGTGTCATTCCTCCCTCCCACCCACCCCCCACCCCCCTCTGATTTTTCCGTATTTTCTTTTTTCTTCCTCTCAGCTCTATCAGTTGTCTGGCCATTTCTCCCACCTACCCATGAATCCTACCAAATTTGGAATCTGCTGGACTTCAGAAAAAGAGATGGCTGGTGAACTCAAACTGGACCTAAATTGACGCACTGCAGTGTGGAGTGTTCTCACTGAGCAGTTTTGGGAGGTGTTTGCCCCTTGGCATTTTCTCCAAAATTGTTCTTTCCCAAACCTATGGATACCTCCCTCTTATGTGTGGGTGGTGGCATTTTGGCTACATACAGATCTGCACTCAGAGAATGAATTCAACAAAACCATGTGCCTGACAGGTCAGAGCAAATTACAGCCACAATAATAAGCACAGAAATGGACTGCAGTGGCTTAGACCTGACACCCCCACCCCACCCCATGTTAGATGTTACTGCTCATAAACATTTTGCCATCAGTAAAATGTGCTACAGAGCACATATGATCTGGAGAGCACATTTAGCAGAGAACTGAGAACTGGAAAAAGCAGTATTTTCTGGAGATATAAAAAATTTAAATATCAAAATGTTTCAAATTTAGATTGAATGGAGAGCAAGAGATTTGGGTAAATTTTTAACATGCTCTTTGGCAAAAAGCACATTGGGGTCATGTGAAAAAGATTGAGGTTTTAAAGCCATTCAGTGGATGTTAAAAATGGAGTGAGGGCAAAGCAATTACTTTTGTAAAATATTTAACAAGATGAGGTGGTCCATGGCTGGGGGAAAGCCTAACTCCAGTTTTTAATTATTAAATGATGGGGAAGCACTTTGCTGCTACAAAGTTAATGTTTTAATAATATTTAGCACTTTAAAAACTCTTGACACATAGAAGAGGAGCAGCTGGTTAAAATGTATAATAGATACAACTGTGAAAGGACTCCACAGCAGAGCATATTATTAAACTTGTTTAGTGACTAGAGTATAGCATGCAAAGTTGTTTAAACATTAAGAAACTTCCCGTGGCAACAGCAGCATTTTAGGAACAGGAAAAGTGGCCTTATTTTGAGCCAGGCCATTCGTTCACTGAGCTCAGAAGGTGAAATAGAGCTGTCATTCTAAGGCTCAACAACTTTGGGGTTTACTTTTCGAAATATGGCAACCCTAAGGGTATTATGGCATGATAATAAAATCAGAACAGGATCTACCAGCATGCTGAATGTCACTGGTGAGATTGGGGAGCAACCTTCCCAGATTCCCCAGATATCCTGAATGTTTGTATTCTGCTGCCTCCAGTTCAGGTCACAAATGCAGCAGAGTGCAGCCTTCTTTGCTCTTTCTATTGTGAAGAGCCATAGTGCTGCCTTCTGAACTGGTACAGAAGTTCTACATCAGGCAAATGTATGGGCCTTGTTTCAGGAAGTGTGCAGAGCTCCCTTTGATCACAGGGGATATATGCCCATTACCATCATCTCCAGAACTCAGGTGGTGGAGTGCCAACAAAATTGGAGCCGACACTAAATTACTGGAGGGAGCTTCACTTTGTCTCATTGGTGGGCCAGCTCTGGGTCCTGGTTCCTCTGCTCTCCTCTGTGAAGTTCCTTGCTTCTAGGTGTTGGCTAGACTTAACTCTCCCACTTACATGCATGCATTTGGTGCACACAAAGTCCTGTTCATTTTAGCACCAATTGCATGTATTAGCCAGGCAAGTGGCCGGCATGTATATTGGCATCTAGGGTGCAAGGCTACTCAATCCACTCTAGAGAGCCCTTCCATGCATTTGGTACCCACAGATGCTGAATGGCTGAAGTGAGCTGGTATCAGATTATTACATCAGTTCTGTTAAATCAGTTGAAGCATATAATGTTGTTCATGGTGACAGTTCTGTGATTGTTTTACTAACACCTTTCCTTTCCTCCCCCTTCAAAGTTGGTTGCTTTGTCACCTGTGTAAATGTTTCTGTATTGTTAAACTATGAGAATATATAAGAATGTCAAACGTAGTTCTTAAAATTTGTTTCATTTCAAGCATGCTTAGTAGTTCTTATTGCTGACAGCAGTAACAGTTTGAGATCTATTAACTCACTCTGCTCCATTGCACAAATAATCATAATAATGTGCTTTATCTTTACATTTTCTTAAGTGAACCAGAACTGAACCAGTTGGTTCATGTGCGTCAACCTGATTTTAGAACTTTAATTGGCCTGAAACAGAATGAAACAGAACAGCTTCAGCTGCAATGGAACCTCTAGTGAATGGAAGAGAGTTGCCCTGATTGAATTAGGACGTGGGTCTCCTGAGCTTTGAAGTGATGTCGGGATCATACTTGGATAGGCAAGCTCTGATGCAGGAAGAAGGTGAAGAAGAAACAGAGGGGGGGTGAATTGGGAGGACCTGGTTGGACCTTCCCTTTCCACCCCAACTTCAATCACTTTGGAGCAGGCATGCCAGATTCTGTCCCACTTTGTGGGTGCCCAGTGTGCACATGTGCTGTCACGTACATTGTATGCATGATGTCACATAGTGCACCGTAGTGGGCACATGATGTCACACCACATGATGGGCCCAATAGGGCTTGTTGTGCCCTCCAAAAGTCCCAGGCCTTTCAGAGGGTGCAAAAAGCTCCATCAGGTCTCAGCACAGTGTGATATCATGTGGGCACCACATTGGGGTGCTCAGCTGAGCACCCACAGTGAAAAAATTGTGGGTGCCTTGGCACCCAGGGCCCCTCAGAGATGGCGCCTATGCTTTGGATGAGAAGCAGGAATGCTAGCTATCCCCTGTGACCTTCTTGCAAAGTAGAGTCTCAATGGAGGCTGGGAAGGGCTGGGAAGCAGAGGGGGAAGCCAAAACAGGAGGCAGAAGCAACTGGACAGCAGCCTGAACAGAAGGATGCAGCCTTTTCACTTAGAGCAAGGCACTGCTTTCACAGGCTGATTAGGGTTGGAGCTGGCCACCATTTAATGGGGTGTGTGCGTGTGTGTCTGTGAAATGATGAAAGCTTGTTTGAGCCTTGCTGTGCACAGTGGCAACCCTCTATTGCTACACAGGGCACAATGGCCACTGATCAAGCCCAGCAGACACTCCATGCTTCCCGCTGCCTGAATACTTACCACTGAGAGACCAGCAGAAAGAGGGCCACAAACTGTGCACAGCCTCAGTGCAAAAGCCAGTGGCCTGGAGCTTAGACCAGACAGGATTCGATCTTGCAGTCTTCTGATCTGAAGTCAGACACAGTATGCTTTCCTCCACAGGCCCCTTTTTTGCTGAAAGCAGCTTCATTCTGCTTCTGAATACCAGAAAAGGATTTGCACAGCTACACAAAGCCTGCCTATTTGGAGACAGGCCCAGAATTCAGCAGGCCTCTGCTCCAGCAATCAAGAACACAGAAACATTGGTGGTTCCATTTGCCTGAGTCTGTTTTCAAATATGCAGCTTCTTTGTTCAGCCTGGCTGTCCTGCAGAGACATTGGTACATCCCCTCCACTGCCCAGGAAATGTATTAAGTATGAGAGGCCCTATCAGTATTGGCATTCTGCCGGCTCTTGAAGACATGCCTGTATAGACAAGCAGTTCCCTGATCTCCAGACTTTAACCTCTTGTTTTTAATTGTTTTCATTGCTGTTTTAATTTATGTGCTTGTTTAATGGGCTTGTTTGTTGTACATTTTAATTATGGATGTTTAAATTGGAATACTTAGCTCCACCAACCTGGGCCAGCTAGGGACCACCTGCCCCAAATCCAGCCCCAAATTTCCAGAAAGTACAAAGAAAACACCTTTCCACACTCTTTATTCCTAGATTAAATGTAATGGTATACAATTTTTAATTATCACTGACTTGGGAGGGGATTTCTTTTTTGCATAAAACAAGCAAAACAGGGGAAAAAACAGGTTTAAAGCCATCTTGCTTCAGAGTTTGAAGCTGTTACATACAACATTACTATACATATGTACATTACAAGTATATTATATATAAATATAATATATATAATCTTGTAACCACAATAAATATTAGGAAGGGTTTTTTATTTTTATTTTAGGCACACAGCTTAGAAAAATGCAGAATCTGCACAATCTTTTAAGAGTCTTGGAGCGACTCAGTCTTACATAATTTTCACACTGAAAAAACCAAATATAGTATGTAAAATACAGCCACATCATATGCAGTTCCCCAGAGTGTGAGGAATTTTGTGTTTCCAGCATCATTATACTTGGTTTTCTAATACTATTGCTCTATACAGCTATTACATGTAAGAAAATAATCTGCAGGGTTTAAAATTTGTTTGTTTTGCTTTTTTTTTACTCAGCTAATAGCCTAAGGAATTGCGAGTGCTTAAAAAAAGTACAGGATATCTACAAAACGTATGTACAAATAAGTGCAGTCGATACAGGATTGGCGAACTCTTTGGAGCTAATTTTTTTCTTCCAATACAGGGGGAGTTAACTTGCAGGAACAAAGAAGGAAATTCCAGTTACAGCAGTAGAGAAATATGAATTCACTTAAAAAATTGTTACAAACTGAGGTAACACCTGTACTTTAAAGATAGAAAACTTTCAAATTAAATGCAAAAATAATTCTTTAAAAAATTGGCAATCCTGGCAAGGCTATGCCATCGCTGACTGATATTTTTTTATGTGCATTCCCTTCCAGTACAAATGGAAACCAGAAAAAATCAAGCCAAAGGGAATTGTCAAGCTGCTTGTTTGTACCACATGTCAGGATGTTTTTAAGCACAGAGTCATGGGGCACCTGAGATTGCACTCTGGTAAGTGAGGCCGACCACTTCTCTTAAGAGAAACAAATGTTCCAAGAACAGAGGCATCAACACTGCATTGCAGCTACAAGTCAGACTCTGGCATATCCGACATGTTTGCCATTATGTAACCGATACCATAGCGGCCATTGGGGGCAGTGTCCACAGTTGGAGAACCAATCTGTTTCCGGTATATGTTTTTGCCGAAATTTGGAGATGGCACCTCGCTTGGACTCTTGCCGTGGATCAGGCTGGTGTCATCTCCCTCGAGATTCACAGGCTCCTTTATAATACGCCCCCTTTTGTAGGAAACCGCTGCCAAGCTGCCAGAGCTATCGTCGATAAGGTTGCAGCGGCGAATCAGGTAGACTACCGGGACAGGGAGCATTGCAAAAATGATCAAGGACACACAGACTATCAGCCCCCAGGTTGGGTAGTTTTGAAATTCCTCAGTCGCCTGCATAGAGCAAGAAAAAAAATCAGAAAGATCATTCACACATCTGCCTTCCTTAAGCCTAGTCTTGTACTGCTCTCTCAGAGACCTTTCTTTTTTTATGATGTTTCATTAATTCCTCCCCAAACTGTAAGTTCAGAAATAGAGGTGTTTCCAAAATTCTCCTTATCCAAATTTCTCCCTGGTTTTCGGAAATCCAAAATTCCCCTGTCCCCACCCGTCCCCACCCCGAAGTACAATCAATGCATTAAGAATCTTCTGTTGTTCTTCTTTTTTATGTTGCAAACTGTGTGCAGTTGTGAACTATGTGCCCAGAGTCTGCCACACAGTTCCTTCCATTCATACAGGCCTTTTACATCCTCCACATCACCAATGCACATATATGTGCATTAATAAAACACTGTTAAAAGACAACCTTTGTGCGATTGTAGGATGATTAGATCAGGTCCCTTTTTGTGCCATATAGCCTTGTATGTAACAATTCATCTGACAGCCATTGGCAACAAGGGATTCATGGAGGCAAGTGAGGAAGCTGACAGAGGGGGTGGAGGCTTCCTTCTAGATCATTCTGTCATTCTTTTGCAAGTCCTCTTGGTTTCTATTCCAGTAGCGGAGGAAAATAAGTCTCTTCCTTCACAACAAGCATTAAAACACAGTAAGCTAGTGGAGGAAGAATGGATCACTTCATCTCTCTCACACAAGTCTGTTTTCCAGACGGTAAAGATGTCCTATTCCAGGCATAGGCAAACTCGGCCCTCCAGATGTTTTTGGCCTACAACTCCCATGTTCCCTAGCTAACATGACTAGTGGTCAGGGATGATGGGAGCTGTAGTCCCAAAACAGCTGGAGGGCCAAGTTTGCCTATGCCTGTCCTATTCTATGTTTGCATGCTGGCTACAGAGGAGGAGAAACATCCCCTTCTCGACAGCTACTATGGAAATACAGGCTATTAATCTCTCTGCAGAGTTTATTTTATTTTATTTTTGCAGCCTTGCAATTTTTGTAGGCTTATTTACAAGGTTGCTGCACTGATCTAGCAGCACTGTGCACTTTGTGTGCATTTATGAAATACAATGCAAAAAGAATCTATTTGGTCATATATGCACTTTATACGCCTAAAACTTATAATCATTGGTGATCCACGTTCCTTTTTAAAAATCATAACTCACCTTATCTTCAATCCATGCATTGTAACCAGGGGGACTTAATATCATTTGGACAATGCTAGCTACCAGCAAAGATAACAAAACAATTGGGGAGATATATTTCCATGTATAGTAATAGTACGGATTTGGTGAAAATCCAAGCATATCCTTTAGGTCTTCCATGAATCTGGGGTGGGGGAGGCAGTGGAGAAAAAAGAACACCATTAGCTCAAGTGGGCTGCTCCTAATGTATGGTTTTGTGATGCTCATAATTGCCAACAAAGTTAGCTGTATGAACAACTCAAGATGTGCACTTACTTGTCTATCCCGTAAACATAAGACATGGCAATATTCTCCAAAATGACGACAATAAGCAAAGGCAATGTGGCTGAATAGTCATCAAACATAGTTACAAAGTAATTACCAGACCGCTGTACAAATATTAAGCCAATGCAAAAGGCCAGAAGACAGCAGGCAACTGCAATAAAGCACAGAAGTAAGATGGGGGGAGAGATATCAAACATCCATTCATATTCTTGATATATTCTAGATACAGTGCTTCTTTAATTATTATTTTTTCTTGGGTTAGTGGATACAGCATCTTTTCTTCTTTCATGGAAGTGGCTATCATAAAGTAAGGGAATACAAGGGGATTGTTCTCTCATTTCTTCCCTACCCTTCACCTCCAGATGTGGTGAGATTGAGAAAGGACTTGAGGCTTTCTCTGCTCTGACCCTCACCCCCCTCAAAATGCTAGAAGTGAACACCTGACATGGGAGATTTCATGATTAAGTGAATGTGGTGCCTCCTCTAAATGTAAAAATGATCGTGCTCAACTTGGCCGTAGGTTGGGTTGGATTTGGATCCAGGGGTGGAGCAAGGGGGCAGGGGGCGGTACACCCCGGGTACCGCCCTGGGGAGGGTGACACTCTGGGGGCAGGCCCCACCCCCGCGATCGACGGCGCGGCAACTTTTAAAAGGCTGCAACGCGCGAACAGCAGCACAGTGTCTGTGTTGCTGCTCACGTGCTGCAGCCTTAAAGGTTGCCGCACTGCACGGAAGGGGTGCCGGCCGATCACACCCGCCATCTTGGGTGGACTGTGCATGTCCACCCAAGATGGCGGGCGCGATCAGCTGGCACCCCTTCTGACTGGCGCCGCGCCGCGTTTTAAGGCTGCAGCGGGCGAACAGCAGTGCTGCTGTTCGCCCGCTGCAGCCTTAAAACGCGGCGTGGCGTGGCACGGTGCCGGTCGGAAGGGGCGCCGGAAGGAGGCTGTGCACGTGTTGTGGCGTCACGACGCACGCGCGGGGAGGGGTGCCTTGATGTTTGCCACCCCGGGCATATATATATATATATATATATATATATATATATATATATATATATATGTGTGTGTGTGTGTGTGTGTGTGTGTGTGTGTGTGTGTGTGTGTGTATGGATGAGCATTTTAGGTTCTTATTTTATTCTTGCTCTTTTGCTTGGTTTCATGTTGTATGAAGAGACACAAATAACTACAGGGTGAGTCTTTTAAAAGAGTCCCCGTGGAACATGTGTACTCTGCATCCACAGGGCCTCTTTTAAAGGACTCACCCTGTATAAATAAGTACAACAAACAAGCAAACAAATGTAGAGATAGTGATTTCAGTATCCAGAATTGTGAGGAGGGGTGCTCCTGCATTCAGAAACAAAACAAACTACTGTATCTCCTAGCTGCCAAGTCCAGACCATTGGTCCATCCAGCCCAATATTGTGTACACAGGCTGGCCATGACTGTACAGGGTTCCAGACCAGGGGCACGCGTAGCCCTCCCTGGAGGTGCTGGGGTTTGAACCCAGGACTTTATGCAATGCAAAACAACTACCTTACCATTGAAATATGACACTTCAGCTAAATAGTTCAGGAATGGATGAAAGGGAATCAGAACAGGAGAAAATAGCACTCTGCTTTGAAAAAGAAAGATTTCAGGCTTCTGTACTAAATTATGTTCCTGAATGATGTATCCATGTTTCCTTTGCCCTTTACTATGTTTCTCAATAAGCCACTGTCAGATATATGAGTTCAGAATATGTGGCTCACTTGTCACTCTTTTTAATATAGGAACCCCTAATATAATTAGGTCTTGTTTATTTTTATTTGTGAAGAATTATGGGGGCAAAATTATGGGGGAAGAAAAGAAATCTATAACAACTCACCAGTCAGAATTTCTTTTCTCACTTTGAAAGTATCAACTATTGGTGTCGTAATGCCTTCAATGGTTCCAAACATGCTGCCAAGCCCCAAATTAACCAGCATAAGGAAGAACATCACTGACCAGAAAGGAGAAGCAGGAAAGTGGGTCATGGCTTCTGTAAAGGCAATGAAAGCTAGACCAGTTCCTTGGACAGCCTGTCAAGGAGAAAGCCAAAGGGTTAAACTTGGGTGGCAAAACAGGGGCAAATCAAGTAAAAATATTGTATAAGGTGGGCAAAACCAATGAAGAGAGGAGGAGGAAGAAAGAGGGAGCAGAACAATGAGAGTCAGAAAAGCTATTAGGAAGAGGGAAATATCTATAAATATCAAAAATGTCTTGCAGTCAATAAGGATTATTAAAACAGTCTGTAATCTTTGCATCAAAGATGGAAGTATCACTCTCACCTTGTCAAGTTCATCTTCAATTTGGCAGGGTTTCAAACCAAGGGGAAACTCTTCTTCTTTTACCTTCCGGATTATATCATAAACCAGATTATAATCTTCTGCTGTGATGCTCGATAAATTAATATGATGAGGTATAACAGCCTTGCTCAGATTGCCGACATTCAAAAGATTGACAATCTTCTCAGAATTTCTGCAAAACACAAGGGAATACAGGCGTACGCACCATCAACCCAAAGAATTGTTGTGGGAATTCCTAAGTGAAATATACTATAAAAATGGATAAGGAAATGAATGTTCATACTGGATAATGCATTTCTCATTTATGATATTTGCTTTGAAGCCCAGAACAGCAAACACCACCAAAGTTGCCAGCACAGAAGTGAAAAAATTGATGAAGGACACCAGAACAGCATCGAAATGGCAGTTGTTGTCTCTCTTGTTGTAGCTTGAAAAGGCAATGACTCCACCAAATCCAAGCCCTAAGGCAAAGAACACCTGAGTAGCAGCTTCTCTCCAGACCTTGGGCTCCAGCATTATTTCAAGCTGTTTGAAATTAGACACAATATATGTCAGCTACAAAATACAGCATTTCTCCTAAATGGAGAGGAAACAAATAATCCAGGAAGAAAACCCCCAGCACCCTAAATTTTAAACCCAAATGTTTAATCCACAAACTGAATTTGCATTCCGCACATTGTCTCATTCTTTTGCATTGCAGGTTGGTCAAAATATATGACAAGAAATACATCAGTCAAAAATCAATATATTTGCTAATCACACACAAACACACACACACTTTAAAAACAGCTTTCATAGGTCAAGAAGGGTTTTGTGCAGCTATGTTCATAAGCAGCAAAAAAATATTTAGACACTAATGCTTTATTATGAATTCTTTGTATTGTGAATTCTTTGCCAAAACAACAGGCAAACGATCATTCCAGGAACTGTTTTCCAAGCATTACTGAAATTTTATTGTTTTAATGTACTGGTATTTGACTGGAAATTGCCATGTGATCATAACTGATGAAGGGTGGTTTAGAAATTGCACATGTAAATACAATAAATAAATAATGAAACTGGGACAGCTAATGTTGAAGTGAGTATGTGAGATTTCTTCTATGAAGGTAAATGAAACTGGACAATTTTTTTTAGCAAGATAAAGGATTTTTAGATATATCTTAGTATTACTATAGTGCAGTACTATGCACTCCTGCTTGGAAGAAAGTCTCACTGAGTTCAATAGGTTTTCCTTCTAGATAAGCCTTCTAATGGTAAATAGAGAGTAACAAAACAAACCATTGTTCCATTATTTACATCTCTATTAGGCATTATTACTTCTATTAAAAGCAAATGTTTCAGCTTTCCAAAACTTTCTAAATAATCTCCTAAATCTTTTCCACAGCTAAAGGGAGATTTTTCTGTACTATAAAGTATAATTAAAAACATTTAGACAGGAAAGTTTCTCCATAGAAACACTACACGGTGCTACAGGATGCAAATCATCACCGTACAGTTATAGCAATGTTTGCTCACTAGATGGTGCTAAGTATACATGCTTCATTCTGTTTGAATTTCCACCGGAGGTTAACTGGGATGTCATCCTTCTATATGTCCACTGCTTTGAAGAAATCTAACTAAGGCTTAGTTAGATTTCTAACTAAGAAATCTAACTAAGGCTTGTAATTGGAAAAGCTCTCCCTAGCAATTTTGCCATAAATGCATGTTAAGTAATTGTCACTGATTTCAGGGGAACCTATCTATCAAGCCTTATAACCGCATCAATTAATAGATAGAAATGGAGATTTGAGGGTGCCATCCTACGTACAATTATCTTCTTAAGCACACTTAAAGGTAAAGGTAAAGGGACCCCTGACCATTAAGTGCAGTCGCGGATGACTCTGGGTTTGCGGCACTCATCTCGCTTTACTGGCCAAGGGAGTCGGTGTTTGTCCACTGACAGCTTCCGGGTCATGTGGCCAGCATGACTAAGCTGCTTCTGGCAAAACCAGAGCAGCACACGGAAACACAGATTACCTTCCCACCGAAGCGGTACCTATTTATCTACTTGCACTTTGACATGCTTTTGAACTGCTAGGTTGGCAGGAGCAGGGACCGAACAACAGCAGCTCACCCCATCCTGGGGATTCGAACTGCCGACCTTCTGATCGGCAAGCCCTAGGCTCAGTGGTTTAGACCACAGCGCCACCTGTGTTCCCTTAAGCACACTTACTTGGAAGCAAATCAGAATTACTTCTGGGTGAAGATGTGCAGAATTTTGGTGGATGGGCCATAGTTCAGTGGGAATGCATAAGCTTTGCATAAGGGTAAGGGGTAGTTCCATTCAATCCCTGCCATCCCTGGGTAGGGCTGGGCAAGACCTCTGATACCCCGGACAGCAGATGCCAGTCAGGGTAGATGACATTAACTCTAGATGGACCAATGATTTGACAGGATAAAGTAGCTTGTCAGGATTAATTTATGTGTTTACAGTGCAATCCTGTCTATGTCTACTGCAATTGTGTTTAATGGCATTTG
This sequence comes from Lacerta agilis, assembly GCF_009819535.1. Lineage (NCBI taxonomy): Eukaryota > Metazoa > Chordata > Lepidosauria > Squamata > Lacertidae > Lacerta > Lacerta agilis. The sequence goes on along the minus strand of NC_046321.1, from coordinate 37,405,322 downwards.
GTCCTAGGTAAATGTGATGAGGGGACATGGGTGGCGCTGTGGTCTGAACCACTGAGCCTAGGGCTTGCCGATCAGAAGGTTGGCAGTTCAAATCTCCGCGACAGGGTGAGCTCCCATTGTTCAGTCCTAGCTCCTACCCACGTAGCAGTTTGAATGCATGTCAAAGTGCAAGTAGATAAATCGGTACCGCTCCGGTGGGAAGGTAAATGGCATTTCCGTGCGCTGCTCTGGTTTCACCAGAAGCGGTTTAGTCATGCTGGCCACATGACCCGGAAAACTGTCTGCAGACAAACGGCTCCCTCGGCCAGTAAAGCAAGATGAGCACCGCAACCCCAGAGTTGTTCGCGACTCGACTTAAGTGTCAGGGGTCCTTTACCTTTACCTTTAAATGTGATGAGAGGTGGGTTTAGGGCAGTATGACCAGTTCTAGGAGATGCCTCAGTGCACCACAACTATGATGCAGTGAACTGAGCAAAACGCAAGCTGAGAAGCAGGGGAGGTGCCAAATTTTGGCTTTGCACAGGGCGTTGCTGAAATTTGAAAGACCAAAGGCTGCGTTGAGATGACTTCAAGGAACCTGACATTACAAAATGTCCAGGAAGCCCCTCCGGGAAGATGTCTCAGCTTAAAGGAGTGGATATTTGAGGAAGAGCCTGAGGACCAGATTTCCCTGCCCTTGCTAGCCACTGAGCCAGAGGATTAGTTTCATTCTTGTCTCTTCGCCTTCTAGCCACGCCAAGGCCTAAAAGCTCACCCTTGGGACATGAGAAGGAGGTGGCCCAGTGTGTCTATCTTCTTTTACCTTTCCTGAAGGTAAAAGCCCAACTACATGTGACATAACTGCTGTGAGTGGCAGAGATATTGTGCATAAAAAAAATAGCAAGCATGGAGTTGCTGCACACAGAGAGAAGTTTAAACCTTCCCTCTCTATCTAGAGTCCTCATGAAATCCTCCTGTCTCCTATGCAATTAAAATTAGGGAGGGGCTTCCATTATCACTATAGACTTAAATATCCCCTCCCAGCAATCTTGATACACCATGCTTGTTGTTGTTGTTGTTGTTGTTGTTGTTGTTGTTGTTGTTGTTACTACTAATCACATTTTTAATGTCACATGCCACTGGACCCTAAGTTTCTGGCCCTTGGGGCAGAGGAATGGAAGGTGTGGTGATAGAGGTTGCTTTGCAAGTGCTCACCAAGATTTTATTATTATTATTATTTTCTTTCTTTTGCGAACTTTTGTTTGCTTGACCCTTTTGGGGGCAAGCAGCAAAACATAAGAAACATTCTTCCTTTCCTTCTTGAAGAAAATGGAGAGATAAAATGAAGAGAGGGCGAAAGAGCTACATTGAACTCCTTGGTGGAAAGGTGGGATCTAAATGTAATAATAAGAAACTAGAAGGAAAAGCAGCATTTTGTCAAGGAAGCAGTTTACCCAATGGATTTTGCGATCGGCTCTGTCTGCCAAAAGACCATTACTTCTCTGTAAACCTGTCCACACAAAACTACTTGCCTAAGGTGTGCACAGAAAATGTGAAAGGAAAAAAGTTCTTATATACTGTCAGGGGTTCCCATCTACAGAGGGATTAGCAAGATCTCAGTTCAATCCAACTGCGGCTTGAGACTTCCCGTGTGACTTTTCCTAAATCTCTTAATCATTCTCTGGCTTAGTTTTTCATCATCAAGACATGAGTAATGCTCCCAGTCTTCTACCATGTATTTGTCTTCAGGGAAGGGAGTGTCTTTTTAACAGACACTTGTGGCTACTTTGTACGAATGATCTTCGACTAAGGACTTGTGAGTTTTCCACAACAGAAACTAGAAGATAGTGAGTAAAACCAACCATTTGAACGTAACAAGTAGATTTTATAACATCCCCACAGAACAAGGTTTCCAGTGCAACCTCATTCATGTCTGCTCAAAGTAAGATCCACTGTGTTCAATGGGCCTTATTCTCAGATTACAGGTGGGGGACCTGTGACCCTCGAGAGTTTGTTGGGCACATGTCAGCCCCAGCCAGCATGATGGTCAGGAATGAGGAAGACTATAGGCCAGCAACATCTGGAGGGCTACAGGTTCCCTGCTCTAGAGTCTTGCCATCATTTTATGTCCTCTTCTGTACTGTGGAAGTTGGATGGTCTCCCTAGAGAGGTTGTGGGCTCTCCTTCCTTGGAGGTTTTTAAGCAGAAGTTGGATGGCCATCTGCCATGGATGCTTTAGCTGAGATTCCTGCAGTACAGAAGGTTGGAGTATATGACCCTTGGGGTCCCTTCCAACTCTACAAGTCTATGATTAACCCACTTTGTTACAGGACAGAGAACACATAAGACTTTGCAGACGCAGGGGTGTGTGCACGTAGGTGAATAAGCACAAAATTGAGTTGTGAGGCACATGTGGCTTCCAGACAGTGCAACTGAAAATCCTGATTTCTTCAATAAATACAGTAAATAAGAAAATGTGTCTAGAATGTATGTAATGTGGGAACATAACTTGACCCTTCCCCTTTGGCAAAGTCAGTGAGATTGTTGTTTGAGTGGATTTTGACATGCTAAACCAGTTTCATGAATGATGGAGGAAGCCTCCATATTCTAAACTAAATATGAAAACCACTCGCGCTATGGTCAGGGGAGTTCAATCAGTCATTGGCCACGAGGTGAACTTGGCCTAGTCACTACCTTTCAGCCGACCTCACAGGATTGTTGTGAGGATAAAATGGTATGAGGAGCAGATCCGTGAATGCTACCTTGAACTTCTTGGGTATTAAAATATAATAAATAAAATATCACATCCCTATTGGCCAAGATGAAGTGGGGTAGCCGTTGTGGAGAGTGAAATCATGAGATGGATGCTGAGAAAAGGAAGAATTGTTGGATGGGAATTTTCCAAGAGGGTACTGCATGGAGGCAGAGGCTTTGTGTTTTATGGGTCATGCTGTGGGTCACTTTTGATATGCCCCTCTTAGAATCTTTGTCCAGCCCTAGAACAGGAAGCACTTTGCACCAGAGGTGAATGACTATGCCTGGCATAAGCAACTGTCTGTAGAACCATATTCAAGACTGATGAATGTTGGATTAGTTACCCCATGCTACCCTACTATGTAGAATCATAGAATCATAGAGTTGGAAGAGACCACAAGGGCCATCCAGTCCAACCCCCTGCCAAGCAGGAATGTAATCCCAATCAGATTGACTAGATATGTTTATGGGAGAAGAGGAGGTTGTAATCTGAAGTAGGTTTCACACACACACACACACACACCAGCTTTCCTGTTGTGTGATCCTGCACCACTGGAATGGGTGTGAATAAAGTCGCTGTGCAGACAGTGCTAACTGAGTAGAAAAGTTCCTATTCCCTGTGGGCTGAGATTTTGGCAGTGTAAACATTACCATCTTAAAGCACAGCTAGGCCGTTCTTTTTCTCAATTCAGATCTAAACTCTTAAGTGGGAAATGCATAAAAATGCAGTACTTCATTTTTTTTAAAAAAAGGACATATCCTGTAACAGGATAGATATAGATTGTGGCTAACATCAAGTGTACACTGCTTCCCAAACCAGTGAGGTGAGTATATTTGATGCAGAGTAAATGGTAGTGTGTACACAGCCTTGGTTTGAATGGTGTAAAAAGGATGAGATTTTTATTTTATTTTTTGTTAATGGAGCTTATGCTGCATAGCAGATACACACTAACTCAGCTGACTTCTTCCACCTAACTGCAATATAATCTGATCTTGAAACAAGAGTTCATGCAAACTATTCAGGCATGAGACAAATGTCAAAAGCAATCAAACATAATAGGCAGAAACCAACTACGTACCTTAGGTGTAAACATGTGACGGATACCATCCAGTGATCCATTTAAGAGCAGCCCTCTGATTAGAAAGCATATAAGTACCACATAAGGGAAAAGGGAGCTAAAGTACATTATCTGAAAAATATGAAAGGAATGTTAAAATAAAACCCATTAATGGCCCTTGTCTTCCATAGTCTAACCACATCCGCAGTGCGTTCAGAAACCTAAGGTCATCTAACATTCCCAAAGCCTTCCATGGCATTCTGTGCTTCCTTCAGAGATATGAAGAATTGCAGAATTATAGCTTGTGGATCCATTGCTCTTGTTTTTCAGAAGAAACAAATCATATGAAGTAAGAAATATATTGAAACACTTTGAAGTATACCGTGCCACTTGCGGTGCTGTTAAGAAAGGGAGTTCAACGTGAAAGGATATGAATGCATTTTAGTGATTTGGCCATGTATTTGACCAATGAATTATTTGCAACAACTCCTCCTTGTTTTCTGACCCAGAATCCAACTTCATTCAAATACTCAACAGGAAAAGGAGGATCCTTGCATTGAATTCAGCACATCAACATACACGTAAAACATAATTTGCGCATTGGGAGTCAACACCAGGAATGTGCCCCTTGACCCCTTTTCCTTCCCATTCCTACCTTTCTAGAGTTGTTTCATGCTACATGGATAACAACCAGCGCTAAAATAAACCATCGCTCCCTGAGGGGTTGGAATTGTGGTTCAAAGTGGGACTGCACATTGTGGTTATGAGGGAACAATGTTTGCATTTGACTATGGTTGACTTCAGTGCACATGTAAATTGTAGTGACAGTTAATACAAGGAAGGGAAAGGAAATTGTTGCTGAGGTGGGAAAGAAGTACACATCCAAAGGGTGGCACACAGGAGCCTCTGGGTTAAATCTAAGGCCACATCCACACCATACCTTTAAAACACTAGTACGTATAACATTTTAACAGTAGTGGGTTCCCCCAAAGAATCCTGGGAACGGTAGCTTGTTAAGGATGCTGATAATTGTAAGGAGGCTCCTATTCCTCTCAGAGCTACAATTCCCAGTTCCCTGGAGAAAGGGTTTAATGAACGACTTTGGAAATTATAGTTTTGTGAGGGGAATAGGGAGTTTCCTAGCAACTCTTAACAAACTGCACTTTCCAGGGCTGTGGGGGGCAGGAGCTGTGGCTGTTTAATGTGATATCATGGTGCTTTAAATGTACAGTGGTACCTTGGTTTAAGAACAGATTAGTTTATTAACAACTTGGATTAAGAACGCTGCAAACCCGGAAGTAGGTGTTTTGGTTCGTGAACTTTGCCTTGGAAGCAGAACATGTTTCGCTTCCTGTTGAGTATGTTCCATTTGTAAATTGAGTCCCCCGCTGCTATGGGAAAGCACACCTTGGTTTAAGAACACTTTTGTTTAAGAACAGACTTCCGGAACGGATTAAGTTTGTATGTTGCAGATGTGGCCCCAATTTCCCTTTGTTTAATGGAGGGAATTTTGTTCCAACAGTAGGATGCCTTCTATCAGGGGAAGGAAAGTTTGGGTCCAAGACTCTGTGGCTAAGGATTTTGTGCTGAGCTGAAGTCCTTTAACTCTGCTTTGTGTTACAAACAGGGAATTTAGGAGTTAAGCCTCTTATGACTCTGAGGATGGAAGGTGTGGGAAGAAACATGATATTATAATCACCACCTGGTAAAAAGATATTAAAAAGTCTGCCTTTTGAGTCTTATCATCATAAAACAACAACAACAATTCAGTACTGGAACTGGCTATATTTTAGTTAAGAAAATAAAATAGTAACAATAATAATAGGAAACCATTTCTGTACCAGAAGTTATATTACTGCTGAAATAAGAGTTTAGCAACTGTTCCACCACAATCTCTTATATAAACTAATAATCCGGGAAGATGAAATTGAGAAGCTGAATTTGTATGGATGTGCAATAGTATACATCCCCACATGGGGATTTAGTCCCATGAAAGTTAGATTACATTGTACAGTCACGAGTCTTGGATCTAATGGCATAATCTGCGAGGGACTCATAATGCATAAGTTCCACTAAAAATGAAGTTTGTGAAAGAGAATTTCCCAATGAATTGTGCTTATCTGAAGCACCGTGTGAAAAATAATAATAATCCGCTTTTATTTGCCACTGGTTTTATTATACCACATTCTGGCATGACTCAGCCCTCTAGCCCTAAGGGAAGGTGGCCGTGACAAGAGTTCCCATGTGAGTATTTTCACCCAACTCATTCTGTGAAGACATCACTCTCATTTGACTGGTGAGTCAGGACCACTTGCAGAAAGAAGAATCAGGGCAGGGTATGTATGACTTCCCTGGCAAACTCCTATCTTCCATCTGGGACATGTCACAGCAAAAGTACATCAAAGAAAGTAGAGTATCTACACATTCCCCTGCATCTCCCATTGCAATAAAAACAAACAAACAAAAAAGGGCCAATCCTAAGCTTTAAGCAAACTGTCACATGGTCCAAAACAGTCATAGATGGGTCAAACATCAGGCATGTGTATTAGCAATTTAGTAACTGGCAAAAGGCAGAGGAAAAGTAGGTGCAGAGACTGTGGAGGCTCACTCTGTATGAAATTATCTTCAGATCAATTTTATCATTCTTACCTTGATCCCCAAAATATTACGGTTGCATGGAATGTAGAATGAAAAATGTGCAATAGAGCTGGACATTTTTGTGTGCAAATGCTGCTGGAGCTTCTACTCATCTTGATCCCCTGCTTCCCTCTGTGCCCTATGTGGTTAGCTCTGGCTCACATGCTGAACTCACATCTCCACTGCTTCTGCTTTTCTTCCATGTTCTTCCAGAGCAACCATGCCTCTGAAAACCAGGCCTCTATCCTTGCCGCATCCAATGCCTCTGCTGCTCTAGGCTCTCATTTTTCACAAACCTCCCATACACAATTGGTGTGAGCAAATGCATTTTAATGTCCATTTCTCCACTTGCAGACCGCATAGAATCATAGAGTTGGAAGAGACCACAAGGGCCATCCACTCCAACCCCCTGCAAAGCAGGAAACACCATCAAAGCATTCCTGACAGATGGCTGTCAAGCCTCTGCTTAAAGACCTCCAAAGAAGAATGAAGAATCACAGTCTAGCATGTGGTCCCCTGTCTTCCTTTTGCGTGTCTCCTTTGGTCACTGACATCCTGAACACTTAATCTTTGACACTTGGCTTGGCAACTTGCTTCATGGATGCAGTCCAGATCCAGAAACAGAAAGCCAACCTGAGAAAGCCAACTACAAATCCCATTTCTATGTTGCGTTTTCTTCCCTTTTTTAATTACACACCAAGATGCAATTATAAGAATTATCTATGGCAAATGAAAACAAAACAAAACAAAACAAAGGTTCTCATACCGCAACACTCCCTCTCTCTCTCTTTTTATCCAAGTATGGTTTCTGTATTTAATAGACTACGATCGTAACGTTGATGTACCAACATTTCTCCACTGGAGAGATTACAGAAAAGCATCGTGAGTCATAACTGCCAGCCTTTCCATGCAAACTTTATGGGAGGGTAGGCAAAGGGGTGTGGTGGAGAAGAATTCAGGTGGCAAATGTGAAGAAGACTTAAATCAGTTTTAAAGAAAACAAAAGGGGAACTACTCACTTTGCCTGAAGACTGGATCCCTTTAATCATTGCTAGGCACACCATAACCCAAGCAGCCAGCAAGCAGATCGTCATTTTCCAGTTTAGACCTCCACTCTCTGAGATAGAGCTGGAAATATTGAGTGCTTCTCTGTACCAGTAATATGTTGTTGCAGAGCTTTTTTCACACTCTGGCTCCACAACTGATCAGAAAAGGAAAAGGCAATCTAAAATATTAATTGGATCCTAAATAGAAAGCAACATGTAGACAGTTCTACAAAGCATCCTAATTCCTATACAGTAGTTTGTTATTATGGTACTGCCACTTGTGGCTTATCCAGACACACACATTGAAAAATGCAGGAAGCAGTCAAGTGCTTTGGTTTTTTCCATTCTTTTGAATCAGTACAGCACCACATCTGCAAGTAGGCTATCTTGGCCGGGTGGGAGTTGTGTGTGTTTTTAATTTCTAGCCTTCATGGAATATATCCATATTGTAAACTGACAAGGTGCATAGAAAAGATCACTGGTGTCCAGGACCAATATCAGCACCTAGTGTTTTGAGGGGAGCTGCCAGGGCCCACCCCCAATGCCTGCTCTGCCACCTCCCCTTTATCTATTTTTTCTTGGTCCAAACCTGAGCAGTGCTGATTAAAAGGATTTAGACACTTTAAAGTTTCCATGGTGAACCAGACAAGGCATCATTTTGAAGCACTGGGGGAAATGAAAAAGGTGTCTTCAGTCAATTGCTCAGTGTTGTGCCACTGCCAGCAGACAAACCAGTGAGGACCCATTGACAGAGGAAAGGAGCCCACCAGAGGATAGTTTGACTGGGCCCTGCCTCATATCTGGAATTAGTGCTTTTAAGAGATCTGTAAGAAAATGGGATTAGCACATAAAACTTGTAATGTAGGAATGAGGAAAGCTGCAGCTGCCATAATCCCCTCTTCTACATAACTTTTTTAATAACTCTAGAAGTTCTTAATGTTATTAAATAATATAATTTTTAGAAGGTTCATTTAAAAAATTGCATTACTTTGCTATTCTGTTGTTTTCCACCCTTAGTTGAGGGGAAGGGCAAGAATGAAATGCAATCAAATCAATCAATCAAATCAATCAATCAATCCAAGAGCCCTGTTCTCCAAGGCAATAAGTCTTCCTACTATGGGACTGTGATCATGACAAACAGGTATTAATTCTCTAATAAGTGCTTTTTTAAAACCTTGCTACTAAAATAAGACCTTGAGAAGGGTTTCTACATGCATTTACTTGTTGAACAGCAAGACATGTACAGTCCATCAGACTTCCTTTCAATTACACCGCCACTACAACTATTAGCAACAGCAATGTAGCGTCATCCATATATATAGTGCTTTACAAATGATGCATGAACTAGAACAAGAACTATATCAGTTACAGGTGGGTAGCCGTGTTGGTCTGCCATAGTCGAAACAAAATAGAAAATCTTTCCAGTAGCACCTTAGAGACCTACTGAGTTTGTTCTTGGTATGAGCTTTCGTGTGCATGTATCTGAAGAGGTATCTAAGGTGCTACTGGAAAGAACTATATCAGACTTTGTCAAAGTCCAACCCTATAAACGTTTATTTGGGAATAAGTTCAATTGGATTCAATGAGTCTGTGTCCCAAGCAACTGTGCATAAGTACTGCAGACTTAAAAATTCCACGATGCAACTTTTGTAAAGAATATGAGAATCCTGTACATCGGAAACTTGATACAGTACAGTGTTTATATAAATTCAAATGGCTCTTAAAATGTATTTATTCTTTTAGTACTATATTCTTGAACTCTGTTCCTGCAGGGAATTCCCATTCAGCGAGACCTCAGTTGAGATCCTCTGGAATAAGGAACTTAGCCAAAGGCTGTGATCCTGCTATGATCACATAAATGTGAGCTTTGCCACTGAATTAAGCAGAGGGTAGAGTGCAGCCAATATTTAAAACCTCTTCCTGAAACTATGTATTTTATGTCAAGTTATTTAGAGAAGGAAAGTCTCTTACTTTATAGTAACCATAATCTCTGTTTGCACTGGGAACATTTGAGTACTGAGACGTAACACAAAGCTAGCAAGTATCAAGTATCTCATAAGGAAAATTTGTGCAACAAACTGTCAAGGCAACTTTCAAGGTTGCTGTTATACTTGCTTCAGGCAAAGGAAAAAATATTATTAGAAATGCAATTAAGATTTGTTTCTCTTATTATTTGGAGATCAAGGCATGTGGTCACCAGGAGATAATTAAAGCCTAGAGATAGATTGCATTCTATTATGCTTCATGATATGCCAGAATGGAATTATTTCATTATGGCCATGACTTATTGCCTAATCCCCATAGATATAAAAGTAGACATAATATAGCCTGATTATTCACAGGTATTTCAATTGTCCTCTTGGGGTTTTTTCTTATTCTTAATGTTTAGGAAAACTGAATAAATATAATAAGGAAATAATTAGTGTGACATTCAATTACCCTTATTTATGTGTTTAGTGTAAATGTTGATAGAGCAACAGGAAATGTGTAGCATATTACACAAAAACATTTCAGAACTTGCACCTTTCTGTTTCGGGCAAAAACAATGCAAATGCTACTATTAAAATTAGCTAAGTAAATTTAGAATGTATCTTTTAACCCTGCCTCTGGAGAAACTTTAAATAAAATGTTAATCAATTCATCTGTTTCTGCTTTCAGGATTTTGAACTTTTAAGGACTTTGACTCCAATTTGGAAAATCCTGTTATGTTCCTGCATGGGCTTAAATTCATAGTGGATTTATGTAGAGACTTTTCTGAATAGATGTGACTATCTCTATTCCTGTGTACTGCACTAAAACCTTAAAAACAAACAAACCATTAGAGTGAGCAATAAATGTTGATGCAGCAGATGACCAAGAGCCGGGAAGAGATGCCTGAATGTTATCGCTCATAACATTTGGTGTAACATAGGTAAAAGAAACCAGTCCTCAGGAAGACTGAGATCAAAATCCCTGCCTATATGCTGGGGTAATGTTGCTGAGACTGAGAGGTATCTCAGGCTCATCATTCTGTAAACCAATGGTGCAGGCCTATGTAACTTGGACATGTGGCAATTGGGTCATCGCCTGATCAGTGGTGGGCTACCAAGTGACTCCTAGGTTAAAATCATGTTTTGCAAAACATGTATTTCTGAGTCAGATCCATATATATATTTACTTACTTACTTACTTACTTACTTACTTAACTCATTGGGTGGAATTCAATGTCACGATAAGGTGATCATTCTGTCAGGGCAAGCGTTTTGGCTTGTCAGATGGAATGATCCTCCTCTTTCCCCCTCATATTATGTTCTGGGGTTCTCCTGCCCCCCCCCCCCCCGAGCCAATTTGGGGGGTGCAGTGATATGTTTTGGAAGAGACAGGAGGAAGCCCCATTGCAAAAGCAGAAGCCTTTGCACAGGGTTTCCACTAATGGGATTCACTAGTTGAATCCTCCCTTTTAGCCAGAATTCAAAATCCATAGCATCTTACCATATTTAAAACAATTTTAAGAATGTATAAAATATGAAAAACATAATCAGTACAGTCGTGCCTTGGTTCTTGAACGCCTTGTGACTCAAACATTTTGGCTCCCGAGCTCCACAAACCCGGAAGTGAGTGTTCTGGTTTCCAAATGTTTTTTTGGAAGCCGAACGTCCGACGTGGCTTTCACTGCTTCCGATTGGCTGCAAGAAGCTCCTGCAGCCAATCAGAAGCTCCTGCAGCCAACTGGAAGCCACGCCTTGGTTTTCGAACATTTTCGGAAATCAAACAGACTTCTGGAACAGATTCCGTTCAAGAACCAAAGTACGACTGTATAATAATAAGAAAAATTTAAATCTTTCCATATCATTTGATTCCTGCCAACATAATTGGTTGATGTGACCTGCCAGAGGCAAGATCTGGGACTGTCACCTTCAAGATCCACAGTACTTTTCTCAGATCAAAACTGCCATGTTCTTACAACATTCATAAATGTGTGGTAACATTCCCACAATTTAGTTCTAAGTGGCATCTGAAGGTGGTTCCCAAGCATGGGCAGTCAAAATGCTGGTGTCAGGCCAAGTCAAAAGGGAACATTGTGGATGTTCAGAAAGTGTCGCCTTTAAGACAAACTCTACCATATCATAATTCTTTGTTTTTGCTTTTCTGGCATGCCACATACTCATTAAATTTATATATTTTAAAAAAAACATTTTTAAAAGGTATACAGTTATACTCTATTACAATGACATACAAAATCTACCATAAGTATCTTTGCCAAACTAAACAAATGGAAATGTTTCATTTCCGGTACTGTGATTTTTAAAACTCCCAATAAGGGGGAAATGAATCAAGGAAATGCACAAGGAAATCAATGAAAGTGTCTATATGTCAAAATAAAGAGTTAGACACCAACTAAAAAAAAGTCTGGCAATATTATGGATTTTTTTTCCCTTTCTAAATTAGAACATTGTTTATGCTAGCTATCAAGTGTTATTGCTAAGAATCATACTGGAAAAGCAGTATTTGAGGGAAAGATCAATAACTTAATTTAACAATATGAAACATTCCAGTTCAGCATGGTTATACAAAACGGTGCTCAAATATTCTTAATCTAAATGCTAGAAAGTCAGCAAACGATTCACTGGGGTTTGGACCGAAATATTTGCTCTCAGTGATTTCCTCTTTAGTTTGCTTGTTTGTTTGTTTTTGTATTCTGTAGCATTTTTAAAACTTCTAAAATGTTTTCTAATAGAGGAAGGAAGGAAGGAAGGAAGGAAGGAAGGAAGGAAGGAAGGTTAATACACTGGATGCTTACAGGTATGTGAAGAATTTTTCACCAAAGGACATTGGTCCCATGGCAACGGGTGCTGAAAAGACTGAGAAAAGTAAAACAAACTCCATCCAATGATGACATTGTAGTATAGGGCCACAAAAAAGCATACCTGTGGGGGAAAGTAAAATATTTTCAGAAACAATTTTCCTAGTATTGGCATAGAAAATATTTTTTTTAAAAAAAGGCTCTCTGATGATTAAGTTCTATTATCTGATGCAGAAACAAACACCAGCTTTGCAAAGAATATGTTGAAGTCTTGATGCATCATTTAGACTAGGTATCCCTAAACTCAGCCCTCCAGATGTTTTGGGACTACAGTTCTCATCATCCCTGACCACTGGTCCTGTTAGCTAGGGATCATGGGAGTTGTAGTCCCAAAACATCTGGAGCGCCGAGATTGGGGGTGCCTGATTTAGACACACTCTCCTGCAGTGGTGCTGCCTGAAGCAAGTTGCTTCACCACATTTTGTGGCAGGGCCAGGCCTAAGTCATGACCTTACAGTGTACCACAAGGGTGGGAATCCTCAGGCCCAGGAGCTAAATGTAGCCTCCAAACCACTCTGTCTGGCAGTCAGAACTGTCCTCGTGACAAAACAAACTCTCCCCAACAATGAACCTCACTGGCCCTGCTTCAGATCCTAAGTGTCCCCCCCCCCTTCCTAGCTGGATATCCTTGCTTGCCTAGATAGAGGACAGGAAGGGGTACATGGAAATGTATACATACTATCCTATGATACAAAAGTAAAATTACAGTTGTTACTCTGCCTTTGTCTCCACTCTGCCACTGGCTTTTTGCCTCAGCACAAACCAAGGAGCTAAGCGAGATTTTCAATCTATATAATGATTGCATGACCAGGTAAGATAGACAGCACCTGCAATTTCCAAACATTTTATGTGCATTTCCTCTGTTTTAAAGTTATGATCCCTTCCTGATGAGAGGTGCCATCAGCAATGGCATTCCACCAGCTCCTGAAAACACACCTGTTTAGGCAAGCCTTCCCCTGAACTTGAGCTTTCCGATCTAATTGTTTTCTGTGTTTTTTTACTGTTTTAATTGTTATTCTTTTTAACTGGCTTGTTTTACTGTGCATTTTAGTTATGTATGGAATTTATAATAGATGTTATACTTGTAAACCACTTTAGAAGCCATTTGGGCATGTAAGCGGCTTTCCCCCAACCTGTCACTTCCATTTGTTTTGGACAACCGTTACCATCAACCACACAAAACTTTGACAATGTCCAAGAATTATGAGAGTTATAGCCCAAAACACCTGAAGGGCACAAGTTCGGGGAGGCTTCTGTAGTCTAAACAAGTAGCATGCCAGCTAATTAGTTTCATAGTAATGTGGGCACTGAGACAGATCCCTCCCTTAGTTTTAATATATAAATCTTAGGTACTCTGCAAATCACAAAGCTAATCCTTCAGCATATTAGCTCCTTTTTAAAATAAAAAGGTATTTGGAAAACTCACGGTATGCACTAAGGCTTAGGAAACAGGTCACATTACTTACTATGCAAGCAGTACTTACTACACAGCTTGCAAATCCAATTCCACCAAGCTTGGGGCTGATATAATTCCATACTCCAATGCTTCCACGCCGAATTCTCTGACCCACTGAAAGCTCCAAGAAGAAAAGTGGTATCCCTATGACCAGCAGCAAAATTAAATATGGCACAAGATAGGCACCTGTCAAACCAAGAAGATGTTGAGAAACATTGAGAATACAGAAATGTATTTTAGAAAGGAGTGCAGAACAATTTGCACAAATATCTGTTATGGTGGGGCTTGCAAAGGCTGGAACAAAGGCTATACAAACTAATAGGTAAAGGTAAAGGTATCATTGACAGTTAGGTCCAGTCGCGGATGACTCTGGGGTTACGGTGCTCATCTCGCTCTATAGGCCGACGGAGCTGGCGTTTGTCCCCAGACAGCTTCCGGGTCATGTGGCCAGCATGACTAAGCCGCTTCTGGTGAACCAGAGCAGCGCACGGAAATGCCGTTTATCTTCCCGCCAGAGCGGTACCTATTTATCTACTTGCACTTTGACATGCTTTCGAACTGCTAGGTTGGCAGGAGCTGGGACCGAACAACGGGAGCTCACCCTGTCGTGGGGATTTGAACCGCCAACCTTCTGATTGGCAAGCCCTAGGCTCCGTGGTTTAGACCACAGCGCCACCCGCATTCCAAACTAATAGGTGGATGCAATAAGCTATCTCCAATATCAAGGCCCGAAAATCAAAATCACTTTAGGAGTCGGTGTAGCTCAGAGATATTGAGGAAATATGTAGAACAGGAGTCCCCAAACTAAGGCCTGGGGGCCTGATGCAGCCCAATCGCCTTCTAAATCCGGCCCGTGGATTGTCCAGGAATCAGCATGTTTTTACATGAGTAGAATGTGTCCTTTTATTTAAAATGCATCTCTTGGTTATTTGTGGGGCCTGCCTGTTATTTTTACACGAGTAGAATGTGTGCTTTTATTTAAAATAAATCTCTGGGTTATTTGTGGGGCATAGGAATTCGTTCATTATTTTTTTCAAAATATAGTCCGGCCCCACACAAGGACTGAGGGACAGTGGACCGGCCCCCTGCTGAAAAAGTTTGCTGACTCCTGATGTAGAACATAGTAGCATGGTGGACTTGGCATAAAAAAGAAGAACTGTATATTCTGGCGTATAAGACTACTTTTTAATCCAGGAAAATCTTCTGAAAAGTCGGGGGTCGTCTTATACGCCGGGTGGAGAATCTGCGGTCGAGTATATCTCAAACTCTATATTTTACCTGGAAAAGTTGGGGGTCGTCTTATATGCCCAGTCGTCTTATACGCCGGAAAATACGGTACATATAAATAATGAGTGAGGTATGTGGACAAATTACTGGTGAAAAGGGATTGTAAACAAGGCCCTGCAGTATAATCTTCATCTTGAGTTCCTCAAAGCAGACCATCGTGTATCCTTTCAGGATCAGGTACATCCTTGTCCAGGTGACCAATCAGCACTCCAGAGACATGCCTGGTTATAATATTGGCTGTAGGGAATCTGATCAGGAATAACTACTGCTCTGGGTCTGAAGGACAAGAAGATACCACCTTACTCATAATTTACCATATAAAAGTACCTTCCACTATTTGTATGGGTAAGCAACTCTTTTCATTTCAATCTATATCATACTCTTTCAATATGTTATTTCCTCTCAAAGACTCCAGATTCATTTCTCATCAGCAACCACAGTTTGGAGATATTTGGAAATTAAGCCACAAATTCACACATTTTAAAGCACTCTGTTGTGTGTGTATGTGACCTTCATCTAAATGTTGCCAAAGAAAGCCTGATGGTGCTACATTTTCCATGTGTATTGAGGATCTGAAAGGGAAGTGATTACTTCATCAGCTCCCCCAACATTCTATACTGTATCTTCTTTGAATGCCCTGCTCCACAACCCTGGCCACCTAAAACAAACATCTGTAACCCTGGTGCCCTCCAGAGGTTGTTGGTCTACAACTTCCATCATCCCTGACCAATGGCCATGGTGGCTGCATCTGATGGAAGTTGGGATTCCAACATCTGCAGGGCACTAAGTTGGGGAAGGCTGATCCCAAATATGTTGAGTGCACATACAGGGCACACAGCTATTTCTGTCATGGTGTTGATTTTATGGGATGCCCTGCTAAATGGAAATGCACCAGGCACCATCACTGCTTCCTTTGGTAGGTAGCCGACAGTTATCTATTTCAGCTGTTATTTTTAGACACTGCTTTTCATATGGAACTCTTGGTTGCTGTTGTTTCAATGGATCTTGATTTTTATGTACGGTAGTTTTATCAGCTGTTCACCACTAACCATGCAAAGCAATCACTGCCGGAAATAATATTGTGGGGAGAGAAGCTTAGCTGTGGATGTTTGGACAAGTTACTATCTTGTGCATGAACATGCACTCACCCTTTGACAACACCGCACTGCCGGGGGCAGTGCGCTCCCCCCGTACTCCTCTTCCTCCACCAGTGCTTCATGCTGCATTACATAAAAAGCTGTGATGCCTCCCCAGTGGAAGGCTGATAGTAGTAGTCTGGAACCCTTCCCTGCCACCATGGGGTAAAAGACGCTAATTTGAAGCTTTTGATTTTGATTTTCAGACTCCCATATCAGTCTTCTACTGAGGAACCATTGCAGTTTGTTAACTGAAGCAGCAGCGTGGCCTTTCCTGGATCATTTTGGGAGGAAGTAACCATGTGACGAATTTGCTCGCAACTCCTGTGCTGCTGAACTGCAGCATGTTGCAGAGTAACAGAAGTGTTTGCTGGGGTAAGCAGGGCCAAAATCAAGAGAGTTTGTCCTTTCTTCTGCTGCTGAAAATGGACTGCTTCAAACATGAGGTGAGGATGATCAAAATGTTATAGGATCAACTCTCTAATAATAACATGATTGGTTGTACCCAATCCTAGTCCTACTCACTAAAATTAATGGACCTAAGTTAGTCATGTTGATTAATTTCAATGGGTCTACTCTGAAGCTGGAATTGACACAATACTTCCCATGGATTAGATATTTAGTTACTATATTCCAGTATTTCTAATGTAAAAATAAATGTGCTTTCTTTCTATATGCCTGCTTGCATTGCTCCGATATCCACGCACCATTTTTCACATATTCACATTGCAAACCAAGCAACATGATCTGCAAATGCCCCCATTTGAAGAAATGGCAGGGCAAGCCAGTAATTATGAGAAATCCAATAACTCTTAAGAGCAACAGGAAGTTTAGAAGGCCTGTTTTGCAGCTACAGGAAGAATAATTTCTAGTAATTTGCAGGACAAACGGAAGTTCATATATTGGAAAAGAAAAGAAATGCCAAATAAATTGTAAGGCTTTGGAAATGCACTTAGGGGGGAAATTAATTATTGAAATAATTTTAGCGACATATCCTAATGTTTGGTGTGTGTGTGTGTGTTTTACTCTCTCTCCCCACCCCACAACTCTGGGAGCTAATTCAGGGCTGGGGGCAACCCCAATTTGTTCTTTGGTGACCACAAACTGTTGTGGACAGCGTGCAGATTTAGCATTAGTTGTAGCACATCCATGGTGGCAGCACTAAAATTAAGGCTGCAATCCTACAATGCAGCTTGTTTCTGAATAAATGTAATTCTGATCAGTGTTGAATTTGTTCATTAAGTAACTTTATTTCCGTCCTTTACTTGTGCTATGGATTTGTAGCAGTTGCTGTTAGCTCTTTTACTCCAGATCCCACATGGCAACAGGGACACCTTTTAATCTATTCATGATCCAGAATGACAGATTTGTGTGCTGCAGTATAAAATCACTTAATTCAAGAAACTTGTAAGGCTCAACCTGTGATCAATCCTTTGCCTTCAGCTGATGAACTGATTAATTTACTTAATTGAAGCAAAAAAAATGTTAATAGTGCCAACCTGCGGAGAAAAAACTTATCAAATGAATTATTATTACAAGAACAGAAAAGATTTTCCATTAAAAGAGATGTATCCAGTGTCTAGAAAAAGATCCTGATACTTACATGATACTTACCTGCTGTGATCCTGATACTTATCAGCCCCTCATTGCTGCTATTTGCATTTTTTTTTTTAAAAAAAGTGTGCCCTAAATACAAACATTTAGAGCGCAAATTTAAAAAAACTTCAAATATGAGGTTAGCATACAATCCAAGTTCTCTAGAAAACCCACTGAGGAACCATAGGAAGTGAAATTAGTGGTTCCCCACCAGCAAAAAAAAGTATGTATGCCAGTGGGGTGGAACACTTCTGGAAATGGATAAGTCTCTTGGCCCACAGAAATAGTCCAACCCTCTATCTGGGGCTGGCATAGTTAATTCCCTCCAATTATAGCCAATGGAAAGGAATAAGCTCCCCCATTCCTGCCCTGCCCACAGCAAACCTGCAGGGCAACAGCGGTGGTGGTAACTTTACCCCCATCATATATGTCCAGAAGGATTGCTCTGCTGATGTTACATCTGGTTTGTGTCTGGCACACAGCATAGATTACTATAACAGTAGAAATGGGATTTACAGACTACAGGGACCAACAGCCACAATCTTTACATGACCAAAATCAATGAGTAAATATGGAGCCTTACCTCCGCCATTTTTTTGGCACAGATAAGGAAATCGCCACACATTCCCCAAACCTACGGAAAATCCAACTTGTGCCAGAATATACTGAAGTTTGCTGTTCCAAGCGGGTCTCTCATCTTCTACGTCAGATCCCTCTTCCACATCTACATCTTTGTCATCCGAGTCATTAACCGACAGCTCGCTTTTCTTGAAAGCATCTTCCACAGAGTCTTCATTTGATAGGAGATCCTTAACTGACTCGATGACATCATCATCTATTTCTCGTTTAACCACTTTGCTGTTCTTAGGCATTTGCAATAAGGAAGTGGTAATGTCAGATCACCTTCAGACAGGCTATCCAGCCTCAGTTACTATCTCTTTTCTGCCAAGTCAAAAATAATATGAACGTTTGCTTGAACTGGTTGAGTGAAGGAAGTGTCAACAATGTCCCTTGTGCAATGTAATCAAGATGTTTGTAATTGCTTGTTGTTAACATAAATACCTGTAAAAAAAAAAGAGTAATCAGATGACAGTAGAAAAGGGTACCTACCGGTATCTCATTCTGTTAAAAAAAATGATAGTTCTCTTTTTATTGCTTTTCTTTACCCAATTGATGGCTAAAATATCCATTGCTAAGATTTATTGGCTGCATTATTCCATAAAAAATCTCCCAAGACTGCAAAAGAAAACATGTAAAAGAATGAAATTTAATTGTTCCCCAGTTCCTTCCCACTTTCTTCCCCACAACTCCATATTTCCTACAACAGTAACGTCTCACTCAGAATATGACTGATTTATTAGTCTATTCTATTGTTACTTATCACAAAAAGTTAATGAAAATATATTTAAAAAAATAAAACATTCTGTGATAAATTTGAGAAACAAATGACCCAACTAGATTGTGTGATCACATAATTGTCCTACAGATGTGTGCAGGAAGAGCTCTTGCATGTGAGGGCATGTGGTGGGGCCTTGCACATTCGGATAAATGCATCATAATGGAGCATTATTAACCATGGGAATGTCATTTAAAGTTGAGAAATGTATTGCTTTCAACTTCTAGAAAGCCATATGGTAATTCCTATATGAATGTTAATTGAAATGTGTCACAAGTAAAACCATATTTGGTATACCTTTAATGTATCTCTCCTGGTATTTGTACCATGTGTGAATATTATTAACTTGTACATGAATAATTTTTAATCACAGGACAATGTAAGATTTACATTTCTTTGACAAAATGGGAAAAGTGTGAATATTTGATGTCAATTGTGCGAATGCCCCATTTTTTAGATAGGAGGTCGTATATATGTAATGTGCTTTAGCAAAATTATTTATTATATGTCATGTCAAGTGAGAAGCTGCATCTTTCCTGACAGTATATTCCTGCAGCCATAAAAGCATTCAAAACCCATGGTAGAATTGACTGGTTATAGCTTTATCACCCTTTATGAGTAGATGTACGCTTTAAAATCTTACTGTTTTTATCTTTCACTGTTCAAAAATGGTACCAAATTGGCAATATTTATATGTTGCCTGAGGAGAATCAGAGGTCTGTGTTTGGCAAGAAGAGGTATGCTTACATAACTGCTTCAACACGTGCTACAAAGGAATCAATACAGTCCAAATGAATAATGGCGTAGTTTAACCCACTTTGAGTAGATTTGAAGTAGTGTACAGAGTGGATTGTAGAGAATGTGGGTCAGCTTGCAAAGGCACTGAGGAAGAAAGCTACTTGAATCCACTCAGCTGAATCCAACTTAACATGCTGACAACATTATGACAGCTCAGACAGTAGAGCATGAGACTTAATCTCAGGGTCATGGGTTCAAGCCCCATCTTGGGCAAAAGATTCATGCAATGCAGGGAGTTGGACTAGATAATCTGCATGGTCCCTGCCAACGCTGTAGTTCTATGATTCAGTTTGATCATGTTAATTGGTCCTGAGATTCTTGATACGTCACTTTGCCTCATTTAAATTCTTAATGCAGGTCTGCCTTGCATTAAAAATAAGATCATGGATATGGGTAGTCAAGTTCCCCAGGTTAACTTTGCAGTTTTACTAAGCAGGTGTCACGCGCTTCAAGATACAGTCCTGAAACTATGGAAGTTATTTCATATGGTGTTGAACTATAAGATTCACCCAATCTTGGCTTTGAAATTTTAGCTCTCTGGATTTCTGAAGAGCTGAATGTTTTCAGGCTTCTTCAACATTTCTACTATAATGACAGGGAAAAAGCAAATCAGGCTGTTCCAAGGTCATTCCATTTATCTTCTGGCTTCCAGACCTTAATAATAACTGAAAAGTCCAGCAAGTTTCAGAAGCGGTTAGCAACAACATTTCACCAGCACCTGCCCCTGTAAAATGAAAATCCTGATTCCATTATTTGACTATTTCAAGTTTTAAAAAACCTCTATAGTAGATAAAGGAGTTTTTAGTCTGAATTACATCAGCCAAGGGAGAATGAATAAAACCTGCCTGATTAATATAAATGGGAAATGTACCAAATGTACCAAACCAATCAGGCATTTACATAACACGGGAGACCATCAAAAACAAGGATGAAAACAATATCTCATTTCAGAAACACTGATAAATGCTAGATCCTGGTACATTTAGATCAATGTGGCCTCTAGATAACTTATATGAACCTACTAAAAGCTTGCAATAAAGCCTAATAATGGAAAAATCATAGAAAATAGAGCTATTTACCAGCCAGTTTCTATAGAGCAGCTTTGCCAAAGCTGGATATGCATACCTTTTCTTTTCAAAATGTCTGTTCTGAGATGGGAGGTAAAGGCATGTCATGTGCATGATGAAATATTAGAAGAGCGCAGATATTTTGCAATTTAATATATGGCAAGGAAACAGAAGTAGCCTATTTAAATTAATATTAATAGATACAGTGGATCAACTTTTTTCTCTCTCTCGCAGGAGAGTCAAAGGCATGCTAATCCCAGTTGACCACACTTGGAACAGAGCTGATTTGCCCTCTGCTGCCAAAACAGAATTAGCATGCCTCGCTATAGGAACGGTATAATAGATTCCTCGGTCAATTTGCCCATATTTTCAAAAGAAAAAGAAAGTGAAAACCAAACACTAACTTCTCCAATGACTCAGCGTTGTAAAAACCACACGTACCGCATGGAGCCCCACAGGATACAAATTAAATAACAACACAAGTGTAAAATAATCATGAAAATAAATAAATAAATATAAGCACAGAAAAGTACCGTTTTAAAATAAATTATTTAATGTCAATTGGTACGCTAATAATTTAGGGGAGGAGCTGTAGATCACTGGTAAAGCACCTGCTTTGATTGCAACAGGTCCCAGGTTCTGTTCACATCATCATCTCCATGTAGGACCTGGGGGGGGGGGGACTTTGAAGAGCTGCTGCCAGTCAGTGTAAATAATACTGACCTTGATAGGCCAATGGTTTGACTCAGAATAAGGCAGCATTCTATGTTTCTATGGAAACCTGCTATTTGATACTGGTGATATGTTTTGTAAAGTGTGTTATCCCCATGTCAGGGTTGTAGGGGTGGGTTTATTTGTTTTTCCTTATCGCTGCAGTATCACCTGTTGCAGCTCTTTATGTTTTTCTCTGTAAAAGGAAATTACAATCACTTAGCTATGGAAGAAAGTAAAGGATAGCATGGAAGCTAAACCTCCTTTCTACCCCAATGACACCAGGCAATGAGAATCAGGCCCCCTCCCACTTGAATATCCCTGTCCCGAGATCTAGTTCTCAAATTTTAATGGAGCAGACATCCCTGGGTAGCTTTTCCTGCTTCAATAAAATAAGCTACTTATTACAACATGAAGGTTTGTTTATTTATTTAAGACATGTATATCCTGTTTAATCATTTGCATTTCTATGCAGTGTACATAAAAACAATCCACAGAAAATGGGACAATAAAATAATAAATATTCATTATAAGACTGAAAACTACTTGTATATACCTGCTGGAGCAAAAAAGTCTTTGTCATGCACCTGAAATTTAGCAGGAAGGTATATGACAGACTTGGGGGCGTGGGTGGCGCTGTTGTCTATACCACAGAGCCTAGGGCTTGCTGATCAGAAGGTCGGTGGTTCGAATCCCTGCAACAGGGTAAGCTCCCGTTGCTCGGTCCCTGCTCCTGCCAACCTAGCAGTTTGAAAGCACGTCAAAGTGCAAGTAGATAAATAGGTACTGCTCCGGCGGGATGGTAAATGGCGCTTCCGTATGCTGCTCTGGTTTGCCAGAAGCAGCTTAGTCATGCTGGCCACATGACCCGGAAGCTGTACCCTGACTCCCTCAGCCAATAAAGCGAGATGAGCTCCGCAACCCCAGAGTCGTCCGTGACTGGACCTAATGGTCAGGGGTCCCTTTACCTATATAGAAGACTTGAGCCCATGAGACTGAATGTATGACTTTGAGAAGTTGCAAGTTATGCATTTGTCTGCTTCAACAGTCTAGCCAACAGCATTTTGCACTCTGTGGTGGAGACCCCACAATCTGGCACCTTCTCTGTGAGTGTGCCACATCACAGAGGCAGCTGGGTTGAGTTCTGCAGCACAGACATTCCCTACCTGCTAACAATCAGAAAAAGAGTGGAACACTCACAGCTTTTTATTTAAGAGCATCAGTTTTGAGTAAATTTTGACAGCATCACAAAAGAATGGGCTTGCCAAACTTTTTGTTTTGTTTTGTTTTGTTTTGTTTCAGAAAGGCTCTGAGCCATTCCAAAAATGCATTGCAGGTACAACAACAACAACAACAACAACAACAGTTATAGCTGTTCCCATCACTGCCTCTCTCTGCTAGGCAGAGCTATGCTACTGTCTATTCTGCATTCTGGAAAGACAAAAGAGTGAAAAAGAGTGATAGAGTGAAAAGATGGATGCCCCAGATAGGAATAGTTGTCTTTCATTTCTTTTTTTATCTGTCTGACAGTGTCTGTTGAGTGTTTGTTTTTGGTCAAAGTGCTCTTTGGGGAAAGTGCCCCTTCACCTTACATATGAACCCATAGTTCTTTAGGCATGCGAGCAGAATAATGTAGGCCCATGCCACTTATCCTGATAAATGAGATCTTTGTTTTCTTTGGGGGGATCTTATATTGTTCTGGTGGCGTACAGGAACTGGCTGCAGTGTTAGTCAGAATCTTATCTTCTGTTGTGATGGTCATCTTAGGCTCTCCTTTAACTCCATACAGAGTGAAAAATTTAGCCATCATTGGTGGTTGAAATAATGCCCTGCAGAAATACAGGTATCTAGCAAGTCCTCCCCCCCCCCCGGCAATACCAATGTTAGGCTATTCCTCCAGCATAGAGGCTATGCAAGAGATAGCCTCCTACCAACGACTGGCCCAAGGTCACCCAATGAGCTTCGGGGTTGAGTGAGGGTTTGAATCTTAGTCTCCCGGGTCCTTTCCCAACATTTTAGCCACTACACTTCACTGGTTGTCAGTATTTCCACCAATGTAGAATTGTGTTCTACCAGTGCTAGTGGATTTAGGAGAAATTGCTACCTAGGCAATGAGTATTTCTTCTGGATAAGTTCACATTGTTAGGGAATAATACAGTCAGCTCCAAACTTTCAGTTTTTCTTCTGAATTGCGTTTGTACCGTATGCAGATACCTTAAAAAAAACTCTAATGCAGTTCTGGAGTGCGACTGCTCTAGAATATTCTTTTTCTGAAGCACAGAATGTTGTAGACCTTTTCTTCATTGTATTAAAATTTCCACTTACACTACTATCTAAAATCTGCTATGGAAACCTGATATAGTCGTATCATACTGTCTCCAAGGCTACGCTCCAAAACATATTGTCCCCCAACCTGCTAGAAACAGATGAAGACTCAAGCTGCATGTGATGTGAACTTTCACTAATGAAAGATGGCAAATGATCCAGATAAAAGTGTCTTTTTTATATAACCTCACTCTGACATGCTTCTACTTTGAAGCAAAATTAACCCCTTTATATTAGTGCATCAAAACTGTTATCATAAATACAATTAAACTGAAACCATCAACCCTTTCAACATGAGTTTTCTGGAAAACTTTGGAAATGTCCTAAATTAATTTAAATGTGGTTTAGCATGTTTGAATATGTTATTTTGTTTTAATTTAATTGACCTTCTTGTTTAAATTACCTGCCTCATGTGAATGTGAATGGAATTATTTGAAAACCCCATTTGTTTTACTCATTTGTAAATGCAATTTTTATGAAGCAATGCATTTTTAAGAAATGGGAATTTTCTGAAAACATTTCTATCCAGAACCTGGACACATCATGACATTCATCTTCATGAAACATGTCTGAAGCATCTCATTTATTGTTTCATGTGACTCTTTTAAAAGTTAGTAACTGAACCAGATATTACCAAGTATTGATGAATGTGAAATGGTTTTGAATCAAGTTTCCTACTTTACTGCCATGATAATTCAGAAGGGTTTCTTCTACCCCCCCCCCCATCACCTTACAAGTTTGTCAAGACCTTACAAAGATCATATGAAAATTTTAATAAAGTACCGGTGGGAGGAAAGATCAACATATATTAAATTGACCCCTTTAAAAAAAATAGCCTGCTATCATCAATGGAAGGCTAATGTGGTTCAGTTGACAGTCATCCTAATGGTCTCACATGTAGCCAAATTCCTAGTAACTTTCATACACATTAATACTCAAGGATTTTTTTTAAAAAAAATGTACAGAATCAACTGTTCTACTTTTTTTTAAGGAACAGTTTATGTTCTCATACTTTAAAAGAGATTAAAATGGAAAATGCAGTAGGCAAAGTCAAAACACTCTACATTAATAACCAGAAATAGTTTAGTCACATGAAAGACCTCCAGGGAACTACATAACTGCCAGTGCATTTGCCTTTATAAGAAAAGAAAAGAAAAGAAAAGAAAAGAAAAGAAAAGAAAAGAAAAGAAAAGAAAAGACCTGCTCCTACTAATAGTAATTTTATCCCAATACTTTTATGGCAGAAACAAATCAAAGTATCAAAACTTTTAATCAGAAAATGAAAACCATAGTGTGTGCGTGCACTAATTATTTGTTTAAACTACAGCTGTTCATTTCTGCTCCACACAGAATTTTGATGTTTCCATATATAGCAGAATTGAATCACTGGAGGCTTATGTGAGGGATCCTACTCAGCCTGACCCTGACCCAAGTCTCAGACCTCTCAAAAGCAACCAGGGGTTTGGTATGGTTTGAGGAATACCAGCCACTGCATTTGCAGCTTGAGCAACAATGGTCTCCATCAAACCTGTCAAACCTTTAGGTATCATGGTTCTGTCCTCAGAGTCAGAGGAGAAAGCCACTTCCAGCCCTTAAGCAGGAAGTGGAGTTGTGGGCGTCACGACCCGATCACGTGTACAGGGGATCGTAATGTGCGATTGGTGGATTCCCGCCTGTGCACTGACCAACCCAGTCGGCCGGGGGGGGGGCATGTCCTGCTTCTCCTCAGAGTCAGAGGAGAAAGAGCCAGCCAAGTCTAAGTCTGCAGTGCCACTGGTTGAAGAGCTAGCTCAAGCTCCTGACATTGTACCTCAGCCTACTGAACCAGAGCCCACTGAATCGAAGTCACCAAACATCCTTCTCTTAGCCTAAGAAACCAAATGCCTGCACTTGACACTGGTGCAGGTAGTGGTGCAGGTAGCAGGCCACAGAGCACGAAAGCAGCACACTTCTCAGGGCCAAACATTTGACCCTTTAAGAGTCTCCAGTATTTCTGCAAGGACAGCAAACCTTTGGTCAATAAACTGGGAAACAGAGCCTCAAGACCTCACTCTATCTCCAGCCATTGCCAGAGCAAGTTGCTCACTCAGAGCTCTCTGTGGTGCTGAAACCACCAGGGTTGTTCCATCATAGATCATGGGCCCTTGTCAGAACCAGGTTAGGACACTCAAGACGAGAGCATAAACCCATGAAACTGTCAATACAGGAAGCAAGTCAAGCTGGTTTCTTAAGATGCTGCTGGATCTCCACTTACAAGTGTTTTCCTTGGGAATGAGACAGCAGGCATACAAATTCCATGCCCATCATTCCAGTTTGGAAGAGCAGAGTTCCACATGTCATCAGCACGCATTCACTTGAGACCATGAGGATGAAATTGCTGGATCTGGTGCTTCCCAAGTTTCTCTCAGGTGTGTGGGCACGATTCTTTAGGTCCGGACAAACAGGGTTTTTTCTTTTGGTCTAACGCAAGGGGAAACGAGACAACCTTGGCTAAGAATAACCCCCATTGCTCGTGCTACTGATTCCTCTCCTAAGAGCACCTGTCATAGCTGCCTCACAACTGTGAAGGAACTTGGTGGAAAATATGGCTCAGCTTTCACATCAGCCTGCCCTCGTGCCTGCAGGATCCTGCTCCCAGCCCACCACTTGCTGAAATGGGGATTGAAAGAGGCCTTCAGACCCAACTGTGGCATGGGATGGGACAGGGAGTCCTTATGTTCCCAGCTGTGACCAAATCACCCCCACCCCCCGCTTTAATGAGACTTAGAAAAGGCTTCTATTCATCCCAACAGAAAGCTTTCTAGTGAGCCTATTTGTTGCATTGTGGGGCAAACTTCCTGAAGATTACAGCTGGGGAGAGAAGGTTAACTAAACACATTTTTTAAGCTTAATTATGGTGTGTGGGGAGAGTGAGTGTGGTGGTATCTGCACATGCATGTGTGTGGTGTGGTGGTGTGCACATGCTGCGCATGAAATATTTGCTGGTTTGCAAATGTACCACAGAGCCCCCAAAAGGTTGCCAGCCCCCCCCCCAGTGACTAATCCCATACGCAGCTTCTAATCTATGTCAGTTTCAGTTCTAGGAGAAACTAAGAAAGAAACCTTTTCTTGAATGGTGAGGGAGAAAAGTAGTCTCATACTGTTTCGTTTTCTTCTTACATGCTTTGTGAACACTTCTATGAGTACGAAGGTAGCTATCACATAGTTAATAATTCCAGTAAGTGTAGTCATTTTAGTTTCAAAACTGCCTCTGGCATGGAGCTGGGTGAATGTAACAGTTCTAACAGATGCCCACAACATTTGCATGCAAAAAGGCACACATATGTCGATTTCAGCATCATGGGTTGTGGTTCTGTAATTTAGTTGTGAATGCAGCTTGAGGTTCTATGGAGACTTCTGAAGTAGTTTTTTTTCCCCTGAAAGACAATGAAGAACATGGATACCACAGCCAACAACAGCTCCACAAAACTGCTGCCAGCACCATTAGGAGCTATTGCCTCAGCCCAGTCTAAACTGACTCCTCCCCCTTTCAAAAGCATGACATCAGCACAGCAGCCAAGAAGGAAGTGTCTCCATACCCACAACCCATGCAGAGTAAAGCAAATGCAGCCAATTCTGTGAAGGCATTTTAAAAAGCACATATAAAATAATAAGGAAATTCCACCCCATCATCCACGCCCATCATCCTGAATTCCCCAAAAGCAAAGTGCCCTTAAGAACATGGGTCCCCTGCCCATCATTTGGGTCCCATCCAGTGCCTTTTCTCAGGGAACGCTAACCCTGTCTCCTCCAAGGGCCATGATAACAGGGGAGATGGATAGAAATGAAGCTGCTGTTCTAGTTTCCATCACATCTTTCCTAGTTCTGAGCAGGGCCCCTTTGCTCATTTGCCCTGTCTTGATTCCTGAACGCTAGATGTGATGGGAACTAGATGCGATGCTAACTGCCTACTTGAATAGCTATCTTAGAACAGGAAGTGGACAGAAAAGAGTCTTGGATGGCAGCAGCTAAATGGCTCCCCAATTCCCTCAGGCAATCAGGCTTTTTTACCCTGGTGCTAAAGGATGCCTTGCTGAACATTTCTTCTGTGATACAGTCATACTTTGGAAGTTGAATGGTATCCGTTCCGGAAGTCCGTTCGACTTCCAAAATGTTTGAAAACCAAAGCAGAAGCTCCTGCAGCCAACCAGAAGCCACGGAAGTGCCATCAGACATTTGGCTTCCAAAAATAGTTTGCGAACTGTAACAGTCACTTCCGGGTTTGCGGCACTTGGGAGCCAAAACGTTCAACTCACAAGGTATTTGAAAACCAAGGTATGACTGTATTATTTATAGATGTTATCTTGGAGGTCAGGTGGAAAAGAGGGAGTCTGCATGTTTTCATCTACTATAGAGATGCTAATATATTGCACCATTTACCAATACCCCTTTCCTCCTAGTCTACAGATTATGGAGTGGTCCAATATGTACATAACTCCCCTTCCTTTCACAAGTTGGTCTTGCCCCTTATCCTGGAATACACTGGCAACTCAAAGCCCAATACAGAAGAACTTGGGAGAACCAATCAGAGTGCAAGCAAGCCACTCTATGCCCGCTTTTGCTGCATGTGAGAGGTGGGAAGGCACAGGGTAGAGTCAGAGGCCAGCTTTAAATCTGAGTCAAGATATTAAGTCTGCAGCAAAGCAGCTCATTCTAAAATCGAGGCATGGAGACACTGCTGCAAAATATATTAAATTAAGAAGCATGTTGTTCCTCTCCCCCAAGCATACTGTGGCTATACCTGCTGTTTCAGGGGAATAACATTCAGGAATTATAAAATTAGGGTGGGAAGTACACCTCCAACAAAGCAATGAAGACCTAATCAAAATGTGGACAAAACACAGTTCCCATGACAATTAGAATCCAAGCATCTGAGGACGAAACAAAAGAAAGAGGCAATCGATGAAAAAGGAAACAAGTGATACCTAAACTTAAAAAACAACAACCCATAACTGACATTATTTGTGTGTAAGAATAAAACTATTACCACAGCATTGCTTTATTGTGAAATGTGTATTTTTACAGGATAAAAAAAACTATTTGCTGGATTAAAAGTGCCCATTTGTAGTTCTTTTAAAAAAAAACATTGATATTCATGCCTACACTCCAGAGAAGAGGAAGGGAGTCCCAGGCTCAGAGGTCAAATGCCTCTCTATCTGGCACTCCAAACTCTTCCCAAGCCACACCCCTTAAAGGCACTGGTCAACACTCAACAGCTGGGATGCATCCTTGAACTAGGATAATGCTTCTTGCTTGGATGGGTGGAGATATGGGTGGTGGTTTTGGTGTGTGTAGAAATGTATGGCTTCTGCATGGCTGGAATGTAGCTTACAACACATAGAAGAGTTATATCTGTTGCTCCACCCACTTTTTGCTTCTGGTCCTGCCCACATTTAACCTATGTCCCCACCCATTTTCTGCATCTGGAGCCTCCCACTGTCATAGTTTGCCCCACCCGTGCCCTGAAGGTTGCCCAATAGGTAACACAGCCCTCAGACTAAAAATGCTTCCCTGTCCCTGTTCCAGAAGCCTGCTGAGAAAGGTGCCTGGAAGCTCATGATAGTAATTTGAGATACTCCATCATATCAATTTGATGATGGAGTTCGAAAAGAATCAGCTTAGGTGACTTGGCTTCTGCCAGAGAAGCAGTGGTTCAGTGATCCAATAGGATGGAGAACATGCCTATCACAAGATTCAAGTCTCCCCTAGATCCTGTTAGCTTCTGTTCTTCTCTTCCTTTTTGCAGGGGGAGAGGGAATTATTGAGCCACTGTATTTTAATAAAACTAACATTTTCCAAAGCATTGTAGAAGGGTCCAACTCGAATCACTACTTATACCAGGCCATATTCATCTTTCTTGATATGTTTCAAACTTTTAAAAGCTTGGGGGAAAGGAAATCTGAAAGGAAAAGCTTAGATTATGTATAAAAGAAGAAGACAGATAACTTTGGGGTGGAGAGGAGACATTACGTTGCATCTGTTGCTCACTAGTTCATGCATACAGTAGCTCACAGTTTTGCAGTTTTGTTTCCTAGGTTAAGATCAGTTGAATTAGCTTCCTGAATTTGCAACTGTTCAGGCTCAAAGGAATGTGGGTGTGTACTTTAAAAAAAACAACACAACGCTTCCCAGTATTCCAGATAATAATAGTGCCTAACAACTATTATGTGAATTACCTGTAATTACAAGGGAAGAGCAAAGTGACAGATTTTGGCAGGATCACGCTTAACAATTAGTAACCATATATTCTTGCTCATCCAAAGAATATTGATGCTATAATTCTAATGAACAGATCTGCAAAAGCAAGTATATAAGCTGATGAAAGCAAACTGCTGATGCAATTTCATGCTATGTTTGCAGAATAATCTGCTTTTTCATAGGAAGTAAAATCTTTCTCTTTCAATTTCCTTCCATTACAGAGTAAGGGAAATCCCCAACAAATCTTAGTGCGTTGTCACAGCATAGCATGAGATCTGATGAAATATCTTAGACTTCTGTCATCAATTTTCTACTTTAAACACATCACAGGAGAGGCAAGATTTAACTGCTGTGTCTTCAGATGGACTTAGCAAGTACCTTCTTATTTTCAAGTCAATTTTCTTCAACATATACATCATATAACCCCATCTAAATATACCCACTCTAATTAGTATTTATCAGTGCTGAATCTATCTAAAATGGCTCATTTGTCCCTCACTGACTGCCATTGAATGCAATAACTTAAAAACAAGGCATTGATGTTGCCCAGGAAAATAAAAACTCTTTAATAAACTGAACCATTTTACAACTTCTCAACTTATCAGTGAAAGGTGTGTCTGTTTATAACAGCTTCAATTGTAGCCTCCCTTCTGTGAATGGTACACAGTTCACCACTACAGGATGAGGCTCTCTCATTGCCCACATCCTCCCTGAAGCAACCTGTGTTCCCTGAAAATCTGCTCCTGCAGACTGGGGAGCCCTTCAGAATGGTGTATGATAGAGTGCAGCTGCTGCAAGTGGAAGGAGAACTGAGCAGAAACTTCCCCTTTCCTTGTGCAAATGGAGAAACAACTAACAACACAGTCCTGCACATCTCTACTCAACAGTAAGCCCAGCTGACCTTAATGAGACTTATAGGTAAATGTATTTACTAGGAAGTAAGGTTCATTGAGCACAATGGAACTTCTAACATTCACAGGACTGCACAGTAAGGATTCAAGTCAAGCATTTCTCATCTTATTGGTGGCAAATATGTATGCACACATAGAGAGAAAGAGAAAGCGAGAAATAATATATATTGTGTGATCATATATTAAATTGATTTATATAATTGCATTCCAAGATAAGATAATGCATATGTGTGTGTTTTTGTATTGTAAAGTTCCTTCAATAATAAATATATAAAAAATTAACTGTCTTAACTAGCACAGCTCGTAGCAAATACATACTGGGTCGTTCTGAAGGCTTACAAGTCATGCCAAACAATAGCAACACAAGCCTGTTTTGGAATACCCCTATGTAGGCAACAGGCATCACTGTAAAGAAAGGGGGTCTATAGCAACATGGTAATTGCAGAAAGAAAGAAATATTCCCTTTATTTGGGAACTATAAAAGGGGTGAGGCTCACAATAACGCAAAAAAGGAAAAAGCAAGCTCTGTAGACAGCGAGCAGGGCTCCTCATTAACATACCCACCCAAACATGGTGACGTCACCCCGTGTCAGGCTTGCGCCCGCCCACAATTACTCCAAACAGGCTGGGATTAGGGACGCACTAGGAAAGCAGAGCGTGTCCTTGTAGCGAATTGTCACCGGTTACATGTCATGGAGAGCAGAGCCTCAGCAACTGGAACTCTTCCCCTTTAGACACCTCGGAAAGGGTTGGTCTTTATGCCTCTTCCTTTTGCCGATTCCACAAAAAAAAAAAAGCAAACCCCATCCCTTTGTGCCTAGTTATCGTCTCTCTTCCACTTTCCACTTGCTATTAAATGAAAGCTCTGGGAAGCGACGCAGGAGTCCTTGGAGAGGCGTGCCTCATCCTCTCGGATCAACAAGGATCGCCTGCCCAATTCACACCCGTTTCCTCGTATAACTCCGGAGACACCCAAACAGCTCTGCGTATGAGCCCCCGTTCCTCCGAGCGAGCGAAGCGCGAGGGGTGGGGGTGCCCCTCTCCTTAACCATCCACAGATCCACAGGCGGTGTGGATTGGGGGTGGGGGGCGCAAGTTCAGCACGCATTAAGTTCAGCCCGTGTGGGGGGGGGGGGGCTTGAAATGGCACGTGCTTTCCCACCCGATGGCAGTGAAAGGAAGTAAAATGCCCGCCACGCGTCATTGCGTAAAATGCCGGATTCCTTCTCCGGCCGATCCAAACACACACCTTCACCTCCTCCCACGAAAGGAAAATAAACGAGCACGAGGATTTCAGGCCACGCTCGGCAAGACTGCCAAGAGGGTGAGAGGATATGGAGATGCTGCTGCTTTCTTATAGCAGGATCGCCAGATCGGAACGAATTCGATTTGCATTGGGCAGATGGATATTCGGGGGGGGGGGGTCACAACACAGACAGCAGCGCTACCTCAAAATCCTGCTAACCTACATGGCTCTTCTTTTCCTCTCTGCCCCTCTGGCCAGCCTCCAGCCCGCCGCCTCACCACGCCTCGCCCAAGAAGGATGCTCTGTTCATGCTGGGTACCCGGAGCCCAGGATGCGCTGCTCATCTTTCTGTCTGCTGGTGGTGATGGTCCCAGGGTCCATCTATGTAGCCTGCGCGTCTACTTCCCCATAGTGTCTTCGCCGAGGCCATCATTGCGCCTTTCTATGCCACTAGGGATCGAGACAAGGGGCGTGGGGGGGATCTCTTGCCTAGACACCCTTGTACGAGACGGTGCTGGAAGAGGCGAGGGCGACAGGCAGTGCCCACCATGGATCCAGACTTTTGCGTGGTTATGGATTCATCCCGCGATCCCTGTTGCCTTACTTAGCCCTGCCTTGCATATGATGGCGCGTGGCACCGGCCACTACCCATTGAGGAAGCTGCCATCGACCGAGTCTCTCTAGCTCAATATACACCATGCCCATTCTTCAGAAACCAAAGAGATATTTTTTGCGGGGGGGGGGTGAAGATTATTATTCCCCACTCGCTCGATCCAAAGTCCACGGATGGCCAAGATCCCTCCTCCTTCCAATCAAAGAAACCTGTCTGTGGCGCTATGCGCGCGCGGCTCAGCCTTTTCCTCGGCGACCACAAGGCTCGCCTCCTCCAGCCCAGCCATTTCTTCCCCCACCCCCACCCCCACCCCCTTTGCCCCTCTCACCCAGGGCCGGGGGCTCCCTCCTGTCGCCTTGCCCCTGACTGCACCCCGCCTCGCCTTACCTCCTTCTGTGACCGGGGTGCCCCGCCTGCTTCGGCGACTCGACAAGCGGCAGCCCCTGCAATGTGGCGGAGGTCGGCGAGAGGAATCAGACACTGGCTGAGCCGGCAGGCGGTTGGACGCGCGTGCGCGCGCGCTTGTGTGTGTATGTATATAGCTATTTAAATATATATTTCTGCGCGAGGGAGAACGGACATGTGCGCGACTCTTCCTATGCAGGGGCGTTTAAAGACTCGGAAGGGGGGGAGGGGCGGGCGCGGAAAGGCAGGGCGAGAAGAGCCGCTCCTCCCTTGGCGCAGCGCAGTCTGCAGCAGCAGCACCACTCCAGAGCGCGGTTGGTTGGCATCTCCTCCCCCTCCCTCTCTTCCCTCAGCCTGCGCGGAGCGCGTGCCTTCTCTCCCGCCGGAGGCAGGCTCTCCGCCGCCGCCGCCGCCGCCGCCGCTCGTAGGTGCCCCCACACCTCCCGGTAGCGCGCAACCCAGCCCGGAGGCTTTTGTTCGAGAACAAAGCGAAGCGCCTTCCCGCCCCGCCGCCGCCCGCCGGTTCCCTCCGCCGCACCCCGCCCTCGTAGGTAGTTCTTCCAGCGGGACGTTGCGGCACATTCCGCCTGTCCAAGGCGGGCCATGTGCTCGCGGAGGAGATGCGGCGGCCGCGGCTCCCTTGCAGTGCGCGTGCGCGCCCAGGCCGGCTCGTGGGCTTTGGGAGAGAGAGAGAGAGAGAGAGAGAGAGAGAGAGAGAGAGAGAGAGAGAGAGAGAGAGAGAGAGAGAGAGAGAGAGAGAGAGAGCTGTGTGTGAAGGAAGCCCTGCGCGCAAAGAGGATAGGAGCCGAGGAAGAAAGACGGAAGGCTGGCATTCAAGGTTTCCTCGGAAGGCCCTTTTACGCATATCGGCCCACTGCTGGCGCTTCTTAGTTTCCCGATTCTTCCAAGTGGGGTGTGTGTACCGGAATGTGTTTCATCCCTTAATGTTCAGGAACAATAGATCTGATAATGGCAGGTCATCATTGGTCAGTTCTCGAATCCTTGTTTCTTGATGGGGAGAAATGAACACAACAAACCAAAGTATTGATTCAACAAAAGAGTCCTGTGGACTTAGTAGCAAGAAAGTGTAAGAAATTTGTAGGGAGTCATTGAAAAGTGCTGCATGTGCCTGAATGAATTTGCTTTTGGCAGCTATCACCTTTGAGAACTTTCCTTGAGCTAGGTCAGGAGCAGCTCTTCCACTGGGGAGACTGAGGTAGCAGATGACGAGCAGCAGTGGTGCGCTGTTGGAGAACACACTCTGTGTGCTGCTCAGCCTGCTCTGTAGCTTCCGATCTGAACTGCTGCTCAGGGGTGGTGGAAGGTGTTGGCATGTAAGATTCAACTACTAGTTCCATTGGCTTTAGGGCATGGTGAGGTTGCCATCTTGTCCTTCATTCCAAGCAGTATATAATCCACACTTCCATGCAAATAATACATTGGTCTGGAGAGGCTGATTTGTGGAGGATCCATCCCTACCCAGAGGCTGGTGGCCTCCCATCCCCTTCTGGCAGAACCAGTCTTATCACTTAGCAAGGCAAAAACAGAGAAACCAGGCAACACTAGATTGTAAATCCCTGTTGTGCTCTGAAGCCATTTAACATGCAAAAGAATAGATCCTATTTAGAATATGTATAAAGAGATAATTAGTATGGGATTCAACTGAGAGCACCAGCAGGAAGGCAGTTCAATTAGTGTGAACATCTGTTGATTTTCTGGCACCTTATCTACCAACTGCAACCCTCTATGTGAATATGGTGAATTGCCATCATAAAACCTTATCTGTTTCATAAGTGTACACTTGGTTTTAAAGGCAGGCTTAATGAAAGGAAGAGGGTTTGTTGTAGCAAAACAAAGTGATGGTCAAAAATATTGTTTAGATTTCCCAAGGCTTCCTAATTGAAAATTATTTGATATAATTTACTGGCCCTTTTTCACCAGCACAAGTACGTAAATCAATTAGTCATAGGCAAAGGTGTGAAAATAATTCAGAAAATCTTACAGATGGAAAACACTGTGGATTTTCCCACTGGTTGCTATATAGACTTATCAACCATTGAGTTTCTTAATCAACTACCCTGCTATTACACCTCTCAGTGTGTGTGAATCAGTACAGTATTTTAAAATCAGTGCAGATTTGTTTACTAGTGTTGGGGCCGGGATTGGGATTTGGATGACAATCATATCCAAATCCCAATTTGGGATGGATATATTCAGTTCAGGTTGAAGTGCTATTGATCAGGCAAGAGATGAAACCAGCTTCCTGGTATTTATATACCTGACTTGGCCAATTTAGAGGCTTCATCAGATTTTCACTAAATTAGAGGGGGCATACTGGCAAAGCAAGGGGCTTACATTGTTTTCCTCAAATAATGGTTGTGGGGATAACCATAGTTCTCATACTATTAGAATTCAAGGCCATCCTGAATGTTGAAAGTTGAAAGAAAATACTTCTTCACACACCACACAGTTTAATTGTGGAATGCTCTCCCAGAACCACCAAGTTGGATGGTTCTAAAATGGACTTAGACAAAATCATGGATAATAAGGTTGTCAATGGCTACTATCCATGATGGCTATGTTCTGCCATCCCCGTTGAAGGCAGTATGTCTTTATATACCAGTTGCTGGGAATCACAAGTAGGGAGAGTGCTATTGCACTCAAGTCCTACTTGCAGGCTTCCCATGTGCATCTGGTTGGCCACTGTGAAAACAAGATTCTGAACTAGACATGCCTTTGATCTGATCCAACAAGGCCTTATAGTCTTACAGTATTTAGACTGTCCAGTGAGTTTCATGGATGAGTACATTTTTCATTCTGATTCGCTCCTCCAGCTTGATCTACTACACAATTGTTGTTCATACACACACACACACACACATTAGAAAACTGTAATGAACATGTAGCACACTCTGACACAGAAACATCTTCACATATGTGCAACAATATATGGCTAAGAAAAAATTGAAGAAAGCCAGGAGAGCAAGGAATGGTTCATAATTAAGTCATCCCATGAACCAGCGTATCATGGACACACCTGATCTATAGCTAGCCATCCTGGATGCACCTTCACAAAGTTTGTAGTCATTAGGTCCAGTCATGTCCAACTCTGGGGTTGTGGCGCTTATCTCGCGTAAATGGCCAAGGGAGCTGGCATACAGCTTCCGGGTCATGTGGCCAGCATGACAAAGCCACTTCTGGTGAACCAGACCAGCACACAGAAATGCCATTTACCTTCCCACCAGAATGGTACCTATTTATCTACTTGCACTTTGACGTGCTTTCGAACTGTTAGGTGGGCAGGAGCTGGGACCGAGCAATGGGAGCTCATCCCAATGTCGGGATTCGAACCACCAACCTTCTGATCAGCAAGCCCTAGGCTCAGTGGTTTAACCCACAGCGCCACCTGTGTCCCTTCACCAGGAGATAATCTGCCACAAAACAGATTAACACATGGGTAGGTTGATTGCCGAAATCCCGTCATCTGTAAGACTCTGAGTGATAGCCGACTAAATCATACTCTGTGTAGAGACCGACTGAAACCAGTGGACTTGATTTAAATGGGTGTTCTCTATGTCTAAACTCTTTTAAGTATATGAGGGTCTGGTCCCCATGTTGCCAGTTTTAAAATAGCACTCTATGTTAAAGTTGTTATAGGAAAGGTGTATCAGTGTAGGAACCAGGCAGCAGAGATGGGGTAGCAGCAGACAGAGAAAGTAACCTAGTAACCCAGATGGAAGGCACAGGTTGAGTGGGCAACTACTGTATCATGAATTAACTCAGCAAGCAGCAAAAAGACATAGCTGAAGCGACACAAAATGTGGAGTGTAGCATAGGCGTTTTTAAAAATAAATAAATAAAGGAGCTTGTTTTATGTACCTCCTGCCAGATTCTTTAGCAGCTGCAAACACTATTTGAAACAACATGCAAGTTAGTCATGAATTAATTTCCTAATCAGCAAGCATAATTGTCACATGCAATGAAAACTGCACAATAAGTGCAAAAATTAAATGTAATTATGTGTGCCAGTGCTAATCTACTTGGAGCATATTGGGGGGAACTACCTAGAAGTGGAGGGACATCATTTTGACTGTAGAGAAATTATGTGAGGGGGTGAATGAGCAACATTTTATTTATGCATTTTTTTTTTTAGTATGCCACACATTTTAAACACCTTACATGTTCGTTTGAACTTTAATTAAGTTCTGCTTTGAGCTTAGGCATCTAGCACACAGTGGGATTTCTTTTTTATTATAATGGAAGGTTGGCTTGCCAGGTAATTTTTTACAAATGCGCAAAGCTGCAATCAAGGAGGCACACAATGAAAGGATTAAGAGAAAATGTTGGAGGAAGGGGAAATGTATTGCTTTATTACTTACCAGGTAGCCCTGTATGTAGGTCCCCCTACAACAAGCTACCCTTGCCCTCTTGTACAAGCTAGTAAAATCCAGTGCACGGCCAGTGTAATCTTAGGGATACAGAACAAGAATTTTGCATTTCTCCACTAATCACAACATTGTATCCAGACAGTGCACAGGAATACCACTAATTCAGATGTGCTGTGAGCACATTGACCTTAGAACCACGATACAGATTCTTATTATCTTCATAATAAATGAAAGCTGGATCCCCTTACACACTTTTTTTTTTTTTTGCAATTTAACATGAATTTTACTATCTAACGAGACCATTGATCCATAAAATGAAAGCAGTGATCAATGTACAGTACTATAAAATAAATAGGACAGTTTATTTTACACTTACCTTACACACTTACCTGGGGCTCATCTCTGAGTAGACATGCATAGGACTGAACGGTAAATAACTAATAATTTGCTGTCCTTGCACAGCATTCAAAATTAGCTGCCTGAAGTAGGGGACAGCAGGAAGCAACACAATCTTCTTCACTGCATACAAGAATTTGGCACTGGCATCTCTAGTACCGTTGATCAGTGGATGGAATATGAGTGCACCCCTTTCTTCCCCCCCACTCCCCGAACAGATCATCAGCATGGTGAGAGCGGATTCAAGTGTGCAATGGTAGGAGAGGATGTATATAAGCATCTTTGGGTTGGGCCCATTCATTGCCTTTCTGTTCTTGCATTATTAATTAAGGATTATGAAGCAGCTAGGCAAAGCAGGTGCTTCAGTTAATGGGCAGTTTGATTCTTTCTTTGGCTTGCTACTGCTAACTGAGAAGGGGGAAACAGCACGCTTAGAACTCTTAAGTGCCATTGTCATAATGATGCTCTAGTGTGTTCCCAGTTGCTGTGGATGCTTTGAACTTTGGTTTAGGAACAATCCCTGAAGACAGAGGCGGTGCTCCATAATTATTCCTTTATATTAGTACTTTCACTTGTTTTACTACTATGCTAAAATACTATTTTTTCCCATCTATGCTTGTCAATACGCCAGCATTATCCATCTTTAAAATGTGCAGTCTTCTTACTTATTAATAGCTGTGGTGTCTAGTCTATGATATGCAGTCAGCATGCTTTCTGTAGTTACATGTATGTCCTAATAAAGTCTTATTTTATTATTTTCTATTAGAATTTCATCTTATTTGTCACTGTCACATCTTTGCACTTGACTGTAGGCTGGTACATATATATATGTCCTTCATCTGTGAATGTAAGAATAAAAGCCCTTGTGGTGCCGTGGTTAGAGTGCTGGACTAGGACCTGGGAGACCAGGGTTCAAATCCCCACCCAGCTATGAAGTTCATGGGGTGACTTTGGGGCCAGTCACTGCTCCCTAACCTACCTCATGGGGTTGTTGTGGGGATTAAATGAGGAGAGGGAGAAACATGTCCACCACCTTGAACTCCTTCGAGGAAAAGGTGGGATATAAATGCAATAAAGAAATAATAATAATAATAATAATAATAATAATAATAATAATAATAATAACAATAACAATAATAATAATAAGTTTATTATTTGTACCCCGCCCATCTGGCTTAGCTTCCCCAGCAACTCTGGGCAGCTCCCAAACAAATGTTAAAACAATACAGCATTAGATAATAAAATACATCATAAATCCTTGTCTGTGCATTCAGGGGAACATGTGTGGGGAGGTGGGCAAGGAAGCACATGGAAGCGCCACGCTTGGCCCTAAGATGGAGGAGGTATGACAGCCCAGCGCTGAAAGAGTTAAGCCACCTTCGTTTGTGACAGACAGTTCATCCTTTGGGGGCGGGGCGATCCCCGGTTTAAAAGGAGGGAATGGTTTTGGCAGTTGGAGAAGAGGGAGGGTGTGAGTGGTGACTGGAAGAAGAGGGGTGTGGGGCCAAGAGAGTGGTGGTTAGGATAGGATAGGATGAAGATTAGTCAGTTATACTGAAAGAGTTGATATTTTTGATGTAACTAAGCTGATGAAATATCGAAATACGTGAAGCACGATGTTCTGAAATAAATAAAGTCTTGTTATTTCTGTTGAGCCAAGAGAAAAGAGGCGTTTATTTGGGCCAGCAATATATGGATGCTCATGAGGAGGTGAACTCAGGGAAAAGGCAAAACTAACCGGCAGGGTGATAGTTTGTGTCTTGGAGTTTCCCTCAGGAGGGGCAAAAGGGCAGAAACCTCGGTAAGGCTACACAGTTACTAAAAGGGTTTAGATAACTGACGCAGTGGGGGAATCTAATGAGAGAGAGAGCCCCAGAACTGATAGAGCTGAGAGGTATTCTCAACCCAGGAGCCCAGAGCAATATATATACATATAAAACAGGCCACGACAGCTGGACAAGAGAACCCCGTTACCAAGTCTTCCCTAGTTATAATAAAAGGGGGATTATCCTCACAGATGGACCTCAAAGATCGAGGTGGGGTGTATGGAAAAAAGTGACCCTGAACACCTCAGAAGTAATACACTTGGTAACAGAGGGGT
The DNA here is from genome assembly GCF_009819535.1 of Lacerta agilis. Taxonomy (NCBI): domain Eukaryota; kingdom Metazoa; phylum Chordata; class Lepidosauria; order Squamata; family Lacertidae; genus Lacerta; species Lacerta agilis. The sequence goes on along the minus strand of NC_046321.1, from coordinate 37,364,936 downwards.
AGTTGGCAGGGAGGTTCGTCGCACCTCCACCCCAGAATTCATGCATAATTTTAGCTCCACTTCTGTCCTTCCTGCATTGGGTGCAAAAGTCAGAAGGAAGAGTCTCACCATGTTCAGCTGAATGTGCCTAGAATCTGCAATGGAGCTAGTGCATGCTGTGATAGTGGTCTTATGTAGGCAAGTGTAGCCATAGAGGCTCCTTCTCAGCCTTGAAAAGAAAATGTGTAGTTGGAGAACCTGTCCTTCCATTAGGATCTTGCTTTCACTGATGTGCCTATTCAGTACTCACACTGATTGTGTCAAAAGGGCTCATCGCAACATCCGTGATTTTTTAAAATGTAAAACTAAACCAATAAATTCCATTAGGAACATAGTGATCTGTCTTATACTGAGATCATTGGTTCATCTAACTCAGTATTGTCTACACCAGCGTTTCCCAAACTTGAGTCTTCAGCTGCTTTTGGACTACAACTCCCACCATCCTGAGCTCACAGGACCAGTGGTCATGGATAATGGGAATTGTAGTCCAAAAACAGTTGGAGACCCAAGTTTGGGAAACCCTGGTCTACACTGACTGACAGCAGCTCTCCAGGGCTTCAGGCAGGGTTCATTCCCGGTGCCACCTGGAGATCTTCTGCATGCAAAGGCAATGCTCTACCACTGAGCTCTGAGCCTTCCCCATATATGTAGACTAGCCATGGTAGCCAGAACTGTTATTGTGGCTGCCTTGAGACTAGCGTTCACACACTAATTGCACTGTGTTTTAGTTGAAGTGGAGGATAATTATCCTCACTACTTGCAGGCAAATCTTTCCAAAGTCTGCCAGTCCATCCCTGGAGAATATACATGTTCCCTCCAGAAATATTTATGTGATATGTTTGCAGATATTATAGCCAATTGTCTTCATATAAAGACTCATTTCCAGTTGCTGAAATACATAGTCTGCTCCGAAATTGTGCATCTGTATCTATCAGTCTGTATATTTCAGCAAGCATCAGGAGCCTAACTAAAATAAATGATACATCTAAGCAGAAACTGCCAGTATGCTCACATTTCATGATCCTTTGATGCTGAGACTAGAAACCGTCTGTTTCTTTTGATCTAGAGCCCTGCCCTTGGCACTGGCAGCATTGCCAACTGGACCTTGGCCACATTTCCCCATGATCTCATTAGCTCAGGCTTCTGAGAGCATGAACCATAATTACGTCTATCTTCATCAACTCTTTTTTAATGGATGTTCATATGCCTTGCAAGGTGAAACTTTTAGAAGTGGAAATGGGCTAGCAGTGTCACAAATAGACACTCCAGGCACATAAGAGGGGGTATAATGTCTACTGCCAGCTCCTTTAGCAATTACGGTAATCCACATATCTGAGCAGTTTCCAAACTTAGGAACTATGGAAACACGGGAAACTGCCTAGGTGCAGTTAGCCCACCTAGCTCAGTACTCCACACTGGCCAGCAGTGGCTCTCCAGGGTTTCAGGCAGACTATCTTTCCCAATCCTACCTGGAGACACCAAGGATCGAACCTAGGACCTTCTATATGCACTTGTATGGCTCATCTGTGTCCTCATCTCTGTCTCTCTCTGTCTTCTTTCTCACCCCCCCTCTCTCTCTCACATACACACAATTGCCACCACACAACAGAGAAGGTGGGGTAGTCTGTTGGCTTCACCCCCCTGCACATAACCAATGCCATTTCCACCACTTTGACCCCTTATATGGGATTTGGTTTATAAATTGTCCCTTGGCTTTTTTGCTGGCCCATGTAGGGCCAGCATGGATAGCTGGCTCAGGTGAATATCTGATGTTTCCTCCCTTTACGGTCTTGATTTATGGGCTATTACTAAAATGAGGCTGCATTTTAAGCTGTATTTTAAGCCATATTTTAATTAATTGTTTGTTTGTTTGTTGTTGTTGTTGTTTTTCTATTACATTTTATTGTAATTCATATTTGGTGTTAACTGCCCTGAGCGGTTAATTGTGGACTGAGCTTCTGAACTGTTGTATTCAAGTTCCCTCTGCAATTTAGAATCCTGATCTTCCAGGGTCTAAATCAGGGGTCAGCAAACTTTTTCAGCAGGGGGCCGGTCCACTGTCCCTCAGACCTTGAAAAAAAAATGAACGAATTCCTATGCCCCACAAATAACCTAGAGATGCATTTTAAATAAAAGCACACATTCTACTCATGTAAAAACATGCTGATTCCTGGACCGTCTGCGGGCCGGATTTAGAAGGCGATTGGGCCATATCCAGCCCCTGGGCCTTAATTTGCCTACCCGTGGTCTAAATCATGTGCAGATTCCACTTGAAGTTCAGCCTTCAACATATGGGGAGGGAGGTGTATGAATAGCTGCAGGGATGTGTAGAAGGGATGGGCAGTATACAACTTATGACAACAACAACAACAACAACAACCACCTAATGTCCCTCAGATGCTCTTGGACCATGAAACCTGACCATTACCCAAGCTTGCTGAGACTGATGGGAATCATAGCCCAAAACTATATGCAGGGCACTGGGTTGAGGGGAAGACTGGATAAGAACCATCAAGGACTTCTGTAGCATAGCAATTCCTATGTTCTTAAAGTGTCATTAAATTCATTTCCCCCCTGGTCCCGTTACTTCAATAGGAGCTTCCCAAGTTCATTTGAGGCCAGAGGTATTCTGTATTTATGCCAATGCCTGTGAAGCATGACCTGCAATGGCCCTGCTATATTAGCCCCTAAGCCTCTTTTAAGCAAACTCTGTCATGCACATGCAGAGACACAAACTGAATGACAGCAATGGGGACTCAAATTTATCAGAAGCTGGAATAAGGTTAACAGTGTCATTTCCACTTGCTCTCTGAAGAAAGTGTCTGAGAAGAAAGTGGTAATGACTTGCTAGTTTGTCTAAATCCCAGTACGTCCTGGCTTTGTATTCAAGCTGGTGAATTTTGTTTGCTTGTTTAAAAAATCCTGCTTCTAAAAAATCTACAAAATAAAGCAGGTGTCGAATATATTAGGAATAAATAGTATGGAGACATACCCTTGACTTATGGCAATTTTGTTTAATAGAGATGGGCATTCAGGCATGGTTACATTTGCAACAACGTTAGTCAGTTTGGTTCCAGTAACATGGAGTAAATCACTTTATTTCTAACTGGCAGTCATATATTACTTGAGTGATGTAATCATGTGATCATAACAAAGCTTAAACAATCTAAGGACAAGCTGCCTGAATGCATTAAATTTTGCAGGATGTCATGTGACAGGCGGTAGCCAGTTCTCACTCTCTTCTCAGTTACCCCTAGCAACAGAAAAGCATGTGATGCTTCTTATGTGGTGTAGGTGCCATGCGATCGGCTGCACAAAGCTTTAAGCACAATGAAATGGAGAGAAATATTGATCAGAGTTCTTGGAATTTCCCTGTGCACTGCATGGGTGATTCAGGTCCTTAATTATCAGTCGGAAAGACCCCCCCGAAAAAATAGTTGCCAGTATTGCCTGGGGAATATGGCTTCTGTGCCAATGTATGGACAAAAGAAAGATGAGACTGCAATAAGAAATAATGCAGCTTGAGAGTTCAAGAGAGAAGTAAATGACTACATGGGATGGGTTGAGAGTAGCCTGCTTCTGTTAGTGGTTCATGGCAGCATGCCTTAAGCAACAAAGAGGTATCATGTCATCCATTCACTGCAACGTGAAAACTGCACACTTGTGACTTAGGCTGCATACAGAAAACATTTCATTCTAGAATCAAAGGAGAGATGGCAGCTGTTTTTTCCTATATAGCTAACACACAGTCTAGATCTGTTGCATATTTTCTGCCTGTGAAAAGTGCTTCTGGAGAAACTGGTTTTATTAAAAAAAAAAAAAAAAAGCCCATTGCAATTCTGCATTACCCCACAATGTGTCCATTTGAAAACAGATACAAGCAGTCCCAGCAAATGTGTGTGTTGGGGGAGGGGGGAGTATCCACACCTGCCCAACGATGCCATGGCTGGGTGTATACCAGGATCACAATCTCCACTTCCTTCTTTATTCACCTAGGGGAGGGAGGAAAAGCCATGGGTAACCTAAGCAAGTGGAGGGTTTTCAAACACTTATCAAGTAACCACATCCACACTTGTGGATGGCAGGTTCTAGAATCAATCTAGATTGAAAACTACATGTTTAGGACGAGCATGAATGATTCCAGATTGAAAAACAACAACAACCAACCTCTACATTTTTGCGCCACAATTTAGGGTGCACACAGCCTTAGCAAAAAAGCACAAATTAGGAATGCAACAGAGCTGGCTGATGAAACTTGCATTTATGGTAAAGAGAAGCTCTTAAAATTAGTATATAGCAGAACATGTCCATATCATGGAAGACATGAACTTTGGGTTGGAAAATAGAAGCCCCAAGCTGATGCCAATCAGATGTTTTGGACTACAACTCCCATAGTCCCTGACCGTTGTCTGTGTTGTCTGGGGCTGATGGGGGTCATAATTCCAAACAACTGGAGGACATCAGGTTGGGGAAGGTTGGTTGATGGCAGGCATAGGCAAACTCAGCCCTCCTGTTGTTTTGGGACTACAACTCCCATTATCTCTAACTAACAGGACCAGTGGTGAGGGATGATGGGAGTTGTAGTCCCAAAACATCTAGAGGGCTGAGTTTGCCTATGCCTGGTTTATGGCATGCCATACCATCGGTGCAGATGGTGATGTAGCATTTCTTAACCCCCACTCAAGGCAGCTCCAAGTTACATTTACATAGGATGCATTAATAAGTCTGGCAATAATGTAGCAAGCAGTATGTTTATGTTAAGACGGGATCCATGCCAAGTGGTATAGCTAACTGAAATGCTACTTTGTTTTCAGAAGGAAGGAATAATGTCAGTGGAGAAGAATATCTTCATTCAGTTTCGACCAGTCTGATGAGACATTGTCTATATTTTCCCCCTTGAGGGTAGAACAGCACATGAGAGGCTATTTCAATCTGGGGGAAATACTTACACTTTTACACACACACACACACACACACACACACACACACACACCCCTACCTGCTGTGCTCCAATGAAATTTGCAGCCCAACACAGCCTCATTTTTTAGACTAAACTACATGCGGTATTTATCATGCAGTTCAAAAGCATACCAGTGCAAGTATAGTGGTGCCTCGGGTTACAGAGGCTTCAGGTTACAGACGCTTTAGGTTACAGACTCCGCTAACCCCGAAATAGTAACTGGGGTTAAGAACTTTGCTTCAGGATGAGAACAGAAATCGCACGGCAGTGGCGCAGCGGTGGCGGGAGGCCCCATTAGCTAAAGTGGTACCTCAGGTTAAGAACAGTTTCAGGTTAAGAATGGACCTCCAGAACGAATTAAGTTCTTAACCCAAGGTACCACTGTAGATAAATAGGTACTGCTGCGACTAAATGGCCTTTCCTCGTGGTCTGGTACTTTTCACAGTGTTTCATTGCACCAGAAGTGGTTTAGTCATGCTGGCCACATGACTCGGAAAGCTGTCTGTGGACAACACCAGCTCCCTCAGCCTGAAGCAAGATGAGCACCACACCCCATAGTCGCCTTTGACTGGACCTAACCACCCAGGGGTCATTTACCTTTTTATTTGTTTATTTATCATGAAGGCCACTTCAAGACTGTCACTATTTTACGATTGGGATTTGGTCAGATACAACAATTCAAGTTGTGTAATTGAAATGGATTTTGTGCCCTTGTGCAACAAACCTTTTTTTTTTTAAGGAACCCCCCAAAAACAAAAACATAGACATCTTGCAGCGAGGAAATATGAGTGGGGGTAATGCTTTGGAAAGGGTGGGATAATGATTGGTTGATGTGACACTGTATAAGCAAATCAAAGTAGATGTTCCATAAACACTGGATGGCGTATATCCTCTCTACAAATGTGGGGCAAAACAAATCAGGATGAATGCTCAACAAACAGGTTGTACTTAAATGCAAGCTGTCCCCCCCCCCAAAAAAAAACCACATACCAGTGTAGAGGGGCAGAGACATATAATCCAGGACAGAATCCTAGCAATGAGCTTTAACCCTGCACCTGCAATTTGATTGTTTCTAAGTTCTGTTTAACTGATTCAGGTTTTGGTTTCTTTTTTTTTTTAAGAATTGATTATTCTCACTTTTTCAGTAACAAGCATTTCCCCGTGAAACAGCTGACTAGGAAAGTGTGAGGTGCCTAGAGAGGTAGCAAACTGAGTGCTTCCACACATTCAAGTAGTGCCAGAAACATAGTCTAGTAGGCATATCATTTAACAACTTAACAAAGAGAAGACCGTGCATATTAGGTGACATACTTACACACATTCTGCTATATTACATGGTTTGTGCTGAGGGGTTCATGTGCATAACAACCAGCGACTGTGCACATTCACCAGACCTCGTGGAGAATGCATACATATTCTGTTTATGGGAATTGAATTGTGCACATTTCCCCCTGGTCTTTGGGACTCCCCTTGAGCATTTTGGCCTGACTAGAATGTGCCATTTAATTCTGATAATCATTCTTACTTGCATGAATGGGCCACAGAGCACGTGAGCATGTGTAAAACTAGGCTGCTATACAAAGGTAAATTTTGCACCCATTGCCCTGCCCACTTTGGCCTCTTCCCCACCCACCCCTGGTCCTCAGATGGTTCCACAGAAGCGGATGAGACCCTGAGTCTGAAAAAGTTCCCCACCCTGATCTAGTTTAGCAGTGTCTTTCTCATCACCTACCCCTTGAAGCTTTTAACTGGAGACACTGGGAAATGAACAAGTGATCTTCATACAAAGCATAGCTTGGTGGTAATGCCCCCTTCCCCTACAACTAGGGGAGGCTGTCGCTTGTCCTTCTTCAAGAGCCACTTGCTTTTTTAAAATCAGATCACCGACTCACCCAGAAATATAGTTGATGAGCTTCTCTGGGGGTGAGTAGTTCTTATTCTTGAACACCCTAAAAGAAAATGTTTTCAGGTATAAGAGTGAATTGTACCTTCCATTTCGATTCAGGAAAAAAAAAACAGCTGTCAGAGGTTTGGGTACACAGTAATTACATAAAGCAGGCATGTCCAACAGGTAGATCGTGATCTACTGGTAGATCACTGGACATCTACAGTAGATCACTGGTAGATCATTGGTTCCCCCCAAAGTAGCTGAACATCTGTGGCTCCCCCCCAAAGAACTCATCATTTTACCTACTCCCTGAAAAAACTCAACCACTTTGACCCGAACCCCCCCCCCCCCGTGGGTCCTCCTTCCTAATAAAAGCTCAACAACTTTGACCTGAACCTCAAAATTGGGGGTAGATCACTGCCAGTTTTTAACTCTGTGAGTAGATCACAGTCTCTTGGGAGTTGGCCACCCCTGACATAAAGCAATGAAATCCCCTGCCCACAAATGCCAGGTGAGTGAGAAACACAAATACTCCAGATAAGCATAGATTTAAAATAACATGGGGATTTGGTCACTCCCAGCCAATCTGTTTATTGAGCATTCATTCTGATTTGTTTGCCCAAACTTTGCTGGGAAGTTAGATGACGTTGGCTCTTTATTCAGAATTCATTTTGATTTGTTTGCGGGGAAGTTATTTGATGTTGCATTAATTGTCATCCTACAGTTTCTAGTGCATTTTTGCTACACTCTCCTTATAATGAAAAGTCAATTGGGAGGACAGGTTTGATGCACAAAAAGTGGCAAACAACTTCAGCTGCACAGTCTGAGTTTGCTGACTTGCGACTGAATCCCACTCTAAACGGTGTCAGTCTAGAACCACCTTTTGTTAATAGTTGTTCAGCTAGCTGCCCAAATAAATATATATATTACTGAGAAGGAGCTCAGATAAGTCACAAACGAAGAAACAACACCTCAGATTGTTGAAAGTGGAACTAAGGTTATTATTAAAAGTCCACATTGTTGAGTTTTATTGTTGTGAAATAATGATCCTAATGAAAAGACTTACTGTTAGCTCAGCATGCCCTGACATAAAATATAAAATCTGTTTATATTTCTCATAACATAGGAATCTTAACATTCTGGCCAAAATAATTAAGTCCTACAGTAATTTTTATATGTGGGGGCAACTGTAATTCTGGATAGTTTCAGATGTTAATAATTAGACATGTAAGTTATTATTATTTTCATGTTATTGCCAAAGGCTTCTGGGCAGCAGAAGGGGGAGGGAAACAAACTGCAAACTGTATGTTTAAAAAGAGTACCATGATCTAGTAAATTCAGACCTCTAATTTATGTTCAAAAGGTACAATTTTACAAGTTTAATCTCGTGGCTACTTTATAACTTATCCCTTCTTGTATGGAACATAAAGGGTAAGACAAGGGTAAGACAAGATAGATTTTTTTTCCAATGGTGACGGTAAAGGAAATAGTATGGCATAAAGGACTTAAACTGACCAATTTATATTGTCAGTTTCTTGAAGAAAGATCAAATATCCTTGGTGGTTTTTCTTAGTAAAAAGCCATAATCCAAAGAAAGTTAGTGGCACTTAACGCCTGTTAAATTCAGTGTGACAACTTAAGAAGATAAGAGGGCTCTGTTGGACCAGCTCAACAGTCCAGCTACTCCAGAATGCTGTTCTCACAGTGCCAGCCAATTGCTCCTACAAAGTCCACCATTAGAATAGGAAGGTAGTAGAACTATTCCGCTATTGTCACTCAGTGGCTGGTATGCAGAGAGGCATACTGCCTCTGAAACTGAAACCTTTATTTGCCCTATCTCCTAAGAAGAAGAAGAAGAAGAAGAAGAAGAAGAAGAAGAAGAAGAAGAGGAGGAGGAGGAGGAGGAGGAGGAGGAGTTTGGATTTGATATCCCGCTTTATCACTACCCGAAGGAGTCTCAAAGTGGCTAACATTCTCCTTTCCCTTTCTCCCCCACAACAAACACTCTGTGAGGTGAGTGGGGCTGAGAGACTTCAAAGAAGTGTGACTAGCCCAAGGTCACCCAGCAGCTGCATGTGGAGGAGTGGGGAAGCGAACCCAGTGTCGCGGGCCCTTCGCCCTGTACAGCCCACCCCCGGACGTTTTACGGTCTATGAGTGCTGCACCAACGACAAACAGTCCCCAGCTGCCCTTCAGACTACTGGCTGGATCCTGCTTACTTCATTCACCACAGACGAGGATATTGTGAACTAAAAAGATGTTTATTGCGTACAAAGCTTGTGGTTGCTGATAAATAAAAGGTTGTTCAATAAGCTTAAAACAGTTGTCCTATACCGGCCTAATACCTCTAGATGTTACCGGCCTAATACCTCTAATAGTAAACTAAATATCAATAACAACGCGTTTCACAATCTCTTTATCCTCTCTGCTAACATCCACCTAAGACTCTAAACTCCCAGCTCTATCTCTTGACTCACACTTCAACTCCCCGCACTTAACTTCAACTCACTCCTCCTGCCCACACTTCAACTGCCTTACTGTCCACTGGGAGGGGTGTTTTATACCCAGGCTAAGCCCGCCCCTGAGGGTTCTAACTGTCAGAAAAGTTAACCCCTACCTGGCATTGGGCTAGTTCTCCACATACCTCCCTCCTTTTTAGGTTTGTATCAGAGGAGTTACTAGCCAAAGTATCCCTCTGATACAAACAACAGTTTAAAACATTAACATAAACAATACATTTTATAACTCTTACCTATATTACCTAACTATGGCATAATATTACATCTTCAGTAAAAGTACATATAGTTGTGAACATTATATACAATAGTTCATGCAGCATTAGGTCTTTATTGCAAGAAAAACCGTAACTGTCCATTAACCTTTGTCTTTGGGTCTTCATTATAAGGCGTCTGCGATGATGTTTAGGATCCTTTCACGCTCCTTATCGTCCTTAACCGTCGCAAGAAGTATCTTTCTCTGGGCACCAGTCTTTTCTCTGCCATACGTGATGGGATGTAAGCTGTCTTCCCTGGCCAGATGACACAGTCCCATTCCGATCTCTGCACTCGAGGCTTCTGTAACGATTGTGGATCCCAAGCTGGGTAGAGTCCTTGTCTCTCAGGGTCAAAAGCTCTCTTAGTTCAAGCTCTCCCTCCTTCAGGATCTCTGTTAAGGGTTCAAGCTCGCGGACTTGTACACACATCTCCTTGTCATTATAAGCTGCATATAAACTGGTTGTCTGGCTTTTAAATGCACTGGGAACTATTTTCAGAAGTTTGTGGATATCTTCTTTTCTAGTCAGCTTGCTGAAGCTTTCTAGACAAGCGTGATCACTTAATGAAAATAGGCTAAAAAGCTTTGATTGCTTATTGCCCATAGCAATCTCCCTTGTTGTCAGTTCATCTTTGGTCTGTATTGCTTTATCAGTTCCCACTTCGAGCAATTTTAAGACTACTTTTGTATGCCTTTGACGTGGTAGCCCTGTTAATGCTGTGTAACCACATTCATTTTGGACATTTATTTGTGTTGCATGAGCAGCAGGGTACCCATCCTCCCACCACACAATCTCTAGTGTAGGAAACACTTTCACTTTCATAGAAAGTCGATGGGACCCCATGCCAGCTATAACTTCTAGCACGTCTTTCTTTCTATCTTTCCAACTGATGAATGGTTTATCATAAATTTGACTAGTTGTTCTAACTGATCTCACAGATAGGTCACTGGTCATATTGCAGGTAGACACTCCTTTACCAATATCACAGGCTTTTTCAACAACGTGACTACTGTAGTCTAGATTTGGTTCATGGTTTAGTGACTGGGTTGGGTTTATCATATTCTTATGCATGACCCGCCTCCCTTCACCATGCTGAATTATATTGTTTATATCATTCATTTTTGAAATGATCTTACAAGGACCTTCCCATGTCAGTTGTAACTTGTCACTGTTTACTGATCTGATTAATAAAATATCTTGTCCTGGCTCAAAAGATCTCTCAAGTGCTTTTTTGTCATACCAAACTTTCTGTTTGTGTTGAGCAACCTTGCACTGTTCTTGTAATTGGCAAGTATGGCACGTTCGACAAAATAACCTTATTTGCTTGCCCATCCCAGGCCAAAAGAAATTTTGGGACACCCTTTGTTTGGTTCTGGTGATTCCCAAGTGACCTCCAAAGATACTGCCATGGGCATGTTGTATTATCTTGGTTCTAAATTCAGTAGGTACTATCAGTTGCCTGTGGATCTCATTACCCCCTCTATTAGGCTTTAAAAGCATCTCCCTGTATAGCAACCCATTGTTGACTATAAACCGCTCCGGGCTTTCAGGGGTTAATACTGTATTCACGGCTGTGGCTTGAAAATATTTCTGTAAATCTGTATCTAGTTTCTGCTTGGCTGCAAAACTAGCTGCTTGACTATTTGTAACTGGCATTATACTTGTATCTTGTGCCAGTTCAACAATTGTATCAGGCCTTTCCTCCTGAGGTAACTGTCGCAGTTTTTGTGCCCTAGTTATTACAAATGCACTCTGTACATGGTCAAGTAAATCCCACCCGATTAACATTGGAGCTGGGATTTCTGGTGAAACTGCTACTTGCCATTTTCCAGACCATTGTTTATATGTCAGATTAACTAATGCGACTGGCAAGATTTCTGGCTGTTTTGATATTCCTTTTAAACTGATTGTTTTGCCTTTAATAAAGTCTTCTGGCCTTAACAAATCAGGATGTACAATACTAATCTGAGACCCTGTGTCTTTTAAGCCTTTATATGGTTTACCATTCACCCAAATTTCTTCTCCTGTTTTGTGTAATAACATGTCATCTTGTTGAATTATATAGCACCTCACAACTTGGGCCACTGGTAACTCATCAGCCTCTGACTGGGCCTCGGTTGTCGTGGCAACCATGTTGGCAGTTGGCTCTGTCTCCACAGTTTGGACACAATATGTCTGCTTCTGAGGGATAGTATTTGCACTCCTAGTTCTGATTTCAGTTCTACAGTCCAGTTGTCTATGGCCTTTTTTCCCACATTGCCAACAGATTAATTCAGGCCTTTTACCCTCACTATATTTACTTACTTTTCCCTCAGTCCCCCCCGTTGTCATAGGCGTGTTATGGGGAACATTTGCATTGGCGGGAAAAATTTTCTTGGCAGTTTCTGTGGTAAACTTTGTGGGCTGTTGCATTCTCTTAAACTTATTTGTTTCCCACTGTTTGTCCTTATATTTTGGGGCATCATAAGCGTGTTCTCGGATTTCATTTATTTCATCTGCCAGATTAGCAGCTTCCAGGATGGTTTTAGGGCGTCTTTCTTTAATTAAATACTTCAGATGACTATTAATCGTGTCATAAAATTGTTCCAATGCGATCACCTCTTTTATTTTTGCCACAGAATCGGCACCCTCCTGTTCTAGCCACTTGTTTAAATAATTTGTAGTTTTAGCTCCTAGTTGAGCAAATGTTTCCTCACGCACTTTTTTTATTGTTCTAAACTTTTGTCTCAGTTGTTCTGCAGTAATTCCGAATCTAACATAAACCAACTGTTTAAATGCTTCAAAATCTTTGGATTGATCAGATGGCATTTGAGAATAAATCTCTGTTAATGTTCCACTAATACGCGCTCTCAGTATTTGCATTTTCTCCTCATCTTTTACTTCAAAATCTTCGCAAGCCCTCTCAAAAGAAATGATAAACGCTTCAGGATCGTCTTTATCTTTGAAGTCAGGGAATCTTTTTAAATCCACCCTGCTAGGATTTTGTGTGGAACTATTGTTGTTGTTTCTATTTTCTACAGCTGATAATTCAAGTCTTTTCATTTCTAGTAAATATTCTCTTTCTTCCCGTTCTCTTTCTCTCTCAATAGCTAAGGTCATTTCTTTCTCTTTCAGTTCTCTCTCTTTTGCCTCAGCTTGTAACTTTAATTCTCTCTCTTTTGCCTCAATAGTTAATATCATTTCCTTCTCTTTTAGTGCTCTTGCCTCTCTCTCTCTTTCAATATTCAAGGTCATTTCTTTCTCTTTCAGTTTCATTTCTTTCTCTTGTGCCTCAGCTTGTAACTTTAATTCTCTCTCTTTTGCTTCAGCTTGTAATTTCGCTAGCTCGAATTTTAAATTATATTCTTTTTCAAGTTTCCATTTCTCAAATTCCTCTGAGGCTTTAAAACTAGTCCCCTCAGCAGGATTTTTGTTAACTGTTTCAGTACTGGTTTCCTCGATCTGGGAAACCCCATTTTCTTCTTCAGAGCTTTCTACTTGTGAGTCCCTAAGAGCTGCTTTAGTCTTTCTAGGTGGCATTTTCTATTTATTTGGTGGTATTATTTCTGTACTTAAATCAAGGATGTTTCAGTTAAACTATTTCTCCAGGCTTAGTTTCCACAGTTTAGGTCCAAAGTCACGCCTAAAGTTACCTCAGTGCACTTCGTCCAGCGTACTTTTCCGACCTCTCACTATAAACCTTTCTGCCTGAAATAGTTTCAAACGCAAAGTATCTTTGTAACTCTCTCACAATCTCACAGTCTTTGGCGCTATCACACCACACCCTAGGGCCAGGTAATTCCTCTCTGAATTCCCCTTCTCCCTTTCCAGGTGTATGCGATCCCCTTCCTGACTAGATTGTAGAGTCTCACAGAAGTTTGCTTAAATCCTCTTTAAGCCTCACACTTCACACAATGCGTCACCCTTAAATCCTTCTTGTACCTTGGCACTGCTTGCCAACACTTTAGATCTTTGATCTCAATGTGACCACCACTTTATGACAATCTTTCGTCCCGACGCTGCCACCACTTTAATGTCGCGGGCCCTTCGCCCTGTACAGCCCACCCCCGGACGTTTTACGGTCTATGAGTGCTGCACCAACGACAAACAGTCCCCAGCTGCCCTTCAGACTACTGGCTGGATCCTGCTTACTTCATTCACCACAGACGAGGATATTGTGAACTAAAAAGATGTTTATTGCGTACAAAGCTTGTGGTTGCTGATAAATAAAAGGTTGTTCAATAAGCTTAAAACAGTTGTCCTATACCGGCCTAATACCTCTAGATGTTACCGGCCTAATACCTCTAATAGTAAACTAAATATCAATAACAACGCGTTTCACAATCTCTTTATCCTCTCTGCTAACATCCACCTAAGACTCTAAACTCCCAGCTCTATCTCTTGACTCACACTTCAACTCCCCGCACTTAACTTCAACTCACTCCTCCTGCCCACACTTCAACTGCCTTACTGTCCACTGGGAGGGGTGTTTTATACCCAGGCTAAGCCCGCCCCTGAGGGTTCTAACTGTCAGAAAAGTTAACCCCTACCTGGCATTGGGCTAGTTCTCCACACCCAGTTCCCCAGATTACAAGTCTACCACTCTTAAACACTACACCACACTGGCTCTGCCGCACATCTAACAGGTGATGGAGATGGAAGGAGGTACCAACCATCCCGCCAGAGTGCCCTAAGCCTCAGGTATGATGGAGATGTTGTCCCATCACCAGTGTTGATGTAAGAGTCAACTGCTACTCTAGCCAGACTCCATGCATGGAATGGGGTGGGGGAAACACCTTCTGAGCCTTCATCTCAGGCAACAAAATGTGCAGAGCTGGTCCTGGGCCTAATTACACATTACATTAACATTGTCAATTTATTTAGGCATAAACCTAGTCACTGTTTTTGGAAACACTTCTGACAATGCAGAAACAAAAAACAACAATGTTTTTCCTTTATCAATGTTGTTGTGGTTAGGCAATTTCTGCAAAAAAACAACAACCCATTGACCTGCTCATTCACATATTGCTGCCTTATTCTGTCACTCAAGTAATTCATTTTGCCCTCAGTAAAGTCATCACACAGTTAAAACTGATTGGCTACATAGCATAGCCATCTGGTTCTATTCATGGAATGATCCCTAATTGGCTGGGATCAACCCATTCAGCTAAGCTAGGAAGAATCAAATGTGATATTGTGGTGAACTGGTGTCTTTTGCAGGCTTTATAGCTGCCTACAGGGCAGCTACAAGACATAAACACACAGGTTTCCCCCCACACATTCTAGTGGACACGTGTAAGTCGGAAACAGAATGTCCTCCCTCTATCCCTGAACACACAACATACATTTGCTAAACCCAAACTGATTATTTGAAAGGGGCTTGCTGTGCTGCCATGCATAATTTCAAAGAATTTGGGTTTCCTTGGTGCAGACTTTCTCTGCTTGAATGTACAATGCCAAGTAGTATGTGTCATGCCTCCTCGCGTTAAATCTAAGCAACAAAGCAGAAGCATGAAACCTCTGCAACAAAGTGCAGGAGAACACAAGTGCAGGAGTGTATTCCTATTTCCCCAGAGTCAGAATGTGCTGCCGTAACTCCCAGGAAGTGGTACTTCAGTCTGCGTGGAGTCCCACAGATTTCAATTAACGGTACTACTGTAACAGAAGGGGAAGATAATTGCTGGGAAAATGTTACTAATTACTAGTGAAAGTATCTACTTAAACTTCAGAGAGACTTTTCATCCCCTTGGGAAAGAGTCACACACATTTAAATAGATTATTTATAAAACACTATTTCAAAACATGTAGGGCAGGGGGAAGGGAATCAGGAAATGGCAAATTGAAAGCTCGGTGAGTTGGATTATTTGAAATGTGACTGGAAATATTTTAAGAACAGCTTTATATTTTATTTTATTTTATTTTTAAAAAGTAAGCACAAAGGGCTTGCTTTTTTATAAATCCTGAGTAACCGGCAAGCTACAGTCTCTCACATCTTCCCCACAACTTTGTATACTTTCTGAGGCCCTGATTCCAACGAGTCACTAAGCTCAGAGACTGGGCTCAGAAGCCATCAATAGAGGGAAAGGGACTACTGATCAGGCAGACATGCCATTCAGTCTTCCTTCTCTCTGGTTTTCAACACAACTAATGGTATCATTGCAACTTGGGCACCTCAGGCCTGGTACCTGCCTTAATATCTTGCCCTTTGACCTCCAAAATGCATATCATGCTTCCATTTTGCAAAGCACATGTAGAGAGGAACAAGCCATTGCAGCCTGAAAATGTGACAGCTGATTTAGCAGACTGCAGTGGCTCTTGGTCTACTATGAGCAGAACTAATAATAATAATAATAATAATAATAATAATAATAATAATAATAATAATAATATATTATTATTATTATTATTATTATTATTATTATTATTATTATTATTATTTCTACCCTGCTCATCTGGCTGGGTTTCCCTAGCCATTCTGGGCGGCTTCCAACAGAAGGTTAAAAATACATTAAAATACCAGTCATTAAAAACTTCCCTAAACAGGGCTGCCTGTTCAATATACCACTCCACTATCCAAGGATATGGCCTTTGGGGCATAATATTATGCCAGAGATTCAGCAGAGGGATGTTCTGCAAGAAAAAACTTTTGGATTAAGAAGTCATGTAATTTCAAATTGGAGGACGCGGGGGATGCTGTGGGTTAAACCACAGAGCCTAGGGCTTGCTGATCAGAAGGTTGGCGGTTCGAATCCCCGCGATGGGGTGAGCTCCCGTTGCTTGGTCCCAGCTCCTGCCCACCTAGCAGTTCACAAGTAGATAAATAGGTACCCCTCCAGTGGGAAGGTAAACAGCATTTCCGTGCACTGCTCTGGTTTGCCAGAAATGGCTTTGTCATGCTGGCCACATGACCTGGAAGCTGTACGCCGGCTCCCTTGGCCAGTAACGCAAGATGACCACCGCAACCCCAGAGTTGTCTATGACTGGACCTAATGGTCAGGGGTCCCTTTACCTTTACCTTTAATTTCAAATTATGTTTGAACCACCAGGGAGAGGAGATCCTTTTCATTTGTAGCGCCCTGGTTAAAGGGAAGGGCAAAGTAACCTGGTGGTAGAGCGCCTGCTTTGCATGTGAAGGCCCCAGAATCAATCCTCAACATTTTCAGGAATGTCCTGTCTGAAACCCCAGAGAGCTACTGCCAGTCACTGTAGACAATACTGAGCTGCTTAGAGCAGTGGTCTGACTGAGTGTAAATCACCTTCCAATGAATAGACCTCCTGAGGAGGCTTCCCTATTGCCATCTTTGTGCTCTGTTTGCACCTTTCTGTTAACTTGGGCCTTACTGATCTCCTAGACATTGGAACCTCCCATCCACAGAACCTCTTATCTTTCCAGAATTCAAGCGCAGTTTGCTAGCCCTCAGCCAGCGCACCCCTGCATGAGAGCATCAATCCTTGTGTTCAACATCAATCCAGAGCTTTCTCAGACTCTCATGATTCAGGTGTTATGGAGAAATAGAGCTGTGTGTAGAGCCTTTTATTGACATAAAAAGAAAAAGAAAAGTAACAACAATTCAACAAAGTTTCCTAAAAGCTGGATGAAAACAAATCACAACAGTATAACACAAATGAAACTGAGCATTGTAAAATATAATTCCACCATTGCAAAGGAGGCTTGCTTTAGCAGATGGGCAATGTTGGGTGCAACCTGTGATTTCTTTTACCTTAATATCATTATTTTACTATTTATTGTAAGCCTCTCAGAGAAAAAAAAATCCCCAAAAATAGTGAATGATCTGTAGATATGTTTATAAGTGCATTTTGACTACCTGGTATCAGTTCCAGAGCAAATGACATAGATTTAGTTCAGAATTTCATCAGGAAGTTATACTTCACATGAAGTTATGCCTGACAGTTATTCCATCGTGAGTGAGTCCGGAGACAAATGGCTGGGAAAGAAATCTCCACGTGAAAGAGATCAAGATGTGGTTAAATAGAAGTCATAGTCATATGGGTAATAAATCCACAGGAGAAACATAAGAAACATTTCAGGTCAGAACTTGCCAATTCATAATCCATGTGTGCAAATGGTAAGTCAATTTTAAGGGTTTGACTGGTGAAAATTGCCTGGATATGGGCAAATGTACTTCCCAATCCCTATGAAAATTTCTCAATCCTTATTAAAAACTCTCACCATGCTACCCAACATTTGATATAGGAAACACTATAGAGGAGCACTTGAACCAATTTTAGAAGGATGTGCAACTGAAATGTCTTTGTTCTGGAGGTTTATGAAGAAATCAACTAGGAGAACTACAGAAACTAATGGGCCAAATACCCCAAAACATTTTTGTGTGATGATTCATCCTGATGAATGTGGGCAACTTTGGTGTGGAGTTGAATTGTAAGAATTAAGGTGGTCAGACCTTTAAATCTGAAGTGTTCTTTTTACAACAACAACAAAAAATGTTGCTGCTGCTTTGACCAGCAGCTTAGTTGTGGTCCTAGGGCATAATCCCTCAAGGGAATGATCAGTGCCGGATTTACATACACTCTCTTGGGGGCCCCCCAAAAAATTAAAGGAAAAAAACTGGATGTACATTTCCAAAATATAAGATAAAAAACAAATAAAATAAAACCTACATACAGCAACAGTGTTTTGTGTTGTGTAGGCTCCTATGAAGTAATTAATGGGCCCCACCTGCTTAATAGCATATATTCAACACAAAAAACAGCAACAATTTGTTGTTGACAAAGGACAGCTGGACATATAAAGGGCTCCATTACCTTCAGTAGCTTAGGGCCTCATCAAACCTAAATCTGGACCTGGGAATGATATTGGGAGAAATGTTGGCTGCCCTCTATTGGCCAATACAGGGATCATTTTTGCCCCACTACCCCCAGGAGAAATTAATCCGAAATCTTCAATTTTGACTTTCAGGTGTGTCTTGCAGACTTCTTCTTCTTTTTTAATGCATGCCAGCCTATGAAGCTATTTGAAGCTGCTGCTGCTTCTTTGACCAACCAGTCATTTCCATTATAGTTTTGTAAAGTTTAAAACAAATTAATCACAATACATCCAACCTTTGCTGGCAGAATGCACTCTACCTGACTCTCTAGTAAACAAGTGGAGTTTCCCCCCTCCCTTTTGGAAAAATGTGTTTCAAACAATTAATCAAACGATGGGACAATCACTACAACCAAACCCAAAAATATGTTGGGTCGGCCGGGGGCTAGGACGACCCCCAGGCATATGACAGGAACATTTCCAGTCCGTTTCTCCCATCAGCATTCAGCGTGCAGCTCTAGGGAGTTCTGACAGCCTTCCCCGACGATTTATAATGACTCATGTCTTGGAGACACTGAGCACATATTCAGAGTCCAGCAGAGATAAACGCAGACTGAGCTAGGCTGAGGTTGTATGCACTAAAAGCTACTTTATTAAGTATAAGGCAGAACAAAAGAAAACATGTCTCCTCTCTCTGGAGAGAAGTCCAATGAAGTAAAAAAAAAAAACAACGGAAACAGAGTACAGTAAACATCTGCTCCCATGAATCAAACAATTGGTGCTGGAATGTGATAAACCAATCCTACACAATATCTGCACAGTGAGAGGAATAGAAACCCAACAAAATAGCTTTACTCTCTTACTTTACTCAAGAACATAACCTGTAAAGACCTCATCCTCCATTTATTAGTTGCAGCTGGATTAGAGATTGAATTCTTTTTTGAAAACTTCAAATGCAAATCTTTTTGAAGCCTGGATTATGCAATTATGTGTTTATAGACAAACGTCATATTTATGGACAGGTTAACCATTTCATAAAAGGAATATTGATCAGGGAAGGGGGGAAGGTTCACACCTTGTATACAACCTGGTATCCTTTTTATTGACTTTGTTAAGACAACTGAACATGGTTTTCACTCTTCATCAAACATGGTTTTCAGCCTCCATCGACTCATAGGACCTTAAAGAGAAGCACTTTCATTTGATTGCCTTTCTTGGAAAGTCTGAAAGCACAACCATCAGTCGCTATTTATCTTTATTTTCTGTGCAACCATTAAGCTCTGCTTTCCATGTATGGGTATGTTTTGCTACTTGAAATTAAAAATCAATTTTAAAAGGGTGGAAAAAGGGGGGAAGAGATGAGGGCCAGAGAAAGACATTCCCAGGCTATAATGACTCAAATATTTCTCCATTATAAGATTTAGACAGACTTGAAACAAGTGACAGCATAATTAATCAGTCATGCCTGTTCACCTAATTAGTGAATACAAAGAAGGCCAAACACACAGAATATACACTTATTTTTGCATGGTTAATCTAGTTTAAAAAATTGGGAGGGTATCAAATGAAATCCTATTAGTATAAAATATCAGAGTGGTTGGCATCCAGGCACTTTCTTAGAAAGAAATAACTGTCTCTTGTGTAGGTTTAAACCTTGAGAACTTTTAAATGGGTCACCAATTTTCATGCAGCAGTGTGTATTTTGGATCCCTACTCTGCCAGATGTATTAAAAACTGAAGTACTAACATGGTGTTTAGGATTAACAAAATCCTGCTACTCACTGATGTTCAAGATGCTAGGTGGAAATTAAATGAACCTCAATAGCTTCCAAACCAGGAAAATCAGCCTTGTTATATAATTTCTTCTGCCAATACTTAGAATCTCACTGTCTGTAGATTCAGACGGGATTTGAAGGATTATCTAGAAGTGGCAGTATCTCATAGGTTTACATTTCAACGTATATGCACAAACTTATTCTTATCCAACCTCTTTTATCTACCTAACCTACCTAATTTCCTGCTTCTGCATCAGAAGTTTCCTGTCCATGCCCACACCTGGGCCAGTGTGGTGTAGTGGTTAAGAGCGGTAGACTCGTTATCTGGGGAACCGGGTTCGCGTCTCCGCTCCTCCACATGCAGCTGCTGGGTGACCTTGGGCCAGTCACACTTCTCTGAAGTCTCTCAGCCCCACTCACCTCACAGAGTGTTTGTTGTGGGGGAGGAAGGGAAAGGAGAATGTTAGCCGCTTTGAGACTCCTTCGGGTAGTGAAAAGCGGGATATCAAATCCAAACTCTTCTTCTTCTTCTTCACCTGGTAATATTGCAGTCTTAGGTGCACTCAATCAACCCACTGGGTCCCCTTGAATATATATAGCAAGGAAATTCCACACCTCTATGCAGAGATTCATGCCTGTATTTTCATGCATCTCTCTGCCAATCACACTGTTTTCATTGTCAGTCTTGACAGTGATGAAGACCTGCTGTGGCGGAGTGGGGAAAGGAGGCCCACATGTACTCATTCTAAATCCTATGCATTTCATTACATTTGCTCAACTACTGTTTGTTCTAGTACTGATCTATTGTGTATATTATTTTGTTTGTACATGTCAATTCACCCACTCTCAGAAATCTCAGTGAGGATGGAGGCCATGTGGAATCATGTCAGTGGGCGGGGGACGGGGGGACAGACAATAAACCAGACCCAATCTTTTATCAGGAGAATGGAGAATAAGAAATATGTTGCTTATGGAGCTGAAGAAGAAACTGATTGTCATAGCTTTCCCTTGTTCCACAAGAGGCTTTGCCAGTGGAGGAGGGTTTCCAAGCATTATTTTTAGTGTGTCTGCTGAAATTATCTCCTGTGTGTTTCTTCTCATTATTCTCGATCATTCTCCATCAATTAAGGAGAAGAGAAATGGCATTTGGAAATGATCAAAGGGAACATTTTGATGAACTTCTTATGGATGTGGTGTGTGTGTGTTTTACTTACCTTACCTTTGAGGTGGTTGAGGGGTGTTTGTGGGTACCCTTCATTCCACAAATCAGCTCATCTGTGGTCTGCACTCTGCAGCCTTCCCAGATGTCCATGTTTCAATCAAAGCCCAGGGGAACCTATCACTAGGTAACTCCTCGCATTGAGATTTTTCAGATCACAGAGTGGAGGCAGCCAGGAAGGCTGCAGAAGCTGAGGAAAGGTTTACTGGGAACAAAACAAAATACACATAATCCTCAGCCACCACACAACAATAAGGCGTGCTTATGAGAACCCTCCTGGTTCAGAAGGTAGCTGAGGTTAGAAATGAATGAATCTTGGTTTCAGTGTCTGTATCTTTCTCATTCTTTCCAGACTTAAGTACAGCTTGCAACAATTTCACATCAGTTTGCTTTTAAAAGTCAGCATTTCTCCTAATATAAAAATTATTGTATGCAATTTTGCCTAAGGTACACATGTCAGCATACATTTCCTCACTTTTCTGTTATTTCCTACATTATTTCCCCTAATTTTTTAATCTTTAGGTGCACTAATACATTCATTTTTGTATACAGTACATTTGTTGCCTGGAGAATTGCATTGCAAAATTCGGAGAAGTGCAAATTTCAAAGGGTAGCTGCATTTTGGTTCACATGTGGTTTGGGGAAATGCAAACTCCCATTAGGTTCACATAGAAATGTGAATGCAACCAATTTCTTCCCCATTCTTAGCTTAGTGATATAAAGTTATAATAGCCTATCTGGTTAGTCTTTTTTTTCAAAAAATAATAATATCCGTGTTACAGTTCACATATCATGATCACAGTAATACCCCCCATCAGATGTGATTAAAGTGTAAGTGCTTAAAACCCAACCATCAGCATGTGGTGTCCACTCCAATTAGCAATAGCTGATGCTTCTGCCTTCCAGTGGAGAGAAATGAGTTTGTGTGTGGGTCTTTTGTTGAAACATCCAGACAAAAACCAGACAGCTTCAGCCAGCAGATCTATACAAAGATTAGACCCTCAGTAGTAAATCCAGTTTAGAAAGACCCAAGTTTGGATAGCATCTCTGTGTACATTACCAAGGTATTTTCCCGCAGTGCCTCTTTAGGTTTGTATTGTTAAGAGTAAACATGGGCTATCATCTGCCTGAGAAAAGCGGGGCTTTGATGACTGATCAAATGGAACCAGCAGCTCTTGATGTTACTGGTGCCACATAACAATTTAGCTCTGTAATATTAAAATCAGCTCCTAAATGCACTAAAAGGGACACCATCAATTTCCTGTAAAAACTGTAATTTTCTTTTTTTTAAAAAAATAGTTTATCATTATTCCTAAAACCCAGTCCCTTTGAATTATGTTATTTTATCCTGAGTAGGTGATGATTAAGACAGCCCTAAAATAGGTTTCTTTTCGAAACTGGTCTCCTAGTAAATATCAGAATTGATTGTTTCATATTTATGCTCTGCACCAGGAGAATGAAACAACAACAACAACAACAACAACGGACTCTCTCCACCCTTTTAGCAAACTCTACAGCATGGCCATAGCCGAGGAAGATGAAAGTTGTATTGTAGCACCATTGGGAGGGCACCATGTTGCCTATTCCCAAGTTACAGGCCCCATACTATTCTCCAACACATCGAAAAGAATGACTATGCAGTTAAGAGATCACTGTTTTAACATGGGTAATTACAATTACTGTATGTCTTTAAAACTGTAAAAGCATAACAGGTGGAATTTGGAAAGGGGGGGGGGAACCTATTTCCTTCCATGTATATCAGCCTTGACATCCATTGTGAAGCATGGAGAATTGTGTCTATAAGTCTTCAGCATCTCATCTGCATAGACTTGTTGTTGTTGTTCAGTCGTTCAGTCGTGTCCGACTCTTCGTGACCCCATGGACCAGAGCACGCCAGGCACGCCTATCCTTCACTGCCTCTCGCAGTTTGGCCAAACTCATGTTAGTAGCTTCGAGAACACTGTCCACCCATCTCATCCTCTGTCGTCCCCTTCTCCTTGTGCCCTCCATCTTTCCCAACATCAGGGTCTTTTCCAGGGAGTCTTCTCTTCTCATGAGGTGGCCAAAGTACTGGAGCCTCAACTTCAGGATCTGTCCTTCTAGTGAGCACTCAGGGCTGATTTCTTTGAGAATGGATAGGTTTGATCTTCTTGCAGTCCATGGGACTCTCAAGAGTCTCCTCCAGCACCATAATTCAAAAGCATCAATTCTTCGGCGATCAGCCTTCTTTATGGTCCAGCTCTCACTTCCGTACATTACTACTGGGAAAACCATAGCTTTAACTATACGGACCTTTGTCGGCAAGGTGATGTCTTTGCTTTTTAAGATGCTGTCTAGGTTTGTCATTGCTTTTCTCCCAAGAAGCAGGCGTCTTCTAATTTCGTGACTGCTGTCACCATCTGCAGTGATCGTGGAACCCAAAAAAGTGAAATCTCTCACTGCCTCCATTTCTTCCCCTTCTATTTGCCAGGAGGTGATGGGACCAGTGGCCATGATCTTAGTTTTTTTGATGTTGAGCTTCAGACCATATTTTGTGCTCTCCTCTTTCACCCTCATTAAAAGGTTCTTTAATTCCTCCTCACTTTCTGCCATCAAGGTAGTGTCATCAGCATATCTGAGGTTGTTGATATTTTTTCCGGCAATCTTAATTCCGGTTTGGGATTCATCCAGTCCAGCCTTTCGCATGATGAATTCTGCATATAAGTTAAATAAGCAGGGAGACAATATACAGCCTTGTCGTACTCCTTTCCCAATTTTGAACCAATCAGTTGTTCCATATCCAGTTCTAACTGTAGCTTCTTGTCCCACATAGAGATTTCTCAGGAGACAAATGAGGTGATCCGGCACTCCCATTTCTTTAAGAACTTGCCATAGTTTGTTGTGGTCGACACAGTCAAATGCTTTTGTGTAGTCAATGAAGCAGAAGTAGATGTTTTTCTGGAACCCTCTAGCTTTCTCCATAATCCAGCGCATGTTTGCAATTTGGTCTCTGGTTCCTCTGCCCCTTCGAAATCCAGCTTGCACTTCTGGGAGTTCTCGGTCCACATACTGCTTAAGCCTGCCTTGTAGAATTTTAAGCATAACCTTGCTAGCGTGTGAAATGAGTGCAATTGTGCGGTAGTTGGAGCATTCTTTGGCACTGCCCTTCTTTGGGATTGGGATGTAGACTGATCTTCTCCAATCCTCTGGCCACTGCTGAGTTTTCCAAACTTGCTGGCATATTGAGTGTAGCACCTTAACAGCATCATCTTTTAAAATTTTAAATAGTTCAGCTGGAATATCATCACTTCCACTGGCCTTGTTGTTAGCCAGGCTTTCTAAGGCCCATTTGACTTCACTCTCCAGGATGTCTGGCTCAAGGTCAGCAACCACATTTCCTGGGGTGTATGAGACCTCCATATCTTTCTGGTATAATTCCTCTGTGTATTCTTGCCACCTCTTCTTGATGTCTTCTGCTTCTGTTAGGTCCTTTCCACTTTTGTCCTTAATTGTGGTAATCTTTGTACTAAATCTTCCTTTCATATTTCCAATTTTCTTGAACAAATCTCTGGTTTTCCCCATTCTGTTATTTTCCTCTATTTCTTTGCATTGCTCGTTTAGAAAGGCCCTCTTGTCTCTCCTTGCTATTCTTTGGAAATCTGCATTCAATTTCCTGTATCTTTCACGATCTCCCTCGCATTTTGCTTGCCTTCTCTCCCCCGCTATTTGTAAAAAAGGGCTGGAGCTCAGTGGTAGAGCATCTGCTTTATATGCAGAAAGGTTCAATCCCTGGCATCTTCAGGAGGGGCTGGGAGTTACCCCTGTCTGAAGCCCTGGAAAGCCATTGCCAGTCAGTGTATTGACAGGCCAATGGCCTGAATCGGTATAAGGCAGTTTCCTCTGTTCTTATGGTCTTTTTCATTTAGCGGCAAGAAAGGGAAAGGGGCTAATCTCTTTGAGACTGTCTGCTTCATCAGCAAAGTCTCTCTTCCTTATCAACACAATTACTTTGGACACTTTGAGGCCAAGCTGGAGATGGATCACCCCATTGTCTTTCCAACTTTTTAAAGAGGCAGAGGGCAGCAACTGGGACAAAAACCTAAAGCTATTACTCAGAGCCATAACCTTAAAAGTGAAGCTGTGGATAATCACGGAAGATAAATACACACTATGTATGAAAATTGAAAGGCAAAATTCACATTGGGCGATCATTGTGTTAGTAGACCAAAAATGATAGGCGTGGGGGGTGGGCTTCCTTAAGTAACTGATTCCTTAAAACAATTGGGTTGCATTTGTATTATTTTGAAGCAATTTGGATTCTCACGTTCAACTTTTTGAATTATGGCTTTTGATGGATAGCATTCCTCATTTTTGGATGGCAATACTAGGATCCATCACAGGAGGGGAGAGAACAGGGCATTGGCATGTAATCCTAGTGGTAAGGAGTGTGGTAAGTGTAGGTCAACAGAAAGTTTCAAAAAAATATACCTTTCAGCTAAGCAGGGCTACTGTAAAGCCTTGCTCTTATAGCTACCAAGAATGTTGTGGAGGAAAGTGGAAAAAAATTGTGAA
The DNA here is from genome assembly GCF_009819535.1 of Lacerta agilis. Lineage (NCBI taxonomy): Eukaryota > Metazoa > Chordata > Lepidosauria > Squamata > Lacertidae > Lacerta > Lacerta agilis. The sequence goes on along the minus strand of NC_046321.1, from coordinate 37,338,967 downwards.
TTATCACTTAATTAGGCGAGTTTTCATCTACTGATGTGTGATGTTGTCTGATCACCTGTACAGCTATGGAATGGATACTGCAAAGCTGCTTAATTCTGCTGGGAATTGCAATGATACTTTCTGGCTTCTTGAATAGGCTTCTGCTTGCTAAGCTTCTGTACTCCAATGCTGCTATATCAACTGAGAAACTGACTTTATCTGCTGTGCCTAGCAGTGTTTGCACCTTAGTGGAACTCTCTGGTCCAATATCATTCTTGACGGGTTGGGAGTTAATGCTGATAGGCACTATAGGCAAGCAGTCTCCTGCAAATCCCATCACTACATTCTTCCCAAGAGACTGGGAAAGACCCCAAAACACTTGAATGAGTTATAGGGGTGAGTTTTAACTCAGCGATGAGCATTTGAAGGCACACTCGTGTCTGCTCAGAAAGCAGACACAGTGTCCTCAGTGTGGCTTAATTCCAGGTAAGGATGCCTAGGATTGTAGACTCAGCCTGAGAGCAGCCATCGCTGTACAGTGATACCTTGGGTTACAGATGCTTCAGGTTACAGACTCCGCTAACTCAGAAATAGTACCTCGGGTTAAGAACTTTGCTTCAGGATGAGAACAGAAATCACACGGCAGCAGCGCTGTGGCAATGGGAGGCCCCATTAGCTAAAGTGGTACCTCAGGTTAAAAACAGTTTCAGGTTAAGAATGGACCTCCAGAACGAATTAAGTTCTTAACCCAAAGGAACCACTGTACTTAATCTGCTTATTGCCATGCAGTTCAGTTTCTGAAAACTGCAGTGCTTACAACACAGGCATGCCTTCAGGTGTATGCATACCATGTCTGACCACATGAGGAAGTCAGCATTCTGACTGGGGATGAACTAAGAGAGATGCACCATGTTCACAGGGATACACAAATATTTACTTACTTACTTACTTACCTACCTACTTACTTACTTACTTATTTTCTATACCGCTCTTCATCTGAGGATCACAGGGTGATTTAAAATGTAAAAACACAAAAATGTTCCTACGTAACATAGTAACAACAACAACAAAACACACACACCACACAGTTTAAAAGGCGGTACATTGTTTAATTAGCCAATAATTGCTACCTATTGCAGTTAGATGAATTATTTTAGTAAAATTAGAGAGAAAAAGAAATATTCTTTTAAAGTGTGAGACGTGATGCAAACACAGATCCACCATAACATTACTTCACTTAATATGAAAGATCAATCATTTTACAAGATTGTCATTAATGTGTGGACACATGAAGCTGAAACTGTGTAGCAGGATTCAAGGCCTTTAGGGCTATATGCCAATGTGCAATGGTGATGCAGACCTTTTGCTAATTCCTGGGCAAAACCATATTCTTCCTCATTGTTCTGAAGAGCCAGGATGCTGCTATGAACTGAAGAACCTAAAAAGGTAGCAAAAATTGGAGAAAATGTCCATGGTGTTATTAATATTTGTTATCCACTCTTTAACAGCAGGTCCCAGGCAGGTTACAACAATTGAAAAGTCAGAATTAAGAACACATGAAAGAGATTACATTCACAGGAATAGGGTGGGTCCTGAAAACATACATCTCAGGTGTCAAAGGCCAGGTTAAAGAGGTGTGTATTCAGCATTTGCCAAAAGCTATATAGTGAAGAAGCCAAATGTACCTCTGTGGGGAGTGAATTCCACAACTCAGGGGCTGCCACAGAGAATGCCCAAGGCTGAGGGTGGTGGAACTACCAAGAGAGACCTCTCTGAGGTCTGTAGGGAAGGAGGCAATCTCTCAGATATTTGGGGCCTGAGTCATTTAAGACTTTAAATATTAGCATGAGCACCTTGATTTGGACCCGGAAACAAACTGGCAGTTAATGCAGCTGTTGCATTTTGGACCAGATGAAGTTTCCGGGTCATCTTTAAGACCTATGTTGAGAAGAAACCACTGAAGATCTCTTCACCATCAGCTTGTTGTAGACTCAGTATGGAGTCCCAGCTCTCTGTAATATGTACCTATTTCATATACATAACTGGAATTTTTGTCCATGTGTGGTGTAATACAAATTTGCACCCACATGTGAAAAATGAAATAAAATAGCCACCATCTATTGTGAAGGTAATGTGTGACACACACCTTACTTAAGTGTCCTGTAAAAAACGAGTCACTGTCATTTAACAAAAAACACACCCTTACTTCTACTGTTAACAGTCCAGTATTGATCGAAAGTAATAGCCATGTATTTTCTTCATACCACGTCTTAATATCTTCTTCGCAGCCCTGAGGGGAAAAGTGATATTTAAATTAAAGTATAGTCATACCTCAGAAGTCAAACAACTTGTGAGTCAAACATTTTGGCTCCTGAATGCCGCAAACCCAGAAGTGAGTGTTCCGTTTTGCAAATGTTCTTTGGAATACAAAAGTCAAACGGACTTCCAGAATGGATTCCATTCGACTTCCGAGGTACAACTGTAACTGTTTATTTCTCAAGTTACACTCAATTATTATCTTTTACCTAGGGCTTTACAATTGTTTGGGGGGTGGGGGAAATGCCAAAGAGCAAATGTATTCTGTCACTTACTAGAGGAATGGAGAATGCTCATGTATAGGGAGAGAATGTGCATGTCCTGCTTGTGGACTTCTCATAGGCATCTTTTAGGCTGTCATAGGAAACAGGACGCTGGCTAGAATTAGGTGATCTGCTTTTTATTCTTGGTTAACAGTTTTCAAATATGAGCCTTCCCAGGCACAGAGCCGGGGGGGGGGGGAGCTCCAGCCTGTGGGCTTAATTAGGTCCACCAGGGGTCCCAGTTTGGCCAGGGGTCCCAATTTGGCCTGCCCTATGCTTGACATCATAAGACATCAGCTGTGGGTATGTACAGCTGCAACTGTAAAGGAACAATCCATATCATTACAGGAGATCCCAAGTACAGCCAGCCCCTGGTGCAAGCAGTGTTTGCTTTCATCAGAAGCAGCCGATAGCATTCCAAGCACACTGAGATACATAAGAAATATTTCAATTTCTACTGGGAGTACAGAAACATTGTACACTTACCCTAGTATATGTTGTATTTTTCAGTGCATCACAAAACCACTTCTTCATGTTAGATGTTGTGCAAGAACATGGTACTTGATTTGCATGTTCTTTATTCTTATTCCATTTCCAGTCTGTGGAATTGTATCGCCCACAACAGTGGAGCTGGAGAAGGAGAGAAGTCCTCAGTGTTATGAGTAATATAAAGGTAAGTCATGTCAAGTTGCATGATAAAGTAATAAAGTCAACAATGAAGCCCTGTTGTTAAAACAGGAGTTTCTTCTTACTTCCCCAAGTGATGAGAAAATCAGAGCACAGCTATAGGGTTTAATAGGAGAGGGGAGGAAGGAGAGGAAGAAACAGAGAAAGGTCATGCATGCACCATAGACTTTGCCGTTCCTTTGTAATCTATGTCTTTTAGATTTTTACAAACAGCTTATTGGAAGAAAGCAGGTTCCTATAAGCAGGCAGCATAACGTCTAATCTAACTTTAGATTCCCAAAGAATTGCACCACAGTGATGCTTCAGATTTCTTAGCCAGCTTCAGCTAAAAATTCCATTCAGTATCATATGCTAAATGACCTTTGAAAGGAAGCACTGCAGGATTTAGGCATTTCATCTGATACAGAAAACTATATGCTTGTTTGGTCTTCTACCATTATGACTTACCAAACGCTGAATATTATTCAAAATATTCCACTGGTGTTCCTTTGCAGATAGATCTTTGTTGCCATAGTTAGAAATAAGCTCATCCATCTGTACTCTCCACAAGTCATTGGCCTGTTTACAAATAGTGTTAATAATTCCATTAGTGTGTCATCATTATTATTATTTTCCACTTTTAAGAAAACTGAAGTCATCTGCTATGGTCAATCAGTGGCATTCTAAAACATTTAAAGTGGGCTCCATTGTTCATTACATACAGTTAAAAAGAGCCTGGGGTGGAGCTAGACTGCCATTGATTTCAATGTTTCTAGCTCCTTGGTGATACATACATGTATATACATGCATACTATGTTCAGAAGGATGAGCTGAGCAAGCAGCATTTCCAATGCAGTCCTCTTGATATCCTTTGCTCTTGTCAAAAGGTGATCAGATACTGAATACTGAGAGTGGAAGGGATGAAAAAAAATCATCTTTCTTCCATAAGAAGTTCACCTGCTGTTTAGAGAATGAGTGCATAAGAGAGCATCTGAACAGGACTCCATTTTATCCCTCACTTATAGAGGAATGGTGTTGTATGGGAATATAGATCCATAATACCTATACCCCGAAGTGAGTGTGCTACTGTGATGCATCTACTTGGTTTCTTTGGTATTAGCTTCAGGCTGCAGCACTTTCTGACTCGCCTAAGGTAGGTTGAAAGTCAGTTTGCAGCCTCTCGAAGGAAAGTTCACCACATGGAAGTTCCTCAAGCGACAACACTGAGCCTACAAGATGCATGGACTCCTGCTGATGGAAAGCCAACTGTGCACAGCTCTCAGCACATAGAAGGAATATATGTTTGTCACATGCCAGAACCACAAAAAATTCAGGTGGTTTTCCGTTGTGGTCAAAGAGCTGAACCCTGCGCAGTGATGTCAGTGCTCATGACTGGCTCATCAGAGACAGGAAGCAAATATACACTGAGCTCAAGCAGCCACCACTTGCCCTCATGATGGTGTAAATCAATTAATATCTAGACAAGGAAGTTTTTGTATGCAGACAGACTTTCAGTTCTACTCATGCTCATTGTATCCTACAGTTCTCAAGGGAAATGAAAATAAACACAAATCGAAGAGCGCAGGCCTGCCTGCAGCTGTTCTAGAATGAGAGTTCCAGAGCTTTCGCTTTTTGGGAAACTTTCCCTCTGCTTTCATCTGGTTGTCTAATGTCTGTATATTTTTCACATCCCCCTTTTAGCCGCTAGTCTGTTTCCCCCAAGGGCAGGCTGTGTCTAGGCTGCTGACACCCTTCCTGCCAGCAAGGAGACTACCAAAAAGAAGAAAGCAAAAAAGGGTGGTGGGGTTAAAATAAAGTGACCCAGTCTCAAAGTAGCCACCAGGCAGGGGAAACAGAATCAACAAAGTGCATGTGACTTGCATGTTGAAAGGCCAAAACTTGACGGCTGTTAAAATACCTATTTAAAAATAAAAACAGATGACACATTTTTCTGTAAGCCACAGTTTGTGTATATACCCTGTGTGCATACGCCATAACAGAAGGGCTAAGCTATTGCACATGTCAGTCTTTATATCTTAACAACAAGCATTCACAAGTGACAGGTACAATCCAGCTAGAGCCAAGCCCCTTTTGGGTTACTGTCCCATTAAAGAGCTTTGCTCATGTCGCCAGCCTTATCTGTGTGCGCATTTGACATCAAATGCTCAGCAAACTCTGGATACCTTCTGCTTCCTTAATACTATTGTGCAAGGAGTTGTGGGCACCCCCAAAGGCACACTGTCATGTAGAAGCCAGGCAAATATCATGTGGTATCCTTAATTAGTACCTCTCCAGCTGAATGTAAAGCTTAGGCTAGCATATACGAGATAAAGTGATCCCTCAAGGAAGCTGGTCCCAAGCTATTCAGGGCTTCGTTTTCTTATAGCAAGACCTTGATTTTAACTCAATAGTATATAGGAAGCCAGAGAAGAGGTGTAATACATTGCTGATGAGAAGCCCCATCAGTAGCTGGCCTGTTGCATTCTGTATGAGTTGTTGCGTGGCAATGTCCCTCCCTCCCATGAAGAATAACGACACACAAGACATTGATATCTAATTAATGGGTGTAAAAGGCCACAACTTTATTGGTTACGGATGTTGAGCGGTATTGGCTTAGGCATTGGACCCCTAACCACTATATCTGACCCCAACCTGGGTGTTGGAAGTCCGTGAAGGGTTAACCACCAAGGGGAGCCCAACTGACGCTTATCAAGTGGAACTCCCCTTGGGATCACCGTTGGGGCGTGCCTTAGGCCCTAACCTCCCTAGGCTTCGGACAGGGCCACGCCCCCGGAATCCTTTAACGGAATACCCTTCCAATGAGGGGCAGGTGATGGCGCTACCTCCCCTTTCCACCTCTATTGATGTTGTCCAATGCCTAACCGCCAAACCAAAGTTGTGATGAATTGCTACGAGGTAGGTGAAAAAACCTGATTTGGCTAGCCCAAATGGGGGAAAGTCCTACCAGGCCCCCCAGCCAAGTGGGGCGACCAACCGAGGTCCATAGCAAGGTCAAGAGCTAACCTAAAGGGTGGGTGGTCAGGAGAACCGGTGAAGCTGGGGGGCAGAGAAAGAGAGGGGGAAGGATTCCCGCCATAGTCTCGCCCTTCCGCCAACCGGATTGGTCAGCCTGCGGGGTTGAGCGGCGGGAATCCAGCCAATCACGCAGGGACTATGAATCAGGCCCTGCACGTGTGCTCGGTGCGTGACGCCCGCAATGCCACCTCCTGCTGATAAGCAGAAGTGGCTTTATTCTGGGTCACTGTACAATTTGTTGCCAAACATCTGGCTCGAGATACAATGGAGTGTGCCTCCAGGGGTGAAATCAAACTGCTGTGTTAGCAGCACTGAAGTGGCCTTCCCAGGGCACAAGCAGGTCCTGGGCTGCCCAGATGAGAAGACCTCCTTCTCCATCTCCCTGATGTGGCCCAAAGGAAAGCAGAGCAATATGTTTGGCACCAGCTTGGCTGCAGGAGTTGCCGGAAGGAGGCGTGCAAGGAGCCATCCAACTGGCTTAGGGACTCCACTTTGGATTTGTGTGGGGTTTACTCCTTAGCCTTTTCTTCCCCTGAAGATATCCCACAAGGCCGTGGAGGTTTAGGAATGGAGTTTTCCTTCTCTTAGATGGGCTACCTTCCTAGGTTGGTGAGCCCCATCGGCATACCCTCCAACACTTATCTAATGAAAATAGGAACGTTCCATTTCCATAATGATAATTTTTACTATTTATGCCCCACACATCTTGCCCCAGCCTCTCTGGGCAGCTCCCAATGTATATAAAAACAGAATAAAACATTAAACATTAAAAAAAAAATCCCCATACAGGATTGCCTTCAGATGGCTCAAGGGTCGGATAGCTCCACACCCTGCAATATTTCTCCAATGAAAACAGGGACGTCCTAAGGAATAGTGGGACATTCCAGGATCAAATCAGAAACTGAGACAGTTTTTCTAAATCAGGGACATCCCTGGAAAATGAGACAGTTGGAAGGTCTGCATCTGCCCCTCACTTCCCTCTGCAGCACATGCGGAAACCACCTTCTTGACCATTGCACCCACTCTTAGTTGCATCCATTCAATCTGCTGGAGCTTGTCTTTGAGTGCAGGAGAAGCCTTTAAATCACTAAGGATTTGAGACCCATCAGCTACCCTCACTTGGTTCAGCCACTCAGTCAAAGCCATTCTTGGGGTGTGGCCACTGTCAAATGCTGACAGCTTTTAGGAGCCACAGGTGAGAGCTGAGTGTAGGATGGGGACCAAAGGTGGACAAACTACCCCAAAAGCAGCATGGTGTCCCCCCCACCAGAGGTACTATCTCTCCCCTCATACCCCCATAAAGGTAAAGGTACCCTTGACTGTTAGGTCCAGTTGCGGACAACTCTGGGGTTGCGACGCTCATCTCACTCTATAGGCCGAGGGAGCCGGCGTTTGTCCACAGACAGCTTCCAGGTCATGTGGCCTGCATGACCAAGCTGCTTCTGGCGAACCAGAGGAGCGCACAGAAATGCTGTTTACCTTCCCACCAGAGTGGTACCTATTTATCTACTTGCACTTTGCCGTGCTTTCGAACTGCTAGGTGGACAGAAGCTGGGACCGAACAACGGGAGCTCACCCCGTCACGGGGATTCGAACCACCAACCTTCTGATTGGCAAGCCCTAGGCTCAGTGGTTTAGACCACAGCACCACCCATATGCATATACATATACATATACACGGTATAAATGGTGCAAATAAATAAATAAGCAATCTCTCTGTGTTAGGGTTTTTTTCAGATACATGCGTACTCTTGAGACAAGTAAATGATGTGGAATGCTTGGAATCCCTCTGCATGGTCATGTGTAGGATGGCTCCAGGGCACTGTGCACTTTGCCACAATATACTTTTGGTAAGTAATTGATACATACCATTTCCTTTCCTGCATATAGGACCCCAAGTATTGCCATTTGGATGACAAGGACAAGGACAAGAAGACCCAGGTACTGAAAATAAAAATAAGTGTATTACTAGGAAAGCTGCACAAAATGGCATTAATAAGCTCTGTGTGATTAATATAGAGAGGAATTTCAGTTACTAGAAATGTTGGTACCTGCAAGAAGAATTTATGTGTATTATAGGAATGAGTCATCATTGTAAAAAAATACCAGCTTTATAGCTGAGCACCAGCTGCTGAGTGATGAATTGTGCTATCATGTTAGGAATGTAGAAAGAACATAGGAAGCTGCCTTATAGTGAGTCCACCCCTTGGTCCATCTAGCTCAGAATTATTTACATCGACTGGTAGTGCATCTCCTGAGAACTTTCCCAGTTCAACATGGAGATGCTGGGAAATGAACCTGAAACTTTCCACATGCTCTACCACTAAGCTATAGTATTCCAATTGGAAATTCGAATTTCAAGATACCATATCCTGTGTACATGCTGAGGGATGCATTTCGCCTTTTCACAAGCATGTATATATTTGCAATGCAATGCAATGCAATGACTTCATTTGTGTTCTGAGCCTGGCATCAAAGAAAGAGATCCTTATTCTTGACTGTGTAAATGTTGTGCAGTGAAAAGTAAGGCAGTAGTATGAGCATCTCCATAAGATATCCTATCACCTTGGTACATACATTTATTTATTTTTTACAGAGATTTTGTAAAGTATTAAAAATGTTACCACAAAGAAACAACCTTCCCTTCCAGCTAGAAATCTGGGCAGAGCCTTTGTTTTCTAACCAAGCTGTTTAAAGGTCTTGAATGAAGTTTACCTCGACTGAACACCCTTTTGGACACACATAGTTTCTTCTGTCATTGTTAGACATGTTGTTGTTTTGTAGAGTCCAAGGCATGACCAGATAGATTGAAACACTAAGTTGCTCTTTTGCTAAATGTTTATAATGTAACAATTGTACAGTTGTTACTCATTTGTTGCACAGGTTCAAGGTGTTTTTTCTCACATCTGCTTCAGAGAAATCACATTTCTCTAATGCTCAAATGACAATATTGTGTAGAAAATGTAATAAACTGAGGAAGTCATTGTGATTTAGAATGCTGTCACCTAGTTGCATGAATATAACGGACACCCACTCAATAGATCCCATTAAATTACAGATGACAAGCAATATAACTTTTTTGTTACCTTTAAGGGCTACATAGCAGAGACAGATTTAGGGGAGTGTTTTAGCAGTTCAGCTGCACTGGGTGCTGAGCCTCAGGGGTGCCAGGGGATGCCTCACCTATTATTTATAATGGAGTACAAGAAGCAGGGGAAGAATTTTGGCATCGCACAGGGCGCCACTGAAATTGAGACCCCAGCGTTTGCCACTGTACATAGCCTGGGGCCTTATCCCTTACCAACACACTCATTTGCCGCAATACTCTTCAAAAGCCCTCCTCTGGGTGACCCTGCCCACTTAGTTAAGGAAAGAAGCAAGCATAAGGGCCTTCTCTGTGGTGGCACCCCATTTTGGAAACTCTCTTCCTTTGAAGGCTCATTGGCTTCTATGTTACTCTCTTTTTAATGTCAAAGATATTTTTATCTTCCCAAGGTTTTAAATATTTATTTAATTATTTGATTCGGATTCTGAATCACTTCTGATTATATATATAGAGAGAGAGGGGGGAAAAAACATCATCCTAATCAACAGGAAAACAAAACAAAAAAATCATATATACAAAAAAATAAGAACAGTTTCATAATGTAAAAATTATTTCAAATCCAAGACAGAGTGGAATCAAAAGCTCCACTTGAAAGACTTGATGAGATTTTTGATGAGATTTTAGTACTGATCTTAGAATCTGACTTTCCTCCCAACAAGTCCAGAATTTACCTGGTGAAGAAGTGACTTGCATTGTAGATGAATATCCAACCAGTTCCAAGACAAAGTGGAAAAAGACTCTGAACAATTTTACTGCCCCCTGTAGTAAGACTTCTGACTTTGCATTGAGACTTCAGTGGGAGCTATTGCCAAAGTGAAATTGGCAAGCGGTGTCTCTAGACTTTGCCCCGAGTCTAATCAGTTTTTGCTCCTTTTCTGTACAGTACTCCTCTGCAGGCTAAGCACTCAACTCTCTGTGCTGGAACACTTGAAATACAGTATTCTATTAAGGATATATCCCTGTGTACATGCAGTACATGCAGTAAGATCCCATCAATTATTGTGCATTTTGTATCACTCTATTAGCTTTGGGACGCAGAACTATCTCAAAGGTTAAGCCACTTTGAGGATTGTTGTGGGGAAAGCTAAGTGTGTGTTGCAAGTGACAACTTTGTGCTAAGGATTTTCACAAGTTATACTTACCAGAGCTACTAAACACCTTTTTCCTCGAATGCTTCCTAAGTATCCCAAGAGTCCAATAAAAACAATGATGGATCCAATGGCAAGCAGCATATGAGAAACAGAATCTGCCACTGAATGTCCTCCTGTGGATACTAAAAAAAATGTAAAAATGTATTTTGTACTTTTAAATTCTTAATATGTGACACTTAAAATAAGTGAATATGTGAAATTGCTTACATGAGACCCTGAAACAGCAGGAATTGCTTACATAGAGTGACCTGTGCAAGAACATCCTTTCCTGATATTAGGTTATCCATTCTAGAGATATCTATCCTAGTTTGCTGTCTCTGAGAAAATAAATCTTACCTTCATGAATTCCTGGATATATATATATTTAAAGCCTACACATGTTTACTAATAGCAGTCACACTACTGAAACCCTAAATCTACCTGGAGGCAATTCTTGTATAGATGAGAGCAAACAAGCTGAAGTTAACTCCAGGCAAGATAATGCTGTGGGTTGGGAGATTCCAGCTCAAGAAGGATTACTGCTATTTCTAGATAGTGCCCCCCCCTAAAATTCAATACACTGGTACCTCGGGTTACATACGCTTCAAGTTACATACGCTTCAGGTTACATACTCCGCTAACCCACAAATAACTCTTCAGGTTATGAACTTAGCTCCAGGATAAGAATAGAAATCATGCTCTGGTGGCACAGTGGCAGCGGGAGGTCCCATTAGCTAAAGTGGTGCTTCAGGTTAAGGACAGTTTCAGGTTAAGAACGGACCTCCGGAACGAATTAAGTACGTAACCAGAGGTACCACTGTATCTGCAGTTTGGGAATGCTCTTGCATTTGGTGCTGATTGGGGAAGCCCAGGTTTTTTCAGCTTTGGTTGGTATACCAACTGCAGCCACAGTGTTTCATTCTCTGGTTGCATTCAGAGTAGCACTTTAAAGATGGTCCAAACTCCAACTAGTTCAAAATTCAGCTGCCTAAGCCCTGAGAGGTAACTACAGTGGTACCTCAGGTTAATAACTTAATTCGTTCCGGAGGTCTGTTCTTAACCTGAAACTGCTCTTAACCTGAAGCACCACTTTAGCTAATGGGACCTCCCACTGCCGCTGCACCGCCAGAGCACGATTTCTGTTCTTATCCTGAAGTTAAGTTCATAACCTGAAGAGTTATTTCTGGGTTAGCGGAGTGTGTAACCTGAAGCGTATGTAACCTGCGGTACCACTGTATTTCTCTGTGGAGCTGTCAACTCCACCCTGCTATTAGTTACATGATCACTTATCCTAAGATGAAAGAGAAGTAAATCAAGACTATGTCATCTTGCCAGGCTTCGGAACTGAACTCTCAGTGACCCGATTCATTCTTTGAAGCTGGCAAAAACAAAACAAAAAAGCACCGAGGTTGGACAATTCAGTGGTAGTTATCCTATGATGATAACCTAAATGTACCCTATACTGTGAAGCAGAGCAGTGTGTCAGCAGCCAGTTCATATGATAAAAGTGTATTTGAAGTCATGACTCATTGCTACATCAAAACCATCATTTTTAAAGGGTTTGAAAACATCAATAAAGTAAGCAAAATTGTGGTCTCTGAAACAAGCCTAAACTGAATCTATTAAGATTGAGCCATGATAGGGAATCCGTTAGAGGACAACCATGATACTTACCGAAAAAAGCTGATTATACTGCAAATTGTGTAATCGCAATTATCTAATTTTGTAAAAACAATGTTATATTCCATCTCACTATAGGGCAAAGTGCAATTAACCACCAGTTGTTGCAATTAATTTACAATATCACACCATCACTCTAAATTAGAAGCCGGGTGTAAAAGAGTGAAGTGCATTTTAGAAGTTATGAATTGTGGTGGAATACACACACACACACACACACAAATGAATGTGCCATCTGGCAATCTATTGCGTGGGGAATGTGCCGTTCCAGTCCAGTGGTGGAGCTTCATGCTCTGGCACTGGGGGGGCGGAGAGTAGGCGGGGCTGGGCTGGAGCGCATCCTGGGGGTGGGGCGCGCTGCCTGCAGGGGCGGGGTGCCCAGCGTGGGCGGGGGAGAAACCGCTATGGCACCCTGCCAAGATCGCGCTGCCAGGAGCGGTGCGCTCCCTCCGCACTCTTCTTCCTCCACCAGTGTTCCAGTCTACTTGAATTTGATACCTCTGCCCTACCCTGTGTATATTAGCTACAATATACCTAGCTATCAAATAGCCAAAATTTGTCTTTGGCAGCACTCCCTACCATCAGCCCATTACTACTATTTATTATAGCCCATATAACTGTGCTCTAGATAATACTGACCCTGCTTTGTGTGGGGCACCATAAATAACACTCATCTCAATGGCTGCAGTGGCACTGAGAAAATTATCTGGTACTTGTGATGAGCTGAGCCAAATAGCTTGCAATCTGAAGTGATATAAAACAGCCTCCACACAGTGGCTGTGACATGTGTACTAGTTTGAATGATGGTTTTTTAAAAAAAATTCAGAACGACTGAATTGATTTCTACCTAAACGCTGGGGGGGGGGGGGGACCATTCACAATGTTGGATGGTTGGTATATTGAAGCCAATGGGGCTAAAATTAGTATAAATCCAAGTATTACAGCTTTACAATTCTCTAGTTCAAGCCATCTGCTTTCTTTCAAGTTTGTATAATGAAGGGCATCATAACATGACAACAAGACTGATATTTTGATTCCTGGTTTTGTACAGTAAATGTTCTAAGGCAATGCTGCCATCTTGTGGGAAGTCAACATTTTAATGGTTAAATGGAATTCACTTTCCTTTAAAGGTTAGCGAAGGTTCTGTGCAGGAGCTTATACTCACGCAAAAGTCTGAAAAACCCGTTTCTCTCTAGCGACATCCAAAGACCAAAAGTCACAAGCAGAAGACCTAACACCTGAAAGCAATACATAATGGCTGTTTGTATCTGAATTATGCTACAGAAGTTATAATTAATGTTTAATTCCTGTCTAACAGTACATGAAAACCTCTTACCAAGAAAATTCCATTGAGGATGTTTAAGAAGTATTTTAGTATGAAGAGTTTTTCACTTCTTCTCATTTTGCTCTTCATTTAAATGGCACCTGGAAACAATGGTTGCACATTGTGATATTTATATAAAACTGAAATGCATATTCCACATTAGTTTTAAATGCACATTGCCAGTAAAATGTATCCATGTTTTCTAACACAGAAAATATTTAAGGACATTCAGTCTTCTGCAGTCCACTTTTCTGTCTTTCTTACTGACAGGTCAAGCAGAATTAACAGCTGCACATTTCCCCTGTCTCTCTCTCTCCTGACACAGCCCATGATACAGGGTGATCAAAGCAGTTTCTGTGCCAGAACAGGACCTAAACCTCAACTGATATGAATCTAGGCACAGATCTGGGATCTCCAGGGTTTTTCCTTCTTCCACCACTTTCCCTGGGAAAACCCACATTTTACCACAAAATCAGAGCAAATGGCAACCAGGAGGTTTTCCGGTTATTGCTATTTGTTCCAAATTAGGAGTAAAATGTGGGTTTTCCCAGGGAAAGCATAGGGTAGGGGTTGGTGGGTGGGTGGGACTCTGCTTGGACACTGACTTAGAAATCCCACACCTGTGCCTAGAAAGCATATTCTAGGAGCAAATCTGTTCTAGGATTAACTCTTTGTGTAAGCTCATGCAACATTATAGAGAGTGGGAAGAGAGGAGCAACTCGGTGTAAGAATATATTTTGAATAGCAGATTCTTCCAGTGGGGATCTTAATGACTTTATTTATTTATTTAATGTTACATGCTGTTGGATTGTAAGTGGTTTACAAAATATAAAATAAACATCAAAACAAAAACAACAACAAAAACCAACAGTTAAAGACAGGTATTTAAAATAGTGAAAAGAAGATTGAAATTCAACAGCAGCTAGAAATGGATAAAGCACACATAATTTCTGCATGTCTGGATAGGATTGGCTTAACAAAAATGTTTTAAGCAAATCAAACTGGGTGGATGCATGAATAATTGTGGATTTTAAAAATTGTATCCTTTCGTATGACACCCAGAGAGCTTGTTCTATAAGATGTCTGACAGATATTATTAATAAATAAAACAAATAGGAAATTTCTGGTGCCACTTATCTCATAATACACACAGCACAATATTATTATTTTCCTCTCACCTCTAAGGAAGCAAACCCACAATATAGTTCTTCACAGATACTCCAATTTTAATGTTAATTCCAAATCCTACTGTTTAGATTTGCCACACAGTATGCTGTGTTGATAAGGATTTACTTCCTTGTTACTGAGGTTACTATTTACATGTCTTTGTAAATGACGTTTAGTTTGTTTGACACTTACATTACACATAATTTGCTTTCAAGAACAGTTCTCTTTCTTTCTCTCCCTTCGACAATTAAAAAAAACCTTAGAGACGAGTTAAGGTGCTTACAAATCCAATGATGTGCCCAAACCATAGAAATGGCAAGTTCAGTCACTTGGGCTTAATTTCTACCTCTCGTAAATATATAGAATCCAGAGTCCCCCATAGTGCACTCACTTACAACTTACCTTGCACATGAAGCCCAACCACAAAAAAAAACAAAAAAACACTACTGAGACTCCTATATAGGGGGAAAGGTAAGGAAACAGTTTATTGGATTCAGTTCAGAAAAATCCAATAGTTCTCATATACATAACTTCACACATATTCTCCAAGGCCTCTTAAGAGAGCTTTTTTATATAAAAAAATGTTTTATTATTGTAGCCTACTCTCTGTAAATGTTATCCTTGTCTCCGGAATGTTTTAAAAATGTTCCTTTGCTGAAATATAATTTAGGGAAAAAACTTATTAACCCATGGGTGATATTACCTAAGAAATATCATGAAGCAAGAGCATGCAGTAATGACACATTAGAATAACCTAATGAAAGGAACAAAGAGGCCTCCCACTTTTTGCCATTTGAACTCTTGGCCATGAAAATCACATAAAACCTCAAAATAAATTATTACGATTATATCAGAGCTAATATTCACCTCTGTGTGGGTGAATATTGCTTTGTCAGTGACAAAGCCTTCAGCGCCATTTCAGTTTCTTAATGAGGGCAGATGATTTTGCTCTCATGTAGCCTATAAGGAGAACTTCTAAAGCAAGGAGGCTTGAATACTTCATGATTTAACTCCCTTCATGATTTGGCTGCCTTCCTAACTCATGGAGGTACTCTCATGCGGCTGAGAGTACCGCATGCCCCCAGAAGTGTACCATGTCTAGAAACAGAGCTTTTAGCTAAAATTAGAGAAGTGCTTAGCATCATGATGTTTACATGCCTTCTGAAATGTAGAATCATAGAATTGTAGAGTTGGAAGGCATCCAAAGGGCCATGCAGTAATCCAGTGCAGGAATCACAACTACATTCTTCTGATGTTTAGTCGGAATCTCCTTTATT
This sequence comes from Lacerta agilis, assembly GCF_009819535.1. Lineage (NCBI taxonomy): Eukaryota > Metazoa > Chordata > Lepidosauria > Squamata > Lacertidae > Lacerta > Lacerta agilis. The sequence goes on along the minus strand of NC_046321.1, from coordinate 37,323,023 downwards.
ATTTGAAACAAAATCGAAAATTCTTTCTAGTAGCACCTTAGAGACCAACTGAGTTTGTTCCTGGTATGAGCTTCGTGTGCATGCACACTTCTTCAGATACCTATGGACTTCCATTTCATGCGGCTCAATGTGGTGCCTTCCATAGTTCCAGTTACAGGTGGGTAGCCGTGTTGGTCTGCCATAGTCAAAACAAAATCGAAAATTCTTTCTAGTAGCACCTTAGAGACCAACTGAGTTTGTTCCTGGTATGAGCTTCGTGTGCATGCACACTTCTTCAGATACCAAGTGTGCATGCACACGAAGCTCATACCAGGAACAAACTCAGTTGGTCTCTAAGGTGCTACTAGAAAGAATTTTCGATTTTATTATTTGAAGACATTGGTTCGGGTCCTACTCTCCAGAGTAGAAGAAAACAAGCTTGCTCAACCTTCCATGTTAGATATTTAAAGATGGTCATTATAGCCCCTCTCCGTCTCCTCTTATTCAGGTTAAAAATACCCAACTCCCTTGGTTTCCAGACCCTTCAGCATCTTGGTCACCATCCTCTGCCCACGTCCAGTTTTTCTGTTTTGGTTTGGAGCTTTCCCTGAGGTGCGACTGTGGTCACTTGTAAAATATTCACTGTACACCCGTCGAATGGGTTTTGTTTTCAGACTTTGTGGGAATTTTTTTTGTTTTGTTTTGTTGTTAGAATCTGTAGAAATTGATTGCTTTTTCATGACTTGTGCTTTTCATACTTTGCTTCATTGTTACCTTTTTGTACCACTTCTATGGCTTCAGGCTGCAAATATTTTACAAATTTGTGCTTTTTTTCCTGGGGGGACGCAGGGGTACACTATACCCCTAAACATTTTGTGAATCTTTGTCCATTAACTGCATTTATTTTTCCCGATTTGAACTATAAAATTGTGATTTTCTTGAGTCAAAATGAGAGTACCCCAAACATTTATTTATTTTTTTAGAAAAAAGCACTGGTTAAAACAAATAAATAGGTTTCATGTCCCTATATTACACTATACTGTTGCATGTTTGTAGGGAGGAGGTTCCTAAAGGACCAAGGAGGCTGCCTAGCATTTTTATTTTTTCCAGGATCTGTGTCACGAAGAAAAACAAGCCAAAGCGATGAAGAAAAGTGCCCTTCTCCCTAGCTACAGGCCAGCGCCTCGCCTTTGCACGCATCCTAAGTGCAGCTGGCTCCTCTGCATCCCCGCGCCCTCCCCCCGGGGTGTTCAATAATCCCTTGTTTCCTCCTGGGGCTCCGATTCCAAGTGCATTAATTTCGAACTTTCTCGGCTTCCGTAGCGAGGACGTCCTCCTGCGCTCCGTTCGCGGTTGCCATGGCTACACTTCCTGTAACATTGAGGTTAGCCGCTCTAAGCTCTCGGGTTCTGAAGCAGGTCAGTGCTCAGCGGCGGCGGGAAGCGGGAGTGCTGAAACGGTCTTCGGCGCCGAGAGCAGGGACGGATCCCCTCTCCTGACGAGACAGCCCGGGAGGAACCCGTTTCGATCGCTAAGATAGAGCGGGGCGGCCGTTGAGCGAGGGCGATGCCTAGAACTACAACTCCCAGCGTGCAACGGGGCGATTCCCGCTCAAGGCTTAATGCTTTGCTTACCCCAATGCACTCTGGGACGTGTAGTCCAAGTGCTCTGAGGGCTTGGCAGGCACGTGTCGCTTGTAAGATTGAGGCTCTGGCTGCCGTCTATTTCTTTCCTTTTAACGACTTAAGTTGCTTCTCTTTGGGGCCAAGACGTGCCAAGTGTCACTCCGTTGCATTAGTGTACAGTGAGTGTGCCTCAAACTTGGATATATCCCGAGAGTTGTGTGTATTGGGTAGATTTATTATTTGACGGTGGATATAACGTTCTGTTTTTTAAGGGAATTACCTGTCATCTGTCTTTCATTTCTCTGCAAAATGCCACATTACTTCATTAGGGCAATGTAGATAAGCAACTAATAATTGCCATTAAGTGTAAATTGTCCCTGGTAAAAGATTAAGGGCAGACAGTTTTAGAAGTGACACCAAAGTAGGTTGTGGTTTGTTTGTTTTTAACTGTCTCCCTGTTACTATATATATTATAAATATACAGCAATCCCTGAGTGTATATATATAAATAAATAAATAAAAACAGGCACACTGTATCCCCATTTCTATTGCTCTTGCAAAGTGTTGCTTTTGAAAAGTGGTTGGCCAACAGAAGTACATTAGCTACAATTGTTATTAAGCCACAATGGCCTTTATGCATGGGACAAGGAGATGAACCAGTGAGGAGGCAGCACAGTTAATGACAGTGACAACAACTAGACAAAGGTAGGCAATGTCTCCACAACCTAAACCTCAGCAGCTACCTACCTGGCCCTTTCCTCATACTGTCAAGATCACTACTTATACCTCCACCTTTACTTGAGATGGATGGCATGCCATATTATTTTAGAATGGTCTTAAACAACAACATAATGTTAACCGTAGAACTAACAGTTCAGCAGCACTTGCATTTTTTTTCTTTCCTCCCTTTTCTATGTTACAATAAAAGGAATGGAGGAAGATGATGATTGTCGACAAATTGAAGAAGAAATAGAACTTGAATTAAGCAAAATCAGTTTTTCATCCTTTGAAGTAGATGATCTTGATTTTGATCCTGATTTATCAGCAGAAGCTTCAAGTGACAGCGAACCAGTAAGTACTCCACAGGACTTGGTGGCATACGGTGATCTTTCTGCATACTTGACAAACTTAGCATATACAGTATACAGAGTTCTGGCAGATTGATATATTTACTAGTTTGTTTGATAATATATGCCATGGACAGCCATGGAGGGTACCATGTGGATGGCTTATTTCTCAGTATCATAGACCCTAAAGAAACTTTCATATAAATTCCGCAGTAACATATTATAACATAAATTTAGTCCCCCTGTTTGTAACCAGCATCGAATTCTCAGAGGGACTCCATCAGAGGGCTAAAGATTTCCCACTGCTATCCTATGAATTCATCCATATATTTTTTATAAACTTACTTAAACTATGGGCAAATAACTGTTTTTAAGTGAATTAGCAGAAAGGTAATATGTAGTAAATAAATAGGATTTGAGATTGCAGCACTTGTATTCCAATAGTTCTAACTTACACAGTTCCACCTAGGGTTGTAACTTAGCTGCAAACAACCCTGATATGAAAATAATGTAGAATTTAATTTAAAATGTATATTAGATTTCAGATGAGCTACCAGAATCAGTTATCCATTATTTGAATTTTGTGAAGAGCAGCAGCCACAATGCAGAAAAGCTCATTTTGCAAGATTTGGAAAACTATGAAATATCAAGTAAGTGAGTTAGTCAGTTTGTTATGCTACTGGTATACAAGTAAGATGCTTATGTTTTACAGGAGAAATTAAAGCACTGAAACATTTTTAGGATTATTTGTAATTGAAAAGTAAGTTAGCAGTATTCAAAATATTTAAATAGGCAAATATTAATACTCACTTTGGGTAGCAGTGGCTGTTTATCACTGTTATGGAGATTTTTTTGTAAATTTTAACAGGGAAATACCTGGGAGTGCAAATTTAGGAGACTGGTAGAAACACTGCCACAAATTATGCTTTGATTATTAAGATATCCTAAGTATAGTTTGTATAAAACACTTACCTATTCCTTTCATTGGAATTTTAATGAGTCTTTTAAAGTTAGAATAAGCAGGCCTGAACTTGTATGGAACTTATTTTTAGTGTTGGATATATAATGATCCAACCTAAAAATAACCCTGCCCATTTGGAAAGAAGTACAGTACTATCTTATGTGCTAGTAGGATGTCTCATTGAAAAGAGTTATTTGAAGCTTTGAACAGTAACTTCTTCTGCAGTGTCTAAATTATACTTTCTTTATTTGCAGGTAATATATACAAGGTAGTTCCTAATAATGCTTCAGAATGCTTGGCAGAGTTAGCTTCTGAATATAATGAAGATCCAGAAGAATTAAAGAAAAGGGTATTCTCTCTATACAGTCATACCTCGGGTTGCGCTCGCTGCGGGTTGCGTTCACTGCGGGATACGAACGCACCAAACTTGGAAGTACCGGAACGGGTTACTTTGGGTTTTGGCACTCACACATGCGCAGAAACACTAAATCACGCTTCGTGCATGCGCAGAAGCAGTGAATCGCAACCCGTGCGTGCGCAGACGCAGCGCTGTGGTTTACGGACGCTGCGGGTTGCAAACGTGCCTCCCGCACAGATCGCATTCGCAACCCAAGTGTCCTCTGTATATATTTACTAGGGCTACTGCCACTGCTCATTCCACTTGCCAAACATGCCTACAGTATGTGATATGTTGTGGGATCAGTGGTGTGTTGTGGTCTTGGCTTCAGTTTATGCAAGCAGATGGTGTGGACAAGATGTTCCTTCACAATGGGAGTCAGCAACTTCTGGACCATCTGAAATAGCTCCACTGGCCAGCTGCTAGGGGGTACAATGCAGGCTGCAAAATGTGCCTTAGTCATCTGCACAGCCTCAGGGTAGGCACAGTTATGTGCGCTAACTAATCTTCATCAGGCTTTCTGCATAGCCTCTAGCTCAGGGGTCGGCAATGTTTTTGTGGCTTGGGCCGGTTTACAGTCCCGCAGACACCGCGGTGGGCCGGAGTGCACACACGCACAAGCAAACGCTATTTCCAGCACTCCTTCCAGCACAGAGGAGGCGTGTGCAGCTTCCCTTTGGCTGCAGGAGCTTCCTGCAGCCAATGGGAAGCTGGCCAGCATCGCAGAAGGCGGTCCCTGCTCTGCTCCATGCCAGTTTAGTGCAGCACACGGGAACTGACCGAGCGGGAGGCAGGGGTTCCCGAGTGGGCAGGGGGGGTCCATGGACCGGTTAAACGACTCCCATAGGCTGCTTGTGGCCCATGGGTCTTAGGTTGCCGACCCCTGCTTTAGTTCCTCAGAATATCAAGGATCTACTTGGACTGCACAGTGCTGGAGAGGATGCTCAGAAGCAATTGTGTCAACCTCCTGTCTTAGCTTGCCATTCTGTAGTGAGACAGGACTTTGAAAAGATCATCAGCATTTTCCACTGGTCAATTCTCAAGAGCATTCAGGAACCTTGTCGGTTCTAACAGCCTCCAAGGGCTGGGCTACCACCCTTGCACAAGGGAATTACCACCAGGAATCTAAGCTTTACCAAACAACAGTCCATCCATTAGAAGATCTGCTGGGGTTGGCAGAGAAGGGTGAGAAAACTGGGTTTCTCTGTTGGGTTCAGACCTGGTGGCTTCTTTCCTCAAGCCATTAAACTGGCTTCTGTACTGGGTTCAAAAAATGGATGCCAGCCCTCTCACTCACCTGCATGAAATTCCTCTTCAGCTATGACTAACATGCTTATATACATGTTATTTAATAATAATCTGGTTATTATGTAAGATAGGTATGGGGAACTTTTGACCCTCTAGGTGTTGCTGAACTACTGCCCCCACCAGTCCCAGCAAGCATGGCCAAGGGTCAGGAGACTTGTAGGCCAGCAATATCTGTGGGCCAAAGGTTCCCCACACCTGATTTGAGAAAACCTTAGTATTTACCATTCTCTTTATTTAAAAAAAATTCCAGTTCAAATATAAGGAAATATTTTTAATAGGTTTTTTTTAAAAAAAAAAAAAAAACACACCACCATGTATGTGTGTGTGTATGTGTGTGTTTTCTTTTTTCCCATTGCACTAATACATAGTTCAAATATATGTTTCCAGAAAAACTGTTCCTAGTGACATTCTTTTTAGAAACTGGCTAGTTATGACAAAAATAAAGTTTCATATGTAGAAAAAAAATCAGGATCTGATTAGATTTTGGCAGTGGAGAGCAATAACAATATAGCAGAAACGTGACACATGTAGAGATAAGCTTACATTGATTGTCATAACAGAAATAATTTGATAAGCTTGGTGGTTGCTCTAAACTTCCTTTAAAATTATATTTTGAATATATCTTTGTTAAAATACAAACGGTAATACAAATACAAACCTATTGTTGGGTAGGAGGCTTGTCTCATATTTTGCTTGTGGCAATATGCATATTGAAGTAGACTTCTATGCAGACATCCCTAATTCATTAAGAAGTCTTACATGCAAGCTAGTGCTATATTGCATTCACATTTTCTTTCACCAATCTAGCTGTGGTTGTAAACACAAACCCCCATTCGAAAATCAGCAATATTTCTGATTAGCAGCTTAGGAGGGAAAGTAAAGGAATTTAATTCAGTTCTCCTCCTCATTAAACAACTGAATAGTAAGATTGCTACTCTTACAACAAGAGTCTGCACACACCAAGTTGGATTGTGGCCAATACAAGTGCTCCTAAGTTTTTCATCCATAACAAATAACATCTGTTCCATTACCAAAAATTTCTCCTACCATATCTCTTGCAATTTTGAACGATGACTAGCATAGAACATAACTGCTTCTATGTATAGTTTGATAGTTCTAAGCTCAACTACACTATCCTGAAAATATTTGTTGCTGTTTAGGTATTGTCTGAAATAGAAGATGAAGAACAACAGATCAGTGTGACTTCTGATAATACAATAGAGGCCAATGATAATGGAGACATTGCTTCCAGAGAAATTGCTGATAGATGTTCTTTGACAGGTAAACAATCTTGTAATATAGTGACTAACAGAAAATCACTCATCTTCATGACTTAGCCCAGATCAATATTGTTTAGCCAGACTTCAGTTATTTTCCATACATGGTACTACATCTGCATGATATGAGCTGCATCTGCATGATCTGATCTGTTAGTGACGTTGAAGATGAAGCAACCTCCTCTAGTGCAGAATGTTAAAATACATTATCACAGGCAAAAAAAACACCATACACCTTGTTTTTTTTGGTCTAATGCAAATTCTGAAAACCACCTGGAGCTGGCAACACAGTTCGGGGGGGGGGGGGGGAATAGTATCACTGATTCCAAGTTCTCATGCCTGCATTCTTCTAGATGATGGTGACACAGACTTTAGCTTTACTTTCCGAGAAGTTGAAGAAAGATGCAAGCGAGAATATGAGCTCTGGGAAGAAAAGCAAAATGAACTTGAAAATGAAAGAATAAAACAGTTGAAAATTAAGCAGTACATGGAAGAAACACAAAATGAGGAGGAGGAGAAAAGGAGGCAACTACGGCAGGAGGAACTGGAGGCTGAAAGAATGAAGTTAGAAATGTTCCATGCGGTAATATTTTAATGTAGATAATGGGCATATTAAAAACCTGTGGGTTGTATCTTTTATTTATTTAGTATATCTTGTTTTTAGACTGAAACTAATTTGAATGCATTAAAAAACAATAAACATCAGAAAAAATATAAAACATACATTAATGAAGTACATTAATTTAATACATTAAATCATGCAAATATAGCATGATAATCAACAAAATTTTAAACATATATGTGCCATGTGTAGCTAACCTAGCTACATCTTAAATAAAAGGACCCAGGTGGCGCTGTGGGTTAAACCACAGAGTCTAGGGCTTGCTGATCAGAAGGTCGGCGGTTCGAATCCCTGCCACGGGGTGAGCTCCCATTGCTCGGTCCCAGCTCCTGCCCACCTAGCAGTTCGAAAGCACATCAAAGTGCAAGTAGATAAATAGGGACCGCTCCAGCGGGAAGGTAAACGGCGTTTCCGTGCACTGCTCTGGTTCGCCAGAAGCGGCTTTGTCATGCTGGCCACATGACCCGGAAGCTGTCTGCGGACAAATGCCGGCTCCCTTGGCCTATAAAGCGAGATGAGCGTTGCAACCCCAGAGTCGGACACGACTGGACCTGATGGTCAGGGGTCCCTTTACCTTTACCTTTACATCTTAAATAAAAGAACTGATTCTTCATAATATGCTAGTCATTGTTAAGTTCTGACATGCTTTTCACTGACATTGATATATCTTATACTACAGATGTTACAGGAAAGGAATTGTATTGTAACAATCAGCTCCTTTAGGGTACAAAGGTATTTCTCTCTGGTGCTACACATATTATCTAAGAGTGTGTTCAGAAACGTTGCTTTATTGTTTATTATAAGAATACCAACAATCAAAGGACCAGTATGATTTTCTAGAGGAACAGAATTTAGGAAATGTTTCAGCTTTTGTCATTTGGTTTTTATAAGTTTCCAGCCTTTTCTGTTACTCTTTTACATGCACCTCCTCTGTCAGACATTCTTATATCTACATTAATAAATTACATTGAAGTGCTAACATTGATGATCTATATTATGTACAGCAACAACAGGCAGTGATGGAAAAGGAGCTGATGAAAGAGGAGAAGTCGTGGAAAGAACAAATGAGACAGCATGAGGTAATTTACATACAAGAATGTTGACAATTTTATAAGATTGTAGCATTGTAGTTTATGTATAGGAAAATAATCCTCAGCCCACATGTCATGCCCAAACCATCATAGGGTAGACTTATTGAAATTAATGCATCTAAGATAGTCATGTCTATTAACTTTAATAAGTCTACTTTGATTCTTGGCCCCGTGACCATGGGTGTCTGCGGCCATGGGTGTCATGCAGCTTGAATGGCCCTGGCATTGTAATTTTAGGGTGCCTGGCCCCTTCATTGGGAATTTTGTGGGTGCTTGGGCACCCAGGGCTCCAGGGAATTGGCACCTATGATACTAGCATTGAATACCATCCCAAGTTTTTTCTTTCAGGATAGCAACATGCTTTTTCTACACCTGCTAGGAGAATTACAAATAGTTCATTTCATATTATTATGAATATAACAGCAATACACTGAACAATAAATGGAAAACAGTTCAATATATATGTTAAAAATAGATTGGCATCGCCTCCCTCTGACCTGCCTGTTTTAATATGTCTATTTAATATGCAACCTATTGAATATGCAACCATTAATATCAGTTTCTATTTTATATGATTTGTACATCATAATTTTGGTATTTCTTACAAAAGCTTACTTTTTTGTTTGGGTTTAGGAATTGATGAATAACTTACAGATACAAATAGAAGAAGAAAAAAAGGCATTTGAAGAACAACAAGCTTTGGAAAGACAACACTTGGCAGAACTGCAGAATATGGCCGCTGTAAAAATCCAAGCTACCTTTAGAGCCTTCTTGGTGTACAAAAAATATTCCCCTGTCTTGAAAGAAAGGAAAAAAGAACTAGAAAAGCAAAGAGAATTGCAAGAAGCGATGCAAAGGGAAAGGAAAGAAAAGCAGGAAAGATTGATGAAGAGGGCCCTAGAGAAGAAGGAACAAGAGATGAAAGAAAGAAAGAGATGGGAAGAAAAAGAGAGGCAAGAACTTGAGGAAAAGATGAAGAGGCATGAAGAATATGAAAAGAAGAAAGAAATTTTGAGATTTCAGCGAGAACAACAAATATTGGAAGAACTGAAAAGGGCAGAAAAAGGCCAGCTAGAATTTGTGATAGAAAAGAAAATGGAGTCTGAAAATGTGGATAAAGAAAAACTGCTGGCTAAAAACAGAAAAAGAATTAAGAAGTCAAAGGAGATGATGAAACTGAAAAATCAGAAAGGCAAATGAAGCTGGACAATATTGATAATGTTACAAAAATAACAAAGAAATTAATAGCAAAAGAAGAGGTAGAAGAACGAAAAGAAGAAGAAAATGCCAAATTAAAAAGGGGAATGGGCCCCCCAAATACAGAGAAGGCTTTAGAAATAGCAAATGAGGAAGAAATCAAAAAGGTAAAAAAACAGGAGGAAGCTAAATATGGAAGAATGAAACTAATTGAGGAAAAGCAACAAAAAGATGAAACGCAGGAAAAATGGTATGAGAAAGAGAAACAAGATGAAATACATGAAAGATGCATGTAGGGAATGATGACAGAGACCGTTTTTTGACAACTGTGGAATTTCAGGAAAATGGTAACACAAATGCTCTCAATAGTGAAACTATTACAGTAGTTAACCAGGAAAACAGCAGGCGTAGCAGCTGCATCAGCATGGATGTTCAGCCAGACTCTGGAGGCACTGGACAGATAGATAGGTCTTATGCATCTGAAATATTAAAAAAGAGCTTGCTTTAAAAGAAATTCATGAGGAAGTCACTAGTTGTTGGGCCAGACGTGAGAATTCAGTCAATTCTTTTGAGCAACTGCTCGTGCTTTCAGATTCTATTGAAGAGAAGAGGTTAGCATGGATGAAAGGGTGTAAATCCTGGTCTAGAATTTATAGGGAACACCAGGGGAAGAAAATAGTTGAAAGAAGCAGGCCACGGAAATGCTCCTCTGGTCTGATCCCTCCTCTGAGTGCTGCCATGATAATGCAGGCTGGCCCTTGGAATTCTCTGCAACAGGTGAGTAAAGTTGCAAGTTCAAAAACTGTCATACAAATGTCTTGTAAAATCCTTTTAGTGCTTATGTATTGCAAGCTATTCGAAGGTTCTTAGTGCTGACATAACATTCCCCTGAGAGGAAGTAAGACGTGGAATCATAAAGTTTGCCAAAAATGCTTGAATATTTACTGATTTTTATAGAAACTCTTTCCACATTCCTTGTTCACTGTGTGCTCTAGTTCTGTTCATGCAAGGGTTGGGTAAGGACTATGGCAGTATTGTGCAGTTAGGCAAGCTGATCACACCTTCCAAGAGACTTTACACCTCTTACACAGCCTGCAGAGTAGTGGATGAGCAGATGAGAGTTACAGTAGCGTAGAACAATTGTTGAATTGTTGGCACAAAGAAGTATATCTTTCCATTGTGGTGTGTTAGATGTCATGAATTGTTTTCTACCCCCACCTCCTGATAGGATTTGGATTTTTCCAAACTTTTTTGTTGGCAGCTAGAAACAATATTTTGGATGGTATGAAATCACAGCTATATAATGCATTGCAAATATATTTCAAATGTTGCAAGAGTACAGTGGACGCTCGGGTTGTGAACGTGATCCGTGTGGGAGGCGCATTCGCAACCCGCAGTGTTCACAACCCGTGCCGCTGCGCATGCGCGTAATGCAATTCGGCGCTTCTGCACATGGGCAAAGAACGATTTAGTGTTTCTGTGCATGTGCGAGCGCCAAAACCCGGATGTAACCCGTTCCGGTACTTCTGGGTTCGGCACGTTCATATCCTGAAAACGTGCAATCAGCAGCGGAGCGCAGCCTGAGGTATGACTGTATATACTTTTTCTTATTGAATGTGTATAGGTGACCACAGTTACCTTTCAAGATTTGCCGGGCTGCAGCCTCTCCACGTTGTCACAGTGTTCAAAGCTACAATTTTGAGTCTCAGACGTTGTGGATTGCTTTCTTTGGAAGGACTCAGCAACTGCAAAGATCTAAAATACATAGATGCAGAGGTACTGTACTATGTATTTTTTAGTCCATGTTGAAGTGGAAATTATTTCAAAATGTGCTGTTACACATCCACTGCACATACAGTAAGAACATTAAAGCCCTTGTGGATCAAACCAAAGGTCTAGCTAGTCCAGCATCATATTTTCAAATAGCAACCTTCATACGGATATTGAAGTCACCCAGGACTGTTGTCCTGCAGTCATCTAGTACGTTGCTAGTGACCAGCCTGGTCAGGGAGGCTGTTTATCAGCAGGGTGGTGAATACACTGACAGCATCCCAAATCTGTCTAACACAGATGCAGCGCCTCTAAGCCCATCCCCAAATCAATAGGTTTTCTGGACAGTGCCAACACACACACCTTTGACCATCTAGACTCGTCTGGTGCTGTACCATACCAAGCACTCAGATGTGTGCAGCTGAATTACCCCATGCCCACCCAGTTTATGCATGTGAGTCTCAGTAATACATGTCAGGTCATCCCCTTCAAGGTCAAATCAGGGATGAACATAATTTAGTTACAGACTCACCTGGTATTAAGTAATAGCACTAACAAACAGAGGGCTTATTGGCTAGCCCCATCAAAAACTGCTGGAGGAGCTGAAAAAGGCCAAACATCTAGACCTCCATCCCAGGTGGTAATCAGATCCTCCACTCAAATTAAATATTCTCTTGCCTACAATGAATGGAATTGAAGCAGTTTACTGTAACTGCCTGCCAAAGGCTCATCCAGAGACATCTTAACACCTTCATCCAATAACCCTATGTACAGCACAAAGTTTAGGGCCACAGATGATAAACTAAAGCTCACAAGTAAGTGTATCCCATGTGGTAGGCAGAAGATAGTAATCCCATAACTGTACTCCTTTGCCTCTCACCTGGGGGAACCTACCCAAACCAACCTCCCTCCCAATTCAGCCTGGCTCAGACTGATTTTTGTACCAGTTTTAATCAGGATCGGAGGCAAGAGCTGCAATCCTAAACACTTATCTGGCAATAAATCTCATTCAATTTATTGAGCATTCTGAGTAGACATGAATAGGATTGTACTGTTATTTATTTTTAGTTCATCCAAAAAAAATGAAATAAAACTTGAAATATTGGTTTGTTTCGTTTACAGGAAAACAATATTAAGGGGATTAATTGTGAGAATCTAGAAAGTCTCTGCATTCTAATTCTGAACAAAAATGACATTTCATCCCTTCATGGTTTATATGGCTGCAATAATCTTTGGAATCTTGAACTTTCCTACAATAAAATCACTCGAATTGGTAAGGGGCTGACTATTTCCACTGATAAATAATAGAACTGGAACCATTTGTAGGTAAATAAATGTTCTTAATAAGATATTTTTAAGTGATTAACAATAAACTCCTCTGTTAATTGGTTTGGGTTAGTAGCCTCTGTGGTCTGCCCTTTTTAAAAATATGGTGGTTGTCTCAGCACTGAGAGTCAGGTCAGAGGTGGGCAGTCTTGTGGTTCCTAGTTACACTTCAGTACAAGTAAACAACTTTCATTTACCAGGGAAAGTAAATAGGTGCCTATTTACATATTCCCTGGTGCACTCAGTGTCTGTGGTGGGGAGCAGATTTTATATAAATGGCCAGTCTTGCTGATTAACTTGTTTCAAGGTAAAGTAAACAAGAAAGCTCACAGAAATTTGCGGACATAGTTGAAGGAAGACCTGTCTTCCATTTGGTGCACTGTTGATCCTAATGTCTGCTCTCCTCCTTCCCTCTCAGTGCATCTCATGCTGCTTGGTTGTCTCATAGATTTCAATTGGAGCACTTGAGAAGATTTTGCTCTTGTTTCCATAGTCCCACCCTTTTGTTGGGTGGGTTCCTTTTGTTGATCATGCTAGACAAAGAAACAGAATCCAGGCTGTAGTGTACATGAGTATGATTAGTAAAATCATGTACACATCTGATTTGTGGTTCATTTAATGAAGTAACATATTAGGAAACTGGTTTTCAAAACATGAGGATACAACTGATGAATCAACAATGAAACATGCACTCAGCTGAATAAAAGCAAAACTGCCTTGGCTATCTTAATGTGGTAAAAATAAAAGTAGCCAAAAAAGCCCCATGAGCAAATAGATGTCTGCACATAATAAACAAGGGGGAGTATGAACCAAAGAATGACATTATAATTTATTTTATATTTCCAAACTGTTGCTATTAGTCTCCTGTTATGCAAGATAGGGTCAAGGTAGCTGAATGAATGCTTCTTTCCAGTAAAGCCTCTTTATATGATGTCATACCAAGTTTCTGCATCCCAAAAAAAGGTTACAACATTGAAAGTGAAAGGTTACGCTATTTTACTTCTAGTATATAAATCTTGTATATAAATATTAATTTAAATGTGAACATTTATAATATCAATGCACCCAATCCAGTTGGTTGTGTTTTAGATTGCTAAATTTTCTATATTAAAGTGACAGATTTCTTAGGCACAAGCTTCTGCTTGGAATAGTGACTGTTGGTGTTCATTAAATCTCAAAGATCAGTAATCCAAGGTAAACCAACAAGGTGGACTGATTGGTAGCAGAAATGCTGGAATCTGTGTTCATCTGTCTTCGGTGCCAGTAGTACTGTAAAGGATTACTTGTTTCAGAATGAATTTCCTGAGGTAGAATATCAGAAAAGATTAATGTGAGAGTGACATAAATATGAATTGATGAGCCTTGGATATGAAGACTACAGGGCCAATGGGCAAAAGCCTCCTGTCCTGTCTGTATATACAATGAAAGCACTGTGCTTACCCGTAATGAGATGAGTTTGAATGAGAAAGTAGATGTTCAAGAAAACCACTTGGAGCCTGCTTTCTGTCCCATCAACTGCTGGGGGAGGTCTGGTTTGTAAGCTGCATTTCATGTTACACAATCACATATTGATAGGTTTTTTTAACCACCTTATAGAATTACACAAAGATAGACTTGTGTTTTTAAAGATTTCCCCCTCCTTTTAGAGTTTCCGTAGGTAGATTGGAAGTTGCAGTGCAACAACCCAACCCCCCAGTCCTTATTACATTTCGTTCAAATGATTTTGTGGCTGTTCTTTAAAATGAGGCTTAAATTGCTGTCACTTACCTGGTAGTAAGTTCCTTGAATATAGTAGGACTTCCTTTTGAGTAAGCATGCAGTGAATTACACTGTCTGTATATAACATTTTATTCTTTGGTGTCTCCTTTGTTTTCCACATAATGTAAAACTAAATGCAGAGAGAGTGCATAGTTTTAAACTCAGTTGATAAAAATAAGGGTGTTGTTGTTTAAAAAATGTATTGCCTTCATGAATACGACTGCCTCATTATCAGAATAATTTAAACTAGTTTCAGATTTACAAATATGCCTTAATTTGGATATATTCTGATTTTTTTTGTCTTCATGATTGTATAATAATTTGAAAACTAATAAAAAGAACTGAAAAGAAAGAAAGTCTAGGTTATTGATAATTTTAAATCAGAAACATATTCCTTTGGACCAGCTTTCATTAGTAATATAAAGCTTTGTTACCTTGCGAGTTATGCAGAACCCTTAAAACAAAGCATCACATATTATTATACCATAGAGACTAAGCTATTAAAGAAGCTGTGGGCTTTAATAGATTTAATAACATCTTAACAAATCAAAGATAGCACAAAGATAATCTCAGGGTCATCGGTTCAATCCCCACATTGGCCAAAGGATTCTTGCATTGCATGGGGTAGATGAACCTCGTGGTCCCTACAGGGGATCAGAAACAGAAAAGTATGCTATTTTATTTTTTTGAAGTGTTAGTAATTCCATACCTTCTTCAGTACCTGCCAACCATGCCCCTCCCCACGCCCCCGAAAAAGACCGGGCCAAACTACACATGACACAAAATGTATAATGGAAAACCTGTCAGTGTGTGCACATGCTCTTTTTAAAATTAATAGCAGGCAAGGAGCCTGTGGGAAGGAAATGTTTAACCCTTCTCTCCCTACTGTTACTTCTGACACACATACACCAATTATTAGCCCCAGGAAAAGAAATTCCTGTTTTCATTTTTAATAAAATACTGTGGTGTGATTACTAATGGCACACGGGTATGGGCGGGGAAGCATTGCTGCCACTTACCAGGACAGTGGTGTAGCAGATGAATCCAGGACTGCACTGGCACACAGGCAGAACCAATCCAGTATTTCCTCTGGTGTGCCCACACAATCCTAACGCTTTCCACCCCCTGTATCACCTGACACCATTCCAATAAACAGCAGCAACCTCAATATTAGGATGGTAGCAGAGTACCACCACAACAGCCACTTCCTGATGCAACATTTAGTTTAACCCCTTACAATGTGATTTGGGGATCCCAAGATTTATTTTAAAAAATAACAGATAATGCACCAAGCAAGAGTTCAACCTGTTATTATATATACTGTTATTATTGGTCTGCTGCTTTATGCCAGCAGGAGGGGATGATAACTGGACTTTCCTAAGGAAACAATAAATCCAAAGTGACAAATCTAAATAACTATTTTATATTCCATAAATCCACTAGGTGGTGCAGGTTAGCTTTCCAGATTATTTAACAGCAGGATTCCAAACCACTGACTTGCAATGTTGCGTTTAAATTTAAGTATATTTGAAATTATTTTTTAGTAATTGAGGAATGGTACCAAATCCGTCCTAGTGGAAATAATATTTAAACCAGTAGTCAGATTCTTAGTATTAAAAAATCTGAGAAAAACTTAGTTAATGTAATGCAGAACTTGTGACATTTTAACAATACACTCCTATGGGTACCTGTTGAATTCAGTGCAATTTACTTTCAAGTGAATAAGTGCAGGAATGGTACTCCTTGCAGAAGCATTTGGTCATAGATAGTAGGATATTTGCTGCTGATTGCTATATTAATGTTGGAACTATTTTTTCATGTCAGCAGAAATATTTGTAGGTATTTTAAACTGAGATTCAAGGCATAGTTCCTGGTTTGAAACTTGGACCTCAGTCCAAATAAGCTTTCAGTAAACTTTTCAGCCTCGCAATTCCCAGAGCTGATGAGCCTATTTGTAGTTCAAGTTTAAGAACATTTGTGACTTGGCAGCAGGAACAGCTATAGTAAAAGCAAGAAGTCTCCACTGCACACATAGTTCTCTGCTACACATGCAAATTTATTTGTTAGATCATGTCCCTAATTCTAACAAAGAATCATTTTGAAGAATGGATATCAAAGTGTTATATGGGACCATATGTGGCAATATTTGTATTAGAGCAAATTGCAAGCATGCACTGTGGATTTTCCAGTCCATAAAACAGTTGGAATTCAAATAATAGAAAGGTTAGCGTACTGACTTTAGTTTCTTTCTCTGTCTCCATCAGTGTTTTGCAGACATAAGCAAGCAAGCACATATGCCATGTCACAAAAAGTTGTTTTCCTTTCAAAACAAAACAAAAAAACTGGGAAAGCATCACTCAACATCACACACCACTTTGTACATTATAGCTAGGTTTGCCATACATCTGGAATTTCCCAGACATAGCCAGGATTTGGCCGTCGGAAACAGTGCCTGGGCGGAAATTGCTGAAACGTCCGGGAAAATCTGGATGTATGGCAACCAGTGTTGTGGCCCAAAAGAATCATCAGAAAATATCTTCCCTGCCTCCACCCTACAGATTTCTTAACAATATCTGTTATTCCCTGTTCTGTGCTTTTCCCCTCTACTTTTTGTCTAATTAAAGTGAAATTCACTCCCACAAGATGTAGTGATGGCCACCAACGTGATTGCCTTTAAAGATGAGATGATATTATGAAAGGATGGCTAACAACAATAGCTATGTGCTCTGAGGTCCTCCTTATGGGGCTTCCTGTAAGCATCCAGTTAGCAACTGTAAAAGGAGAACTCTGGGCTAGAGGGGCATTCAAATGGACCCAGCAGTCTCCTATTATGTTTTCACACCATATTTCTATGATGTAAGGGTGCACAACAACATGCACACAGCTAACTTAACTGAATGCCATTTTCTAATTGGACCCACCAGGTAAGGTGCTGCATGTAGTTACTAGAGAAAGTGCCTTTTCTTTGGTAGTGTCTGACCCTAGACAATTCTTTGCAACCTGACTTAGCACCTTTCTTTTTTAAAAAATACTTTTTTAAATTTGATTTTTTAAAAATATAACACACCAACGAACATCAATTCAGAATCCAAATACTGAGATTACTCTGAATCTCCTGACTTCCCCCCATCCTTCCATGGGTCCAATGAAAATAATTACACTGCATATCAATATTTGGCTTAGCACCTTTCTTAATGTCACTCCAGCACTAGGCAAAGGCCATTCGATTTTATCAGTCCTGATTTTATTTTCATTTTAGGTCATGTGATTGTATGCTGCTCTTATATAGTTATTGTTAATATGTCTTTTATTTTATGTATTTTAGATGTAATTTCCTTGAGAATTTGTTGTATGAAAATACAACATAAATATTCCAGTAAAGAAATAAATCCACGTCCCTTCAAACAGAGAATATGCGGTGTTTGTGAATGGTTTATGAATGCTATGTGGTTTTAACAAACGGAGAATAAAATACAAAATGTGCTGATAGGAAGCTATTATTACTTGTTACTGATTTCAAAAAGAAGTAAGAGTTCGATAAACAATCTTATTATGGACTAGATACCAGTATGTCAATGCCTTCTCATGTTTAGTAACTACAGTATATTCTGGCGTATAAGACTACTTTTAATCCAGGAAAATCATCTCAAAAGTTGGGGGTCGTCTTATATGCCGGGTGGAAAATCTGTGGTCGAGTATATCTCAAACTCTATATTTTAACTGAAAAGTTGGGGGTCGTCTTATACGCCCAGTCGTCTTATACGCCGGTATATACGGTATTTAGTATTATGATGGAAACAGAGGCAACATACTCATTTTTTATGTATATAATATATGCCTGTTGTACTTCTGATTCCGTAAGTCAAAACCAATGTATTTTTTTTATTTCAATGCTTTGAAATATTGTAACTTTACTTTTTAGGTGGATTGGAGTCATTGAAAAATCTTCAACGACTTGTTGTTGATCACAATCAATTGATCAGCACCAAAGGACTATCTCATACTCCTACTCTAGTGTATATAGATTGTTCCTTTAATCATCTTACTCAAATTGATGGCATTGAAAATTGTGGCCTTCTTCAAATTCTGAAGTTACAAGGGAATAACCTCAATGAGGTAAAAAAACAACAACAACACCTTGGCTGTTATCCAATTAAAGAAGTCTTACAGAGCAATTCTAGGCGTGGGGGAATGTCTGTGGTAGAGAAATTGTTGTTTTCTAGACTCATGCCAGGCACCCCAAATTTCTCTTTTTTGCTTTTTCATTTTTCTCTTTCCGTTTCTTTAAATGAGAAGAAAATAGCTGCACCAGTTTTTAAGTTTGGTGTAGTTTTTTAAAAAACTTAAGAACACCCATTCAGGGATCAGACCAAAGACACAGTCGTATTCTTACAATGGCCAACCAGATGACCACATGTTCTTCTGAGGAGAATCTGCTGGATTGTTACTTGGTAGCAATGCAACAGTGAGCTTACTCCGTGATAGCAGTCACCCCTAAATATCCTGTTCCCAAGACATCTCTGGTAGTAGAGCTTCTCCACCCATGGATCGCTCTATCCACTTGGTGGAAGGTCTAAAGCATCAAACAACACTTTGCAGGGAGCTTAAGATTGCTTCTTCATGTGAGTTTTAGTCTATTAGTTGATTATATTTGCAGGTGAGAAAAACAAGTAGTTCTGAATAAAAAGCACACTTTTGGGTTTCTAAAGATGTATTTATGTGCCACAGCATACATTGTTTTACATAATACATTCCTTCATGTTCAATAGAGAAGGCGCAGTGCCTCTTCTAAGATGACACTTGGAGTGTCCCATTCTTATCAATGCATAGGTTTTGTTCGATCATCCTGAGAGGGAATCACATATTGTCACCACTAACCTGTTTTATAAAACTTCAAATTTAATCTTATTTCTTATATAATGTTTTGGGAAAGGAGTGTTGGGCAGCACCATACACACGCACACCTGTATGCATATGTATGGTACTCACAATCATATCCCCCATTGCTGCTGTTGAATGGTCACTTATACATTATTGAGTATACATTTCAGTTTTTCAAAGGAACGTCACAGATTGAACCTCCTGTATTTAATTTTGGTCCTATGTATATTTGTACACACACACACAAACACACACCTGTGTGTATGTAACATCATCAATTGTTTATTTGGATGCCATTTCCCCACAAAATAGTGCTCAAAGTGGAACACAGTATTAAATTAACAATAATATTTCAAAAACCTATTAAGAACTTATGCTGCAGTAACTGCAAATAAGATTGCTGCCTTAGTCATTTTAGTATGATAGGCAATGTGCTATAATAATATGTTAATGTGCTATTGATATATGCTTAGTTCCCCAGCCTGGAAAATCATGTTTTGCTAAGAGAATTATACTTGGAAGACAACAGCATCTCAACATTGGAAAAGCTTTCTACATATTGGCTGCCTTTGCTACAGATACTTTTTATCTCACAAAACAGGTAAAACTAATAACATTATATTTTTTGAGGGGGTGGATTATAAAGTTCAGACCCTTTTAAAATTGGAAATACAAGCAATCAAGTCTTGGTCCTTCTACATACAAAGCATACAGCCATGGCCCTTTCATACATATTGAACCCTGTTGTGTGACTTCTCTCTTTCCCCTCCCTTTGCTGCTGTATATTGCAGTCGACAGCTGGTGAAGTGCTTCCTGTTGTGTGGAAGGAAGCACTCTGTCATAATAGCTGAGTGGATATTTGGCTGACATTTCTAGCAGGAAAAGCTTCCCGTACCTCTGCTGTATGTGTCAACATCTTTAACATAAATCGTTTGGGCAAAAGTGAGAATGAGGATGAAGTGGATAGGCACTATAAATATAGCTGGAATGGATGACAATATCAGCAGAATGGATGATTAAAGCAGTAAAAAATGTAGTAGTTCAGTAGTTGATATTTGTAGTTTCTTTTCCAATGTGGCCATGTTCTAAGCAGCTCCATATGCTTTTGCTATGGCATAAGTGATTGGATGTTCTGTACAGAAGGATTGAATGTAATGAAGTAAGCTGTTGAAAGAAAAGCTGTTCCTTTGCTTTTATCCTGCAGCTGATGCAGTTGTATGATTTCTTCTTAAGAGTGTGCAGTGAGTGTCATTTCCTTTTTGTTGACTGCTGGAAGCCCCTATGAATGTTAGGATTGTGAATCCATATATTCCTTAAGAATAGAGCTCCAGTAGGAAAGTCTAATTTCCAACTAATAGATGATAACAGGTCTTCATCTTTAGTTTATGATAGGAATAATTGATTTTAAAGGTAAACATGGATGCTTAATAAAGTTTCAGCAGACAAAATACTGATAGGTGACTCGTAATATTTTTTAAAGCATTGCACATATTAAAAATCTGAACAGTATGTTTATCTGGATGACTGCCCCTGTTAAAAGAATGAAGTACATTATATCTGCATGATGTGAGAAGAACACATTTTCATATTTCAAAGCTGTCCTTATTTATCTGTGCCTCAAGTGCCTATCAGGAGAAAAGGTGGGATAAAAATATATACAACAATAATAATATTTCCATATGTACCATATGTTTATTAAGCAGAATACCTTCGCCCTTTTCAAAGTAATTGTCCATCAAGTTTTGTAAGTTGTATCATGTAGGAATTTCTGTGGTTAAGAGAGCAAGAGCACCCCTCTCCTGTTCTTTCCTTTTCAGGCTTTCAATACTTTTCCCTACCCTTCTATTTCACAGCACCAACCATGGTTAGCTCAGGAGAGGCAGCTATAAAATAAGCATTTGAAACCTGATTCTAACTATGATTTCAAACTCTGTTTCAGCTAATGCTGAAAAGAGAAGGAGTAATTAGAAAAGAAGAGGGACCGAGGAGCATATGAGGTTGAGAAGGGAAGGAAGTGTGCAAGTCTGAGGGGTTCTCCAGATCTCTGAACCATTGTTAAGAGATTGGGGAGCATTCTTCTTTGGCGATCACTCATAGCTGAGTAAGATTGCCTTCCATGAACACAGTTTTAACAGTGAGTCTGTAAGTGACTGTGGAGGCCAGTTCTGGATCCACATCCTTCCACAGTGGGGACATAGGTTTCTGGGGCATTGATCACGGTGAGGGTTTTCCAAATTTGCCTTCCTCTTAGCACGTATCTCCCTTTCGTCCTGAGTTTGAACGTCATCAAAGCCCATGACACCTTTGGTAAAGGCTGTTCTCCAATTGGAGCACTTGCAGGCGAGTGTTTCCCAGTTGCCGGTGTTTATACTACTTTTTTCAGATTTGCTTTGAGAGAGTCTTTAAATCTTTTTTGTTGACCACCAGCGTTACACTTTCCATTTTTAAGTTCGGAATAGAGTAGTTGCTCTGGAAGACGATAATCAGGTATCCGCACAACATGGGCAGTCCAACGAAGTTGATGTTGAAGAATCATTGATTTGGCATTGGTGGCCTTTGCTTCTTCCAGTACACTAGCATTAGTTCACCTGTCTTTCCAAGTGATGTGTAAAAATTTTCAAATATACCAGTGATGGAATCTTTCGAGGAGTTGGAGATGGTGTTTATAAGTGGTCCATCTCTGAGCCATTGTTAAGAGACATACATATACCGTACTTTTCCGTGTATAACATGCTCCCGTGTATAGTACTCCCTATTTTGGGGGACTCAAATTTAAGAAAATGACCAAAAGTTGTTGAGCTTTTTGGGGGGGGGGGGAGTGCAGTAAATCCCTAATCCGACGGTTACAATCACTCTCACTGCTCGCTGACTATAGCTGCCAATCCTCAGCAGCCCTTGCCGCAGCCACCAATCACACACCCAATTGCCAATGGCAATCTACAGCTCACGGCTGCAACCACCCAAGTCACTCATCACCCCTATCCACTACCCGTGTATATGATGCCCCCCATTTTTAAACCTTATTTTAGAGTAAAAAAAAAACCCTCGTCTTATACACAGAAAAGTACAGTACATATACAAACATATATACAGATACATATACAAACACAATAAGCCATATCATAGAATTGTAAAGTTGCAAGAGAGCCCAAGGGTCATCAAGTTAACCCCCCTGCAATGAATCCCTGACAGATGTTCATCCAATCTCTACTTTAAAATATCCAATGAAGGAGAGTCTACCACCTTCCAAGGTAGTCCGTTCCACTGTCGAACAGCTCTAGTACTACTGAGTGTTGCAGCTTGTCAACACTCTTCTTAAACTGTGGTGCCCAGAACTGAGCACTGTACTCCAGATGTGGTCTGACCAATGTAGAATAGAATGGTACCATTACTTCCCTTGATCTGGACACTATTGTTGTTATTGTTGTTGTTACTGATTTATTTTTCACCTAAACAACTGTCTCAGTGTGATTTATGCATCAGATAATTAAAACAGCTTAAAAACACAAGCTATAGCAAATGCATTTAAAACAAGACTAAACCCTAACAAGTAGACATACATGTGAAAGACCCATTTATCCAGCTGGGAAAGTCTGACGGTACAAAAATGTCTCCAGTTGTTTCCGAAAAGTGCAGATAGTGGCCACCTGTTGTATAGTGACAGCAAAGCTATTTCACAGAACATGGGAAACCATAGCAAAAGTCCTGCTCCGAGTTACTGTGGAGTTGGCTTCTGAGATCTTTAGAAGTTGCAGAAGAAAGTCCCCTGCAGACCACAGCAATCTATTGGTTGTATAAGGGATAAGATGGTCTCTCAAGTAACCTGGCCTGAGCTTCATAGGGCCTTATATTTTAGTACCCACACTTTAAACTTGGCCTGATAACAGATTGGCAGCTAGTGCAAATCCCCAAGCAGGGTGTTATAAACTGGTGGTAGTTTGCCCCATAAGCAACCTAGCTGCTACATTCTGCACCAGCTGCAACCTCTGGATCACTCCTAAGACTTTCCTCTTTTAAGTACCATTGATTGTTTAAGAAATATACAATGGAATCCTATATATGTTTACTCAAAAGTAAGACCCATTGAGTTTAATGGGACTTATTCCCAAGTAAGTGGGCATGAGATCACAGGCTCAAGCATATGTTTAAACTTCTCCTTGAATTTTTACTTAATTGCCTTTGCTTTGTCTGAATCATGACCCAAACAAATATTTTACAAGATGCATTATGTAATGATCAAGTATCATTTTATTTATTACTTTTTATCAATATGAAGTGTTGCCTTTTTCTTTTAATGCTTGTGCATCTTTAATTCAGCAAAAGTGGCTATTTTATTTTGAATAATAAACATAAGTCAGTTGCATAACACAGAAGAAAAGTCTGTGAGCATCCATAAAGAAACTATCTGCATTGCAGAGAAGAGCAATAAATGGATTTTGACAAAATGTGTATTTAGTGTGCATATTTTGGAGTATACACTTCAGCACTTTGCAGCTTCTCCTCCCCAACCCCCACTACCACATGCATTTAACTTTCAAGTTTGTTTCAGTTTTGCTTTCTTCATATAAGTCTCCCAGACTGTCTTTGTCCTGCCTTTGCGACTGTTTGGCTTTAAATGATACCAGAAAAAGGAAGCTATTGGACTTTAAAAAAATATCTTTTACTTCTGTGTCGTCTTTGTAATTTATATCCTTTTAATGCCCAGGGCTAGTGGGACAAGGTCAAGTGGTATTAAGTTTTCTGTAATGTCCTTTGTCTTTCTGGTTTGAATTTTCTAAAAAGAAAAAGGGGGGGAAAGACAAAGACTGCCAGTGAAAAGGAAGCTATAGAATGACAGACTGAAAAAAAGGATTTGCCTTGTATAGTACAGGACAAGAATTTTAGATCTGAATGGCAAGTAAGACATCCAGTTCCCTAAATTATGACACCCTAAATGCCATTATTAACAAGCAACATAAGACGTATTACATACAGAGTTCTTCTACATCTATGATTTTACTGTGCGCTCTGTTCTCATTCCGTCAGAGCATTTCAGAAGTTAGCAGTATACTGGCCAGAGATTTGGTGGGGTTTCCAGCTCAGAGTAGATTCATTGAAGTTAAAGGACATGACTATACAGTATTAGCTTCATTAATTCCAACTGGTCTACTCTGAGTAAGACTTAGTTGATAAGAACAGGAGACACCATTAAACCACAGCCTAACTTGTCTATTGCCAAAGTATTTCAAACAAGCTAACTTTTGTAATCCAGGATGGCCACAATTTGAGCTTTTAGTGATCAAAATGTTTGTCAACTCTGTGTTACGGGAAATGTTTAGCTGTTGCTTTGACCCATTACTGTGAAACTTCCACCTAAAATTGCAAAGCTGCTGGCTTGCAGCCTTCAACTCTATAAATACCATGGTCAATAATCCTCCTTCTGTTAGTATAATAAGAAAGTCTTTCTCTCATGCAGTAATGAGACAAATAGAAGAAAGGCAATATATATTTTTTAATGGAATAACATCTTGGAAATTTAATGGCTGCAAGGTTACGTTGTCATGCATTTAAGAACCTTTTGCATGGGAAGCAGTTTCTGAGAACTTCAGGTGCTGCTTGAGTTAAATATACTATAAAACAAACAGATGGTGCAAGGCACAATATGTCTACAGTTACAAATCTCTTTGGGTAGGGTTCTTTCTTTTTAATACCAAGCTTTCCTTAAGGCAGTAAATAACTGTATGAGGAGGTTCAGAGTGTCTCTAAGCTACAAGGGTGGGTGTTCTTGCTTTTATATTTAGCTGCGGGGTGGGGGGAGGGATCTTAAGAAAAAATTAGGAATGTGTGCCAAATAGATTGCATATAATCAATGTATGCATCATTTATTTCTCATTCTAATAATTAAGATAAGAGTGCAGTATCTCCACTGCACTGATTGGAAGAGATCACCTTTGTTCTGTCCCAAGAGTAGCATCCACTAAAGGGGTATGTGGAAACTATGCCTTCCACAGAACTGCTTGTTCTTCTCTTAGGAAGTTCATTTCATTACTTTTGAAAACCATTGTTTATGGCATTGCCTGAATCTTGCTCAATGTTGTCTGTTATTACATGGAAAACTGTTACAATTACCTTCTAGCACCTTGGATAGCTAACAGGCAGTTTGCTACCAAATGATACAAAAATACCTGTATTTGGGTTTTGAAGGTATAGTTTTGCAATAGCTGTTCCATCTTTTTCTCTCCCATAGTTAACATAGTTTTGCATTGACTTTCTATTAAAATGTTGGTTGTTTTTCTTTCAGTTTGACTCAACTTGCACCTCTTTTTCCATTTGTGTCTTTGGAAAAACTAGATATCAGTAACAACTGCTTATTAGGTGAGTTTAAAAAATGGAGAGGGACATTTGTTGTCATGAGTTTCAGATGCTACATTGTAAAATATAAGTGAGCCCGATTGTTGACACACATATACAGAGGGAACTGTAAAATGCTTATATTGTTTGTTGCACTGTTCTTAAGCATGGTTTAGAGCTGGTATACAAATTTTCTGTACTCCCGAATCACATTACCGGTATCTCTTCACCAACACAAATCTTTGCTATGCTTAACCATGGCTGAGGCTGAGGTACTGAGCAGTGCTGAGAGTTTGCTCTTGTGAAGGATTGGAACCCAGATATAACCCTGGCTAAGAGTAAATCTTGCTTAGCTTGAATAATACTTAAGGGTGGTGCTGACAGAAGCCTTTACATGGTTAATGACAATGGAAAAGTAGAGAGCAAGTGGGCAAGGTCTTCTCCTCAACCATTAATCATAGATAAAGGACAGTTTATCTAAGTAATACTTAAACATGTATTACTACATAATAGACAACAGTTCAAATTAAAACACCATTAGTTGTTTTTTTTAATAGCATCTACAACTTCTGTGTTTTCTAAATCAAGTTACTCATTCTAATTTAGAGTCTTACTTTGATAAGGCAATCAAAATTACTTTGTATCCTTATATTGCTATATTGCTGTAATTATATATTTTACTTTATATTAAGGCTTGGTTAGTTTAGTTTCTATGCCTTCATATAGTAGCCAAGGGATTTTGAATTTGATGAGTGACAACTGTCCTTAGCCAAGAAAAAAGACTGGCCAGGCATCTACCAATATAACAAAGATAAACAGCATACTAAATAGCATTCATGCAAATCCATGTTCAGGTAAATAAAATAAAAGACAGCAATAAGTTTCATGGCGTGATTAAATGAACAAATGAAATTTGTCCAAATTAGCTCCCTATAACCCAATATAGTGAACATAATCTGCCATATAACTATGTTGCAATGATTAGGAGGGGTGAAATGGTTGGCATTTAGTGATGACATTTAATAATCTCTGGAAGGATGAACTTGGTTTAATTAATTTCTTTGAATTTGACAATTATTTGAAAATAATTTGTTGTGATCCCAACAGCAATAAAGAATTATTCCATTGATTTTATTTGTACTTTTCTTAACAAATGCAGATCTTAATAGTGTCATTCATTGGCTTGGTGGTTGTGATAGCCTAAGAGAATTATCCTTGCAAGGAAATCCACTTCTTCAAGAAGAGAACTGGAGGTAACCAGATGAGAGTAAGAGATTGTGACAAGTGCTGAGTATCAATATGGTGGCTGAGATTTTGTTCTTTTTTCTTCCTCTAGGGTAGCCAGCTATGCCTTTAACCAAATAATACTGAAATGTACTTTGGGGAGCTGTTTCACTTCCTCTCTCCTTTTCTCTCTTCTTCCCAAGATTTTATAGAAGCAACATACATCACAAAGGGAATGTGAAAGGGAATGTGAAAACAAAACCATGATTGTCTCTTGTTCTAAAAAAATTTCCCAATACTTTTGATTACTATCATTATTTGCACAGAAAAGAAATCAAGTTAATTACAATTAATTCCTAGTGCTTTCTGTGGTTCTTGACTAACTTGTTCCACTGATTTCAACAGGACCTAAGTTCAATTCACTTAGGCTGCAAGCCTATACAGACTTTACGCAAGAGTTAATCTCATTGAACTCAGCTAGTCTGGATCCTTCAGTGCCAAGAAGTATTACATAGTGAGGATGACTATTAGTCTTATCCTCCATGAATTTGCCTAAGCCACTTTTGTAGCCATCCAAGTTGGTGGTCTCCTCTTTCCCTCAGTAGTGGACTTTGGGCTCTCAAATTTTAGTGTTGCCCTATGCAACACTGCATGTAATTCGGCACTCCCTGCCTCTCAAACCTGGTTCTACATTGTTGTTGCAACACCCAATGCAGCTCGGCATCCGGTGAGGCCAAACTGCTCACACTACCCTAAAACTACCTCTGCTCCAATTCACCAAAGGGCAAAACTAATAACAACAAACCTTGCACATAATAACAGCCAAAAAAAGCACTGACAGGGTAGATCAGCATCTCATTAGGAAGCATCTTCTGAGCTTTGCTCAGAACATTGGATGAATGAGATGGCATCTGAGCGTTGCTCTTTGGAGCTCTCTGAGCAACCCAGGGTCAGATTCATAGCATCTAATCCAGGAATCTCGTGAAACATCACTTTCATAAATACAGTATCCCATCTCCTCAAAATCAATGCTGTTAAAACTATATCAACTTCAACATCCATTTTATTTAATTTATTTGTTTCTCCCTGGTCTCCTTACCCCCCCCCCCCCAAAAAAAGTCATGTTCATTTTGGACTTCAAGTGGCTCAGCAAATACATCCGTAAAAGGGTATTTCCTGTTTCTTAGAAGTACAATTGCTGTAGCTCTTGATGGTAGCGGTTTCTCCAATGCTGATACTTGTTATGTAGACTAGCAATTGCTAGGTGATTCCCAGTCTAATTTAAAAAGCCTATCAAATTGAGTTCATGTGGAAGCAAACAATGATACCAAGTTATACTGTTCATTCCATTCTTAGTAATAATTTGTATTTCATTGCTACCTTGTAGAAAATTTTCCTTTTGGTTTTCAAATAATTATAAGATAATATCTCTAAAGCTAGATTGGTCTCCTTCCTTTTTCACATTCCTTTCATATGCTTGATTTGGTTATGCCTTTCAGATTCTTTTCAGTCATCTCTTTTCCACATGGAACTGTGGCTGACTCACTTTGGAAAACCAATTTTTCTAAAAATGGATCAGACTCAGCTGAAAGTCATATTACACATATATGCAACACACACACAGGAACTTCATTCCTCTACAAAGTTGGAAAACCCACAAAAATTTGGATTATGCTTAGATCAGAGGATAAGTTCAGCTATTAACTGTTGTATGTTATTAGGGAACAGGCCAAGGAGGGTACCATGAGCCCGAGATCCATTCCTGATTCTCACCATGAGTAACTGGTTCTAAAGAGTCATACCAATTAGAGCAGACCTTGTTCTAAACATGTTTTATGTGACAGGTGCAAATGAGACAACATATATGCAGAAACATGTAGAAATTGACTAGCACAGCATTACTTGTGAATATGTTTTATATTCTTGCATGATAAAGATAACTGGTACTGTAATTGTAAAAGACAAGTAATTTTACTAAAGTAGTGCCATGTTATATGACAACATAACTGTCTTACCATTTGTAGCTATATTGTTTTGATGGTTGATATTGCATATAATTAATTGCTGCTTCATGCAAGCCCCGTTTTAAAAATCCTTGAAATTCCTGAGCCATCAAGGTCCTCCAACGTTATTTCACCAACTGAGCTTTCATAATTGGACAAGAGATTAATTTATCTAACGGGATACTATAAAGTAGGGATTTGTTGAATTCAGCATTCACTATAACTTCAGGCAATATGTTTCAGTGAACTTTACATAACCCCTTGATACCAACAAAGGAATTAGTTGTAAAATTTCCCAATAGGTTTCCTACTTTCATGTCCAGCCAGTGATAACACTGAGGAAGCTGAAGTACTAAGAAATCACTTTTTTAGAAATTAAACCCTGGGATCAGTTTGAGACACTCCTAGGGGGAAAGTGTTTTCATTGCAGTAATGATTAATAGAACCCTCTTAAGTGACAGAAACTATTCACCAGGAAGTTTTCACTAAATGAAATATTGATTCAGCCTCCACTAGGAGAAACCAGCTGGAAAAACTAGTGTTAAGATCCCATGGCTCTAAGAAACCTTACTTTCCAACATTAATCAACTTGATATGGCATCTTTTTCAATATATCATTATTCAACATTGTTTCTAATAGCCCTGCACATGCAGTGTGGACTTATCAGTTTAGTGCTATCACCTAATACTATTGCACACACATAAATACAAGAAATATTTTTTGTTGTTGTTGAGCTATGATGGTATTTATAGAAGCAAGGAATATGAGCCAGCCAAAATTAAGTGTTTTTAGTTCATTGTTTTTTCCTTGGGCATCTGCCCCATCAGGTTGATGGTAATATTTCAGTTGAGAAAGTGTTCAACTATACTTAACTTTTCCACTTCAATCCACTGATTTAAAAGTATTTACCAACCTTGGCTAGATTGAGTCTAAATTTGGGATATTTAATTGTTTATAAAGAATATGCAGGGGCAGAGGATGCCGTCCAGCTACCTGGGCTGGCAAACCCGGAAGCACCTGGAAGCAGAACGCCGGCGGCAGGCAAGCCCCGGACAGTGGTGGCCTCACTCCGTGGCTTGCTCAGGGCCCGCTGGCGGTGCATAGTGCTTTGTTGTGGCGCGCTGCCGGCAGGCGAGCCCCGAGCAAGCCCGTCTGGGGCTCACCTGCCACCAGCGCACACTCCCAGTGCGCAGGTGCAGCGTACGACGCATGCGTTGGACACACACTGCACCTGTGTGCTGGGAGTGGTGTGCTGCCGGCTGGGCTAGCCCAGGACGGGCTTGCTTGGGGTTCGCCGGTGGCGTGCAGCGCTCTGTAGCGGTGCGCTGCCGGCGGGCGAGCCCTGAGTAAGAGCCCGTCCAGGCAGAGGCGAATCAGGGAGGGGCACCCAGAGTGTCACCGTTCTCCAAGGGTGGTACTCGGGGCGTCCTGCCCCCTTCGCCCCCCTCCCTACGCCACTGAGAATATGGCTTGATAGCTATTATTTGTAGTTACTTTTATGCTGGCCTGGGGGGTCCTCTAGTTTGTCCCCACCATAAAATTACTGTGCTTCCAGAATTCCTGATCTGGAATTCCCAGTGCATATAAGGAGCTCCCAAACAAGCAAAAGGGCTTCTTTATTTGCCTTAGTCATCATGAACATACTATCCAACATGTCGAGGTGAAAAACTGGGACATCTGTATCCAGGGCCAGGCTCCTGCACAAGTCAAGTGAACTGCACAAGATCACAACCCCAAAAAAGTTGCTTTTTCGGGGTGAAATTGCAGTGTCCAAAATGACCACCATGCTCTCCCATAAAACACATTTAAAATTCCAGCCATGTATAAGAAAAAAGGTAGGCATGTACACTGTTGTCCCTTCCTTCAGTTGATCTTCTTGAAACTACAGATGGGCAATTTCAATTAGGGAAGTATCATAGCAGGGAAGCAGCCTACAAGAGAAAGAAAAGATAGGGATTCACATATATTTTCTCCCCTCAGTTGGCTTTTTGAAAGCTTCAAGGGTGAAATTTCAATGAGGAGCAGCAAGGGGGGAGTAGGAGAGTTTAACACCCCCTTTCCCAGTCTCATCACCGAATCCAACTTTGGGCAACCCCATAGGTTACTTTTCTGGTTGTTGTTTTAAAATGTCAGGAGACCCAAACTTACATCCTCCCACATCTAATCCCTTGTATTGAGCTGCTGTCTGGTTTGTGATCAGAAACTTTTTATATATGTTGAATAATCAAATGGAAGTGCATTGTCTCCATCTTTAAAGAACCACAAAATGTTTTAATTGTCTTTCAAGTAAATAGTGATGTAGTTAAACAAGAAAATGCATCTTCCTAACCATCTTCTTTACAGCAGAAATGATAATAAAACTGTGTTTATTCTAGCACTAACATAGCTTTCTCTTCATTTTAAAAGGTGCTCTTTACTTAAAGTTCTTCCCAGTTTGAATGATTGCTTAATGTAGAAAACATAAAGTCTGATGCAGAAAATGCAGATGAAAGAATGATTAAAAAAGCACAGCCAGGAAAGCGTTGCAGCATTTTGTCAAACTCAGATTCAAAAAATTGATTTAGGTCAGCAAAAAAGCCACAACTAGGTTAATGTAAGTATATTCAGCATTTTGATATGCCTTTCTGTGCTCCTAAATATGAGAATATGAATCCATCAGAATCCCATTAAGGTGAAAAGTTGCTAAAATATCTATTCAGTTTTTCTTTACTTAATTAATTCATGCCTTGTGACACCTTTTAAAAAACAACAGTCCTCAAAATGTACCAGATGGATTTAGCGTCTTTCTCAAGGCTTCATAAAACAAAGCACTAGGTAAGGTTTTTAAATTAACCACCTGCTTTACTCTCCCATTAAACTAATGGGCCTAAAAACAGCTTAATTGTGCCTGGATTGCACTCACTGTGTTTAAGACTATATCAGTTGTTTCATGACATTACTTTGCATTGCAAGGATGCTGTCTACTATTGTAGACATATATGCATGAGGAAATTCATAACTGTATTATCAAAGACGTGTCTTTACTTAAGTAGTCTTCTGTAGGTGTGAAAGTGCCCATGTGCTCTTACCATGTGTGCAAGTGTAACTCCTTTCCTTGCATGCCTCACCACATGGATTAAGTGTCTGAACAGAGCCTAAGTGTTCACCTCACTCAGGAGATGCACACGAGTTCTTATTTGAAGTGCTGTAAAACAAAGTGGGAAAGTGTTTGCTTAGAAGACTTGAGACACATTTGCTAGATCTCTGCTTTCCTGCACTAGACTGTTCCTTATTGTAAAGAAAAGGTAATAGGCAGAATTTCAGTTGTGTGATGTTGTCGGCAATGGTAATCTGGTCATAGGAGAATAGCATACAATTCTGAGGTGATGAGGTAGCCTATCATTCTGACTGAAACAAATGGTGTTGATTTATAATGGAAAGGGGAAGCTGTCTGGTTAAGATAGACCAGTTGTGTCGTATCTATCAGTTAATTGTTCTTTTACATTATGAGAAATGTTAAGACACATTTTAGTTTCTGAAATGGGCCAGCATTATCGATTTAGTTTTCATATGTTTGTCCAATGCTTCTGAAAAGAATCCACAGAGACTAACAAAGCTGAATAGACATGCATGGGACTGCACTGTAAACAGTCAAAAACAACAATACTGAGAACCATAATAAAAAATAGTGCCATTCCACAAAGAAAATGGAAACCATAGAAGAGCTGCCATTATAATGAGTTAAGACTACTTGACCATCTAGCTCGTATTGATGACCTGTCCCACTTTCTAGAGTTTCAGACAGCATCCTTCCTCACCTCTACCTGCAGATTCCAAGAATTGAACTTGGAACACTTTACATGAAAACATGAGTTCTCACTTTCTCTAATTTCCTGATGGTGTGGTATATTTTTTTAAAATATGGAAAACAAAATTCATATAATAAAATCACATGTGACCCCCCTTCTATGTGTACCTAAACCAATCTCTGTTTCATGTAAATTAAGTGTCATGTAGCATGATCCTATGTTTAATTGAAATAAGCCCTCAGGTCATGCAGCAGTGCTTGCTCCCAGATAAGAGTGCATAAGATTGCAGCCTTAATGCAACATGCCTAATGAACAGCATAAAAACTAAGCAAGCTTCTTGTCTGTTTGACATCTCACTAAGTTATGAGGCCCTGTAGGTATGACCTCAAGTATGTAAACTGCCA
The DNA here is from genome assembly GCF_009819535.1 of Lacerta agilis. Lineage (NCBI taxonomy): Eukaryota > Metazoa > Chordata > Lepidosauria > Squamata > Lacertidae > Lacerta > Lacerta agilis. The sequence continues at coordinate 37,290,014 of NC_046321.1, read as the reverse complement.
AAGGTAATCATTGCTAGGTTTCCTAATCCATGTTTCATACACTAGAGCTGCTCAATTAAATTGTGTTGTTCCTGCTTTCAAATTCACTATGCCTTGCCTACCTATGTTTAAGAATTATGTGCTTTTAAAAAATTAATTACTCTGTCTGTCAGTTAATCTTTTCACACTTAGTTGTAAGTAGCTATGCTAAAATGCACTTCCGTTTCAGTGTTTTGGCTTTCAACAGGCTCTTGTACAGATGCCTGGAAATAAAAGACACTAATGGAAGTTGAAACCCTTTTAAACAGTTATAGTTTAAACAGATGAAAATGGCATAAAGCTTATAAAAGGAAATATAACTGAAGAATATAAACATTAAAACTCTTTATGGAGTAAAAGGCCTTTTGCAAACTAGACTGGAACAATAATGATATTAAAGTATATGTCAATTTATATAGCATTACTTGATGCTTCTTTGAATATGTACTTGTCACATCTTTTACTTTTCTTTATACGATACATATATTATTATTATTATTTTTAAAAAACAAATCCAAAATGCTTTGTTTGTGAAGCAAGATAATATCTCACCATCTTTCAAGTAAAAAGCACAACATAGTAAACAATATTCAACTTTAAAGTTTGTCAGATTTCCATAGGTATAATAAAAAATATCCAGTTCACTTAAAGTAATATTGCTTCTTTACATAATGATATAATTAATGTTGAATAATATGTATATTAAACTGAAATGTTAGAGTCCAGCATCACCTCTTGTCTTATTCTTGAATGTTGATGCGAATCATTCTCTCAGAACTATTTCGTATAGCAAAATTACCTGAAAGCTATATCCAGCCCTCAAGAGGTTTGGTTCTTTGCAAATCTAGAATAGTACAAAAATTGAACTTGGGGCCTTTACATTAGAAAATAACTAGGCTTGTAATTCTAGAGATTCACGTGAGTGAAACCAGCTTTACAGCTCTACAGTATTGTATCACTCAGTAATGTGATCTGCAATACATGAGAAGTAGAGAGGCAGCAGAAGCGCTCCCTAGATAAGAAAGAGATTGATTGATGAAATATTCTGTGTTAAAGCATCTTCTGTCTACATTTGGGATGTTTTCAGTTGAAATTGCATCACTTAATATGTTTTCTAATATACTTTCTAGTGAATTTTAACAACTTTAATGCAAACTGACTTTCATTTCAAAGTAACATCCCACGTCTGCGTTCCGCTTATAAAGTTCCTCTGTTTGACAGATAAACCTACTCCATTTTCCATCTCTAGTCGTTAGAAGGCAGAGATAAGTGGAGCAATGCCATATCTTATTAACTGTTTAGTGAAAATCTGTATACTACACACAGACTTTTTTGCAACAGTGTTGCAAAAATAATAATACCGATTTGTTGTGGTTAATGCTTGATCTTGACAAATAATGAATAAATCACTACTCCATGTTTTTCCAAAGGCAGACTCTTTTTGGTTGTGCAACAGCCTTTATGGAATTCTCGTCCTAAATGTAGCCTGACTGACCCAACTTTTATCACTGTTTGGCAGCATTTGAAGCTAGCTTTGCAGGAAAGCTTTGGAAATCCAAAGTTGCTACTGATTTTGCTTTGCACATGAAAGTGATATAAAATGCTGTTAGTTTATTCTTGCTCTGCTGGTTTATATAATTTATGTGATTCTCAAGTGTCTTCCTGGTTATTTTAGTTTTTAATATTTTGTGTTTATTATTTATAAGCCACACATTGGCTCCTTCAGACAGAAAGTGAAAGGTACATAAATAACTAATTAACAGGTATGGTGTTTTTTGAGGGCGGAGTGGATAAACAGGCACAGTGACACATTATACCTTATTAAGACGAACCCAAGATTACATGCCATTAATTTGACATGTAAAATGAAAAGAGTAATATTCTAGTCACTTTGGTGAAATAGTGCTATATGCACATTTTAAAACCTACAATTTCAAAATCAACGTATATGTTTTATAGTTTTATAGAATAGGTGCTACTCTGTATATTAGAATATTTCAGCATATTTCAATCAGGAAGCTTAATTTTGTGAAATTTCTCAGGTCTCAGTTGTTTCTGTTTATGGCTGTAATCTCTAACTAAAGGAGAATTTTGTATCTATTGGCCCCATTGAGGGTCTCAGCTGGTCACATGTCCAGCTTGGAAATAAATTGTTCCAAATTGGCATTTGCGCCTGATATCCTTGAAACTTGTGGGGCTTTTGCTCTCCCCAGGGAGGCTTTGTCCCTGACCTTTGGCGAATTATACAGTCTCTGGTCTTTTAAACTGCAGGGTGGTTATTGTTTTTGTTTCTTATGATGGGCAGCGTAACTAAAATTTATATGGGGGAAAGTTTGATGAGTCATTATTCTAAAACCAATAGATGCTTTTTAACATTTCCCCCCCTCCCAAAAGTGAATTCTCTGCAGAGTGCTGTACAGCTCCAGTGTTGGTATCTAAGAAGCTGGATGAAGCTAAGTAGTGATCACCGTTAGTGCACATGAATATGGAGTTCTAAACGCTACTGAAGGAGAGGAACCAGGAAAAACGGACAGATCCTTTGAACCAAGAAGCCATTAACATCACAGAGCAAAATAACTTCTGTATAACTGGTGTAAAACAAATAAGCAGGTCCTCATTCATTATGGCTGAAAGACGGAGTGCTCCTGGCCACACTCAGGCTATGTCCGTTAACTCTTTCGTGACAGTGTCTGGAATGGGGAAGAACGAAGAACACAGACAAGAGGACATTATTCAATATTCCCTTAATCACAATGAGGAAGCAAGATAACTTATCAGGTCTACAGAGAAACACGTTTCAGCAAGCAAATCATGGAAAGCAATGGAGGAAGTGATCCCTTATCTTCAACATTTTGACAGTTCACAAAAGTAAGATTCAAAGGTCAAAACACTTTATTATGGAAACATAACCATATCACTGTTAATCTTAATGCGGATAAGGGCATGACTGATTCCATGTACCAGATGATCTTTCAGAAATAATCATAATTCTATAAAGTGATTGTCAAACTTACTTTCCCCTCAGTTTATATATTTTTATCTTAATAGTAATAAAAATACTTTTGCTCCAGTACTCAGTAAATAATTAGGAAGGATTGTTATGTCTATTTTACCAGCACAACCTCATGATCTGCAAGCACAGAAGCAACGACTCTGAGCTAGGGCATCACTTCAGGGTCCTTGCTTCTACATAGGACACAGCCATTTATTTATTTTTTGCTGTAGACAGTCATTTCATAAAGTCACTGAAAATCCCAAAGGTGGGTATGTGTGGCATGTGTCACTGCTGGTAGTGTCTTCTTCAAATGCTGTGCTAAAAGGTTTTGCAGAAATGTGGAGCTAGTTTTGTATGGAAAACTGATGTACCGAGAGATGATAATAAACTGTTTCAGTATGGTCTTCTCAAGTTTTAGAATAATAGGATTTACTGTATCAGTTTAAAGAACACCATTCATAACTACATGCTGTGTGATTATCTATAGCTTATATTAAATAACAGATATTCTTATCTATAGAATCTGGTTGCCTGCAAATCAACTTGGATTTCCTTTCAGGAATCTGTTTAACTTCTCTTCATCTAGTTTGTAGGTGTTGTTGCTCTCTCTGATAATCAATTCACCTTAAATCAACCTAGACTCATTCTCTCACAGGTTATCTTTATAACTGTCAAAAGTTATATGCTATTTTACGTGAAACGGGTGAAGCGAAGTATCATTTTAAATGATAGTGTTAAATAGTGTTAAACTAAGCAAAGTAAGTATTTACAGATATATAATCTGGACAACATATTCCAAGCCTCAAGCATTCCATTATTGAAAGCATACCCAATTAGCATTTGTTCAGTTGTCAGACAATCTCACTGCTTTGTGCGTTTACCATAATAAAACCTGTCCATTTTAGAAATCAGTGGGCTTTGAAAATGGGTTAGGGATAGGCAGTACTATGGTTACAATAAGTCTTCCCAAGGCTTTTCTCTGAGTTTACAACAGGACCTGTGTTGTTGCCATGTGGTAACTCATCTATAAACGATTATTTTTTGTGTGGGAAGGAAAGCAGTGAGCCTTGGTACCTTTATGTAGCTTAAAATTACAGACCCACTTACCATGTTATGGCTGCTTTAAATTCCCCATTCTGTGGCTATCACCATATATATTTCTGAACACATGATGAACAGACAATTGCCATGTCCCATAAGAACTTGCAGATTAGAGAGAAAGATGTGTGGGTCTGCTTAGGTCACCCTGTGGCTAGACAGTGCATACAAATGTCCAAGCATGCAATTAGTTCTTCCATACACACAGTTTAGAGTGGCATGACAAGTGTTTTTATTATTTTCCTATAATAAATATCATTTTTGAACTAACTTGTTAAAGTCTAGTTTTTTAAGACTAAAAGATTAAACTTACACACCCAGAAGGATATAATGGCTGGTGATATACATTTTTAATATTTGATTAGGCTTGCCATACATCAGTAAAATTCCTGGCATGTCCTGGTTTTTGGGTGTAAAAATGGCATCAGCAGGGAATTGGCAAAATGCCAGGAAAACCCAGAATGTATGCCAATGAGATGTATGCCAATGAGATGAGAAAAGCAGTGGAAAACAGCTCAAAAAGCTGTTTTGGGTGGAGGTTTCCCCAGGAAAGCTCAACAATTTGGGTTTATTTCCCCCCAAAAAGCTGAACAATTTTTGTGGTCTTCCTAACAAAAGCTCAACCTATACCCTATATTTCAAAAATAATTTGATGCAACTGATGGCATGAACTCTCAGTCACTTGTGCTTAATTGTCATTTATTGCTTTAAATATTATTATTGGGAAAATACAAAAAATACTAAAGCTTGTCTAATTCTGTGATTCTGCACTTTACACTTAGATTTCCTACATGGCAATGCCTTGCTTATGTTTATTATTGTTTTTATAAGTTGCCTCTTATAATAAATTCTTTAGGCACTTTTACAAAATAAATAACGTATAAAACATAGTAGGAATCATTGAATCATAGAACTGTAGAGTTGGAAGCTATCCCAAAGGTCATCTAGTCTAACCCCCTGCAATGCAGGAATTTCACCACATGGTCCCCCATCCAGTTTGAAACCTTACTGGGCTCTGCTTAGCTTTGCAAATGTCCTAGCAGTGTTATTGCTGTATTACTAATAAAAACACACCTACAGTTAAAATATCTGATAAGCTTACAAGACAAACCATCATAAAAAACCTAATCAGGCACTTCCATTTCTATGATCCGTTAATATTGTTGTCAGTAGTTTCTACCTTGCATTGGATGTTTTGTCCAAAACAAAAAAAATATGTATTCTCAGGCTGTACTATAACCCTCATAGGTGGTGTATGTATGGTAATTTCTGCAGATGCCACCAACCCTGCCAATTTTTCTAAAAAGCAGTTATTTTTGAGCAGGTTTAAGATGTATAATGTATAAGATTTCTGTGGTATCATGCTATTAGTCATTCTCCTTCTCAGCCTGAAGGGCTCATGCTTGTCTTCATGAATGCTTTCTTTGTTGCTTTTCTAGTCACACCTCACACCATTAAGTGAGCTATATGGTCTTACTGTATCAGTAATCTGTATATGCTTGCTAATAGAAACTACCCAGACTTCAGCTGGCTGGTGAAATTTCATTCCTTGGCAAAGAGAAGTCATGTCATGTGCTTCCTTTTTTCCATCTAACTGCACATTGACATATTTGCGTTAAGTGATACATGAATAATTTGTTGTTGTTGTTAGGACCAAAAAGTGCCATAGAAAAACATCATTCAACGCCACGCCCCCCACATTGTGATAATGTGTCTCCAACAAACCCAAACCACCATACATGATATAATTCCCTCCCTTTCCACTACCCTGAAATTTTGTATGAGTAATTCAGTATGTGCATATGAAATATAATAGAACAGAATTCATGTGCCACATCAGACATAATATCCACCATGCTGACAGACACATGGCCCAAGGACTTAAATGTGGCTATTTTCTGGTAGAAACAAAATGCTATGTGCACAGAAAGTCCAGTTTTCCATGTGCAAATCTGCTGTTGCAGCATATGACTGTGGGTATATTCCTAATTGTGAAATAATTTTCATTACAATATCAGACATCATGTAGATTTCCACTCTTATTATAATAAATTACATAGAAACCTCATGAAATAAGTGTGGATCATATTATGGCTCTGGACAAAATAATGTTAAAATAGAATGCATTTGGATAATCTGGCCATTTTGCCTCATCCTCCCTTTTCGCTCCTGCTGCTGCTCTGCATGAAGAATCTTCTGCCACCAAATTTATTTTTTCACCCCCACCCCACTGCCAATTAGAAATAGTTTTGTTCACAGCAGGAAGTGCATAGGACTGAGCTAAATATTTCCTTCTTTATGTTATTCCTTAGTTATTTTGTCAGTCATTGTATCATCTTCAGCTGTTGTTCTTTATTACTCCAAAACAAATCGAAAATTCTTTCTAGTAGCACCTTAGAGACCAGTTTGGTCTCTAAGGTGCTACTAGAAAGAATTTTCGATTTTGTTTTGACTATGGCAGACCAACACGGCTACCCACCTGTAACATTTATTACTCCAGTTTTCCTAATAATAATAACCATAACAACAATATAAACAACCATAATTCTCCATATTGTAGTGGTTTATCCATCAGTTTTCCTCTGCATTTTGTGTTGCATGTAAATGGTGGGTGGTGAAACAATTTTTTAAACTTCCAAAATCATTTGCTGTCCTTGGCACTGGTCACAACTGCTGAGTACAGTATGTTATTTTTCTGATATTCTAGCTTGGCAGCCACAGTTTATCCAATCACACTGGCGAAGCTACTGTGTTCGTAAAAGATAAATTTCTATACATGCAACATCTGGCTGCAACTGTGATCCAGTCTTATTGGCGAGGCTACTATACCAGAAAAAATATTCTCAGCCAAAAGAAGGGAAGATCATCATGATTCCATGGTCAAGCATAAAGCTGCTACTAAGCTTCAGGTCAGTCTGCAGTCTTTTGGAATGTATGCCCAACTCTTTCACATAAGCTTGGGCCACCACACAACCTCAAAAAACATAAAGGCAAACAGAATCAAGCACTGGACATTACCTCAATCCACCAAGCAAACTTTCTTTGGTTCTAAAATGCAAGCAACTAAAAATATGCATTTTCACCTTAAATATACAATAAAACGAAAAGGTACAATAAAATGTAAAGATACAATTTCACCATATATGTATGGACATCAGTGGTTGGGGGAGCCCTCTCCTATTACCTACTAGGGGCTCCTCAGTAGTTTTCCATGGGGGGCAACCTGATCTAAGACTAGACATCACTAACATAGAGAAACACAAAAACAGAAGGAAGTATTGTAGTCCTTTAATAAGTAAAGCCCTATTCAGGCATATTATACCTGTCCTTGTTTTCCTCCAACAGTGCAAATACAGGAACTCCGTATCCCTGATGATTGGTTTATGCAGGCTAGGACTGCTGGGAAATGGACCCCTGTAGAATCTGGAGGGCCAGGACCATGAGTTGCCCATTCCTCTGTAGGGCTTGCTTTTGAAAAGTTGTTCCATTACGTGAAGGGTGGTGGGACTCAAAATAGTGACTGGGAGCCACATGCCTGATAACTAAATGTAACTTCCTATTCAGTGCTACATGCTGGGGAGGACAGGGCTGACTGTTGATGCAAATGTGTTGCTGGATTCAATAGCCTTGCGGGCTGATCTAGGGAAGGGGGGGGTATAGCTCAGTGGTAGAGCATATGCTTTGCACACAAAAGTCTCACGTTCAGCCCTCAAGCATCTCCAGTTAGGAACAGGAAAGTGTATAAAACACTGGAGAACTGATGCCAGTATAAAACACTGGAGAACTGATGCCAGTCAGTATGGACAAGACAGCTAGATGGGGCAATGTGTCTGAATTGGTACAAGGCAGTTTCTTTTAAGTTTGCAATTGAGAGATCAATCATGCTTTGTTCAGCTGTTGTTGGACTCCAATTTCCAGAAGCCCTAGAACTCAAAGATAGTGGGAGCTGTAGTCCAACAGCATCTGGAAGGTCACTTATCCACCCCTGCTTTAGACAATCAAGTTTGCATTACTGGTTGCTGGCACTATATGATTAAAAGGGCTACTTGCACTGATTTAGTTCCACTGAATTTCAGTGACATTTCACTAGTGTTAAGAATTTTGTGAATCATTACCTTATGTTGCAAATAAAAATGTCATCCTGCTTTCTAGCCTTAAAACAACCTTTTAATTTTTTTTTTAAATCTTTTTGTGTGTGGGGGGGGGGGAGATAAATTAATGTTGAAACAAGAACTTCAAACTATCTAAAACCCAGAATGTGTGTGATGAAATCCACCTGGTTCCAAAAGTGAAGAAGAGAGAAGAAGAGAAGAAGAGAATAGAAGAAGAAGAAAAGAAGAAGAAGAAGAGGTTTGGATTTGATATTCTGCTTTATCACTACCCTAGGATCTCAAAGCAACTAACATTCTCCTTTCCTTCCTCCCCCCACAACAAACACTCGTGAGGTGAGTGAGGCTGAGAGACTTCAAGAATTGACTAGCCCAAGGTTCACTCAGCAGCTCATGTTGAGGAGCGAGAAGACGCGAACCCGTTCACCAGTTTACAAGTCCACCGCTCTTAACCACTACATGACACTGGTGTCATTTTTTTTATATTTCCCCTGGATTCTGAATGTGAGCTTTCAGAAGGACCAAAATCAAATGCACAGCCCCAAACTTAGTAAAGCACTACAGCTAAGCAGGAACAACAGAATTTCTACTTAGGGTTTCATTGTTAGTACTATTTAACAATATGTCATGATGCAATTAATATGCCCGAACAGATAAAGTATCATTATTTATATGCTATTTTTATACAGATTTAGGGAGGAGGCAACAGTAGTTCCTATTTTCAGTTATGCAACTGCATGTTCTCAAATTCGAGCCACATAATGTGTTTAATGTTATCTCCTTTATTACAAGCCATTATGTTGTTCGCTTATTAGTGGTTCTCTTCATGCCTTCCTCCCTTTCAAGTTTTTTTGTGGGTTTGTTTTGTTCTTTGTCCTTTCCCTTCTCATAACTTTCTCCCATAAATTAAATTCTTCCTTTAAAAAAAATAGTCTAGAGATTGCTAGTGAAGGTGAAAATGATTGGGCTAAGTTAATTGCTGATAGGTCTGCATACATTGTCAGGTGTAATCAGTGGAATTTTTTATTTAAGTGTGTTTTTATTTTTGTGAAAGTTAACACTGTAATTCTTTTCGTATATCTTCTTCCCCTAAGCTTATAGGTAGGTCCTGAAGGGATTGTCAAATAATTATTAGTTGACCTTGGTTTGTAGTTGAGAGGGTTTTAGGATTCCATTCTGCTTACTCGAGCCAAACCTCCAGAGTATTCTGAGCTCTAGACATATGCTGATATTTAATTTGTCTTGTAGTTTTAAATGTCACATAAGTTCAAAAAAACAGATCATTGAGCTATTACAGAAAAAAGAACTACATGTTTTATCTTCCTAATGGGATAACAGAGAATCTGGATTTGGATTTGATCTATGGCCTCATATAACATGCTTTACATTTTTGTTTAGGCACTCTGGAAAGGTTTCCGTCTGCGAAAGAAACTGGCCAGTGCTTTGGCAGCTGTTAAAACTGATGAAGCTGATGATGACTATAGCGAAATAGATGTGGATGACTTTATTTTGATGAAGTAGTGAGTTGTTTAATATTTTTAGTTATATTTTAAGTTATTTATTGGTGCTTAATTGGTGCAGGTGCTAAAAATATGATTTAAATGTAAGAAGAAATGTATTGGTTTTAAAAGTTTTGTCTTCTGGCAAATAACTGGAAAACAAATCAGATTTCATGTACTTGTTTTAGTTTACTTTTCATTTTCTTTATTTTTATTTGCAAAATGTATACTGTCCTCGGCTTTTTGACAAAAATCCTTCAAAAAGTGGTTTACATTATTTTAACATACATCCTGTTGGTAATTTTTGTGCTTTATTAGTTTCGTGCCCTATAAACTGTTCATTGCCAATCGTGCTAATATTGTGACTCTTTTCATGGAATGCTGAGCAGTACAGCAGAATACCCATGTGTAAATAGGCACATATAGAAAAGCTGCTGTTTTTTAAATGAAATCTTTTTAGCATCTCAATACTTCAGTTTTGCATGTATACATTCACTGCAGTTTTGAAATTTTAATATTTGGGGTTAGGAGTGCTTCTGTAGATACAGCCCCTTTTGTTTATTATTCCATTTTTAAGCAATATAGTCTGCTTTATTTACAAGAAAATATATATTGAACTATGGAGGATAACCGGTCTGATAGTTGTTTTACAAGCAACAATGATAAAATTAACAAATTCTACTAAGCAGACTAAAACAAAGAAGTAATTGAATTCTCATAATTTAACTCTCCTGTCTCCTTAGACATGAATGAATATAATTGCCTTCTAAATTAAAAAGTTTAAGGTGAAAGAAAGCGGAATCTTGCAAAGGTCAGAATATTTATGTGATCAAACTAATATGAGCGTTCAGATGGAATAGATTTAAATTGCTATAAATTATTCTGATTAGGAAGGATAGTAAACACATGGTTCCCTCCCCCCAAAAGAAACTGTTTAGGGAATTGCTTATTAATACAATAATGATCAACACAGCTAATATTTCAGTTTTAATATAAATAGAATATTTATGCAACATTGATAATATTTTTCTAGTATAACTAGAATTATAGCTAGGTAGCTACAATGGAGTATAAATCAAAAATTCAAAACTACTGCCTGTCTCGCCCCTTCCCTAGATGACAACCTTTCCCAGCAACAGAGCACGCTTAATATGGGATTCTTCTCCCACTGGTGTTAATTGTATAGTCAGTGATAAGAGTGGCATTCAAACTCACAGCTAATTCACAGTGATGGAGACTGACTAGAGGTAGCAAACAAAGGAGTTTGGCTGATTGCCTGTCCATGTAAAAAACATTGTACAAAGCTAATATAATGATAACATCTCAAAATCTGGCTACTGATCATGTATACTATTTCCTGCCCTTCACCAGCAGGTTCCATAGTGGGTTGTAACAATTTAAAATTCAGTACTAAAAAAATTAAAAGAAAAGACAGTCACAGGAATATGATGGAGCCTTAAAACACACATATCAGGTGTCAAAGGTCACAGTAAACAGCATTCCCCTAAAACTAAAAAGTAAAGGTGGCAGTCAAACCTCTGTGCAGAATTCCTGGTCACTGCCACCCAAACCTCTGAAGGAGGCAGAACAAGGAAAAGGGCCTCCTCTGCAGATATTAACACCCAAGAGGCTCTGTAGAGAAGTCATTTCACAATTAACTGTCCTGAATTCCTTTTCTAGACATTGATTAAAAAGACCCTTCAAAGACAGGGTTTTTTGTATTTGGATGGGAAAGAAGTATACATATAACTAGATTGGGGGGGGGGGATACTCATGTCTAATTTAGGAGGGCTGGATCTCTGTCCCTTAAGATGACTCTAACTCGCAGCAGCCTCAACTAGCACGGCCAATGCTCAGGGACAATGGCTGCTGTAGTCCAGCAACATCTGAAGGACCACAGGTTCCCCACCTCTGGCTGAATTACTTTTTTTATGCTGTGACTACATTTCATTCTAATTAATCTATTCCTTAGAGCCATTTTAAACCAACTCTTTCATTGGGGTTATCAGCCTTCTTTTTCATACTGTGAAATTAGTGTAATTAGTGTAATAATTAGGTGCCCAGATATATCCAAGTTATTTCTGTATTGGTACCTAAATTTTAAACCCCTTTCCATTTTAATTCATGTGAATTTTACTTGCAAGATTCAGGCATGTTTTCCATGCATTTGTTGCAATATCAGTTATTTGAGTATCTCTGGTGGCCTTTCCTTTCTTCACAATATATCATTGGTGTTGGGTGCTTGAAACCCACTGGGTTTAACCATTTGACTTGTTCTTACCATACAGTTGTTCCCTGGTTGGAATAAGGGGAAATTATCAGAACCTGTTCAGCTCACCTTATGCTCATGGTAGAATATATGTATACATTGCAGAGGTGCTTTGAGATGAACCCTCAGAAAGTAACTCACAAACCACTTCTGTAATATCTGAAGGGTGGCTAAGATATTAACTAATTTATTATAATCCCCGCTAAGAGTCTGTGATGACTTGTGCTTCAATTTTATTTCCTTTTCGTACCTCATGATTTCAGCCTCTGAGAAAGGGCCAGTAAAATGTGCTCTTCTTAAATTTCTCCATCCTGTTGTCTGCCATCAATTACAGAGCATTTAACCCTATTGTAAATCCATCATAACGTATACCCTTTTTAAAAAAATCATGACATTTATGATGTCTTTATATACAATATGAGGTAAACTGGGACCTAGTTAATCTTTTACAGCACACAGCCTTCAGGCTTTATTTTAGCCACTTCCAAAGAATCAGGAACTTGGAGAGTCCTTTTCTCACTAAAGTGCTTGGACAGCCATGTGCCAAGAATGTGTTAATTCTGTCAGCACTGACTTCCAAAGTGCTTTCTTTGTGAATCGGAGCCATCAGTGCAGCTGAGATCATACTGGACACATCTATCAATCCCTTTCAAAGGACCAGTGCAGGGAAGTGATGTGTTGATTTTCACTTTCCTTCTTGTGTAGGAGAAAGGTTACTTGAAATAGATATGTGTATTTTATTCTGTTTTAATATTAAAATTCAGAAAAGCAGTACTAAAAATAAACTAGGGGTTTTTTGTAGTAAAAAGCAGAAGAATGGCAAATACATGTTTCCCACCAATTTCATCTTTGTGCCTTCTTACCTCCAAAACAGTTCAGAAGCCTATTGAATGGCATCTAAGGCTGCAACCATAACCCCACTGTCTGAATAGGCATTGTTAGAATTGTGTTGTAAATGTTACCCGATTTTTATTTGTTTGTTTATTTTTGCATCTGGTTAATGAAAGAATATGTAAGATCTAATAGGTCTTGTTGGGGAGACTGGGATGCTGCAATTTCCCCAGATATATACTGTAAAGGGAAAACACGGTGTTTCTTCACATATTTTACACACACACATCATAAGAACCCTGCTGGATCATACCTCTGGATGATCAGATGCCTATGGGAAGCCTAAAAGCATTGATGTGATGATACAAAATGCTATTGGTTGTGCTTTCAGTTTTTTTATTATTATTAAATGAAATACCCTGCACACATAGGCAGATGAATATAGACATTCCCCTGTTTCTTGGTGAGCAAGAAGGGAACTTCTATGAGTTTCCAACAACTCTACATACACTGCCTATAGACTGCAGTCATCAGATCACTTCATAGCTTTAAATTAGAGGAGAGAATTGAGATGACATAGGGACGGCTCAGTTGTCCGTGAACATGGGATACGTGAAGCTCCTGCTTGTTTGAACCAGAGACTGTATTTCTTTTTGCAGGTAGGAACTGCCTTCTCCATGCTGAGAAGGGGAAAGACCTATTTACCCAGGTTCCTGCGTTTGACAAGGCAATCAATATGCCTCTGAATTCCAGTTCCTCAGAATTACTAGCGGAAGAGTGTTACACTCAGGTCCTGCTTCTCAGGCCCAGATTAATAGACTCTAAGGTCTTAAAATATTTTGGTGCCCCCATATATATCTAATTCAAAATAGATACAATAATGAACTGTGATAGATAGATAGATAGATAGATAGATAGATAGATAGACAGATAGATAGATAGATAGATATTCAAAACAAAATAAAAGCTACAGTAAGATGGAAAATAAAGTTTATTTTGGTATATTTACATAAATAGTGTTTATTTTTGTTCAGCTGCACCATATGGTTCATGGTAAATCCAGCAATGGAAAATTTCTGTGATGCTCCCCTTCCCTTGATGCCCTAACTACATGCTTATTTTGCTTGTGGTTAATCCAGCCCTGCTGCTTCTGAGATTCCTGTAGGCATTTGGCTGAACACTATGAGAACAGGAGGCTGGACTAGATGAGCCATTGCATGATCCATCAAGTCTATTCTTATGTTCAAATAAGAGGTGCACTCCTCATTAGTATTGTGTGTACTTCTGATTCTATAGATTTTAAGAATGTTTCATTCTGTTTTAATTATTGCTTTTTCTATGTTTTAGTCATTTCTATTGTAACTGTGAGCCACCAGGGAAAAAGTGGGATATAAATACAGTACCAGAATCATAATCATAATTTGATTATTTTCTTTTACATTTTTAGTGTATGTATGTTTTTAACTCTGTGTACCATATTGTTTTCTTATTTTTGATATAAATCACCCTTCACTGGAAGGAGTCTAGGGTGATGTACGACTAAATAAATAAATGTAAAGATAGTATCAGCAAATTGGCGAGGTTTTTCCCACTCCTGTCATCAGGAAAGTGCAGACTTAGTTCTTCTCTTCATGTTTATAAGAAGCCTTTACCTGAGCAGCAAGTTCTCTACACATGCATTCTCACTTTTCCTCTGTTGATCTTGATTATCTGAAGGAGAATTGTCTTCATGGAGTAGCTAACTTGGCTTTTCATCCCACAAGAAATAGATTTGTCCACAGTTTGGGTAGCTTAGCTCAGGAGTAGCATGAAGATGATGAAGTAAGATTATGAACCAGATCAAAAATGCATTCAAGAACATAGCCGTCAACTTTTCCCTTTTCTTGCGAGGAATCCTATTCGGAATAAGGGAATTTCCCTTAAAAAAGGGAAAAGTTAACAACTATGTTCAAGAATGAAGGGAGTAGTGGCAGAGCTCCTTGGCTGGATAGGTATATTCAAGAAAGTATGCAGTTTATATTACACACAATATTCCTCTCTCCTCCATGGAGCTCAGAGAAGCATATAGGGGATATTATTTGTCTAAGACCACCCAGTGAGTTTTATAGCCATAAAAGCAGGGATTGGACTTCAGACATCTTACATCCTCATCCAACTTATTCTAGTCACACGCAACACTGGCTTTGAGGTTTAGAGTTTGTGAACGTCTAATTGTGAATAACAGAGCTGTGCTATATGTACTTGACATTTGCAAATTTCAGGTTTGGTGTTTTTGTACCCAAATAGAAAAGGTATATATGCTGGGAGGGCACCTGTGGAAATGTGTGTATATATGTGTGTGTACATGCACATATGGAGTTATGGCTAGCTAAGCAAGAACTTGTCATAGTTCCGTAAGGATCATCTAGTCTAACTCCCTTAGATGCAGGAACCACAGTAAAATAATCCCTAACAGATGGCCGTCAAACTTCTGTTTAAAAACCTCCAATGAAAGAGAGTCCACCATATTTAAATGTAATCGATTCCACTGTCAAACAACACTTACAGTCAGAAAGTTCTTCCTAATGTTTAGTCAGAATCTCCCTTACATTTAGAATCCATTTGTTCAGGTCCTACCCTGCAGCAGCAGAAAACCAGCTCACTCCATTATCCATTTGACAGGCCTTCAGATATTTAAGGTGGCTCGGCCCTCTCTTCTCCAGGCTAAACATACTCAGCTCCCTCAACCATTCCTCATAAGATGTGGTTTCAAGACCCTTTATCATCTTGGTTGCCCTCCTCTGCACATGTTGCAGCTTGTCAATATCCTTCTTAAACTGTGGTGCCTAGAACTGGATTGAGTATTCCAGGTAGGTTCTGACCAACACAGAATAGACTATTACTTCCCTTGATCTGGACACTGTACTTCTGTTGATGCAGCCTACAATTGCATTAGCTTTTTTTCTTTTGCTAGTACATCACACTGCTGACTTGTGTTAAGCTTTTGGTCTGCTAAGACTCATAGATCACAAATTACTTTTGATAGTTTTGGTCCAGTTCTTCAATCCGTTAACGTCATCTTGAATCGTGCATCTATATTCTGAGGTATTAGCAACCCCTCTCAGTTTCCTATTTAAAGCTTAAATCTCTTTAACTTTGCTATTGCTTAGCTTGCATCATGAACTGAACTAGAGAAAACCCATATTTTGTTGAAGGAAATCCTTATCAACTTTTCCCGTGGCAGATCGAGAGGCCCTGTGAGTCTGTTCTCCAAAATTGCATGGAAAGGGACTCTGTGCAATCAGCATTCATGTAGAAGCCCCAGCATGTGTAGAGGCTTATATGTATATACAGAGGAGAAGGATTTGAACTGCTCCCTCATTGTGCTATTTCCACACTGGTTCCTAGTCACTGGGAACCATGTTTTTCAGGATGCATTAAAATGTGCATGCACACGAAAGCTCATACCAAGAACAAATTTAGTTGGTCTCCAATGTGCTACTGGAAGGAATTTTTTATTTTATTTTGTTTTGACTATGGCAGACCAACATGGCTACCTACCTGTAACTGGTACTTTAGGGAAAGTTGAACAATTTCTGTCTAGTTGTTTGTTTGTTTGTTTGTTTGTTTGTTTGTTTTAAAAAAGATAAGTCAATCCAAATCTATCCCTACTTCCAGAACCAACCTTTGTGATATTCACAATTGTAAATCTCAAGTAGTAAGGCTTGAAAAATCCTAATTTAAAAAATACTAGTGGCTTCAGAATTACGTGGAACCGTATAGCTAAGGCTGATGATCCAAAAATCATGTAGCCTTTGTTAAAATATGAGTTCTAAAAATCAGTTTAGTTTTTGACCAGCATCCAAAATGTAATGTCTTTCAAAACAGGTGAAATATGACTCTATCCCTTTACTTTTCATTAAGGGGAAGTAACCTAGTAGTCCCTCTTTTCACCAACATGGGTTGTTCTTAAATAGGTCAATATAGAATTTCGGTAATCCTATCTTCTGGTATCCAAAAGCTCGGATAATCATCTCAGAGAAATAAATGCAACCTAGCAGTAGTGCATAATTGGGTGAAAGATGTTGTAGCCACACCATTTAGAGGCTTTTTATGTGGGAGGGAAAGGTGTTAAATCAAAATGAAACATCAAAATTTTGCTGACATAGAAACAGCCTCAGCTCCTGAGAGCAGGTACACATGCTCTATTCAGCACACCCATTTTTTGTGGATACACTGGTGTTCCTCACAGCATATGCCTAAAGTGTTTAAAATTTCAATTCTCTCTCTCTCTGCCCCGCCCACGCCCCCCATGTGAATGAATTAACAACATGTTTTGGCATTTTTGATACAGTTGCTGCTAATCTTTCCATTTGTGTGCTCTTTCTCAAACACACCTATCTCACACGTCTTGCTACCCAAAAAAAGGAAGTGGGTCGGGGGGGGGACAAAAGAGGAAAAAATAATGGTGATAATGATAATCATCTTCATCATCATCATCATCATGATACTATGTAGGAAAAGGAAAATTCAAAATAGATAAATTCTCTGAAACTTTCAATGAACAAAGCACAATTAATTCCGTGCAATGATAGACTACCTGTACTTTTTCTCTCCTTCTTTCAGGTGACCTTAGTCTGTAACTGATTTTATAATCACTACTGGTTTTAAAATACTTTTTGACGCAGTGAATACCTATAGTAATTCAAGCAGAGGAGAAATGGGTTACAGGGAGGAGAATGACAATCTCCGTTCTTCCCTTTCTCCCCATGTGCCAGTGCTGGGCATCCTACTCTGAGCTGCCTCACTAAAAGGTTACTCCTTGAGAGAAGCAGCACATTGTTAGGATGCAACAAATCCTTTCAGCCTCAGAATCCTCCAGATTAAGTGTGTTTATATCATGATCTCGCCCCATTGCCTTCCTCCTCCAAGTAGAAGTTGGTCCTTGGACCACCTCCTTGGGGACTTGGTGAATATGTTTTGGAAGCAGAAGTGAAGAGACAAGATGTGGTGAAGAGAAGATGCAAGGAATCAAGGGAAGGGAGGTGAGCTGGATTACTTAAGAGACCTAGGAAAAGGAATGTGGTATGGAGGCAGCAGGGACTTGAAGAAACGGGACAGAGACGACTACAGACAGAGGCAAGGGAGCGAAGAAGGAAGCAAGGGTCAAGGAAAAGGGTGGTTGGGCAAATGCATCCAGGAACATTTCTGTACAAATTTTCAGCATTTGTCTGGCATGTTCCTATAATGGCAATTACAGAGAGTAAGAGGACGTTCTGTATGCTTCAATAGTGTGTTTGGTGGTGCAACAGCAACCTTTTGCAGGCAGAGTTTGTCTGCCAGTTGGAAAGATTAGCTCTGCAATTCCAGATGTTGCAAAAATTCCATTTGCATTTAAAAATCAAATGTACAGAAGGCAGCTTTCTGGGTTTAATTCTGACTCTTCTGAATAGCACTTTGAAACAATTTAGTGCAGATTATTCCCATTGGAATTATTATGGAGGAAATAAAATGATATAAATTAATCCAAAACTTCTTTTTAGCTTCATCGTGACTGACGTACAGGTGACTATTATATTAGAATAGAATGGCCCAGAATCACTGAAAGTAGCATGCAACATGGTCAAAATGGTGCTTTATAGAAGTTATCAAAACGAAACTGATATTATCCCTGCACTATTGACTTCATTGGTTTGTTGTTGTTTTAAACCAGGCTGTCATAGAGAAAGAATGGCCAGCTTTGGATTCCACCCGCTTCCTTTCACAAACACTGCTATTCTCAGACCAATTGCCCTCGCCAAAGGTAACATGTCACGGAAACTTTCTTTGTATTTGGCCTTTGTTCATTCCTTAAGAATCTCGCTACACTTGGTGTGATTAATATTGCAATTTATTGACTGAAAAAACATAATTACTTTTAGAAGCCTCTGACTTCCTCCTCATCCCCAGATGTAATTTTTCATGTTGCTTTTCTTTCATTTGCTTAATTCCCCCCCCTTTATTTTTGGATTTCTTTCAACACTTTACTTCACAGTAGCAATATATATATATGATGATGTGGCTCAGCTGCACATTTGGCAGTGGATTAAAAATTGCTAGTTGACACAACGCTTTCAAAAACACTGAAGCCTGCAATATATGGCAACAGCTGAAGATTTTCAGAGCAGCTAAAGATCATTGAACTGTAATGTCTGTTAGCTATTTGATAAACTTTGAAGTTTCAGCTTTCTTTATGTTATGTTTAATTCTCTTTGTTATATGCAATGTGTTTTCAACAGTATTTGTACTAACAATAAGATAGAGAATGGTCATAAATGGCAGACAGTAGTGCTTAATTAATGTTAATTTTTCACTAATTGGAGGAATTAAATGCAAGCCTTACACTCTAGTCCTAAGCATGCTTCCTTCAGAGTGATTTCACTGATTTCAAGTAGGATTCCTCTCCAATTAAATGTGTTTAAGTTCAAGGTGCCAGCCATGCTTTCAGGAATGTAGTTTTAATTTGAATTTCAAACTGCTTCCAGATCATAACCTGCTCACGTCTTAGGTACATTGAGGTGGTTAAGTGCATTCCAGATTATTGCAAAATGACTGGATCTTGTTAAAGTCTGTGGCTGTGATCCAACTAAACAAAATGTGTGCATGGGGGAGAGCTGTGCACACAGACGGCTGTTTCTTTGAAGTTTCCACCAAGGATGCTTATGCTGCAACAAAGACCAGCTTTTTGCTTTAAAATGCATCTTCCCTTTGCAAGATGCAGCTGTGGTTGAAACCTCAAACAAACCTCCGACCTCACAGGGTTCTTTCCTGTGCATATATCTTACTTGGGCACAGCCTATGAGTGCAGTCTGTGTAAAATAAAAAAGGATGGTCTGCATATTGCTATTCTCATGGAATTATACTTTTGTTTACTAATTTTCCTTGTCTGATTATAATTCAACATGGCTTGTCACATAGGTCCATCATACCATGTAGAGTTTCATTCACCAGCACTAGATATTCCTGAAAACATCATTCATTCACTGAGAAAAAAAATTATGTGAAAATTTTCTATTTCTCTGTATTTTGTAATGCAGTGTACTTCTAGGCCAAATCGAAGGTGCTGGATTTATCTTTTGAAAGCACTTCATGGCGTGAGGGCCATATATTTCAGAAGTCATCTCTCCTTATATCAGCACTCAGGCCAATTATATTTCTCAGATCAGCCCTGCATTTTCTGTGGGGAGTGAGAAACTGTGCTTGAAGCAAAGACTTTACACCAATTGTTCAAAAATCTGAGTTGTCTCATAAAAAGCACCAAGGCTCTTCTTTTGGTTGCCAGGTGTTATGACTTGCATCTGTCAAATTCCGAAAGCAAGTAGAAGTTGTTTTCTTCAATCATGTTTTTCTTTGTTTTAGGCCACTTCTAGACTGTTGCTGTTATGTGGATTGGATCCAATTGCATGCTAGCAAATTTAGGTTGCACAATTAAAGTAAATTAAAGTAGAATCCTGTCCCGTTTCACCACTTGAGGTGAAATGGAGAAGTCCTCACTCCCACCCATGCTGAAGCCTTGCTTACTGGGGTTGCAAAGCTGCGCCTTCTGGATTCCAGTGAGATCTCACCGGAACGCAGAAGTTGCAACTGCTTCTCCTTGTTTGTCTGGTGGTAGCAGTGGGGGGCCAACCGGGCACCCACCCCCATGCCACCATGAGAGAAGTGAGGAGGAGAAGCAGCAGCAAGATCTTGTGAGAGCTCCACGAGATCCCATGAGATTTTGCCAGAAGCTGCTGCTGCCTCACTTCTCGTCTCCTCACTTCTCTTGTGGCGACAGCAGGGGGGAGAGGTGCCCACAGGGGCACTGCCCCTTAGGATTCCACCATTTGAGACAGCTGCCTCAGTCCACCTCATGGAAGGGCTGGTCCTGCTCTTGCACAGCACCAAAAAAGTGAGAATTTTTGCAATATGGAAAGTTATAGGAAATTGTACTAGCAAGTGAGATAACAATTGCTTGATGTGACATCATATGACCTCCCCACAAGCTACCAGAATGAATGTGGATGCTGTATAACTTCCCTGCAAATTTTGTGCAAACAAATCAGGATAAAAGTTCAATGAGCAGATCATTAGAAAACAATCTTAGTGTTTTATTATGCATTGAGCATTTATTAATTTTCTTGTAGACTGCATTGAGGCTAAGGAAAACTCTCCTATAAATGTTGATGGCTCTGATTATATAGCACATGCCTTACTTCTGAGTAGGCATGTATACTATTGCTTTATAAATGTGTAAACTAGCCCTTTTATGTTATTGTCCAAGCAGAAGTAAGAGAACTATTTGTTTAAACATTTTTCTTCCTCTCTTTAAAAGTATAATGAACCTACAGGATGTGGAGACAATTCATATCATTTAAAGTGGCTTCCACATAAAACTCGGCAGCTTAAGGAAAGACCCACATCTTTCTTGTCAGAAAGCAGTCAGATTAGTAACAGGTAAGTAAATAAATAGCTTTTAATGTTGCTTTCTGTAACTAAGAGAGCAATTAGAATTTCTTGTTGCTGTTTTGCTATTTTTAATTCATGTGATTAAGTATTCAGCACATGTGCTTGGCACTAAAATAACGCAAATCAACTGCAAACAGTAGCTCTTTAATGAGCCAGTGTTTGTTCATTAATTTTTTTAAAAAAGCATAAAATTAAATGCTATAAACTGAAGTCATAAAATAAAAAAGTAAAGTATGAAGTAGACATTAAAATGCAGATATCTGCTAGATAAGGGCAGAAGGATTTCTTACAGCTCTGCATTCCTTTGTAGAAAAATCTTGAAATACGCTTTGAGTAATTGGAGTGTAAACATTTCATGTGGAAGTCTGACTTTTATTACTCTCCAAGATAAAGTTGCTGGTATATTAAAATAGATTTTATTTCTGGGTTTCAGAAGGCTTAGGTGCTTGGTAGCACTATAAAAAACTGTGGGGACTTACTTCTGTTACTGGGCTAACTTTCAAGAACTTTTGTTTGTCTTCCTCAGGTCAGAGAAGAGCACTCTCTCACAGCTCTCTGACCTGAAACTCCCCCAAAGGTCACCACAAAGATCAGAAAAAGAAGAAAAAATTTCAGAAGAATGGTATTTTCAGTTTATCATACTTCCACTTTTAATGGTAACTGTATTTATCAGGACTTGCTCATTTAGGTGAAAGCTAAGTTAGTGGCTGTCACAGCTAATCTGAAACATTTGTGCTGGTGTGTCCTGTAACTTTGTATACCATTCTTGGATCATGATGGACACCATGTTAGATTTTCTGAGACTGAATCAGCATAAGTGATGGTAATAAGAACATAATGTGCAGTTGTTGGCAATGAGAATGGTTTTATTGAATCAAGTTGGTCCATAGTAATACATTTATGAAATATGGTTTGTGTATCCCCGAGATCAGTTGCCCGTTCAGCAGTCAGTGTTGAATGTAATCTTGAGCAATTATGCATGCACCTTTCTTGTTAATTTTAGTGGGCTAACATTAGTGGAACCATACAGAGGACTACAGCCCATGCCAAGCTCTTCACACATACTTTATTTGTAATATGTGCTTTGCTGTTGTAATATATAGAATCCGAACAGCCCTGCATGTGGTCTGCACATTTAATTCAACATTTTATGTCCATCCCCTTCTCACATGTCCTTTGCTGTTCCTGAATTTCACCCCTCAGTGTCAAAATGCCCTCAAAGACTAATATTCAATGTGATGCAAGGGTTGCAATGTGATATGAGGAAAACTGACAACTCTTCTGGGTATGCACAGGAATGGCTTTCCATGTACCTTCCTGTATATTCAGTAAATGCATATTTCTTGTTGCCTTATGACTAAAAATCACCTTTCTTTTAGGGGTTTTAAAGACATTTCTACTGCACAGTTGATGCTAAAGAGAGCACATAAAATGAAAGCAAAGAAATCTAATAAGCTTGGTAAGTAAACATTCCTGTTGAACTATGTGATAGAAGTTACATGTCAAAAATAAATCTGGTCTATTGATCTACAGCTGGAAAGAGGCCCTCACCTCTTAAAAGCATTGAAGTATATTGAAAAGTTGACACACCCAAAACTGATTGATGTTAATGGGATTGCTACTTAAGTATCATTGATTTCAAAGTAACTTGCACTTCTATGCACTTATGTGTCAGGTAACAGAATTATTTTGATTTTATCAGCCTTAATTTTGTTTATAATGTAGACATATTCATTTCATATCATCTGGAAATATATGTTGACAATGGTTGCTCTAGATTGTTTATAAGGCAATTCTCGATTTTGTGATTTTTTTTTAAATTGAAAACATTGAAATGCCAGTAATGTTGACTTCTAATTTCAAATTATTAATGATGCCAGTTTGATATTTTGAATGCTATTGGAAGCTCCCTTGCAGATGTTTTGATGTATCATCAGTGTTGAATTTTGTGTGGCAAAATCAAGTGTGCCTTTAAGAAATGCAATTTAAAATCTTAAGCATGTGCATGTGACTAAGGAAAAGAAAATGGAGAGAGTCCCCAAAGAGTACATGCAAGTCCAGAGGTTCTCATGGCCTCCCACCCTGTTCTATCAAAATATCCAGAATATCTGGTGTCCAGCTGAATTTTTCACATACGTACATCTTGGTGGCCTACATATCATTTGTAATTAATGGAACCCATTAGAGTGTATCATCTTTTCTCCATATGTGGTCTGCTTTATGTTACTTATGATTAATCCGTTCCTAAATGGTTGTTTCCTAAAGCATATCAAAGTCTGCTATCCATTCTTTAGTTGTATATAAAGGACTTCTTGATGTTCTAATATTAACAAGGTTGGGGAAATGAGTGTTTGTACATTTGCTTTCTAAAAAGTGTTAATTTCACAACTAACTGAGAATATAATCAGTTTATAAACAGAGGGCTAATCTGGTATGGTTAAGAGCAACAGCATTCCTGACAGATGCCAAGTTCCCAAGAGATGCATGTGCATTAAGATAAACGCATGTGCAATACATATAATACACAGTTTTCTCATTGCTAGTAAAAGGGTTGAGTAACAGCTCCACCAGGTGGTCAAAGGCAGGGTAAAATTGAGGGAATTAGGCAGGTCCCACAATTCAGTTTGCTCCTGCCTTCATCAAAGAAGTCATCTCCTTCTCTTTTTCTCCTCAGGCTAGCTTTTTGCCTGTTTCCCCATCCATTTTCCCCCCCCCCCTCTGTCTCTGATTGGTCTGGTAATTTTTCACTTTGCCTTTTAGTGAACCTATTTCTTCCTTAGTGCAGCTTTGCAGTCCTCTCCCCCCCCCCCAGTCCACCACCACCCTTTTCCTTATTGGAAATCTTCCCACCTCTTTTCTTTTCCTGTTTACTCTGTTCTTTCTATTAAAAAAAGAAAGAAAAATAAAAAGCCCTTCCCTCGCCCTTCTGTTGTCACCTCTCCTTCCCTCCCCATATTCTGGCTGGCTATTTTGGCATCAGAGGATGGATAGTGGTGGGAAGCCTTCTCTTAGCTTATTTGGTAAGAAGCCTTTTAAGCTACTTCACATCCACCTTCTTACACTGCTTCAATGTCTGTAGCCTTTGTACCAGGAGGGTATGGCATCCAACAGACCTCCTAGTGTGGCCTCTGGGAGCTCTGGCTGTATTGCTATATTGACTTCCCCCATGTTTCTCTCTGCCCGTTGTCCTGGACTATAGTCTGTGTATTGATAGGCTGTTCAGTAACTCTGCTGTCCATTCTCTATGGCTCAAAGCAGCACAATCAGAGAGAAATGGAAGAGCAGGTGGTGACAATTGTCATCTTATCCTTATTGTGAGCTTTCCTGGGGCATCTGTAGAAAACAGAAAGCTGGACTTAATGGGACTTTGGATTCATTCAGATTCTTATGCAAATTATAATGTTTGGGTATGAAGCGACTGCTAAATTCTCAATTTTCTGCACTCCACCATATTTGCCTGCCACTTTAAAGCCCCACAGACCCAAATTATAACGTAACCATACCCCAAGTTTGCTGACATCTGCTATATATTCTCTTTGAAAAGCATTTCTCCATTTCAAGCACAATATGGAGCTGTTTTCTAGGTACATAGTGAGCACTATCCTGAACTCAGATTAGAAAGAAGGCGACCCAGGCTATTTGCATGTTTGTATTCTTTTATGAAGTCTGTCTGTGTTGATGTCTGAAAGTTTGCATGAAGGGAAATTAGATTCTGGCAGGTACCCAAGTCTTGTGGCTTTTATCGAAAGGAAGGACTCAGGATTAGCTTTCGATATATGTTGTGCTGTAGACAACTGGTGTCTGAGTACTTTGCTGGACCAGTGCTGTCAGGTAATGGCTCAGAGGGCTGTTCTGCTATAATCCATTACAGTTATGAATGTTTATTCAAGCAGTTAAATAAGTTGTGGCCACAGTTTAACCATACCAAATGTGTGCTGTGATTTATTCATCTACTGTGTCCACACCAACTACTTTTCTCTAATATGAGATAATCGGAAAAGTGTGGGCATGATGCTAGAACATTTTGCAGCCAAGGAGAACTGGCAAAACGTCAAAAGATTACCAAGTGTAGAGAATGCACAGTCTTAATTAAGCAGTAGTCCACAATGTATCACTCTGGTTTTAAACACCCATGGTCACAAAGTGTTATTTGCTATGTCTTGACAAGATAGGAACTGTGTTCCTCATTTTACTTTGATCTTTGAAGATGCAATATTTACCCTCTTAAGCCTGTAATCCTAACCCCTGGCCAATAGTGGCTGGGCATGATGGATTAGCACAGCAATCACTGAATCCACAACCCCACCACTCACGCCACTCAGAGTGAAACATGGTGATTTTTTTTAAAGCCCCTTTCCTGCACTAGCACTCAGACTGGTGCTGCAAAGATGCCTAGTTGGAGCCTAGTGCTATCATGTGACTGTAACAAGGCACACTTCATAACTACAGGATCATGTGTGTTACCCCCCCCCCCGGCCGCATTTCAGGGTTTTCCACTGGCTACTGTCAGTGGAGGGTGGTGAAGCAAGGCTGGGCTGGGCAGAGGAACACTTCCTCTCCATCCAAATGCCCGCCAGCACAGCAATTCACAGATTGGATTGGTCTGTAATTCACAAATACTCTGTCATAGTTCTTCCCCCACAAAAAAAACCTATTTCAACAAAGTTTAACCACTTAAAGGTTTCACTAAAATCAAACAATATATAAATTTTACCAAGGGCTTTTGACTCATTTTACATTACAGTGCTAAGCACTTTTTCTAGAGCCAAGCCAACTTATCTTTAATGGCACATCATCCAAATAATAGGGTTTAACATTCTAGTCTAAATCATATGTAATTCCCGTTTCTGTAACCAGTGCATAATATAATAAAATACACATTTGCTCCATAAGAATAAGCCATAGAAATAAAGGCATAGATATTTCAGTACAGTTCCGCTGATTTCAATTCCCTACAGGTATTGATCGAGTGGGAAAGGTCCATACAGTTGGCCCCACACACGTACTGGAACTATTATTCACAAACATGTAGTTCGGAACAATGGTGGAGACTTTTTCACACCATCGGGTTTATGTGTGTGAAGGGAGTTTAATATGTTTAAATGGAGACACACCATGGGCATTATCCAGGTGTTGTTGTCCATAGGAGTGTGCTACATGTACAGTGCTGTGTCTGAAAATCTCCCATATCCAGATGATTGAAGCATCTGTCACGGATGCTTTAGCTGAGATTTCTGCATTGCTGGGAGTTGAACTAGATGACCCTTGGGACACTTCCAACTCTACGATTCTATGATATATTTCAGGCATGTCCAACAGGTAGACTGGACGTCTGTGGTAGATCACCGGTAGATCAGTGGCTCCCCCAAAGAAGCTAAAAAACTTTGGCTCCCCTAAAAAAGCTCAACATCTTTGCCCTGCACCCCTAAAATGACCTGAACCACCAAAAATAGGGCTTTCCTCCCTAAAAAAAAGAAAGCTCAATGTCACTTTCCTCTTCCCTAAAGAAGCTCAACAACTTTTACGTGAACCCCCCAAAACAGGGCTTTCCTTCCTAAAAAAAAAAAAAAAGCTCAACAAAAAGGGGGTAGATCACTGCCAGTTTTTAACTCTGTGGGTAGATCGCAGTCTCTATTGAGATGGGAGGCAGTAAGTAGAATCAGCCACCTTCCCCCTGAGTAGCCCACAAGCACACTCACCATGCGTTTGATACTTCCCACACTTCAGGTACTGGATGTAATGGAAGTTTTGTTGTTGTTTTTTTCCCTCCCAAGGTGAGAGGTGTTGTCATTGTAGCACCTTTTTGTATGGGCAAGGGGATGTAGAATTATGATAAATGTATGGAAGCCTGTTTTCATCGAGTGGATTTGACAAGTAACACACTTTATGCAACACATTATTTGAAAATATTTATTATAGGTCTTCTTTAAAATTAGCACCAAATAATAGGATGCTTATAATTTCCAATTTGGAAATAGACACCATTATTCAACATCATCGGCAGTCTCAACTGGTTGGTCTAGTTATAGAATATGTAGGCTGGGCCTACTCAACAGAAAGTGCAGCTTCCAGCTAAAAGATTCAAATATTATTTTAAATATACAGATTTTAATTGGCATTTTGCTTTACCATGGAAACTAGCCCAGAGAATAATTGGGCCATGGAATAATTGTTTAAGATATGTCACATAAATCAAAGTGATTTCCTTTCTTTTTAACTCTTTAATGTTAGTAATAGTATATTTTCCCTTGATAATGTAAAACCTACATAGATCTTTTTCCACCCATAATAAATGGCTAAAAGGCGAATACTTCTTTTAGGGAATGAGTGAGCAAGATCTGACCTTTTGATTTTAACTTGTTCTTGTCGTCTAGACCCAGCTGTGCGCCTGGCGTTGTTCAAAAACAATGAAAATAAACATCCCCCTGTGAAACCACCAAAGAAGGCACAGGCTGCAAAAACTGGTTACTTTGAAGGTATGCATAGGAGTTTCATTTTATGTTTGACTTTTTTCTCAGATCTTTCAAAATTATGAAAGTCATTCAGCTGTATGGATCAATTTCCTTAAAATACTTCTTTTTAGGTTGACAATGACAAACACTTTAATTCAGATAATGCAAATCTGCTGTCCACCCCCCCTCTCTCTCTTGAACACACACACACACACACACACAAACACACACACAGAGAGAGGGGTGGGGAGTACCCAGGTGGAAATTTTAAACTTCAGTTTATCAGAGAGCCTAACAAAGTGATATCTTCATAGAAAATATATTTCCTTTATTTCTTGAATGTTTGGAATCACAGGAGGCAGGGTGGAATTTAACATCAGCAGCAAGTACACATATGTTATCTGTTAAAAGGGTTGCTAGTTTTGAAAGGGGATGCCCTAGGAAGTGAAACAATTAGAACACTTTTTCATTTTTGTTAAACTGGAATATATCACAGTAGTGAAAAAGTATAAGGAATGAGACTACAAATACATAGTATGTTTCTTGACTGCTTCTTCTCATTTTGACTGAATTATTAGTGTTAAAATAAATCCTGAAACAATAAGTAAGAGAAATAATATATACAAAATTGTATCTGGCTACTAGATATGCAAGGGTTTTTTACTGTATTCATAATCATATGTGGTTAACTTGTTTTGTTATTTTCATATTGCACACATTTGTGTTTCATATTTTTAGGATTTAAATATTCTTCTTCTAGTAACAGATAGAAATTGTAGTGGGGGAACATTTAGTACCTGTACTAAAAAGTCCAGTGAATGGATCAGACTAAAACTACCGGTAATTTTAGCTTAGATTTATAATATGCCAAAATAATTATTTTGAGCTGACATCCAGTTCTTGCCTTGCTTCAAATTTTCCATACTTTAGGTTTTGTAGGATGATAGCAGCAAAACTCAGTAGGAGAATAGAGACAGCTGGGCAGGCATATTTATCCTGAAGAGTTTAAACAATGTGTGATATATTTATTTATTTATTTATTTATTTATTTATTTATTGTCTTATATAAATATTGCATTTTTCTCACTTTAAGCTGAAATAAATTTCCAAAGAAGTAATTGAAAATTTGTTTCCTTAAAAGGCTACTCAAAACTTCATGAAAAACTATTTATTATTGTTTTCCACATATTTACCCTTATTTTTCAGATTCTGTGCACATCTATGCCCTGTTGCAAAGCAGGATAACATGAATTCATTGCTTTGTTTTTTTAAGACAATGCTTGTTTTTTCTAGATTCTAGAAAATAGTATAGTACACAAACTTCTAACTAGGGAATTGACACAACAGGAAAGTATAAAAGCAAATTATTTCCGTAGGTATCATTCTCTGACAAGGACATAAGAAAGAAAGTGGTATCCGTGGCTTTAAATCCACATAGTTCCTGTGCACGTGCAGACTTTTCAGTATGCAGAAATAGCAATAGAAGTCAATGCAGCAACCTCAATATAAACTTGTTATACTGTATGGAACAGTATCCTTTTGTCTGGGAGATGCTCTTACCATGGCCATTTCTTTTCACATTGTTATGCAGTTTAGTTCAGCATATACAGCTTCTTATGGTAAGCAAGCATCATACACATGAAATGCATTGTTCTTTAATGATGGGGAAATGATGGGGGGGAAACATCTGTGGTGTTTGTTTGTTTTCAACGTATTGTCCAATTAGTGAATTATGAAACATTTTAATAATGGATAGAAAGGATGCTTGTAACCCAGTTTACTGGGTCAATGAGATCCCACTTTAATAATAGTTTGTATTGCTTAGATACTGGTCTGATTTACACACAACACTAAGCCAAACCATGGCTTATTTTGAAAGAGTGTGTGAGTACTCAGATTCAAAAACATTACTCCTTCACTCCTCCCCAAGTCCTGCTGCTGTCATGCTGCCTGGAGCTAAACCATGGTTTGGCTTAGCATTACGTCTGAACGTGGGCTTGTGGTTTGTATCACCCTAATCAAACCATGAGTTGTAATTCTTGGTTTACCATTCGTATTTTGCCTGGGGGACACAAATGGTGAGCCTATAGCTGCATTCCAGGAAGCATGGCAGCAGCAGAAGTAGCAGCAATTTTTCCACTGTTCATTCGTTCACAATTCACTATAATTTGGCTTACTTTTAACTGTAAACTGGCCCATTGTATTCTTTATGCAAGGAAATAGAATTTTCATTTCCAAAGTACTTATCTTCCTCATCCTTTTCTTTCAAAGGTGAGGTCACTGGTCGTGACCAGAGATGAGGCCTTTTCAATTGTCTCTCTTTGGAATGCTTAGTGCTGCATCTACCGGTATATCTTGTTACTGGCAAATGAAGACTTTTTTATTCACCCAGGCATTCTTGATCAGTGATCTGTCTTAATTTTTATATTTTATTCCTTTAAGTTGTATGTAGACCACTCTGGTGGTTCTGTTTTTTTAGAAGCTGGATATAAATATTTAAAATGAACGTAATTATTTTTTAAAAATAAAAAAGCTTATTCTGGATAGGCAAGATTGAAACACAATGGAAGCTGGATATAAATATTTAAAATAAACGTAATTATTTTTTAAAAATAAAAAAGCTTACTCTGGATAGGCAAGAT
This sequence comes from Lacerta agilis, assembly GCF_009819535.1. Classification (NCBI taxonomy): domain Eukaryota; kingdom Metazoa; phylum Chordata; class Lepidosauria; order Squamata; family Lacertidae; genus Lacerta; species Lacerta agilis. The sequence continues at coordinate 37,259,638 of NC_046321.1, read as the reverse complement.
TGAAACACAATGGAAGGATCAACTCCTTTATTGTTGGAGAATATATGAAGTAGCAGAAGTGAAGAGAAAGGGTTTTACAACTTTTGTATAGTCCTTTGGGGGGTCAGTAGTGACCCCATCAGCAAAATACAGCTAATTTTGGAGGGAATACTTATTCAGGATATGTCAATTACATGTGTGAGATCCTACTGTTTAACTAATAACTATGTGTATACATATGCATTATATACGTAATCAGACTTTGATGTTGCTGGATATGAAAATGCACCACAAATATGTCATGTACTGCATCTTTTTTACATTTGTTAGAATAGGGGAGGATAATCATCATAATGAGAAGCACATTGCAACCAACAGTTATAGAAATGAATTTTCTGTGAAGATCTTCACAAAGAATTTCTGACAAATCCCAGCCATCTACTGTAACAGCACAGATAGTACTTGAAACAATGCACCAGTGGCTCACTAACAGCTAGATATAGATGCCAAGTCATACTGTACTTCCACAGTCTTGACCTCACATTGATTCAGCTAAAGCTGTTTCAATGTGTATGGTAAGCAAGCAAAAATGCCATATGGGGTGTAGTGCAAAATGTTGTGCAGATAATATTAATTATGGGAAAGGCATGCTTTTACCATAATACCAGGTTCGTACTGATCTCATATGATGGAACATCACAGTTTACCATTTCACCAGCACTGTTACTGCCCCATCTGTTATTTAGCTCCATTCATTACCAGTATAAGATCCACAGCTAAACTTGGTATCATTGACACATGACACAAATACCGGTACACATTTAAAGACATAAAAGCTGCTGAATATTTTATATCTCTCTGAGTGATGTACAATATAAAAACAAACAATATCATAAAAATAAATGTACAGTCTAAAATCAATAAAGTAGCAGTATAAAAGCATGCAAAAATGGGGGGAATTCGGGTGATTCAAGTTCACAGACACACACGGGGGGAAACAATCTATTTTTTGAATTCCGCTTCTGGCCTGGTTTTGAACTTAAACAGCTTTGGTTGCCTTGGTAGACAATCCAAGCTGGGAACTTAAGAGGGGAAATAAGTCCTGGTAGGTTGTCCTGCTCTCATTCAAGACCACTGACCATGATATCCTTCTGGACTGACTGGCAGAGATGTTTTGTAGTGATTCTGGTCTCTCCCCCCCCCCCCAGAAGGTACTGTTGGAGGATTCCTGTTCAGTGTGTCATTGGTGTATGGTGTCCCTCAAGGATCAATTTTGTCCCCCATGTTGTTCATTGCCTACATGGAACCACTGGAAGAGGTATTCCAAAAATATGGAGTATATTGTCATCAATATGTAAATGACACACAGTTCTATTTCTCCTTTCATCTAATATGAAGCAGGCGGTTATGGTTCTGAACTCATGATGGGGTGGTATTGGGCTGGATGAGGACTAACAAATTGAAGCTCACTTCAGATAATGCATGTGGTTCTGGTCAGGAGAGAGCTATCAGTTGGTAGCTGGGTCAGAAGAGCCTTTACTCAGCTTAGGCTGACATACCAGCTGTGCCAGTTCTTGAGGAAATCAAACCTGGTTTAAGATGAAAAACCACACTTTATACTCTGAGCTCCATGGAAGAAGGAAAGGATAAAATGTTAATAAATAAATAAGTTGATGTTTTGGTAGTTGTATGCTATACAGATATTTTAATCTCTCTTGCTCTTAAATTGAACTATGCAAATATTTAGCCTCCTGATCAGAAAATATAATCATTTTCCTGGGGGGGACCACAGTTTGCTTGGTATTCTAAGAATTTCAACATTTGTATTTTCAAAGCATCTAACCCGTCAATGACTGCACTGTCTTCCACAGGCAGACTTCTGCTTACATGTGGTTTTTAGGATTACATCTGCAGCAGTGCTGCATTGCTCTAACAAAGTTTTTGCTTGTTTGTTTTTGTTTTTCACATCCGAGCTTTTAAGAACAACAGATCTGTCCTGCTAGATCAGGTCAAAGGATAGGCTACATGTCCATTCCCAAACATTTAGCTGACCTTGAATTTAGTTTATTTACTTACACTAGCCTCCTGCCAACTGGCACCCTTCAGATGTTTTGGCCCGCAGTTCCCATCAGCCCCTGGCATCTAGAAAGCACCTGGTTGGCAAAGGCTGGCTTATACTTTCTTGTTAAGACAAATCACAGTGCCTTAGGTTCACGATACAACAGAAATAGAGCACGAAACCCATTTGCTTTATTTGCAGTTTGACAGCAAAACAAACTCCCTCAGAAGATGGTGGGCACTCCTTTAGAGGTTTTTCAATAGAGCTTGGATGACCATCTGCCAGGCATTCTTTAGCTGTGATTCCTGCACTGCAGGGGATTGGACAAGATGACCCTTGGGAACCATTCCAACTCCAAAATCCTATGAGTCTATGATAACTCCTTGGCAAGACATGAGTCTTGCTCTTTAGACAGAAATACCAACAACTGCCCATATTGTCAGTGAGAAGAAGTTACTTAAAATTTTAAAAGGAGTGGAATCCTTAGTACATTTGCACCCAGTGATCTTAAGTACAACAAGATAGAGATTGAAGACTTGAAGCAGATCTGAACCTAGGATTTCTTATAGTGATCTACCCAGGACAGTGGGCATGTAGATCCTAGAACTTTCTCCAGAAACTGAAGGCATTAGAACAGTGGTTCCAGAACTTTTTCCCCACATGGACCACTTGAAGATTGCTGAGGGTTTTGGAAGACCATTTGCTTGCTTGCTTGCTTGCTTGCTTGCTTGCTAACTTACTGTTGTAGTAATTGCTTTTTTAAATATTTATATTTTATTGAAAATTTTCAGTAGAGAAATAAGGTGAAAAGGGTGAAGTTAAAACAAAAGGAAAAGAAAGAAAAGTGCTTGAAACTGTGGTACAATACAATATATGGGTATATAGGTAGTATGATCTAATGAGTATAAACTGTTGTAGCAATTTTAATATGTGTGCTAGATGTTGTTTTTTATTGCTTCATTTATTTCCTATATTGTATTTTATAGTATTACAATTTGAATTCCATAGAATATAATTTAAATTCAATATGAATATTTAATATGGACTCAGACTAGCTGAATGGTGGTTTGCAGACCACAATTTGGGAACCCCTGCATTGGACTGGCAACATAAGAATACTACCAAAAGTCTTGACTTTTTGTTTTGCCTGAACCTTCTGCCTGATGAATGTACATATGATGGCATCTTCTAAATGTAGACCATTGGAATGAGACCATTCTCATGTTTTACTGATTTTCTAAATCAGATGAAAGGAGCTTGTGCCCTTTAAATATATTCTTGGATATGTTGTAACATCTTAAAGGAGCTAGGCCACTGTTTTAGCATGTTTTTGTGCTATTTATTTGAGCTAAAGCTTTCTGGGCCTGTGTTAGTACCAAAGGTCAGCCCTACAACATGTGAAATCTCAGATTAACTTTCTCATACCTCTGAGGAAGCAAAACCAACCCCCACATGTCTCAGATTAGTAAGGTTCACCCTTTCTTTTCATGAAACAGTTTGGGTTTCTCTTGAATTTAGGGCTCCAATCTACCTTCTCTCTTTCTAATAACATTGGCTGCTAGAATTCTAAGCACTCTTGTTTTTATGCATTTATGATCAACACCTGGGGTTGGATTTACAATATAAATATCAGTATCTCTGGACTTTTTTCATAGAATGCTATGGTTGTTTTTTTAAAAAATATGGAAAGACAAAAAGTATCACTAGTCTAGATTTTACATTATCTTTGGATGTTAGTTTTTTGTTTCATTTTGTTTTTTTAGAGAATGTATGAGATGACCCCAGCAACACTTATTCAGGTGATTTGAAAGTAATATTTAGCCATATTGGTTGTCTTTTATAAATCAATATGCATCATTTCATAAAAGTATCATTGGTATCACTTCAAAGAGCAAATAAAGGTATTAGGTTGTATCCAACTAATTTCTACTCAGGGAAGACCCATTGAAATCAATGAACCTATGTTAGTTATGTCTGTTAGCTTCAAGTATGTCTGGCATTGGATATAACACATTATGGCTGCTTTCAGCTATTGTTTTCAGACATTAATAACTAGACTTCCTAAACTATTTTATCTCCTCCAAAAGCAGAACTTCTTTTTGAATCTTCAAAATCTAATTTTACTTAGAGATGGTTCACAAAATCTATAACATACAATTAGCTACTGGAAACTGCAAGAAATGCATTCTTTGTTGATTCCAGATCTGTGTGCCAAATTGCATGAAACTGGCCATTTATAATATTGCAGTGGCAGCATTTCTATAAGGTTTAAGATCTGTGCCTCAGAATGTGATGAAAAGTGTTTTTAAAGAAACCTTCCAAGACAGAAGGGAATCTTTTACTCAAGAATCACAGTCCTGTAGCTTTGTTTCTTATTATCTAGTGTGAGCTCACACAACAGAGCCCTGCACATTGAAATATTTTCTCATTTTAAGGAATTAATGGCTCTCCACCAGCCCTTTAACATGTAAAATGAGTAGGCTACTTGTGTCCAGTACATCCAAAAAGAGCCAGGATAAAATAAACATAAGGAGTTAGATATCTTGGAAAAAATCTGTCATGGGTTTGGGTTAATCATCTCCAGAAGAAATTCAACTTGATGCCTGAAATGTAAGACTTCTTGGAGAACGCAGCAAAGCCTGCGGCAGTGTTGATCTGAAGGAGTGCTCTCCATGGGTCAGAGCTGCTTTGCTGGCAGAGTGCAAACCCAGTTCACAACAGCAGTGCTCTCAAAAGTTGTAAGACAGCAGGGTCCAAACAGTGCACACACTGGAGCTTCAGTTACATAGTTGAAGTTGTCTGCTTTCTCATTGTTTAAAACAAAATTTAAAAATAAAATCTGTGCCTGATTTTCTAATCTGGCTGTGAATAATAAATATATATTCAGATAGATATTATTAGAGAATAAAAAAGAAGTGTAGTTTAAGCACCAAGTTCAAAGTGAAGTAATGAAATATCATCATGGTATGCTAGAGGTAATAGTATAAAACTGTATTGTGGTTTGAGGAAAAAGTTATTTTAATCAGTGCTCTAATACAATGGTTCCCAACCTTTAGGAGTATGAGGACCCCTTTTTAACCTCAAAAATGTTTGTGGAGCCCTACATGCTAATTATTGTAATTTAAGGCTCTCTGTTTTGGAGTCTCACACATTTGTCTATAAAACAGGTAGTTGTGCTCCTTGTTTAAAATTTTATGGGACCATTTATTATCTTTACTGGTGATGCAGTTAGTGATCTTAGTACTGCAGCCTTAGGATTACTAGGTTTTTTGCAACAGCATTTTCATTCTTAAACACTCCCCCCCCCCCGATCAGCTCAGTGAAGCTTATAGGTGCCTGCAGACCCCACTGACCTTTGCACTTAGTTGTTTTCATGGGCAGGATCCACTTTCCTCAAAGAGGGGAGGACAACTAAATGTCTTAGGCTGTGCAGCACTTCCAACCGGCCCATAAAAGAAATGAAGTCATAAGTCATAAAAAGTCTGTTACAATGTGTCAGGGGTGAAACTTGGGCAAAAGGTAAATATGGGGGAGAGAAAGGGCTGACCCAAGACTCTCAAAGTACTGTAGAGGCTAATGAAAGACCAAGAAGAAAGGGTGACTGCAACAAATATAGGAATTAGAGGTTGCTGTTTGACTGCACTGGGCCTGCAAAAAACAATGCTAATACAGATGTAGACTGGGAAAGATATCTGCTTAAAAGACTTATTGGAAATGGAATGTCTTCCTATGCAGAAAGGATAGATAGATAGATAGATAGATAGATAGATAGATAGATAGATAGACAGATAGACGGACAGACAGACAGACACGCTATAGTTGGACGATGAATTGGTCAAGTCTTCCTTGTTAGTATTATGATATTTAGCTTTTAAATTCAAAACCAAAATAAATTTGCCTGCTATGGTTCTTTCCTATGTTACTGGCTAGTGACACAGAAGTACCAGTACTTCCATGTTTGAGAATAAGGGATAGCACATGCAGCCTAATTGTTTTCATATTTATAGGAATATATTAATTTAGTGTGTCTTATTCTCTCAGCAGTCTACATGAAAACACATCAGAGAAGTCACAGGATTGTTCACATGTTCTTTTCTACATTACATTTTCAGATATCAGACTTGGGGAATGCTCCCATACCTCTTGTTTTATAATGTGGTAGTTGGCTTTCAGATGGATGAGCAGTATAAAGATGGTACCTCTCATTGTCCCAGGAATCCAGGATCAACTTGCAAAATTGTGTCTGGGAGGATTCATAAGATTAGTTAAATCAGATTATCTATCTTAATTATAGTAGCATATCAGCCAAGCTAAGACAAAGACTGCTTTCAGGTGTAGTAATGTCCACTGAATGAGCACTTCTATCAGCACTGAAAGCCCAGCATGCATACTTCTGCATTTTGCAATGGCTCCACCGTCAAATGCAAGATTGGGCATGCTTACTCAGAAGTAAATCCAGTGTTGCCATTCCACTTGCAAATGTTTTTTGATCCAGCAGAAGTGCCTACAAGAGAAGGCATTTTTGTCAGTTTCTAGTGCAGCCCTCTATACTATTCTATGGTGTTCCAGACAGTTTCCCAATTGTCTGGAGCTTATTTTTAAGTGTGGGGGGGGGGGAGACTGTAGCAGAAAGTAGACAGCTTTCTGCCTACTCTTCTCATATACTAGTAGAGGTCTACTGGATCAAACAGAATGGCAGCATTTGATGTCACCCACTAGGTCCAGTGGAACTTACTCTCTTAATCAGTTGCCAGCAATCCTAAGTATACTTAAGCCAGAAGTCACATTTTAAAAAATGAATCATGCTTTTTTATTTTTCAGTAAACAAGCTGCTATGTTCATTGGTAGGAGTGTATGTGGTTTTTCCTGCTACTATAAATCACAATTTTAAAATTTAAACAAACATTGTAGATCAGGCAATACAAAATATTTGATTTTGATTGTTTTGAATGTACTTCCTTTTTCACCAATTTGTTCCTCGTGGTATGAAGTTCAGTGATTTTTCCATACCCCCACACAAAGAATAGATGGAAGGGAAGGAAGAATGTTAAAATATTTTATACTCCATAAGGCAGTCATTTGGAGAAATAAATCGCTGAGTGCTGAAGCATTTCGAATCCTTTTCATCTGACCAGTCGGTGACCTGATAACTATTTCCTGCCCCTAAATAAGGTTGTGACCTAGGTCTTAGAGTGCAAAAGACAGATAATTTTAGTAACAACTTAAATTCAAATAGGTTTGGTTCAGGGGAGAATGTGCAGGGGACAGATAAGGAAGGATAGGGTGTTTGGCAAGAAAGATTGAATTAAGTATAATGTTTGGACTTCTTAAATACAAATTCTTAAATTCTTCTTAAATACAAATAAAAATGTCACTGTATTTTTTCTCAGCTTATTCATTGTCTTTCTTCCTACACTCTGCACAGTCTCAGTGAATGAAGAAATGCTTTGATTAGTTATTTTAAATCCTTTTTTTCCCACATAAAGGTCAGTTATGGAAACGCCAGCTAGAAAACTGAGGGCCAAAGTAGAAAGGACACCGTTCGTGCAGTTAGCAGTTCTTTAAATGGTGAGGCAATCCAGACCATCATCCTATTGCATGGAATGAGGGTGGATTGGAAACCTGCGCCTGCAATTTGTATTGGAAGAAAAGCTCCTGTTTGTGGTAATAGGACACAAATAGCAGACATGTAGGGCCATGGATGGAACTGTAGCAGGAGCAATGGGTTAAATTCTCATTACCACCCACACCAGCACATGGGGTGAGGTCATATCTGCTATTTAGTTTTTAAAACTATTCACACCCAGTTGCTGATTATGTGAATGGTGTCTTGTCAAGTTTGGCCGCAAATATACATTCATATTTAAGAAAGACATATAGTTCCCAATACATGAAGTGGAAACCTACTGTAGATCTAGTAATGTAGATTGGTAACCCTAGCATTCGTATTAACTATTATTTGGCATTCATAAAGAAGGTAGCTAAACAGTAGTTTAAAAGTGGAACTTCCAACACTCTTTTAATCTGCACTGTGTGAAGCATGGTTGTGTGAAATGAGAATTTTAATCTGCATTGGAGATTGTGGATATAGAACTATGATGTGGATGCTGCACTTAATCTAGAATGGAAAGCTATATTCTTGTGTGTAAACCTTAATTATTTCACGTAGAAAGTGTTGGCAGATGGACAGGATATAAATGATGAAAATATATTTTGCAAACACATGTTGGTGTGTACAAATTCTCAAACAGTTAATATATTATTGAGATCTTATTGCTGCCATTGACATGTTGCTGCTGCTGAGATTGTGTCATTTATCATCCCACTGACTTGATCTGTGGTCTGTTTTAGATACACTTACCCTGTGACCATGCAGCAGAGAAAGAAATATCTGCCTCCCACTTAAGAACACTTAACTTCCTCCAACATGCTTAAACTGACACATCCTTGCATTTTGCATAAACTGGAACATCTTTGTATTCAGCAGTGATCAAACATGGTCAGCATTGTCTTCTTTGGTAGTGCTGATCATCTGTTCAAACACATTTGTACAGCGAATGGTCAGCTGACCATCTGTCAGGGAATGCATCCAGTGTGGCTCATGTTTGGGTACTAGATGCTGTGTCTTTACATGACCCAATCCTGATCTTGTTTGCTAGAACAATCCTCCTATGTTGTACTCCTACCTTACCGCTTAATATGCTCCTTAGTACCTACAATAATGTTAAGTGAATGAATTAGGACATGGACAGTCCTTATATGGGCATATCATAATGTGATTGACTGCAAGTTTTAGGGGGGGGGGTCTGACTTTTCTATTCCCCTGGATGGTAACTATATCATTATGAAGGACTAATTGTCCTAATGAGGTCAGAGAGCTACAGCATTCCCAAAAGGTTGTTTCCTTTTGACATAGTTTTTAATATTGAACACAAGCTAATGCTCTTTCTTTTTCTTTTCGTTACCAATAAAGTTGTGGAACACCCACATATTATAATTCCTTTTGATGATGTGAAATGTTATTTTAAACAAAACACTGTGAGAAGATTGCAAAATTGAAGCCTAGATATTGAAAATGTGGTGCTGTTAAATAAAAGGAACAAAGGCATATACCTTTACACTTTTCAGTTAATCTGCACAAATAGAAAGTAAGTACACTAGATTTAGAAACTTTTATGAGAAATTGTAGGCCTGGTTACAAATGATTCAGATTTTTAATAATGGGATTGTACAGCAGTATAACCCCTTGACATTTCTCTAATAAGTGCTAGTGCATGTATTATATCTAACTTACGCTTCCCAAATTAAAATTGTTCGCATTGGAAACTATTAACATGTGCAGTCTTCAAACTACTAGCAAGTCATGCCAAATCAACTAGTTCATTTGCACCTGAGCAGCCTTTATGGCCACTATCTACAGATCTTCAACATAAGAATATGCACTTAAAAGGTGTAACTTCTGCTGCTGAACCCTTTTCATTGATTGGCTGTTATATTTTAATTGTGGTTTAACATAATTGTTGTAATTTTTATACTGATCTAAGGTCCTTTGGGGTCAATATAAGGGCAATCTAAAAGCAAAATAAATAGATAAATAACAAAAAAACCAAACAAACCAGAGAACTAGCAAGGTCAGCTTTGACATCCATCGCATGTTTAAGGGTGGGGAGGATAAGGAAGACCTGAACTGACTTTGCCTCTCCAATCTGGTGATAAGACTTTCAGCCCTTAGTGTGTACTATCCATTTGTTACAGCAGGGATGGGAATCTTGTGGCTATCCTAGATGTTTTTGGAATCTGTCTCCTGTCAGCCATAGCCAGCATGGCCAATGGTTACAGAGGGGCACAGGTTTCCTGTGTTGGGAGATGCACACATGGACCCTAGTCCAACATGGATCATCTTATGGCAGGGTTTAACCTGTCTAGCACGGCTTTCCAAATATGAGGGTATCTGACCCCAAATGCAGAGTATCAGATCCAGTTCTATGTGCAGAAGCCTGTTTCCATATGTGGATTGTTTGTGCTATATCAGGCCAACTGTCAATGAGGTCCATCGCAAAATATATTGAATATCAACCATGTTTATTGTCCTTTTTCCTCCACATCACTAAGACCTTAACTGCAGATACACATTTCTTTTTAAATAGTTACCTAACAATTGTGCAGATGGTGAACAGTCCATAATAGTAAGGAAATATTCCTTACTGAAGTGAATAAATTAATCACAAATTCATATATTTTGAATTGTCAGCTTGTGTCAAAGTGGAAACAAAGAATATTCATTTAAAAATGTATGATGCAGGTAAGAAAATTAAAAAGGAATTAAAGAGAATATATGGTTTATGCTGTCAGGAAAGGTTTCTTGTTTAACCTACAGATGACCTGGCCTTGTTTGTTCAGATGACAGCTCTAAAAGTGTACAGGGAATATTCTCTTGTAATACAATGATTTGCCGCAAGCCCTGACCTCAGTGACTGTCAGGGAGCAGGTCTGAATTGGCCCTTTCTCTGATATCGTGACACTGCTTCTGTTGCCTCGATTGTGACCTCTGATTGAAAGATACCCCTGGGACTTCTATATAATAAGCATGACTCCTGACTCTTAGCCAGGTCTGCTTTTTTAGATTTTTGTCAGACTTTCCTAGTAGTCCAGGCTATATATGCTACAATTTACTTGAGCTGTCACGGTGCTCTGTAACCGGTGCGCTCTTTGAAATTGAGGAGGTTTTTAAATCTGCATTTTGCAAATAGAAATATATCATAGTCATCTAATATATAAACAACTTTCTTGTTAGGTATCCATTGCAAAATGCATATTAAGATTTTAATGTGTGTGTTTGTTTGTTTTTACTTTTTCCTCAAATACTGCATTGAACGCAATACCTGTACCTTTAACAGCAGTTATCCAAGTATTACAGTTCGAATGTTGCTAAATGCATCTTTTTTTGCATCCATCCCCTCTGGTGCCATGAAAAGTATCCAACTTACTCCACTGTCCATTGTAAATCTTTGAGTATAGTATATCTAACCACATTGCCTAAGTAGGAAATTACAATGTTTTAGCTGCGCTGCCACTCATTCATTGTTTAACCTTGTATCATAAAGTGCTTCTTTCTTGCATAATGAAAATGGTTCCATTATGATTTTCTGCAACTTTTTCTCATCATGACTCCTACTTCCACCATATGTGCTCCAGTTTCACACTCCCTTTGGCTCTTCCACCACAACAGCCAAAGAATGCAAGGCATAGACAATACAAATATGGATGCTCTGGTGGCTCTTAGTATATGCTTTTGTTGCAAATCATAAAACTGGCAAGTAAGTGTCATTGGGCTAGTTCAGACATACATTCCCTTCTTGCTAGACCATAGCATACCCCCTCCCTTTGCCTCCTGTGGTCTAATGTCTGTTCACTAACCAGAACCAAAAATCTATTCAAACCATAGTAAAATGACACTAAACCACAGTTCCCTCTTACATAAAGGAAAACTGTAGCTTAAACCAACCAGAATTGGCATGCCAGTGAGGGGAGAATGAGGGGGGAGCCCATGTTTCTGGTGATTACTCACAACTTTCTAGGTCATGATTTATCAAGCTGCACTGCGGTCAGTTTGGCATGAATGCTTTCTTTATCAAAGAAATTATATTTAATAAACAGTTATATTTCAGTCAAGTCTTTATGCTTTTCAACTGGTTCACTTATGCTTTGGCTGTTCCTGCAGGTACAAGAGTCTTTCTGGGCCTTTGGGATGGATACACTACAACATGGGCATTGTTATGTGTAAAGAAGCAGCTCCCATATTTTTCTGTTTTAATGAGACCCATGATCTCTGAAATTTCAACATGAATATTCAAGATCAGGGATCTATCCACAGATAATATTCATAAGTTTCCTTGCAAGTACACTGCATTTTTTTTGTTTACTCAGACACAGGAGTGACTCCTGAAAGTCAAAAATGTGTACCGTTGCAAAATCATTTGCACTACATGCTTTGTACGTGAAGTATCCACAAATTTTGTTTTAACTTGTGGATGGCTAACATGTGGCCCTTCAGATTCTTTGAATTCTAGCTCATAGAATTGGTCAGGGATGGTCACAGGTTAGCTATTCCTGGTTTAATTATACATTAACATATATTGGACTTATGTGAGTAATATTTGTAATAAACGCAAATGATGTGCATATATATACTTTATTGTAATTGTCCCTTTTCACAGTATGCTGTATTGACCCTGAAAAATTACCATATTTTTCCATCTATAAGACGCTCCCAAGTTTTTGACGTTATGTTTTAGGGGGGAAACCAAGTCTTATATACAGAAAAATACAGTAATTTAGAAAGTAAAGGTACAATAGAAGAAATATACTGAGTCGATCTGATTTTCCTTTTTATATAAGCACTTTCCTTAATGTATGCTTTGTTTTCTAAGACTTCAGCCTGGTACAAATCATTATGATCAAAGTATAAGCCACTTACCTTTTTAAGTAAAAATCCAAATTACTATGCATTGCTTTCAGACCACAAATAAGATTGCCATGATACCTGTCTTCCATTTTTCTTAATGCAACCTCAAGCCAGTTTAAAAAAAAACCAAAAACCTTGAACATTAGATCTGAATGCTGGCACAGAGTTAGAGAGATCTGAAATTCATCCAGGATGCATGGACTGAATGACTACTTTCTTTATTAATCTTACCCTGGCAGCAGTAGTACTGATGCTTTGTGTGGGAGGTGAATTATACTTATAAATCAGAAAAGTTAAACAGTAGTTGAATTTTTAGCATTTGTTCAGTCTCTAGCATATATGCCCATTTTACTCAACCCCTTTTTACACAGTCACATTATTTGGTCATTTTATTAACTATTTAAGTTCCAGAAAATATTTTTACTACTATAGGTTTCTATTTAACTGTGTGTCCTATGTCACAAAATACCAGTACAGTGGTACCTCTGGTTACAAACACTTCGGGTTACAAACTCCGCTGACCCAAAAGTAGTACCTCGGGTTAAGAATTTTACCTCAGGATGAGAACAGAAATCACGTGCCAGCAGCAGTGGGGGGGCCCATTAGCTAAAGTGGTACCTCAGGTTAAGAACAGTTTCAGGTTTAGAACGGACCTCCGGAACAAATTAGGTTCATAACCAGAGGTACCACTGTAGTTAGAATGGTGTTGAACAATGTTTTTCAACCTATATGCTGGAAGAGTTAATTTCATGATAGAGGCAGCAAAGCAGGCCCTCTTCACTGCCACCATAAGTAGGCATACGTGCGCTAAATCAGCTGCACTTTTATTTGTGAACTGGTTGACTTTTCCCCACACAGTTCCCCAGTATGCCAGGGGGCTGAATGTGCTTCATAGCATCAGAGGGGATGCTATGAGGCAATTATGTTGCTAGCCCTCTGCATTTCAGCACCATACAGTGAGACAGGGGCCTTGACAGGATCGCCAGCTCTGTCCACTGGAAAATTTCCAGAAAATTAAAGAATCCATTGAAGTCCATAAGACTCTTGGGAGACTCCATCTCAATTGGTCTCCCACCCCTGCAGGGGAAAATTGATAGAGTTGCCCTAAAGTTCAACAGGAAGTGGTCTGACCATGACAGTGGAGTCATAGAGCCATCAGCACCCCAATTCCAGACCACCAAATCCAGGAAATGTCCTGCCCTGTGGATCAGGTCAATGTCCACATGAGACATCACTTTGTTATACTGCATTTTCTGTGAAAGTGCAGTTTGTATATATTTAAATAGAATAAATAAATAATGAATTCTCAAGCTGGATCAGAGAAAGTAGCCTTGCAAAGGCATGGGCAATAGACCTAGTGTTCTCCAGCACCGTGCCAGAGACTGCCTCTACCAGCTCAGTCAGGGAGGCTACTGGTCAGCTGGCTGTGCAGAACAGAAGCAGCATCCGGTCTCTTTTGGTCTGGTACCAGATACAAGCTCCAAATGCCAGGTCCCAGATGGAGAGGTCTTCTGGTGAGTCACTGTAAGAACGGCATTTGATCATTTAGTTTTTGAGATGTAAAATCAAATGGAAAGACTATTATGATTTGGTTTGAAATCTAGATGTCTGTTGTTCAGTGTGGTCATGGTCACATCTTAAAATACTAGATTAAAGCAAATGTTCCAAGGGTTTGTCTGTTTAGATGCATTCATTTAGGGCTGTTGTCACCAATGAGCTATTTAAAATGCAGCACGACAGGAAGCTATACAGTGGTGCCCCGCTAGACGAATGCCTCGCTAGACGAAAAACTCACTAGACGAAGGCATTCGTCTAGCAGAAGGCTGCCCCGCAAGACGAAATTGTCTATGGGGCTGCCTCGCAAGACGGGGGGGGGGGAATTTTCCGTCTAGCGAAAACCGCGGTTTGCATTGCCGCTTCGCTAGACGAAGAAACCGCTAGACGAAAATATTCGCAGAACGAATTATTTTCGTCTAGCGGGGCACCACTGTATTGTTAAATAATTGGTGTTGTGACTGTTGACGAACAATTCTTTAGTTAGATAGTCTTGCCGGTTAATACCCCAGAATAGTCAGCTGATCGGAGCAAATGGTTATGAGATAGTTGGGAATACTTTTGATTGGGATACCAACTAAGAGGAGGGGGCAGAGGGGTGTTTGTGTGTGTTTGTGTGAACATGAGACAGAAGGGGAAAGCATGCTGTGAGTTGGCATCTCTGCAAATCTGATGTAGGTTACCAGATCAGTTTTGCCTCCACTTAGGGTTTATTTGTATATTTGTAAATAATTATTTGTAAATAAAGCCAACATCATAATGATACAATAAGTCTCGGCACTCTTATCCAAAGTAAACCAAGCCCATTTAGCATTGCCTATGCAACTTTTCACCACTGGGGAAGTGGGGAACACAATACAAGATGACTAATATTTAAGCCTGCACATGGGGTATATTATACTTCTAAGCTTGCTAGCTTTTCTTCTTTAGTAAATACAACCCAATCCTGTGTATGTTTACTCAGAAGTAAGTCATTCTAGAGCTTCATTCCAAGAGAGTGCATGTGGTTGCTGCCTTAAATGTCCGTGTATTTTGTTACTCTGTTAACAAAAAGACTGGGAACGTTCCCAAAATGTCTTGAGACAGAACAAGCATTGCTATGAAAATGTTGTTGCTGATGGCAAGAGAGAGAAAAAAATTAAGAGCAGGTTAAAGGACAAAGAATATGGTTTCTTTTTGCTCTAGAGAATCGAAGTGATCACAAAGGGTACTTTCCCATGGCACATAATCATCCCAAGGGATTACATGCTCCAACAGATCATCCTGATAATACATAGATTTTAGGAAACAGGTGCTGGAGATATGACTTGATTACATTCAGTGCTCCAAGTTCACAGTATGAAAAATCAGGAATGAATTTGGAAGTTCATTCCACCACCTTACACTAAGTGTTTCTACACATCACAAAATCAGCCAGAAGAGTCAGGCTTTTCTGGTCTGAAAAGGCCAGAAACAAGAGTCTGCACTACATATAGAGATCTTTAACATATAATATCACATATTCCAATGTGAATTTCTTCTTTCTAAGTTGACTTCTACCAGCTGCTGTGAGTTGGTAAAGTAACTTTTTGAGTGTCTGCTGCATTTCTGAAGCAATGTCTGCACAGGAGATTACCTCACTTCTGTCTGGTACTGTATTTGGTTCACACATGTTTGGATGTGATGCTCTTTTCTTTCTGTTACTTCTGTATTGCAGATTCATCTTTTTTTTTGTACATGTACTGAGTTTGACCAGGATTTAGTTTCTGATATCAGAAGCTATCCCCATCTCCCTCTACTTTTTTTTTTAACATCTTCGTAGAACTGCAATTACAACACTTTCTAAATAAGCTCTGTCACCGCAGTCCATCATCTACATCCTACATCCCAAGCCACCCCAATGCAGAGTCCATCTTATTTAGCCATGGCCCAGGTGCATGTGAAAAGTAGAAATGATGTCACTCAAGGGCACAAACATAAAATAGGAAGAAGCAGTACAGAGTAAGGTCCTAGATCCCTTGAGAACAGGACAGGATCAGGAGATAGAAGCTCATCAGTAGTAAGGTTGGTGGGTAAAAGTTAAAGGTAAATGACCCCTGGATGGTTAGATCCAGTCAAAGGCGACTGGAAAGAAGAGGCAGAGGGCCAGGTCTGAGTGCTAACCACACCTTGGAACCAGCTAAGGCTCCTAGAATAAAACTGACCAATAAATACTCAGAAATGGCACCGTGGGCATATAAGGAGGCAGCGATTCCTGTCCATCCAGTGTTCATTGCAATCAGAGCTTTCTGTTCTGTTACAGTTAGGCTTCTGTTAAAACCTGGGTTGTTTGTCTTCCTACCCGCTATGGCTGAAAGCCTGAAACAAACATAATTACGTGCAATTAATTGTGCAATTAACTTCAATGCATTTCAGTGAAAAGGAAACACAAAAACTATGCAGAAAATAATGAGATAATTTGTGTAATGTTTGTGGATTAAAAAAGAAAGCAGCAAAAACTAATGCCACTCATATTTGCTTGCTTCATTTCCATTCTGGACTTCAGGCAAGCATGAGAGTTGTGGCAATCCTCTGCCATCCCTAGGCAGAAGACAGAGTTAAACCCCAGCTATTTAGTGCCCCTACTAGGAGGGGACCTGCCCTTTGGAATGTTTTTTGGGGAAATACTGTGTGGATACAATCAAAGGGAAGGCAATTATAGAAGCTTATTTACATACCTGTTTACTTAACTGGTCTTTTCTAGTAGTCCCACTAACCTTCCACAGACACATTTTGTACTTTCTGTTTCTATATGGAGCCTTATTTTGCAGATATTCTGTGTGCTACAAAGTACAGAGAAAGAAAGTAAGGGAGAAAATACAGGCTCTGTTTTTTTTCTGTTTTTACTTACCACCTTATCTGCTCAATCCTATGAATATTTATTAAGAAGTCTTGTTGAGGCCATTTTGTCTTACTGCAACATAAACCTGCATAGCATTCTGCTGTAAATCAGTGCTGTTTATTTGACATTTTTCACAACAAAAGGTTAGAACTTGAAAATATCTCTCATCCACAGGTAAGGAAGAAGCATTTCCTTATGGTTCCGCAGAGAAGATGGAAAGGAACAAAGAACGTACATACCAATGGCTTCATACACAGGTTTGGGATTTTGAAGCAACTAGCCCCAGAAATGAAAAATGGTGAGATCATTGCCTTTAAATTAGATTTTTGGATTGTAATAACACATCATGTAACATGAAACCCATCTTAATTGTTGTAAAACAAATATGCTTTTTTTGCCAAAGGCCAGATTGCCAAGTTTCAAACACACTCCCGTTGAGAATTAATTTAATAAATTCTGCATCTCATTCTGCCACAAACCTTAGTGAATTGCTATGACATGCCAGCATGCAATATCACTTCATAATATCCATGAATATTTTTTCTGTCAGAAACCCAAATAGTTGTATTTATGAAAAATGCAGGAAAACATATATTTTTCTTGTATTCTTCAAGTTACAGAATGCATTCAAAATCATTGTAATTTAATAGCTAACCAGGTACATTAAATAGTGCACTGATATGCTGAGACATGGCAGATGGTATTTTGACCTAGGCATGGGCTAGAGTGGGCAATATATCTTACAGAAATACACAAGGAAAAAGGGAGCAGAAATAATACAAAGCTTTTGATTGTTATTTTAAAAAAATAACAAAATTTCAGGTCTGCACATTTGAGGAAATGCTTCCCTTTAAACTTTAATGATTTATCTTTGTGTAAGTGGTGGTTCTTCAGAAGTCAAAAGAGAGTTTCTCTGAGGATAGTTATCAAGGCTGTCAGGCAGATGACACCTGCAGATGTGAGGCAATTCTGCCCTCAGATCAGGAAAAAACAACACTCCTCAGAGTTTTCCTGTCAGTGGAGGGACAGCTGAATGACAAAAAGTTTACAGGTGGGCTTTTTAAAAACATTGTCACAATTAATAAAGATGCTAAATTACAAGAGACAGGATCCAATTGGCAGAATATCAGAGAAACTAGTACAGTCATACCTCGGGTTACAGACGCTTCAGGTTGCTCGTTTTCGAGTTGCGCACAGCGCCGAACCTGGAAGTACCGGAACGGGTTATTTCCGGATTTTGGTGCTCGTGCATGCGCAGAAGCACGAAATCGCGACCCACGCGTACTCAGATGCGGCGCGGGTTGCAAACGCTGCGGGTTGCAAACGTGCCTCCCGCACGGATCACATTCACAACCCGAGCATCAACTTTACACATAATTGTCATCAGCCCATAGCACACACAATTCTGCCCCAGGAAGTATTATAATGCAACACTACTGTCACGCAACGTGCTGTCCATAAGCAGCCTGGCAGTCCAAGGTTCTCTGTGCCTCCCAATTTTGATTTATTGTTATTTAACATCCTTTATATACCACTTACTTGTAATAATAGCTCAAAGAGCCAGTGTGGTGTAGTGGTTAAGAGTGGTAGACTCGTAAACTGGGGAACCGGGTTCCCGTCTTCGCTCCTCCACATGCAGCTGCTGGGTGACCTTGGGCTAGTCACACTTCTTTGAAGTCTCTCAGCCCCACTCACCTCACAGAGTGTTTGTTGTGGGGGAGGAAGGGAAAGGAGAATGTTAGCCGCTTTGAGACTCCTTTGGGTAGTGATAAAGCGGGATATCAAATCCAAACTCTTCTTCTCTTCTTCTCTAAACAGATCCCTCCCTTCCCTTACCTGCAAGCTATTTGTGTTGAGATCAGTGGTGCAGTGGACCCAGAGACAAAGTACCATGACTAATTTCTCAGTAGGGATGTTAATGTCATGATTTTGCAGGGCACTATCTGCCAATCCCATGCCACATTGAATTAAACTTTGGGAGTAGCTGCTTACCTAACAGCAATGGTAACCACATCAAGTGGAATCAGTGACAACAGATACTCCCCAAAATATTCTTATTTGGAATAAGATTGTATATTTCAATTAATTATGTTTAGGACTGAGATGCCAGACAACGTTAGAACATCATAGAAATGAATTTCACTTATATTGAATATTATTTAAAGCAACAATCCTCAAGTAATCATAGCATCACAGAATTGTAGAGTTGGAAGGATCATCTAGTCCAGCCCCCTGTAGTGCAAGAATATGCAGCTGTCCCAAACAGGAATCAAACCTGCAACCTTGGTGTTATCAGCGCCACACTCCAACCAACGGAGCTATCCAGGCTCTCATGATAGTCTTCAGCAAAAGATAGAAGTTCAATTCATAGTTTAACCTTTTAAACAATATTTTATATAATGATGAGGTTTTTCATATACAGGAGTACCATACTTACCCTTGAAAAATATATGTTTTTTAAAACCAGGTGAAAAGATAAAACCATAAACTATATTATTTTTAATCCTCATCTTTAGCTCTGTAAGTTAGCAGCGGGGCCCAGATATTACAATTTAGTTTTTATTTTATTCCCTGGTTTTAATTTTCATAAAAGCATTTAGAGAAGATAAATACAAGAGTTCTTTAGAATTAAGGTCAAATGTCATTTATGCAATCTCAGTTGTTTCTAACAACACACTCCTATATATGCCTACTCAGAAGTAAGCCATAGTTCAATTGGGCTTATTTCCAGATAAGTAGGTATACTGTTGCAGTCTAAATCATATTAAATCACTTCTGTAGATGTGTGTGGCACATTAATGTTAATAGCATTTGTTAGGATAATTTAGGTATTATGACTTACCCTACTTACCCTCAACTTGATGGCAAAACATCAACTGGAAATGAATCAGAAGCCGTGTGGTCAAATAACTGATAGACTTATCTAACCAAAACCAAGATTACTGCTATATAATAGACTGCTTGAATAAGATTGGATAATGATAGGTGTAATTTATACTCCTTCAATACACTAGTAAATTTGATAAATTTCTAGCTATTAAAGAAGTTGCATTTTGAGAATTTTATCTTAAACTTTCTGGCAATGAATGATTTCCTTATCTGTTTGAGCCAGATTGTTAAAAATAATATTCCTTAAACCCACTGAAAATAAGAGCCAAAATTATTAATGATATTTAGCTAAACATTTGACAACCTGCAGTTTCTAAGCAGTAGGTGTCATAAAGCCCAGTGCTAACTATCATAGAATTATGAAATTGTAGAGTTGGAAGGATATGTTTATCCAGAAGTCCCATTGATTATAGTTAAACTTGCCAACAGGTAAATATGTACACTTAAGGACAGGACCTAGTAATTGCCTTAAGCGTTTGTTTTGTATTGTTCTCAAACCGATATTTAGTTGGGGGTTTTATACTATTAAAATACTTTTAGCTGTGTTTATGATACCCATACATTGCCATGAGACGATTGTAAAATGCTCTCCATAAATTGTTTAATGGTAATATTTATGTGTGCCCAAGCAAGCTTTAGGTTTGTCATACAAGACCCCACTTGACATGCCTAGGAAACCACTTTTGAAATAGGGAGAAGACTGGGGGGAAGCAGTGTGTTGTGTGGTTTAAATTTGTTGCTCAAAGATAAGGCAAACATCTCACTGGGTATACCAAAGCCCTTGGAACAATTGAAATAGTTCATTGGATACTAGCTTTAGTATTCCGATGCATTTTATTCTGTTACTGACGTATTTGTCATTTTCCATTCACTGTATAGCAAACATTTCTTACCTGAGATAGATCCAGAAGTTATCAAGGGAGGAAGAGTTCAACATGTGGTAAGATGTGGTGGTGTGTGTGTGTGTGTGTGTGTGTGTGTGTGTGTGTGTGTTTTACCATGGCATTTGGTTTTTTAAAATCTGGACATTTTATTATTATTAGTATTAGTATTATTAAATTTATATGCCACCCTTTATCAAAAGATCTCAGGGCACAATATTAACTCAGTGTACAACATTTAAAAAATGATTACAATTGCAATCCCATGTATTCTTAACTGGCAGTGAGCCCCACTGAACACAGTGTGACTTACTTCTGGGTAAATATGCATATAATTCTATAAATGCTTCTGAGATCAGGGTGAGACCTTTCTTTGAATGCTACAGCTGTGTAAAATCAAATCTGCATATATACATAATTCATAAGCCCTTTGCATTTGTCATCTGTCCCTCAATTGTGGGTTATCCCCTTGCATGTGTCATTACCAGTCCACCAGGAGCTGCACTGGCTTTCGATAAGCTGCCGAGTGCAATGTAAGGTGTTGATTTCAAAAGCCCGGAATGACTCAGAACACAAATACTGTACTTAAAGGAGCACCTCTGCAATGCTGCTCATGCTTTTAGATCAACAGGGAGGCCTTACTTTCAGTCCCAGTGTTGTGTGGTGACACAAAGCAAGGCCTTCTCTGTGATGGCACCCCAACTGTGGAAAATTGCAATGAACCCCCTCAGTAACTATTTTTTGGCACCAGCTTAATTTATTCATTAAGACTTTTTGAAGATAAGGGAGAGTGTCTGACTGACATGAATATTCAAGTTCTTACTAAATTACTGGAAGTATTCTATTGGGGAAAATGTATTAGCTGCGATTTTAGTTTTTCATTGTATTTTATGTGATTGCTTTGTAAACCAGCCTATGATCTGTATAGGTAAAGGACAGTTTAGAAATAAACATGAGTTGTGAGCCCTTGTTCCACTTGTTCAATTGCACACTGACTTTCAGCAGTACCTCATATTTCGAGGTGCAGTGAGAATAGACAATGTATTAGGGTGGGTGCTGAATCCAGTTGTGTGAACAACAGAGTAGCACTCAAAAATAATTACTGTGTATGAATAGCAAACTAACTTTACTCAGATGTATGTTACATCCCCTCTGACGAACAACATAATATACTAACAAAATTTGTGGGTGGGTTTTGTTCACAATATAATACTGATTTATCTCTGAATTTTGTTTGAGGAATGAATTTTATGCCCAGTCTGAATGACTAGAAACCCAGATTACTTTTTTGTATAAGCCCACACAGAGATCAAGCTACTTCTTTAAGACCTGTTTGATACAGCCAGGCATGTTAATTGGTAGCTTCTGCCTCATATATATTTTATATTAATTTCAAAACTTTTATTGAAAGCTTGAGATGACTCCCAGCAGAATAAAAGAATAAAAACCAGCAATAAGTGTTTAAAATAACAAACAGTACAATAGACTCCGCAGCAGCAGGAACGCAGCACCACAGTGTCCACTTCATGGCCATAAGCATTCTGCCAGAGGTATGTTTTAGTGCTTAAGCACAGACTAGGACTGGGGGAACTCAGGTTTCAAACCCTGGTATGCCATAAGCCTCACTTATTGACCTTGTCATGCAAACTCAGTCTGACCTAGTTCACATAGTTGTGGTGAGGACTAAAGTATCCTACTTTGAGGTCCATGGAAGAAAGGCAGGATGTAAATGTTGCAAATAAAATAAATAAATAGGACACAAAGCCAAAGTATCTCATCAAAGAGGTTGTTCTTGGGGTCATCAGCATGGCATCCATGGCCAACAGTATGCCCACCAGGACCTCATCTGGTGCAATAAAATATTTCCTCAGAAGTCCACAATAATTGAGAAGGTATTTTCTCTTTCTGCTCAGACCCTGTCTGCACTGTCTTGGCCTCTCCTATACACCCTCATAGCAGCCATTTTGTGAATGGTGCCCACGGCACTTTCTCAAAATTCCAGATTTTCCCACTGGTCCAAAAAGGTTGGTGACTCCTGTTGTACAGCCTCAGAATCATTAAGATAAAAGTATGTCTTCACCTCACATGTGTGCACAGCTAATCTAGGGAGAGGTGAACTTTAAGAAACCTGTAGGTGCCAGACTATAAAGGGATTTAATTTTTTTTTATTTTAAAAATAGCTTTATTTAAATTCAAACTTATAAAGTACAATCATATCCAATCAACCAGTAGAAACAAATAAACAAAAAACAAAAAGCATATATAGACATAATAATCCACAAAAGATAATACATTTTAGAGATTACAAAAGCATGAATCGGCCTGGCAAAACCTCTCTTCTCCAAAAATGGGAAAAGACTATATCGCAGATGAAGTGGATTAAACAGAAGTTTGTCTAACAGATTGGGAAAACTTAGATCAGGGTCAACAGATAGATTTCTGGCAATTAAAAGTTGATCAGCAAGGGTCTCCTATTTTTGTTAGGAACAACAGCAACATAATTACTTTTTTCTAGCTAAATTAGGCTGCTGAAATGTGTTCACCAAGTTCATAGGCTCAGAGTGTGCTCAGAGACCCCATGTTCTTTAATTCCAACTGTCTTCTGCACATGGTTCCAGTTTGTAGGTCTTGGGGTTCTATTAAAAAACAAAAACAAACTAGATCCAAGAAACGCGGAGTCTACTCCAGTCTATAAGAGTGGACAAACACTGAATGACTGCATTAATTTGTTCTGCCAAGATCTTGGAATCACCACAGTCATTACAGATATAATTCAGAAGCTGAGAGCACTTAGTCCATTGAAATAATTGAGAAATAAAGACTGTACTGTATTCTTAGGTCCTCCCTCAATGAGATGTAAATGTATTTTAACTTAATTGCAGATGCACCAACTAATTTCACTAAAAATGTTAGTACATTTAGAATTGTTAGAATTGTAATTTTATTTATGTTTTTAACCTTAAATACAGCATTGCATTCACAAATAACACATTTTTAAACTCAGCAAAATCAAATTAGTATGTACATTTCAGTTTCATAGGCTGTGATCCTTACATGGAAATAAATCTAAACATAAATAGTCTTACTTACAAGGATTTATGGTTGAAAGACCAGTATTTGTAATGTGCATTGCTGAAACCATTGAATTAATTTCTCTATTCAATTTCCATTCTAAATCTAAAAACATACTGACATGAAAGAACATTTTTTCCTGTTCTATTCTTTTAAATCCATCAATATGTTACATTTTAATATAATTATCTTATGCAAGCTGTACATAAAAATTCTTCTGAAGGTTTGGTTAGGTAGCAAAGATGAAATTACTCACTCAGTGTTTGATTGATAGAACTGATACTTGCTCTGGATTAAGCACAAATATGGCAAAAAAATAATCAAATATAACATTTCTGGCTTTCAACTCTGACTTTAAATTATAGACTGCTCAGTAAATGATCTTAAGCTGTTTAAGGTTTCATCAGTTGTCTGCAAGATTTATTTTCTTCAAAATTACTGTACTAAAATGTTGTCTTTTGTTGCTGCACTGATTCTGATCAGAAACCACAATTTTAAGATCGCCTCCTATTTACAAAAATGCTTTGACATAGTGCATTTGTTCAGACTGGGCAGCAATAAAGGATTGTGGGATCATTCTGAAGAAGATTGTTTGACAGAGCCGGCTTGTTTATTTGAGAGTAATGTGAGCTGCATTCAGAAAATGTCATATTTTGTTTCTTGATTGTGTACATTCTCTTTCACTGCTTCCAGACAAGCCCTGTAAGGAGAGAAGACACGGATTTAGAGCTTGTTTCCATGACCAGTGGAAGTACTTTGACTCAGAACAAAGAAAAAAATAATCAGCCACACAGACACTCTGCAGGACCTTCAAGTAAGTTGTACTTTCCTTTTAATAATCAGCTAGATAAAGCTTGAATCACCTGACGGGACTTAGCATCAAATGACACATTCTTAGCAGGACAGTGGTGGTTTAGTCTCTACTTCTGCCCTTATTTTGAAATTTTATGTGAATATAAAATGTATGCCTATAGATATATTGAAATGTTAGTGTATGCATGTACATAGCATAGAATTACATAAGTGTGTGTGTGTGTGTGTGTGTGTGTGTGTGTGTGTATCTGGCATATCCAGAGTGAGAGATATGTATATAAGTATATACATATACATACATACAGTGCTTTTTTCTGGGGGTACACAGGGGTATGCATACCCCTAAACATTTTGTGAATCTAAGTTTGTCCTCATTGTGGGGCAGTATTTCAGTATGAGTAGGAAAATGAGAGTACCTCTAAACATTTTTTTTTGGGGGGGGGAATCACTGCATACATATCTCTCTAGATGTGTATGTATGGGAGAATGATTGGCAAATTGATTTAAAGAGAGTGTGTATGATAATGTGTGTGCATAAAACCACGTGGAAAATTAGAATCGCCAGAGATTTTGTTTAACTAAAACCTATAATTTAGTTACTTATTCCTTTAGGCCCTACCAAACCCTTTGATGTTTCCTGAAGATGGGTATTTGTCTGCCGCTTAAACCCTAATCCTGAAACCACTTGCTCATTGGTAGCTTTCACTGAGACGAATGGCATGGTTTCATTCACTTTAGTAGTACAACTTTGATTTAAAGTGAGAGTCTTCTGTCTTTTTAATTGTTTAATCCATAAGTATTAAATCAGTAATTTGACATGAACAGTTTAGTGTGCTTTTTTTTTTTAACAGAAGTTGAAGGCAAAAAAGAGTATAGTATGCAATTAATCCACAAACAGCAGTTAAGCACATACTGCAATAAGTCTGACACTAAGATTTGCTTTGTTACCATAGAGGTTGCAAAGTTTGGGAATACCAAAACTATACCAGTAAAGCATCACGCTACTTGATGTTATGATTCCTTCATAGAAAATGTCTGGTGGAGTTGGCACAAATGCTTAGGATGAAAGTGTATGTTGAATACAAGAACCAGTCCAGGCAGCCTTTATTCAGAAACCCATATTTAAATAGCACTTTTATAAAGAATTGGGGGACAGGTAGAAATACGTGGTTTACCAGAAAAAGTAATCAGAAGTATTTTAGTATTTAAAAACTATAAGAAAATTAAGATTGAGATATGCTGGAAGCTTTTCTATTAGGGATTATAGGACAAGACATACCATAATAATGTTTCAAAGGTACTTATTAGTGAATAAAGCTGAGGTCTGTTGCATTACTGTGTTCATTTATATTCTATCTAATTTTTCTAAGAAATCTGGAGAATCAATTTTCAAGCCTAGTGTAATTTTTGATTAGAGAGTCAATTAGCTGCTTTTGGCACTGAAGAGTTTGTATGCCCCAGTGATTTTTGCTAATATTTTTAATTTGATTTCAAAGATGAATGCTTTTATGAAACTCCTCTTGGTTTCAAAAGAGAATTCTTGCATGGCAACTTTAGACTTCCTTTGTTTTTGTTTTTGGTCTGGGCTATTTCACATTCTAAAAAGTCTAAGACTGCAGTCCTCTGCAAACTCCCTGGGAATGACCAACAGTGGGACTTGTTCTGAATAAACATGAGTAAGATTGCAACACATGCAACAGTCATGCTCTGAAACACTTTTTCATAATAATATAAAGGACTACAACACTTTTACATTTTTCCTACCATGGTAAAATAAATAATTGCAATAATAAGTAAATCTATTTGTAAATATCATTCATTGACTTGGACCTGGAGAAAAGCACACTGCATACTGAATTGAAAGAAATGCATAAATTAGAAATCCAATGAGTTCCATTATTTGCTTTTTTTTAAGATAAATGGTGCATCCTTCCAGTAAAAGTTTCCCTTTGCCAGTGAGGGGGGACAGTTTTTCATTCACTAAAAGATTGTGAGGCCTATGCTTCCCTTCACCCTAATCCTCTCCTGTGGTTATTTCTTTCTCTCTCTCTCTCCTCTCTCTCTCTCTCTGTGTGTGTGTGTGTGTGTACATGTCGTGTTAACAGGCTTACAGTTGTTGATTGTACATTATCTTTAAAAAAAGCTTTCACCAATTATCATTGTATGCACGTATGATTTTTTTAAATAAATGATTTCAATACAGACCCAAGAAACGTTTAAAGAATAAAAATAACAAAACAGTTACTTCAACCCCAACCTGCTAAATTCTACTTATTTCATATAACCTCAAACTGATGTAAACATTTTGCAGCAAAAGATTTGTTCTGGTCACTGTTGTTAAATAGCTGATTTCCTCTCACACACAACCATGCTGTATTTGCTGCTAAGTAATACAATATGGTAAAGGATTTGGATAAATTATAAAATACGTCACACAGTTCTAGATAGACTGGTGAAAAGTCTATGACGTCTTAGCAGACTTTATGGTATGCTGATACACTGATTTGCAAAGTCTCTATTTTTCTTTCTTCCTGCCCCCTCCAATAAAAGTTCCAAATATTTCCTATACTGCATTACTTATCAAAACAGACTTGTATGTCAACTTTGACATCTGTTAAAGAATAGAGGATTTAGTCGGTAGGGTGGTGTGGAGAGAAAAAGAGAGAGAGTGTGTGCAGAACAAATCATTAGCAAAGAAAATAGATTAAAGAGAAGAGAACTTAATGCCTGGGGGAAATGAGCATTTATTCAAATTTTAAAAGTCTTTTCAGCACGCATTTCATTCTGCAGGTTTTTTGTACATGCAAGCACCTTAAAATCTGTCTCAAAATATTATTGAAATTTTGAATAGCTGGGTACAAATAATTTAAAGCACCTGAGTGCCTAGCAAACACTTTTTTCATTGTAACGGTCACAAAATTTTACATTGTAATACTAAACACACATGCAGTTTGCCAAGTGCTATAGATTATAAAGGATACTTCCACCCCAACCCAAATACCTTGGACTTCCCAATTCAGGCAGAAGTATTCCAAGAGCAGACTCAGGTTATTTCATGCCAGCTCTAGGGAATGCATATGACACAGATGTAGAGCAGCCTGGGTACATTTTGAGGGCACCCTTTTCTATACTGTAAGGCCTCTGCTGTAGCATCCGACTTGAAGAAGAAGAAGAAGAAGAAGAAGAAGAAGAAGAAGAAGAAGAAGAAGAAGAAGAAGAAGTAATAGTTTGGATTTGATATCCCACTTTATCATTACCCGCAGGAGTCTCTAAGCGGTTAACATTCTCCTTTCCCTTCCTCCCCCACAACAAACACTCTGTGAGGTGAGTGGGGCTGAGAGACTTCAAATAAGTGTGACTAGCCCAAGGTCACCCAGCAGCTGCATGTGGAGGAGCAGAGACACGAACCCGGTTCCCCAGATTACGAGTATACCACTCTTAACCACTACACCACACTGGCTCTCAGACTGCAACAGAGTCCTCGGAGCATGCAAGGCTCCCACATTGCATGCCTGAAGCTTCTGATCTGCTAAAGGAATAATAATATCATTAACCCCACGTGGCACCAGAAGCCTCAGAACCTTTGCTAGGTCCACTATGTATGCAATTTCTGGAATGGTGCTTCAAGAACATGGTGCTTCTGTTCCAAGAATTCAGCTTCCAGGGTTATGGCTTGCTGCTCCTATGAAAACATATCAAGGCAGTAATGGTTTATATGCACAAAACAAGATGTAGTACTAGGTTGAACTGGAAAAAAACAATTCTGTATTTATCTGTTATTGTAATTGTGGTTTTATAAAGAGTAGCTTTTGTGTATGAATGTGTGGTTGTTGTGGCATTACTTTGACAAGAACAGGGCTTGTAATCTCAGAAACATTGCAATGAAATATTGGCTCTCTGGTAACAATCATAAGCAGAGAACTCTTTCTTTTTTGTTTCTTTTTGTCTCCTAACACATTTGTTGACTTTGAAATTAAGAGTTATCCTACATGAAGAACTCTCAAGAAAAACTAGAGATGGGAAGGTTGAGGGCAGTACCAATAGGTTTGGTACTGTAAACTTAGCTGAAAAGAATGGGAGCCATGCAGCAAGTTGTGATTTGTAACAGAATGTTGTAGTGTGAAGTGTTCAGAGTCCAAGCCAGCCAGTCATTCCTTATTCCTGGGTACTATATTCCACTTTCCTTTTTCCCACCCCATCAGTTGTGAAGCTTATATATTATTAGATAATTTTGGAGTTTTCCCCCATAGAGAGTTTTTTCTTCTATTTTTCATCCCTGCAAACCTCAGTGCTACACCAAGAATGTTGGTATCTCTCTTTTGTTTCCCAGTGGCCCAGTTAAGCTACATAGACATCAGCACTCAGCACTTTGATGAAGTAGTGATATGGTTCTGCTGCGGCAAAATTATTGTGTGTTTCTATGGAGTTCACACAGGAGAATTTACTGGTTGGTTTTTCCCAGAGTTCCTTGACTTTCTGTTAACAATGATGTATCAGATAGGAGGATAAAGATCACTAGAAATCATTGCTTCTCTTGCTACACGTACTTACACCCATATTATGCTTGGTACACAACATACATTTTCTAAATGGCAGAAAGGAATAAGGCAATGATTCCAGAAGCAATAACTGTCCACTTAAGAATGTCCTCTGTCTTCTCCATCAAAAATATATTTATAAAAGCAACGCAATAAGAAGTTATCCAGCACCTGAATAACACTGTTGAAGTTATGAGAAGCAATGCCACATCATATATACAGTGAAATCTGTTTTTCAAATGCTGGAACTTATGTAGCCAAAATAACACCACAGAGAGGGGAGCAAAATCCTTAAAAGATGGCAAAATGAAGTCCAGTGACCACTGGTGTTTAGTGGGCACACAGCACTAGCTGATGGGTGGAGCAGGGGCACAGAAACCAGGGTATAAGGGGAATAGAGGAATGTCTGTCTGAAACCTGAACAGGAGCACCCAGGCTGCAACATTATCCCCATGTAATTCTGTGTGGATTTTGAAGCTACAGGATACACTGTGGCTCTTAACATCAAATTTAATAATACAGGTTCCTTTACTGAGGATACAGTTTATGAAATAAATAAGCAGATTAGTGGGTATCTTTTAGAAAAGACAATGCTCATACCATTATTAAATAGAAGTAAACATTTTATTTTATTTATCAAATGAAAAATCACATTTTGAAGCTCGTCCCTAATACAAAGTTTTAGATATAGCCCAGCAGGATTATTTTTGTTGTTGTTATTCTTACCCAAGCCATATTAGAATGAAAGGAAGCTTAGAGCACAGTTGCACTCTTGCACAATTCTCATCCCTTTCCACGATCTTTTTGGAAGAGATGCTCAGGATAGATTGCATCCTATTGCTATTTAAGTGGTAGTCTTGTAACACTTTTCACCAAATCTCTCGAAGTGCCAAACCACTTCAGAACAATATTTTTATAATGAAAACAGACCCAGAGATACTGTACAAAGGCTGGGTAGGAGTAAGGAAGATAAGAAAATAGATTTCATAAAGATAGACAAAGAAATAGTTCATACCCTCATAACATTTATAAGAGGCAGCAACCTATAATGACAATTATTGGATCAAGGATGTCATACCAAAACAATAGCCCTGAGCACTTTCTTCAGTCTAAACACAAAATGAGGGATTGACTCTTTCACAAGAAAATTGCAGTTTCAAAAACTCTAATGCTGTTCCACCCACCTACCTTTTCCTCATCACAATTTTCCAACCTTAAAGTTACGCCTCCAGTTAAGGAAGCAGACAAACTCAATAATGTTGCTTTCTCACTTGGCTTAATTAGAAACCTCACCAAAGGCATAACTGGATTAACATCAGTGTTGCTCTTAGAATAGAGTTCCTTATCTGGTTCTTATAATTTTAATGGGAAAAGTTCACTGTAAGTCCAGACAGGGGCGGAGATCCGCCCTGTGTTCCAGGGGAGAGGGGGTGACACTTGGGCCGGCCCCGCCCCGCCCCGCCGGCAGTCCCCGGACAGGCCATGGGGCGGAGCAGCCTTGCCCCTCAGCCTGCTTGGGGGCCTGCTCGCAAGCCGCAGAGTGAGGCCGCTCCACACCCATGGACTGTCCGGGTCCCGCCCGGCGGCACTGCTATGGGTGCAGTTTTAGGGCAGGAATGAATATAAAAAACAAGTTGGGGGGGGGGAGTTAACTGCCTCCCTGCTCTAACCCTTATTTCCACATATCATCTCTGTTGCATCCCCCCCCCCCCAGCTTTTAAACTTATGGGAAATGCTGTTCCTGATAGCAGATTATTCATTGCGCCATTGAAAGTAATGGAATTAAATTTATGGCTTGTCCATTTCAATGGGATTTGGTCATGATTACACTTAACTGGATTGAGGCTAAAGTATTACAATGGCAACTGCTGGGAATTCCAAATTATTAGATTGCTGTTGTGCTTAGTTCATTTTTGGGGAGCTTCCCAGAGGCAGCTGTTTGGCCACTGGATGTTGGACTAATAGATCAATGAACTGATCCAGAGGTTTTCAACCTTTTGAGTCCACGGCTCCCTTGACCCACTACATTCTTTCTGCGGCACCCCTGTGGGGCTCAGGAGCCCAGTTGTGTCACCCCTTGCTTGACAGGTGGCAGCCTCTCACCCTTTTTCAAACACCCTCGCTTGTGGAGTGTTCCCTCAGCCTCCTCTCTTTTCCCCTCTTCTTGGGAGTCCTCTAGGCATACGCAGCTGCCCCCCCAGTCTCTGAGCTGCCCACCCCTCCCCAAAGAGAGGTGCCTTCTCACACCACCCCATGGGGGCCTGGGAAGCACCCCCTGGCCAGCCCCAGAGGCACCATTTGCCTGGGAAGCTTGTAGCCAGGCCTGCTATAACAAACATCCATGCAAGCCTTTGGGAGGCAGAGACATGAGAGGCATCAGAGGAAGGGAGGGGGAAGGAAAGAGGGACACAGGACCAGTGTTGGCCACGGCACCCCTGACCATCATTCAAAGCACCCCAGCGTGCCATGGCACACTGGTTGAAAACAACTGGACTGATCCAACCAGCTCTTCTTAATATTTTTAAAGTCATTGAATTGCCTTCATTTATCGGAAGAAGCCATATCAGAGGCTTTGGATGATTTTTGACTATAAACACATCCATCTAGAGGCTACCGGTATATCCACTTTTAGTAGCCATGTTGTATACACTGCAAATGTATAAACAAACGCATACTGTGAAATATACTTGCAAACGACTTATGCATCTCAAGGAACTGAAGTTGGCATCAGCTGGTATGTACTCAAATGGAAAGATCCATATTTTCCTAATTTAATATGTGGAATTACATTAAAATTACACATTCCTTCTAATAGTGAACCTAAGGAGGCAAGTGTCTATTTGTTTGAAAGCAAAATGATGACCACCCAACAAGCAAGTGGCTGTATTCAACGTAGACCTCACTAAGAATGAACCGGGCCCGACCAGAACACTTAATTTTAATGGCTTATACTCTGAGTTGAACTTACTTGGATACAACCCAGGATACTGGTTTTCACATACTTGTGAATTAGGTATGCCCCCCCCCAAAGTTTATGTGAAAGATTTTTGTATAAAAGGGGGAGGGGGGGACCAGTGAGCTTCCATGACCTGTAGAATGTCGAAAGAATAGTGATGAGAAAAATATGAGTAAGACTTCTAATTGCCTGGAGAGGGAATTTTGGGCTCACATTTAAAATAAAAGTCAGAAACTCCTGTCTTTTGGTTTTGGGGGGAGGGTGCAGTGCCACTTAATCACAACTATGCTAAAATGACTCATTTCTGCATTGTTTTCAATGTGCACTCTCACTTCCATTTTGGGAAGTGCTGAATGTCTGCATGAACCAGAAACTGGGGGTGCTGTGTGAAATGCACAATTAGGCAATGTTCACGCATAGCCATTGCAACGCGGCACGGGGTCATTTTTCCGTAGAGCACTTTTGTAGATAGTGCTTTTTAATTGTACACCTCTTCACATCATTATAATATTAGGCAAAGCAGCCGCCACTGTCCATGTTGTCTGTACACACAGGTGGGTATGTATACCAACTAGTACATGTACACCAACACATTTGTGTTATCTACTCCCCTAAATTTGTGTTCCCACGCCTCCTGGTTGTGGGCAGAAATGATGTAATGCCACACTGCAGCTGGAGCACATGTTGTTCCATAGTACTTTTTTGAAATTATTTTTGGTCATTCAAAATGCTACTGTAGCTGTCCCTAAAAAGAGAGCACAAAAACTGATGTACTGATTTATCAATATACAGTCTGTTCCATGGGTGTAGCCAAGGGAGGGCAAGGGGGCAGGTGCCCCCCCATCAATCTAAATCAATATAAATCTGAGGTTCTCCCCCCCCCCCCCCGCAACAAAAAATCCTGGCTATACCCATGGTCTGTTCCCTTCTTTTCCTGGTGCATGTAGCTAGACTAGAAAATGTGAATTGGCACAGGCCTTGCAGCGACAGAAATTTCCCCCCAATAGGAGATAACATGAAAAAGTGCTCTCTGTGTACACAAGGAGACAGAAAGCACTTGAGAAGTTCATTCTCGGCACAAAATGGATTGTAACCGTTCCAACAGGATGAGCTTTATATCTATGAATGGTGCGGGACAGGAACGATATGTGTGTGCAGCACCCCAAAAATATACCTGCATCCAGCACAGAATGCACATTATCATAGTGTGGTTGAGGGCAGATGGACTGTGGAATGACAAAGCTATCAGTTGAAGCAGATGAAAATGGAAGAAGAGGCTGGAGGAATTAGTCAAATTAAGCTTATGTTACCATGGAGGCGGGGAACATTTTGTAACTTATGTCGGAAGGAACACACACACATGTGGTGCTATATTCAACCACCGACAGTAGCAGTTATAGAGCAATGAAGCACTGAGGTTCAGGATGGGCAGCCAGCCCTCATCCTGAACCTATTACCATGAGCAGTATATTGTATAGTGGAGGGAAGTGATAAAACTACATCTGACAAGCCCCAGAAAGTGCTATATGGCTCCTGTTTGAGGCTGATTGGAGCCCTAAGTAGTACTCAGAAATTTCTGAATGTGTTATTGACAGCTACATAGTTACCATTGAAGACTTAAGATTTGGTTAAAAATTCAATATTTAGGTCAGCTTTCCCCATTTCTTATTCAATGGAGTAAATGGTGACTTTCTCTGTATTTCCCTTGGTGAAAGTCTGGCTAGCGTATGTTGGGCTGAGAAATTAAAATAGTAACCCGTTGGCCCTATAAATCATCTGGAATTTTCTTCATGTGGTTAAAAAATGCCAGAATCCATAAAAATGATATCTCTGTGCCATTTGTGTGTGCATGAAATATGTGCAGATGACCAATAAATAATTGGACACAAATAGGAAACAATGAATATGTAAATTATATGTCTGGTTTCGTTTTTTTCAGTTTGATTCTAATATTCTTAAGATACTGTTCCTGTCCATGCTTTTTACAAATCTCAGTTGCGTGATAGCCTATAAATGTGAATGAATTATCAATGCAATTTGTGAATGTGTTTAACTATGTGTTTAAAATGTATATGCTTAATCAGAGGCATTCCATTGTGAAATAGTATTCAGTGCTGATCACATAGTTGTCACTCTGCACATCTCTTATTTCTGCCGATGTGGTTAGTGTGATTTCCCGGCCAATGCATGTTTTATCTGATTTATTCAAAAGAAAGTGTGGGTGTGTTGAGCACACACATATTAAATATCCACAAATTGCCATTGAGATCAAAGTTTTAATCAGTTAATGGCTTTAAAGTAGCTTAGATTTTCTGCTAAAACTTTTCAAATTAGGAACTAAGTAACAAAATTAGGCATGATGAGAGGCTTCTGTTTTGTTATTATTATTATTTTTAAAAGATGGCTTGATTTGAGCAACAGCATTTTCATACCAATTTCTGCTTGTGCAGAAAAGGATGCACCTGTGCCTGAAAGATCAGCTTTGGGGCCCTCACATAAAGAGCGGATATCATTTCGAGACCATCCAGTTCAGCTCAGCGGTGGATGGGGAAGTGGCAAAAAGAAGACAAAAGCTTTGAAATAGTCATTGGACCTTCAGCATTTAAAACATATGGTGAGCCTGTGCATTGCCATTCTTTTTGGATTCTGCAGATGGAAAGTTCCTCAGCTCCATGTATGCTGTATTTTATTTTACGCTGCATGATTTCCCACCTTTTCTTCTTCTTTTTCTTCTTTGGCTAAGTTCTTTTATAAATGTCAGAGAAATTACAATATTTGTATCTGAAATTTATTTTTGCAGTATGGTTTAAAAGCATGTATGGAATTATTATAAAGCAGCTGGTATGATCCGGTGAACAAATGGATGTATACGTACAATAATGGTTTGATTGCGCAGTGGTATGTGACTGAGATAGCCTGATCCACAGTTGGACTTATGTACATGTGTTTAAACTCGTTTACTGCACATCTCAATCAAGCAAAACAAATCAAAATCAAATTGGCCCAAATCTAGGTATTTTCTCTTCTTTGTAGATTGGAATATCTGTTAAAAAGTAAAATGTGGAATAGCCATCTTATTCCAAACATATTAATGATGTAAATATGTTTTTTGTAAAAATGCATCAAATTCTCCCCAGCAGTTGCACACCCCAGCGGGGTGAATGAATGCACATTCACAGCACGTTAAGATACAGTAATGTGATATTAAGATGTTTCATAATTCCAAATTATGTTTATTATTTTGTGGTACGTTGGCAGTCTTCTTACTTTTCAGGTCTTCTACCCTATTTTCCAGAATTAAAGTATAACTTTTAACATCACACAACAATTTTGTCCTAGCCTATTACTTCAGTATCCGTCAGAACCTACCCTTTTGTATCCTCATGATGGGTCCGTCCCATGCCACTGATACTAATGTTGTTTGCATTACTTCAATGCATGTATGCTTTTTCTACTGAAGCAATGTTTCAGTTAGCATGGTACAAATTGCTGACAGAATCTGGAGAAACAATTCTTTGGTTTTAAACTCTTCTATTTACTTTGGTATCATTATATCCCACTGGAGCCTTGACCCACTCAGAAATACTGTTGAAATAGAAAAGCTAAGACAGAACTCAAGGCTTCAGTCAATAAAAAAGATGTATTAATATGTTGTGGCTGTGTTTAGAATATATTATACATTCCCTGACACAGTAAAGTTCCTATCATGTTGTCTGTTTTCATTAATGTCTTCAAGTTAATATGGTTTGGAAATGTTTCTCTTTGTCTAAGACCACTGTAGGGAATGCCAAAGCAATATGGACATCTAATATATTTTTATGGCTGGGTTTGCGATAAATAGAAAATTACACATTCATCTTGCCAGCTATTTACTGCACACAAAGATTTGGGTATTGAATTACAATCTGTATTTTAATGTCTCATGTCATAATTCATTTTTTTTAATGAAAATGCTGCTAAACAGATGGTTTCAGCTTTCAGGCTTACCTGCCCAACACTTGGATTTAAGAAGATGCAGTCCAAAACCCTAAGCACACTCACTTGGAAATAAAGTGCAGTGAAAATCAGTTGTGCAAAGTTACTAGGTGTCAATTCACTGATGTCCAAGTATTCTCATCTTAAGACATTTCAGATTTGAGCTGTCCAGGTTAAAATCTCAGCAGTGGAATTCTGTTCAGGAGGAATACCATTTCTGAAAAGTTTCCCATTTCTGTTGTGTGACTTGTCACATCCACACCATATGTTTAAAGCAGTCTTATACCACTTTAACAGTTAGGGCTTCTCCCCCAAAAGCCTGGAATCTGTAGTTTGTTAAGGGTCTCCAATGACTCTCAGCACACTTAACGAACTATAGTTCCCAAGATTCTTTGGGGGAAGCCACAACTATTTAAGTTGTATGAGATGTGGATGTGACATTAGAATGTGGAGCCTTGGCAACAAAGCATACAGGATGGCCACAGTCCACTTGCTCAACCTAACCTACCTTCCAGGGATGGAGTTAAAAGAAAAGAGGGAGCTATATATACTGTTTTGAAGTCCTTGGGGAAAGTGTGGAATACAAATCTGATAGACGTCCATCAACACAAGTACCCATGAAGAAGCTAGTAAATTAAAATGGTGGATACCAGTAGCCCTCTTTCAGACATTACTTGCTTGAAAGGGGAAAGCATGGGGAAAGCCAGTGCATGTTTAACCCCATTCAACATGCTTCCCCGCTTCACACGAGTAATGCCTAAAGAGAGCTTCAATGAAGCTGCAATCCTAGACACACTTAACTGAAAGTAAGGCCCACTGAATTCAATGGGATTTACTGCTGAGTAGACCATGTTTAGGATTGCAGTGCATTATTGCCATACCTTGATCCGAACCCCATTTTGGCTGTAAGCTTAAGTATGCTTCTAAGTATGAAAACTGAGCTTCATGTAGGCTGGGACATTGAAAGTCAGTGTCTTTGACTCCAGGTAAAGTTACTTCCAATAGGTTGTTAATTGCATATTGTGTGCCTGTTTCATGAGTGTTTAC
Organism: Lacerta agilis; assembly: GCF_009819535.1. Classification (NCBI taxonomy): domain Eukaryota; kingdom Metazoa; phylum Chordata; class Lepidosauria; order Squamata; family Lacertidae; genus Lacerta; species Lacerta agilis. The sequence goes on along the minus strand of NC_046321.1, from coordinate 37,222,550 downwards.
AGTTCAACATGCTTGCTCCTCTGCAGCCTATTTATGGCAATGGCCTTGATTCCCAGTGCAAGCCAAACAAATGACAGCTGTGGGAAGGGGGAACAGTGGCAGGCAAACACTTCCCATATGGGGGTGATTGCATGATGCACAGGCATTTGTGTAGTCATGCTAACGCCCTGTGTTGTGGAACTTTGAATCCCTGGACTTCAGACCGTGTTTGTGTCAAAGCAGGTTTCTAGTCCTCATAAGCAAAATTCTAAAGAAACCTATACTAATTGTGAACCACAGAAAGCAAATCACAGCCAAGAAATTATTTCCCTTTTCACAATGCTCACTAGTCTTTGCCTCCTTTTGCCTGCATCATTCCCTATTTAGACTTTAACAGGAGTATTTTTTTATTTAAAAAAAAAATGCTTTAACTCCTAATGAAATAATGCTGAGATACCAACAACAAACACAAGAACTTGGTAGGACTTACATCAGAGAAAACAACTGAATGGAAATATCTTGCTGCCAGAATTGTACAAGAAGCCCAATGATCTGTTGCAGAAACATCCTAGGCTGGGATTGTCAGCATAAGCACTGTGGGGGTAGGGGGAGGCAGATGCTGGCTTCAGGCTTTGCCCTGACTCTGCTACTGGTGGGTGAGATGAGCCATCAATATCCTTGCATATTAAACAAAGTGTTTTGTTTGTTACTATGTTATGCATTTTTATATTTAAACCGCCCTGTGATCCTCAGATGAAGGGCAGTACAGTATAGAAATTTAATAAATAATAATTGCAGACTTGTCACCCAGAACACATGTTAAGTAGTGCTAAAAGCAGCTGCTCATTCATGTGAAAGTGATCCAAATGGGGTTGTCCATTACCTTCCATTGCAATTTATTTCCCAATCCAAAACAGTTCTGGACGCTTGGCTATTTTGCTAGTTATAAAATCTATTAGTTCACTACATCTCTGGGAGGAGAAGGGCTGGGAATCTAGTTGTACCTCGTGTGAATGTTAACGAACAATACGGTCTCTTGAACAGGATCCGGCTGAGTCCATTTTAAAGAGGATGGAGATACCAAAACAGGTTCTCCTCTGTGTTGATCTGTGAAAGCAGATCTAGGCAGCGCTATAAACTTTGTTCGGTAAAATCGTTGGGATTCATTCATTAATGAAGCTATGTGGAGGTCAATTTTAATTGATAGGTGCATTTTGTAACTTAGGAGACGTGAGATTTCAAGACTCACCATTATAGTGGGAAATTCCTTTAGCATCTCAAAACAGGAGAACTTACAAATAATACGGTTTGAGGATTATGCAAAGTGATATAGGCCCACCCAGTACATTCAAAGCACATTTAAAGCACCACCTCCTCCCAAAGAATCCCGGGAACTGTAGTTTTTAAGGCTACTGTGGGAATTGTAGCTCTGTAAGACGAAGCTGCTTGCTTTGTGGCTCCTCTAATCATACAATGAATGCATCCTTCCCGTTTTGTTTTTCAAAATTATCATCATCGTGATAAAGCCTCGAATGACAAAGATCCACATCCAAAAACAATAACGTTACACTGTGAACTATGACTATGGGCGCCTTCCCAGGAGCCTGATCCTGAAGTGTCCTGCTGAAATGACTGGGCCTTCTTCCCAATAAAATGGGCTTGCAGATCGGAAGGTGAAAGAGCCCTCAAGCCTCCACCCCGTCCCACTCCCTGGGGCTAATAAACTAAATCTGGGCTGCTTGAAATCCGTTGCAAACCTCTGCCCCGCAGCAAGTGCCCCTTTCAGTTCTAAGACAGAGGCGCCACTGGAAGCGAAGGACTCTCCAGCTCTGATTTCTAAGGGCACGTGCTTCGGAATGGATCACGCCGCTTCCAATTACATGTAGTATATCCTGACCTGGAGACATCAAAAAGAAATAGTTCCTTCACCGTCTGAGTGGGGTGGGGTCTAATACTGGAGTATTTGTTTTATTTATTTATGGTTTACTTATCTGGCCCGCCTGCCGAAGCCCAGAGAACTATGCCAAACATACAGCACAGATACGACCATGCCCAGAATACAGCACAGATACAGATGTCCAAAAAAACAACAATGAAAGCCAATTAAAATTACCATCAAATCAGGGCAGAAGAGAGGATCGCGCCCCAGATCTTTAGCGCACTGGGTTGAAATAAACGCAAGATTCTCCCAGCGTTGAAACCGGGGCTCCGATCTACCGCAAGCCAGTTACTGTGGAGGAGCTTGTCAGTGAGAAATCCTTTACCCTAACGGGTCAAACCTCAGTCGTAGGGTTAGGGAGCTTCGAACCGCCCCGGTTTCCTTTCCACGCCTTGCGTGGAAACTGACTCAGTAGCTTTCCGTCTCCCGCTTTAGAGAGCTGAAACCGACACGAGTGAGACCTCGGCTGCTTTGAACACACCGTCGAGGAACAGTGCCTGCCCGCCTTTTGATACCTTTTGATACCACACCAAATCTGAGAGTTTGGGGAGCCACAGAATTGCTTGTTGGGTTTTGCTGCCCCAAAATCAACATGGTTGTATCCGGCAGTCTGCCATGCGAAGAAGAGCGAGAGCAGCGCGCGATGCACCCTAGGAAGGTTGTCTTCTTGTCCCATTGAATTGAATGGTTGTGGGTTATGACTTCCCATCACGGATAGAGGGAACCCCCTGTTCATGTCGGTGGAGGTTGTTTTGTTTTGTTTTTTTTAACACACACAAACATACCACTTAGAGCCCTACCTTCTGAGCATCATTCTACTATTCGGTAAATTCCAATGCGCTCAATACGACTTGCTCCCAAGTAAGTATGCATAGGCTTATAGAACACAATCTCCAACGAGTTTTCTTTCCCCTGCGGGAGCTTCCCCGACTTGAAAGAGAGCTGAAACAAAACAGAGAGACATATAGCAGAATAGGGTGGCTTTCCAACCTGAATAACAAAAATCCCAAGCAAGCCATGTTTTTAAAAGGATAAGGAAAACACCGATCCTAAACATCCGGCCACTCCACCTCAGTTTTCGTGTACAAATCTTTATTTGGAAGCAATTAGGACGATCTTTTTTTAAAAAAAATAAGTGTATAAGGACCTGGTCCAGTGAAGCCTGAGGCTGATCAACCTTGCGCAGCTCCCATCCAAGTCCATCGGGCTTGCACAGGGAAAAAAGCTTCCTTAGGATTGGACTTACGCAATGCAATGTTTACTTAGAAAAAGGAATCCTAGGTAAACCTGTATAGGATTGCAGCGTGTGTGTGTGTGCCCCTTTTAATTAAGTTTTAATAGTGTGCATGGTGACAAGTCAGACCCTTTGCAATAAAACCCAGCTCGACATATGAAGTCTGGAGTCAAAAATGGAATCCGGGAAGCGCCAATGGTCAGAGAGTCTATCTCGGGTTAATTTTTAGGGAGAGATAGAGCATCTACTTCCGTCATTAGAATTCACTGGCTCATCCGCAATTGTGGGAAAACAAGAACACACTGACCCGATTTCATAAAGGGGCGCCATTTGTTTCTCTTGCGCTTAGAAAGGAGTCGGAACATTTGGTGCCTGGCTGAGAATATGCTAATGGCCTAGTCGAAACGGACTGCATTCATAAAGCACGCTGTTTGGGAACTGCGGAATCAATTCCATTGAAACCAGGGACACCGTGGATGTGAGATGGGTGACAGCAAAGTATTCGGCTTTGTTGGGTGAAGCTGAGAGCGGGAGCCAGTGCGCCACTGCTAGCCAGCCCAGCCGACTTTGATCGCAATGGAACTGGCGTCCGAGGGAGCCTGTTTAGGATCTGGGTGTACCTTTCGGACACCTGACTCCCTGGAGGGAGGGGGGGGACTTTGCTTTTGATCAAGGGCTCGAAGCAGTGACAGTATAAACGAGCAGAGAGGAAAAAATTCTCTCCTACTGAGCTCGCCCTTTTCCGCACTGGAGGGGATTGACAGCGAAGAAAAAGCGACCTTGCTAGACAAACGAAAATATGATCGCATCTGGTACCCCACCTTATTCCTAACACGTTTCCCATGTGATTCAACTTTCCTGTCAATTACGGTTAGAACTGAACGGCCAGACCTGTGCAGACTGTGTGGATTTATTCAGAAATAAGTTCCAGGAAGATCGTGGGCATGACAAAAGAAACCTGTTCCTTTAAATTTTGCGCCGCCCCTAATGCATTTTATATTAAACTATATTGTATTGTATGTCATCATTATTGGAATTCACTGTTCGACAGGCTCACAATCTATAATAAATAACCTTAGTAGTATAGGGAAGGACGTATTTGGAGCAGCTCAGTCCGATCCTGGGCATATTTCATCTGAAACAAGTCTCACCAAGTTCAAAAGGATGTATTGCACTGCATTGCATTGCGTTATGTTGAGTTGCATTCTATTGTATTGTGATTTAGGGCTAAAGTTGCAGTCCTATGCACACTTACTTTGGAGTAAGTCCCGTCGAAATCAGCTGGCCCCTGAAACAGGAAGTCTAAGCAGCGCCGGGTCCCCTCTCTACCAGTAAAAATGCAGCACATTAGATAACTAACAATTTGCTGGGCTTTCATGACGCTCAAAATCAGAGGCAGTCGCTATACTGTTGCTAATGATAGGGCCGACGCTACATCCACCCCATAAAATCTGTTAAATCTTCTCCGCGCCACAGCAACAAACTGACGAGGTTCAACAAGTTGTCACTTTCTAGTAGGCTAAGTGTAAACAGGATCGCAACCTTGAAGGAAACACACGGCTGCCTTGCATATTTTAACGCCCCTTCCAAAACTTATGTTCCCTGCAAAATCTTGGTATAGTACACTGCTATCTACCCCTCTCCTGCTTCTAGGGTCCTACCTCACCTAACTGGATTCTGTCCCTGGGCAGTTTTTATTTTAGAATAAAACAGCACGCTCGCCTTCCGTGCTAAAGAGGCCGCTTTGTTGCCACCTCCGCAGAGTGCTAATTTCGGGGTCTCCCCTCGGAGACGCGTGATTCCATTACAGCCGGTGGCGCAGCTTCGCGGCCGAAACCCTTTCCAAACAGCGGCGACTGCAGCGCACAAAGGCCGCTCTTGTTGGGCTGGGGACAGGCTGAGATGAATTCGTTCAGGTTCTTTTGAAGCAGAAAACCCCCGATTCCGCGTTGCTGGGCTTTGGCCAGAGATTTTCAAATGCAGTGAAGCGGGCTTTGAAACAGTGCGTGCGCAGGGCATTCCAAAGCTTCCCGTCAATACGAATTGATTGCGGAATTAGAATCGCAACCGAGGGCGTGTGGATGTCTAAGGCGAGTCCAGGCTGGGGAATGGCGATCTGATCATCTTCTATGCTCTTCATTGGCATGTCAACACGTCCTCTGAACTCTCCCACCCCCCATCTCTAGGTATGCAGAGTTTCTCTCCAAAACACTAACACAGAACTTTCCGGACCCAACAAAGGCTGGGTCAGTCGTGCTGTGACCCTAAAACTCACTTGGCTGAAATCTAAGGAGCTTCTTAGTAAATAAACCGGGAACTCACCAAATACACACCCCGGCCTTTCAATTAACCAACATTTTGCACTGCACTACTCAGGGTTTGGACACAGACCTTAATGGGTGCAGGTATCTTACAGAAAAAGAAAAGAAAACACCATTGTTTCCTATACAATACATGTCTACTAGTCCAGCTGAGTCCCATGGTCCTCCTCCCAGAGCAGGTTTTGTTCCTCTGTGCTGTTTAACGGGGAAACACTGCAGGAAGAGAGGAGGGCGAGCTCTGGAGCAGTCCTCGTGAAAGACATGCTTTACAGTGTGATCTTCTAACTAGGGCTGCATTCACACAGTTAATTCCGTTTCCGTCCCTTTCCCCTAACTGTTAAGTTCTGCGTTATATTTCAGCTTTCACGCTATGTAAAAGCCACTTCTGGAACTATAGTGGAACACAGTGCGACTTTAGCGCTCGTTTCCGTGTTATTTGCTCCCAGCGTCAAAAAGTTTTCAAGCCACTACTGCTCTGGAAGTGGCTTTCACCTCGCGTGAGAGCTCAACTATAATGCGGAACTTAATGAGGAAATGTCCTGAAAATGGAATAAAGTGCCACGTGAGTGCAGAGTGCCGAACTAGGACCTGGGAGACCGCAGTTCAAATCCCTACTCTGCTACCAAACTTGTGGCTTTGGGCCAGTCACTCAACCTACCTCAGTCACAGGATTGTTCTGAGGATAAACTGGGGAGGCGGGGAACTATGTACACCGCCTTGAGCTCCTTGGAGGAAAGGCGCGCTATAAATGTAAAACTAAAACAAAACTCAGGAGCTAAGCCCCATTTACTTTAATGGATCTTGCGCCCAGAAAAGTAGGCATATGAATGCAGTCTTATACTGATACTGGGTTTCGCTTCGCTTGCTTAATCCCCCCAGTTCTCATCCATCGACTCCTTCGTGTGGAATCTGTGAAAGAGACAGGGTTGACTGTATGGATGAACTACCGGACCCGACCATGCAGCAGTCTTAACGCCATCCTAAGCAGTGTGCTTAGAAACGCAGCCAGGCAGTCCAATGGACACGTCAAGGACTAATCCCACTGAGTCCTGGTTGTCACTGTACTACTGGTCTGTGTCTGGCATGCTCCACAGCAGACCGCAGGTAGGGGCTCACACGTCTGAAAGACCATTCATTTTATACATTTTTTAAAAATGAAATTAAATTCCTCCACACTGGGGGTGGAAGGGTGAACTACATTTCCAGGGAAAGTCTATGTTAGAGCCTTGCTTTTGGTCATGGTGTTAGGTGGAGAGACTTCACCCCACACACATACCCTGCCGCCCCCAAGCATTGTGCAGTGGGACAGTCCAGAAACATGTTTGCCGCAGTGGTACTTCGCTTTACAGGAAGTTTGCCAGAGGCCGCAATCCATGCTTATGCGGAAGTCAGTCCCATTCAACTGGCACCGAAGTAAACCTGGTTTAGAACACTTCAGATATGCCGCTTTCCCTTTTTAGCATCTTTGTTGCAGTTTCTTGGACTTCAGCAGGTTCAGGATCTGGGTGGAAGAGATCGCCAGGCTGAGTCCCATTCCCTTGGGGCCTCTTCTCAATTCGCTTATAAAATGGGGGAGGGGGTGTCTTGAAAAAGGCTCACGTCGCTTTCCTAACAACAACGACGATCACTGTGCGCTCTGCCTCAGAAGAAGCCCCAGAGGCTTTTGCTGGTACCTCGAAGGCAGCCTTTAACGTCAAGCATTCATGGCGCTTCCCAGACAAAATGAGCAATAGCTACCCGACTGTCCACGTGAAAACATCAGTATTTAGAGGAAGGGTTTGAAAAATATGTTCGACTTGGCGGAAAGCGAAAGGAGGCACGCTTGCTCAAATATTATTAGGAGCAGACCTGATGACCGCAAAGTCCCTTTTCAGCATTCACCTCGACGCTTCGGGTGTATTTTCAAAGGGCAGGCTCCCCTTGAAGGGGGCGGAGGGAGAGAGAGAGAGCCAAGAATAGGCACGAAACCGACGGCTTGAAACTGACCAGGATCCCTCCGCTGGAACACACGCGCCCCACACCGCAGGTACAGAAGCCCACCCCAAGAGCACCATGGCGCGCACGCCCCGCAGAACTGTGCCAGACGCTTTTAGCAACAGGAATATCACTTTTCCCTCAGCCTGAGACTGGTTTACTCGCGAGTCAGGGCACTTAGGCTCGCAGCCAACAGACCTGCCCCTACTACATTGCACTATTTTCTTAAAATCAAAGGTTAGGCGGTGTGTGTGTGTGTGTGTAAGAGCAAATATTTCTCTCATTTTTAGCAGGAGCCAGCCAGAATTTCAACTCAATAAAGTTCTCTCTTTCTCTCTTCCCTTCCCGCTCTTCCTCTCTTCCTCTCTCTCCCGTTTGCCTTTCTCTTGCTGTAGAACCTTAGCATAAACTGGACGATCGTTGTACCTTGATCCTAAACATGATGGAAAAACTAGGTAAAAAAACCTTTTGCAGCACGACCTTCCGTCTGGTTGACAGTGAACTTCGCTGCACACAGCATATCGAAGCACTTAAACTCAAAGGCAATTTTTTGGGTGTCTCCCCCTCTTACCCATTGTAGCAATATTTGAGAGAAGAATGTTAAAACTGAGCTTTTAAAAATCAGAGCTGTTTGGGGTAATCCTATGAGCAGTTTGCAACTCCTATTTAGCCTTGACCAGTGTTCAGTAGTCATGCTGTCACTCTTAGAATTTATTCCAAGGCAATTTTAATGATAGCCTACTGGATATTTCAGTGGGAAAGTGAATCGTATGCTTTTCTTCCATTGAAATGAAGAGAACTTACAAACGCTGAACTGGATGTTATCAGTCCTTGGGGTTTAGCACTGAGAATCGATCTAGGTATTGTAGTATTAAAATTCTGGGCTCAAATCCAGTCCCATGCAGTTTCAATTGGAAGTAACTCCCACTGTTTTAGAATTACAGTCATAGAATCATGGGGAAGGGACCCTGGGGATCATCTAGTCCAACCCCTTGCAATACATGAATATGCAGTCCAAGGGATCAAACCTTGGCGTTATCAGCACCACACTCTTAATCAGTCGTTCTGTGGGTTTTACTTTGGAGAGACGTAACACCTGAATAGGGCCAGGTGTTAATTTCAGTGGGTCCGTTAATTTCAGTGGGTCTACTCTGAGTAGGACGAACATTAGACAGGACCAGGTGGGAAGAGGTAGCGCTTAGCTGTTCCACGTAGCCTCAGGGCTATGATTCCTCTAGGAAATATTCCTTCAGCCATCATGGGGCAGCTTAGGATGGGTCCACTCCAGACTCCAGTGGAGCTAGAATCCAACTCCACTCCGAGGTAAGTTTCTATTCACGAAGCTGCCTCTTCCCAGCACCTGTCCCACTGTTTCCATACTAAAACAGCAATCATGGGAAAAAGCCCATTGAATTCAGTGGGATTTACTTGTGAGTTCACTTGAACAATTTTGCAGTGTCCTGACCCCACGTCCATTTTACTGGAAGGTTAAAGAAATCCGGAATTACTTCCGAATAAGCTTGTGCATAACGACTTTAACCGCATTGGGAGTAAGACAAACTGAAGGCAAGGCTTTCTTGGAGTAAACCTGCATAGCGTCCATATGCATACTTACTGAAGAGTAATTCGCATTGCACTCCGGGGAACTTTGTTTTGGGTAAACTCCTGCTGCGTAAAGGCAGATTGCGCCTCTGGCACTTATTTTTTTAGGTGCCACGTGTGAAGGCTCTCGATGCGGGATAAATCAAATCGAGTGGGCTTTATTTCCGGGGCTGCCATTGTAATCGCGTTCCTTACAGAGTCCAAAGCGGGGGGTGCGGGACCTGATGATGTTGACCTTCAACCGGAGTCGTAGTTCATCAGTATCCCCCATCTCTGCAATGCAATGTAGACCCAGGCCAGGTTGAAGCCTCAGGTGTGAATCGGGATTGAAAGGTGAAGCCCCAAGCCCCCCACCGTGCACACCAACTTCTAGGAAAGGGATTTTGGGGTCTCTGCCTTAGTTTGCTTTTTCCTTTTGAAAATATGTGCGAAAGTCATTCCTTCTTATGTCCGTTTCATCAAGATAAGCGCAGATCTCCCGGGGAGCAAAGATTGAATCCACACGAGGAATATTAGCTCATCTCTCTCTGTTTGGAGAGCGACCTTAGATCCTCGCGCAAATCCGCATCCCGGGGAGGAAGTCATCAAAAAGCCGAACGTGCTTTGAAATCAACTCGGCTTTTTGCAGGAGGCGAAAGCAGGAAAGCGACCGCTGCCAGGCACACTCCCGATTTCCCCTCGTAATCTCTCTCCTGGACGCGACATTGACAGGTTTATGGCGCTCCGCGTTAAAGTCGGCCTCGAACCGCTTTGTGCGCCGAAAAGCGTACAGAGCGGCGCGTAATCGCCCTCGTAATCAACGGCTCGTCTAGAGAAGCCTTTGCCATGGTTTTAAAAAGAAACATTCTCTGTTTTCTAGGCATGTGTCATGAATGGCAGCTGAGCCAAGCAGCCACTATGAGATTATGGCTGGGCGAGTCAGTCGCGGAAATAAAGCGATTGTTGACACCAGGCTGGAGAGCCAAGGCAGGCTGAGAGCCTCAGCCATGGTCTCGCATTCCTCTCTCCAAATCTGGCACCCCTATATCACGCGCAAAGGTGCTGAGAGGCGGCCTTCGTTTTCTCTCGGTCAGATGAGTAAGAGCGCAATGTTGCAAAGCTGGTGACCTATAGCTGGGAGTAAGTCAAGGCGACCTGCTTGTTGCTGCTGTGTAAACAGGATGGGGTGCACGTGGTTCAGCCTGGGCTGGGTCGTGCCTCAAATATTTAAAATCTATCTTCCCATTGGTAACGCGGATTATCCTCACCTCAAGTGCTCAGAGGTTTTCCACGAAAATCAAAATAGTATATTAGCAGCTTTAAGGTTGCAGGGTGAAAGGAATACGCAGCTAGGTGAATTAGGATCGAAGCTGGTTTTGGGGAAAACGCACGAAAACTCACTATTTCCTAAGAAACCACAGAATAGGTATAGGCTGGGTAGGAATTGTTGCTAACGTCGAGTATGCAACGTTTCCAAAACCAGGGGTGGCGGCAGCGCAGTGGAGGCAAAGCAAACGACTTTTCGGCTACCATGTTTTGCCCGCTTGTCAGGGAGTAAGTCCCACTGAATTCGCTGGGACTTCGGCGGCTTTTCTGGGATGCCCTCTCGGTTCGTTCCATGTCTTCGATGATCAAATAGCTCGGGAGATAGTAGCAATCAGCTGAAAAAGCTATTAGACAGGTGATTTGCAAAGTCCACCAACACCTACACAATGGAACATCATGTACAGCCGCAGTATACCCGATTGGAGGTGGGCAATTGGGAGGGGTTCGTGCCCTTCCTGTGACCTTCGCGTCTGGAGGACTGCTGTTTGAGCCGGAGTGCTGGAGGAGGTCTCCAATCCTATATGCACGCTTCCCTCGGAGTAAGTCTCATTGAACCCCACTGGGAGACTTGCTCCTGGGCGAATTGGCCACAGGGTTGGCTTGCAGGTGGACCTTCGGTCTGGTCCATGAAGGCTTTCCTTGGGCTTCGATTGCACTGAGGAACGCAAAGAGGGGTGCATAAATGTCATGGATATTTTTTTTGAGATGTACTCATCGATGCCTATTCGGGATGTATTTTCTAGGCTGGGGCGGGGAAGGACAGTTTCACCTTTTCTTCATTTGACACTCTCATCTTTTCAGACTCACAATCCGGACTCGGGCAGTGGCTGAAGACTGGTACCATGATGATAGGTCCCTTTTGACTTTATTATATCTGAAGGAGCGTCTCCACCCCCATCGATCTACCCCGACACTGAGGTCCAACGCAGAGGGACTTCTGGTGGTTCCTTCATTAGGAGAAGCCAAGCTACAGGGAACCAGACAGAGGGCCTTCTCGGTAGTGGCACCCGCCCTGTGGAATACCCTCCCACCAGATGTCAAAGAGAACAACAACTACCAGACTTTTAGAAGACATCTTAAGGCAGCCCTGTTTAGGGAAGCTTTTAATCTCTGAATTATTGTATTTTAATATTGTGTTGGAAGCCACCCAGAGTGGCTGGAGAGGCCCAGCCAGATGGGCGGGGTATAAATAATAAAATTATATTATTATTATTATATTATTATTATTATTATTATTATTATTATTATTATTACAGATCCGAAGCAGGGGGCGGGGAGGGGGGAGAGAGAAACGGTTCGTGCTGGGCAGAGGCTGTAGAAAAAAACGGCAGGAGCCTTTTGGACTGGGTGAAGCAGACAGCCAGCGCCCCCGCTTCCGCATTGCCCCCAAATAACGCGCTTACTCTCGGCGTCTTTTGCGCGGCTGGAGCGCGTTCAAGCTTTAGCCTTTGTGAGCTGGTCTTCCTCAGCCCGCTTCCCTCCTCCCGACCTGGGAAAGCGACCTTTGCTTGGAAACTAGACTGCAGAGGCCGATTCCCCCCACCCGGGCAAAGGCGGAGGCTTTGGTCACCCACTCCTAGAGCTAGTCCCGTACCCTGCCCCTGGACAACAGAGTAGCAGGATTAGTCGCGGCGGGGAGGTTACTCGGCGAGCCACCTAGAAAACCTGGATCCATCAATATTGGGACTTTCGCCAGGTGGGGCAAGCCACCTGCGGAGCCTCGATCTCTTGGGATCCTTTGACTGCTGCACTTCCAAAGAAGACTCGGTGAAGTCGCATCAGGGCTCCAGGGGTTTTTGTTTTGTTTTTTGGTCGTTTGTTGTTGTAGTAAATTAACAAAAAGGAGGGCATCGTGAAATTGGCCATCCTGAAAAGGAGCTTTGTTAGGGAACCGTGACATTTCAGGATCTTGGCCAGAGGGAGAATGTTGTGCTCGCCTCCCAAGAGGCTGCGAGGAGCTCGCACATTCCTCCAATGCGACTCGGACCAATGAGGAGCGCCGCCCTGGCTCTGCTGGCGGAGATCCTAAACCGCTGGCTTGGGAACAAGCTTCAAGCTGATTTCAATGGAATTATTTCCAAGTCCGTGTTGTTATTTCCGATCGGGGTGTTCCTGTTGCATATCCAAGACAGGAACACTTCATGCCCATTAGCTATCCCGTAACACGTTTTAAGCAGCCGTCCATGCTCGCAACTACTGGGTTTTTCTAGACGTCGCCAATGCGTGGCAAGGGGCGGGATGCGGATTCCAATCCGCCTTAAGGGCTTTGGCTACGGAGCCCCACAGTGCTATTTATGCACAACAAATTAACACCCGAAATAAACCTCTGTGTTTGCAATCAACGTCTTCCAGGAATTAGATTTGTGCCTATAAATTCTAGAAAATAAGACAGTCGGACTAATATGCTCCCAAACACAAACAATTATTGCCAGTGGGATTTATATCTTACTGAAAAGTTTTCAAGCCGAAGTACGCGGACTAACTGAAGTGATGCTGAACTCACTTACTTGATAGTAAGATCTTTTCAAAGCAGTTGACCTTACGTGCAAGTAAACCTGCGTATGTTTAGATATATGCCCACTGAAGTCGAGGGTAGATGCTCTCTTTAAATCCCTGGAGATTTTACAGTTTAACTGTGCTGTTTAACTGTGCTGTGGAAGAAATCGGGAAAAGTGGATCGCAGCGGCCTTTGCCGTTTTTGGCAACGGGATAATGCGCCTCTTTACTCGTTTGAGTTTAGGATCAAAACAACGACTATTCTGGCAAAGCAGACCGACAAATCCAGTTAGATGCGCCATGTATAGCCATATATATATACCCGATGAACAAATCAATAATGCGTCCAAATATATTTTACACCACCAACAAAATTTAATAACTTACAATTCATTGGAATTTAGTATTTCAGGAAGTACTTTTTCTCGCCAAGCGAACTCGATCACGTTCCCTCAGAGACACACCCCCACTGGGTTCAATAGCAAATGTATTTAAGATTGCAGTCTAAATTATCCTCTCCGTACATTTCGCGATCACAGCTTTATACACAACCCAGTTCAGTCAGTTTGAACTCTACTTAATCCATGAAAGTCCCGTTGTGCCTCAGGCTCCTTGCCCTTGTTCCCAAAATGTCATTTGGGTTTGAAGAATCCTGTATTGTTTGAATAGCAGGTTTTTGTTGTTGTTGTTGTTTAAATCCGTTTTAATATATTAATAAAAGAGCAAGCTCTGTAGTGGAACCTAAGCAAGCGAAGAAGGAGCTAACCCACCTGCAACTGGTGACACAACCAGCCAACGTGCTGTTTAATGGTAGCAGCGTTTTTGTCATTGTTTGGACAAGTCGATCAAGTTCAACGACAGATTGGCTGCTGACTTCCACGTCTAATTCGCTGGCTTATTTCGGAACCCGTTTGGAAAAGGAGCATTTAAAAATATCCACCCGTCTTCCTTGGTCAGGCTCAGTCCCTTCTCCGTGGATAATCGCAGGCTTACGTTCTAGCAAACAGCCGGTAGCGAGAAATGCGCGCCTCCCCGGAGTTCGCCTTCAATGAAACAAGAAAAGGGGAGAGCTGTACGCGCGCATTTTGAGTTCCATAAATACTCGCGCCACCCTGGAAAGGCAAGGCAATAAAATCAGTTCCTTGTCTGTAAGGAATAAGTCGAGTGGAAGGAGATGCTAAGCAGGCAGGGCCAAAACTATAGCCGGCTGGGAACGAATTTTGGGAAATTGACACCAAAGAGTGCCTGGGAAAGGCACCTTGTCAGTTTCATACAAAACATAGCTACAGAATACCCTAACAGCTAGAAACTATAGACTTTTCTTTAAAGCTGCAAGCTTGCAAAGGAATTGCTCCTAAAGGCAGGTGAATGTTCTCAGATAGCGAGGCTGCGTGAATATGGAGGAGGGGCGGATAACGGTTGACCCCCCCAAAACCGGTATGATCCTCCCCATATGTACTCATCCTGCTCTGATCAAGACGACTTGCCCTTGAAAGTAGTTAACGTTTCAACTATATCTGATGGTGGGAGGAAATTCGGTGCAAATCTTAATATATAATAATAATAATAATAATAATAATAATAATAATAATAATAATAATATCCTAGAGCTACGTTGCTGACCCGCTGATCAGACGATTCTCCCTGGGAAGCTCAGCTGCTGAGAAGAGGGCTCGTAGGGAGCATATGCTACAGAGAGAGGCAGTGACTTCCTTCTGACAACAACTTTTGCCCACCTGGAAAAGAGGTCCCTATGGGAGGCAAGCCCCCTACGGTGCCCCCTAGGCTGCCAGGCTGCCTTGCCCTCCCTCTCTCCTCCTTGCTTCCTGTCCTGTTCCGTTTCCCTCTCACGCGCAGTGCGGATCTTTCGCACTTTCTTTCAAGCAACCTTTTCTCGAGCCCGCTTTGTAGCCTGCAGGAGTCCGACTCCGCCGCCTTCCCTTCTCCACTTGCCCCCCGCTCCCCCGGTGCGAGGGTCCTTTCCCCCTCCCTCCCCTGCAGAGCATTAGCTCAGTCGATGGCCATCTCCAAAGGCGCCTAATCGAGGCGGACCTGCGAGCTTAAGGGCTGACGACGCAGCGCAGCAGCTGCGCTTTTCAGTGCACTCAGATCTGCGCCCCGAGCCCTCCGCCGGCCTCGGGAGTAGGGGAGGCCGTTTGCCCGGGAAGTCTCTCTCTCTCTCTCTCTCTCTCTCCTCTCTCTCTCTCTCTCTCGGGGTTATCTCAGGGGACTGTCTCCCTCCCCTCGCGCACACGCTCCTCCTGGCCAAGAGCCGTCTTGCGATCGAGCCGACACCCTCTCGCAGCCGGTTCAGGAAAGGCACCATCTCGCGAAACACAGCGAGACGTCTGCAGCCCGGCCCGTATTAAAAAAAAAAAAAAGCGCGGGGTTGGGTTGGGTTGGGTGGGGGTCTGGCTGGTTGCCTGTCGTAGCCGCGGGAATCCGTCCTGAAGAAAGAAGCTTTTCAGAGCGATCTCACCTCCAGCCTCCTCTTGGAAAAGGAAGCGGCCCCGGCTCGCTTCTCTTTGCAAAATATCTTCTGATCCCGCTTTGCGCATCTCCAGGCTGCGAGAAATGGACATCAATGGCCTCCGCTTGCCTGCTGGGACCCTTTGGAGACATAGATGGAGCAAAGCCAGAGAAAAAAGAAAATGTGGGGTGGGGTTTTTGGGGGAGGGTGGGGGGCAAGCAGCTTAGGTCCCGGGCTGCAGCCAGAGGATATTTTCCCCCTTTCCTTCGTAGCTCCCCCTCTCCCTGGTGTAGAGGATCTTGTTTCTGCGCTGCAAAGTCTCCCTCCCCGGCTATACACCCGCGCGGCCCGATCTTATCAAGAGCCGAGGCCTATAAATCAGGGGAGCTCGTCTGGCGATGGTGGGGGCGCGGGGAGAGCTTTCCAGCCTCAGATCCAGGGCGAAGCACAAACTGGGAACGATTGGGGGGGGGGGCTCAAACACGCGCGCACACGCGCGCAGGAGGGCGGAAAGGGGCGACCAGCCAAGTGAAACTGACCAGAGGGAGCCTTGTATCCGTTCTGTTTTTGACTGGGGGACGCGAAAGGGAAATCCCATCCGGGAAGCAGAACGCGCTAAGCGCAGGCCGTGGAGAGCCGAAGAAGAGCCTCGAGGCCGCCCTGGGCCCAGGCAGAGGTATCCTTAGGAGGCCCCGTTTGAACCACGTCTTCTCGCTCGTCCCGGCGGTCCCGGCGAGCCTATCTTGTGTGGTGGCGCTGAAAGCTGCGGCTGAAGGCCGATTCTCTCTCTCTCTCTCTCTCTCTCTCTCTCTCTCCACCGCCCCCCGCCCTGCGCAACCCCCGTTCCTTCCTCCCCTGCAGTTTTGCTAGCTGACTGCCTTGTTTTGGGAGAAGGGGCGCGCCGCGAATGCAGCAGACCCGCCACGTGGCTTTCATTTAGGAAACACCGAGCGAGCCAGCAACTCGCTGCGCCGAGCGCGCTTTCTCTCAGATACCTTCTCCTAGCTCCCTGGCAAAGCGAGGCCGAGGGGCCCC
Organism: Lacerta agilis; assembly: GCF_009819535.1. Taxonomy (NCBI): domain Eukaryota; kingdom Metazoa; phylum Chordata; class Lepidosauria; order Squamata; family Lacertidae; genus Lacerta; species Lacerta agilis. Next base: position 37,206,195 of record NC_046321.1, on the reverse strand, counting down.
GAGGATGGCCGAAGGGCCAGGGATCTTCAAGCCGAGGGAGAAAGAGGAGGAGGAATCCAGCAAAGGCCGATCGGAGCTCCCGACTCGGCGTAAGATGAACGCCTCCAAAACAAAACAAAAAAAACACCCACACTATTATTTGTGCGCCGTGTGTGGCTTTCTTGCTGCAGTCCCAACTGCTAGATCTCTTCATATCTGATTCTTTTCCCCCCTTCCTTTCTCCATCAGGACTTTTCACAGTGGGAAGAAGGCATTTTTCAACCTCACCTCCACTAAACACGCCGACTTGGAATGAAGGCCTCCCCCCCTCCCCCGTTTGCAATCATTTCTCTCCTGCACACGGAAGCAGCTAGCTTCTGGTCGTAACCCGGACTAGGTGTGTAGAAAAGGTTGGGCTTTGGGAAGTCAAGCATTGCCAGCGGCTGGGATACAGATAGCGATCTGCACACCATTCAAAGTGGTGGTGTAAAATGGTGTGTGTGTTTGCGCCCGCGCGCACACACACCACCACCCAATGAAAACCTCCGTTGGAGAACGTCCAGTACAGACAGTAGCAGGAGCCGACGGATTAATGCCCAGGCCGCCTCGCACCTTGAGCCAATGGCAACGTTACTATGTGCTGCAATAGACCTCGAAATCCTATAAGAATCTCCGGAAAATGGCAATTGTTTTATAGTTTCATAAAAGACTGAAGAATTATTATATTATTATTATTATTATTATATTAGTATTATTATTATTATTATTAAATACACGCCCGCAAATCTGGGCTACAACCCACTGCAGTGATGGATCAAAATGGGGGCTATGAGGAAGAATATTTATAGGCTGATTGTGGCCATTTCTGCTGGTGGATCATAATGATCCCTTAATGCGGGTCTCATTATATTGGTTTATATTGGTCATTTCATTAGAATGGTGTAACAAAAAGCAAGCAAAACACAAGCAAACCGCCCTGAGGACTTTACAATGTTGACACCCCCCCCATTTTAAGTACATGCCTTGGATGTCTATTCTCAGTCTCGTTTAGGCCCAGGGGACACCCCGACCTAGGAAATCCCGCCCCCTTCTTTGAATTGTCTGTCACATTCGTTGTTAGGCCCATTGAAATTAATGGGGCTTATTTAATAAACTTAACTAAGTTAGGTCCATTAATTTCAATAAGTCTACTCCGAGTAAAAATCTTAGCTAAATATCGCCCTTAGAATTAATGAAAATTCTTAGGGTCTTTTGTGAGTAAACTTAGTTGAATACAAATGATGGTGATGATTATATAAAGAAGAAGAAAGGTGTTAGATGAAGGCTAGGTTTTGAAACGACTAGGAAAATGATTGACGATTTGTGCCTCAGGCCAGGGGCTTCCTCCTCCCGCCCCCAGCAAAAATCCTGATCGCCTGTGTATCCCTTCTGACGTCCACACAACAGCTGTTCCCAAAAGCCTCTCCTATACATCTCGACTTCGTCGCAAAGTGCGAGAAAACTTGTGATGGACGTAATCAGTGCCACCGACCCGCAGGCGTTTCTGATGCCCGCTTAAAACGAAGCAAACAAAATACAGTACTCCAGCGACTTCCAATGAGGAAAGCAGCATCGGTTATTTATTTAACCGCAGTCCCTATGAAAGAGGGCGAGGAGAAGGCAGAGACATATGGAGAGATATCGGCAGGTCGAACCCATCGATTCTGCGCTGCAAGAAACGTTCCAGATAGGAATCGAGGCTGCTAAGAAAGGCCGCAGGGAGACGAAGCGTCACATGATTCCGACGATCATTTGACACGCAAAAGATCGCTGCTGGCAGATTAATTATTGACGGGGGCGGGTTTGGTAGGGAAGGAATGGAGAAAAGGGAATGGTGCAGCATTGGAATGTCAGCCCCTCCTAGCAAACACTTCTGAAATAAAGAACAAGGGTTAATATTGGACAAGGTTGTTTTATAGATGAACGATTGTCAGAATTATGTGCATTTACTAGCATAAATAACAAAACACTTTGGAGGCATTTTGTGTGTGTGATGGGGTGGGGATGAGCTTTCCTACCTGCCCATATCTTAAATAAATGGTTAACCTTTAAGGTACCACAGGGACTCTTCATTTTAAAAAATCGGTATATAAAGTGGTTAACAATTTGTAGCTCCCTTATCTGAAGTTCCTGCTGAAAACCCTGATGCACACGCATGCTTGAAATATATCATATCTAAACTTGAAACACACATGTGAGCCGATTAAATATATATATATTTCAAATAAGGAAAAATGCCTCCGCCTTTTGGTTGGCGGAGCCCTGCTATATCATTAATAAAGAACAGTATTTAAACTTTGGGGGTGCTCCTTCCCCTCCTCCTCAAACTAACCGGATCAAACTGTTGCTTTCTATTGCTTACTTTGAAATATTCCCCTTGAAGCCAACGGGGGCTCCTCTGGAGTCAGTGACTTGAGAACGCTTAGTAGCCGATTGCAGTCCTCAACGTGTTTCCTCGCGAGGAAGCAAACGCCAAGGATTCTTCTCCAGCAGGCTTACAGATCTGCTTCCGGCTGTAGGCCGTGTCCTAAAAACGTTTCTCGGAAGTAGAGAATATATTGCAGCCTTGTATGGAAATCATACCTGTTGAGGGGATCGCTGCCCACAAGCAACGCAATATCGGACCCGGAGTTGGAAATCCGGATGTAATGAGACCAAGGGCGACTTACTTCCGAGTTAAAGGCGCAACGCTCCTTCGGGGATGGTGACCCTCCGACTTTATTTCTCCGCATCCTTGAAACCCGGGCTTTCCAGACGCTGTTGGCAATTATTACCCTTCTTCACCTTTCTCGCACCCAGCCAGGACCCCTTTCGATTCTCTTGGCGATTCCCACACAGGTCCCCAGCCCCGAAGTGTAACTCTCCGGAGCTGCCGCTGCAGTTTGGCAACGCGTCGCGGGAACCCCCCTTTTTCTTCCTCTTTTCGTTTACAGCAAAGTCCAGAGACCGCGGGACACCCTCCCATCCCGCCTCCTCCGCCACGCTCCTCGGCCTTCCTTGTGCTCCAGATCGCCGGCCCGTTTCCTGCTGCCCGTTCATACGGGCCGAAAGCAAACCAGAGTCCCTCCGGATCGCGGCGGCATCGCGGGCGAGGGAGGGGGAGAAGGCAGGAAGAAGGCAGGGGGTGGGGAAGACTCCTCTCGACTTGCAGAAGTCAGGGCGAAATGTGAGTTGGCTGCGGTTGGCCAGGGACTCTTCTCCGACCCCCCTCCCTCCATCATTCGCTTGTCTACCCATCCGCTCTGGGCCGCCGAGGTTGCTGCGGGGAGTGGAGAGCGAGGGGGCCAGAGACGGGGTGGAGCCAGCGGAGGCCGCAGTTTGGGAAGGTTGCGCAAGAAGCCCCTGCTGCGCTTCAAGATATAAAAGCGCCGTCGAGGCGCCTCCGCCGCAGCACCAGCGACTGCAAGAGCAGCAGCAGCAGCAGCAACAACGACGTCGACTGGCCAGGCGCGACCGCGGCTCCGTCGAGGATTATGGAGTTCCTGAGCGACAAATTCGGCCTCAAGAGTCCCCCGGCGGCGACGGGCAAAGGAGGCGACTTCTACCTGGCCTCCGGGGGCCCCCTCGAGCACGTAATGGAAGCGCTGGACGGCGGAGAGGCCTTCTACGGCAAAGGCGGAGGCAAATGCGTGACCCAGGCCGCCTATAACCCGCACACCAGGCTGGACAGGGCGTCCCCAGGCAGGGACGGCTCCGGTGAGTGAAGGGCTGGCCGGCACCGCGGCAGGTAGTCCGCCTGCACTGCGGCCCAGGATCTGGGGCTAGTGTGTAGGGTGCGGGGTGGGGAGAGGGTGTCCCAAAAGCCGTCCGGGATCCGCTGCTTGGAGCGGCTGTCCTCCGGAAAGGGGTGGCTTGGCCTTCTGTGTAAACGGGATCCGGGTCGGCGAAGCGAAGCGGGTTCTTTTGGGCGTCTGCATGCCGAACGTTTCTGGAAAACTGATTTTTTTGGGAGGGGCAGTTCTCTCCTCTCCAGCAAAGCTCCCCACATACACACACGCACGCACAGCAGGCCGGACAAGATTGGGGCCCAATCCACCGCAGATTTGGAGTGTTCTTCTCGGGAGAACACCCCCCCTCTTTTTGATCTCATAAGAATCTGGGGCGCAAACGCGGTTTCCTAAAATGTGATGGCGCCTTGGAGGCACCTCGAGCGGGGATGCTTCTCCCTTTGTGGAGAAGCCTCGCCACAGATGGTCGCCACCTTAGTTACAGAATTTAGATTAGTTTATCCGCAATCCCAACAGCCCTGGCCAGCTAGAAACATCCCGATCCGAGGACTTGGAAGCCCGCAAAAAACGGATAGCTAAAACCGGTTTGCTTTGGGGAGGAGAGTGTTTTTAGACGGGCCGCTCATTAAATGATGAAAACGAGATAAAAGTTGACAATGTGAAGGTGATGCTCCTCTTCTGTTGCATTCCGATTTGACTTTAACTGACTCCCGTGCCTGTAATTCCTCCGTCGGAAGTTGCGGCAGACGCCAAGAGCTCCATACAACCAAGATTCATCCCACCAGCAGCCGGATGCCTTCCGACGGCCTCGGGCTTTTCTTCTTCCCCTTTTAAAGTCCTCCTTCGGGTGTCACGCAGCTTGGAGGCGTTCAGCTGCCCTTGCTTTTCTAGATTCCCCCCCCCCCCGGGCTTTTTACTCGTGAGCTCTGAAGCTGCGTCCCGCAGGACCTCAGTCAGATCCGCTTCCCCGCTCATCCCTGTCTTTACGGGTATAAGAAAGAAGGTAGCCCCCAAAGTCAGCATTTCAAAAAGAAAACACTCCCCTGACTCCTTTCCTTCTCCGTCTCTTCCCTGAAAGCCAAATCTGTGGAAGGATTTACAGCCGGAGTCTGGAAGGAGAAGGAGGGACAATAACGCAAAACAGAGAGAGGAACCGCGGAAGGACGCACATTTCGGTCTTGCCCTGCTATAGATTAAAATGGGCCTTTAACTTTGCGCGTGTATATATAGAAAGAGAGGTTGCAAAGGCTTTTGGCTACTACTGTTATTACTCCTACTACTATTAATAGTAGCCTACCCCGCCCATCTATCTGGATTGCCCCGACACTCTGGGCGGCTTCCAAGATATTTAAAACACAATAAAACTTTACACTACAATAATGCCTTTATCAATCTAGTGTGCGAATGCGTTTACCCACGTATTATCTTGATCATCTTCTAAATCCGTCTGTCATCCATCGGTTTTAAGCAACACAAACATAAACGGATAAATTAATAATACTGTATCATCATATCGACTAAATTATAACGACAGGCAAAACGGTGGCGCGCAGTTTAGTTACACAACAGAAGGAAATAAGGAAGGCATTTAACTGTCAGCAACAGAAAAAAGTAACAGCCAAGTATCGCAGGGAGTCGCGAATAAGCCGAAATGATCCTTCGGGGGCGGCTAAAATGTCCCAAAGCAACGAGAGAGCTCTAATGAGTGTGTATGTCCATTATGAATGCTATTAGGTATATCAGCGCATTTTGTATCTTTATGCTATTACTGAGGAAATTAGAAGCCGAAATGTTTAACTGCCCGACTTACTTCTCTCACTCCCCACACGCCAAATATTAATATACATATTTCCTCCTGATCGGCTGCATTCGTCCAGGATCCGGAGTGTATTTGAATGCAGCACCGTTTTTCTGATCTTCTCTCACACTACATTATAGCGACAATATTATGTCGCATCCGATCCATAATGCGGTTAAACTATAGTGCTTGAATCTGACGCCAATGGTTTTAAATTCAAATATTATATCCGCTTTTTGGAGATCAGTCGCTCGCCCTCCCCATCTTTGTCCACTGCTACTTTCTTTACTTTATACTTTTCTTGACTGAAAACAAAATAAACGAATAAACAAACAAAAACGACTACGGAAGGAGCAAGTAGGGAATACTTTCTCCCAAAATCCCGTCGGCCCCCTTTACCCTTTCGCTTAATTTTCTACTCACCGGAAGTGCTGGCTAAGTTCGCTGGAACATCTGGTCGTGTCTGTAGAAAGCCTCCAGTCTGCGAACTCTCCAGAAAAACGTGAGATCACAAACCAAAATGCCAATCCATACCGTCTTAAAAAGCACACAATTTTTCAGATCGTTATTGGCCAGTTTCCTCCTCTTCCTCACCGTCTGAAATGATGGTGACAACAGTCCTACAAAATATGCAAGCCATTACATTTGGTAGTACCATAGAATCATAGAATTGGAAGGAACCGGCCAGGACCATCTAGTCCAACCCCCTCCAATGCAGAAATATTTTGCCCAACTTGGGGGTCGAACCCACGACCCTGAGATTAAGAGTCTCATGCTCCACCGGCTGAGCTATACCACTTGGTGTTAAAACCAAGGGACGCGTCGAGTAGGGAAAAAAAAAATCTCGTGTCTACTCGGAAGTAAATCTCGTAGACTTCAATGGGGCTTACGCGTCGGTAAGTGTGCCCGTTTAGTTGCTGCCGCGGGTCATGTCAGTGGCAATTATACTTCCGCCCCTTATTTATAGACGCCATTTAAACTTCCGGTTCTTGATGAATTCACTTGCCTTTGGGCATCATCTGTATCCTTTCTTACACCTTCCTGATCCTCGAGGCAATCGTGACTTGCAAATAAACCCCACAGATTTCCATTAGCATTGGTTGGAATGGGGCTCGTTAAATGTTCCGGGGTGGGGGGGGGAGAAGACTGTGCTGCGCGTGTTACATTATGTAGCAAAATCTATAAAAACTGTCGCAAAATCTACAAAAACCTGCTTTCAAACACCCAGTTTTTCATCTCAGAATGCGGGCGCGACATTCTCTTCCTCCTTCCTCCTTTAACCTGCTCGCTGCCGTGTGTGCTTTCAAGCCGACAAACCAATGCGATGTGAAATGTTTATTGCAACCTCGTTCAGTTTAACGAGGTTGGAGATCTTTCCCATTATATATAGCGTATGTTAAAGCAAGGCGATTAAAAAAGGAAATTAAGCCAAACGATAAAAGAAGCTTGTCTGAAACCTTTTTATGTCTTGTAAAGTGGGGTGGATTTTCTTGCTAGCAAATGTTCGCCAGGCCAAAGAGATCACAGCAGAATTTTGATTCTGTTTGTTTCAACGTTAGACTCAACATTTGCCTGCAATTTGCCTTGACTGTGAAATCTAAAAAACGATCAGCTCTGTTTATAGTTCAATATTTGGAACAGTAACGAAGAATATAAAAAGGAGGGAAGTATAAGGAAAATTTTGTAATTCCATGCATAAATCTGCCTAAAAACGTCTAAATAGTAACAAGCGACACATTTATTATCCTGCAGCAAGAGGTCTGTAAATAAGATTCTTATTCTGAATTATTGGAATGCTGGATAAAACATTTTGGAATAGTAAACCTAAAATAAAAAAGAGAATCAATACTTCAGTAGGAAGCACGAGTACAGCACAAACCTATGTGGCAGAATATTCTTCTAGGTAAGTTTTTAGATCACAGTCGTAAGAATCAGGGTTTTTTTTATATATCAAAATGCAATATTTTCCTTGGTGCTTATAATAATGGAATCTGTTTGGTTTTTTAAAAATAAAATTAAAAAACACTCCCCTTTTAATATTGTTTGACAGCAAATTCACACATCTTCCAAAGGCAATCATTTTAAGTGTGTAGGACAAAAGTGGGGGAAAAGACCCACAAGATCCCCGGGGAATCTAAGATTGCATGTTTATGATAGGTTTGCCATCATTTGTATAGGTTTGGTTCTTATTTCAATTTGAGTCAAGGACAGTACTAGAGCATTTAACAGAAAGTAATACTATTGGTAGAGTGTAAATCGTTGCTGGTTAGCTTCCTTAAATTGGGTACTTTAACTATATTTTCTTAAGAACTTCCTTAAACTGGGTACCTTAACTCTATATTTTTAAGAACTTATTGCTGAGAAGACTTGACCAACTGTGAACTCCTGTTCTATTTTATAGCCCCAAACTACATTTACTCAGAAGTAGATCCCTATTAAAGTCAATAGGAAATGTGTTTGCAGCCTTACTTGGGTGCTAGCTTCACTGATTTCTAAGCAAGTGTGCTGTTCTAGTTTGCAGCCTGTGTCTGGTTAAAATTACAGCAAATGAACAGGAGGGCGTAAAGAAATTACAGGGAGTGGCAGAGAGCGTTAAAACAATCTTGAAAGGGCAGCTTGGGTGCCATCCTTTGTAATGTTTTACTGCCCTGAAGGACTGGAATTTCTCTACGCCCCACCTGTCAAAAAATAAAAAAGGGGGGGGGAGAGTTGGAGATCATTCAAATCTTGTAACAGGCTGCATCAGTTATCTCAGAAATATTTAGCAAAAAAAAAAGCTGGGAATTAGTTCAGAAGCTAAAGGGGGAAAACACTTTAATCCTTATCTCGGACAGCAAGTGTTTTTTCAAAGATAAATGGTTCTTGTAGGGCCAGTGCAAAAATATAGGAAATAATCCCTTTGACTGAGTTACGATTTTGAAGAGAATCCCCACCACTTTGTAAAAAAAAATACACCTTAATTAAAAGCAAAGCCACTATACAAAACCAAGAGCATTTTAAAAAAAAGTGGGGCGTTTTAATTTCCTTTCACTCCCTTCATTATTCTTGATTCGTGCGTGCGCTTCTTTTCCCCACATACCTTTCTTATACACTTCCCTCCCTTAACAATTTTAAGCTACTATACTAGTTTAAAAAATGAAATAGTTTGGAAATTCATCCAAAGCAAAGCACTTTATAAAAAAGTTTCATTGTCATATTTTTTCGGGTCTCTGCATATTACTCAGATGGAATTCTCTTCCTCCCAGGTAAGCATACAAGGGGCTATTGCTGAAGTACTTGGGTGTGAAAGCTGAAATAGGTTTGGTAGGGACAGGAATGAACCTAAGCACACTTCTAAGAACAGATGCATAGGATTGCAATGTGCCTTTGCAAGTCTATTTTGATCTGATGTTTAATACTACTACTACTACTACTACTGCTACTACTAATAATAATGATAATAATAATATATATGCTGCCTGTCTGACTGGGTTTTCCCAGCCGCTCTGGGTGGCTTCCAACAAATCAAAACATTAAGCACAGTAAAACATCCAACATTAGAAATTTCCTATTACAGGGCTGCCTTCAGATGTTTTCTAAATGTCAGATTTCCTTGACTTCTGATGGGAGGGCATTCCACAGGGCAGGCATGACTACTGAGAAGGCCCTCTGCCTGGTTCTCTGTAACTTTGCTTCTCGCAGTGAGGGAATCGCCAGAAGGCCCCCAAAGCTGGATGTCAGTGTCCAGGCTGAACGATGGGGGGCGGAGACGCTCCTTCAGGTTTATAGTGTCAATTATTTGGTTTGCTTGCACTGCAAAATGCACAGTTGTGATCTTAAATGTAGGCACCTCAAAGCAAATTCTCTTTGAATCTCCATGGGACTTACTTCCAGGTAAACGTGGTACCCGGCACTTTGCGAGAATGTATTCCAATAGCATGACTTAGACAGCAACCTTATAGATCAGGGCTAGCCAATGTGGTGGACTACAGGTGCCACCGTCCCTGCCCATTCCCCAAGCTGGCTGGCGGTGATGGGAGTTGTAGTCCAACAAGATCTGGAGGGCACCACACTTGGTGGACACTTTCCCTGGGAGTAAGTCACATTGAACTCCAGTAGGCATGCTGAGGGACAAGAAAGGCATGGCTAAAGGCAGTTGTTAATATAAGCAGTCTGTGATTCTGGCATGGAAGCTTCATCTTCCGCTGCAGCCATTCCAATAATAATTCCACCCCTCCTCCCCACAAAATGCTTCCAAATTTAAAACGAAAGGAACCCCAAACCAAGCTTGTTTCCCCTTTGCTGTACAGTGAACTATGGAATTACCAAAGTGGAAGGCCAGCCGCTTCACACCGAGCTGGGGAGACCACTGGACAACTGCAGCAGCCTTCGCATGTCCCCCGCCAAAGGGATGCAGGAGAAAGGCGAGCTGGACGAACTGGGAGATAAGTGCGACAGCAACGTTTCCAGCAGCAAGAAGAGGAGGCACCGGACCACTTTTACCAGTTTGCAGCTGGAAGAGCTGGAGAAAGTGTTCCAGAAGACGCACTACCCCGATGTTTATGTACGGGAGCAGCTGGCTCTGAGAACAGAACTCACCGAGGCCAGAGTTCAGGTAGGAGCAGCGGTTCCATCCAAAAACAAAGCCGCTCATTCTGGAGGCTAAAAAAGCTCATTAGGCTGAGCAAGAGCCTTGTCTGAATTATCCCTCATACAGAGGGAGGATGTTGTGTTTCGATCTGAGGCCGGGCCAGCTGACTGTGCGTCTATTTTGGTAGCTTTGCTACTCAACCAGTAAGGCATGTCAGCAGTCATAATACTGAACAGATTGTTTCAAGGGCTTCACATCATTTCAAGTCCCACACAGCTTTAGGTACCAGACTGGATGCCTCTTCCTATAGGTGCCTATCTGGGTCTTAAGATCTTGCAAAGTGGCTTTTCTCCTCTGAGTATGGTCTCCTTTTGAGCCATGAAACAGACGGAGAGGGGCCTTCTCACTGGTGGCTCCCCATTTCTGTGAAATGCACTCCACAAAGAGGCTAACCTTGCAGCAATATTAATGTCATTGTGGTATGAGATGAAGGTTTTCATATTCTGCCAGGCCTAGTTAAAACAACAACCCATCACTTTTAAGTAGTTTTTTTATTATCTCATTTTGGCAATCTTACAGAATATTATATGTCAGTTCCTCTTCTGGTATTGGGGAAAGAGGGTTAGCAACTCAGTGCATTGCCATCTTGTTGAGTAATAGCCATTGTTTATTGAGTAATATTTGTAACTGTTACCTCGGCTTGTTTTTAATATTTTGTTGTGTGTCACCTAGAAGCCGAGGTATTAGGTGACAAATAAATTTGATAAGTCATAGTCATCACCACTAGCAGCTGTTTTTTCAGCAACTCTCACAACAGTCCTGTAAGGTGGACCAGGGTCAACGGTCTGAGACTAAAGCGCAACGGCTTGCTTAGGGACATGTACCAAATTTGTGGGTTTTGAACTGAGCCAGACTAGCCCTATTTCACATATTCAGGGCTTTATTTCTGGATGGTGCCGAAAGCGCCTTTGTGCCTTTGCTGCACTATTTGCATTCTGGATGTGGATGATGTTAATGAGGGATAGAGAGTGGAAGAGAGGAACGCATAGTTCATGCAATACATTAACATTATGGGCTCTGGAAATGCAAATGCCAGTGTAAGCAATCACACATGACAAGGATTTGCATCTGCAGAAGGGTTATACAGTGTTGCACAATAGCTACCCACAGTCTCTAAAGGGTTGTAATTACAATTTTTACGTCTCCGAACCATTCTAGTCAGTGAGCTGACGCTGGTTGCAGTGTGGAATTAGCAGCATTTTACTGCTAATTACTTCTTCTTCTTTGGCGATCACTCGTAGCCGAGTAAGATTGTCTTCCATGAACATGGTTTTAACAAGTGAGTCCGTAAGTGACTGTGGAGGCCAATTCTGGATCCACACGTCCTTCCACAGTGGGGACATTGGTTTCTGGGTGGGAGTTGATCATGGTGAGGGTTTGCCAAATGTGCAGTCCACTTAGCACGTTTTCCCCTTTCATCATATCGGTATCAATGAGGTGTTTTAAAAAGGATGGAATCTTGTATCCTATGGTCTATTGCATTAACCTGACTGGCTTCTATGCTTTGTTGTTGATGCCCCATGGTTAATGAACAATGCCATGCTAATTGTTGGCTTAAATACCCTTATACATCGTTGAATGTGAATACTGGTGACTAATTAGGGCTGTTTAATACACCCCCCATTTTAAGCTCCACACATCTAAGCTATTTTAATTGTACACTTAAAAATGCAAATTATGAGCCATGTACATGCAACCATCCACACAGCTAGGACCGCCAGCCTGTGGTCTGTGAAGCATAAACTCAGTGGCCAAACCATTATGCAATGTATGAAAAGGCTTCACATTAGTTATAGCTATGTTCTTCAGTGTACGTTCTTGGAAGCAAATCCCATAGAAGTCAGCGGAGGCATGTTCAGAAGCTTGAAAACATAATACACACTGATGCTGAAAGGAGAAATGGGTCTGCAGTTTAGCATGGCTACATCACTGGGGTCATAAACACAAAACAGTTCAAAGTAAAAGTTTTTTTTTTTTTTTTAGTACATGCCATCCAATAAACTCTTGCACCTACTGTGGGTGTATTGCTGGAGACAAGATGGGAGAACGTTCTTTGAATCAAAGAATGAGAAGAAGTAAATTAAGAAACTGAAAATTCAGAGACCAAAACTTGTGCTGCAGTACATTACATTGATTCCAGTGTTACTTACTAAACATACATGCTTTGGCTAACTTTTGTAAGTTAAAAAGAAAAGTACCGGTATTGGTTTCCTACCCCACCCCCCTCCTACCCCCACCCCCCAAAAAAGATTAATCCATGGAAGTTTTTAGAAGTAACTGCTGTCCATTTAAAGCAGTCTTCATTGAACTGGCATCTTCTATATGTTTTGGATTCCAACCCTGAAATATCATTTCTAAAAAGTTGGAGTCCATAGCATCTAGCAGACATTGGGTTGGGGAAGGTCATTTTAAAAGCATTTGCATCTAGAAAAACACCCTGAATACCGTAGCTAAGACCACAAAGAATCTTGTGGCACATTAAAGACTAACAGATTTATTATGGCATAAGCTTTTGTGGACTATAGGTCATGTCACTTCATCCGATGTATGGAGTGTTATCCTGAGTTGCAGGTATGTATAAATACCATGGGGTTTTGTGTGTGGGGGTGTGGGTGTGGGTGTTAGCCGAGGTCAGAGGGAAATTGAATGCAGAAAAGTACAGACAGTGATAAGTACCTAATTAGCAATAGGAGTTCACAAAACAATTGTTGATGACACAGAGATCCTGGCATTGGTAAGCCAATTAACATGCATAACGTGCTAAAATCCTTTGTCTCAGTTCAGTCCTCAATCCCGAGGACTGTGTGGGTGTAAAAGATTCATGCAAAAACATGAAGGACGGAAACCTGGATTATGTCTTTTTACTGTTGCATATGTATGTATGTGGGTCTTTCTTTTCATTTTTTGGTGGGGGAAACACCACCCTTCCTCTAGGCTTTGGCTGTCTGGATCACTGCCTAGTACCTATTGGCCTGGGTCCAAAGAGCTGCTTAGACTCAGGAAAGGGATTTGCTTGTTTCCCAGTGGAATTTTTGGCTTTTCTGTCCAACAGCTGACCCCCCCCCCATGGCTATATCGCAAGCCACTCTTGAAACTTTTCTTAGTTTGCCATGTGCCAGGGGAGAATATAGCAAGTTTGAGGCTGCAGTCCTATAGCAACGTACCTGGGAACAAGCCCCTTTGGGCATGTACCTGGGCAAGGGCTGGAGTTCAGAGATGGAGCATCTGCCTTCGACCTAGAAGGTCCCAGTTTCAATCCCTGCTGTCTCCAGGAAGGGCGAGGAAAAGTCTTGCTTGAAATCTTGTCGAGCAGCTGCCTGTCAGAGCAAGCAGTGCTGAGCTAGATGGATGAATGGTCTCTGACTTGGCATAAGGCAACTCCCAATGTTCCTTTCAGGCATGACGAGCTCCCACATTGCTGTTAACAGGCAAGGAGTGGGGGTTGTGCTGAGCAGTCTCACCCCCAACACCGTGGTGTTCAGCCTGCCCTTCCTCTGATGTCTACACTAACAGCACCAACATTTGTGGAGAGGGTGCCATGGAACTTGAATGCTTCCAGATTCCATTGAAAGCTTTGGGTGCACAGCTATGCACAAAACTCTCTTCATTGCAGACCTTTGTAAAGTAAGTGCCACCCAGTGGCATAGCGTGGGTTGCCAGCACCGAGAGCAAGTATTGTGTCCTCTAAGGCAAGCATTGCACTCCCTACCCAGCACCTTCATGCGGCGCTGCTGCTGCTGGATGGAGCTGCGGAGCAGTGGTGGGACACATTTATGCGCCTGCTCAGGCTGGGGCACCGCCCCTGCCATGAGTCTCACCAGCCATCCTCTCCCAGCTCCTGCTTGGCATGCTGCTCAGGTGTGATGGGCAGGTGGGATGGCGAGTGCCTCTGGTCAGGGTGACAGCTGCAGAGGCACACCCCTAAAACTTTTTGCACCTGTGTTTAGCAACGTGGAGGCAACCAATGGTCTAAAGGGAGCTTCCAAGTTGATATGGATAGGATTGTACTGCAAAGCTTTCACAATCAGCCTCTCAGTTCTTTGGATCCTGCCCATTGAGCCGAATAAAGTCCCATTGAACAGCACAAGATGAAAATGGGGATCTACAGCACATGCAGAGAATGCTGTAGATCGCGATAATTTGCAAACCAATGAACTGTCAAATTCAGTGAAATGTCTTTTCATTAGGAGGCAATAGATTTTTACAGTCTCCTAAATGGATGCCTGCCTTTAGGAAGTTTTGTACAGTGCTGAATTGGGAGAACAGCTACAGAAACTGGATTTTTTTAAATAAAAAAAAAATTCTGAACAGAGTAACTGCCAATGTGAGGTTTACTCTTCAGATTGAATACAATTTTGTAATTTAAAAAGGCTTTGCTAAGAAATAAGGAGACAGATATTCAAGCATGAGGAACTGAACAAAGGTGTCTGTTCCTGAACTTTCCAGGGCACTGGCACTTCTTATAAAAAGTCCGTTTGACAAGATATGCTCCTTCACTAGCAGATCTGCACACAACAAACAAACAAACAAACAAACAAACAATATGACTATTCTCAGAATTCTAAAATGACATCCCTTCAATGGCATTCCTTCCCCTTAAATCCAGAATGTTCAGCAACTCTTTAGACTCTGAATTCTCTTTGAATGTCTTGGTGCCATAAATTAAACAAATTGGAGGTTATTTTAAAGTGTGTTTCTGAGAGTAAGCTCACAGAATCCAGGTATCATGTTTTCAGATTATTTCCCCCCCTTCATTTGTACCTTGATGTTGACATAATTGCAATTTCTGACCATGTTTAACATCATTTTACACTCTTTGAGTAGAATCAAGAGATCTGGCCGTAAGTGGGATGGAGCTTGGTTCCGTTTTATCTTCTGGGTTGCAATAAGTTTGGGACCTCTCATGCCACATTGTTGTCCAAGATGGGTAAAGGTGCCAGAATCAGATCTGTCTAGTTTTGTGTGGAGCACGATAAAGAGAGGGTGGATTTACAGTCTGTATATATTATGTGCTCTCCTTGGAACAAAATTGCTGGTTTCAGTTTCCCCCCTTGAGAATGTTTATTTTATGCTTTGTGTACACAGAGATTTCCGCGCTTATTGAACTAAATGCCCTGGATTTTTGCATTTCTGATCAGCCTACTGAAAAAGGCCAATGCAAGAAACTGGGGATCTTTCTTCCTCTGAGTCTTCCATCACAATATTAAGCAATTTTCAAAGGCCTGACATCATTAGAGACCCGCATCTGGCTAGGCAGGGATAACAAGCAGCAGATTGTTGCCTTGTTTTGTATAGGCAAATGGTTACTTTATCTTTGCCAAGAGCCGGCTTTGAGTAAATCGATGTAAACAGAAACATTTTGGGGGAGTGTCAGCATTAAAAAAATGTGGGTTTCTTCCCCGTCAGTTCCTTTAAATTCAAGCAAATTGTTTTATTTAGTTTAGCCAAATGACTGGCTGGATATGCTCCGTACGTCTCCCTTCCGCGGCATTTCATCAAGATCCAATTTAAGTTTCGTCCTGCATCCATGCCGAGAGAGCCAGCCTGAACCTAATTTATCGGAGTTGTTCTCTTTCCTGCCGCATGTCAGTGGATTAATTGGCACCCAGCTTAAGGAGATTGTCAAGGACTTTTTCAATGAAAGGGCCTCATTACTAAATTCCCATAATATGTTCTCTCTGCCTCCTGTGGAGACAGCAAGCGGGGAGGGAATGGTTTCTTGTAGCCTTCGGCACAATAGATAATACAAATTTGCCCACAAGAGGTGCAATCCTGCAATTGGTTAAGGACTGGAATAGCCCCATTGACTTCAGTGGAATTTCTGCATGAATCGCTAAGGATTGCACCAGCAGCCTAGGTTCATAAAAAGAAAAAGAAAAAAAATGCTTAACAGGTTTGAGCCGGGGTTGTGCTTTGATTGTTTGGGGGGCATTTTTCAAAACTGACGCATTAAATTCGCAACGGGTCTATGGAAATTAAAAGGCCGTCCCTGCTGCTTTGGGCGATATTAGGAAGGGGCGGGTACATGTGTGTTTGGGTATCCTGAAGGACTAAAAGCAATAAATAACCTCGACAAATGATTAACACTCAAATCAGTTTCAGAAACATTTCTGTTTAAAGTTCCTGCTCCGATATTAGATTTGAAATGCATTAAGGGCTTTAGTTCTTTCCTCGTTTGCTGATCTTTAAACATGAGCCAGGGGGAACAGCACTATTTCTGAGCTGAGTTTAACACTGTGTAATTTGACCAGAAATGTTGTGGCACAGAGGAGAACAACCTCCTTGCCATATGACACCACAATGCTATTTTGATATTTGTTTCAAGTTGTGTTTTGTTGTTGTTGAAAGAAACAGGATCCATTTATTTATTCAGAGGCTTTGAAATAGGGTGAGTGAGAGGAGGGGAGTAGCTTTGGCAACAGATGCTATGGTAATAACGTGTAACTCACACGGACAACCTTTTGGCAATGATTTATATAAATATGTGACTAGTGATATGATTTAAAGTTTCACACACATTTGTCACACTGTAATGACTTTCTCTGGGTGCAGGAGCTGTGTGTGTGTGTGTGTGTGTGTGTGTGTGTGTGTCTGTCTGTCTGTCTGGAGCTCCTCTGATCACCAATGCTTCCCCTTTCACTTCAATGGAGTGTAAGTTTTCTTAGATATGTGTGGGGCTTCCTCTCCCCAGAAGTGAACAAGGGCAAAGCACAAGTACAGGAGCTCCACATCATTACCGTAGACTATTGTAACATATTAGGCATGGTGCAGCCTTTGAAGATAGTTTGGAAACTTGTCATTCCTTTTAAGAAAGCATTCCACTCTTCTGTTTTTTTGTTTTCAATGGTCACTGTGCTCAGCATGCTTTAGGTTGCCCCCACTCAATCTTTTTTAAAGACTCAGATCACTGCAAAGTGCCTTGCGGATGAAACTCTAGATTTCCACCACCTAAATTCCCCATACACATATTTACATCTAAATTAGCACATGCAGATATCATGCCATGGACCTGTGCCCCAAGTTCTTTAAGTACCTAGGGACTTCCCTGATCCTGGTGGCACTTACTAGCTGAGTTCACTATTTGATGGAGTGAAAGCATCCTCTGTATGCATCAGAGGTGGGGAACCTGTGGCCCATTGCCGAACTCCAACACCCACGATCCTTGATTGTTGTCCATGCTGGCTGGAGCTGGAATCCAACAACATCTGGTTCCTGTTCCAACAACATTACGGGTTCCTGATTCCTCCCCTACTTTATGCAATTGTCATTGGTTACAACTATGTTTCCATTCTCAGTTTTTAAAAAGTGTAAAGCCCTAAATAGCTTAAGAACCACATTTTCTTTCACCTGGTCTGAATGCTGAAGACTGGAGACTGTTCTCCTGCCTTTGGAGATATGAGGGGCAGGAGCTTTCCATCATCATTTACCATTATGGTAGCAAAATTAAGGTTGTGTCAAATTTTTTAAAAGAGACCCACTTGGCTCCATCTTTGATTGTCTTTGGTGGACTATGAAATAATGTTTATTCCAGTATGCTACCCCCCGAATGTGTTATATATGAAATGACATCATGCTGAGGGGTATATTCACATTTTGTAAATGTTACTGCTATGGTGATATTTTAATCTGTAACTTTATCCATTTTGTGTACCATTTCAAGCATTTTTCCTTTTTTTAAATGGACAACAATACCCGAAAACAAATAAATATTAAAAATATGTAAGTCACAGAGACCTAGACTAGAGAAGTCACCATAAGGTATGCTTGGCCCTTAGATTGCTTGCTCTACATTTTTTAAAGTAGGTCATCCCCTTCCACCAATAACATTGTTTGGGAAGGCATTCAGTCAACTCTCCTGAAGGGATTTTGGAAGTAACCAAGGGATGCCCTTTTTAAAGTGTGGAGGTGACAGGTTAACCTGATCCATCATGAACATATGGGAGGGCTGGAACTCAGAACAGGGTGACTCCGAATTTGAAATCTGAACGAAGCCAGGAGACAGTGGGCTGCCATCTCAGCATCTGCCAGAGCATTCAGATAACTGAGTCCTACACAAGACAGTAATCTGCTGCTGCTTTTACCAGATCAGTCACAATCTCAGAGTTCTCCTCTAGCCAAACACCACAAGACAATAAAAATAAGATGTTTGTTACATTAGGAATGAATGAGCTGTTTTATTCAGAGTTAGACGATTCATCCAGCCAATCATAGGAGCCAACTCCTAGGGGGCGAGGTCCCTTTGGCCACCCCAATAAAATATTTGAGCCTCCCCCGCCATGTTGATAGGCATTGCCATTCAAATGGTGTGTGTGTGTGTGCACTGTGTCTTGTGATTGAATATGGGGTGGGGCTTACTTTGCCCCCCCCATATTTTATTCAGGTTGACACCCTTGCAGTAATTGGCACCAATTAAGGAATAAGGAATAAGGAATAAGGAATAATTTTATTGGCTGAGTATCAATCATACTTGGAATTTTGCTTCAACTACATTTCAAATGATCTCTTATTCTGTCTGGTAGCAGATTCTAAGTGTTTCCCAGTGTCAATATTGTATAATTGACTTGGGCCAACTCCACCCTTAGGCTGTGTGAGGCGGCTTCCTCAGGCAGCAGGTGCTAGGGGGCAGGCTGTGGAGGTTAGATACTGGAGGACAGAGTTGTGTGTGCCATGCAGCCAAAACAGCACCTCCTTAGCCAGCCTTCTGTCCTCAGTTGTGGCAGAGGGACATGGTACTGTCACTGGTCATAAGAATACAAGAATAGCCTGCTGGATTGGGCCAATGGCCCATCTAGTCCAGGACTCTGTTATCGCAGTGGCCAACTAAATGCCTGTGGGAAACAAGTGAGCATAGCATGAGTAGAAGAGCACAGTCCCCTCCCATGGTTTTCAACAACAGGCATTCAGAAGCATTGCCACCTCTAACTGTGGAGGTACAGCATAGTCATCATGGCCTGTAGCCATTGATAGCCCTCTCCTCCATGAGTTTGTCAAATCCCATTTTAAAGACCTCCAAATTGGTGGCCATCACTGCCTCCTGGGGGAGTGTGTCCCATAGTTTGACTACGTGCTAAGCGAAGAAATGCTTTTGTTTAATCTGTCCTAAATCTTCCAATGTTCAGCTTCATTGGATGCCCACAAATTCTAGTGTTATGAGCAGAGGTTGGATGGCCATCTGTCATGTATGATTTAGTTTAGATTCCTGCATTGCAGGAGGTTGTACACGGGTGATGCTGTGGTCTAAACCACTGAGCCTCTTGGGCTTGGCAATAAGAAGGTTGGTGGTTCAAATCCCCACGACGGGGTGAGGTCCTGTTTCTTTATCCCAGCTTCTGCCAACCTAGCAGTTTGAAAGCACACCAGAGCAAGTAGATAAATAGATACCACTGCAACGAGAAGGTAAACAATGTTTCTATGTGCTCTGGCTTCGTTGCTCCAGGAATGGTTTAGTCATGCTGGCCACATGACCCGGAAAGCCTTCTGTGGACAAACACCAGTGCCCTCACCTTGAAAGTGAGATGAGTGCCGCAACCCCATAGTCGCCTTCGACTGCACTTAACTGTCCAGGGGTACTTTACCTTTACCTTTTACCTTACTAGAAGACCCCCTGGGTCCCTTCTAACTCTACAGTACTAGGATTCTATGAGTGGAAAAAACCTTTTCTCTAACCACGTTCTCCTTTCTGTGCATATTTTAAGAAACTTATATCATGTTGCCTCTTACTCACCTTTTCTCTAAACTTAAAAAGTAAGTCTTGAAGTAAGATTCAGCTGCCAGTCCAGCTGCAGAGGGCTATGTTATCTTGCCCTTTGCCTCAGGTCATCCCCCTGAGTAGTCTAACCATTGTTGTCTTCTCTGATGTAGGTCTGGTTCCAAAACCGAAGGGCAAAGTGGAGAAAGAGAGAACGGTATGGGCAAATCCAACAAGCCAAAAGTCATTTTGCTGCCACCTATGACATATCTGTTCTACCGAGGACTGATAGCTACCCACAGGTATTTAATATAGCAAAGCTTTGGTTCTTTAACTACAAGATCTCTGTGTTGACACTTCTGAAATCGACTCAGATTTTGGCCATCAATGGCACCCAAGCCAGAGCCACACGGGACACTTTGGCGTGTACCATGGGGTTCTTGCATGGAAATCTGTCACATCCGCTGGGGAGAGAGAGTAAGCTCAAGATGTACTTTTTAGTTTGATAGGAACTCTGATCTTCCTTCCTGATCTGAGGCCAAGAAACAGCCCTACATGCATTAAAATGAATGGGAGAGCCCCTGCATGTCAGGGGAGCTGAGCTCCATGTGTTCACTGGAGTTTCTCCAGCTGTAAGGAGTTTCAGTGACTAGGATGATTGCTTCCTAATTTGTAGGTATGATTTAATTATAATATATATTAAGCGTTTTAATAGAATTTCTAGATGAGTACAAATTCTTGAAAGGCAACCAGATGGTAAATGTGTTACACTTATGATCAAACCATTGTGCAATTTTGCTCTTTAGAGTCAGTGCATTTGTTAACTATTAGAAGAAATCTAACCTCCTGTAATATGATAAGACAATATTTCTAGTTGTGTTTTTTTTTTTTGGCAACTTATACCTTGCTTGACTAAGAATTCTATAAAAACAGTAATTGCAGCCAACCATCTGTTTTCTTTTTATTCCTTTCTGTGCCCGACCGTTAATTGTATAATTTTATTTTCCTTAACACACATTTTTTATCCCCCCCCCCACCTTGCAAATGTCACAAGGCATTGTAATCAGAACAGCTGAAGTGTTCACAAAGATAAACAATTAGCTGTTGGAATATTGTGGGAATGTATTCCTATTAAAAAAAAGACAGTTTGGAGGAAATTCATTAAACTCTTTCCAAAGTCACAAAGTTGGATAGCTAGTAAACTGTCAGGCACTTGCTATTTGTCTGGCATATCAACCATTTTTCTCTTTGGCCAATTTGGCCAATTCTTCAAGGTGATTTAGGCCTTCTCACATGTCATAAAATTAACCAAAAGTTAGCTACCTCACACTAAAACAGAATTTAACTTTGCTGTAATCATAGAGCTAATATTGCGCCTTTATTATTATTATTTTAAAGTCTCAAATACATGAGATTTGCTTCCAAGTAGCAGTATTTAGTCTGGGAACACCAGTGGGGAAAATGGCAGCACAGTTGGTGGCAACTGGGTGGCACTTGCCAAACAGGAGGTGACTTTGTGATCTCAATGTTAGCTTTGAAATTTAGCCTGCAATCCTATGTATATCCATCTTACTTCTGAGTAGGCATGTATAGAATTGCACAGTTAGCCTGATTTCCTGAAATTTCTAGGTGTATGTATATTCCCCCTGCCACATGTGTATACTAGATATGCAGGGGGAGAGTAGTAAAAATCCTACGGGCTCTACTATCCCTAACATCTGGATGTTCAGTGCTAGTGTGAAAGAGACCTACATGTCTATGACTGTGTGTACGTAATCAGGATCCCTGCTGTATGCATACTAATGCTGAACACTGGGATAGAAGACCAGCATCTGCAATATCACTCTCTTTGTCATCAGTAAAATGTGTCAGAGGGAGAATGCATATGCGTCCATTTTATATGTTATATAAATCACAGCCTGAATTAACAGCAGCCAACATAGCAGATTGTCAGGGTGAGCCACTCTCCAAATGCACGACCTTTAAGGAACCCAAGTGAAATTTAGGTTACATTTCTGCAACTGGGCAATGCACGGAATAGCTCCCCATGTATTTAAATGCAAAGTAGTTATTTGAGTGACCGGCCTGGGGCTGTTCAACAGGCTCCAAGTCCAAGAACAGGGACAAAGAACCTGTGGTCCTTCAAAGATGTTGTTGGACTACAACTCCCATCATTGCTGATCAGTGCCCTTGCTGGCTGAAGCTGATAGGAGCTGGGACCTGGGAATGTCACAACAGCTGGAGGGTCACAGGTTCCCCATTCTTCTCCGGGTGTCTAGGTAGTCACTGGTATCCAGTTCATTCATTCATTCATTCATTCATTCATCATCTGTTGAGTACTCAGTAGGAAGAGCAGGTGCCCTGTAAAACTAAGTCCCAAGGTTCTGGGCATGTGGGACATTGCTCAGAGGTGTCCCAGGTGCAAGGAGTTGTGGGACAAATCATTTCCAGAACACTTGATCTTCCTACTGAACACTTGGACACTCAGAAACTACATGTCCCATGATCTCTAGTACATATGATACTGTTATTCATGATAATGATAATAATAATGATAATAATAATAATAATAATAATAATGATGATAATAATAATAATAATAATAATAATAATAATCTAATTTAAAAACAATTATTATAACATGCTTATCATTCTTAGGAGCTGTACAAAAAATAAAAACAGCTTATAGATGTCAAAACATGAGCTGCTTAAAGTTCTGGATCTCTCAGTTTCTCAGTTGCACTCTGTCTCTGTGTGTTTCCCTTTCTCTGTGTTGTTGGCATCCATCTCAACACACACACACACTAATAATAATAATAATAATAATAATAGACATTGAATGGGGCCACAGAATTCAGAGTTGATGCTGTGATTGCTGTCAAGCATTTAAACACTTCTGATCACAGCGGATTTATTTAAATTAATGGGCCTAACTTAGTCATATTAATTCATTTCAGTGAGTCTATTTGGAATAAATCTTAGTTGAATTCCACTTATTGTTATCTCATTTCCTTTGGGTGGCTTACAAAACCAAAAAGATGTGCAAAAACAATCTCAGCACAAATAACACAGAGTGCAGCATTAAAGAACTCCAAAACCAGCATGAGTGAATAACGGTACTTTAATAGCAAATACAAAGCAATTTGTGCCCAGATCTAAGTACACGAAAAACTTATAATTAAGGGCCCTGTGAGAATGTGCTCTTAAGTGCAGACGTTCAGGCAGAATTTCTGTTATTTTATCTGTTTATGCCTGTGTGTCCAAGTAGCCAAGCAATAAGTCAGATGGAGAAAATGGCATGCCAATGGCGACCTGGTAAATGTTGTGGCATAGGAGAGACTGGAACCCAGAGTTCCTCTCAGGAATGGCTGAAGGGACTGGAAGGGAGTCTTAGCTCTATGGTAGAGCAACTGCTTTGCATGTAGAAGGTGCCAGATTCAATCCCCAGCATCTCCAGGTAGGGCTGGGAGAGACTCCTGTCTGAAACCCTGGAGAGCCACTGCCAGACAATGTAGACAGTATGGAGCTGGATAGATCAGTGGTCAGAGGCAGTTTCCTGTGTTCTCGGGGAATCTTTGCTTGAGTCTAGGAAACATGGGTGGTTGCAGAAAATCAAAAGTGGGGGAGGAGAAGCTGAGTCCCAAATCCATGAGTTTAGCAAGGAGTTGTGGCAGTGGGAGCTCTAGATCCATCTAGGCAGAGTTCTCAGAATAGCACAGTCGACAGCAGCATATTTCACTTAGACCACCAAAGCCTGAAAAGTCAGTGGTTTGCTGATCCTCATCATGACATGTCTTTGTATTTAGCTTGTATTTAGTTATTTCTTAAAAAAAAAAAAATTAGATCCTGCAGTGCCCTGGCCTAAATGTTCAAGGTAGCCTGATGCCATTAGTCTAGCTCAATATTGTCTGAAGGGATGCAGGTGGCACTGTGCTCTAAACCACTGAGCCTCTTGAGCTTGCCAATCAGAAGGTCTGCAGTTCGAATCCATGCAATAGGGTGAGCTCCCATTGCTTTGTCCCAGCTCCTGTCAACCTAGCAGTTTGAAAGCATACCAGCATGAGTAGATAAATAGGAACCGCTGTGATGGGAATGTAAATGTCATTTCTGTTTCCTCTAGCACTAATCATGATGTTTTGTGCACCAGAAGCAGTTTGGTTATGCTGGCCACATGACCTGGAAAGCCATCTGCAGACAAACGGCAGCTCCCTCACCTTGAAAGCAGAGATGAATGCTGCATCCCATAGTCAAATTCGACTGGACTTAACCATCTAGGGGTCCTTTACCTTTTACCTAATATTGCCTACACTGCCTGGTAGTGGCTCTCCAGGATTTCAGGCAAATGTCTCTTCCAACCCTACTTGGAGACCCCTGGAATTGAACCTGGACCTTCTGCTTGCAGGGAAGATGCTTACCACTGTGCTATGGCCCTTCCCCATTTCCTGGTATCCTGATCTTCCCAGGTCCTCAAGTATACATGCAGCCTCCATGGATGCTAAAGGTTCCCCACTGCCAAAGAGACTGGGAGGAATGTGCAACCTGGGATGTGAGGCTAGATCCATGGTCCTGCAGCCTCGTTGCACCATTTGTTTGCTCTTCCTTCCAGTAAGCCTGAATAGGTCTTGTGTCACACACAGGGATGTCACAGGGCATGAGTTTCTTAGTAGTGGATGCTGATAAGAACTCTGTTTTGACTTGTCCAAAGGGTGGCAGAGTCCCATTAGGAACATGGTGTTGAATTGCTGGAACCTCTCCAGCATTTAGCTGCCTGATGTAACTTCATGGTAAGGGTATTGAAGTAAGTAGTGATGGGGTGGGGAGAGATCCATTTGTACTGCCTTGAGCTATTTGGAGGAAAAGCTGGATGGAAAAAATAATAAGTAGATCTTAAAGAAAAATGCATTGAGAAAGGTAGGTGTCAGCAGCTGGAGGAACCTGGGCCAAATCTCCCTCACTGAGAGATACCATCTACTGACCCCAGAGGCAAAGGTGTTGTGACAAAATGGGCATTAGCAAGTGACTGGAGGAAGGTAGAAGTTGAGCTGCTGCTCTTACTCCTCACTCCAAAGTGGCTAAAGTAAGAAGATGACATCTCCCCTGAAAAGGGCAAACAAAAGAGAATAGCTGGCTTTGTGTCATCAGGGACTGGGGAACATGCTCATCTAGTTTATGTGCACTGGAGGAAAGGCTACAGCTCAGCAAAAGAGCACATGCTTTGAAGTAAAAGGACTGAGGATCAGTTCTTCGTGTCTCTAGGTGTGGCAGGAAAAGGCTTCGGACTGAAGTCCTGGAGACTAGCTGCCCATCAGTGTCAACAGTATTGAGCTAGATGGTCTGACTTGGTAGAAGGCATTTTCTTGTATTTGATGTATTTAGCCAATGGCAAAGTTCCCAACAGTAAGGCAACTTTGGGGGCTCCTGATTCACAAAGCAAGGGTGTGAGGAACTATATAAATCTGCACATGCTATTTGTTAAACCTTGCATCTTAATTTCACATAGGGGCCCTTTATGACCAGAGCGCACATGGGGGACTTCCATTAGCAATAATCAGAGTTACATGCTCAAATTAAATACTCCATATGGTGCATATTACACACCACATGGCATTTGAGTAAAATATGTTTTTGTTCTGCACGAAGCTGACAAATAACCACAGAGGCGCCCCATCCTTCTTGGAACCAACCATTCTGATTTGTGCTGACCACAGCCCTTTAGTCTGGGTAGGGTCATACAGTGAATATTTTGCACAGCACCCGTCCCCCGAGACTACTCATTGCACAACACTTGACTCTGCAAGACACACAGGCTACTATTGTCATTTTAACTTCCAAGTATGTATTGTATAATGTGCCTTTGCATCATTATCCCCCTTTGCAAGTTTTGTTAGGAGACTTGTCTATAAACTGAGCATAGGTCTATCTGTACACAGTCAGACCATTGGTCTATCTTGTTGCTTGGGGGGGGGGAACCTCCTGTTTGTGTGAGAAATATGACCTCCCAGGAATCTCCATTTGGCCCATGAAGCCATTTTGGGCAAGTCACAGCCACTTGTTGTACATCTGACATCATACATGATGGGTTTCAGAGGTTCAAAGAGCAACATAGGGCTCTTTGCAACAGGGCTTTCATACAGCCCTGTGCTGTGTTTTGAAGTATCAAATCACAGTGCGATCTGATGTCAGAGTGACATCAAGTGTTTGACAGGTGGTGGTAGGGAGATAAACATCTGGCTCATCAGCCAGAAAAGTTTCCCCACCCTTGTTGTAGTTCTTAAGACCCAACCAACCAACCAACACCCCCCCCCCCATAGCTGCCTATTGGGGATTTCCCCCCTAATGCACCCAGCAGGGATTTTCTTCAGAACAGCCTCAGGGGAGGAAAGGGTTTAATTCCCCCCATTCCTGCTGTGATCCTGCTCATTATTAGTCCTACCTCTCCAACAGCAGATGTTATTTGCATATATATATATATATATATATATATATATATATATATATATATATATATATATGAAGTGTGTACATTAAATATGTGTGTACTGAAAGGACCTTTCAGGAGATACAGCATAACATAAATACACGGGAAGGGGTCATACATCTAACCTCTAACTTAAGAGACTCCTTTGGATGAGTGGGACAGAGTCCAGGGGCTCAGGGGCACAGCCTTGTAAACAGTGGCAGAACCAACAGAATCCAGATTCTGTTGTTTGGCAAGCAGAAGGGAGGAAGTAGAAAGGCATGGCAGTCAATGGCTTAGGTGGCAAAAGCAGTCTGGCAAAGCAAATACATATAACACACACATGTGCAGAATAACTGGAGGGTAGTTGAAATTCCGAACAAACTAAAAATACATCGTATTTAAACCACATTGACCATGTTGTCTCCTATTTCACAGATGAGAAACACTGAGGTACAGCAACATGCAACCATCCTAAGTTCCATTAGTGAATCCACATTAGAGAATTCTTTAAAATAAGATATGCAGAATGTTTTCCCTTCACCACTGAGCAACTGCAGCCTCACCCTATGCTCCTCCTGCCTTCTCTCCCCCCCCAACCCCTTTCTTGACGGGGTCTCTGCCTCCTCCAGTTGAAGCAGCCTGGGAGAAGCAGAGAGAAATAGGATCTGATTTATATTTAGCAATTAGGCTTTGGGAACAAAAACCCAGAACAACAACAAAGCAACCTACCATGCTAAGAATTGGAGTGGATATTCCTTCATTTATATAGATTTCCTGATCATCTCTCAATTGGTTATGGGTCCCTGTTTCAGTTTCCCCTTGGTTGATTGATGCCCTGCTTGCAACTCCAGTTATCCTGCATTGCTAAATTTTGGAGAGTGAAGGAACATTCAACATCTTCAAAATCGCTATAGTTGTATCACCGTCAATATTTTCAGGAGGCTGCAGTAAAAGTGGCATAAGCAGGAGAAGTTGGCAGGCAGAGTACCATTGGGGGTTAAGTGTCTGCTTTGCAATGCATTTTGCACAAATCAGTGTTATACTCTGCTTGAAAGAGCTGTCCATCCATGTTTAAGGCACTTCAAGAAAAAATGCAGAGAATGCTAACTATTTAAAAGAAGAGAAACTGAAAGCACCGCACCGTTCAAGGGCAGATCAGGACTGTGTACACACCATATGCTTAAAGCACATTAACCCCCACTCCCCGAATCCTGGGAATGGTAGTCTACCCATCAAAGAGCTATGTTTCTCACACCCTTTGGAAACTACAGTTTCAAGGTTTCTTTGGGGAAGGAAATGTGCTTTAAATGTGCAGTGTGTACATAGCCCCGGTTGAGAGTCTGCAGTGGTAACAGCAAAAAGTGGTTATTGTATCAGCGACATTTTTAAAGGGCCATAACTGAACAATACTGTTAAATCTGGAGCGCTAAGAATGGAGATAAGCCTCTTTGATGTTAAAAGAGTAGCAGCTAAATTGGACTGGAGATAAGCTTTTTAACGAGCAGAGAAAGGCTTTTTGTACCTGCTGGCGTTTGAAGAATAGGCACAATTTTTTTCCTATGTTCCTACAGTGGTAAGGTAAGAGATAAGGAAAATGTTACCTGCAAAGGAAAATGCTACCTGCTAGGTACCACAGCGCTAAGAGAGAAAACAAACTGATCTCTGATCTTAGTACTGTGGCGCTTAGTGCTAAGACTGGAGCTAAGAGATCCTTAGTGTTTAGATCAGAGATAACCAGGGCTTGGAAAGTTTGTTTTTAAAAGGCCCATCCTTTTACGATACAAATAGTTCAAGTTCATCCAAATTTATAACTTTTTACAGTTCATAAAAAATTAGTATTCCCCCCCCCCACATTCTGAATGTTACAAAGCACTGTGCTGAAGTTCAAGTAAATCTAAACCAAATACAAGTAAAAAGAAGTCTGATCGACAGAATGGCAACAGATGAAGCTTTCCCCACAATTGCATTTTCATACTAGAAAAGACTTATCCTGTTTAATTTCTGTCTGTCAGACAGCTGTTAAAAGCTTTGTTCCTGTTCATTTGCTTTGTTCCTGTACTTGTGCTTTTTGCTGCAAGCTGTTGGAAGTCAGCTTTGTTCAACTGAACTAATTCATTCATTCCAAGGGCTGAAGATAACAGATCTCTGCACCTGACAGGCCAAATTCAGAGGCCTAACTAGTATGTGTTTGCTAGTGTTTGCCTATTTATATTGTCCACTAGCAAATATATCAATTAGCACTAAAGAAATTGTAGTTGATTTAACCGAATAAGGCTGTAATCCTTATATCCACTTACCTGGAGTAAGCCCAGTTGAATTCAGTGGGACTTGTTTCCGTGTTGGCATGTGTAAGATTGCTCTGATCAAATGCATCTAAATTAATGTGCACGTTACCACAACGTAGGTGGCCATCTGAGATACTGAAGGAGGTGATAATTTACTAGCTAATAAGAAAAATGACCACCTTGTCAAAACCCCCCACAAACTTAAATATTTTCTGTTTCATTCCTGTTATCGTAACACATAGGAGCTAAAACAGCTTCACAAATTAATATGTGCCCTCACAGATTAAAGTTACCTCTGTCTATTAATCAACTAAAATTGTAGTTGATTAATGTGTTTGCTAATCTGATTGAATATTACAGCGCGTCCACCCCACCCCCACTGCCACTCACACACATGTACTATAGTAAGGAAAAATATTAAAGGGCTCTTTAGTGATTTCACAGTAACCACAAGAGCAAAACTCAAGATGTTTGTGATGTTAACAGAAACCAGAGATGAGATCTATGTATAGGCTTATTCAGAATCGCCTTGAATTGCCTTTTATATACTACACAGATCACAGGAAAAATATTTTCTTTAAATTCAAGTACTGTCTCCTTTCTGCCCTACATTCCTGGAGAGGCACTGATGTTTTCTATGTATTGTAAAACAGGGCTGTATTTATTTTTAAAATTCCAATATATATTTCCAATATATATTTTACACTTAGGAATTTATTTAGAGAAATTTAACAGTTAAACAGTTAACCTGCTGCAAATCCTTACCCATCCACTTAAAATAAAGAATGGCTAATTTGAGGAACAGAGAAGTAGGCTTTTAAGTAGTGCTGTGAAACAGACAGGATCACAACTTTTAAAGTTACATCACGCTCGCAAACCAAGCAACGAGAGTTCTGCTGGATACCCTTTTGTTATCAAATTTATGATTCCGTAAAGAAAAGCTAAACAACCTACTTGCCAACTTTATAAATTTTCAGTTTTATTTGCTTGACATGACTTTTGTGGTTAAATTCTAGCATTTCAAGACAAATTAAAGGGATAGGCAGATGATGAAACATGGGAAGACATTTGCCTGGCTGCACTCAAAGCATGTGTTGTTATAGGAACTTCTGGCTCTTTAAGGATTTAGTCCCGTTTTCCTTTGGCATGAAAATAATTTGGTCCACTGATCCATTTTCTTTCCTTTTAATCCTCCCCTCATATGCTTCCAACATCTTCCCATTGTTCCTTGGCACTCCAAGTATCCCACTTGACAAAAACCTGGGATGCAACAACATTGCTGGAGGAATTGCGTCAAATGAACCTAGGAAAGCTGCTTTTCACACCCATGTTGGGTCAATGGTTCAATTTGTTCAGTGTTGTCTACACTGACTGACATCTCCAGGCAGGGCTGGGAATGTTGTCGTTGTCCCCATCCCCACCCTGATCTGAAATCCTTAGAGCCACTGCCGGTCAGGTTGAAAAATAAAATAAAATACCAGGCTAAATAATGCTAGATGGACCTGTGGGCTGTTCATATGAGACTGCAAATATCAAACGTCAAAAGCTTCCCGAAACAGGATTTGTAGGCTCTGCACCTGTGCTTTGGAATCCCAATCATGCCAGAAGATTCAGACTTTGGTTTTTCAAATTCCAGTGGTGCTCTGTGTGCCACTTGCCTTCTGTTCTGCTTAATTCACTAGGTCATACTTGCAGTGCCCTACGGAGACCCTTAGGTTCAGCGCGCAGTGTGGTGGAGCTGGTCACACTGCCCTAATGCCCCCAAAGGCCCTATGAATAGGCAGTGGTATGTGTGCAGAGGCCATCTCACCTTTAGCTAAATATGTTGGGGGGGGGGGTTACTCCTCCTTTGTGTGGGAGACTAGGAGGGCGATAGAATTTGGTGCTTCTAAGGTGACCCTGGCTTGGAATTTTATCGTGCCCCCGCCCCCTGCCCAGACAATCTGCAAAAACAAAGGCTTGAGGGCATATTTGTCCTGCCACAACTGTAATGAATCTGCGTTGTTTTGCTTTAAGGCAAAATGACTTGGCATTCCTCCCACCCCCTCCGTCCCCATTCACTCTTTGGTCCAGGGCTGGGTCTGAGGCCAGATCAGAGAGATAAGCTGTCCCTTCGCAGCTCTGCTTGGACTTTTACAGCTTGCACCTCTATGCAGAGATCAGAATATACGGTTGCAGCTGCACACATACCTAACTTTTTGAGCTAAGGAATGAGGCCCCTTTTATAGGCACACTCACTAGGAAAAATAACGGGTAAGAACAGTTGCAAACATCCATCAGGGAAAAAAAATGGTAGAAGGCATTTAGCTCCTCATAAAGCAAAAATTAAACCTGGAGAAGATTTGACACAGCAGTAAACCACACACTATTTCTCTTTCATATATCCTTTTAAAAAAAAAAATGAGGAAGGGCTCTTAAAATTTTCCCTTTACTTTCTATTAAAAGCAAATCAGATTGATGAAGTAAAATTCCCATGGACTCTCAGAATATATTTCACTTTGCACTTGCTTTCTTCATGTGATGAAGCAGAAATCCTCCACGTTGGTCTCACAGCCTGCCTGGCAAATAATTCCCACAAAATTACAGCTCGTGGTGTTTTCAGTTTGGGGAGTATGCGTGAATGTTGATGCATATGCACGCACACACATTCTCATCAGCCTAATTTTATTTAGAAAATAACAAGTTCAAACCCTCACCCAGCCCTGAAGTCCATGGGGGGTCATCTTGGGTTAGTTACTATATCTCAGTCTAGCCTACTTTATAAGGTTGTTGTGAGATAAAGCAGGGTGGGTAGTGGGGACACATGCATCTTTTGTTCATTTGAGGAAAGTTCAGATAGAAACATCATTAAGCAATACTAATAGGAGTGGCACCTGGCCAGGTGCAAGACAGGATGGAAATGTGAAACTGGAATTTTGCTATGGAGGGGAAGGGGATGAATTGGTTTCCCAGGAGCTGTGACCCTAGGAGTGCCTGGCACTCCAGGAAGCAGACCATTAAGGCTAAACAGAATCACAGCATTAGTTCAATTGGATGAGGAAAGCCATCTAACTCAGGAGCATCAATATCATGTTCGAGAGCAACATTGCAAAATTGTTTTATTTTTATTTTGCATGACAAAAAGCAGCAGCAGCAGCAACAGAGAGAACACACGAGTAATTCTTGTGACATCTCTGCATGCTTACTGTGTCATGCACAATTTAGTCAATAAAGATGACTGGCAGAAGGTGCAGGACTGACAACTGTGTCCCACAATTTGACGTGATAGAGGTTTATAAAATGACAAATGGGGAGGAGAGCACAGACGGAACTTTTTCTCTCTCATAATTCTAGAACTCGGAGTCACCCAAAGAAGTTGACTGGCAGCAGGTTCAGGACAGACAGAAGGAGGTACTTCTTCGCACTGTGCATAAGTAGCTTGTGGAACTCACCACCACAAGATGTGTTGATGGCCACTAGGTTAGGCGGCTTTAAAAATTAAGGAAATTCATGGAGCATACTTCTTACTGGTTGCTGTCTATAGTACCTCCACGAACCTCTGAATATCAGGTGCTGGGACTGATGCCCCGATGCAAAAGTCCAGAGGATCTGTTGGAGACTATTTGAAAAACAAGATGCTCAGCTAGATGGCTCTTGATTCAGTTCTTTTAGGTGCAAAGGGCAGAATTATGCATCTCTTTCACATTGAAAGATGCACAATGAACTTCAACTTCCTGTACATTTGGAAATGAAAGGGAATTGCAAGAACAGTTTGGGGTGTTGGAAGCAGGGGGTCCTCTAATTCAGCTGACTTTTGAGCACACAGGGCTTATTCCTAGAAGACAATTTGATGCCCATAAATCAGCTTCCATTGACACATTGCTCTCACTGGTGAAAAGTTGGTTGTCATACAGTCTTGTGATTACAACTGCAAAAACCCTTTCCCTGGAAACCTATCCCATTTTGATTTTGAACATTTTTTGTAGAGGCCATGCAAGGTGCTCCTAAACAAGCAAACCTTTGGACCCCTGTTGGCATCAGTTTGGTCATTTCCACAGAAATAAACGTTCTACAGTTACGTGAACGGCAGATGTGTCACCTGATTGCCCGAAAACGGACCAAACAAAACAGAGAGCTATGTTAAGGAGGGGGGTGTCGATTGTGCACATTTAATCTTCTTTGTTTCATATGTTCCAGATTCAGAATAATTTGTGGGCAGGAAATGCAGCGAGCGGTTCGGTGGTGACTTCCTGCATGCTTCCACGGGAGACCTCCTCTTGTATGACCCCTTACTCTCATTCGCCTCGGACAGATTCTGGGTACTCGGGTTTTTCAAACCACCAGAGCCAATTCAGCCATGTTCCCCTCAACAATTTCTTCACTGACTCTTTACTTTCTGGAACCACCAATGGACATGCATTTGAAACCAAGCCGGAATTTGAACGGAGGTCTTCCAGTATTGCAGTTCTACGAATGAAAGCCAAAGAACATACCGCTAACATCTCCTGGGCCATGTAATGTAAGAGAATGTCCTTTTTCAGAGTTCAGGCAAAAGGAAGAAGAAGAAGAAACACCCACCCACCCACCATCATTTCTTATTTCCCATATTTAAAGGACCCATTCATAAGCTGCTGTGTGAAGAATTGCTACCGATCAGGAGATAGAAAGGAGCCTGCTTAAGCCAGATGCCTGATATGCTATTTAACAATCACATTTTTAAGCATAAACATGTAGGAGGACTCAAAATAGAACCATTGTGCCAGTCTCCAGAAGCCCTCTTAAAAAATAGCCCAATATCTTGTACTGTACTGGTTGATGAAATATGATTGTAAAACCTGCAAAAAAGAATAAAACCTACTAAAGAAGCACATCTGCCATACGTTGCTTGGTGTCAATGCTGTGTCAATGCAGAATTCCTTATTCACAGTATAGCAGGAAGTCTTTGGTGGAAAATGCATTTGCTATGACAGTGCTGCAAGGGAAACATTTTAGCAAGCTGTGTAGGGAGTTTGACCACTTTTGGGGTATATAGGGGGCGCCAGGGATAGAGAGACTCCAGAAAAATCACCTTTCCTTTCATCAATGAGCAGGAGTGTTCTGTGAATCCCATGGGATCTCAGAATGCAACCCATAATTTATGATACCTTTATTATTTGTTTTGTACCTTCACCAGTATTAAAGATACCTCTATGAAGTTGTCCTTAACTATTGGGCATCTTTCTTTGAGTGCAACCCATACGTGTCTATCCAGAATGATGTCCTGCTAAATTCAATCCTGTTTATGTCTCAGAAAAGTAGGTAAAAGGATTGCGCAACCTTAATCTGCGCCCCAAGGCAAAGGTGGAGGATTCAGCCAATTTCAGCCTGAGCTGAGCTGGATAATGTTTGGGGAAGTCTGAAGCCTATCTGCTGCAGTTACAGTTTTAAACTGACAGCAGTACACATTGGTGTGTGTGTTTTGAGTTTCAGTGATCACTGCAAGGACTCAAAGGAAAACTCCCACTATTTTTTTTTTCAGCAGGAGAGTGAGATGGAGAGCAAGAGAGAGAGAGAGAGAGAGAAACTTGTGTTTCTGGATGACATGTCACTGCCTCTGAAAGATGAAGGAAGAATTAAAATGTCAGCAAACATTCTGAAATTTCTGATAGTAAAAAAGAAAAAGAAAAAGAAAAAGAGAGAATGTGTGTGTTGGTGATGAAGGGAGGTGGGGAGGAGGAATGAAGAAAAATACTTTACATCTGGCAAATTGCTATCTGCTTTGATTTACTTCTCCTCCCTTTCCCCTGCCACATTCCAAGCTCCTTTGGATGAACGAAATGTTAGCCTCTTTGAAAGAAGCACTCAGGCTCCCAAGTTCATAAAGGCAAACTCAAACTTAATTGAAATAAAGGAAGGCTTGAGACTGAGACTGAGTCGGACAAGATTCAGTCGGGCCTGCTCCTGCTGGCATTTTTCTCACAACCCCAAACCTGAGAGGAAGTGAGAGAAGTTCATGTGCAATAAAACTACCACCTGGATCCAATGGGTGTTTCTCTTACCATTTAGGACCCCTCTAGACTGATATTTTTTCTCTTGTTTCATATGGTATATTTTGCAATATGTCAACGGCATAATTGGTAGTGGATTTATACTGGGCCATCCATCCACCCTTGCACTTTATTAGTTGTTTTGCGATGCTTCCCCAGTGCCATCACATTATTCCCATTTGGAAGGGTACTCTTGTAAAACAAAAGTGGGGCACCCCACCTCCCCAAACTTGGAACATTTGTGGTATGAAAAGCGACAGGATTTCAGCAGGAAGTTATGAGACATGCAGGCATCAACAGAATTGAAGGCAGGACCAGGTGTAACTGCTCCAAAACTACCATGAACCCATCATCATAAATGTACAGTTGTACCTCGGCTCCCAAACTCCTTGGGGGTCGAACGTTCCAGCTCCCGAACGATTGAAAATTGGAAGTGATTGTTCCGGTTTTCAAATGTTGTTTTGGAAGCCGAATGTCCGATGTTCCTGAAGCTAATCAGAAGCCGTGCTTTGGAAGTAGAATGTTTTGGAAGTCGGACAGACTTCCGGAATGGATTCTGTTTGACTTCTGAGGTATGACTGTATAGTAAAATGGATGCCTGGAGGGGCCCTCAGTGTGAAAGGCATTCCGACATTAAATTAAAAATAAATAAATAAACATCCTTTGTTGTCAATCACCTGTTTGTGGTATCTCAAGGATCCATTTGCAAACTAGGCTCCCTCTTGGAAGTGCCCTGAATGAGAACAATAACACCAAGCATTCAGAATCTACTAGGACACAGCACCACCACAAACAAGGACCATAGATTTGTTATTTTATTTTACTGCATTCATATCCTGCCCTTTCTTCAATAACTTCAAGGTGGTATACATGGTTTGCCCCCTGCTCATGGTAAAAGCTCACCTCAGCTGAGCTTTGAAATCCCAGAATCATTTTCCTGTTCAGATTTGTTAAAAATCATAGCAACCCTTGGCTCAGGATGGAGGTTGGGGTCAGGTGAGCAATAACTCATGAGATGTCAGGGAAGTTAACTCTTTATTCAAAGAAACAAAAACCAGCTCAGGCTGAGTGAGCATGGCTGGCCACTCTTACCAGTACAGTGGTGCCCCGCTAGATGAATGCCTCGCTAGACGAAAAACTCGCTAGACGAACGGCATTCGCTAGCGGAAGGCTGCCCTGCAAGACAAAAAAGTCAATGGGGCTGCCTTGCAAGACGGGAAAAAAAATTTTTTGGCGCTAAAACCTCCGCTCTGCATTGCCCCTTCGCTAGGCGAAAAATTCGCTCTACGAAGACACTCGTAGAACGAATTATTTTCGTCTAGCGGGGCACCACTGTAGATCTTGCCCCATTGAGGCAGTTGCAAGGACTGAAGGCCCTTGCTTTGCCATGGTTTCCTAAGTCTCCTCCTCCCCAGCAACCTGAGGCTCCTTCATCTTGTCTTTCTTTGCTCCGCCCTCTTCATTCCTCTTTGTGTTCTGGGAGACCAGGAGGGTGAAGAGCTGGCCATACAGGAGGGGAAGACTCCCTGGCTTCCTCAGCACCCTGCCTGATCTCTTTCTCTTGGCCCCCCTCCTCTCCAGTCTCTGTTCCTGCCACTGACTGCTCTCTGCCACAGCTTCTCTCTGCTCACTAAACCCTGTTACCTCTTCAGCTTCCAACACATCTTCCTCCCAATCTGCTTCCTCTGACTGCTCATTGTAGTCCCACAACCAATCCACTGGCTCCGTGCCTTCCTCCTCTGGGGTTTCCTTTGGGGGCTCCCCAGCTAGTGCCCCCCACCATTCCTCTGCATCTAGCCAGCCCATGAAACCTTGGGAGAACTACATCTCCCACAGTCCACTGTTACCCACAGGGCTGGCCCACCCATGAGGCAAAGTGGCTGGATCCACAGGGGCAGCTGATCCTGATGTCAATCTTTCTTCCCCTTGTTCCTGTTGTAGATTTTCCCTCACTCTTTCTTCCACGGTTGGGAGGGAGGCACCATTTTGGAGTCTGCCTCAGGTGCTAAAATGTATTGGACCAGCCCTGGTTGCCCAGTTTAACAGAGCAATGGAGGTGGAAAAAACACAATTCTTCTCCTTTTGCCATGTGCTCTTTTAGAGAGTATACTTTAGAGCTTGGGTTGAGTAGCAACAGCTTTAGGGATGTGAGAGAGCCAGGGGGGTATTCCTCCCCCCGACTCCTCAGATTGGCTAAAAAGAGAGAGAGACATGAGTTCCGTGTAACTTGTATCATTTCCAAGTTGATTTGGTGTGAGGCCCCCACCTGTGCACTGGCACTTGCTGAATTTCAAATGGTCACTCTAGCTTTATAAGTCTGGCAATCCATAAATGTCGGCCATCCACCCAGGGAGCTATGGATTTAGCAATCCTTCACCAGCCTCCCTAACTTCAGGCTTGGAGCTCTTTCCATTTTTTTTATAGACAACCCGGTAAGTGAGAATTGCTTAAAAAAATGACAAAACTATTGTAAATTGATTTTTTATAAAGCATCATTTGCTTATGAGGCGAGAGTCTTTGTCTCTGCTTGTAACCGTAAAATCAACGCTGATATGCCTTTGCAAACCATTTACTAATTGCACCTCACTTCTACCAAAAACACGTCCACAGTTACTTTGGAAAACTGGGAATGTTTACACATGGGAGGGGGTAGAGAGAAAGGAAAAGGAGCCTGAAGAATAGTAGCTTGTAAAATGCTTTAGTTTAGTTTTGTTTTTTTTACTGTAAAATTTGTGGGCCATCAATTTGTACATTAAAGAGGGCTATTGTACCTACATGCAAGGATAATAGAAAGTACTGGTATTTGTATGTGTAAATACAGCAGTTTTCCAGACTTCCTTATAAGACATGGAAGAGGAAAGGAGAAGACTAGAGTTTAAAATTTAAGACAGTGAAACTCTGTTATTGAAAAATGTGTTTTTAATCTTTTGGAAAAAAGTTTCTCCATACTCATGTTCAAGGTGTAGCATGTGGTGCACGCCAAGTCAATTTCCAGATAATTTTTATTAGGGATTCATCAGTAGGGAAGTAGCTCAGGCTTCACTTGGCAATCTCAAGTCCTTTTGATGTGGCTTCCGCATCCATTTTCGCATATATTGCAAGAGCAGAAATTCCTCTGGTCATCCCATGAAATTCCACGTCGTGCTGTTTTTGGCGTTGTTCATCATCAGCACCGAGGCATTTTATGCTGGAATTGAACAGCACAATCCCTGCCAGTGGACGGCAGCAGTGGACAGTTTGCAGCCCAATAAACCTTTGTGTTGAGAACACACACCATAAAGTCATTTCAGCTGGAGCGAAGAGGGCATGGAAGCAGATTTCCTGCCATTTACACATAATTGGAAAGACTGTGCTTAAATTAAACTTTTCCTCCCTGCATTTACAGTGGAAATTATTCCCATTACACACTGCAGGCATCCCTCGATTGCTGCACAAACAGGTATTCACGACCTTCTTGAAGGAGAGGTGTGACGAGATACAGATGCCCAGCTTTGGACTTGCAATGAATGAGAGTCTTTAGAAGCAGTGCTCTACGTGATGAAGGATAACTGAGCTACCCTGGGCTAATGGCTCCAAACTGACTTGGGTTATCTGGTTCCCCATTCATCATGTGAAGCGCTGCCTCTGTTGCTTAGCTCCATTAGTTTCAGTGGCCTAAAGACACTGTAAAACTAGAACCACAGCTTTGGTTCAGGTCACTAGTGACAGACAAACTAATCCACAGCTAGGGATCATGTAAGAACATGAGAAGAACCTGCTGGATCAGGCCAGTAGCCCATCTAGTCCACAGCTTGTTCTCACAGTGGTGAATCAGATGCCTAGAGGAAGCTCACAAGGAGAACCTGAGCACAACAGCACTCTTCCTTCCTGGGGTTTCCAGAAACTGGTATCCAAACACAAACTGCCTCCAACAGTGGAGGGTGGAGGAGGTGGGGAACATAGCCAACAGAATGGTGGGGAAATCAAATTTAGTTTGATTTTATTTCAACATATTGTAAAAGAACGCACAAACTAAATGCAGCTCACCTCCCAAATTTTGAACCTCCCAAATTCTACAATACAGTTCTCCAACCAAAAGTGTGAGTACAAAAATGTGTATATTGGTATGCGTGTGTAAAAAGGTTATCTATTAGCGAAAACAGCACACACTGTATTCAGGGAAATTGCTTGCAAAAATGTGCAGATTAGGGAA
Source organism: Lacerta agilis (assembly GCF_009819535.1). Taxonomy (NCBI): domain Eukaryota; kingdom Metazoa; phylum Chordata; class Lepidosauria; order Squamata; family Lacertidae; genus Lacerta; species Lacerta agilis. Next base: position 37,167,391 of record NC_046321.1, on the reverse strand, counting down.
AGCTGCATTAAAATGTGCATATTTTGGAGAAATATACTCTAAAATGCTGACATTTTTTGGTGAGGATTTATTTTATTTTATTTTTAAAAAATAATCTCTGAGTCCTGCAGGAAAGAGGTGAACTGAATATAAGATTGGAAAATTGATAAAGCAACACAGATACAGGTAGCCATGCAGGTAGGTAGCAACACAGATAGATTCACTCATCCTTATGGCAGGGGTCCTTAATGCTGAAGCTTATTTCAGTCTTAAAGGAGGTCAATTCTGACTTGCACAAAATGGCATGGTAGCCACTTGGAATGCAACTGACGTAGATTTGTGGCATATGGACATAATTTGCGTGGCATGTAAACACCACCGTCTGCTTCCAGCAATTTAATGAAGACTGCCTCCACCCCTCTCTCAAGGCTGAACATTTCCAGAGAAATCAGGTGTACGCCTCCTGCCCCATTTTTTTGCCAGGTGAAGCCATCACACCGTGGTTGTGTTTCGGGTTGCTTCCCTATCAGGACACAGATTGCAAATGTGAAAAGGGTCTCAGCTGTAGTAAACCGCTACCTTCCCCCAAGCAGAGTGCCCTAACCATTTGTCTACCATATGCTAGAAGATGACTGTGAATACAGTACAGCACACTCATACAATGCACATCTGTTTCCATCAGGTACAGAAAGAGATATAAACTTCCCTTCTCTCTCTTCTGAAAATATTAAGGTTTACAGTGCACTGGGCAATGGTGTTACATACACTCCACACCTTTTTTCCCCGGAGCCCCTTTTGCTCACAGTTTTAATTTTTTTTCTTGATAACCTCCATGGAAGACAATCAATCCCAGGGCAACAGATTGCTGCAATATCGATTGAACTTGCCTTAGTTCATTCCTCACCAAAGCTTTACAATGGGCTCATGTTTAATCTCCAGTTCAGTGACTTCAACTGGTTGCTTCCATTCCTGTCCTGAAAAAAACCCAATGATTTATTGATTCCTCCCTGGGAACAACTCCCATGAACTCTGTGAGGTTTACTGCTGTATTGGACTGTAATGTAAGCCCAGGGTTGTTCTTACTTCCGGAATCTCTCAACTGATCTAGGTTCTGTTACTTATTCAATACAGTATAAGCCAGGCACCCCCAAACTTGGCCCTCCAGATGTTTTGGGACTACAACTCCCATCATCTCTAGCTAACAGGACCAGTGGTCAGGGATGATGGGAATTGTAGTCCCAAAACATCTGGAGGGCCAAGTTTGGAGATGCCTGGTATAAGCCTTCAATCTCTGATTCAACACAGGTCCAAAACATCTCCCTTTTTACCCAGGAATACATTCTGGTTTTCATTTTATGTTACTTTTAGTTTAGAACAGATGCTTCCATGTTTAGATTATTCTTCAGCACAGAATTGTTACCCATATCCCAGAACCATGATAGCCTTTCCTTATCTGGACAGTATACTCTACAAAGAAGGGAGTAAGTACATGAACATTCTCTCCGCAACACTTTCACTATTTTCTGTGCTATCAGATAATCTTGAAATGAGAAGGAAATTTATGGGAGTGAGGCAAGTGCTCTCTTATCTTACCGAAAATGGCTGTGAAACATTGCTGGAAAGTTTCATCAAGAATTATTTTATGACTGGGCCCTCTCTTCTAAAACGAATCCATATAAATGTTTAAAGCTAAATGTAAAATACATTTTTGTTTGGGGAAGTATTGTTTTCCGCAGGTAAATAGGCAATACTCAGTTGCCCCAGTCCATAGATGACAGATCAGTGAGCACGGGTAATGAATGAATGAATGAATGAATGAATATTGTACCCCATCCATTTGACTGGGTTGCTCCAGCCACTCTGCGTGTGTTCCAACAGAATATAAAAGAACACAACAAAACTTCAAATATTAAAAGCTTTCCAATACAGGGCTGCCTTCAGATGTCTATGGAAAGCCATATAATTGTTTATCTGTTTTATATCTGCTGGACATTCCACAGTGTGGGCACAACTACTGAGAAGGTCCTCTGCCTGGTTCCCTGTAAGTTCACTTCTCGCAGTAAGGAAAATGCCAGAAGGCCTTCGGAGCTGGATCTTAATGTCTGGTGGGCCGAAGTTCTGTAGGGCTTTAAAGGTCAACACCAATACTTTGAATTGTGCTTGGAAACGTACTGGGAGCCCATGTAGATCTTTACATGAATGGGGTGCAGGGCTTTTGCTGCACTTACCTTCTTTTCGATGCAGCAAAGGAGCTAGTATGTGTGTCCTTTCTTTCATCTCTATAGTGGTCTGCAGTCTTCAGCCTTCCCAGCTGCCCAGGATTCAATCAAAGGCTAGTAGAGAGCAACAAGCGAAAGCTCCTCCCAGGGTTCCTTTTCCAGATTAGAAAGCAGAGGCAGCTGGGGGGGCTGCAGACTGCTGGGCAAATGTTTCCAGGAAAGAAAGGCACACCCAGCACCCTCAACCACAACACAATGAGAAAGTAAGCCCTAAACCCTGCACCTGATAAAATTATTAAAAACAAACAAGCTGAAGTACCATCAGAATGAGACAGGGAAATGAGAACCTCTCTCTCAGTGTCAGAAAACCTCAAAGAAATTGGAGGACAGATTTTTGCACAGTGCTAAAGGAGGCATATCAGAAGTTATACAAATAGTAAACAACTTGTGAGAAACATGCTTAGATTTTTACTGTGCTCCCAAGGATTCCTCGATTGGAGGTTTGGCAGTCAGTTAGTGCAGCAGCACACATAGGCTAATTCTATGAGCCATATTATTTTTCTGGTTGCCATTGTAAAATTCATTGAAAGAACTGTTTTGTCCTGCAACCAATTACGCTAATGTTTTAGTATCTGTCTGCTCAGAGGTTCAGCAGCTACAATTACTGCCTGTTAAATTATGGATATAATGGGAAATGGATGTTATCTTCAACTCAGAAACTCAAGGCATTTACGGAGGAGCAATTCACAATCTAAACAGGGTATCAATGAATAAATGAGATATTTTCCCACTAGTTTTAATAAGAATTTAAATAAACCAATCAAATGCATATGCCTGAGGTGCTGGTTTGGGTAGCTGGGTAAGTAATATACTTACAAATAACAATTCCAGCACTTTATGAGGTATAAACGTTATGGAGAGGAGAGTTGCAGGGAAGACTGTTGTAACAGATTTAACAATCTGGGCCCAATGCAAAAAATCTACAAAGACCAAACCAAGCAATCACACACACAAACAAAAACAAAAAAAAACTTACTGGCAAATTTATTCTTTTAAAGCAATAATTATTAATTTTAATGTACTTTAATTTTAATATGGCCAACCCCTTTTAGATAAAATCTCAGATCAATTTTAAATTGCATTTATTATTGATTCTGTATGTGTCTTTTTGTGTGTGTGTGTGCTGGTCGTTGACTGTAATAAAGTACTTACTACTACTACTTACTGGCATATAAACTATTGATTATACAGGCTTAGGAACATATTTTCTTTGCTCTTAAAGGTCCTTCCTTCAACAAGAGTTATCAGACTGTAACCAAGGCTATGTACACACAATACTGCAGACTACGTTCACTGCACATTGAGATTGTGTGTTTTTTTTTACCTCGAAAGCACACAATCTAAAATAGTTATTAAAATATCAAAGAATCCAAACATTAGAAACAAAAAAACTTGTTTTAGTTAAAAAAAAAATGCTAAAAATACATGTAAGTTAAACCTTCTAATGTCATGAAGTGAAGCATTTCTTGTTCCTTCCTCCATGGTGCTGAGCTCACTTTTATCCTTGGCAAAAGGGGATTGATCACCGCAGCTCAAAGGCCCCTTAATTTCAATTCCTGCAGAAAACTCTGAGAGTGAGGACCCAGTGTCTTCTCTCACTCTCTTTCTGCCCCACTGACTGCAGCAAGCAAAGCTCAGATTGTGCAAAAAAAAAAAAAAAAGTAGAGCAGGCAAAATAGTGGGGGGGGGGGATCCAGAGAAAAGAAGGGGATACTTTTGTCATATCCCAGTTAGGAAGCAAATGTAAAGGTGCGTCATAATTAAGGATTCATTAGCTGTGATTCCTGCATTGCAGGACACTGGACTAGATGACCCTTGGAGTACCTTTCAGTTTTACAATTCTATGATTCTGTGATGCCTTTCCATAACTATCAACTGTTTCAGAATGTTGTGTTTTGTTTTTACTAAATGAGACTGTTTTAGCTTGGCAAACACATACAAGAGGTGTTGTGCTAAATCGTTCTCTCCATTGTTTCTGAAACACACTATCTATTTGTTTGTTTGTTTGTTTGTTTATGACTATTTATACCCCTTCTTTCTCCTCACACAGTTTCGACAATAAAATTCAATAGCTTATTTAATTAGCTCTCCCCCTCCTCCAAGCTAATTACTTGCAGCAGCTCCCACTCTTGTTCCCAGTTGTGGCTGGTAAGATCCACCAACGTGGATTTACAGTGTGGCTTGGACAAGGGATTTGCCTAAGCTTTTAAGGAGGGCCAGCTCTAGGAAATAATATTGACTCCCTTTTCCTTTACTGTTTCCAGCATATTCCCTCTGTTCTTGGACTAGAACTGACCTGAACCATTAAATCCATTAATTGACTTAATTCTCCCCTGGACTTTAGACAAACGATGGAGCAGAGATAGACAGAGAGCTACTTAAAATCCCCACGTTTATCGACACTTCCTATTTATACTGCTAAATGTTTAAAACAACACTGGCTGGGCTCCTGCGTTAGCTTCCCCCCTTTTCAATTCCTTTTGGCAACAGTTTCTACAAGCAGAACTTTTCAAGGGTGGCAATTGGGCCTCCACTCAAATAAATAAAGATCACAGAAGCACAAAAACAAAAGTGAAATAAAAATCTACAGCTACAAAGTAGTTCTGATCCGTTCAATGCAGATGGCCCACAGAGGGGTTTAAATCTCTAGGGAGTGAACACACATCCCGCTGAAATATAGAGCTGTTTTCTATCACTTGTTACCACTCGACTGTCTGTCCCAGGAAAGTGAATCCCATATATCTTCCTGGCCATCGGTTGCACTCTGTTTGCTCCTTTCCCCTCTGATGTAGCGGGATTCTCTTATAGGACATACAGAGATGAATGAGCTCTTACAACACGTCGAAGTGAAAGAAAACATTTCTTTCTGCGCCAGAGCAGATGAGATTCATCATTAAGAGAATGGATTTGACCTTGTCAAATGGACCAAAGTAATTTATAAACAACGCCTCTGGAGGAGGCTACTTTCAGCCGCATCCTGAACTAGCAGGGTTTTAAGCTGGGCCCGTGGCTAGCTTAACAATAACTGTAACAGCAAAATAAGTTGCCTGTGAAAATATGTGCTGCTGCTGCTCAGTGGTGCCTTTGATTGCATTCCCAAAGAGACTCTCAGGATGAAAATCCACAAGGAGCTTTGAAAGTAGGCATTTCATTTCACAGAATCTCAGAGTTGGAAGGGACCCCAAGGGTCATCAAGCCTCCTGCAATTCAGGAATCTCAGCTAAAGCATCCATGACAGATGACCATCCAACTTCTGCTTAAAAACCTCCAAGGAAGGAGAGTCCACCACTTCTTGTGGGAGCCTGTTCCACTGCTAAACAGCTCTTACTGTCAGAAAGTTTTTTAAAAAAATGTTTAGTCGGAATCTGCTTTCTTGCAACATGAAGCCATTGGTTCGAGTCCTACCCTCCAGAGCAGGAGAAAACGAGCATGCTCCCTCCTCCATGTGACAGCCCTTGAGATATTTGAAGATGGCTACCCTATCTCCTCTCAGTCAACTCTTTTCCAGGCTAAACACACCCAGCTCCTTCAAGCGCTCCTCTTAAGGCTTAGTTTCTAGACTCTTGATCATATTGGTTGCCCTCCTCTGCACACGTTCCAGCTTGTCAACATCCTTTTTAAACTGTGCTGCCTAGAATTGGACACGGTATTCCAAGTGCGGTCTGACCAAGGCAGAATAGAGTGGTACTATTACTTCCCTTGATCAGGACAATATAATTCTGATGCAATCTAGAATAGCTTTTTTTCGCTGCTGCATCACACTGTTGACTCATATTAAGATTGTGGTCCACCAAGACCCCTAGATCCTTTTCAAATGTACTGCTAGTAAGTCAGGTGTCCCCCATCCTATTTTTATGCATCTGGTACATTTGTCCCTATTGAAATTCACTTTGTTTGCTTGTGCCCAGTTCTCCAATCTGTTAAGGTCATTTTAAATTCTGATTCTGTCTTCTGCGGCATTAGCTACCCCTCCCAATTTGGTGTCACCTGCTAATTTGATGAGCATCCTTTCAATTCCTTCATCCAAGTCATTTATAAAGACATTGAACAACAACAGACCCAGGATAGAACCCTGAGACACCCCACTTGTCACTTTTTCCCAGGATAATGAGGGACCATTAATGAGTACTCTTTGGGTTCAGTCAGTCAACCAGCTACAAATCCAACTAACAGTTACCTCGTTCAACCCACATTTTACCAGCTTCCTCACGAGAATATCATGGGGGACTTTGTCAAAAGCCTTATTGAAATCAAGATACATTATGTCCACAACATTTCCCTGATCCACCAAGTTTGTAATTCCATCAAAACAAGAAATCAGGTTGGTCTGGCATGACTTATTTTTGAGAAACCCATGCTGGGTCACAGCATCCTTTTTTAAATGCCCACAGACTGACTGTTGAATTATCTGGTCTAGGATGTTCCTTGGTATCGAGGTCAACCTCACCAGTTGGTAGTTACCTGGGTCTTCCACCCCCAGCCCTTTGAAGATGGGGATAACATTTGTTCGCCTCCAGTCTGTAGGGACCTCACCTGTTCTCCAAGAATTCTCAAAGATAATAGACAAAGGCTCTGAAATTACACCTGTAAGCTCCTTTAGTACCCTTGGATGCAACTCATCAGGCCCTGGAGATTTGAATTCATTTAAAGTAGCTAGGTGTTCCTTTACTACCCCCTTTCCTGTCATAGGTTGCAGCTCCCTCCTTACATCATTTATTCTGTTATCACCAGATTGGGCATCACTTTCCTTTTGGGTGAAGACAGAGGCAAACACTTGCTTGTTCTTCCTCTTACTTAGGACATATCTCCCAGGGTGCTGTTTAGGGAAGCTATTAATATTTGACGGATTACTGTATTTTAATATTTTGTTGGAAGCTGCCCAGAGTGGCTGGGGAAACCCAGCCAGATGGGCGGGGTATAAATAATAAATTAAATAAAGTACTAGAGAATCCACAGGCAGTGAAGGCTGGTCCATTAAGGCAAATGAGGCATGAACATCACTCTGCCCTGAGGCAGCCCCCATTTGCCCACTTTCTTACATACAACCATTCCAAAGAGAGGCACTGCCTGTCACCTTCGTCCACCTTAGTCCTAGAATTGTCTTGTAGGAAGTAGGTTGGAACTATAATCAGCTGGTTCTGCCTATCATTGGCTCTAGCTCCACCAGCGACTGGGCTCCCTAATTTCCACCCAACAAACCCCAGTGGATACCAGCCACCACTGTCCACAAGATACCTGGAAAACAGGTGTGATGGGAACCTTTCAGTGAGACATTTCAGTGAGCTTCTGAGTTGGGGTTGAGACCTTTGGATTCACACTTTCAATTTGCTCCTTCATTGATCACCTTTATTAGGGAACCCCTTAGCTACAAGGGGTTAAGTTTGCTTTACAAATGGCCCAAGGCTATACAATGGGTGCATGGCAGGGAATGAGTCATGGGTCTCCTCTCTGTAAACTGGTAATTACCTTCAAAGCCTTTAAAGTCCTAAATGGTTTGGGACCTAAGGAATTTGATGGGCTGTCTACATCCCATCAAACTTCCTTGGGCCTACCATTTTGTCTCACAGGGCCACCATTAAATAGTCTAGTAAATGGCTTTTTCAGGGGTGGCCAATAGCAGCCCATATGGTGGGGTGGAGCCACGGAGCTGTCCTCCTGCCCCTTGCATTGCTGCAGCATTTCTGGAAGGGGCGGGGTGGTGGCAGTGACAAAGCTAAGTGGGCTCACCAACCAGGGTGCTGGATTGAGTCCACTGGCTTACTTGCACAACCCCATTTTGCTGCCACTCCACTCCACCCCTGTCCAGGTAAGCTGAAGGAGGCCTCACCATATGGACTCACCTTCCTAAATAGGTATGGATGAATCCTAAACTGATGACTTTTAAATGGGCCCTTAAGCATTTTGTTGTTGATGTTCTAAAGTGCTTTTACTTGATACTTTAAGTTCTGCCTTTAATGGCTGCTGTTTCAAATGCTTTATGCCCTGTTGCTTGTTTTTGCATTCATACTGCTTCTCTGCTGACATTGTCCATCTGCTGCTATTATAACAATTTTTTATGGGTGTTTTAGTGCAGGGGTAGTCAACATGGTGTCATCCAGATGTTGTTAGCCTTCATCTTCCATCAGCTCCAGCCAGCATGGCCGAGGGTCAGGGCTGAAGGGAATTGTAACAACATTTGGAAGTGTACCCCATTGACCACCCCTGCTTCAACATATTATAGAATGCATTTTATGACTTGTCATTCTGTATAATGTGAATCTTTTGTTTTTAATATGTTGTGAGCCTCCATGGGAGGATGAATCCCTGAATGGTGGCTTAGGAATAGTACAGAAATTAGACAAAGAAACAAAATAAATAAACAAGCCTTACTCTAGAGCCCTAGATGAAAATCCTATATATAGACCCTAAACTACAATGAAACTATTAGCAGGGGAAACATGGTACTTTTGACTGCTTTGCGATTAACAAGGAGTTCATTGCTACATAGATAAAGGGATGTGACCTGCAGTTATCCCATGGGAAAGTTTCAGATGCACAGCTTGTTATCTTAGAAGGACTCATCAAAGAGGGTATGAGAGAAGAGGTGACCTCCATTCTCTGCCACTGGTATGTTATGAGTAACTATTTTTTTTAATACAGTAGACCATCTGCAAAGTGCATAGGAGAGATAGGATCTAAACTCTGCTCTGTGACCAGAAGATGACACTATTTACTCCCCATATCATCGGTTGGGACTGGAGCACTACCAAAAGAAAGTTTCCCAAGCAGATACACAGGACCACACGGAAACTGTTCATAGCTCTTTAGCAGATTTATGTTTCAATTCATTAATGGGTCAGATTGTCAAGCGCAGTCAAGCTAAGGGAAAAAGAACAGCGAAAGATCTCCGGTGACTCTTCCCTGCTCTTATGAATCATGCACTCTCAAGCTATGATAGGCAATTTAACCCTCCGAAACCAGTGGGGTTGTTGTGGACCCCAGCTGCTGTTGAAATATTTGTAGAACTCTTTTTTTCTTTTTAGCCAAACCTGAGTCATTTACTATTCTACGTATTCCTCAAGAATTAGGGGATCTAATAGTGCTCCCTCAACTGGACTCCATTAAGTCCCCAGCAACTGACCCAGAAAACAATTTAGTAAATTTCAATTGTTTTTAGTGGTTATACCACTTCAAAAATGCTGGAATAGATATTTGTTCCATTCTTGTATTACCCTGCCCACCACAGTACATCCTCTATTATGAACCAAACCCACAAGCCAAACCACATTACAAAGACGCCAGAAGTAAATTTTACCCTGGGGCTTAACTCTGCTTCAAATTGGCTTTATGGGAGTTAACACACTCTGAGTAGTGGATGGCATGGTGGGGCTACACCCCTAACCTGACCTCCCCTTGGGGGAGTTGCTGCTCTACACAAGGTTGAAGAGTGGGAGGAACAAGGTGGTGGAAAAATCAGCATGGTGCGAACGGACTGAAATGAGAGCTAGATTGGCTCTGCTGGCATGTTTGCACCACACCAACCTTGCCCTGCCACCGTTTCATTTTTTCTATGTTAAAAATAACAAGCCTGGGAATTGTTTCTGTGTATCTTTTAGGAATTGCTTGTCTCTTGTGCAAGTGGGTCCTGCGTAATGTGTTTTGATTATGCTCTTAAATATGTTGCAAGTTGCTTCTGTCCGTGTGCCTGTGTGACGCTTCAAATCTTACAGGTGAGCCATTCTCTTGAAAGATGCTCATCTCTACCCTTATGTAATTAATCCAGTGGGGCCTGGGTGAGTATTGTGATAAGGATAGGGATTTGCCTCTAGATGTGTATCTGCATCTGCAGCAGCTGTGCAAACAGAAGAAAGACTGCTTCCTTGGGCAGATCTCCCTTACTGGACTGGAGCAACTGTGAATAAAGTAAGCAAATGCACTGATTGTTGCATTCTTTCTGCTTTATAAGGTAGGAGGAAAAAGCCACCCTGACCCATGTGTATTGGTGTTCCTTTATAAGCACACATAGCTAACTCAGGGATATTAATTTTAAAGGGCCTGTTCTGAGTACCGGTAAGTGTTAGACGTATACAATGCAGAGTGCCTGCCCCCTGGAGAAATATAAACTTGAAGTTGCTTGCATGGTAGGAAGCCTGAATGCAATATAACTAACTGAGGCTGTGCAGCACGTACTACCAGACTTCCAGTATGTCAATAACTTTGCAGGATTTAAATACTATTATTAAAAGGAACATAATGGGTGTCAACAGGGGAAGGAGCTGGGGAATGCACATCAACCACAGAGGACACACCCTCTGTGTGTGCAAATGACAATGATACATCAGCTGCTCATGCTGTCTGCAAAGTGATGTCTGCAAAGAAGCTTTTAGAAAGATACAAGCCACAGCGCTTCAAATGCTGAAGTGTAGCTACAACCTTACGATTGTGAGAGAGAAAGGAGTGGGGAATAAGGATGAATGAAGATGGTGTAATATTGTTCAAGCTCTATACATTACAAACTGAATCTATGCTACAAAGACCTTGGGTGCTTCCCCATTTTTTAAAAAAACATAAGCCACACAGCATCAACATACCAGCCTGTATCCCTCACCTCAGTAAATCTTGTAAGTGAAAAACAAAATTGCCAGTTACCGGTTTGTGATCTCTCAAGCACCTGTTTGCTCTTTTAAGCTTCTATCGAAAGGTGCACATGGTTTCTGTGGAAGTTTTTCTTGTTCTCCATTGAGCACTGTGCAATTCCAGAGGAGTTCCTTAATAAAATAGGCATGCTGTGGCACAGGGAACCACTAGGATGGCAACAATGAATTGATTTTTCCAGCAGCAACCGTGCAAATGGTACTTTACAGGTTACAGAAGCAAGGAAGCTCTTTGCATCAGTGAGACTACAATCTACATTTCAACTGGATGCTGTGTTTGGTTCAGGCATTGTTTCAGAATGTGCAAACTAAGTTAACTGGCATTTAAATCTGCAGCTGATGGAATCCATGTCCCCCCCCCTCTCTAGGTGAGGCCTGCATTCAAAACCCCAATCACAGGTGCAGGTGTATAAGTTTTAGTTTCAGTCGAGAATAAGGACTAACAGATTAAGATAAAGGCTTGATCAAAGTGGTGGATGAGATGTTAAGCTAGACTGTGTGGACTGCACAGCCTATGCTGCTCTCTCCTAACAAGATGGAATGTATTGGGGAAGCAGACTCCAGAGGGACTGAAACCCACTGTCCTGGAGAATCAGCTGATATCGTCCAATGATGCCAGTTGATGGACTGGTGACTGTGGTTTTGGAGAAATGGCCTTGAGAGCTAACTTGGACCCTTTAGTAGGCCAATATAGGCCTGCAGGCTGGAAGTTCTCAACCACTGCTGTGGAGTAGAGGACCAGTGTAGACTCAGTTCCAAGCACACAAAAATAGGTGGCACATCTGAATGAAACGTGTGTCCAAGAAAACCCCCAGATAAAGACAAATATATATCTATAAGTATCCAACTGCATAAACTTTTTTTTTTGCGTGTGAGCAAGTCGGATGGAACAGGGAAGACATTGGAGTAACGGTAAAGCAAGGTTGAGAAAGGTCTAAAAAAAAAAAAGCAGCGAATGTTGACGCGTGAAATTATTTGGAGTGCAGAGTGTTAGATCTTTGGCACCTCCGACCCCCTGCAATCAAATCCAGGAACCATAGTTTGAAACACATCATTTTGAAAATGTTACAGTGGAGGGGGGTGGGGATTTCGGCTGGAATCTGGTTATCTCTCTTTCAGTGGACAAGAATCAAAGAGGGAATGGCACACATATAAATGTATCTTTCTGCGTACAAGTCATTTAGCATGTGGGGGAGGAGGCTTCCTTCCTTTCCCTCCTTTCTTCTTCCCCCTCTCCAGAGCAGTTTGCAGATGTTTTAATGGGCTCTTTATTCTTTTGTTCATCCTGAGCTCAATGACCCTCACTCCCAATGGATTGATTTTTTCCCCCCTGGTCAAATTTTGCTTTCTTCTGAGCCTTTGATCCTGAGCTCTAACTCCTGTAACAACTAACGCCACATTGCCGTGATAATCTTTGGATACGCTGCCTCGTTCCTCAGGATGATCAAGCACTCTCCCTTCCCGGTTCCTCATCTCCTCCTGGCTGTTGCTGCTGCAGAAGCCAGAGGAGAAAGATTTCTCACCTTATCAAATCTCTGACATGCGATTGGAAAGGGTGCAATATGGCTCACGAAAGCAATGAACTCTGAGAATGGAAGCATGTGTGCAAATGGTTACCTTCTGGACGTAGATTCTGGGTTGTGTCTCATATGAAGCTCTTAGACACTTCACAATGTGCTGCAGTCATTAACAGAGGCAGAGACACACAAGGACTTCGAAAGGCCTGACACACAGAGAGACTTATTGTTAGGCTTGGATATTAAAGCAAAAGAAAGAGGTTAGCTCCTTTCTCGAGTTGATTTCCCCCTATCTCTACTTTATAGACATGTTTTCCATTAGTGAAACCAGAGGTTAGGATTTACCTTGTGGGAGTGGAGAAGACCTCGCACATATTTGAAAACTGGGTTTGGCAGCTGCCCCCTTCTATAAAGTTTATAGAACACAGTAATTCGTACTCAAAATTTGTATGCTTCCAGCCAGTACAGCTAGAGGCTGACAACAGCAAACCCCAACCAAGCACAAATGCTTCAAACCAGGCTAAAAATGGTAGATATTTAAACAAAACCAATTCCAACTACAGTAAGCAAGATGGCATGGCAATGGCCATAGAGTGGTGGAAAATCCACCTTAAAATAAGTTAAACTGGTTTTACTAATTTTCTCCAGAAAAACTGGTTAAGTGGTAATTTCTAAACCAGGTATAGGGATTCTTTGGTCCACCAGGTGCACTAAACTACAACTCCCAGCATCCCTGGCCATTGCCTACGCTAGTTGGAGCTGACTGGAGTTGTAGTTCAACAATATCCGGAGGGCCAAGGCTTCCCAGTCTTGCCTTCAGCAGATAATAGAAATGGATTTGGGCTGAGGATGGAGTGGGGATGATTTGGCATGATGGTTGTGGAGAAGGCAAGGGATGATGATGAAGAAGAAGAGTTTGGATTTGATATCCCGCTTTTCACTACCCGAAGGAGTCTCAAAGCGGCTAACATTCTCCTTTCCCTTCCTCCCCCACAACAAACACTCTGTGAGGTGAGTGGGGCTGAGAGACTTCAGAGAAGTGTGACTAGCCCAAGGTCACCCAGCAGCTGCATGTGGAGGAGCGGAGACGCGAACCCGGTTCCCCAGATTACGAGTCTACCACTCTTAACCACTACACCACACTGGTTGGTGTGGAATCATGGCTCATGATGTATGATAAATCAATTTTTAAAATAAATTTGATTTTTTTAAAAATCAAACACAAAATTCCCATTGCATTCTGGTTATCATCAAAATAAAACATAGTTAAAAACAATTAAAACAGCAACATTTAACAATGTATAATACAAAATGCCTAAAATGTCAAGTCGTACTGATCCCACTTAAATATGAGCACCACTGTAGGAGCCATAGAAAACGTAAAGGACCCCTGACAGTTAAGTCCAGTCACGAAATGTAAATATAAACAAAGGAAAGAACACATAAAAAGCTCCCCTTTTACTTCCCAAGGAAACAGTTTCAAAATCATTGATCCAGCCCACAATAGGAATGGATTCATGCTAAAGAAAGGATTTTTGATGATTTGAGAAACTGCCTTATAAATACCACTCTTAAAACACTGGTGTAAGGAATCTACCAGACCTTGTTGGTATGACAAGTTGGAGCCACAGAGCCACGAGTCCTCTGGTTTGTGCGCAGGTTTCTGGTTTCGTCAGGACATGCAAAAATTGGCACTTCATCTCCTGTGACATAATCCAAATCAGCAGGAAAGCCAGTTCACACATTTCTCGAGGGTTTTTGCATAAATATATCATTCCTCGTCAGCCTCAATTTGTGTGCCAGCATCCACACAGTTATGGCTGGGAAGGCGAAAGATCGGTCCACTATCATGTTGCATTTTTAATCCTCATCATGTTCCAGCTGAGCATGATGGATGAACTGTGAGCAAGAAGTGGCATGAGCTCCTCTTTGAAAACTGCAGCTGCCCTGACATCAGAGCCCGATAAGTTAAACCAAAGGAAAAGCATATAAAAACAAGAGAGATTATGAAGGAAGCCCAATCCCCGCACACCGGAGAAATTTATATTTAGCAGAGGAAATATACGAAACAATTTAGGAAAGGAAAATATTTTAAAACACGGATTGAATGTCTGAGAAAAGAGCAGCCTCTTCTGGATTTTAATGTATTTTTACTCTTTTGTTAGAAGCCGCCCAGAGTGGCTGTGGAAGCCCAGCCAGATGGGCAGGGTATGTATAAACAAACAAACAAACAAACAAACAAACAAACAAACAAAACTTTATTAATAAATCTGAATGGGTTGGAGCCAAGGGTGAATTTCTTCTGATCGAAGGATATTCTTCCAAGAGAAAGAAAAGAAATATTGACTGGTATGAAATAATAGGGCCTTCTCTGTAGCAGCCCCAACTCTGGACTTGTCTTTTTTGGGAGTTCTTTCTCTTGCAGTTTTTCCAGATGTAACGTGGGAACCAATCCAATGCAATATGTTTCCATCAGATGGCTAGAATAGTACACTTCAGACTTCATTTTCATCTCCCCACTCTTAAAGCCCAATAAATCAAATATGCAAATTTCATCTAATGTCCTAAACTTGATGTTCATGAAAAATACGTATCAGGGATTTGGGTGCCAATAGATGTCAACTCATAGGAAGACTCATTGCTTTCTAGGAAAGCATATAATAGGTCTGCATACGATTTCAGGTTCACTTTCAGGTATTCTTGTTGTAGCTGTTGTTGCAACCCAGTCAGATGGGCAGGGTATAAGTAATCATCATCATCATCACCACCATCATCATCATAAACAACAACAACAACAACAACAACAACAACAACAACAACAACAACAACAACAGTAAAGGCACATTTGTCTTATGGAACACAAGCCCAAGTAGCCAACACCACCAGTCTAAAAGACAACCTGATCGCATTGTCCCAAATGCAGACTAAAATATGTGCAATCAAAACCTAAAACCTCACATGACAATGTTTTATTTCCAAAAGGAGTCAATTTTCATGCATCCAGTCACTTCAAACTGCACAATATTAATAACTGCAATAGCCCCTTGTATGGTCAGTGCAAGCCATTAGTTTACAAACAATTATTTGCTTTGAAGCTCCACATTTCATTTGCACCATCACTGCCCCGGGAGTTGGCTATGTGAGCTGCCTGATGCCCATTCTTCAAAAGTAAAAGCCCAAATTTCATGGGTAAAATCATTCATCTAGCCAGATGTCCAGGAATTTTTCCCTGGAGTGCATTTTAAAGGCAATCTCCAGTTTATAATAAACAGAATCATTGCACTGCATGTAAGATTTATTTTGCTGCAGATCATGTGATTGTTGTATTTGTAAATAAAATATGGGTCCCAGGCAAAGCTTTATTTTATTCCTCCAGAAGGGAGGCAGGATCTGTTTCACTGCCGCAATTATAAATGATGGGGGGAGTGAATGTTTGCATTTCGGTTTCTTCAGCCAATGTAAGCTAGACAACAAGGCAGCCGTTGATCTCCAAGGATTATCACAAAACAAGTTTGCTTTGCTTTGGATGGCCATTTATCACTCCAGACAAAAACCCGATTGTGTTTTGAAAATACTTGAAATTTGGGGATTGGATGAGAGAGTTGGGATGATGAAATTCTCGTACATGAGAAAGTAGACATTTCCTGCCAGTTCACAGGGATCATGTTGAAGAGAAGTATTGCTTGGTGTGTTCAACAGTTTTGCTATGTACTGTATAGCCATTCCCATTTTATCTTCTCTGACTTCTTGTTGGATGGCAGGAATTGTCCATTTAGGTTTTTCTCTGCTATCTTTCTGTCTCTCTGCTTTCAGAAATCCACCTTATGCACTTTCTATGTCAACCTCCCTGTTTTCAAATTAGGAGACCCTGATAGCCATTTTTCTTTCCAGCAACCTGCTGACCCCCTCCCAAAGGTCAAATACCAGCAATGTATAGTTTTGAGGGATTCCCTTCTCAGATCTCTGTGTTCCTGCTGTTTCATGTGAGTAAACGCATGAACAGGGTGATAGACTCACCAACTTTAATAGGGTCGTTCCGGATTGAATTGCAGATATGATGACTGTGCTCTAATTCAATTTTTTTAGTGATAATTTCTGGATAATTCTCTTCAATTGATATAATATGATTTGATTCCGATTTAATTCTTCTTCTTCCAACTCTGCTGTGTTCATACGGCAGATGTTTGGTGATAAATTGTTGGCCGCTGAAGTAAGTTAAGCACAATAAGATAAGTGTTCATTTATCCTATTTCCAGGGTATGTTATTATAGATGCATTTCTGCTATTACATAAATAGGAAATGCATTTGTGTGCATTGTCCTATTTATTTAAAAGCATTTCCAGATAATTTAATATTGAAAACAGATAAGCAGTGTAAAAAAATGCATCTATAAAAACAGTGAAACAGTGTGGTAAAAACAGAAATCTAGTAATAAAAGGGCCCACTCTTATGGGTCAGGGAAAGCCTGGATGAAAAACTATGTCTTTATGAGACACCTGAAGGAGATGATGGATGGTGCTTCTTGTATGGCATAGGGAAGGGCATCCCAGGGTGCAGAAACAAACAGAAGAAAAGCCCCATTTCTGGGTCACTACCCTGTTCTGTAGAGTGTGGGACCACAAGTACAATTTCTCCAGATGATCTAAGTTACATTGCAAATAAAAACACAGAATTATTATTATTATACATATACACTGTATCATTTTATTATCACGAGTTGCTGTAAAAAAAAAATACTATAACTGATTTGAGAGCTGTTTCTTCCTGCACTCCACCTCTCAATCACAGTACTGTAATCCCAAGTAAAGTCTTGGTGTGTGTTCTTCTTCGTGCATAAAAATGTATTTGTGCCTCAAGCCCCCCCAAACCCACTCCCCAGAATAAAGACAAGATGACACAGAAATTAAGGTTAATGTTAGTGGGCGTAATTTAGGCCACAACTTTATTGATTACAGAACGCAAGCGGTATTGGCTTAGGCATTGCCAAACAAGACTATATCTGACTTCCGGCCCACTTTGCAGGAAGTCTGGTAAGGGTAAACCCCAAAGGGGGATCCCTGCCGATGTGAACCGACTCAAGCGTCCCCTGGGTTCCCTAGGGTCGTGGCATGGCCCTAGCCCCTCCGTGGGGCTCGGACAAGATCCAGACCCCCTGATTCCTTTAACGGGAAGGAAATGGTGTCGCGCCAGGGTTTAAATCATCCTGGCCATGCCCCCGAGCCTCCTGATTGGGTGCTCGGTGCTATGACATGGCCGGGACACCTTGTCGTGATGCGGGACGTTGTCCCGCCCACGCCGAGGTGGGAGGAAGTGTGCCCTGGAGGCCATAGCACAACACGCCCCAGTGTGAGGAGGAAGCGACTTGCCTGACTGGTATTAGGGCATAGAACATGACATTTTCTGTAGAGTTCTGCTGGGTTTATTACCCACAGGAATTCTTTTTCACTGTTCCATTCATTATAACAGGGAATGTCAAGAAGAACTTCCAGGTGGTGGATTGTGTCCCTTGACTATTGATTAAGCCTTTTACTCACTCCCTGTTGACGGCAGTACTTATAACATAAGTGGACTGAGCAGTGAAACCAGAGCTCTTTCCTACCCCCAGCAAACTCTGTAAGACTTTTCACTAGAGGACGTGGTTGTTACTTCCACATACTCTCAGTCAGATTTTTAAGGATTACTCTCTGTGAATTTTCAGTGATTCCTTCCAGCTGCCTGCTGTCAAATCATACTCTCATATACTAAGTGTTCTCCCTCCAGAGTAGACACTTGATCTTAGGGTCAGAGGTCCTTTGGCTCTTGACTAATGCACCTCATTAGACGAGAAAAGCAGAATCTCTCTAGCAAGACAATTGTCATGAGATACAACAGAACCATATAAATTTTGATCGTGTTTAACATGCATTTTTGTTAAAGTCTGACTTCAAACATTCAGGGCTTAAGTTCAAGGAAAAGTATGCAAAACTTGAGATGAATTTAACATCAAAATGTAATCTTCATCTAAACAGCAGGGGTGCAACCCAATTAATATTTTTTGAAGTTTGCATAAAATTGATCGGAGAAAATTGTTTTACTGTAGCTAGAAACACACTTATTTGATTACAGGTGTTGAAAAAGACCTCTCAGCAACCACACCAGAAAGACAGAAGAGGAAAAATGTCTCTGAAAATGCTGCTTGTTTATTAAATGTTCTACCCAATTAATCAGAGAACTGTTTTAGTCAAATTAAGTCTGGGATTCTATACACCCTTACCTGGAAGTAAGTGCCGCTGGGTGCAATGGCACTTACTTCTGAGTAAACACATATAGGCATGCACTGCAAAACTTACAGTGCAACCCTGTAGATGTCTGTTCAGAAGTAAATCCCATTGAGGTCAATAAGTCTTTCTTCCATGCTTCCATCCTGTATTGATCAACCCAACCAGTCAGTTAAACACTGCATCCCTGCTAAAAAGCCAGTGTATAAAAATGAAGCATACTATACACCCTGAGTGCCCAGGACAAGCTGTGGGCACAGGAAAGAATCATATTAGGGCTCATTTGAGCCCTTGCCTTGCTGGTCCTTGATCACAACTGCTTTGCCATGTGCTAGACCAGGCTTCCTCAACCTCTGCCCTCCAGATGTTTTTAGACTACAATTCCCATCATCCTAGACTAATGGTCCCACTAGCTAGGTATCATGGGAGTTGTAGGCCAAAAACATCTGGAGGGCCGAGGCTGAGGAAGCCTGTGCTAGACATTATTTCCTATGTAAGGCTTGGGTGTGTCTCCTATATAAGCTTGCTTCCCAGCTACCCAGGTCCCTAGCACACAAATACTCCAGCCATGTAATCTTCCAAAGGCCACCTACCAGTATCCTTACCTCGCTACAAGCAAAGTCCATTCACATAATTTTGTGGGAAAGGCTTATTCAGTGAAAGGAGAGCTTGGTAGGCTATAATTGGCCAATTAATGTAAATATTATGGAGCCTGGCTTTGGCTACTGTCTCTGCTCTCATATTTTCCTCTCACTTCCCTTTCTAATGCACTGGCCCTGTTTTTGATTTAAAAAAGAGGGGCCGGGGAATGATTGGATTACAGAGAACATATTTCCCTCTGCCCTTCTAAAATGTGGTAAAGCAAGTTCAATGGTTCAGGCTGCCTGATAGCGAGCACATTTCTTTCCGAAAGTGTGCTGCCCTCGGAGATGGCTTATGGCTCACATGCTGGTGCTAGTTCAGCAGATGCTGTTTTTATGGAACACCACAAAGCAGAGTCGCAATAAAACCCACGTTAATGTCTGGGGCACAAATTGGGAGGGCCCTTTGATTTATGCACTCTCCTTTGGTCTTTATTTTTTTTATTTTTTTTAATGCATGTGACTTGTGGAACTGGATAGCCTGTTAGCTACTTCATCCTTACCTTTAGCAGTGCTCCCAGCCCAGTCAATTTCTGCATGTAGAATTGTGGGGAAGGAGGATTCTTATCTGCTTCAGGCAGCAAAATATATTGAGCCGACCCAGCATTATTGGAGGCAGCAAAAGATGTAATCGGGGGAGGCAGAAACCACTTCATTCAAAGAAAGGAAGCCTCAGACCAGATAGACATTGTGCTGCATGTTTCCCACACCTGTTATCGATTCACTGTGGCTATCGTTTTCTTCTGTAAAAGCATATGAAGGAAGTTTCTGAAGTGTGATTGATCAACCTGGCTCTTGTATCCCAGAGCATAAAGACCAAAAGAAAAAGCCCAGCAATCTGCAGGTACTTTCCTGTCAAAAAAAAAGGGGGCTGCGTTTTATATTTTTCTTTTTTAAACTCGATGGGAACCCCCGTCCTGCAAAGCGCCCATTGAAACAGAGAGGCTTAGAGAGGCTTTAAAGAACTATGATCATGGGAAGGCGATTAAGAATAGTCAAGATTGCATTCCGCATTGTACATTATACTTGTCTCATGAAACAAGGCTTAGGGCGGGGAGTCATTTTTCAAATGTTATTAATAGATAAAAAGTAATCCACAAGTAAATGATTCCAGACTGTAGCTACTGTGTGTATCTAGGCTAGACATATATATCTCTGCATATTGTTTTTCTAGTCTGACTAATTGTCTTTGCTTTTAATGACTCTCCTTGATACGTCTGCTTTATGTTTTGCAAATACTTAATCATGGCATTCTTTGTCACCAAAGGCTTCTATCCAGCCATTTGAAGGGTTGAACCACCATCTCCTATGTAGCCAGCTTTACAAGGAGAAAACCTGCTCCCTGTTCATCATTAAGGTGATGATTTCATTGTTTGTTGGAACAGTAGGTCTCCCGGAGCTTTACAGACTCAAGTGTAGAAGGAGAGAAATCTCTGAGTGCTGATATATTTTTATTTTTATGTTTATATTAGTATTGCACCATGTGGTGCGTAACTTTGCATAAAGAATAAATGACCAGTATTCCTCACTCATGGGATGCATGCCTCTTAAGCATTGTACACTGGGTTGAGCATTGGACCAGGAAGAAGAGTTTGGATTTGATATCCCGCTTTTCACTACCCAAAGGAGTCTCAAAGGGGCTAACATTCTCCTTCCCCTTCCTCCCCCACAACAAACACTCTGTGAGGTGAGTGGGGCTGAGAGACTTCAAAGAAGTGTGACTAGCCCAAGGTCACCCAGCAGCTGCATGTGGAGGAGCGGAGACGCGAACCTAGTTCACCAGATTACGAGTCTACCGCTCTTAACCACTACACCACACTGGAAGTTGCACCACACTGGAAGACTCCGTTGGCATGGATATTCAGTCTTGAAGCTCGTGAGCTGACATTTATTTTATTCAATAGATAGTATTCCTAACCTGCTTGATATTTTTAAATTGCTGAAGTGGTGTACTTCAGTGTAAGGATGTCACTATTTTGCAGGAGTGACTCAATTGCATAATGGGAAATTTCATTCTGAGCAATTAAGGTGGATTAAAGCACTTGGTTGCCCAAATGCAGCAAATAATCTTTTTAAAAAAGAATAAGACTTCTTTGCAGTTTGGAAAGCGATGGAGAAATGCACTGAAAAGTGTGGGATGAAGGAATTACCAATGGGAAGATGTATAAACACACGGCAAGCAAGTCAGGATGCATGAAAGATGAATTCCCAATGTTTTCCCTGCAAACAAATCACTAAAGACCAGATATAATTCAACCTTTGCATAAACTTTGTGCAAGCAAATCCAGATGACTATCCAATAAACAGGAAATCTGTAGGGGTCCTAAATCAACATCAAGACTCTATGATAATACTGTAAAAAACACACCAAAGATTAAAATGCCACCCAGAATTACAGTGGCACAGGATACAGTCTTATGGATCAGGGAAAGCCTGTGCAGATATCTAGTCCTAATAAGACATCCGAAGCAAATGATGGATACTTCTTTCTGTGTGGCAGAGGGAAGAATATTCCATATGTGAAGCAGCCACAACATCTCTCAACCTGCACTCCAAGGTTGTTCTGGAGGTAAAGGGGTTGTGGCAGTGTATGTGGAGGTATGTTCACCATCATGGACACCTTGGACAAAGGGTGGAATAAAAATGAAGCATGTAAGCCTTACCCGCTGGAATGATGTTTTGAAGACTGCCCTGCTGATATTAGGGTAGCATGATGTCAATGGAATGGCATGCACCATTTCTCTTCATAGAGAAGCTATTACTTAAAAAATTACATTCCGTTTTATCTACATTCCGCCTCTGTAGTATCAGTTCTTTGGACAGTCAGAATAATGACAGTTTTGTCCTTGTCACTATCTTACAGGAATAGTTTTCTATTCTCTTAATCAATCACATAGTATCAGGATACATGCTTTCGATATTAATACAAGAGCATTCCCCTGTAGCTAGAGTTTTCAATATCTCAAAATTGCTGATAGATCTAAATGTGTTTTAAGAAGAATGTGTCCATTAGTTATGGGTGTGTCCTTTCCATGGGATCCTGGGCTAAAAGACATGTCTAGATTATGAAGAATTCTGGAAGTGCTGTGCTGCATATTGCTCTGAAAGGCACATGGTAGAAGAATGAATCTTGCCTAAAGCCATGAGGTGCCCATTTCATCTGACTTGTGTTTGTCATGTCAGTGCAGAAGTAAAGCACATGTTCGGTGCTGCAAGGTCGTTCATGTGAAACTCCAGAGTTAGGCGATTGTCATCTCTCCCTCTTCTTTAATTCTTTCTTTAGGGAAATGTTACAAAGGCTGCTTCTTTGAACAAAACAAATCATCTTCCTGGAGAAGGGTGGATGGTTCCATAGCATATGAGGGAGTGTTTTTTGTTTGTTTGTTTGTTTGTTTTAAAAAAAAACCTCGACAAAAACTACTCAAAGACTTGACATTTTATTTTTCACTTGTGTAAACCAGTGGGAGCTTCAGAAAAGGGGCAACCAAAATGATGAAGAGGATGGAGCAATTCCTCTCTGAAGAAAGGTTGCAGTGTTTGGGATTTTTGTGACATGCTAGAAGTTTTTAAAAAACTATGCATGGTATGGAGAAAGTCAATAGAAATACGTTTTCTCCCTCTGTCATAACACTAGAATTCGTGGTTACCCAAGAAAGCTGAAGTGGAGATTTAAGACTCACTCAGAAGCATATGTATATCTTTCCACAGTTTGCAGGCATGTAGGGGGAACCTTAGGGCCTCAGCCACTTGCTGGTCCTCTTCTAAAAATGTTGCAAAAAGGGCAAACTACTTTTGGCCCTACTGACATTACAGCTGCAAAATCAGTTGGGACAGTGCACCAGTGGCTTCAGCAGTAATAAGGAGCAGCAATGCAAGACTTAGGTTCTGTCTCTGATGCCATTGCAGAAGACAGTACTTTTGTTTTTAATTTTTTTAAAAAATGAAGTGCTGATATTCATATAAGTGCCATATAAGAGCAGTGAAAAAAGATGGTGGTACTCTGTATCAGCGAGCATCGTTATAAGAAAAAACTCTGAGAGAGGATTATGTCTTATGACCCCTGGACACCCTTCACTACTTATAATAAGAGTGGCTCAGTGTGTGAAAACCAGTGAGTTAGTGAGAAATATTGGTTCTTCCCTGGAATGGTCATGCATGGTGTGAAAACACAGGGGTGATCTTTGTGTGCATTTTTGGGTGACCACACTCTCTAAACCACATTCTGAAATACAGGCAAGTTTCCCTTACAATGTCAGAATCCTTATCTTCTTTAATTAAAAAACAAACAAACCCCAAACTTATACTTATACTTACTTATACTTTCCTAGAAAGTCCAGTTCTAATAACAGCAGCCACATCACCATCTGCTGGTAGTGATTGCAAGTGACCATTTGTTTTGCCTATCATTCATATTCTCAGCAGTTAATATGGTAACTTCTTTTTTGGTATAATTCCAGTATTGTTCCTGCGACACATTGAATAGACTGATGAAAGATAACTTCCCCAGTGCAGCTTCTTACCCTAATAGAGAAAATATTTCCTGGCAACACATCAATTGTATACATTCAGGGCTTTTAGGTTAAGCATATGATGAACTTTATAGAGTAAGACCTGGTTCAAATTGAGTGTTTCAACCTAGTTTGCTGAGGGCCTCTAAAATTCCTCACAGCTCAGAGTATGTGAGTTGTTGCTACTATTAGATATTATGATCATTATTTTTATTATGTAGATGCCCCAAGAGACTTACAAGTTCACAAAACATACACTGAAGGGAACATAGGAAGCTGCCTTCTATTGAGACAGACCATTGGTCCATCTAACTCAGTACTGTCTACACTGATTGGCGGAGGCTCTCCAGGGTTCCAGATAGGAGTCTTTCTTCCCAGCTATTATCTGGAGAGGCCATGGATTGAATCTGGAAGCTTCTGCATGCAAAGCAGTTACTCTCCTACTAGGCTATGTTCTTATGAACTTTCTTCAGCAGTGGCTGGTGAGGTGGCTCACGGGGTAATGCCACCAGCACCTGCGGCATCACAACAGTGAGGAAGAGGGAATTATGGGCTCACTTTTCGGCACTGCCAGGCAGCGGTGGAATTGCAGGGTGGATGCTGCAGCGAACACCACACAAGTAGGTGGTTGACCTGGTACAGGTGCAGACTGTTGACATCAGTGAGGTGACTATACGTTCGACAACCACACACTTTTGCAGTGCTGATGGTGGCACATACCACTACGCCAGTGTTTCCCAACCTTGAGTCTCCAGCTGTTTTCAGACTACAGTTCCCATCACCCCTGACCACTAGTCTTGCTAGCTAGGAATGATGGGAGTTGTAGTCCCAGAACAGCTGGAGACCCAAGGTTGGGAAACACTGCACTACGCCCTGACACAGAAGGTAAGGGCAGGATTTCCTCTCCCCTTCTGTTGCCTTGTTACTTTCACCTAATGAACCACATCACTGGTAACTTCTGGTTTTTATGCCAGCACTGTTTGGGACTCTCTATATGGTAAGGATGACCAGCATGGTGTGGGTGTGTTTCAAACACCACAGCTCCTAGAGGGTGCCACTGCCAGATGAAAATATACATTGCACTCATAAGAGATGACTCACAGTTGTGTGATCTTGTTCAGTTGCTGTTCAACTCCCACTTTTCATCTGGGGAGTGGCCTTTTTCAGAGAGGTCATGTAATCACAACACCTGACATGATATTGTACCAGAAACAGAAAAAGCTGTTTCTCAACTATTTAAGATTTAGGTAGGCAGAATGCAATGGTATTTGATTCTAACAGTTTGTGATACATAACATATTGAACAATATTTTGTATTTGAGAGCTAAGAAAAGCTAAGCAGTCAAGAGGCTACCTCCCTTTTCCCAGTTTATTTTTAAAAGTCAAACTTTAGAGGTCAGATTTCAGATTGTATAGAGTGGTATGATTTTATCTTATATACAAATCAGGGATGTATGCAGTGACATTTGTCACAGTCTTTCCTCAGATAATTTTACGAGCTGCAAAATTGTCATGAATTATACAGAAAATCTCCAAGTTAGATCAGAGGAAAAATATATTAAACACATTACCTTCTGTTAGCAGTCACCAATTGAAACTCTGTCTGTTTTGTTGTTGTTTATTTTCACATTTTGGAAATAATGTTTTAAAAATAATAATAATCCAAATTTAAATTTTTGGATCAATTAAAAAAAAATCCTCAAATTTTAAGTTTTACCTTGAAATTGCATAAAATAATATTGGAATTGGTCCAAAGAAAGGCTATACAGTACAGTGAACTTCACACCATTAAATACTGCCAAGAGCTCTTCTTCAAAACTCAGAACTATTGGTTTCAACATAATAGTGTATGCATTTTTTTGCATATTAATTTTCAGCTTGTGGCAGGATATTTTAAATTTTCTGTGCAAGTGATAATGGGTAAAACATGCCCTGTTGCCTAAACAGAATATGTTAGCTGGAAAACAGGTCATAAAACTACAGCTTGTTCTACTTAAATCAATACCCAGTTCACTTTCCCCCATAACTTCTCCTTTTGGTTTCCTGCATCTTCTGTTGGACATAGTTCCACATGCCACATTGCATATATGGTAGGTTAGTTGTTGCCAGGGAATAATAATCTGAATCCCTGGCATTCAAGAAAACTTCCAAAATACGACATCACTTTTTGATATTTGCTGACGGCTGCAATAGGATTATAAACCATTGCCAATAAAAAAGAGAACGAAAACTGGTTAGAAGCACATAATTTCCAAATCCTGTGGTCGGGATATTATGTCTTTACCTAATTGATGATCCTACTCGACTTGTTCTTGTGCCAAATTTCCTCTTTGCATCAGAATTACAGTTGATAGTGATTCGTTTGATTCTAATTATCCTGCTTATATAAAAAACAGGCTGTGAATTATAGAAACAGTGTGATCCATCGGTCTGGGCACGGTCCTTCCTTTGCTGCCACAGATAACGTTTCAGCTGTGCAATGATTTCATGCTGCTTCCATCGAAAAGCTTCAGTCTTCGAAGATGAGCCAAGACCGCAACACTTGAGATCCAGCATTTCCCAACAAAGCAGAAGTTTTCCCCCATGCAGGACTTTAGTCAAGAGCTGGGCTTTTTCTTTTATAAAATTGCAGTGAGATTGAAGGACGCAGACAACATCATTCTATTTTTCCTCTCCACTCTCTCCTACACCAAGCAGAATTGCAGAAACAAAAGGTCACATGCACACCATACATTCAGAGCACATTTAACACGCATGGCTGCCCCCCAAATATCCTGGGAACTATAGTTTGTTAAGGGTGTTGGGAACCATAGCTCTGTGAGGTTGTAAAGTACAGCTCCCAGGCTTATTTGGCATAGTTCCCAGGATTCTTTGGAGGAAACCATATGCTTTAGATGTGTGGTAATTGTGTTCTAAGTGTGTGGTGTGGTTGTGACCTAAAGCATGTTCCTTGTGTATGAGTCAACATATAAAATAGGAATAGAACCTATCTGCTTTGAGTTCCGTTAGGAGTGACCCACTGGGGATGATAACCTGCCCCCAGTGAGTAGTCAAGCTACTGCATTTTGCAACAGCTGCAGCTTCTGGACCAACTTCAAAAGTAGCACCACACAGTCATCAGGACAAGAGGTTGCTAGCACATTGGTGAAAGTGGTTAGGCTATCTCAGTCCAGAAACATCTGTAGCTGTTCTAAGCTGACACACCTAGTTACTGAGGTCACTGGAGCCTCTAGTGATAAAGGTGGATTCAGGAGAACCACCAGACTATGAACCTACTATTTTAGGGGGAGTACAACCGACTCCTAGGCATTTTGAGCCCCAAATGTTTTTTTTTTTGAGGGGGCCGTGGCCCCCATTTGTTCAGAGGGCGAACACAGAGCTGGGTGTGGCATGGCTCAGTGGTCGGTGGCTTCTGCTGCTGTTGCCACTGCTGGGGGAAGCTTCCCCCATCTTTTCCTTGCGTGGCAGGGGAAGAGGAAGGATGGGGGCCGCTGGCCACTGGGGCTGTGCTGCTGCCTCTGCTTTAACTCCACCCCCTGGCTCTGCGTGACATCTGGATGTTGTGTCGGGCCCCAGCAAAGTTTTTGAGAAGTTGACCCCTGTGGGCACTCCCCACTATCCAACCTCATCCAGGTTGTTGGTGGTGAGAATAGGAGGGTAGTGACCTGAGCTTTGGGATTCCCCAAGGCACACCCGAAGGGATGACTCCCCTTTGAGTGTTTCCCCTTTGGTGGCAACCCTGCCAATGGAAGATCCACAATCCACAATCCTAGGACTGCAGGTTGCCCCCTGACCTGCAAGATTGAGTGCACCTTCTCTCTCTGGTTAGGGAAGAAGAAGAAGAAGAAGAAGAAGAAGAAGAAGAAGAAGAAGAAGAAGAAGAAGAAGAAGAAGAAGAAGAAGAGTTTGGATTTTGGATTTGGGAACTTTATCACTACCCGAAGGAGTCTCAAAGCAGCTAACATTCTCCTTTCCCTTCCTCCCCCACAACAAACACTCTGTGAGGTGAGTGGGGCTGAGAGACTTCAAAGAAGTGTGACTAACCCAAGGTCACCCAGCAGCTGAATGTGGAGGAGCGGAGACGCGAACCCGGTTCCCCAGATTAAGAGTCTACCACTCTTAACCACTACACCACACTGGCTCTCACACTGACAAGTCTTTACAGCACTTTTTATCAAATGATAGCAATTCTGGGCACGAAGCAGAGCACCGGGATGCTCTGATGCTCACTTTAAGGGAAGATCTTCAACCCCAGCAATTCAGCTGTTAGCAAATTATTTTATATATTGAACTGCACTTTTTCAATGTAATTTAATCTCCTCAACCATTTCATTTCTAAAAATTATTATATATCATATATTAAGGCACAAAACATATTTTCATATGATATTCACTCGATTGATGAACCAAACGGAACAAATTTGCTTGGTTTCATAAACAATTGGCAAATCTAAATGAAACAAATATTATCAAGATGACAAACCTGTTGATGTCTTGGAACTTTTATGTAATTCAAAATGGCTACAGATGATATTGTGACTGTGGTAGACTCATCTTTGGCTGAAATGGTGGAAACATATTTTTGGATTATTTGGGGGATTTTTTTATATATAAATAGAAAGTCTACCATATGTTTCCTGGCTAGTTTATTTATTTATCTATTTGGGTAGACAAAGTCAGCATTTTGCACCTGCCAAAGTCATTAGAAGGAAAAGATTGCGCCAAGGACCACAGAGCGCTACTGTATGAGTAAAGGTTTGAAGACAAATAGCAGTGTGCAGGTATTGGTCAGAATAAAAATAAAGGTAAAATCTGTCTCTCTCTCTCTCTCTCTCTCTCTCTCTCTCTCTCTCTCTCTCTCTCTTTCTCTCTCATTCTGGAGGCTGGGAGTTAACTTCAGTGTATGGCTTTGTGCCCACAGCTGAATGAAAAGGAGCAATATGAAAACATTTTTCTGTATTTGTTATTCGATAGCATATCCTAACTCTGCTTTACCAGGGGTCAAATTAGACTGCTGGGCAAAGTTTCAAATGGTCTCTAAAATTTAAGAGAAGAATGAAAAGGGGGGGGGGTCAGCTTTATGCCTTCATTCGGACTGTAGAATTCTTTATTTCTGGTCCTTCGGGAATGGAATTTCCATCTGTGGAAACCTACATTTTTCATTTGAGCATTTCATTAGGTACATGCTGATGGATCTGGCTTTTCTGAGTCTCTCTTCAGTTTTTGAAATAAGTATTTTAGACTCTTTGTTCTGTTTATTCTGTCTTGCTCAGGGGTGTGTGTGGGTGTGTGTGTGTGTGGAGCTCAGTGGTTGAGTATATGTTTTGCATGGAGAAAGTCTCAAGTTCAATTTTCATGGCATCTCTGTGAAAGACCCCACTCTGAAATCTTGGATTCCACTGTCCATCAGTGTAGACCTGGGTTAGCCATGATGGTGCTCTCCAGATGTTGTGAACCACAGTTCCCATCTCTCCTGACCATTGCTGGTAAGGGCTTCTGAGAGTTGTGGCTCACAACATCTAGAGAACACCACATTGGCTACTTCTACTGTAGACCAATGAGATGGTCTACCCCTCATATTGTTGAACTCCATCTCCCAGTCAGCATGGTCAGGAATGATGGATGTTGTAATCCAAAACAACCAGAGGGGGCCAGGTCAGTTGCGGAAGGGTTGTGTAGACCAGAGGTGACTGGACTACAGATGTTGCCAGACTACAACTTCCATCATCCCCGAGTCACAGCTTTCCTATTCCTGGTGTAGACAATGCTGAGTTACATTGTCCAGTGATCTGACTTGGTAAGAAGCATGTTCCTATGCTTTGCTGAGCAAGAAAGCAACAAGGAGATTTCTTCTCTTTCCATTGATTTAGATCTTTCATCAATTTTTTCATCTGAACCGTTTTCCCCATACAGCACAACCCAAAGGTTGTGTCTCCTGTACATATTTAATTGAAATGAATGTGAGTTGTGCATCCTCTATACATTTTTTTTCTGGACCCATATTTGCTCCTTCTAGTCTATAGGTTGCAGTTTTTTTTTATTAATCGAAATATTTACATGCTGTTGTATCATAAAAATAAAAATCACAGTAGTTTACAGCAATGTAAAAAAATAAAACCAAACAATATAATCATAAAAACAGTGTGAAACAATTAAATGCAAAAAAATTATCCAGTCCAATCCAAATAACTTTATTGTACTAATTGTTGACCATGACAAAACTGAATCAAAAATAAAAACAAGCAAAAGAGGTGTCACACTACAAATAATGGTCTCTATTTAGATGCAAAAAGAAATTAAAAACAAACACCAGTAGACCACTGTGGGGGATGTTCTCTTAATAGCCAGCATAGGTCTGCTGGTATTTAGTCCATATACATTAAATAGCCCGTTCACTAGTGACACAGTTTTCTTGTACCCAATATAAGGCATCATGTGATACTAGCAAGTCAGAAGGCTCATATCAGCAGAGGTTGAACTGGGTAGACTGTACAGTATGTACTTGAAATGTATTGGATAGCAACACACCACAATTTATATTATCGAAAGTAAATAAAGCATGCATCATAAATAGATCATCCAAGCCTAGTCAGGCAAAGAGCACTGGATGCTCTCCAGACAGAGTTCGGCATGCTCGCATCCTGCTGTAAAAAATGAGGGGAGTTATGCACTTAACCGTGCATTTAAATTCTGTTGATTTCATAAGGACTTATTTGATGTCCTTGAGATTTCATAGTGATTGAAGAGACCAGACACTCTCTTGAATTACACTTGCATTTGAAAATAGATGCAAACGTAATGGGAGAACTATTGCTATAACAAATGTCAGTTCTTTGCAGGAAAAAGATATCTGCATAATGAGCTGCAGCATTGGAATTTAAAGGTCTGTTGTTGTTGTTTTTTAGAAGGCTGGCACCTTTTAAAATGGCAAAAGTATAATGTCTGCAGTCGCTGGGATCTGGGTTGCGCAGAAAGTCCAATGCACAGTTAACTCAAAAACAAGCAAACAAACAAATGACAATTGTGGTGTGTTAAATACTGACCAATTTATTATGGCGTGTACTTTCATGAATTAGAGGTGCCTGAAATGTTATCATCATCATCATGTGATGAAGTGAACTCTATGTTTATGCTATAATGCATATCTCAGTGCTTATGGTGACTGTGCTGTGCAGTGCTATGCATGTTCACTCAGAAAGAAATCCCACGGTGTTCAACAGGGCTTACAGAATCATAGAATCATCTAGTCCAACCTCCTGCAATGTAGGAATCCATGTGAGGATAGCTCAGCATGAGATTCTTAATGTTAGGGTCCTGGGTTTGAGCCTCATGTTGGGCAAAAGATTCCTGCATTGCAGGAAGTTGGACCAGATGACCCTTGATGTTCCTTCCACCTCTATGATCCTATGATTCTAACCTCTCCTTAAAGCCTCCAATGAAGGAGAGTTCACCACCTTCCGAGGAAGTCTGCTTAATTTCTTGTAAGGGTGTGGACTGTCAGGGCAATCCTATGCCTGTCTAATCAGAAGTCAGCCTCACTGAGGCCAATGAGAGTTAGAGTCAAGAGGGTGTGGATTAGGATCAGTGAGGGTCATGGTCTGGTGAGAACCGTTAGGGCCAGACAGTGAACCCTGGAGGGGCATGTTCAGCCTCTATGTTCCCCACCTCTGATACAGACATGGATCTAGGAATAAGTCCTATTGACCTCCATTGCCTGGATGGAAGATAGGGAGATAAGTAGAAATCTCAGGTTCTCAAGGCCATAATATAGCCTACTGTACTAAACAGTAAGAGCTGCATCTCTCGCCCTGCCCGCTTTTTTTTGGTTCTGACCCTGTCAGTTTTGCCTCTAGCCCTTGCCCACCATGTGGCCCCTGGAAGATTGCCTGTGTGGGAATGTGGTTCTCAAGCAGATAAATATATAGAATTGCAGCCTAAGACACCTTGTTGGTTTTGCTGCAACAGCCTTCTATTAAAGGTGGATTTAGGGGAGCGTGATTGGTTCGGTTGCAATGGGAAACCAGTCAAACCTTGGGGCACCGCAGGGGGCTCTTGTAGGTAGAATGGAAAGGGAGAGGTGGTGGTGGGGCACAGAATTTTGGCATCACACTGGGTGCCACTGAAATTGGAGACTCCAAGGTCTGCCACTGCTTCCATGGCTACCCCTCCGGACACTATTAACTCAGTAGCTGCCACACATTGGACAACCAATATTTTGAGTGTGTGGTGACCATAGAGCCCATCATCTGTTAGAACCTTTCCTTTTACCCACTTCCAAAGGATCCCACTGCATGAGGATGATAAGCAAGAAAACTAGAACACAGTAGGATACCAAATGAATTCATTTTCAGATGTGATCTTTAACGAAGGGAGATTTTTTAATGTCCTGGATTCAGGCAACTAGGCTTCCCTACTCTAGAATTGATTCCCCCCCTTCTTTCTTTTACAAACACTGTATCCTGTTTTCTCTGGTAGTAGAGGCTGCTAATATGTGTAATAAGATATTTCGCATTAGTGGTCCCTTGAGAATCTTTGAACCACATCCCACAGAGAGCATGAAGTCTATCCAGGCCTGGGGGTGGTATATTAGATCCCTCCCAGGTGGTGTTTAACTTTTGCCTGAAATGAATTAGAAGACACTCCTTAGTGTTTTCTTAGTGAATTAAGGGCAATGATAGTTTCCTCCTGTAATTGCAACTAATCTTAATGGAAAGCCAGGAAGAATATGGTGGCCTGCTGAGCCCAGGTAGTCACCCAACAAATATTTTGACACCTCCTTTCATTCCAGGATTGCCACTGAGCACTCAGCACGGCTTCCCACTTGTGAAAGGACGTGCTAATGCCTTTAATCCAGTTTTGAAATTCTCATTAGCATACATCTAATTGGCAGCTGATCTCTTGGAAAAACAGAGACCCGCAGCAACACCAGTCGACTTCTGGGGACCAGCAAAGCTGGGGACCAAACAGAGCTATTGGAAAGGCTTAATCTGAATGGATAATTTAGAAAACATGGTGATGTTAAATGTTTGCAGATTTTTCTCAATTAGCAATTAAGAACATAAGAAGAGTCTGCTGGATCAGGCCAGTGGCCCATCTAGTCCAGCACCCTCTTTCCACAGTGGCTAACCAATTTAAAAAGATACATAGCATGCATCCACACATCATACTTTGTTGGCACTAAGGCAGCAAAGGTCTGCTGTCTAACCAAGACTGGCTCTACCATTAGGCAAAGCAGCATTGCCTCCTCAGATGGCAGATGCTTGGGGGTGGCATAGAAGTGCCCCACAGTCTTTCCTGCACCGCCCTAAACCAGCTTGCTGGCATCAGGTGCAGTGGAGAATGCTGTCATTACACCAGTGCTGAAGTAAGATTTAGCTCCTAGGCAAGAAGCCTTCTAAATATGAAAAGGAGCAGGGATTATTTTTTTCTTTGCCTCAGGCAGTGAAATGTCTTGAGCTGGCTCTGTTTCTAAGCATGGAAATTTAATTCCATGGATCCTCTGATTTCAGAGGTTTTAAGTATATCTTCAAAACCATAGGGATTACAAACTTTTTTTCATTTCATTTAAAAATGAAAGTCAAATTCCTGGGATGCTGAATTCTATAGCTAATATCATATTCTATGCCCTTTGCAGGGGAAAAACACAGACCTGGCTCTGGTTGTGACATTTTGCCCAAGGGTAGCCATTATTCCCTAAGCATTGTGTTCCTTGTACAGTAAGTCTTAGGATCCAGCTGTTGGAAATATTTTCCATGAGTGCAGACATCCTATTGCTTTACATAGTTCAACTGAGTTGTAATAATAAACACTCTCCACTGATATGGGCAAGCTATCTTATGCACCAAACACCTTCATATTCCACCGCCATCTCTTTTAGATTTGCAGAATTATTCTCGTGAAACAGATTCCAGAGGTTGCTAATTCATTGTGCACAGGAATGAAAAGCCAGCTGCTCACGGGAAAAGCGTGAAATCATTTGTATTAGTTCTGCTGAATTGCCTCTTTATAAAACTAATTTACAGTTTTTCTAAAGACAGATGTTTTGCTCTGCATTGCTAAATGCTTCAGCTCTCAAATAGGATTTGCCAATTTATATGGTGCAGGTAACAGAGAAATCAGTAACTGGTGCTAAAATGTTTATAGTGAAAGCAGCAATGGAAGAAGAAGAAAATTAACCAAGCCATATTTGAATCCAATAAACAAAGCTGCAGGTTGTTTAAAAATCATGGTTTTCTTTATCTGTGAAAATGTGGAAATGCAACTAACCTCAAAAAGGCAGCAAACACCACTGTA
This sequence comes from Lacerta agilis, assembly GCF_009819535.1. NCBI lineage: Eukaryota > Metazoa > Chordata > Lepidosauria > Squamata > Lacertidae > Lacerta > Lacerta agilis. The sequence continues at coordinate 37,133,283 of NC_046321.1, read as the reverse complement.
ACATTGAAAACATATACTCTTGTCGTCTGCTATAAATAAAGTTAAGCACTGAGGGTATTTAAAGGAATTTTGACTTCTAATTTTATTGTTGGGCCCAACTCAAGCACCCCCCCCCTTCTTTTTGGCTTGAAGTATGGGCATAATTGGCAAATAAAATTTAATCTTGATTCGGTCCTGTCTTCAGATAAGTGGGGGTGTATTTAAAGGGCCCACATGTTTTAAGGAAAGAATGAGGTTTGATGTATATTAACTTATTCATTACATATGTGATGAATATTACTGCCACTTAAATTTCAAACAGTTGCACGAATGCTTTTGAAGGCAACATCATGGCAAACCTCACATCTTGCCATGCTGTACTGAGGGAACCAGTGCTAGACTGACACCTAAGACCAGATTTGCTCACATAGCACATTGAAGGAGACTATTTATTTATGTTTGAAAATAATTTGAGATTTTTCAAAATATCAAAATGAGAGAATTGCGCTTTTGGAGAGTGGGTTATATCCTTCCGAGGCTGCATACACACCATACATTAAAAGCAGCCCCCCAAAAGAATCTTAGGAATTATAGTTTGTTAAGGGTGCTGGGAACTGCAGCTCTCTGAGAGGCAAACTACAGTTTCCAGAATTCTTGGAGGGTGTGTAATTGAGACATGCTCAGAGCAGACCTGTTGAAATCAATGGACAAGTTAGTTGTGACTATTGATTTCACTGGGTCTTCAACTTCCAGATGACCTATTTATTGAGCATTAATTCTGATTTGTTCATGGGGAGGTTAGATGATATCACTTCAACCAATTGTTATCCAACACTTTCCTGTACATTTGCCTAACACCTTCATTATACACGTTATTGTTTACTAGATGGGAAGTTCGTGCTTATTATAAAATTGTCGCATACTGTATTCTAGCAATGAGAGCTTGGTCTCTAAGCTTATATACAAGCTTATATATTGAAATCAGCCTTATACAAGGGCCGACAGTCCATTTATCCCAGTATTGTGTTCATCAGGGATAGTCAGATGTAGTTGGTACAACAGCTGGATTCCTAGCATCCACTGTCATTATGGCTAATGTTCAGGAGTGATGAATGTTGCAGTCCAACAGCATGTGAATTGCACCACATTGACCAGCCCTGGTCTTCACTGACTGACAGCAGTTCTCAAACAGAGGCTCTTTCTTACTACCTGATCTTTCCCATAGCAAATGTGGTAGATGGAACCTAGACTTTGCTACACGTAAAGCATATATATTCTGCTCGGTTGCTGAGCTAGGCTTCCCCTCGTATATTTTCTAAAGCAACCTTCAACATCTGGCAACTTCCAGATGTTTCAGGCTACAGATCTCATCAGCCCCAGCTGTATTGCAAGGTACCAGGTTGGCAAAGGCTGTTCTAAAGTATTCTTTGGGATGATCATGACAATTATGGAAAGTATCTTGCATTTGGTATTGGATGAAAAATGACCTGATCTTCTTAAGCAGTACTGTTTGAAATACGATTGTGGAGCTTGCCCCTTGAAATGAGGAAAAAAGCTTCCCTGTTCCAGATGTGCTATGGGATACCACAGCATAATTTCCACCAGGGATCGCAATAAAAAAGCACATAATGTGACTTATTTTTATGGTTGGTTAAAGCAGGGATAGGCAGAAGGTAAATCAGGAACGACTGGTAGTTCAAGTGATTTGCAAGGATTTCTGACTCCCAATTTTTTTTTTTTAGCAAGGGAAGCAACAAAATGAATCCCTACACCCACAATCATTATATTTCTGAAAGAAGAATCTGGGATGGGGAGATGGTAATCAGAAATATATTTTTATGTGAAAAGACTGTGAGCTCAGTTCATTTCTGGTACTTAGAATGAATTCCTGGACTAAAGAATTCTTTCATTCGCCATATATGTTTTCTGCGCTTGGCTCAGATTGTTAGATCCCAGCATATGAATTTTAAAAAAACACACACACAAAATAGGTCTTGCAAGCCTAAACCCTAACCCTTAGTTTTAAAAAAGTGTCCAACAGGGACATTACCTAAAAGACTCAGGACATAGGCCTATGACACAAACTTGTGTATTTATTTATTAAATTTTTATCCTGCCCTTCCAAAGCAGCCCAAGTAGGCATATGCCAATGAACAATTTAAGTCTCTGAGCAAATAAAGATGGTGACACTGGGACTGTGCTTTGCCACATACACAATGGGAGCAGAGAGGTTTAAAACATGAAAGAGGAGGAGATTTGTGGTCCAGCATAAAATACCTGGGCTTTGGGCATCCTGGGAAATCTCAACACCCCAGCATCAAAGCACTGATTTATTAAAAACTTAATTATACTCAAACTTATATCTAAACAGCACCAAATGCGAGGTCAAAATCAAAAACTATTAAGTCGAAATCCCCCACAAAGTTTGCCTCAAGCATGTAAAATAGTAAAATGGTAAAATTTCTCAAACTAACAACCAAACAGTGCCAAAATTTGGTTCTCTAGCTCTTCTGTCTCTTTTCACATGGCCTAAATTGCTCCATAAAGACCTCATTCTCCACCCCTAGTGGCAGCTCAGTCAACCATAGCAAGAAGCTGGGAATTGGTATAGGCGTGTTTGGCACTGAGCTCAGATGGAAAGGCTAATTCATTATTTGTGCAGGGCTGTGGATCAAGCAAAATCTGTTGTGTTTGATACAGCATGGCCATATTTTTATCCTTTATTAACACTTCTATTGAGGGTGTGTAATTGTCCAGTATTAAACTTGGGTCCTGTGGAGGAGACGTAAGGAGGAGACATACTCTTTCTGCAAATGTTGCTAGCCCAATTATATTATATCAATTATATTGATTATATTGATTAATGTGAGGTCAGGTTTGTTCTGCTTTAGCTAGTATCTGAATGTTTATTGCACTGTTTTGCATAAAATTAATAAATTAAAGACACACATGTAAAGAGATATGTGTGATACAATGAGTTTATATTTGCACGTGAAGCCAGGTTGCCACAATCATTTTGATTTCAGAGGTGCTTTGCCTGTACAGAAACACTCCCTCAGCTGAAATACATGGAGGAGCATTTTCAGGGCAAACCATACAGTAGATTTTGTCAATCGATGCCCCTGTGTCTGCAGGAAATTGCTGAGCTTTGTGGGAATGAGGCAAATCACCAGCTATCACCGCTCATATATACATCAGAGAGATACGGCCACAGTCATGACTGTCTGCATTCTACTTGCTCACCTGATGGATCAGCGGTTTATTTTAATTTGATGAATGGAAGTGGTCGTTAAATCAAGCAAAATTACTGCAACATTTCACAATCCACATAATACTTTTTATGACTGGTCCTCTTTTCTGAGCTTTTCTGAAGGAAATATATTGCAGTTTCAGTGTAGAAAATACTGTGATAGGATTCTGGAGTTTTAAAGTCTTTCACTCAGAATATGCAGGTTTTTAATGGAAATGAATGATGATATATATAAAAAAACTTTCCTTCACCGCCATCCTTCTGAGCAGCACTGTAGGGAAGGTGTCTCCATGAATTTTCAAGACTCTGAAATGCTATTCACAAGGACTCGAAGCTAGAAAATCTGTGTGTCATTTATTCTCTGAATATGATTAATGATGTTGAGTGTTTTGCAAGACATTATTAAAACCAGAAGCCTATGACTTCATTGTCTCTGACAATGACTTTGAACATGGGGTCAGTTCTTCTACTTTTAAATTTCTTTGCAAGATTAAAAGGAAAGTAAAAACAATTGCGTTTTGGGGGGCTTGACACAGATGTGACAAAGTGAGACGCACACGTTTTCAATATGTTCCTTTCAATGAAACTTCACCTCTTTTCTACAATATGAGTAGTAAAAAGAACAGATACTATATAGTCACCAAGAAAACATTCCAGTATCGAGGAGTCTTAATTATCACACACACACGCCTTATATTTGACTGTGTGTGTGGGGCTTTTCTTATTGTCCTTCCTGAATGACAATGATCGATAAAAATAAAAAAGGAAATATGTATATGTTTAGCATTTCTTTTAAAATGCTATAAAATTCCAAAACGCTTAATTGGGTTGCAGGTGGGGATGGGGGAGAATTTCAATTCAGTAAGCATTTTAAAGTGAATTTGCCTAACTGACCATTTCCAAAACAATACACAAGCCAAAATGCACACACCTTTGAAATTTGCACTTCTCTGAATTTTTCAATCCCTTTCTCCAGTCAAGTAACATATACAAAAGCATACTGCATATACTCCAACCAAGTAAAGCATCCATAAAACTGCAGATATACATGAAAATGACACAAAAAATGATTTATTTTAGGGGAAATCCCATGCAAAAATACGTATATTAAAGAAATGTGCATTGTGCACTGACATGCTGATGGATTTTCATGGTTGTTTTTCCTTAAAAAACCAAACCCACAGATTGCTGCAAAAAATGTGGAGAATGGAATTTAAGGCTGGAAAAAACATGAGAAACTGAGAGAACTAAAATTGTCAGAGTCTCCCATTTCTAGTTGCTGGTAATGTTGTCCTGAAGAAGGGTCGATCAAGTGTTGTGCTTTTAACCCCTTAAGCAAGTAATTAAGGAATCCAGATAAACTGGACATATTTTAATGAAGCAACTCTGGATTTAAACCCATGCTACTAAATGAATGAAAAGTCACACTTAGCTCTCTCTCTCTCTCTCTCTCTCTCTCTCTCTCTCTCTCTCTCTCTCTCTCTCTCTCCTTTCCCCGCATCCTTTCCAAGACCTGCTACAGGCCTTCTAATGTTACACACACCTCATGGGTTGCTGGGCCACAACCTGACCTTAAATTTGTATGAAAAATTAAGTGGAAGGCAGACGACTGAGTTGTGGTTTCTTTCAGTTTCATATCATTGCCTTTTGCATCTGGCTGAAAGAAAAAAAAAAGGGAGGGGAGTGCAGCTGCCTGATACTATAATGTCACTTTCAAGTTCTTCACTGAAATAGCGTAAGCTGGGCTTAGAGCCATTTTTCAGCCAATTCTTCTTCCAGGAAATGTGATGATGTGAAGACAGACAGGACTGAGGAAAGAAACAGTCCAAAACCCATCTCACTCACTCTATTACTACGAATCACCCTGTTACGGAAGAAAAACTACACTGCCTTCGTTGCTTCAAAAGAAGTAAAATGATGTGACAAAGCCAGGAAGTTAAATTAAACAGAGCCTAACTACAAAATCAATTACACCATCTGCATATTCCCCCCACACCTCCCAGTTCTAATTAAAAGTCCTTGGAAATCTATCATCTGAGTTGGAACAAAATCTCAGCTTGGGATAAAAATAAACTAGGTCACTTGACAGCAAGTTTAAATATGCAAACAAGGAGCTTTTTCTGGGGCAATGTTCTTAATAGAGTCTAGCACCTAATGAGTAAATGCAGAGGGTTAAAAAAATGGAATACATGTACCTAAGTGGGGGGAATCATGCTCCTAACATGCTCACCAAAGCTAATTGATTATAAAACAATTGCAATGCTATTGTATGCATCGCTGTGCAGAAGCAATTCCCAGGTAAGTGGAGGAGGGAGAGACCTAAAACTGTGTGGGAAATGTTTATATCAGTGGTCCCCAACTAGGGGTCCGCAGCCCCATCTCTTGTATCCTCCCCATTTTTTTGTCATCTTTGCATGGTAATTTCACACATTTTATGGTCTGCTTTAGTGCTGTGCAATTTTTCAATGTATTGGCCAAAATAGTTTTGAAATCACAACGCAATAACCATTTTGACTTAGCAATATGCAGCAATGCATCGCTCCTCGCATGAGGGAGAGCAGGGCAGCCAATTTCAAGGCACCACTGATATCGCACAATGATGTCAGCCGATAACGCTGCTGAGAGAGACCAGGGCAGCCAATAATGTTGCAGCATTCCCTCATGCTGAAGGAAAACAGGGCAGCTGATTGCCCTCACTTCAAGGCACTACCTTCCCCGTGACACTGAAGCAGAGCAGCTTTTCTCAGTCAGCAGGAAAGCAGCAGCAGCCATAGTATATATATTTCAAAAGTAGGGGGACTGTGGCTTGGCTTTTGGAAAACGGGATTCTCAGCAATTAGCTATTTGGGAACCACTGGTTTATATGATTATAGTGAGTTTTTAAAAAAGAAGAAAACACCAATACCAATTGTTGTAATAATAATATAATATAATATAATATAATATAATATAATATAATATAATAATAATAATAATAATAATAATAATAATAATATAAAAAACACAGACAAAGTAAAGTCAATTCACCAAGCATCTTTTATGGAACACCCTTTATACAGTGGTGCCCCGCTAGACGAATGCCTCGCTAGACGAAAAACTCGCTAGATGAAGGCATTCGTCTAGCAGGAGGCTGCCCTGCAAGATGAAAAAGTCTATGGGGCTGCCTCGCAAGAAGAAAATTTTTCGTCTTTTTTTTTCGCCTAGCAAAAACCGCGGTTACATTGCTGCTTCGCTAGACGAAAAACCCGCTAGAAGAAAATACTCGCAGAACGAATTATTTTCGTCTAGCGGGGCACCACTGTAATTCAACCTGGTGAAATTTCTGTTGATATCGGATGCACCTAGAGCTTCCCTACAAATATTGACATGTGTACAAGTGTTGTTACTGAGAGACAGTGAATGGCCCAAAATCACCATGGCTGAGTGGGGATTCGAACCCTGCTTGCTCAGGGCCTAGTCCAACACTCTAACCACAACACCACAAATGTAGAAGACTGAGCTCAAAGAGCATAAACAGAAAGTCCTCCTCCCATGGGAGGAACTTCTCCAAAGCAACATCTCATAAACACTAGGAAAAGGAAGCTTGATCTTTTTTTAGGTGCGTCAGAGGCTGACACGGCAGGGCATATTGGAGGCCTGTTGGTGGTGTCCTCTGGCTCCTGCTGCTTCTTGTTATTGCCACTTGCGCATCCTTTCCTTCTGCTCCAGAAAGGATGAACAATGGTGGCAGCTACTGCCTCAACACTCTCTCACTAGCCAGCTTTCTCTTTGGCAGGCAAGCAAGCCACAGTGATGGGGAGCAGCCAATGGCAGCAAGGAGGAAGGGGGCCCCACACTGCAGGAGGCGTCTTGCCCAAGGCCCTTCCAAAACCTAATACAGACAATGCCTATTTGTTCCTAGTGTATTTTATCGAATCACAAGCTGAACACTGTTTGGCAATGGGCATTCAAGTTTGTATGAACACTTCCTTAGATATGCCACATTATTCTGTGCTCTAGTTTACATTGTCACTTCAGGCCCTCATGCAGGGCAATCAGGCTTTTATCCATCTATTGTCACAGCTAGTAAAATATTGACAATTAAGAGAGAACAGAATATAAAACCACAACTCAGCTCCACATTTTAATAAATGTGAACACTGCCGTGGACCATATGGATATTATGAAATTCTGGAGAACAGGGGAGCAGATAAAATATGGCTTGGATTAAAAACAAATATTCAACTATGAGTTGGTTTGGGTTATTTTTTTCCTGGTGTGAAAAGTCATATGCAAGCTCCGCTTTCCAAGGAGGATGAATAATACTCAAAGCCCTTACAATGCAAGTGAGGAAAGAATATTCATCACCACTGGGAAATCTGGAAGAAAACAAATTTCAAACTCATATTTTTGCTTGCTGTTGGTGTGCATCTTAATGAGGCACAAATAAGTTTCAGGTGATGCCAGAGCAGGATCATGTTCCACATTGGGGGTGGGGTGGGGTGGGGACCTATGTGTGTGGATTACGGTTGCTGTTTTATTAGACTTCAAATCACTGCTTATTTTTTCAACAGAATTTTTTAAAAAAGCAATTCGGGAAAAGTCTTTATGCAGGGTATACAGAGGAGATTAATACTGCAGGCAGTGATAATATTCATTACAAATGTATACCAGACACACTTTCAATTTAATATAAAAATGGAGGCAGGACTGACACAAAATATTAGGCTCATGCCTTAAGGAGTCTGCAAATGTGCAGTTTGGGATCATTAGTCTTTCTTGCTAGGAAGAAGTTGGAAAGCAGGACCCTCAGAAGCAAGGAGACAAATAAAAACAGCCTAGAAAAATTCTTTACAAGGTCTCTATTTCTGATCCTCACTACTTTGGCTAGCATGCCACAAGGTATCAGGATAACTTTAACAGGATCAAATCTGTGTCCTCTTTCATTTCCTCTCATTTTGGTGATGCCTAAATGGCCACCCTGCACTCACATTACAGAGTCTCCATGAAAAAGGAGACTGAAATGGGCATCTTGAGTCTTCTGGATTTCTTTTCTTTACTTTGCAATCTACCCTATGAGTCATCTGATGATGAAATGCAGGTATTTTCTTTTGCTGCCCGACTCTTTCTAGAAAAGGTTACACCTGGTGGCAGAATGACCCAGAAGATGCTGAACTTTGAACCACTAACCACAGTCAAGTTGTTTTGATTGTTCAGTTTGAGCAGCCATATCTCCTTAACTCATATGTGAGATAAGGGAAATTCATTCATTGCATTGCATGAATCTTGGGATGTTCTAGTACTGGAGAAAACCCTTGATAAAAAAAGATATCTCTTTATTTCTATAGGAAATGTTACATATTGTGCTTTATTGTGCTTTGTTTCACAGTGAAGGGAGGTACAAAAATAGTTGTTGTTTTTTTAAAGAGAGATTAATTTTCGCTATGCAATGAGCTTGTTACATCTGGCTGACAGGGTTTCCCAGTGTTACAAATCCGTTATTTGTCTTTAACTGATAACTCATGAAATATAACACCAAAGGTGTCAGTTTTGTATCTGCAAGAACGTTTATTGTGTCAATAGAAGGCACAACCCATAGACTTGTTTTTGGTGTGTGTGTTTTTCCCTCACTTCATTTGACTTCTTAATTTGTCCCTTCTTGGTTAGAAATAGTTCCTGCTTTAAATTACTAAGGTTTGGGGAAAATTTTCCCCTCCTTTAAAAGATGAAGAAGACAAAGGGGGGAAATGATTAACAGAGCAACCCTAACCATGTATCCTACTGAATTTGTTTTGCTTTTATTTTAAGAAAACATTTCCACTGCCTGGCTATTGTCGGCTCCACCCCCTATTTATAAATGGGTCTGGCCCCACCTCCCAGCAAGAAACTTGATTACTGAGGCTTTGCATGAACCTCCAAAAATTAACACTGAGAAGCAAGCCAGCCCCTGTTTGTTAGTAAGCTCCCTGGGAACTGTAGCGCCATACGCGATCCCACAAAGGGCACCCACAATGTAAAGTGTGAGTGCTCATTAACATAACAACCACTTCTATTTTTGATTCTTGAAGTGAAATGGCTGTCTCACACATGCAGGATATCACTTGACATGGCCTTCATCAAGTGATCAACATGCAGGTGGGAACTTAATGAAAGAACTATCTGTTGAAAAAATATTGCATGTGCATCACTCGATGATACAGTGATATCCAAAATCTCATCACTCATGTCATGTTGCAGTTGAATGTGTGAACTGTCTCCATTACTGGAAACAACGGCGGCGAAGGTGTTGTGATCAGAAGGTCCTGCCTGTTGCTTGTTATCTGTGGTGCTATTCTACACATGCAAATCATCACTTGACACTGCCATCACTAAGTGGTTAGAAATGCACATGGGAACTCATCCAATGTATTATAAACATTTCAGTGATTGCACAGTTAAGAACATGGTGTGTGTGTGTGTGTGTGTGTGTGTGTGTGGTGCCATTGTGCTTCCTAACTTATTCTGCCCTTTTCTTAATTCTTTCCACACCTTAAAACTCTAATGTGGAGCATATGATTTTACAAAATTGTAGTTCTGCTCCTCTGTTATTCCATCCCTTTTGACACCTTAAGCACAAAAGGCGAAACAATAGTGCACAGCATGGAACCTTATGAAGTTTTAATCAGAAAAGACTTTCCATGCACTTCAGAGGCAAACTTCTGCCATAAATTTATGCATCCAAATAACGGCAATTGTTTGCTAATTATTATTTTTCAAAGGGAAAGAGACAATTCAGGATGCTACGTTGCATGAGGAACATATTAAATGGAACACAGAGCCTCAATACAGACTGCTAATAATAATATTGCTGAGATTAGCAACTTATTTCACTGGAAATATCTAGTAGAAAGATAGCTCAAGACAAACCCTTTTGTCTCGCTTACTGGAACACTTACTGAGTTCAGGGTGCAAGATAGAGGAGCAGGAATATGCATACCCAATGCAGACAAGATGAAACCCCCCTTTGGCCAAGTTAATGTAGTTTTGTCTCACATTGAGTCACGGACACCCCAAAACATTTTGCTGACTGAGATGGACAACAAGACCCCTCAATGAAATGGAGCCAGGTTGGCCCCTCGTTAAGTGTGTTCAGATTGCCTTTTAGTGCTTTCTCCAGCTTCTCTGCAACACTCCTACTCACATGAATCCATCATTACAAGATGTCATAACTTCATTCTCTGCAGGCTTCATTCTCTGCATGTATTCATATGCAACTATCTCAAGATTTTATCATCATGATTATATTATTATATGCTGCTTATTTGCCAAAATAACTTCCAAGTTATTTACAATTTAAAAAGTTTATCAAAATATACCCACAGTTTGAGCAACTATTATTATTATTATTATTATTATTATTATTATTATTAACCACCTACCCTTCACCCTAAGGTCACTCAGGACAGGTTATAACTGTTTTAAAAAGCTAGAATTTAAAAATCCAGTTACAACATTGCCACCCCCTCCTCCCGTGTAGGTGAGGAACAGGAACTGTTGTGCCATAAATTCAGAGCCCTTTTCTGCACCCCAGCGGCTGCTCCCCAGATCACCAATCTTCTCCAGAGTGCAGCTATTAAACTGATCACAAACGCAAATTACTGTATGGCTCTGCATTTCATCTACCTGGGATCCTGATTTCTAATTATTGCATTCTTTGTTCCTGGAAAGCAATTCCAAACATCGAGAGTGCAGTGGTTGGGTGCCAAGGTCTATGCAGGCCTGTTTTAAACAAAATAAAAACAAAAACCCAGCCACCCAGTTTTGTACTATACTATATGGAACTGAAAGAAGGCTGGCTCCCAGATTTTTCCTTTGTGCTCTGTTAATTAGTAGGGTAAGGGCTGCGGGTTTTGTATTCAAGCACGTGACTTGAAAACTGAGTTTAACTGATGAGTTAATCTCTCGCTCACACACGAGCATGGAAACCAATAATTCTAATGGAAACCCTGCTTTCTGAAAGGCATGCTTCTCTAAATTTCCTTGGCAGACAAGATGGTACTGTGCAACATTACATGTGGTTAATGTTAGTCACATCCTTGATGTATCATAACACGAAGTCACAAAGGTAATGGGATGTGACACATGACAGCATGGCAAATCAGTCTGGGAAGTTTCTCCTGGAATGTATATGAAATGTAGGCATATTTCTACAGTGTTTACTGCAGTAACCATTCCCTGCTACAACTATTAGCTGTTAACCAGAGTTCTGTGCTGCGTTGGTTTAGAAATTTGGGAGGGGTGGGGTTCAGGCAATGGTAGAAAGCATGCCCATTTGGGATCTAGGTTTTGGTTCCTTCCAGATGGCAAGATTATGCAAAGCCATTGAGAAGAAAGATGGATTGAACTCCGATGAAGCCTGTACTTTGGCATTGTACTTTCCATGGAAGGAAGGGATGTACAACAGAATGTCCCGGTTGAGAATTTGACAGGCCAAGCAGGCACAAAAAGCCCATTCACGATTCTATGCAGATGTCCAGATATACCTTGATGACAGCAAGCATGTAAACCCGGCATAGAGATGGAGTTCTCTAAAACACAGCAGTCAGTTTAGGCTCAGAAAGCTGGACTGAATGAGAAAGCAGCTGGAAGAGGAGTAGATGACAGGGGGGGAAGAAATACCCATGAGTGCTGTGGCAGCGGGCCTGGATCCCATCCTGTGGACCCCCTGGGAAATGCAATCAAACTTGCTTCACCTGGAACTGGGTGTGGAGAGGGCAGCTGAATGGGACACGGCTGTGGGCATCCTGAGGAAGGACCATCCACCTTGGGCCTGCCCATAAAAAGCAAGGCTAGAGTGAGAGACTCACGGTTTCCAGGATCTCTTCTCATTGTGAGACTTTTGTGGGTGAGATGAGAGCTTTTTTGGACCCTGGGTGAGAACCTAGACTGAGAGGGAGGATGTGTCAGAAGGGAAATGGGGGGGGGGGGGAGAGAGAGAGAGAGAGAGAGAAGCATTGCATTACTAATATAAGGAAATTTTGTCCATGGTATGATTATCTTCCACCTACTGTTGACACATTGGCATCCTACTTGCCAAATGTAACAGTTCCAAAATACAGATGTTCTTCCACTTATGCAAGATTGAACATACTGTCTTCAGCTGTACTTGAGGGTCAATTTTAAAAAAAATCCACTGGAAAATGGTTTATGTCCATGTGGAGATGGCAGTATTGAATCAGTAGCTAGATTGTACTCCTTATAAAGATCTGAGGAGTGAAGTTATTACCCCTCTGCTACCATCCATACCAGGTCTCTCAAGCATCGCTACTGTGTCTTTTCTTTTGGCAGATCAGGATAACCAGGTGACATCAAAAACTGCAAAATAATTATCAGGGGCAAATAGAATAAGATCTGATATTTGATTAATTTTCTAACATTGCTCAGCTTTGCCTCTTTTTTTAATCAAAAGAAAACCTATTGGCTCCCACATTTTATCTGCAGCTAAAGGATCGTGTATCAATTCTGTTATTTGTATTGATGCAAACCTCCAGAATGGATTTCATATAGCTATTTAGCTCCAATCCCAGTATATTTTATTTTATTGTTATGGCTAGTGGCTAATGCAAATAAAGTTTCTATCTAAACTATATATATTAGTGCATGTGTGTGTGTATGTGTGTATATATAACTTTGCATTACTGTAACATGTTTAAGGGACGTGGGTGGCGCTGTGGTCTAAACCACTGTGCCTCGTGGGCTTGCAGATCAGAAGGTCGGTGGTTCAAATCCATTGATGGGGTGAACTCCCGTTGCTTGGTCCCAGCTCCTGCCAACCTAGCAGTTCAAAAGCACGCCAAAAAGTGCAAGTAGATAAATAGGTACCGCTCTGGTGGGAAGGTAAACGGCGTTTCCGTGTGCTGCTCTGGTTTCAGTGTTCCATTGCGCCAAGAGCGGCTTAGTCATGTTGGCCACATGACCCGGAAAAACTGTCTGTGGACAAACGCCGGCTCCCTTGGCCTGTAAAGTGAGATGAACACCACAACCCCAGAGTCATCTGCGATTGGACTTAACTGTCAGGGGTCCTTTACCTTTACCTTTTAACATGTTTATATGTAACTGTGTATTGTGACCAACTGGAGATCTGGAGAGTAGCACACTTCCACCACACCATCCATTACTTCTTCTATTGAGTCAGACCATGGATCCATCCAGCTCAGTGTCAGTGGCTTTCTGGGGTCTGAGGCAGGAGTCTCCATGGGGACCCCATGGATTGAAGCTGGGACCTTCTACATGAAAGGCAAATGCCCTGCCACTGTGCTGCGGCAGGTTTCAATCTGCTCCGAATTCCAGGAAATTCTTAGCAGTATTTTGGTTATGAAAACTCAGCTGATATTTTAAGAAGGGTATGATTCAAGCTGTTTTACTTTTTTGTTTCAGCTTGCATTCTATGAATTATTTCCAGCCCAAGCCCCCATATGGAAGCAGCAAAATCATTATAAGAATGAAAATAAGATGGTTTGTATCACCTGCTTAACTTGTTTTGTCCTCTGCCTTCAGGCTTTGAAAACCGCTTCCCATATTCCCCCCCCCTTTCTTTAAAAATAATGTACATCACTTTAATTTATTCCAGGTCCTGACAGAAGGATCAGATTTTAGGGGATTTAATGTTGCATTTTCAAATCCAATTTTACAGTCTTCAGTGTTTTCAGAAGTGGCAGAATTTTGGTACGACTTTTTTAAAAGGTGGAGAACCTTAGAGAACACTGACATGGTTGAACACCATGCCTTCATTAAACAACTACTACCACAGCCTGGTGCCATCAAAGTCTAATGTTATAAATCACCATAGGAAGAGCTTTCATTGCTGATGGGAAATACGGAAAATTTTAAAGGGATACCATGTCTATGGGCCACTCAAGGGCTACATAGAAACATAGAATTATAGAGTTGGAAGGGACCACAATGATCATCCAACCCAACCCACTGTGATGCAGGAATCTTTTGCCCAGAGGGAGGCTCAAATCAATGACTCTGAGATGAAGAATCTCATGGTCTACCAACTGATCTATCCCTGTCAATTCCCTTTCTGATTACTATTCCACTGGGAGAAAAGTTGTGTCTTTCCCACCTGTTCTGGTTCCCTCCCTATCCTCCTCATTTGCAAAGGAAGTGTGTACACTTAAACGCTGTAGCTTTATTACTACTTAGGACCCAAGTGTCTTATCTTGGTTGAGAAGGAGTCCCTGCTATCACAATGTCTAGTGTGGATTCAAGCCATAATAACCATAATGTTGCACACCACCCCAGTCTCTGAGCGGTGAGAGATTCTGGGGGTTCGAGGTTCTTATGCAGGGTTCATGTTTACTTTTGAGAATGGGTCAGAGTGGAGACTGTAGTGTCCTTAGGATATATGGTTTATTTACACACATATATAACCTGAGTCTATGATGGAGGGGTTTACAACACCAAGACTCCATGGTCACAGCCCTGGATTCAAAAAACCCAGCCCTGGCTCTCTCTCTCTCTCTGCCTTTCCAGCCTGCTGGAAAACTCTGCCCTCTCAGGGCTGAATTGGTTAGTCTTAAAGGTACCACACAGGGTTGTTAACAAGGGAATTTTTCTAGACCTGTGGGAAAATATTATTTATTTCTACACCCCCCTCCCGAATGTGGAATAAAATTTAGTGGTATTAAGTGGACCAGGACCTAAGAGACCAGAGTTAAAATCACCAAACAACCATGAAACTCACTGTGTGCCATTGGGCCAGTCACTGTCTCTCTGACAACTTAATTTATGGGGTTTTTGTGAAGATAACATGGGGGAAAAGGAGACCCATATGTGCTCCTTGAAGGAAAGACGGAGCGGATATTAAAATGAAATACAATTTTCAAAATTTATTTAACAAAAATGATATACCACTTAATTGTAATAAAACTTCTAAGTGGTTGATAAGAAATATTGAAATTATCAATAAGCTATCAGTGAAAACAGTTAAAAACAATTTAAACATTTTATAATAATTCAGATGAACAGTAAAGAGAGAGAGAGACACACACAGAGAGAGAGAGAAACACATCAACATCTACATGTTTGGATAGGCTTGCCTGAACAAAAATGTTTTAGGCAGGCACCAAAAATAATGCAGTGAAGGTGACTTCCTGATGTCAATAGGCAGGGAGTCCCATAGTGTAAGGGCTGCCACACTAAAGATCAGATTGTTACAACTGCATAACATATATTATGTGGCAAACTCAACAGGGTCAGTTCTGTAGATTGAAGCAGTCAGGTGGGCATAGATGAGCAAGGTGAGCTTGCAGAAAGCTGGTTCCAATAGTAACTCCTTGAAGTCAGCAACAATTGCAGATCCCTGAGCAGGGCTCTTATATGCTGAAATGGTCAATATATGATGTAGCTACCAAATGACGAATATGACCATGTGCACTGACTCACTGATTTTGGCTGAACCTCACCAAACAATGAAAATAACCAGCTTAAATTCCCAACTATAATTAATAAATTGGTTGCTTCTCTCTCTCTCTCTCTCTCTCTCTCACTCTCTCTCTCTCTCTCTCTCTCTCTCCCACCCCCATGAAAGGGACAGCTTCTTTTCTAATGCATGATCTGCCTCCAGTGGTGCTTCAGTAAATGAAAACTACTTGGAGTTCCATTTCAGACAAAGGTTTCAGGATATATATTTGAAAGTTATAACTATGTCTGAGTGCCATTGACATTTTGCTCAGGAATTTGATTTTTTTTTTTTTAGGAGGGCCACTAACTGTAGAACAATAAAGGTCATCACATACTCGTGCCCATGTCGATTTCTACAAGACTAAAGATGCATGGCAGTTACTTCCCTTCCACAAATACATCCCAACAAATGCACAGGCATTTTAAAATCACAAATAAACTAACATATCTTTCGCATCTTCATTCTGGTGGTGATGGATTTTATGTTTGGTTTCAAGAACTGTTCTCCAGCATGGACGATCTGTTTCATCATGTTGAGATAATATGGGGGGGGGATCTTTCCTTTCGGTACTCCTCATCGTCAGTATCACAAATCCTTCTTTCCAAGTTGCCACGTTTGGAATGAGGCCAATAATTTAATGGACATGGAAACTGAGCTGCCTGCAACCCTAGAAATGGTCTCTCTAGGTCAGAGGTCTGATACATTAGTGAGGTAATATCAGGAAAGTTGCGGTGAAACCACCCTTGCTCTCTTAGTACCTGAATGATGGTGTTGGTGAGACCATGCATCAAGTATCTCCAACCATGGTTTTTTAAAAAAAGGTTTGATATATGTATTTAGAACCCGATATTCTTTCCCCTAGCATTAGAAAATAACAGAGAACATCTACCTGATTGTGAGCAGAGTGATAGCACTTTGTGTCTGAGGGAACCTTCTCCGTTATATTGTCTTCCTGTTGGAAGGTATGTGGAATGTAAAAGCTTGCGCTCCTTTTAACAGAGCATGGTCAAAAATAAGCCGGATACATGATACCGAAGCTGCTCTTGTGCTACCCATTTAAGTTATGTATCAAGTCTAAATTTAATCAAGGCCACATTTTATTTATACATTTCATGCATTAAACTCATTTAAACTTCTAGTCAGATTTCATTAGGGGAAATACTACCGCGAAAATCGTGCAGTAGTAAAGCTAATGTGCTTCAGGAATTTGAAAGGATTTAGAGATCGGAGGGTCTGATTTCAAAAAAAAGAAAAGTAAAAAAAAAGAGAGAGAGAATTCTTTCTCTCCTTTAGCTTTGTGCTTCCAGCCTGCCTGTGTGCTGTGCCCGATTTGTTTCCTAGGACACTAATACAGTCAGCATGCGTTCTACAAATGTGTAAACACAGACATTCCCTCTAATCAGTGAGTTTGGTGTCTTAAGGCAAGATTATGTTTTTTTAGGAAATGCAATTTATGTTCGGGATTAAATTTCTCCTGCCGACTGATAACGTCTGAGGTTGAGTGAGATGATAAGTATTGTATCCTGGTTGCTTGTCATAATTGTTAAACCTTCAACCACCAGTCTATTATTTTATGTGCGTTTATTTTGGTGATGGAAGTGAGGAGCGAGCCGCCAGCGACTTAAAATACCGGTACTTGAGTCCTCTGCACTGTGAGAAATAACGCAAGGCCAGGAAGCGGGGGAGGGGTGATGCCAAAGAATAATATCAAAAGGCATGGAGATCTGAAATCCTATTAACAGCATCCAGGAAAGCCCAAATCAAGTGTTATCCTTTATATAAGGGGTAGGTAGCCAATGTGGTGCCTCCCAGATTTTTGGACTACCGTTCCCATCCTCCCTCATCATTTGCCATGCTCATTAAGTATGATGGGAATTGTGGTCCAAAAAAATCTGGAGGGCACCATGTTAGCTACTCATGGTTTAGATGCTACTGCTGTAAAAAAGGAAAGAAAAAGGGAGGGATTCAATTTTATGTTGCAATATTAAATATGAAAATGCAGGTAAATATCTATATATCTATATCTATATCTATATCTATATCTATATCTATCTATCTATATCTATCTATATATGAAAAGGATTGTATTGATTCATGCTATCTGGTTTGCCTTTTAAAAAACTTGAAACTGCAGTGGAAATTAGGAGAGCTTGGGAACTCCTTTCCATGAAATCTTCTGCTTCCAGTTCAGTGTCCAGGAAGTTTGACTTTCAAGAGCATCACCTTTTGTCCAAGCTGGTGTGGAATGGAGCAGCACCTCTACTGAAGGCTGATAAAATAAATTAGAATGAATGGCTGCTGTTTTCCTCCCCTTGTTGTGAGTCTGTCTCTTGGAGCTGATTGTCCTCATAAGGCTGGACTCTTAAGAGCACTTGGGGAGCAATCCAAAAAACCCAAACTGCACTGGGATGAGTGCAGTTTGGAATAGCATCCTGGCTCAGTTGGTGATATATCAGTGTTAGTCCTCCATTCTAGCTCAGCTGCAGTGCATCCGACTGAGCAGAGGCTAGGGAAGTTTCCGGAAAAGGGGCATTCTTGGTGAGAGGTTTGGGTGGGATGGAGCAAGGGGAGACTTAATTGCATTCCAAACTCAATTCAGCTTGGTCACATGACTGTGCAACCCGAGGGAAGTCACACGGCAAAACGGATGCTGTAAGACCAACTCTATTTTCAAGATTTGTTTTCCCTCTTTCAGGCTTGGGCCAGTTCAGTTGGCAGTAGCCCTGCTCCTGAACAGAATTTGGAATGGGGCAAATTGCACTGGCATAATATTCCCTATCATAATTTACACTGGCTTCCTCTTGTTTGGATTGCTCTGCCCACCATTATCCAAGAAGATTGACCAGGATTCTGGTCCAAAGCTTCACTGCCCTATGTCTGGAGTCATGTTACAAGGAGAACCATGTATGTCTTTTAGATACATGAAACAAATCTCAGAGAGGAAGCCAGAGTGAATTGTGCTCCCTTGACTCTTTCCCCCACAAAGAGATATCTGTGCTGTTGGCACATCAGGAGCAGACCCCCTTCTCTCCAGGAGGAAATGCATGTTTCTCTTTAATAGAGATGTCATGGATATGCATCATCATCATCAACAACAGCAACAGCAGCAAAAATCTTGAATATCTACTCTTAGATTGGGGTTCTTATGAGTTGAAGCAGCCCCCTAAGACTGCTGGCTGATGCAGTCCCAACTAATGTTAGCAATCCACTGGAGGGACTAGATCTTCCCAAATACACCTTATCTCAAATATTGTTGTCCCGTAAAAGAATGGCCCCAGCAAGATGTAGTGTGGTGATAGGGAAACTTGTCGGTGTCCAGGTCCTTTTCTATTGCAACTCTCATCAGCCCCAGTCAGCATGGCCAATGTTCAGGGATGATGGGAGTTGTAGTTTAGAAATTTAGGAGGGCCATAGGTTCATTCCCCTTAGGTGGTGATTTTAGCTTCTTAAGTTCTTAAGTTCAGTGTGTGGAAGAAAAGAGACACACCTTTATGACAAACACGGTCTTCTGATATTGACAAATCTTCAGAAAGGAACTCGGACAAGCCTACCTTTTCTGCAGTGGCTCCCCATTTGTGGAATGAATGCTCTCCCCAGGGAGGGTTGGCGGGTGCCTTCATTATAAACCTTTAGGCACCAGGTGAAAACGTTCCTCTTTAACAAGGCTTTTGGCCAATTGACATCTAATGCCCTTTTGAAATGTGTCACAGAAGAGGAGATCATTGAGTTGCCTTTGCTTTTATTTTTATTGTGTATTTTGTGGTTTTTTATATTGTCATTTTGTGTTGTGAGCTGCCCTGAGATCTATGGGTATAGGGCAGTATACAAATTTAATAAGCAATAAATAATAAAAACAATACCAGTTTTTCCCTTAGGTCAATGCTAAGCTAACATTGTTTCAAACATAACCTTGATTTCTGAATGGTTTGGGACAGGAAGTACCTTATTTGAAGTTTGACCCCAGTTTATTTCGAGGATTAGTGAACTTTTTGCAAGCCACTCAGTGAACCTGTCTTACATTTGGGGTTAGTAATGAAACTTGATACCAGGCAGCTTCGTGTTTTGTAATAAAAGCCTTGAGTACCTTTAGTATGTTACATTTCAGATTTATAGTGTTGAGATATTTACATGCCAGTGTCTCTCCGTCCTCCCCCACTAGGTGTCAGCATAAAGTAATGATCATGCCTTTTTGCAAGAGAAACAGGGATGCTTTAATTCAGTTAAGGAAAACAACAGGGAATAATTAATAAATGATAATCTGCCCCCTGATGGATCCTAATGAATGCAAAAATTGAGTCAGAAATCCAGTGGAACACATTATCGTTCTAAAAGATGTTGAAGGCATTTTTTTTTTTTTTTTTTTACAATCTGTAATCAGGAACATCTTTTAGCCTGGGAGATTTTATATATATATATATATATATATATATATATATATATATATATATATATACACACACACACACACACACATACAGCCTGGCCACTGTAGCCTTTTCATTTGATTTAGGTGCTGGAAATAAAAAATGTAAAACTTGTGTGAATGTCTGTAGTGATTTAAGATCTAAACACTGCACTTTAAGTAAGGTCAGGCTATCTAATGGAAATGTGTCATTAGGCCACTAAAACGCAACCCAACCATTAATAAAATCCTGTGTATGGTATTTTAATTTAAGGAAGAAGATTCTTTCAAAAAAGGTGCATATTTTTCAAAATTCATTTGCAACCTGGATTGCCCTTATCGGAGAAGAAATCCACACCAGCAAGCTGATATTGGCGAGTCTTTCTAATATTATGCACCCTGCTGCCACATGGAAACTTTTCCAGTGGCTTTTGCAACTTCTGAATCAGCAGGCAGCCTCTGCCGGCAAACAGTAGCAGAAGGCATGGCAGGGCCGCAACACTCACCTGACCTCTGTCTTCATAGCTGCCCACTTCGCTTCTCCTCTCTATCCCCGTTATGCAGCTGCAACTCATCTGGAGGGAGTCTGGGTGAGCAGCACAGCCATGTTGTCCTCTACCGCTAACAAAGATCAACAACGATGCCTGCCTGCAGATCTACAATGGAAATAACAGACACGAGGAAAAGGATTGCCGGAAGCCGCCTTATCAGACTATCGGTCTAGTTACCTCAGTATGTTCTCCATGGACTGGCAGCAGGTATTCAGAATTTCCTACCAGGAGATGCTGGGGATTGAAACTGGAAACTTCTGGATGTAAAAGCAGATGTTCCACCACTGGAACACGGAAGGGAGAAGCCGGTAAGGAAGCTGAGAAAGAGAAATACTGAATCAAAAACTTGTGTATGTCTCACGCCAGCTCAACACAGAGATTTCCATGCATAATATTGTGAGTTTGGGGGTATGATACCTGAGTCCTGGGTCCAGCAAGGTTAAAAATCTAATGGCAAGGGTCTTAGATACCACCTTAGCATGGTAATTAGTAGAACAAAGGAAGCTGCTTGTGCCAGAAGACAGATGGATGGGCCCAGAGCCGTCTTACTCATATCCAGTGCCGTGGTGCAAAGCTCCCTCTGGCGCCCCCCTGTTTCCCAGAGATTTTTTTAGGGAGGACGGCACTGCCGGTGGGGCTAGAGGAGGCAGGCAACGGCTGGAGGGTGGCCCCTCCAGCAGGGAAGAGGCGGAGGCTGGACGCAGCACCTCCTGGCGCAGCTGGACGCTTTGTGCCATGGTGGCCACGGCAGACAGAGGCTCCAGGTCTGGCGCTGCTTTGGCATGGCATGGCATGGTGGAGGAGGGCGAGCTGATGCCAGGAGGTGCCACATCCAGCCTCCGCTTCTTCCCTGGCGCCCTCCAGAACTTGGCGCCCCAGCGCCCCGCACCACTAGCCTCTATGGGTAAGATGCCCCTGGATGAGCCACCTCCCTGCCTGGGTGGTAGTGAGAAAGACAATAGGTACAGCTGTGTGTGTATGTAAGCTGGAAGCAGCAGCAACTGGAGAGACAGAGCCCAGCTTGAGTTCTGCTGGACTCCAAGGCTTTGACTATGCGAGAAGCAAGACCTTCTGGGGTGTTACTGCTCTGAGCCCCACCATTGTAGGCT
Organism: Lacerta agilis; assembly: GCF_009819535.1. Classification (NCBI taxonomy): domain Eukaryota; kingdom Metazoa; phylum Chordata; class Lepidosauria; order Squamata; family Lacertidae; genus Lacerta; species Lacerta agilis. Next base: position 37,111,565 of record NC_046321.1, on the reverse strand, counting down.
CAAGTTGTATATATGTGCAAGTAAACCATATATGATAAAGACATCACTGTGCCTCATTCCAATAAAACCAAACCCTGGGTAAACCCACGGAACCCTTGGCATCTCACACCACTCAGAGATTGGGGTGGTATGAAGCAATATATTTTGGCTAGGGTTCAAACAACTACAATGTTAGGCACATCCAAGGGGTTTGTCACTAAATTTATCTGAACAGCAGAAATCCATGTCATATTACATGCTATTGTTTGCCATAGAACACGAAGGGGTTACTTTTGCTGTATGATAAAAGCAGAAGCCCTTTAGGTGCACATAACTAGACGTGGATAACTGCACCTATTTCCGAGGATTTTCTTTGCTCTTGACTTGAGACTCCTGTTTTTAATTCCTGTTTTGTTTTAATCAGGTTCTAATGTGTGCTGTAATCATTTCTATCCTATGGGTATTTATATATTTACATGTGTAACTGAATTTTTATACAATGTGAAGCACTTAGAATCTTGTATTTGACATTAAGTGTTTTATCTCTTTAGTTAGAATTGATATATCGTTACTATTATTTCAACAAGCCTTCTGAAATTTGTATCCCTGTTAATATCTGTTTATTTGTTTGAAGTGATTTAATGCATATGCAACTAAATTGTGTTTGTCTCTCTCTCTCTCTCTCTGTCTCTCTCTATATAATGTTTTCATATATGCAATTCTGTAAGTTTTAAAATATATGTTCTTATACTGTAAATTGCTTCAAGGTGCATCATGGGAAGTGATTCTTAAATGAAAGAAAATAATAATAGTTATTTATCACTGTCACCACCACCACCACCTGTCAGTAAAATGAAACATATCTATGGGACAGACTGTTCTGTCAACACATTTCATTTGATTATCAAAATTAATAGCTGTCCTAATAGTGAAACTATTTCGCCATCTTTGATACACCTACCTGTGCTTCCCACTTATTGTTACAACTCCAGATATCTGAATAGGGTATATTTTTACCCCCAAAAGATTGAAAAATCTACATGCGTTGTTTAGGGCCAATTCACACACTGCATGATGCTATACAATCCACAACATTATTCTTGTCATTCAGTCCATTAATCTGACTTGGTTATTTGTCTTTGACCCAGTAGTGTCTTACAAAGCAGCTGTGGATGATAGATGTAGCCTAGATATACAGCCCCTTTCAGCAGCTCTCTAATAAAATATATCTGTAAATAAATATATCTGCACTAGACAGATCTCCTGAAAAGCAGGAGTCAGGAAGCAGAGAAGTGCACAGGAACGTGAAACATCAAAATATTGTGGTATTTGGGAGAGTGAGGAAACGAGTGATGTCAGATACAGGTATACCATCAAATAATTTTACAAAGAAGGGAAACGGTTGATTTTGGTTGATTTTTAAAAACTGGAATACACCTTTCAGATCTTTCAGTGGGCAAGATGCTTTACAATTCTGTCTCCCCAATCCTTACAGCTATCTAGCAGTTTAAGGATCATGACTCTAACTTTTCATATTGAAAGTTGAGGCTAAATTATAGTCACTTCATCAGAGTTGTCATAGCAGTTTCATAGCTAGCTCTGGTCTCCCTGGTCAAAATATGAGCAGTTTCCTGTTGCTAATAAATAAACAAACAAATAAACAAATAAATAAATATCCCCAAAACACTCCTCACAGCTCTGATAACTGGCTGAATTTCCAAGCAATTTTATCTCCATTCAATTAGCAGTCCGGTTAAAACTATGTATATTCAGAGGCTTAATACATCTCCATTTAGCCCCTGCTCAGAGTCACATGCTCCCATATACATTTTATACATCATTTGAGCCAGTTCATCCAAGGCTAATTCCAAATCCCCTCTGCAGCAATTATAACCCTATAATTGGCTGCCATTCGTACTTGAGGTGAATGAACTTTGTAAGGTTCACATTATGAAGGTAACATAATCTTATCCCCCAAGGTCCATTCATGAGGACTGACGGAGAACTGGCCTCAGCTGCTTTGCTTTAACATCTGCATAGCTGCACAGACAAAATGCTCGGAGAAATCTAATCCTTGCGCCAAAGGTCTTCAACTTGACCCTGGCCCCTCGTCTCTTAAATCTTACAATTTCTCCATATTTGTACGCTGAATGTATTTTCTAGGAAAGCAGCTACAGTCTACAGAAGATTTAGGTGGTCTTGTCTCTTGTGCTGACTAACCTTTTGCCTCACACTATGTCGGCACTTCCAGTCAGCATTTACCCAGCCTCTGCAAACCCAGGGCTTTCCAGATGTTTTGGACTGCAACTCCGTCCAGCCCCAACCAGCATGGATATTGGCAGAGGCTGATAGACAAACATGCTGACCTCATACCTGTAGCTGACCCCATTCTGTTACCACTGTTTTTGCTTGTGGTGGCATGAAGAAGAACAACTGTCTTTTAGGACTAGAAGGGACTTAACTGGGGGGAGGTTACAATGCACTCTAGCCACTAGGCTGCAGTTCTCAATTTGGCCATTCACTTGGCTACTAGTGTACCACATAGAGTTAATCTTTGGCCTGATCTAGCAATATTACCAGACTTTGCTTCATTTGTGGGCCTCACTTTACAATAGATTTGGGTGTTTCAATCAAGGCTAGAGATCGAACTGTGCAACTATTAGAGTTTCAAAAATGTCTTTTCATCATGTTAGCCCCGGGTACACCTTGCAATCTGTCTTGCACCAAGAGTCTTGCACCAACTGGGTTCGCACGACCCTTTCTAACTTGCTGCCCACCATTTTTGTCTCATATCCAGCCTGATAGTGAATTCTCAAAGACCTCAATAGACTACCTATGACTTTGTAAAATTTAATCCTAATGAAAGATTACAACACAGTGATATGTCTTAGGAAATGCACCATTAAAATAGCAAAGGAGGGGCTGCATTGCAGCACTAGGAAAAGCTCTGGGGTCTTTGGTGCAAACCCTCCAAGGTGACGTCATCTATTGCAGATAGCCAACAACATATTTTGAACCATTGATGCTCCATAGGCAATGCTGAAAGGTTGGGTAGGCTTGCTGCAAGGCCTCTTAAATCAATGTCATGTATGGGTGCTCAGCGAAGGAACTGTCTTGTTACTCTGCACTAATGACGGTTTGCACTTGAATAAGTCCTCTGTTGACTTTAAGACAAAAATAAATGAGGATGAACTAGAGCAGGAGTGGGGAACCTGTGGCTATTCAGATGTTGTTGGATTCTACCTGCTATCAGCCAATTATCAAGGATGACAGGAGTTGTAGTTGAGCAGCATCCATTCCCCCACATCTGAGAAAGAGTGACTGAGCAGATCAATGTGCAAGTGGGCACAACTTAGACAGAATTTAGGACTTTAAATTGTCTTGGTTTAAATGGAAGTCAGTGCGGGACTTGCAAATCTTTCCACAGTATACATACCCTTGATCTTGATTGTAGACATTTTGAAATTCAGACAATTGATGATGCATGGTGCGATCTACGGCACTTTCATTATAAAAACAGGGGAAGAAGAATATATATTAGGAATGGTACCACTGGAGGGCAGCAGAAGACTTCACTGATAGGCTACTCAAAGTCCTCTATATCAATGTGAACTGTATTCTCAGTGACTCAGAGAAACAAACCAACACACACACACACACACACAGAGAGAGAGAGAGAGAGAGAGAGAGAGAGAGAGAGAGAGAGAGAGTCGAGCATAGATTGATTCATAATTTTATACAGTCCACAGCAGATAAATAAAAATACTGTTGCTTTTTTTGCAATTTTGCCAGGCACATTCCTGGTTTGCAGTTCCTTGCAAAATTACAACTCATCAATATTTTCACTTATTTCCTACCTTTCCTCCAAGGAGCTCAAGGTGGCATACATGATTTCATCCTATTTCATCCTCACAACAATCCTGTGAGGTTGGTTAGGCTCAAAGACAGTGGCTGTCTGAATGAATGTTTGAACCCTGGTCTCCCAGGTCCTTGTCCAAAACTTGCATCCCCTAAACCACACAAATGCCACAATGAGTGTTGCGCTACTTTACCTAACAAATATAAAGCCCTCTCAGTAATGGTGAACAGTGATAAACATAAAATCACAACACAATTATTATGTGTTGTATTCAATTAAATTTTACTCAGAAGAGACCCATTGAAATTAATTTAGTAATATTTCTTAATTTCTTTTGGTCCCACACCCTGAGTCAGACTTATGTAGAATGCAGCCCTAGGAGTGTTATATATGTGCACACTTGCCCACACATTTTATTTATTTGAAAACAGATATTTTTACATGTACACACAAACGTACATTCTTTGGATAGTTCATTGGACTGACATGGTGTCATTTATATACTCTGAGTTCACTCTCCCACACACTTATAGAATGGAAACCAATTTAATCAGCAGCTGAAATTTTCAAAACATGAGTACTGGAATGTAACATTTAAAGAGGCCCTTTTGATGCCTAATAAGTCTGAGTCCTCCCTGGTCGTCTCAAAATGGGTTGCAATTCTGTAGACTGCACCACATCTGTGATGCCCCGAACACAATCTCCTCCCCGCAAAATCCCATCTGTATAGAATGGAGTCATTTTTCAAACTCTGTTGACTCTGGTACTCAAAGAAAGTCAAGTTGTTTTTGGCTCATGTTGTTCAGATCCCTATCTTACCTTGGCTAATGGGGAAATGACAGCTTTGTATACTTAACGGTGGAAAAGTACATTTAATGAGAGCAATGAGAAGCTTTGGGACTAAACACTGCAAGTTCTGCTACACCCCAAAGATTAACACAGTCTCCAATAGCGAAAAAAAGGGGGGGAGAGAATGGTTCCTTCAATTCCAGTGTTATTGAAGAAGCTTATGACTCAGCCCCATCTACTATCCAACTGGTTATATACTGGCCAATCCATGGCAAATCTTCTATAAATCTTGACCACTATTTGCTGCTATAATGCATAAACCGAGGTCCCGGATAATTTTTTTTTTTTCTGATTAGGATAAATTCTGCAAAACTAAGCATCTTTAAATGGTTTAATGCTTCCTTGTATCTGGCTAAGCTCCAATATGTAAATTATAACATGTTAGCTTCATTGATTCCCCCCCAGTCTAATTTCCATTCCTTATTTATTATTTTGCATGTGTGAGAAGAGCACCATCTAGTGGGGAATTGCAAATAAAATTACCAAAACAAGACACAGTTGAATGAATAGCTGGTGTAGGCTGCCCCATACTTTACAGACCTCCTTTCTCTTTTTCCTTGTTCTTTAGTAATGCTTGCCATCCCCTTTTATTCAGACGTAATTTCTCCTCTCTTAATTCACCACAAGTGATAATGTCCCCCCCCCTTTTCCCTGCTTTGGTCAGTGTCTTGTTCTCATCTATTGTTACTTTCCCATGTTTCCTTCTGTTTACTACCTGGGTCTCTCCTCTTTCCTCCTCCTCCTCCTCCATTTCATGCTCACTCACAAGAACCTGTTCCCTTCCCTTTTTTTTGGTGGCTGGGTACCACATTCAGTACATCACTTGCCCTCCTGTTTTACTCTGCCAAGTTGAACAGTGCTGCTCACCTTCCAAGTGGCCCACCTTCCAGCTGGACTGCCAACAAACCAGAGAGGACCCCTCAGACTGACCTCTCCTTGCACTTTATCACTATATATGTGATTGCATGATGATATATAATGGTGATCCTGTACTATATATGTGATAAAGATGACAGATCAATTTTCTTCTGAAACAAACCTTCACATTTTGCCACACACACACACACTTGCTCCATATTTATGCCATGGTGATTGCCTTTCCATCTCACACAGTCGGTTTGAATACATGGATGCACCATGTACGACAGCATATTTTTTCCCATTCACAACATACAGAGGTACCTTGGTTCCCGAACGGCTTAGTTGATGAACAAATCGGCTCCCAAATGCCGCAAACCCAGAAGCAAGTGTTCCGGTTTGTGAACGTTTCTCAGAAGCTGAACGCCGTTTCGGCTGTCAGCATTGTTTCCAGGGCCAATCAGCCAATCAGAAGCCGCACCTTGGTTTTCAAATATTTTGGAAGTTGAACGGACTTCCACAACGGATTGAGTTTGAGAACCAAGGTACCACTGTACTTCCTTGTAAAATAAGAAATATTATGTCTGGGCCTCAGTAGCTCCTCACTGTTCCTTTCTGATGGGAAGCACTGGCCAACTTATCCTTGTAGGGACAAATTGCAAAGTCATTTCTGAGCTCTCAGTAGGCACCAAGAGTTAGACAGATCAGTGAACCAAGTTGAGGGCTGCATTCTTGTTATTTGTTACTTCATTTCGGTTGTCAAGGAAACTACTTCCTTGGCATCAGCGCATTCACCAGGTCTCTCATAGTTTCCATCCAACCATAACAGAGGCTGCATTGTGGAATGGCATTGTAAAAAAAAAGAGAGAGCAAGAGATAAACAAGAGGGGGAAAAGATCAACAAAAGTAGCTGAAAGTTAATGTAAGGGTTGCTGTTGTTAAAATTGAATTCACTCTTGTTTCTTGCAAAAATAAAATAAAAGAATAACAGGCCAAGGAGCCATGTATATGGCTGAAGCTTTATGGCTCCAACTTGGTTATGGCAAAGCGCCAGCGAAAGACTGAACCCTCCACATCAGAAAGGTTTGCCCATGACATATAAATAAATAGGCCAGAAATGAAGGTGATCAGTATGCAAGATCTGAAGATAGAAGGGTTGGCTTTCCTCTAGCCTTGAAGTGGTCACTTTTATTTTAAACGCAGCCCTTTTTTCCCTACAGGGCCATTCGTAAATGTTCACCATGTCATATCTGATGGAGTGTTCCTTGAGCGTTTGGTAATAATGTGTCCTGTGGAGACATTGCTGTTTGGGCTTTCGCTATGGCAACTCCATTCTGAGTACAGCTCCTTCGCTGCCTATCAGGATGATGAAACACGGAGCATTAATAGGTAAGTGGTGAGCTAGCTATGTTTGCTGGCTGCTTGGATAAGACCTCAGCTCCTTGCCTTGCCAAAGGTAGCTCTCCTAAATGACTTAATGGTCTCTAAAAATGGAGGGAACAACAAACAGGATAAACCCAGGACCACACTTGGCAGAAAGCTGAGTGATACATGAAAACTTGCCCAATGCATTAAACTATTTTTATTTTTATTTTTAAAAGAAAAGAAACCATAAACCAGAATGAATGAGGCATGTCTGAATTCTGTGGGGATCAGATGCAGTTATACTGAGCCTTGCAGTCCACGTACATCCAGCCCAAAATTATGTCCCTCACTCTGGTGAGGTGACAACAACAACAACAACAACAACAACAACAATTTCCTGTACTTGAGTAGGGGCACCAGCATATGGCCCTCCAGATGTTATTGGACAAGAACTCCTGTCAGCTTCAGCCAATATAGCAAATGATCAGGGATGATGAACGATGTAATCCAACAGTGCTGTTTTTCTAGAAAAGGGTGGTGGAACTAACCACGAACACTTCCCTTATTCTCTTAGAATGGCAATGGCACCCACCTGAGAGGGGCCAGAAATGAGTTCCGGCAAGTTCCCTCTGAAAAAACCCCCAACATATGGTGGGAACCATGTTAGCTACTTCTGTGCTAAAGTTTTCAAAGAGCTTTCTATATTTATCATCCCTTCCAATGAAAGTCAGGTCTAGTGTCACTGCACGACATGGTCAGGCAAATGCTCCCTTGTTCTGATCCTCTCAGTGTGGTTACCTGCTTCGCTACAGTATTTCTCTCAAATGCAATATGCCTGGAGTTCTGATACATTGTGAATAAAGGAAACATGACTTGGGCCACATGCAAAAATGCCCACCAGAGGGCACCTCAGCCAGAAGCTACAATTTTCACCCATATTAAGCTGGAACAATCAATTTCTGGAGCATTGTGTTTTCGGAAATTAAAGATGCCCATCAGAACCATAACTGCCAAGGAGATCCACCCATATGCACAGGAGGGAGGGTGCTAGAATAGCATCCTCTCTAGGGCTCCCCAAACCTTCATTCTTTCATTCACAGCAAGATACAATAACCTACAGTTGAAAACACAATATTCCCAATACAATAAAATGAGAGCAGGTAAAACTGCAATACAATCATTTACCTGCGCCACATTTCTTCCTTTCTTCAGAAGTAATCAGGTATTCTCTGAGGTGAGACACCATCTAGAGTATTTCTAAGAGGAATCATTTATCATCATCTTTTCAGTTAGATTGGGACAGTTCAACAAAACCCAGAATAAAATTTTAAAAAGGAAAACTTCAAAAGGGCAGGGACGCAAGCTGAACCTCTCAAAGGTTGTGGTGAATGAGGACATCCCATGGTTGAAGAGCAACAGGTGGTATTTAGGTAACGGGGACTCTGGTCTTGGTTTCTCCTGACAGTCCAAGAGAATTAAGATTGGTTGTCTCATGCAGACTCTAGGTTGTTCATGAAGATGTACCAATATGTTAGGGTGGACAGCTAGCTTTCCACTTCTCCATGCTTATCCTTCTGCAGGAAAGGTGATTCCCACGTTTAAGCTCTTTCACATATTTCTACATTTAGCACCCCCCCCCAAACCTAACCTACATTTTGCTGTTGAAAGATTGGGATATCTAGTGTTTGCCAAATGAATTTGCCCCTTCCTGGTTTTTGACATTCTCTGCATAGGCAAGCTGGGTCTTTAGGGCTCCACCACATATTTCCATATAAGACGCATCGCATTTCCAAATCAGTAACTAAGGTTGCAGTCCTATTACCTTGGAGTAAGTCCCTTACTTACCTTGGAGTAAGTCCCACTGAATTCAGTGATGCTTACTTCTGAATATGAATGCTTAGGCTTGCACTAGAAATCTATGGTCAAGGCAACCTGGGGTGGGTGGTCTGCATACTGTGTAACCACTAATCATGCTAGTCTTCTGTGCTTCTGACTTGCCACTTAAAAGGAAGTAAAAGGGCTATGCAGATTTAAGTCATTTTTGGTTAACATTTCTTTATTCTATCTCTCTCTCTCTCTCCCTCCCCCTCTCTCCCTCCCTCTGCAATTTATATACAGTCGTACCTTGTGTTACGAACGTTGCGTGTTGCATTCGTCACGGGTTATGAACCCGCCAAACCTGGAAGTACCGGAATGGGTTACTTCTGGGTTGGTGGTTCACACATGCACAGATGTGCAAAATGATGTCACGCAATGCACAGAAGCGCTGAATCGCGTCACGCACATGCGCAGACGTGGCACTTCAGGATGCGGACCTTTCAGGTTACGAACGGGGCTCCGGAACGGATCCCGTTCGTAACCAGAGGTACCACTGTAAAATGAGATAAGATACACATTAAAATAAAAAGTTTAGGGGTACTCTCATTTTGACTCAAGAAAATCACCATTTTATAGTTCAAATCAGGAAAAATAAGTAAATGGACAAAAGTACAAAGATTCACAAAATGTTTAAGGGTATGCCTATCCCTGCATCCCCCAGAAAAAAGCACTGCACATAGCAATATTTATTCTCTTCACTCCATAAGTGTCAGCTAGGAGGAAAAATGAAAACTAAGGGTAGGACTATCCTGAAAAGGAACTTGGCAGAAGCCCTTGATGCTGCAAGATTTTGCCAAATGAGCTTTGAGTCCTCATCAGAATTAATGCACCTGGAGCACATTGTTGAAACAGGGAGACTTGGTTGAAAGTACTCCAGTGCAATTGAGTTCTAAGGCAGAGAGTGAATGACTGCAGCCTAAGTTTCCATGACAGGTTGACGGCCTCACTGCTACAAATTAAGGCTGGATGGCCACATATGCATTGCCGAAAAGGGAGAAATGTATCGCAAAAGAGGATGAAGATTGCCATTACATTTGCACGAGCCAATTTGTAGGTGTAGTTGCAGATTTAGAAATAATTACTATAATGTAAATAGAAATGTAATACATCTCACCATAATAGGGAAGACTATGACCAGGTAACTTGTGTGTCTGTTAACTGTTGTGAACTGTTGATGGACACTTTCCCTTCATATGGCTCTGTCTCTTTAAGCCAGATTTGGACCATAAAAGAGAGGACTGTCCTAGGGTGGTAAAGTATAAGGAAATATATGGAAGCTTTGTGCAAATCTTGGCAGAATAGAAATGAGGCTTTATTGAGGATCATCTGTTTTCTCTTTTCCTCTTTTCCCTCTTTATTCTGCCTCCCCACTCCATTTTTCTTTCATTTCACCTCCCCACCCCCCTGAGTTGGATTTCCCTGCTTATTTATCTCTTTGTTGCATGTCCTGCAGCTGGAGGTTTATAAGGCTCATATAAAACAAAAAACACAAAACACAAAAATGTTAATGGAGGATTTGAAATGGCAGAGACTGTGCTGAAGGGAAGGGGGCATTGCTAGAAGCACAAGGGAATGGGTCTAATAAAGACTGACTAAAATAATTATTTTTTAAAAAATGCAACACTTCAGTTAGTAAGTGATAGGCATGCATGTTTGAATGAGCTCAATGATGATTAATTTTCAGGATTCATCCGGTTGTTTTTTTATCACAGATTATTCCAATCTTCTCATAAGAGATTGTTCCAATCTTCTCATTCTAACTGAGATTTTGATTCTCCACTCATCTAGGGTTGCCATATTTTGAAGAGCAAAAAAGAGGACACATTTTCCAACCTCTACTTTTAACTATGGATCACTATGATGTCTCTCCTTTTACATGCCCATGAAAAAATGGATGTGTCCTGGAAAAAGAAAATATGGCGATCTTATGTGACCCATGAGAAGATAATAAGAAGAGCCCTGGCCTGTCTAGTCCAGTATCCTGTTCTCACAGATGCCTCTGGGAAGCCCACAAGCAGAACCTGAGTGCAACAGGCCTCTCCCTAATTGTGATTCCAAGCAACTCGTGGTAGAACACCTTGCCTCCATTTTGTTCTGATATATTTGTCAGTGACCAAACTACCAATTGATAATAGCTGTTCATATTCTGCTAGCAATGTATATAATGCTTTGTCAGATCCCTTCCAGAATAAGCTTACAATTAAATTTGACTTAGAGAAAGACTACAGGACAAGGAGAGGATAGGCTGAAAGAGGCTAAACCCTCCCATGAAGAAGAAGAAGAAGAAGAAGAAGAAGAAGAAGAAGAAGAAGAAGAAGAAGAAGAAGAAGAAGAAGAAGAAGAGGAGCTTGGATTTGATAGCCTGCTTTATCACTACCCGAAGGTGTCTCCAAGTGACTAACAATCTGCTTTCCCTTCCTCCCCCACAACAAACACTCTGTGAGGTGAGTGAGGCTGAGAAACTTCAGAGAAGTGTGACTAGCCCAAGGTCACCCAGCAGCTGCATGTGGAGGAGCGGAGACGTGAACCCGGTTCACCAGATTACAAGTCCACCGCTCTTAACCACTACACCACACTGGCTCTACTGAACTACAACAGGGGTGGGGGGAATTCTTAGGGTGGCATGCAGATAGTGGGGAGCGGCAGAGTCACCTCCTCACTTTTTACTTCTCTCTTAAGATCATCACTCCCACACATTTTCTCTCTTAAGAATCTTAGAATAGGAAGGAAGGAAGGAAGGAAGGAAGGAAGGAAGGAAGGGCAAACATGAGACCGAGGGTCTTGTATTCTGCACCATATCATTGATGCAATAATAGTGCATTAGTGTTGGAGTTATATTGCACCACCCAGACAGCATTTCATTGGAACATTTGTAGGGTGAAAAGTTGTAGGATTTTAGCAAGAAATTACAGGACATGCAGGTATTTCAAGTGTAGATGTATGGCCATCTCAAAACCTTTGCAGGTGCATATGGTCCTGGAAGCATGATTGTATATATAACCACCATGATAACACCATGAACACAAATCATACACACAATGTGTGTGTGTGTGCGCGCGTGATTGATCTTAAATTACTGAAAGAATATATTACATTAAATTTGGAAATATGGATATTCCTTTCATGAAGAATGCTCAAAAATGGTAGAAAGACCTGCAGAAGGTTTCATTAAAAAGGAAGTGCTGGTAATATATTTGAGGAAACACCTTCAATCCAGCATGTTTGATTACTTCAAACAGTTGGCCAGTCATACATAAGTGATTCCAATAGAAACTACAAACACATAAATATGAGACACTATTGTAGTCTCCTAACCTATAAAGGGAAAAAATGACTAATATATACAAATAATGATTTGGAAAGAAACTTTGTCTCCAACGTAATCTCCAGCCACTGTATATGCTTTCAGATTCAAACATACCTACATAAGCAGTGCCAGAACTAAATTACTGGGCACAGTCTTAATAATACACAGATGTACTTTGGTTGGGAACCAGGAGGTGGCCTTAAATCTTGCCAAAATCAAAGGAGATTTTTGCTCCTTCATGTTGTAGAGCTGAAGGGAGTAATGAAATGATAAAGGTGTTCCAAGCTTTCAGCGAAACCAAAATGCCTTTTGCTTGCCTGCCTTAATCATACAGGTTCCTAACAGCCTGGTCCACAAACCAGTCAAAGTTGACACTGTGGATTTAAGCCAATTCAGCCCCAGTGCAGAAAATACTCTTAAACTCAACTACTTCAGCCCAACTAGTGTATGCAATAATACTGTCCCTTATCCAGCTTTTAAAAATAACAATGTTGACATGCCATTGAATCATTTTAACACAGACCGGGAGAAATCTTATGGAAGATCTATCATACAGGAAAAATGTAAACATTGCAGACTAATTAAAATAAGAATATAAACATTCTAGACTAATTAAAATATATCATGTGTGTTTTACAGCATTCCTGCATTTATCTGCCAGTGGAGATTGGTTTTTTTGGTTTTTTTTTTTTTTTGGCAAAATGACCTAAAACCATTATCTTTCTTATGTGGTGCTTGAACGCTGTTTAAGAGGCAGGCATGTACACTCACGTTCTGAAAGCAAGTAATGTCAGAAGCTTCCATCCACTTGTGGGTTTTTTCCCATTTCATTTCAGTATGTACTTTGCTACAAGAAGTTTATCACTACATTTTTAATAGAGAGTTTTTTTGTTTTTTGTTTTTAAAAAACCACAGCTTCAGTAAATTGTGCAGTAATCTGATAGTTTGCTAGCTGGTTTAACAAATGCTAAATGCGTACATCTGCTAAAAATGCTGATAACTGTGTGATGAATAGGGAGGGTGGAATCTGCCAATTTTAGTTTCTCTCAGTTTCTTTTATTTCCTGTCTTAAATTCAGGTCTCTACATTTCCACATCCATTTGTGATTTTTAAAAAAACAACGTTTTAGTACAAATCTCTCTCCCCCTCCCTCGTTACCTGCAATTTTGCCCAATATACATATTTTTGCAAGGCATTTTCCCCTCATATAATGCATCTTAGCATGTTATGCTCATTACCATATGCATTCCTATGCATACTATGCTCCAGTTTGATATTTTTGTACACATTTCTTGCAAAATTTGGAGAAACGCAACTTTCAAAGCATATCTATGTTTCACATCATATTTCAGAAAGTAGAAATCTGGTAGGTTTGCTTTTAAATGAAAGACTCAATTCAATTTCTCCCACATCCTTAGTAAAGACACCTATTCGTGGTAAGACTTGAGTGTGCGTCTCTTAAGGCTCTTCATGCATCCTGTCCAAAACATAACATCCCTGCTAGATCATCAGGCCAGTGGCCCGTCTAGTTCAGCATCCTGTTCTCAAAGTGGCCAACCAGATGCCTATGTAAAACTTGTAAGAAGGACCTGAGTGAATCCCCACTTGTGATTCTAAGAAAGTAGTCCTCAGATGCACACTTCTCCAGTAGCTGAGGGAGAACATAGACATTGTGGCCAGTAGCCATTGTAGCCTTCGACTCCATGAATTTGTCCAACACTTTTTAAAAGCCACCCGAGTTGGTGAGCATCACTATATTTTGTGGGAAAGAATTCCATAGTTTAACTATGTGCTGTGTGACAAGGTATTTTCTTTTGTCTGTCTTGAACCTTCCAACATTCAGCTTCATTGGATGGTCCCAGCTTCTAAAATTATGACACATCGGGGGAAAACCTATAGCCACACTGTGCTCAATTTTATGCTTGTCTATTTTGTCCACCCCCCCTTACTCCTCTCTTTTCTAAACTAAAGAAGAAACAAAATAGAAAATTCTTTTCAGTAGCACCTTAGAGACCAACTGTGTTTGTTCTTGGTATGAGCTTTCGTGTGCATGCACACTTCTTCAGATACGAAAGCTCATACCAAGAACAAACACAGTTGGTCTCTAAGGTGCTACTGAAAAGAATTTTCTATTTTGTTTCGACTATGGCAGACCAACACGGCTACCCACCTGTAAAGAAGAAACAGTTGAAGATATTCCCAGCTCCAAAAGGGATAGAAAGAAATGAGGAATTAAATAAAATGGGTGCACATTTCTGTAATATCGCCATGATTTTTTTTAGTGACCCTTTCTGATCACTCAGGTTTTGCAACTTTTGAGCAGTTCAGCTGCTGCTGTTTATTTAATTATTCCTTACATTTTAAAAAAAATACATTGATATTGCATTTGATTTTACTTTATTGTTGGTCTCCCTAAGAACTCTTACAGTTGAACATACAGGATATATAGACTCAGTAAAGCAATCGATCAACAATGTTTGCTGTAGGGTGGCAACTGAGTAGAATAAAAGACCTGGCCTTGTCTGCTCTTTTTAACAGAAATTCAGTACTCACAAATTAGCTGCTAAAGCTCTCACTTTAGGGAAGTTTTTAAACTGTGATATTTTAAATGTATTTTAATATTTGATGGAAGCCGCCCAGAGTGGCTGGGGAGACCCAGCCAGATGGGCGGGGTACAAATAATAAATTATTATTATTATTATTATTATTATTATTATTATTATTATTATTATTATTGATATAAGCACAATCACCAATTATTTGCTGGAGAGCAAGCTGCTCTTAAGAGCATCAGAGCAAGGGTTCACATAAAAGCTGGTGGTGAAACCACAATTTCAAATGCACAGAGGTAGGACTGTATGCTACCACCCCCAGCAAACCTTTCTCTGAAGTAACCCACCTTGAGGCTTCACTGAGGGTTCGCTGAGGCTTACTTCCTGGTATTCCTATATATCAGGGGTGGCCAACTCCCAAAAGGCTGCAATCTACTCACAGAGTTAAAAACTGGCAGTGATCTACCCCATTTTGTGGGGTTCAGGTCAAACTAGTTGAGCCCTGTTTTTTTTAGCGGAGCAAAAGTTGTTGAGCTTATTTGGGGGGAGCCAGTGATCTACCAGAGACATCCAGCGATCTACCGGTAGATTATGATCTACCTGTTGGACATGCCTGCTATATATAATCAATCCTCAGTGCCCCACTAAATTCAATGAATACAAAGTTGCAATCTTAAGCTATTAATGAGCTACTCTAATAGATGCAACATTCTTAAAAGATAGTTGCAAAATTGTACCACATCATGATTTTTTCCCCCTGAGGAGACAGATCCAGACTTTTCTATCTCTCCTAAACAGAAGCATATTTCTGTTATCAACTTTTAGCCCTTAGATCTTTTGCCCTCAGGTAGCCAACTGGAATAATGATAGTGATTTATTTATTACACGGCAATGAGTTTCCACTCACCAGCAATTTCTGGAAACAATTTAGTTTCTGTAGGAAAGAGGCATCCAAGAAAATAGCCTCAATACAAGATACAGCATGCAAATGAATGAGTCCTCTCTTTATTTGATAAGTTTGAGAACGAAATATATTTTTTTTCAATTAAGAATACGAATTTAATTTATAGGCAGGTAGTTACTGGAGAAATAAAGATGTTTATTTTATAACCCATGAACATCCTTGTTAACTAATATTAATGGGTTACAATCTGTTTAGAATATGCCTCTAAATAAAGGAGATACTGGGCTATATAAAGAATACTCAATTTATTCCATGTCCCTGAGCCACTGTGGCAATTACAGTGAGTGGTTTTCATCAAGTCTGCCATTCCTCAGCAGTCTCTGTCTCCAGTGAAGTTATTAGTGAAGGCTCATTAGGTACTGCTCACATTACAGGCAATGGAGCACCAATGTTCACAATGCAGATTTTTGCATGAAAAAAGGCACTGAGTTTTTCACCTTTACCTGTCACAGAAGAATGAGATTTTCCCCCCCAACAACAAGAATTGAAGAAGTGATTATTTCTCTTCTTCATGGAGGGGGGGGATCACATGCACCAAATTCAGCATTTTCTTCACAGAATCCATCCTGAGTAAGGAATAAAAATGCTAGTATTTTTTTCTTTTTTCTTTAAAAACACCCTACTTTCTTCTACATAAGTTGACTAGGATGATGCTTTTTGCTGTAATTTAAATATATTCAAAAGAAGCTAAAGTCCTATAATAGGCTTGCAGGTGGGGAATCTGCATTCAATTTAAGTAATAACTCCAGAGTCATATGGGTGGTGGTGGTGGAATACCCAATCTTTCAGAAGGAGGGATAAATATAACCCTCCTTCTGAAAGATTGGGCATTCCACCCCCCCACATGACTCTGGAGGTATTACACACACACACACACACACACACACACACACACACACACCCTTAAGGAGAAAAAACACTACTGAAGGACTCCACTCCCCCACTTAATATCCTGATAAGGGCTGAGCATGCTCAGTAGTCATGGAATGCTTACTGCATGTAGCAGGAAGGACAAAAAAAAAATGGCAAGAGGGGTAATGGAATGGCGTGTCCTGGAAAAGGGTATGACAGGGTGGATGGAATCCTGAACAGGTGCACTTAACACAGGAACATTTAGTTGTAGATCCCACCGGTCTCCTTCTAAAAAAGCATCTCTGCCTCATAAGGGGCAAAAATGCAGAATTATATGCAGGTACTTGACAATATTTTTTAAAAAGAACATGTTGCATAAAACTACCCCTGATCCGCAAATATTAGAACTCCTAGCTCATGCTGAGCTAAGTAAACTTGACTGGAGGGAGCATGGTTGCAAGGAGCTACAATTAGAGAAAGAGACTGAACCAATGGGCTGGGGGGAAGGCAGCTGTTGTTATAAGGAAAACCGCACAGCTGGATCACAGAACACATGACATCGAGGAGCGGGTTTGGACAGAAGGATATCGTGTAGTGAATCGCCCTTTCACCAACAGGGTGGTCCCTCTGGGGGAAAAAAGAAGAAGTTAATAATCTAAACTTGATTATGAAGGCAAGTCATGCATCAAGTAAGTTGTTGTCTTAGCCATTAATTAAATCATAAACCTATGAAAGAAACTAACTGAGGGTTGGGGGTATTTTTTTTTGGGGGGGGGGAGGAAGGTAAAATAGAGTTAATTATGGGCCTTTCATCTTGGCAATTGCCGTTTGAAAAGAAACTTTGAACTGTAACCAGGAGCAGTCTGCTCAATAAAGCATAGCCTTTCAGTTCATTAGGATTCCATTCTGTGCTAGGGTTGTTTGCACATTTCATTCACAAAAAGCACCTCACACCGATATAAAGGGAACACATGCACCATTTATGGCACCCTTTGCCAATCCAGCACTCTCCCAACTGCAGCTCCTGACAGCCCCAGGCAAACCCGGTGCCCACGAGATGTGCATAACGTCTGGAGGGTACCAGTTTGATGAAGCTATGGGCTTCATACATAGCTATTACCGGTATAATAAAAGTGAGCTTTCATTTTAGATGTAATTAGCAATGCCATTAAATTGTATACACCATAAGGCTCTTAATATAATTACTCTAAATCTGTGTGGCAGGTATTTTCACCTACGGAAGTGTTCACAATGGCCAGAGAAGGGGAAAAAAATGATTTAAGTCTGCCAACATCTGCCAATGAGTCTTCGGCCACATTCACAGCATATATTTAAAACACTATGATACCACTTTTTACCAGTCATGGCTTCCCTAAATAATTTTGGGAACTGTAGATTATTAAGGGTGCTTAGACTCCCATTTTCCTCACAGAGTTAAAATTCCCAGAGTTCCCTATGAAGAAGGATTGATTGTTAAACCACTCTGGGATTTTTTAATGCTTTGTGAGGAGAATAGGGGTCTCTTAACAACTCTCAGCACCTGTAACAAACTACAGTTCCCTGGATTCTTTGGGGAAACCTATGGCTGCTTAAAGCGGTGTCATGGTGCTTAAAATGTATGGTGTGAATATGGCCTTTGCTGGGTCTCCTTCTCCAAATAGTGCTCTATAGGAAGCTATGGCTCCCCATTTCTTGAGGAAATTTTCCACATGAGATTCCATGGGGCATTTATTCACAAAGGCTTGATTCCTTAACTGAAAGGGGCCAGTATCTTAGTTACTGAATTGATGTCACACTTCTCCTTCTTTGCTCTATAGCCTACTTCCTCCAGGTCTTGAACAGAAATCAGCTTGAAAAACTCTCAATTGTTTCCCCCCCTCAGGCTGATTCATACTGCTGCACCACAATCAACAGAGAACTTACTCTTCTGAGTTGGTTTAACATGCTCTCAAGTACTAAGTACTAGAGCAATGACAAACCTAGACAGCATCGTAAAAAGCAAAGACATCACCTTGCCGACAAAGGTCCGTATAGTTAAAGCTATGGTTTCCCCAGTAGTAATGTACGGAAGCGAGAGCTGGACCATCAAGAAGGCTGATCGCCAAAGAATTGATGCTTTTGAATTATGGTGCTGGAGGAGACTCTTGAGAGTCCCATGGACTGCAAGAAGATCAAACCTATCCATTCTCAAGGAAATCGGCCCTGAGCGCTCACTAGAAGGACAGATCCTGAAGTTGAGGCTCCAGTACTTTGGCCACCTCATGAGAACAGAAGACTCCCTGGAAAAGACCCTGATGTTGGGAAAGATGGAGGCCACAAGGAGAAGGGGACGACAGAGGATGAGATGGTTGGACAGTGTTCTCAAAGCTACTAACATGAGTTTGGCCAAACTGCGAGAGGCAGTGAAGGATAGGCGTGCCTGGCGTGCTCTGGTCCATGGGGTCACGAAGAGTCGGACATGACTGAACGACTGAACAACAACAACAAGTACTAAGCTATGAAGTGCTTGGTCAGCCTTGTTCTCCCCAGGAAGTAATCATCCTCAGATGAAGGTTGCCAAGGTTGTGGTACTAATCTAAACTATAAGAAGTTCCTTGTTGGATCCCATGCAAAACTAGCCCAGCATTCTGTCTCCACCAGTGAATAGCCAACTGGGAAATGCACAAACCCTCTAATAACTATTGATAGAGGTGTGTCCTTCAGGAATTTTTCTAACCTGTGTGTATCTACCTGTATCCTCACAGGTCTGGACATTGATACAGCATGTGAAAGGTGGACACTACAGATTTATATATAGTGGCACCACAATACAGAAAATGCCTTCACATATTAACTTAGGGTTGGTGGTTGAGAATTTAGAAGGGAAGACTGAAATATGAATTCCTCCCTACTTGATTTTTCTGGCCCCTGTCAGCCCCATTGCCTCTTGAGCTATGCTGGTTCAAAATGGGGTTCACACACTGCCTCTGACACTATCCAGGGTTTCCTGCCACCACAGGGTAGGTAAGAGGTGGCATAAGAGTTTCTGCAAGGCCCTTCCTTTTATCTGGAAATGATACAAGGACCATGATTTGTTGCCAGGGGATCATGGGGATTGTAAATTTCCAGCTACAAATCCCATGATCCCTCAAAGGAACTGATGCTGTGCACATCATTTCCAGCTTAGGTGAGCCTTTGCAGGGCTTCCTCTGTCTGTAACTGAGCCATCTGCCATATTTATATTAGGAAAAAGAAATTACACTGAAAGATGTGAAATTCTCCAAAATATTTTTCCCCAGAATTGGCAAGTTTGTTTATTAGAAACAAAGAAACAACAACAAAAAGGGTTCATTCTTTGGAGTGAGATCCTTAATGTCTCACTTGGAAATTATTGTGCAGACAGTTCATATGCGCCATGAAATCACTCTGATTCATTCATTGGTAAAATTACGTTCCCAAAGATTTTACATTCATGCATGTTCATTTTTAAAATATTTATAGAGCTTCTTGTTTATTTACTTAGTTTCTGCTACCAGTTACTGCCCAGCTAAGCTTTTATGCTTGAACTCTGAAGGAAAGACACACTGGATGCTAAACTATATTTCAACAGTCTACAGGACCTTGAAAGGCCTTTGTTCTGCTGGAGCTCATTAAAAGTACTGTGCTGAGGTAAGTTTCTGCACTTGCTAGTAAAAAAGGAGCCTTAAATAAATAGCCGACAACTTATAAGTTAAGGGTAGCTTATCCCACAACACAGCAAGCTGAAAATGAGGATTCAAACCCCATGTTCTAGGCTGGGTGCAACAGGTTCACCATATTCTTCTCTGTTCACAACTCTGGAGTGTGTGTGTGTGGGGGGGAATGCATATAGTGTGGCAAACTGTCTTGAAAGCTAAGGATCCCGAAAAATAGGTCATTTAACAATGATACAAGAGAACAGCCTGTTAGTGCTCCCTGTTTATTATGCCTAATGGACTTTAGTGTTTATCTGTCTCCTATACATCTGGTGTTTCTTTTATGAGGGAACACAAGGCTGTTTATATAGCAGTGGTGAGGAAGCATTTTGGTGCAAGGGCCACATTTTATTCTGGACAACCTTGTAAGGGCCACATGCCAGTGGTAGGCAAGGTGAGAGGCAAAATGAGTGGAGCAACACATGTAAATATATATATATATATATATATATATATATATATATATATATATATATATATATATAAACAATAGGCTAGTTTCTGCACACACCTCTCTGCATTAGCAGAGTTCAAAGAGTCATTTCAGCAGGCCAATAGTGGGTGTCACTTGGGTACAGTTCTGAGGGCCAGATAGAGAGATCTGGGGCATTAGTCTCTCAGGCCTGATATTTTCTACCTTCCTTTGCACAAGGTTTCAAATTGGCTCCCACCTAGGCACTAGCAAGACCCAGTATCACCCTAGAAACAAACTCTCCAGCTCCTGTGAAATATAGCCTCATAACATAAATTATTACCTATTTATCACAGGTGCAATTATATATTATAATACATATCTTATAACAACCTCCTGCAAAAAAAGGGGAGAGGGAGTTCAGCAGCAGCATATCTAAGGTTCAGAAACAGTATAACAAATGCATATACTTTTCTCTGTGCAAAACTAGCTGTTAATCCCTATCCTCACATAAAATGACAGGCCCTCCTAGCTTTCACCTGGGAGATTTCCTTTTCTTGTCCCTCATCCTGAGAGACCTCTACTTCCCTACCTCTCACTCAGGTCCTTTCCACCACCTATCTGCCATTTTCATGAGGGTGCAGTCCTTGTCCCCTAATGGCATCCCAGAAGGAAAGACACCAGAGGGATAATTCCATGTGATGTCTCCCCCTCCCCCATAAAGTTAACCCCCCACTGCCATTGACCTATTACTGGACAGCTTGCTGTCTGCAGCCTGCCAACTTCTTACAAAATATGTGCTCTACATACAGTTTCTTATTTTTTGATTTGTTCTTGCTAATGTGATCCTAATGTGATGTTCCTAGTCTTCCAGTATTGCTCTTCACCAAATTTGTTCTCCGTTAAATCTATGATAATTTTCTGTTGACTTAATTGCAAGCATTAATTATGCTTCTTTCTGTTCTTTTTGTTTGTCACTCATGACATTTTGCTCTTAATTGTTCTTTCGCCACCTCTAATCTAGCATCTTTTGCATGTCTAATTGATATTCCATTTATTTGCCCTTTCAGATAATTAATGGGGACATTAATTAGATTGAGTTTTAAGTGATTCATCTTTATTAGATATTTCCTTTCCTATTCCCTTCTATATGATTGCCTCCTGAACACAACCCATTAGCTAATGTTTACTCTACCTTATAAACTTTATATGCAAACAGAATGAGAAACAATTACTCGGACTTGTAATATTCCAAGAAATAATGGCCCAGTGTTCATCCATTACAAAGCTAGTATGGGATAAACTGATTTACTCTATTGTTACCGGTAATTATTTTAGGGCAAAAGCAATACTGAACAATAAAGCAGTAATTGGCTAGAAAAGAGTAATCTTTAAAATTGACATTGCTGAAGACACATTTTGCAAACAGACTTCATTAACAGTTATTTGCTTAGTCTGAGTAAATGAGGGGTCAGATGTCTACTGCATGTTCTCTTATGACTCTCAGTGGAATACATCTCTTGAGAAATACTGGCTAGCACAGATGTGACATAATTGGACTAAAACACTAGAAAGTGGGGGGGGGGTGTTTAAGCCTGATTTGAATCACACACACCCCTGCTTTGAATAGACCTGCAGTGGAATAAAGGCACTGGTATCATGCATGTATTTATACCTGTGTCAGGGAGTGGACTGAGGAGGAATGGTGGGAGCCCCCCCCTCTTTTTCTGAACCTTCCGAAGGGCAGAAGGACAGTATTGATTTAGAACAGCGGTTTGCAGAGGGGCATATCCCAGAGTGGAAAAGCTGGGAAATACTGGGTGAGGAATAGCTAGAGGAGGAAACACCAGGAGAGAGACAGCTGGCAGATTCAGCCTCCTTGGACAGCATTCCTTACTTCTCTTTGCCAAAGACTAGAAGGGCTTGGAAAGTGATAGAACAGAAAGCGCAATGGCAACAAACTCTGATTACCCGGCACAGGAGTGACATAGATTTATGGGGACAGAGGGGATGAACCATTTTTTAAAGAGAGATATGAATTCCTTTGTCTCTCGCTGTGATTATTAAATAACTTATCTGGTAAGAACACTCCTTTTGTTTGATCTGTTTATTATTGCCACCGGGAAGGGATCCATTTCCCCAAAGCTTGACAACCTGTAACAGATCTAATAGAAGTACCAGAGGGCAATTTACATTGGTCAACCCATCCTGGAGGAAAGGGCTAGAATGCCTTCCATCATCACTGTTGCTCCAATCAAAATGAGAGGCTGCTGCAATGACCTTGAAGGCCTGGGGCCATTTGTAGCCTTCCAGGCTCCTCCATCTATCCCTCTGGACTCTTCCCAGGCTGTATCACTTCTTGGTGTTGCTTCACACCCTCCTCAAGTGCTTTTGCCTGGGTGCTGTTTCCAACATAATGTCTTTCTCTTGAACACTCATAACGCCGCTTGCTTGCCTGGATAGAGGACGAGGAGACATGCATAAAGAAACCTTTCACTTTTGCATGGCTGGAATGTAGCTAGGTGATAGCTGTGTATGTGGCTCCGCCCACTTTGTGTCTCTGGCCGCATCCACCAATGACAAGTGACCCTCTTCAGAAGGCTGAATGTGGCCCCCAGACTCAAAAACTTCCCCACCCCTGTTTTAATGTTGTGGCGTTATATATATATATTCCACAATTATATTTATCAAGCTGGCATTAGAATCATGGAATTAATGTTGGAAAGTACCCCAAGGCTTATCTAGTCCAACCTCCTACAATTCTGGAATAACAACTAAAGAATCCCTGACAGATGGCTATCTAACCTTTAAAAACCTCCAATTATATACTGATTAACCCATACAATAGATGTCAGCAGAATTATCTTCCCCATTGGGAAAACTAATTTTGCAAAGGAAGTCTTAAAATTAGCCAAAACACATCTATTGGTCTCATTGCTTCAGAAGCTTACAGAAGGTACAGGAGATGCAGCTTATACAATTTGCTAATGACAAAGCTTTGAACTGGAGCATTGTGCTAGACTTTTTACCATTTCTATAAAAATCAACTAGTCCTATCCACTTCCTTTAAGGTTTCCCATAGGATATTTCCTAACCCTATCAATAATCAGAAAGCATGACTAAAAATATGTGCCATGATACCGCTAGATGGAGCTAACTCTTTGAAAGTAGTTCATTCTGTCTAGTTCTTTCCTAAACTGTATCTTTCAGAAGTTTGACAGTGATGTAAGTGAGACAAAATGAAGTGGTGCCCATTGCTTTGCAGTTGTTTACATTACAGTGGCGAAACTGCCGATTATTTGCAGTCTATAGGTTCAGTGTGCATTTTTATAGACTCACTGCCACACCCCCACACCCCCGCAGTGGTAGTTCTTACAGACAACCTTTACAAATGTATGCATATAAACTTTGTTGTTGTTCAGTCGTTCAGTCGTGGCCGACTCTTTGTGACCCCATGAACCAGAGCACGCCAGGCACCCCTACTGCCTCCCGCACTTTGGCCAAACTCATGCCAGTCGCTTCGAGAACACTGTCCAACCATCTCATCCTCTGTCGTCCCCTTCTCCTTGTGCCCTCCATCTTTCCCAACATCAGGGAGTCTTCTCTTCTCATGAGGTGGCCAAAGTACTGGAGCCTCAACTTCAGGATCTGTCCTTCCAGTGAGCACTCAGGGCTAATTTCTTTAAGTATGGATAAGTTTGATCTTTTTGCAGTCCATGGGACTCTCAAGAGTCTCCTCCAGCACCATAATTCAAAAGCACCAATTCTTCGACGATCAGTCTTATAACTTAATTGCTTGCAAACATAATGGGACAAGTATGCATCTTGCTGATTCACTGGGGAGTTTTTCAAATCAAGCAAGGAATTCTGAGAAACAGCAAAGCAATCTACTTATTTACTGTGACTTTCTCTTATTTGAAAGCAGATAAAAAAATTTTTTCAACAAGCAGTGACTGTCTTGGTGTCTCTACTGTTACTTACACTACAGAGACCTGATTTCCTAATCAAACTATATGAGGAAATCATTTCATACTAGATGACTACATATAAAATCCTATGTCTAAATGAAAATCCCAACAGACTTCATAATTAAATTATACTGAATACAATATGGATTGCCCTTTACTATCTCAGCTGGTAAACCAATTTCATCTGTTCATCTGAGATAGGGATTGGACTCAGCCAGCTATTCAGTGTTTCCCAACCTTTGGTCTCCAGCTGTTTTTTGGACTACAATTACCATCACCCCTGACCTTTGGTCTTGCTAGCTAGGGGTGATGGGAGTTGTAGTCCAAAAGCAGCTGGAGACCAAAATTTGGGAAACACTGCTTTAGAACATTCCTGAACCCATCAGATGTTGTTGGAGTCCAGCTCCCACAGCCAACATAGCTAATGGTCAAGGATGATGGGAGTTGTGTTGGATAGGGAAGACTACTACTGTATATGTGCATCAGAGACTGCAAATGCTTAAGTAAACAAACATGGACATTGGCTAGATGGCAGCCTCCCATTTCTGCCTTCCCCAAGTCCTAGGAAGGTGCTTTGTTGCTATAGAAGTCAACAAGTCATCACTAGAAAAAATTAGTGCCTGTAACCACAACAGAGCAGTTCCATGGAACATCAAGGAATGTTTTCCCTCCAGCTAGTGTATGGATGAAAGCCAGGAAAGATATCAAAAGGCTTCACTCAGCATGATGTGCTCTGAGGAAATATCCATGTTCCTGAATATGGTTTAGGGAGTGCCGGGAAGTCTTGATGCCAGGAAATGGCACATTAAATTTTCAATGGGTAACTCAAGTTCTGAGACTATCTGGTGGATATATTTGGATGACATGAATGGCCATCTATAGGTCCCTGAGAAATTGTGGGTATGTTAGATACTCTGATGGCACTGTAAGGACTAAGTCATTTTTTTCTGACCCATAACTCATTTTTTTCAGATTACCTGAAGCTTCTCTCAGTTGTATATGCATATGCATGCTCTGCCAGGCATGTCCAAAGTCCATTTCGGTAGCCTAATCCGGCCCCTGTGGCAGTTTATTTCCTGGGGAAAATCCTAAAAAAAGCTGAACAACTTCAATCCTAAAAAAAGACCAACAACTTTGGTTGGCCCTTTGGTCAGCCCTCATGGCCCTTCACTTCATCAAATCTGGCCCTCTTTGAAAAAAGTTTGGACACTGCTGCAGGTAAGCTGATAGGTGTAATGCAGAGGTGGTTTTATGGTAGTACGAGCGGTTCAGCTGCAGGGGGCACCACAACAAAGAATGGAGCATGAGAGGTGGTGGACGCCAAATTTTAGTGTTTTGTGCAGGGCACCGAAATTTGAGAGCCTCAGGTCTGCGATTGGTGTAAGGTTTTATTATAGTGAGACCATAGCAGCAATGCAAGAGATTGGCATGTCCTCTTGCTTTAAAAAGTACAAATGCAAAGGAGATCTAATAAAATATAGTTCCAGTTACAGGTAGGTAGCTGTGTTGGTCTGCCATAGTCAAAACAAAATAAAAAAATAAAAAATAAAAAAATCCTTCCAGTAGCATCTAAGAGACCAACTAAGTTTGTTCTTGGTATGAGCTTTCATGTGTATCTGAAGAAGTGTGCATGAACACAAAAGCTCATCCGGTGTACAGCTTCCGGGCCATGTGGCCAGCATGACTAAGCCACTTCTGGTGAAGCAGAGCAGCGCACGGAAATGCCATTTACCTTCCCCGCTGGAGCAGTACCTATTTATCTACTTGCACTTTGACATGCTTTTGAAGTGCTAGGTTGGCAGGAGGAGGGACCAAACAATGGGAGCTCACCCCGCCACAGGGATTCGAACCGCCAACCTTCTGATTGGCAAGCCCTAGGCTCTGTGGTTTAGACCACAGTGCCACCTGCGTCCCTGTTCCTTCATAATACCAATTATGTGAAAGTGCTCTTGTGGTTGAATCCTGATTGTGAATTTCACACAGGCACCTGGTTGACTACTATGAGAACAGGAATGTTGGACTAGTTGGATCATTGGCCTGATCCAGCAGGCTTTTATTATGTTCTTATGGAAAGTTCTCCCTTTATTCCTTCCTTGGCAAATTTTCATTTCCTTTCCCTTATTTTTGCAAAGATAAAAATATTCTACTGCTGGAAGGAAAATTGATTAGAATGTGCTCAAACAGGCAGCTGTCTCACTCAAAGAAGTGTCAATGCCTAATGACTGAGGTGGCTATATTTTTTTCCTTACGGTTCTTCTAATGGGCAGTTTATACATGACACAGCTGACAGAACAGAAGAAGGGTGAGTGACATGTCCTTCTTTTCCCACTCCTGTTGCAATGTAAGGTGTCAAACTTGCAAATCTCCCTGTAACAGCTGAGGTCTGAAAATCCCAAGACTTAACAGAATCAGAAGTGGCTCATACTATTTTCTTATCCTCTCTCCACCTGCAGGATTCAGTGTAACTTGCCAATAAAGCTTCCTAGAAATTGGAAGACAAGTTTTGGGACAGTAGTAGAGAGGACAGAAGAACTCACAACATGACATGACATCACATGATGATTTCCATTAAACAATCCTGGTGTTCAATGGGAATGGCTGAGAATGAATTTGGGTTCTTAATACAAGATAGCAAATATGACCTAATAGGTCATTACTGAAACCTGGTGGGATAAGACTCATGATTAGGATATAGAAACTGAGAGGTATAACCTATTCAAAAAGACTAAACAGGAAGGGAGGAGTAGTATTATACTGTATGTAAAGGATGTTAACACTTGCTAAGAGATCTATGACCTGGAGCATGGAAAGCAGATTGAGAGTATATGGGTAAAAAATTTAGGAGAGGGAAACAATAGTGACCTTCTATGGGGGTCTGGTATAGATCCCCAAGCCATACTGAAGAATTGGATGATGCCTTCCTACAACATATTAACAAACATTCAAAAATGAGAGGTATAGTAGTCATGATATCCTTCAGCTACGCCAATATCTGTTGGAATCCAAACTCTGCCAAAAATGTAAGGTCCAACAAATTCCTAAATTGTTCCGCTGACAATTTCATTTCCCAGAAGGTGGAAGAAGCAACAAGGGGACCATCTATCTTGGACCTGGTCCTCGTCAACAGGGGGGAACTGTTTGACAGAGTAGAAGTACTGGCAACATTGGGAGCAAATGATCATGTCCTCTTCAGTTTCATGAAACAGAGGCAAAGGAAAGCTGAGTGTTATCGGACATGCACTCTGGAATTTAAGAAGGCTGATTTCAAAAAGCTTAAGGAATTACTGAGATCTCATGGTCAGAAACACTCAAGGAGAAGGGAGTCCAAGATGGATGAGAGCACCAGGTGGATTTCTCCACTGCCTTGCCACTGTGCTGACCCGCCCCCCCCCACCTTCTCACTTTTACCGCCCTCCCTCCCTCCCTCCCTCCCTCATTGTATGTCACTTTTCCACCAAAAAATGCTGAAAGTGGCTTCCACAAAGAAAATAGGAATGCAGTTCAAAATAAAACAGTGCAAAAACAATCACATAATAACATAATAAAACAGCACAATAGCAAGTATAGCATACAAAAATAAAAAGAGAGAAGGTGGAGTAACTCCACCTGCAACTGGTCAGCCTTCAAGCAGGCTCCAACCTTCTTAAACAGGGCTTTGGGCAGCAGTTAGACCCTGAAAACAATACTTGTGGTTCCTGGTCTTACTGTGCTGCTTCCTGCTACTTGTTTGGATCCTTGGCTTTGTGTCCGCTTGGTTCCTGTGACACCCTGGATAGCCTGACTATGCGGGTTGCTGTTTGTCCGACCCTTGGAATGGACTTGACTTCGCATGTGGATTCGGCTTTGAGGAAAGCATATCTCAGAGACTCTTGTTTCCTGTCTGTTTGGCCTCACATTCCACCCAGCTCTGCACTCTGTTGCTCAGCAATGGGACTTGGGACGGGGCTACAACAACTTTAAATATAACATTAGTGACACCCAACAGCAAACACTTTGGCACTTTGGTGCTAGAAACTCCCCTGCCATTATGTTGCTTACAGTCTTATAAGACTTCCAAAGGCAGAGAGTAGGATTAAGTATCTGAAATTTGTTCTATATATAATTGTTAATGAAATGATAGTTCACCATTAATAAATTTGCCATAATCAAACAGCTCCATATAATCAACAGTACTGTATCTCCTAGTTCTAAACTACTAAGTCAATAGATCTTGAATTCAAGGAGGTTAGAGTGGGAAGAGGGGGACAGAAAATAAATCAAATATTATTTTCTGAGCAAAATACAT
This sequence comes from Lacerta agilis, assembly GCF_009819535.1. Classification (NCBI taxonomy): domain Eukaryota; kingdom Metazoa; phylum Chordata; class Lepidosauria; order Squamata; family Lacertidae; genus Lacerta; species Lacerta agilis. The sequence goes on along the minus strand of NC_046321.1, from coordinate 37,082,724 downwards.
TTCTTGTCCAGAATGCAGTATTTTCGTCTGAATGGGCAACAATTTTCACGCCATAGTCTGTACTTTTTTTTTGGGGGGGGTAGGTTAGCCTATGCTAGAAATAATATGCTGGCCACATTTCGGGATAAGATTAAATTAAAAGAGGAGGAAAATGATGTTATCTTTTTCAAATGTGCTGTACTTTCTGGAGACATCTGCTAAATACATTTATGCTAATGTAGAAATATTTTTTTAATTAAAAAATATATATCACTTGCATTATAGTAGCTTATTAAGCTACTTTCATTTGAAGTAGGCTAATAGGATTAACACTTACATTCAGGTGATTACGCACTCTTTGCAGTCTTGCCTTCTCCCTGGATGGGTGAGAAAAATTAAATTAGCAAGTTTGGCATCACATTGATTCCCTCAATGCAAAATAGCTTTTCCATTAACCCTTTGGAAGCAATAGGTGACGCTAATGCTAGCAGCATCCTGAAGTCAAATCAAATTTTATTAAACGGTCACAGACCAAATCGTCCTCTTCAGCTGATCAACGTAGCACACACAAGACAAACACACGAAAAAACAGCATTTCGAAATTAAGATCTTAAATAAAATTAAACATTTGCCTTTGCCTGCACATTGTCAATGGATAGCTCATATTTCCTGCGTCTAATAGCAGAAACGCAGAATTTGGCAACATTAATCGTAGTCTCGGAGACCCTGTCTTCTACTAGGGCTCTCAAGCGTTGGGATTCTGATTCATTTTTAAACTTGTGAAGAACTGGGGTAATAAAAGTCTGTCGTAGATCCTCGTAGAAACTGCAATGCAGCAGTATATGCAGGTTTGTTTCCACCTCCAAGGAGCCACATGGGCAAACACGTGACTCATACGGTTTGCCTTCATACCTACCTAGCAACAGGGCAGAGGGCAACACGTTGAATCTGACCAAAGTGAAGGCATGTCTATACTTGGGTATTTGTAGTTTGGTCAGATAGTCTGCGGGTGAAAACCCTCTCCCGAAGTCTCTTATTGAGGTATGTTTTTCCATTTTGCTCATGTGACACTGCAGCTCTGTGTCCCTAATGCGTTGGAGCACTTGACTTTTGGCTCTCTCGTAACCTGCTGCTATCAGAATCTGCGGGGAAAGTCCCAGGCTTCTTATCTTGCCAAAAAGGGAAGCTTTCCAGTTGGAATGAAAGGTGTCTACTAGTGTTAAAGGTGCCAACCCAGCCGGGAAAAAGATGAGTTTTAACCAATAGTGAATCCTCATGAGCCACATCCGTGCATCAATAGGTAATTGTCCGACTTCAAGGCGGACAGCTGTGTTAGATACACAGGGAGGGACTCCCAATAAGGAACGATAAAATTTGGTTTGGAATGCCTCCATAGGCGCAAGATTTTTGAAACTGCAGATCTGGGAGCCATAAGTAAGTTGTGGAAGTATTTTTACGGCAAAAACCTGAGAGGCTGCCGGAACGTATTGGCCCCCTTTCCCGTAGTAAAATCTTATTAGGGCTTTGTTAGTCCTACCTGCATTGGCAATAGCATTATTCATCTGGTGACGCCATGAGCCCCTTTCCTGAAAAGTTATTCCCAAATATTTGAAAGTTGTTACCTGATCAATAGGTTGGTTATCAAGTCTCCATTTGTGTTTTCTTCTCTTTTTTGAGAACACCATGATTTTGGATTAGCATCCTGAAGAGTTTTGGGTACCAGTTTAAACCACAGAACAAGTCAAAGCACACAGCTTCCTTGATTGAGTTTCTGCACATCCATTGCCGCTTCAGCCTAGCCACTCGTGGTGGTAGCGCAGGAAGCACCAGCAGTGAGAGTGCTTCCACCACTGCCACCATGAGTGGCTGCACTGCAGATTCCATTTCATTTTAGAGCTTTCCACTGGCAGAGATACCTTCCGCCCAGTCAGCCATTTGGCAGCTGACAGGAGGTTGACTAAAGTGAGCAGGCGGCCAGCTGCACTCAGTCCAACCCTTCCTTTCAAAGCCTGGGATAAGGGAGACTTGGACCGCAGCCTTGTTTTTTGTCATCATTGGTGGTGGTGAGGCAAATGTCCTGTTTTTCTTGAAGGACATTTACTTCTTATATCCCACAAACCATCTCAGTTATCTTTTGATGACCAGTGTGTTCAAAAGACCCGGTAGAATTTAGTCATTCTTAGTTAATTACATCTTTTCATTTCCTTATTAGTTTTGGCAAATTCAGCCCTAGGGCCATCTTTCAAAATGTTAGAAGTTCGGTTGCATCTTTTGATTGTGCACCATACATAAGAATTCACACATATCTTAAGGGCAAACTCTTTATATAGTAGGTTAATGGATTTTGTATCTAGTGCTTTAATTTCTTCCACAGAAAGGAAGAAAATATGATGAAGAAACATCAAATGAGAATTACAGTGTATCTCTTTCCCTCCAGAATGATTGCTTCTAATTTAGTTAAGAGACTCAAGTTGAAGAAGCAAAAATGTTCTGTTAATTAATTCAGATTTTTGTTTCATCTGTCTTTTAACACATCCCACAGGACCAGATGTCCTAACTTAAATTTGCAGTTCTTCCTTGCTTCCAAAACCACTTTAACACTAAAATATTTATGCAATTTATACATACTACATTTATGACAAGAATTCACAAGTCTAGCAATTATTCCATGTTTACATTTTTTTAAAAAAAATTATAATTTGAAATTCTTCCTGCTACTGATTTTACAGCTTGTGGATATATTTATGAATGTAGCTGAAAATAATATAAAATGACCTGTGTTAAATTGTGCAGATGTATCATTATTCAGAGACTGGCCTTGTTTAATGCTTGGTTTAATATGCTATGAATAACCTATGAATTATGAAGCAGAGGTTTTTAAGTAATTGGCTGAACTATTTGCTCCAGTTTCAAAACTATTTATAATGGCTCAGATGCTGAGAACCATGGGCAGAAATGCTTAGGCAAGGAAACTGTCTTCCTCCTCCCCATGAAACTCTTCCCCCTTACACACACCAAAAACAAAAATGCAAAACTGGTGTGGTATGTGAAATGGGCTGAAACTGGACAAGGACATGTTGAATGGGAGCTCTCTGTTCATTCAGGGTCCTTCTACCAGTTTTCCTGCCCCAATCTCATTGGCTTCTCACAAGTGCCTTTTCAGGAGATACAGGGGAGTGCAGTGGGAAAGAGGAGATTGGCTTTTCCATAGATCTAAGCCAATGTGAATTTACAAACAGGTAGACTCAAGGGAGGAAAGTTACAGACATGAAGTGCCACTACTGAGGAGTGACTGGTGGGAAAGGAAAGGAAATGGGTGCCTTACTGGAGATCGCCTTTGACTAGTGACAGAGACAGAGTATTGGATGGAGCCACACAGCATAGATGCCTGGCAACTGGGTGGAAGTAGAAATTTTTGCACTGTATAGCCCCAGGCTGTACACACACCATAAACCTGAAGTACAGTCCTTTGCTCTCAAATAATCCTGGGGTCTGCAGGTTGTTAGGGTGATGGGACTCATAGCTCTGTGATGGGGAAACTTGAAGTGTTATAAATATCATTAATTAATTAATTAATTAAATTTCTATACTGCCTTTCATCCGAGGATCACAGGGAGGTTTACAATACAAAAATGCACACCATAGCTAGAAACAAAAACAATACTCTCCTCCCCAGTTTTGAAGGCCACAGATTGTTTAATTAGCCAACGGCCTGGGAGAAGAGGAATGTTTTCGCCTGACACTTAAAGATATGTAACGAAGGTTCCAGGTGAGCTTCCCTGGGGAGAGCATCTCACAAGGGGGGAGCCATGTATGCAGCTCCCTGCAGAAACAACCTAACACCCTTCCAGAAATCGACTCAGTGCCACAGCTGACTGTACTCACAGAAGTTCTGTGCTTTATGTTTAGGATGCTCACCCTCTTGTGCCTCAGTAAAAGGCAACGGGGAGTGTATGCATAGCATGTGCCTGATGAGAAACAGTTGGTGTTTATGGAAAAAAAACAACAAACAGGTAAATCATACACAGTCTTCCTTCCTTTATATTTTCAGCCTATGTTTTGACCTGTATAGAAAACTAGTTGCAATGCTTATAAATAGAACCCTCTACCCAAAGGCACCAGATGTGATACTTAAAAACTGCACTCTTTGTGTATATCACTTCAAAAACCCAACATCTCTTATTCAAAATATATTCAGATTTTCTGCAGAAAGCAGAGTGGTGTCCGGTGCCTGTCAAGACTGGGAAACCAGTCAGAGATGGAGTCAGAAGAACCAAGGGCAGGCAGAGCCACTCTCTGGCTGGCTGTTATTAAGATGGCAGGCAGGTTTAGGCTGGCTGAGGGCAGACTGAGGTTGGTAGGGCAGTGCCCCATTCACCCCAATGGAAAAGCCCTCCACTAAACATTTTTTTTCCCTAGGTTCAAATAAAAGTCCTGCCGTTCACACTCGGAACTACACAGATGCCTTTTTATTGCTTGCCATTTATATGACTGTTGTACCATGATTTTTACCCCTATCCATGTCCACCACCTCTTTCCCCCTTGCCACCCCAGTTTCCTCCTGTGAGAACTCAAAAAATGAGCAGTGTGATATTTTTGCTACTCGCAAATCATGCACCGAAAAGAATCGGCTGCAAAACGTGCCACATCTGATCCATTTGAGTGGTGAATTAAAAATGGGCTTTCTCTGCTATAATACCACAGAAAGACATTTAGCCCTTCTCAGTGGGTGTGGTGGCATTCATTAGCCCAATGTCCATCTGTCTGCAAGAACCGTGCCCATTCACAAATTAGGATGACACTGTTAGTCACAATTGTTGCCTTTAAAAACTTGGACAAAACACATTTCCCACCTCTCAGCATTGGCTGTGGTGAACATTGAATGCCATCATGAAGACGCCATGAAAACAATCATTAAAATTTCAGGCAGCAATAGGAGACAGGAGAACAGCAGCAAAAGAATACCTGCATTTGGCCAGAGCAGATTTTAGATTGCCGTGTCAAGGTCCCTTGGGGTGTGGCAACCTCTATATCACTGTCACAACTGCCTATTCACTTGTCCTGTGGCCAGTATACACCACTGCTCAGAAGGTGCAACTTTGCTCCTTGCATGACTGAAAAAGAGCTGGTGAGCTGGCAGCAAGAGTGAGCAGGAGCAGGGAATTCCTGGGATAAACTCAGTCAGGGAGGTTGGAGAGCTGTGGCATAGATGGTACACTAGCAATACCCTTGTTCTATCTCTCTGGCCCAACACCATAAACAATCACTCTAATCCAGACACCATGCAGATGGATCTCCTGGTGAGGGAGATGGAAGTTTTTGGATGATGGCACACACCTTACCCCTCTGACCTGGCTTCACCACATACATGTTAGTCGCATACCTAAAACTGTAATATAAACCACACCTCCCCATTCCCTTGATTTTAATGACAAATTTTCACACGCAGTGGACTATACAGTATTCTGGATTATCTTTCAAAATAACTTTCAGTTTCAATTTTACAATGACAGAAAGCAAGCCAGTCTGACACTGGTAAAGGAGAATAGAATAACATAATAGCAACCTCTTTACCTCAGATTGGCTAAGGCTTGGACATTCATGGTTAAGGGATTCTATTTTCAGCTGACCTGACAAGTAAAGCATGGATAATATGATCGCGTTTTGCATTTCACGAGTAGTATTCTAATATTATGAAACTGAGAAAAACAGAAAGTAACAGATTCAATCTCTATTATTAGCGCAGTGAGCTCTTGCAGCTGAACTAATCCAATGAGAATGGAGGAAGCCATTTGTTTCAGTTAAGGGAGGTACATTTATGCTAATGTCCAGATCAATATTTGTTCACTGTAGCTTTACAGAACAGATGTAGCCAACTTATCTAATTTCAACCCCCTGACGCAAAAATGTACCATTACTGAAGACTAAATTAAGTTTTACTCCAGAGAAACCTGTAATGTTATTGAAAAATTAATAGAGTTTTAGCGTTTCTGATAAAATCTGTTCCCCTTCCTCCATTTCTGGCTGTGGATGGTGCATAGAATTAACATTAGCAGTTTCAATTAGCTAGAGTTTTCATTTTCATATAGTGATGTGAACCTTCCTAAGCAAACTAAGACAATTCCTGTTCCTCTCCAGGGGAGGTTGCACTCCAAGGATTACCGGTATGTCAGTATGCTTGCTCATGACATGTCTCTAAACACACCTGAATACTACTTTTCCATGTTCAGGGAATAAGCCCTTTTGGAGCATGAATGATTGGGAGAATTTAGCTCAAAGATGTGCTCAGAGAACTTCCCACTGTGACCCTGATATTATGCTGTCAGAGGCTTTATACACCAGTGTGGCATAGTGGTTAGAGTGTAGGACCAAAGTTCAAATCCCAACTTTTTGAATTTTATTTAATTAGTTTTCAATTACAATAATCCAATAAAAGCCACAGTATAACAATGCAAAATCCCAACTTTTTGGAATTGCTACAGCTTATTGATTTATAAATTTACTTCTACTTGCCCCTGTTTTATTCCTGGAATATTTTTTAAGGCTGTGATTATATCCTCTCACTATGTTTTCTTCCCATTTCATATTGAGTTTTTGTATTCTATGGTGTTATGGTTTTATTATATCCTGTATATCACCCAGAAAACATCAATTACTTGCTGGCTGACTGATCTAGTAAATAAGAAAATTAATAATGGATTAAATATATGCTGCTTTGGACTTCCGGCGGCGACGCCATCGCCGGGTGGTCGAAGGCTGCTTCGGGTCCGAAGCGCCTTGTCCATCCCGGGGGTTAGGAGCCGCGCTACCGCAGCGCGCGGCTCCGGTTGGGGTGCGGGAAGAGCGTCCCGCACCCTGGGCTCCCCGGCTGCGCCCGCGGAGGCTCTGAACCCTTCCCTTGCCCCCCCTGTAAAGGGGGAGTGGGGGTGAAGGGCAAACGGAGCCGGGCTTCGGGGACATGCCCCAACCGGGATGCAAATGCGGCGACAGAGCCCGCGGTGAGCGTCCAAGTTCTACCTGTGAAGAATGGAGCTAAAAGAACCCGGTGGTCGTGAGTAAAGAATTTGATTAGAAATCGTGCTTTTGGAACGATCCGGGGGGAAGGAGAATGGCAGCCTGCCCTCCCTCCCTTCGAGCTCAAGAATCTAACCAGTTTGACCGATTGCTGCTACAAAACTGGTTACAATGTATTTAAAATTGACACAGGAGACTGGCAAACTTTTCTTTTGGGAAGCTAACTAGAGGAAAATATCTCCTTTTAAAGTTGCGGTATTTGCGCTCCAGTTCAGGAAAATGGCGACGAACAAAGAGGGGAGTAGAAATATGATACCCACTTCCTCCTCCTCTGCCAGTATGCTGGGTTTCGTCCTTGAACTGGCACTGAACTCTGGACTAACGGACGAACAGAGACTCACTGCCTTGAAGGTGGAACTGCTTTATAGAAAAGTCAAAGTCTTGTGTGGGGGTCTGAAATGGAACCAATTGCCCACAGAGGAGGCTTACAAAACTTTTGATACTTTGGAAGAAAGCCTTGCCAAAGAGTTGAGAGGATGGATGCAAAAATGGAGTGAAATGAATGAGCTACTTCGGAGAAGAAATTCGCTTTTTGGGGGTGGCAGCCCCAAGGCGACGTTAAGATTTCGTATATCCAGTCCCCGAGGTGTGAGCTCGGGGGCCAGGGACAGAGAATTAAGGTATTTACAAGAAGAAAAGGAATGTTACAAAGAACCGAAGAAGCTGAGAGATGATGAGATGGACACCTCTGAACTCGCGGCAAGGAGAGGTTTGGACTGTGCCTGGATCTGTGGACGCTTGGAGAGGGAAGAGATATGGAAGTTCAGTGCTGATGCCATTAGGAGAAGAATAATGGACAGAGGGGGTGTGGGGTGAAGCATTTAGTAAAACTTTATGCAGCCTGATATGGTAAATTGAAATTGGAGGGTGAATATTGTCAACAACTTTTTGTTATATTTCTTATTTGAACATGAAAGGAGATATTTCAAGTTTTTATGTTACTAGCAGCAACCTTAAGGATAGAAGAGATAGATTAGATGTGAATGATTTGAGAAGATCTATGAGGTGGACTATAAGCAAAGTGAATTTAAGTGGATTAAGTTTATGGATTTAGAAGATTAAATGGTGAGGTATTATTATGATGATGCATTTTTAGCAACTGTTGAAGATATAATTGAATGTAATTATACAATTGTAGTTAATGTTTTTTTTTTTGTAGGAGAAATGGTTATTAAATAGACTAAGGATACAAACTCGAAGGTGAAAAGGCAGGGGAAGTCAAAAGTCAAGATATGGAATTAGAAATTTTTTTTTCTAGAAAGATGCAATAAGAAAGCTTGACATTGTTTGTATTTGTTTTATTTGTTCTGCATTTGTTTATTGTAGGTGTGGGTGTGGGTATATGTTTGTTATAGAAAAATGCCAATAAATTCTTATAAAAAAAAAAAATAAATATATGCTGCTTTGGGGTTCTAAAAAACCCCACACTATTTCAGTGGCTGCATACAACCGTTTCTGTATAAACATACTAGTTCAGGCAAATCACTGCCCCAGATGAGTCTTCCAGTGTCCTGCGTGCACATTCTCAAAAGCGAACATATTGCATCCACAGATGTATGGACTGAGTTACAGTGTGGAGGGAAAACTAAAAGCACCACAAAGTAGGATCTAGAAAGCTTTTGAAAGTGTCTCCTTTCTGAGGAATGTCTTTGGCTATATTGCTGAATTTCTCCTCTGGTGAATGTCGAACCATTTTCTTTTCCTCTTTGAGAGATTAAATTCAATGTAATAACTGCAGCAGTTTAATTGAAGTTCTTCATACAAACAGAATTATTTCCCTGTCATCTTTGTTATAATATTCAGCTTCCTAGGGAGGACATGACAGCTCTTTAGAAGCTATGTCATTGTGTGTGTGTGTGTGTGTGTGTGTAATGCTATTAGTAAGGCTTTGGGATAAATTTGTCAATGAGATAATGATAACAGGAGAAATATTAAATGTGAGCCAGTTTTCCTCCTGATTTCAGGTGCATGCCGGTGGAAAGCCTTGCTACATAAACATTTGCTTTCATAAATGCCCTCCTCTCAAAGGGGGTCTCATGCATATGTATACCTATTGATGCATCACCGGAGATAAATTACTTTGAGGAAATGTATTTGCCCTTTAGGTTCACAAACAAAATAATCACGGCTGTATTAATAAAAGCAAATGCTTTCCCACATTTGTTCTGTTTATGGCTTTTGTAGCCGCATTTCAGCTACACCTAGAAACAGATAATATGTTTATTTTGCCATAAACAGTGGTACCTCGGGTTAAGAACTTAATTCGTTCTGGAGGTCAGTTCTTAACCTGAAACTGTTCTTAACCTGAAGCACCACTTTAGCTAATGGGGCCTCCCGCTGCCACCGCAAGATTTCTGTTCTCATCCTGAAGCAAAGTTCTTAACCCGAGGTACTATTTCTGGGTTAGCAGGGCCTGTAAGTAACCTGAAGCATCTGTAACCCGAGGTACCACTGTACAAATTTCTCTCTCCACATTGTTATGCATGTACATTCATGACTGACAGGTAGCATTGACTGGTGAGTGAGGTGAGTGAGGCCACCGACTTAGGTGGGTTAAATAAATTCATACAGGATGCGCCTATCAGTGCCTAGTAGCTATGATGGCCATGCTCTGCCTCCATTGCCAGAGGCACCATATCTCTGAATGACAGTTGCTGTGAATCACAAGTGTTGTTGCAATCAGGTCTTGCTTGCAAGCTTCCCATAACTAGCAGGTTGGCCACTGTAAGGAGAGGATGCTGGGATAAATGAGCATTTGGCCTGACTCCTTTTATGTCCCTATGTGAGTGTGTACCTTTTAGGCAGACATAGCCTTTAATATGATTATGGTAAGTGGGAAATTGGATTCAATTGTGGAAATATCTGTGGCATTCTTTGACCCCCTCCCCGAACTTTCACGTTTCTCATATTTCAACTGGGTCATAACCTCATGGAGTCAGAAAGGGACCAAAGGCCATTCTCCAAGCTAGGATCTCACACTGATTAGGCCCTTCCTTCAAGGTAACTGACACAATGCACCCTGGGTATGCTAGAAATGGTTAAGTGGCTGAAAATAACTCCACAAGAAACAAGAACCCAAGCTACACGCAGAAGGGTCATGCAGGAAGTTCTCCTCCAATCTTATTTCTTACTAATGATTGAACCTCAAGCATGATCAAAACAAAAGAGGAGAAGAGCAGTGACAATAACCAGAAGTCACGGGAGGAATACAACTCTCAGAAGAGGAATGCTAGCTAAGGTTAGAATTGCATTCCGTAGGTTTCCTATGGCTGGGAAAATAAAATACCACCAAAGTTCTGAATCCAGTTCAACGCACGATTAACAAATCAACTGCTCATTTATTTATTGCACTGGGCAAAAGATAATCATCTGAACCCACAACTCTTCAAACTTATTTTATCCTCTAAGGTGTGGAAAAGATTAAATGTTTCACCTAACTCAATCAACCACTTACAATTTCCTTCGCTATCCCTACCTCAAATCTGGATCTGGCCAGTAGGCTAGATCTTTATCTTCCTCACACCCCACAGACAAAGTTCAACATGAGGATGGGGCAGCAGACCTGTCAGTCACCTGATGTCAAAACAATGTCATGAGACCCTTTCTTTGCCTGTTCTATTTGAAAGCAAGGCATTGTGGGCCCAGATACAGTGAAGCTGTGGGTGGCAGCCGCTGCTGCCACAAGCACATCCCACACTTTCTTTAATGTTTGGAGGAACAACTTCTGAAGGTGGCTAATATGAGATACAAAAATTCTTAAGAAATGGTGAAATATGCATGATTCTGAGCTCTGAAGGAAAATAGTCTTTAATGGTATGTCTTGAAATGCACCCTAGATAGACATTTATCTCATTATGAATGCAAACTATATTTGCTTTTGTTTTCCATATGGTATAAAAACAACTTGCAGTATTACCTTGAGAGTATTACGGAATTCCTCCTGCTGCTTCTTATTAGGTGTTGGGTACAACTGTGCAATTAAGATAGTAATGCATGCTGAAAATCCAATTTTTATTATTTATAACATAATGTTTTAAATGCCTTTTTATGATTCCTAGAATACCAGTCCTTAGTTCTCGTGACGTGCAAAATTTTGGTAGCAAACAGAGTCAGCTTACCCCATTGTTGGTCCTAAAGGATATATAAACTAGTAGAGTCACAGAGCTGAAAAAAAAACTACCGGTAATTCAATCCTGTGCCGAAAAGGAAAGTAATTCATCTGTCAGCTCCCTCCGCCCTTCCTACAGATCAGTCTAGGCAATTTTGACAGTATTGTGCCATAATTGGAAAGAGGGCATACTACACAAGAACAATAGTTCCAGATGATTTATGCAAACTAAACAAGTCGCAAACTATTAACATATGCAAAACCAGAAACAGTTCCCTCATACCAAACCAAAACAATAACAAGAGGAATTGCTCCCTACAGAGGAATGCCAAACAAACAAAAATAGTAATAGCGGGAAGAACAGTGTTAGTAATAGTGACCCTAAAGTAGGGGGAGGTCTGCTTATCTCTTTCCCTTCCATCACTTTAACCCAGGCTGCTTTCCTACCTGCACGAAAAACACTTTGGGTACCTGTGCATTTTTTTTCCATTGGGAGAAAAGCAGCTTAGGGGTGACATTCAGCTGAAATTACATTTTGCTTGATCGCAATAGAAATTGTGGTTTTACACATGCTCAGAAGAGGTGTTTTCTATTATTTATAGAGGACTCCTATCTTGGGTAAGCTATGGCAAGTTCTTAAACAAATGGGAGTGCCTGATCCCCTCATCTGTCTCCTGAGAAATCTCTATGTGGGACAAGAAGCTACAGTTAGAACTGGATATGGAACAACTGATTGGTTCAAAATTGGAAAAGGAGTACGACAAGGCTGTATATTGTCTCCCTGCTTATTTAACTTATATGCAGAATTCATCATGCGAAAGGCTGGGCTGGATGAATCCCAAGCCGGAATTAAGATTGCCGGAAGAAATATCAACAACCTCAGATATGCTGATGACACAACCTTGATGGCAGAAAGTGAGGAGGAATTAAAGAACCTTTTATTGAGGGTGAAAGAGGAGAGCGCAAAATATGGCCTGAAGCTCAACATCAAAAAAACTAAGATCATGGCCACTGGTCCCATCACCTCCTGGCAAATAAAAGGGGAAGAAATAGAGGCAGTGAAAGATTTTACTTTCTTGGGTTCCATGATCACTGCAGATGGTGACAACAGTCACGAAATTAGAAGACGCCTGCTTCTTGGGAGAAAAGCAATGACAAACCTAGGCAGCATCTTAAAAAGCAGAGACATCACCTTGCCGACAAAGGTCCGTATAGTTAAAGCTATGGTTTTCCCAGTAGTGATGTATGGAAGTGAGAACTGGACTATAAAGAAGGCTGATCACCAAAGAATTGATGCTTTTGAATTATGGTGCTGGAGGAGACTCTTGAAAGTCCCATGGACTGCAAGAAGAGCAAACCTACCCATTCTGAAGGAAATCAGCCCTGAGTGCTCACTGGAAGGACAGATCCTGAAGCTGAGGCTCCAATACTTTGGCCACCTCATGAGAAGAGAAGACCCCCTGGAAAAGACCCTGATGTTGGGAAAGATTGAGGGCACAAGGAGAAGGGGACGACAGAGGACGAGATGGTTGGACAGTGTTCTTGAAACTACCAACATGAATCTAACCAAACTGCGGGAGGCAGTGGAAGACAGGAGTGCCTGGTGTGTTCTGGTCCATGGGGTCACGAAGAGTCAGACACGACTAAATGGCTAACCAACAACAACATCTTGGGTAATGGGGTATAATGTGAGTTTGAAAACAGCGTGGGAAGCTGATATTGGTTTGACAAAGAACATGAACCTTGACAAGTGTTGTGGCAAAAGCCTCCAATTAAAGTTGTCTGCTAGAGTTAAAGAATTCATGATGAAATGCTGGCATTTTACCCTTGTCAAACTTACTAGAATGACTGCTGATCTTTCTAATGTATGTTGGATGGATGGTTGGGGGTAGGCACCTTTTACCATATGTGGTGGTCTTGCTTCTTAGTACACCCCTTTTTGATAATCCCACCTCTGCCCTCCCCATACATGAAGTCTATTCAATTGTATGCCAAATAATTCCACCAAGTCCTTACTTTCTAACTCCCCAGAGGAGTTAAATTGTATATCAAATAAGCTTTTGATCTTGCTCCTTTTTGCAGCAGCCAAAACAGAAATACCTCAGCACTGGAATTATAGTTCTATTTTATACTGGATGAATGATGGTATAAACTTGGAATCCTGCACTGCAAGAAAATCTGATGCAAGAAAGAAAGGATTAGTAGGTGCTTAATCAGGTCTGATTCATTTGAATCCTTTTTGACTTACCTTACTTGCCCTGGTTGTACTAGAAGACCTTAAAATACCTTCAAAATTTGCCTGTTTGGTCTAATTCCAAGATATTAATTTGCAGATATAGTCTTATATTTATACTTGGTTTATTCTATTTTATTTGTTTCTGGATACAATTTCTAACCAATCCTTTTCCATGAGATTTTGCTTACAGATTTTGAAACTATCTTTTTTGTAATTCAGACTGTATGCGAAACCTTGTATGTGATGGATTAAGGCTGTTGTTGTTGTTTGCTAAAGCATGGAGGTTTCCCCCCTTTCTTTTTAATATTAAAAAGGAAATGATTTCAGCTTCTGAAGATAAAGAGGCAAGCAAGATGGCTCACCCAACTACTTGTAAACCAACCTGTTATTGGTTGTATCCCCTTTGTAGGGCTGCCATACATCCGGAATTGATGTCTGGGGGGAAATTCCGAAAGGTGGTGCTTTGTCCTGGATCTTAGGAAGTCAATAGAAAAATCGTGGCTCAACAATTTTTGGGTCTTCCTAAAACAAGCTCAACAGCTTTCTGCGTGTCCTGGCCTTTGCTTGGTCACTGGTGCACAAAGTGAGCCTCATTACATATCCAACCCTGGATGGAAATGTGATTGATTGATTTGAATAGGGGACCCTGCCTTTTGAACAACTCCAGTTCAAATACTTATCCTCTTTCAATACACTGGCCAGCAGCCAGAATCTCAATACAGATCTAATCCCATTGCTTTTAAGTGTACATAAATCTGTCTTGGATTGTGGCACAGATATATACTGTAACACCTGTTGTACCTTTTTTTAAAAAAATACCCCTTCATATATGGATTCTTCTTACATAACTTGCAAGTTCTAGCAAGATCACAAAGTTTGACATGCCTAGGGTATTTGTCACAACAAACAAGGCACTTTTGACTGACTAGATTAGTAGGTAGACTTGCCAGTGAACATGAAGACAGAAGGTTTATAAATAGAGCAGCCCCTGCCACGCGAAATAGCACTGATGTTCTTGAGGAGAATGTTACAATGTCTGCTTAGAACTGTAATGGGAAAGAAAATGCATCTTTTAAAAATGTTCACTTCTTTAAAATAACAAGGTAAAAGCATCGCCATGAGAACTGTAAATCTAGCAGCATTTCGTTCTATCAGGTGTAACTATTCATGTAATACATTTGAAGGAACAGAATGGTTTCTGAGCTCATTAAGCTTGAAAAAATGTTAGATATCTGCTTTTTGCAATAGTTTCTCTGGCTCTTTTAAGTTACTATTCAAAGAACTGAAAATCAGAAATAATTTGCATCAAATGGAAATCATTTCCTGCTCTTAACACAATGCATAGACACCCAGAAGAGAATAATACAGATTTAATCCCCATTAGGCTTTCAAGCCAGCTATCTGAAAGCTGTTAGTTGTATGGTGAAAAAGAAGAGTTTGTGACAGGCACTTTAAATATATATTTCACTGACTGTTATAGAATACTAACTCAGCCAGAGATGAGTTGCCCTGCCCTAGTGTGTGTGGCCATCTTTCGACCATATAAAATGGGAATGGGATTTGGGGCACATTTGGCCAATTTAATCTGAACAGCCTAGATATGTAACTAGAATTCAATTAAACACGCAGAGAAACTCCATCAGTTCCAAGGCAAACCTTCTCTCTGAGCAGTGGTTTAAACCCTGCTACCAAAAGCCAGTCCAGATATCAAAGTCTTGCTTCACTTCTGGCTCACACAATAGAGGCCTGGTAGATGAAGGGAACACTGTGGATGTAGCCTATCTTGATTTCAGCAAGGCCTTTGACGAGGTGCCCCATGATATTCTTGTAAAGAAGCTGGTAAAATGTGGGCTAGACAATGCTACCATTCAGTGGATTTGTAACTGGCTGACTGACCGAACCCAAAGGGTGCTCATCAATGGCGCCTCTTCATCCTGGGGAGAAGTGACTAGTGGGGTGCCACAGGGTTCTGTCTTGGGCCCAGTCTTATTCAACATCTTCATCAATGACTTGGATGATGGGCTTGAGGGCACCCTGATCAAGTTTGCAGATGACACCAAATTGGGAGGGGTGGCTAATACCCCAGAGGACTTTTGTGCATTTTGTGTGGTCGCACGCAGCTCCCTTAGATCCCACAGCAGCACCTGGCAGTTCGGACTGCCACCACCTTCCCGGGCAAGATACCTGTGGTCTCCGCCTACCCCAGTCAGCCGCCAATCCCGCCTGGGGAGGTGTTGCCAGGGGGATTGGGCAGGTAGGAGGAGGGACTACACACAGGGCTGTCTCATCCATTTGAGCTGGTGGCGCGCTGCGCCAGGGCGCAATGGCCTGGAGGGCGCCTCCGTCCTCCAGCCCCGCTGGCAGCACCTGCAGGCAGAGCCCTCCGGCTGCCCAGCGGAGCAAGGGAGCTGGCCGGCCACGCCACGCCCTCTGGCTGCCTGGCAGAGCACACTTAGAGCATCCGAGGTGCAGATGAGTCAGATGGTGCAGCTCCTGCCACACCAACCAACGCCGCGAGCTCAGCATTGGCCAGCTCCTCAAATGGATCGACACGGCTGCCTGCCTCTCCAGTGAGCCGCCACAGACTTGCCTCGGGCACGCGGAGGGGCGGGAACTCGTTTCTTGGCAACCTGCCCTCAGCTGGATCTAAAGCGTGCGCGCGCGCTCATGATCTCAGCTTGCTCACCGCTCGCTCTTAAGGTGGACCGAGTGAGTTCCGGCCGCAGCCCTAGCTATGCAAGGGAGAGGCAAAAGAAGTGTAAAGAGGCAAAAGAAGGCTTTTAGGGCAACGGGCGGGCCTTGCCTGTTTTCCTTCATAGCCAATAAATCTGGGGGAGGGAGTGCGTCCCAGAAGCACTGGAAGGGTGCGCAGAACCCTGCGCTGCTCCAGCACCACGCCCCTCACCCCCCGCTTGCCCACCCCCCCTCCCGAGGGGCGGCAAGCACGGGAGGGAGGTGGCGGAGAGGCGGCACGCCGGGGGCGCCGGAGGGATCGCTGCGCCAGGGCGGCAGATCTCCTTAAGACGGCCCTGACTACACAGTACACAATAGAGGGTGTAGCTTACCTGAGAAGCAGCAGTCGGCTCTAGAGCTTTCCCCATCCTCCACTCCCTCAATTAACGATGATTTTACAGGTTAATCTCTTTTCCACAGGCAAACAAGCACTCAGGTGCTGCTATGTCAAGGCCGCTGTTGAAGGGCCAGAAAGGAATTCCCCTGCATTGGCAGGTTTCGCCTTTCCCGTAGCAATTCGTCACAACTTTGGTGGTTGCAGGCCTTGGGCGGAATCCTTTAGTCATCTTCCTAAATGGGGGGGGGGCGTGGGGCGGTGACTCCACACCTCCAGTGCGGTGGCGATAACAGGGTTCCCGTTAAAGGGGGGAGGTATTGGCCATACGACCAGAGATTGTCATTGCCCTCCCCCTCCAGTGGTGGCAAAGGGGGGGGGGGCTATATGCTTGAACAAAAGTTCTCCAGACTTGGCCCAATCCCTGCACATGTTGGATAACCCTGAAATTACCCAGACCCCCAGCTAGGGGGCTGGGAAGGATAAACACCCAATGCCTGAGCCAAGGTCTTCCTACATCTAAATCTTAATAAAGTTGTGGCCAATTTTAATCCCATAGCACGTTGTCTTGTGTCATTATTCCGCTCGGGGGTCGCCTGGGGTTTGGGGGACTCCGCCTGGCCACGCAAAGACCCTCTCAATTTCCTCAGAACCTCTTGGGTTTTATGACAGGCAGAGAAGGAGATCTCTTGGTAGTTCCAGCACCCTCAGAAGTGCAGGGAATAGTGGCCCAGATGAAGTCCCTAAATCAGGGTTTCCCACACTAGGATCTCCACAGATGGTGGGAATTGTAGTCCCCCAAAAGCTGGAGACCCAAGTTTGGGAAACCCTGTGCCTAAATTATGGAACTCCCTCTTCACAGAGGTGCATTTAGCATCTTCATTACACCGTTTCAGTCATACACTAAAGACACACCCCTTTGACAGTTAAGGTATTTTATTTTTTTGGGCTGAGGGGAAGGCCACCACTGTTGTTTAAGTGATACTGTTCTGTTTTAGCTTCAGATGATTGGGTTGTTTTTTATAATTGTATAATTATATTGCTGTAAGCTGCCCTGGGACCTTATGGTGAAGGGCGGGTAAGAAACCCAATAGTATAATAAATGAACTGCAATTTGTGAACTTCCACAGCAGTTTCAGAACTGCAGCTGTTTCCACAGGTTGCAGCTTGAGATGATGATGGTGTTAATTTACCAGCCACTTGCCATGTAAGAAATCTCCAAGCAATTTACATAAGCCATAACATAAAAAGCACAATATATTACAAGAATAGCACATAAAAGCCACACAATAATACATAAAACAGAGCCAGAAAAATAGAAGCAAAATCAATACAAAGCAAAAGCGCCATAATCTATCAAATGCCTGGGGAAAGAGATAAGTTTTTACCTGGAGGTGAGAGGAAGCTAATGATGGCTACAGATGGGCTTCACTGGAGCATTTCACAGGTGGCGAGAAACAACTGGATCCATTTCAGCACTGGGTCCATGGGTTCAATATGTAATGGGGATCTAACATGAAAAATGGGATATCTGTTCTGGGAATCCCTTCCTATTGTATCTTATACAGAACAAGTGGCAAAACCAATACTAAGGCTGGGGGCTTTCCTCTGGACATTTAATTGGGAGCAAGCTTCACTGGTCATATGGAAACTTATTTAAGATTATGCTGTCAGGGTTAAATACCAGGCCTACTTATAGAAATGCAGCCTTTCCTCACGTATACCTCAGCCAGCGGTTGTGGGGTGTGGACACTTATTGTTTCCACATTTAGATTACCTCTCTGCTTGCTCTTACTTGATAACCACACAAAATAGCTCTGTGAATAATTTGCCTAAGGAAAAAACAAACATGAAGCACAATATTTAGCAGGCACTTTATTGGTTGCTAGGGAAATTCAGTGTAGATTAGGAAACTGTTGCTGTCATTAATACTCTTTATGCACTTTTATTAGCACTCATAATAAGCCCCCTTCTTTTCATAGGCGCCAGGGTTGGAATCAGTGGCTTGTCTCAATAGCATACTTATCTCTTGTGTGGGGTTGTGGGATGTGTGTGTGTGTGTGTTGCTTTTCAACACACTCCAAGCTACCTGTGCCTGTTGTCACACCTAATTGAAGCTGTGGTTACATTTGGCCAAAAGTGAAATGTGTAGGGGCGGAAAGGTGAAAGATGCAAGGGTTTTCAGTAGTAACAGAGGTCAGAGATTGGACAGTGCCCAACCTTCTATATCAGGGGTCAGCAACCCTTTTCAGCTGTGGGCTGGTCCACCATCCCTCAGACCATGTGGTGGGCCAGACTATATTTTGAAAAAAATAATGAACGAATTCCTATGCCCCACAAATAATCCAGAGATGCATTTTAAACAAATGCATGCTACTCATGTAAAAACACCATGCAGGCCCCACAAACACCATGCAGGCCCCAGAGATGCATTTTAAATAAAAGGACACATTCTACTCATGTAAAAACATGGTGATTCCCAGACCAACTGCGGGCCAGATTGAGAAGGCGATTGGGCCGCATCCGGCCCACGGGCCTTATGTTGCCTATCCCTGTTCTGTATGAAGGCATCTCCTTGACAGCCAGAGTTGTACGGCCCTTTCAGTTTTCAAGTTTCCCCCATGTGTGTGTATACACACACACACACAGAGAGAGAGAGAGAGAGAGAGAGAGAGAGAGAGGAGAGAGAGAGAGAGAGAGAGAGAAGGGCTATAGCTCTTCCTGGTACATTGCTGCCAGCCAGTGTCACCAATATTGAGCAAGATCAACGGGTCTGACTTGGTATAAAATAGTTTCCTGTGATCCTACGAACTAAACATTTTATTGCTTAAGTATGAAGTGATATTTAACTACACTTTGACGCAAAATGTATGCCCTATTGACAGGGCCGTCATAAGCTTATCTGGCGCCGTGGTGCAAGGGTCCATCCGGCACCCCCCACCCTGGGGCATGACACTAATTTGTTGAGCAGCCTTCCCCAAGCTGGTGCCCTCCAGATGTTTTGAATTACAACTACCATCTGCCCTGACCAGCATAGCTATACTAGCCAAGACTGATGGCTAAGACTCTCCCGCTTTTCCAGCAGCGACAAGCTGAAGAAGAGCATGCGAGGAAGGGAAGGGCTTTGGCAGCTCCCAAAACTGGGATCACCTCCCCCCGGCAGTAGGCTGGCCTCCTGCCGGGTCGCCAATCTCGGCTTCTGTTGCTCTGCCGGGATCCCGAACGGATCCTTCCCTGCCTCCATCTCTCTGTCCACCCCATCCCCTATCGCAGCTTCCCCGCGACAGCACCTGCAGCCCAAGAAGAGGCAGGCAAGGGGGCGCTGTCAGCGGGGCCGGCCAGGTGCAGCAGGCAGCTGGAGGGGGCGGCCCGATGGGCAGGGACGCTGCCAGTTGTGGCCCGCCTCCACCTGCTCAGCCGAAGCGGCAGGAGCCCTGGCTGCTGCGCCAATGGGAGGCTCGCTGCTGGCTTCCCCGTGATGGCACCCTTAGCCCGAGAAGAGGTGGGTGAGGGGGGTGCTGCCGGCGGGGCTGGAGGGTGGCTCCTCTGGCAGGGAGGCGGCTGCAGGGGCGATGCGGCATGGAAGAGGCAGCCTCCAGAGCTTTCAACCATGGCGCCTTGCGCCACTGGGCTCTATGGCTAAGACATCACTGCCTATTGATGTACTATAATCCTGGTACAAGTAATGAAAGAAGGGGGGAGGGCAGTGGAGATGACTGCATTAACTCCACCCCCACCCCAGCCATTTCAGTATGAGTGTTGAAGGGGGAGGGCTACACATCTTCTGTCTTTCAGTAGGATCCTATTCCAGTTTGGTTAAGAGTAGGGTGGGGTGATATATCATCCCAAACTGGTTTGAAGTCCATATTATGATATGAATTTTATAATTTTTGACCTGGCAATATATCACAAATCAGTGTGTGTGTGTGTGTGCGCGCGCGCTATGCAAAAATCACAATGTGGGAAAGCCAGCCAATGCATAGCTCCATCCTTTTTTCTGACATTGTGATGTACTGTATTGGCATACCACAATGTTTAGCTGGTGATATATCACAATACTGAAAAACAGATATCACCCAGCCCTACTATTCACCTCTACATAGTTCCATCCTCATTTCAGACATTGGGATATATCAATATATTGCAAGGTTTAGCTGGTGATATATTATGATGTTGAAAACCAGATATAGCCCAATCCTCCTTAGGACCTTGTTGTACCTGCAGAAACAATGACAGTCACATGACAGCCTCCCCATGAACAAATAGCATTAGAATGATTATTATAATGCCTTGTTTGACGTTGCCCCTTTTAAGTTCCTTTGTCAAGACCTGGCATTTAACACTGTGACTAAACTCAAGCAATTTGTCTTTGGAAGCACCGTAGGAAAATGCCAGCATGTGTTTGAATATTATCTGCCTTAAACCGCTGGCTATCTTGAATTGGTATCAAGGGAACACTGATTTATTCATGAGCTTAAATTCCAAGCATTCCATTCAGGACCTGGCCTTCTTTATCCCCATCAGCTTAATCATCTTTAGCCAAACAGCTGAATGGTCTTTGTGCGTTTATTTACATTTCTATTTTAGTTTTATTCCATATTCCACATGCCAACTAGACCCTTGGGGTCTCTTCCAACTCTACAAGTCTATGATTCTTGGTTGCCCTTGTGGCAGAGCCAAATGAGTTTTCTTGAAAGCTTTGGTGCAACTTGAAATGTGGTTGCGATCTTAGCATATTTTGGTCTTCACAGCTCAGATTTCCCTCCATTAAGGAGAAACCTTTCCTTTCACTTGTTAGAATGTCAATCACTATCTGCTTTCGAATTGCAGGCACATCAAGATAGAGGATAGAGGGGTAGTCAAATCTCCCACTACAACAGTGGCAGATTTGGGATCTCAAATTTCAGTGGTGATGAGGTTTAGCACCTCTCGCCTTTTGCCTTCCATTCTATATCATAGTTGCAGTGTCCCTGAGTCTCCATGCCCAGTGTGACCAAATCAGTTGTGCTCCCATAAATCTGCCTCTGACTACAACTTCTGTCAACCCCAGTTAGCACATGGGCAAGGGGCAGGGACGATTAGAGTTATATTCCAACAACAACTGGAAGGTATCATGTTGGCTGTTCCTGACACATAATGTTTTGGGTAGAGACAGACAGACAAATCTGCCATTTTTAGTTTCTCTCAGTTTCTCATTTTTCCACTCTTAAGTTCCGTTTAGCACATAGGTTTGATATTTTTTTAATGCTCATGGAAATTAACCAGTTTTTTATTGCATATTTATCCTAATATACAATTTCACTTAATATGCTCGTTTTTGCAATGCATTTTTCATTTCTTTTTGGAAAAATATCAAATTCAACAAAAAAGGAGGGGGGAGACAAGCAAAGAACGATTATTTTTTTTAAAGGAAAGAAACAGCCCACAGTGACAACAGACATTTATCAGCTCACTTTAAGAATACAATAAACACTAGTACTTCCATCTGAAATGAAACACGTAAGCCAATATAGGCCCTCCAGATGTCCAATTAGGTATCCACACAAGATTGACATTTACAGAAAGTATGTTCAAATGTAGCAAGCATGGTTAACTTCCCCAGACCATTGTATAGTAGACAGCGAGTGTTTATCCTTCCAGGCTTGAAGTATAAGTCTCTTAGTCATTGTAAGGTTCACAAAAATCCACTTTTGTTTTCTTTCCATTAATCCCCATAAAACAGGAATGTAGTTTAAATGTACAAAACGATAGAGATGGCAACTTCAAACCAAAAAATATGTATCACTAGATAGGCCCACATCAAATATATCTCTAGGATGCATTTTGAGCTGTACACCTCCAGCGTTTGTCTGTATCAGGCAGTGTCTTCCTAGAAAGGCACAGTGGAGTCTGATACATCCAAAATATCTTTCTTTCTTTTTTTGCTGGATCAGTCTCAATCTGAAATCGAGAGAAACATTCTGTATAGATTCTAAAGCAATTTCCCTTTGTTTAGGTTGATTATAATTCTAATTCCTCATTCCAGATCCCTCTAAATTCTGAACATCTATTGCATGTTCAGACCCAGAGACCTCCCCCCTAAATAAACACACATTTGACTAAAATTTTAGATTTGTTTTTTTTCCGTAGAATTTAGGCCACAACTTTATTGATTACAGAAAAGTGAGTGGTTGCATAGGCTCTGGTTTGACTAGCTCCCTGCACCCTTGCAGGTAGCGCTGACCCAGAGCTCTATCATAGGTCAGCCACGGGTGAACACCTGGATAGGCGGAAAGCTGGGAACAGACTATCTCCACCACCCAAATGTTCCCCTGGACTCAGGCACAGGCACAATTCCCTCTCAGGGTTCGACCAAACCAAGTTGAGGCCCCTGGATTCCTTTAACGGAATACCTTTCACATAGGGATGGCGAGACCGTTCTCCCATCCCTATCACTTCAACCAGTGCCTATCCACAACCTTACAAATTGTGACAATTTGCTATGTGGCAGGTGAAACCCAAATGGCAACAGCCAATCAGCCAAGTGGGGAAAATTCCTGCCGTGCCCCTGTCCCAACGACAGATGACACACGACGGTATAGCAAGGTCAATCGCAAAATGCCCTAAAAGTAGGGAGAGGTTTGCGTGTGTTTTCCGATGCACGAGCTGAAAGAGGAAGCTCTGGGTCACGTGCATAGATCCATTTAGACTGCACCCCATTGCCAGATTAAACCCAGCAATGAGGGACCTACCAATCAGGTGTTGTGGCTATCCAATAGACCCACCCACAACAAGGAGGTCAGTCTCCAGGTCTCACAGCAACACATGCCCTCTTTTAGGGAGGACATGGTTTAAAACAACAAAACAATACCCAATAACCATTTTTAAACAGCACCTGAGAAGATGCAACGATCCCTCCAAGAATTTAGGAGATGCCAAAGAGCTCATAGGAGGTGGTCCATAAGCAGACATGAATAGATGCTGTAATTCTCAGCAACAGAATCTAATTAGCAGACTCATGAAACTTTTGCCTACTGAATCAATGCTCCTTAAACATGGCTGCCTAAGAGACTTGGCTTTCTTTTGTGCTCCTGATATTCATTGTTGTCTGATAAAGATTTCAGTGGAAGTAGAAGGCCTTACATCCTACTTCCCAGCAGAGAGCTGAGTGCAGGGTGGAGACCATAGGTGGAAAAACTACCCCAAAGGATCATGACATGTCCCCAACCAGAGGTACTACCCCTCCCCTAACAACCCATACACCCTAATAAATAAATACATACATACATACATACATACATACATGAATGAAATAATTATGTACAGTACATTGCCTTGAACTCCTCAGAGAAAGACAGAATAAATGCGCAACAAATAGCCAAGCCACTTAGGAAACAAAGACTAAAGTTCCTTTAAGATGCCATAGCCCTAAAATGTCTTGATTTCAATGTAACTGAGCTTCATGTTTCTTCTGCAGATTCTAAAAGGTATCACACAGTTCTAACTCTGTTGGCAGGGGAAAAACCTTCAGGAAAGAATCCATGTTTTAGTTAGAAGAAGGAGTATTTGAACTTCTCCCTTTCTCTCTTGTCTGACAGTTAAAAAGTGTAAGGTTTCAGGCCTTTAAGCTATACTGTGTTAACTTACTACATTGTTCAGTGATGTTTCTTTATGATCTTCAAACATTTCTCAGAAGCTGTGTTTGTGCAGAACAGCTTTGTTAGAAAAAAAGCCTATCAAAGTATTGGTTCTGTGGGCCTTTCCCCTGGTTCATTTATAGCCACGCCTGTTAAGGACTGTAGAAGTTTCCTAACATATTTTTCCCATGATTGTTCTCCACACAAAAGCACAGCATGATATCAGGGATAAGCTTGCAAGACGTAAGAAAGTTTGGAGAAATGAGGGCAATTAAACAGAAATGCAGACTGTATCACCATAAACAGTAGCTATCAAAAATGAAACCCACAGAGCACCTTTTCAAATAAATTATTCTCTCTACAAGCATGTAGCCCTAAGCACATTTACTCAGGAATTAGAATTATTCAGTGAAACTGACACATGAGTAAGCATGCTTAGGTTTAGACTGCAGGTAATATTTCTTCTATCAGTTAACAGAGTCCTTAGCAAGGATAAAACTCTGCCTTTATGGTAGAAGACAACAAATAAGATTGTCCTTGATTTGGGGATATTGGAAAGAATGTTCCCATCAGGTGAATCTTCCCAATGCAAAATTAATGATACAGAACAAATTTCAAAAGCACAGCTATATTAGGGCCATCACAATATAAGAGCTACCCTGTGGAGTCCAGTTTTACAATCCTTCTCTACAAGGTGCTGTTATACAACAGCTGGCACTAGTCCTTAATTCACTGTGGTTCTTGCACTCATTCGATTTGCCCATGGATGGTTGTAAGGCATAGTTTTTGCATGAATGATGGTGACCAAAAGCGTTTCATTGAGTTTGTTCTAAAACAAACAATAGTGGTTGGGTGGGGGAGAACACTGTCCTTAGCTGCCCTGGGGCCTGCTCTCCAGAGCTTTGTGTAAGATCTGGAATGGCACTACTCTAGACCTTGGTGAATTGGAACACACATAAAACATGGACTGGATTTCCTCACATTACCCCTCCCCCCCAAAACCCCACCCCTTTCATTGCCCTACTACTAACTCATCAGACCTCTGAACACTTATGAATAAACATGGACAGCTGTAATACATGCACAAGTCCTTAAACTTCATTTACAGACAGGTTGATGTGCCTAACCAGGAGTTACACTGAAGGAAACTACTAATTTCACCAGCTGCATATGGGGTCATCTGTACAAACAAATTCTTTCACCCCCCCCCATCCTTTCATAGAAGAGGCTGAGAAGTTCTACAGGATATTTGATATTTATCTGTTGCATGTATACGGATTCAGTTTTTCTTCCAAGGTGCTAAATACAGTGCGCACAGTCCCTCTTCCCCATTCTTTTCCTCACCAAACTCCTATGAGGTAAGCTGGGAAGAAGATCCCCACTCCCACTGGACAGAAAGCCTGGAATCACAGACAATCCCTGTAGACCACAGCAACTCCAGCTCCCCAGCCCTCAAGTGTGCCCTCATGCTGCACTGAGTATCCAGGTGGGCACGGTTGGGTGAGACCTTCTCCACCCTGCTCACCCACCTAGGTCTCAGTGATATAGATCAGATCAGCCTCCTCATCCACAATCAGATCCTGGATGTGGGAGGTCTTACTCTGAGCCAACCTAGCATTCCACAACAGCAGCCACAAACCCAAGGGCTGGCTGAAAAACAACTTCAGTTCCCTAGATTGGAGGAGGGGCTGGCACATGACAAAGACACCAACTGTCTGTGCCATGTGCCCCTTACCAACCTGTCCCACCTCTCACATCTTACCTCCCTGTATCAAGAACCAATGTGATTGCCCCCCCAGCTCTCCCCAGCTCCTCTCATCCCAGACACACACACCCTCCCATAATAAAAACAAACAAACAGAAACAAAATCACACAAATTAAAAACAGTTAAAACAATTAAAGCAGTTAAAAGAACTGTAGCAGCCCAATTTCTCTCTCCCTCTATATTAGTCTATATTAGTCTTGACACTTCAAGCAGTCACCCGAAGTTACAAAAACATTTTTCATCATCCACTTAATTGTGGCAGAAATTTAAAGTGTTAAATAAGTATTTTAAAAAGAACTATAAAAAATAGACTAGGTTAGGTAACTATGTAAATGACAATCCTTCACATGTAATGCTGATACCTGTATTTATGTCAACACCCAAGATACAACATCAGATACTCTTCAATATTAATTTGAAGGTTATTCCATGTGCTTCACTCATATTTTAAATCAATCAACCACGCTGATTTTAATCAAGCCCCCACTTGTCATTATGTTACGCAGTAACTCAATTGCATATTTATTGTCACATCAAATGAGAATACTCCAGTAATAACAACCTCCCCTATGGTAAACCCTATGCTAATCTACTCAGAACTAGGTGAATTTGAGTTCAGTGAATCCAGTTGGTTTCTGAATAGTTTCACTGATGGTTGAGAAGAGCTCAAAACCAGAATGAAAGGAAACAGCTGGGTCTCTTCATTCACTTTTGCATGTGGTCTGAAAGAAGATTTATTAAATTTACCCAGCCATGTGGCCAGCTTACATTTGCAATGGCTGCCAATACATCCCTCAAAATCATGATTGTAAAACCAATCAGATAATTGGGAGAAAATACATATGTCCTCTATTTTTTTTCCATTCCCCAACTATTTCATTTCAGACTAGCAACACCGTGGTGTATGAATGCATTTATGAATGCCCCCCCATACCCAAAGCAATACAGTGGTATCCGGGTTGCGTATGTAATTGGTTCCAGGTTACAATTCGTAACCTGAAAAGTACGCAACCCGAAAAAGCGCGCAAAAACCTGAAGAGTAGCTTGCGCATGTGTGAACTCGCAGAACACTTCTGCACATCCGCGCGCTGTGCGTGCTCCGGGTTGTGCTTCCGGGTACCGGAGTTCATAACCCAAAAAGTACGTAACCCGGAGCGTACGTAACCCGATGTACGACTGTACATAGGTTTACTCTTGGCCCTTAGGGGTCAACCATGCACTGCAGTTCCACAAGCTTTTGAAACAGCTAGCAGGCAACTGCAGAAAGCTAGTGGCTTCTACTAGCTTTCTGACTTGTTGTTATTAAAATTGTGATCCTGCATTTGTTCCAAACTCAAGGTGACACTGAGTTTTAAGCTTCTTCAAAGACCCAAGAGATCACTAAAAAATTTTTTCCTCCTTACAAAATATCAAAGAGCAATAGGCATTCAATATTCTCTTGCTTCTCCATCACCTTAATTAGAAGGCATTTGATACGAATCCCCTACCCAAAGTGGCTCTACTTTTCATCATAAGTATCTGGCAGTGCGAGAAGCATGCAATGAATTTGGTTAGTAACTAATTAAAGTTTGTGAGAGAGCCAACATTTCCAGTTCCCATGCACAATGACCCAGAAATGGAGGTGGTGGAAACATAAAACAGAATATCAAAATGTTTTGAAGCATATCCCTTTCCTGGAAAATAAACTAATTCCTAGAGCTACTGTTACATTTCTCATCCTTCCAAATGCAGCCACCCACCATCAACTCTACAGAAGCAATGAGACAGAAAAAAAAATTCAGTTACGAAACATTGGAAGTCATGAAAAACAGCCTAAGCAGGCGGTTAATAATTGGAAGTTGGCATGCACAAATGGATCAGTCTGTTTACCAAATTCAAGCCATGTGGGGAGGGAAATGCCTATGTTTCTGTCACCAACTGAACACAGAAAGTTTTGCTTGGGAAAAAGGCACATCACCCATTTCAATGAGCAACTAGAAATCTGTTTGGTTGCTGTAATGTTGTGGCCAGCCTTTTGGTATGAGTGGGGCTTTTATACCTTTGATATTTAGAAAGATGTGGAGATTTAGGTAGGTGAAACCTTTCCTGCATGGCAACAGAATCTAAACACGTATAAAAAACGCTGTGAAATTCTTTTTAAAAAAAGTTTTGAAAAAATACATTGAGTTTTGCATAGTTCACTGCCACCATCTAGTGTGAATTTGTATATTGCACTTTGCAACACATTTGAAACGTTTTATTTGCTGTGTAGATGAGTCCATGAACAGCTGCATATCCATCACTCGAAACCTGCCTTAAGAACATCTGGAGCAGGTGGAAACAGAGGAAGCCAAATACATTTTGCTGCCTGAAGTAAAGGACAAGATGTTCCCCACCCCAAATCACATATATAGAAGCTAACTGAAGTGTCATTTGAATCTCACTTTATTACTGGGGATAGCATAGCATCTTCCCTCAAACCTTCAGCCCTCTGGCTCTGCTGCCCAAGGCAGGTGTCTCCCTCCTCCTTGGTTGGAATGAGGATGTTATTCACTCTTATCCAAGAGTAGTGCTATTCACCTGCAAAGCTTTTGTTTCTATGAACCATAATATACATTTCTGCCTCAATGAATCAGTTTATGAAAGAGAATAAAGCCGTGCTCCAGCCAATATCTCTTTTCACCAGAGTAAAAGTGTGGCAGCAGCCTGGGAGACCAATTCCACTCCCATTGCCTATGCAGCTTGTACTATTGTTGCTAGCAGTCAGTTGTGACATAGACAATATATACTGCAGTGGGGAAGTGCAGTCCAAACATGAAAACTATAAAGGTACCATAAAGGATATTAGTCATAGTGAAGAATGGCAAAAAGCAACAAAGTACAAGCACAAAAGGGGCCACTTGCACATCATCCAAGGAAAACAGAATACAGAAGGAAGCAGGAAGGCAACTGCATAGTGCTTTGAAGTGCTTAGGTGAAAGCTTAAAGGCAGAGGAAGCTGCTTTATACAGGTCAAACCACTGAGCATAGTCAACACTGACTATGGCTTCAGGCAGACGTGTCTCCCAGCCCTCCCTGCCTGGAGATGCTGAGGATCAAGCCTGGAACTTTCTGTATGCAGTGCGGATGCTCTGTCACTGAGCTAATGCATACTGGAATGCATGTATTCCCCATACATACTGGAATGGAGGCTGTGTGAGATGATAGGTAGAATCTCTCTCTCTCTCTCTCTCTCTCTCTCCTCTCTCTCCTCTCTCTCTCTCACACACACACACAGGAGAGAGAGAGAGAGAGAGGAGAGAGAGAGAGAGAGGAGAGAGAGAGAGAGAGAGTTTATTACTGACTCATGCAACCAATCTGACTTGGTGGTGTGATTATGTTGTTGATGGGACAGGGATGCCAGAAATTGGGGTCCATGTCCAAAGGGTCTTCTCGGCTGTGGCACCCTCCCATCAGATGTCAAGGAGATAAAAAAAAAACCACACCACTTTTAGAAGACATTAATGTTAGATGTTTTATTATGTTTTAATATTCTGCTGGAAGCCTCCCAGAGCCAGATGGGCAGAATAAAATAAAATAATAATAATAATAATAATAATAATAATAATAATAATAATAATAATAATAATCCACATTCCTGAACAGGCCTTTGATAGAGCAGCTGAGCTCCAGACTTTGTGGGTGCATATTTGAGCACTAGAGACTTAAAGGTGCATTATAGAGCTGCTATATTGAAAGTCGTATGTCCATCCCACTATAATTACCCCGCCCCATTCTTCTTTTGATTCCTGTTTTTGATAGCTCAGACAATGGGGGTGGGGGTGTGAGCATGGTGATTCACAGTTGCCCAGCATTTTAAACTTTCAATGCTTTTATACAGATGCCAAAAGCAAAAATCTGGGGAGTTGGGTATCTGTGCTAGAGAACTCTGACTCTTTCAGAAAAAAACCATGCATATGAACCCACTCATACTATTGGTTAATATCCACAGCCATGGAAGATAGCACATAGGCATGATCCCTGCTGCCAGGGACTTTGTTGCGTAAGGAGAAACAAGCAATTTCCAACTTCCTTTCACTGACTTAGCCAAGTGGTGAGGAACCTGTGGCCCTCTGATGTTGTTGGACTCCAGCTCCCATCAGCCCCAGCTAGCATGCACAATGGTCAGGAATGATGGCAATTATAGTCCCAAGAAAATCTGGAAAGCACCATTGGTTGGCAACTCCTGCTTCAAAGGCTTATTTAAATCCAGTGAATAAAGGATTGCAGTAAAACCAACACTGTTAGAACGGAGAGTGAATTCCCCCTCCCCAATGATGAACATGAGATATACATTCATAGTTTTCTAAAACAAGCAAACGTTTAATCTTCAGAAGGACAGTAAATCTAGATGTCCAGACAAAGTGGGCTATCTGATCTGTTCAGCTGCTTCCACCATGGAGCAAACATGGCACTGAGAAAACAATCAGGCTCTCTTTTGATTGATCTAGGTATCACAGACATGGAATCTCCAGGTCTCTGAGTTGGCTTTGCCATAGCGGTTATGTTTGATCATATTTACAGGGAACCGCAATCCTGTGATCAGACACCTGTCAGGCTGCATTTTAATTCATATTCATATCTTTAAAAAACTAAACAATGTTTGAACACAAACTTTAGCTTGAGGTTTACACAGCTGCGGTGTTCTACGTTAATGTTTTTGTTTTCCCACGAGCTGAAATTAATATTTTTTATCAGATTCAGAAAAAAAAATGTCAGATTACTTCTTGAATTGCTATTGCCTCTGATTAAATTAGATGACCCTCAGGGTCCCTTCCAACTCTACAATTCTACGATTCTGTTTTCTATATCTTCATGTCTGAGTGAGTATTATTACCTGCAAGCAGACATTGGGTGGCAATGGCTATGTGGTAGGGGCTACATAGAAATTTGTGTTGTGCACAAACACAGTTTTTCATGGTGCTGATTGTTGAAAGACACAAGGCACTGATGAGCAACATAAGAAAGTCTTGTACAGTGGTACCTCGGGTTAAGAACTTAATTCGTTCCAGAGGTCGTTCTTAACCTGAAACCATTCTTAACCTGAAGTACCACTTTAGCCAATGGGGCCTCCCGCTGCCACCATGCTGCTGCCACGCGATTTCTGTTCATCCTGAAGCAAAGTTCTTAACCTAAGGTACTATTTCTGGGTTAGCGGAGTCTGTAACCTGAAGCGTCTGTAACCAGAGGTACCACTGTAACAGGGTATTCAGCTACATTAGGTTTTTTTTAAAAGTGTTTTAAATGTGTTATAACACTGTGACACCAGATGGCGCTGTAGAGTTCAGTCTTTCAACAACGTGATTTCCTATTATGAGGGTTGCAACACATTTTTCCTGAAATGGTTTTTGATGTGTGTAGATCCAGCCAAAGTCTAGTTAACAACAGCAGGAGCTCCCAGTGAAGAATGCAAGATGTTAACGAATATGAGGGCTGATTAAGACGGAAAAGAGAGTAAAGAAGGCCATAATGAAAGAGGGCTCCGGTTTTTTAAAAAAAATTGAGCCAATGTGACATGTTACCAGTATGGATCATATGCTCTTCACATGCTCAAGAACTTATGCCAGTAAGACTTGAAAACAAAAAGGAGTATGCATAAATTGCCTCATCAGATTATTTAACATACTAGCTATGCATTTTATTTCTTTGCATGAATATATGGGCCTGGATAAGTCAGTAAGTTTGTGTTTTGTCCTCCGTTATCTCTGTGACCCCTGTGACACAGGTGACGACAACTGTAATTGCTGCGCTAAAACAGCCAGTGTATCTTCATATTGAGAAAGTCATGGTACAAGCATTGCACTTTAATTTAGTCAGTGGAAGGGAAGAGCGAAAACACAATTGCTTTTCTTGTGGAGTTTAGTTTTCTCTGCAAATGACGATAAAGTGAAGAAGGCAATTTTTTTTTAAAAAAGATTTTATTTGGATGATTATGTAGCCTACTATAAAAATCTCATCATCACGTATGGTGTAAAAAAAAAATATTATTCATTGCTTCAGTGAATCTGTAGAGAAGTTAAGTATTCATTTCAGAGATAAGAGGCTGAGCCCAGAGATAGGGTTTCTCTAAGACAAGTAACTGGGCCCATATGTATGTATAAATAAAATCACTACTGTATACCATCAAGCATATGTGGTGTATCTTCTTTTCTCAAGCTCAGGATTCTCATCGCAATCTTAAAGGGAGGACCTTGGCTCAGGTCTAGCCATCCCTATCCTAAAAGGTAAAGGTACCCCTGACTGTTAGGTCCAGTCACGGATGACTCTGAGGTTGCACGCTCATCTCGCTCTATAGGCTGAGGGAGCCGCCGTTTGTCCGCAGACAGCTTCCGGGTCATGTGGCCAGCATGACTACGCCGCTTCTGGCGAACCAGAGCAGCGCACAGAAACGCCGTTTACCTTCCCGCCAGAGTGGTACCTATTTATCTACTTTCACTTGACGTGCTTTTGAACTGCTGGTGGGCAGGACCGAACAACGGACCCCGTCGTGGGGATTCGAACTGCCGACACTTCCGACCTCCCTATCCTAGTGACCTCCAAATCTTTTTGGACTAGAACTCTCATTCTTTCAAAGCTAGGGGGAGACCCTCTGCTGGCAACAAGGAAGGCCTCTGTGAGCGCATGTGCATGCCAGGTTTCACAGCGGAGGGCCCCATAGTAGGTCTAAATTCTTAATTTCACTGTCATATAATTATTATTGAAGGGGAAGGTAGATATGCCCCTAATATGCTGGAAAATCAGAAATGAAGACTGCGTATTCTTAACACAAACCTCTACATGTGCCTCATCAACTCTGTTCTGGGACATTTGGTAGAATTTTTTTTTTTGGCAACTCCTGCTTGGTACAAACATCTATACTGTTTGTCGCATTTTAGTTGTCAGCTCTGATATTCAGTATTGTGGTACAGGCCCCATATAGAAGAACTTGCACCACCTCAGTTTTAACATGTTGAGTTTGTTTGAAACTGCCTCCAGATAATTCACGCACCACATGAAAAGCAAACCCCATCGGAGCAAAGGCTCCTTTTCAAGCCTTCTTTCTGACATCACCTTACAAATACCAGCGCAAGTCTTTTGCTCCCTGCAGCACATTGTCAGTTGCAAGCTTAGAAACATTTAAAAATTAAAGGAAAATGGTGTCTAGTATAAATTTGGTGCCATATGCAAGTTGAATTGCTGCAACCTTCAAATGTATTCAGACTATAATAAAGACTTCACACATTTCCGTACATGTACTAACCTAATTAAGGTATGCAAATAACAAATCCGAACGCCAATGAAACATGGCCATTCAAAATTGAGGGATGAATAATCTGAAGCAAGATACAAGTACTTTAAAAAATATTTTTTTGCTGTGTATGAATAAATTGGAAAAAGCTTTCTACTAATGAGAATCTTTTTTAAAATATATAAAAACATTCCAATTAGTTCTAACAGTGACGAGACAAAGCTCTGTCCCAACCAGAATCCAGATTTTATCACTGTACATTGGGAGTCCCCCCCCCCAAACCCTTTATTGGCATTCCAGCCTGTTGTCAAAACCTTTCTGTCATGCTTCTGGGTGTCACTTCCCTGTTCTGTGATTTGAATATCCGTCTGCTGGTTTTCATTTAGTTTTGGATTAACCGTTTCATAGATCAAATGTTGTTTGTAATTGACATTTGCATGTTCAGACCCAGAGACCTCCCCCCTAAATAAACACACATTGACTCAATTTTAGTTTGGTTTCTGCTAGAATTTAGGCCACAACTTTCTTGATTACAGAAAGTGAGTGGGTTGCATAGGCTCTGGTTTGACCTAGCTCCCTGCACCCTTGCAGGTAGCGCTGACTCAGAGCTCTATCATAGGTCAGCCAAGGGTGAAACACCCTGGATAGGCGGAAGCCGGGAACAGACTATCTCCACTCACCCAATGTCCCCCTGGACTCAGGCACGGGCACACACCCCCTCTCAGGGGGTTGACCATTTGAGTCCCTGGATTCCTTTAACGGAATACCCTTCACATAGGGATGGCGAGAGAGCATTCTACCATCCCTATCACCTGAACCAGTGCCTATTCCACAACCTTACAAGTTGTGACAGGTTTGCTACGCGGCAGGCGAAACACAAATGGCAACAGCCAATCAGCCAAGTGGGGAAAATTCCTGCCATGCCCCAATGACAACTGACACACGGCGGCATAGCAAGGTCAAGCACAAAAGCCCTAAAAGTAGGGAGAGGTGGGCGGGTGTTCCGATGCACGAGCCGAAATAGGAAGCTCTGGGACAAGTGCATGGGTATATATAGGTCCCTCGATCCATTTAGACTGGTGCCCCATTGGCCAGATTGAACCCAACATCGAGGGACCTACCAATCGGGTGTTGTGGCTGACCAATCTTGCCCACTCACAACACAGGCGATCAGTCTCCAGGTCTCACCGCAACACGTGCCGTCTTTGAGGAGGACACGATTATAGGCCTTCTTGAGGAATTTATAAAGGGCCGAATAGTGGCCCCTATTTTAATTTAATTTTAAAACCCTGGCTTTTGACTGGGGCAGTAGCATTTCCTAATTGAAACCAGAGCTGGCCACATTCTGGCAGGTCCTGAGAATGAGAAGGTTGTAGCACAGGACAGCACATTCTGACACCACCCATGACCTAAGTAGACGGTAAGCCTTTCCAGACCTTATTACCTGAAGAGGAAAACATGGGTAGAATGGGGGTAAGCATTTAGTTTTGCCCCACAAAGCTGCATGAGTTTCTGGCACCTTGCAAGGTTTACAGCAAATCTGTAGAGGCTCCCCACACAAATGGGAATCCTAGAAGATCAACAGATCTTGGCATAACACATAGCGTCTCCACAGATATATAAAGATCCCATTGGTGAAGCTTATTGTATGTAGAGGGACCAGAGGGACCACATAGGCCCTATTGTGTTTTCTCTTCAGGAGATCCATGTGGCATATGGAAGCATATGGGAGCAGCCGCAGAGACCACATAACACCGGTCTTGAAAGACTTACATTGGCTCCCAGTATGTTTCTGAGCACAATTCAAAGTGTTGGTGCTGACCTTTAAAGCCCTAAACGGCCTCAGCCCAGTATACCCGAAGGAACGTCTCCACCCCCATCGTTCTTCCGGACACAGGGCCCAGCGCCGAGGGCCTTCTCGGTAGTGGCGCCCGCCCTGTGGAACACCCTGCTATCAGATGTCAAAGAAATAAACAACTATCTGATGTTTAGAAGACATCTGAAGGCAGCCCTGTTTAGGGAAGTTTTTAATGTCTGATGTTTAATGTATTTTTAATCTTTTGTTGGAAGCTGCCCAGAGTGGCTGGGGAAACCCAGCCAGATGGTGGAGTATAAATAAATTATTATTATTATTATTAGTATTATTATTATTATTATTATTCAATACTTACAGGGCAAATTTTGCATATGATAGCAAGAAGACCAGGGATCTCTATGTATTAAGTCCAGTCAGTGGTCTGGATAGCTGATAGAATGAAAGCAATTTTACACCTGCTCACTGGTTATTATCACATTATATACAGCATTGCTTCTTAAAAGCTCTGGTGAGTAAATAGTAAATCAAATGCCTTCTATCCTATCACATTATTTTCCCCTCAGTTACCTCAAGCAAACATTCTTAAATGTCACTTAAAATGGGAGTTTAACCACAGCACTCACCGTTTGTGTTTACCTGAATGCTTGTTTTCCTGACCATTCAAAGGCCTGGGCCAACTATTCCCAGCAAGGGGAGACGTTAGGTAATATCATCAGGTGGCATCTGCATTTTATCCGGTTATAAAAAACCTTCTTGTAAAGAGACGCCAGGATAAGAGCCCTCATTACTGAGGTTATGTTTCCATGCTATAGCCTTTAAACAAGCATAAACTCACTCCACTAAAGCTACAAAGTTACTGGAGTGGAAGCAAAGTGAGTAAACACAAATAGTTTCAAGCCACTGCAAAACATGTTGGCTGGATGGCATTGGTCGTTCTAGGTCGATTAACAGGGAAAAAGTATGATAGATAAAAGATTTTAAAGTTACAGGTAGGTAGCCGTGTTGGTCTGCCATAGTCAAACAAAATAAATAAATAAATAAAAAATTCCTTCCAGTAGCACCTTAGAGGACCACAAAGTTTGTTCTTGGTATGAGCTTTCGTGTGCATGCACACTTCTTCAGATACACTGAAACGGAAATCAACAGACCTTATATATAGTCTGGTGACTTCTGTTTCAGTGTATCTGAAGAAGTGTGCATGCACACAAAAGCTCATACCAAGACAAACTTTGTTGGTCTCTAAGGTGCTACTGAAAATATATTTTAATTTTTTTATTTTGTTAAGATTTTAAAGGTTCCTGTTGATAAGAATGACACCATTTTGGTCAGGTTTCCTGTAACAAATTTCCTTGAAATGTAGTTCACATGACTCTGTACTGCTCTGTGGTGGGACAAGGCTCACCAAGGGGGTGGGGTGGTTCAGTTCAGGCTTGACACAAGGCAAGGTGGAACAAAGTTAGGTCTGGCCTCAAGGCACTGGGAAACACAGAGTGGCTCCAGCAAGGAGTAAGCCGAGCCCTTTTATTAGCAGTAGTCCCAGGCACTTATTAATACCGCTTGTGCAACAAGATACTGATCTATCAAGTAACCCACACTGCAACAAAAGAAGGGCTGTTCAGCAGCAGCAGAACGTTCTTCATGGCACCCGGGGCAGGCGCATGCAGAGGTGCATCATGGGAGCTGTGTGGGAGCAGGGCATGCTACTGGACCCTGCCCCTGGAGCCAAGTGGTGCTGCACTGCGTCGCCTGCCCAGCCATGCCAGTTGGAAGCAAAGCCATTTGAAGGGTTCTCTTGTGGGATGGGACACATAGATAGCAGTCAAGTACAACATTCCTAGACTGGACATGAAAGGGGATGTTTGCTCAGCCAGTTGGAACTTCCTGTTTCCTCCTGGGCTAGGACGAACTTCTTCTGCATGTGACTAGAGGTGGGCGTGACCTTACTTGCCCAGGGGACAAAAGGGCAAGGCAGGCAGCACACCCTTCTCTCTCTCATCTTGCTTTCGCTGTGTGAGCAGAAGTGACTGCCAGTCTGCAGTCACTGGGACTAACCCCTATATGGGGTAGTTCCATGTATATATACTTTGTCACATAAGTCTGCCTTCAGGGATCCACCTGTGAACTGAATGCGTGAGTAAACTTCGTGTCATGTCTATTCCTTTTAGGGGGAGAAAAAGGGATTACCATGGAATCTTATATTGAGAAGCTGAAACTAGCTTGCAACAAAGCTAACTGCTGTGTGTTTAAAAGGGGAATGCACTCTGCTAAGTAAAGGGACTCACTAACCCAAGTTAGGAAGGATATTATTAACAATATATCCTCTCCTGCCTCCCTGAACATTCCCAGAGCACTCAGGGTGCCCTGCAAAGCCCTGCGCTGCTTTGTGAGACTTGCAAAAGTGGTGCAGGGCTCATGGGGCGCATGCCCGTTGCGTCCTTTTCAAGCTGCCCTCCAGCCGGAGGATGGCATGAGAAGGATGCAGCAGCTCATAACGCAGGGATGGCAGGATGTCGTGAGGAATGCGTCCTCAAAAGAACTGCATCCGGGGCGATGGCCTCCCCAGCCCTGCCAACACTACACCTGTGATGTTCAGGTCTCCCAGGATTTATATAGGGGAATTCTCAGAGCCAGAAAATGGCAGTACCACTTCCATGGGTTAGGGCCTCCCCCCGCCTGCTTTAGCTGCTGGCAGCATCTCTGAACTGTCCCTTCCCTCCCGATAAAGAGGAATCTGACTCCTGGTGCTGGTCAGGTTCTCACCAACTTCAATCCAGGGCTGGATCTAGAGTAGACACATCAAAGAAGCATTCAGTTAAACACATTGCAATCTTTGTACTGTATTGGGTTAGCAAAAACGGATCTCCACAGCACCATCTGGTGTCAAGTGTTAGAATGCATAAACAACACATATGAAGCGCTTTTTTCTTTGCCAACGTAGCTGAGTCCCAGGCTTAAAATGAGGGATGTAAAAGTTTCATAGGTTCTTATAACTACAATTTATGAACATATGAAATAACAACCCAATTGTTAAATTTTAGATCATCAGAAGAGACTCCCTTCATTATGCTGCTGTTAGCTGAGGCACGGCATGCATGGTTTTCTGTTGCATAGAACTCTCTCTAAAGTAAGGAAGTAAGCAATTGTGATGAGTTTTTAATGCCTATGTAAGGTCCACTTTGCTTATCCTAGTTTGAAGCAATTTTCATTGCTGGCTATGGTGGGTGCAATTTTATATTGGTTTTCATGTCTTACTGTGTATTTTCTCCTGCTGTGGTTGTGAACTGGCCTGGTATTACTCAGATGAAGAGGAACATATTGTCAAATTAATAATTACTTACAATAGGAAATGCACCAAATGAGTTCAGAGTCAGGCTAACCACAAAAATTAATGATGGGCAGAGCTGTGTAATTTGCGAGGCAAGAAATTTCAGCAAGTTCATCTATAATGAATAACTTTTTAAAGAGGGGGGGGGCCCTGACAAAACCATAAATTAAAAAACAAACCAGAAAACCTTGTATCGTGAAGGCATTTGATAAGTGTCTGTAACCAGTGGGGGGGGGGCGAAATCTTACCTCCACCAGGAAACCCCTCCTTTAGTCGGTTGTTCTCTTATTGACACTTCCTGTTCCCAGTGGTAATAAAAGATAAGTAGAAACCCTTTGATCATTCATACTCTCCAGTGCTTTTTTTTCTGGGGGGACGCATACCCCTAAACACTTTATGAGTCTAAGTTTGCCCCACAGCATTTCAATATAAGTAGGAAAATGAGAGTACCCCTAAACATTTTTTTAAGGAAAAAAAAACCCACTGACACTCTCTGTAAATGAGATATTAATTACTAAGGCATCTACAATGGGTTTGCACATGCATATCTCATCAAGTGATGACTTTTGTATCTGGGTGAGCCATTCGGGATCCACACAGACATTAGAACTTCTCAGTTGCCTTGCCCCACCTCAAATACAGTTGTTTTCAATGGAGCCAGGGCACATAATCAGCTGTGGATAATCAAATGTGGATCAAAAATTATAAACAAATTGTACAGTGCATTTTGATAGTCACATTTTCATTGCACACCGATAGGTATTTTTCAAAATAAACAAATGTTTGTGGGAAACACTTGTTCTACTTATTAAAGGCACAGTTCGTGAACTACAAACAATCCATAAAAGGCATGAACGGGTGGCAATCCTATTCTGCACCTGTAGCAACTGCCTGTTCATGCCAAGTGGGTGTCTAACTTGTTTGTCATGAGCAGAAGCCTGAGATTTTGCATACCACAGCAAATCTCCTCTGTGTGGGCTGAGCTGTGGCGTGTACAATCTCATCTTCTGCATGAGACAAATGAGTCAAGTGCCCTGTTTACCCAGAGAGGGCAGCTGACTGAAGCACAACCAAGAAACAGCCACCACAAACAGCGCGGTCATGTGTGCCAGCTCTCTGTGTCACAGCAATTCATAAAATTTACACTCAAATATCTATATTTATTACTTCAAAACATTGACGTAAAAGACAAAAAGAAAACACACACACACACACATACACACACTGATTAATAAAAAGCAAAATTAGGGTGGAGTAATTGCTGATCTTTTACAGAGAGGAGAACAAAGCCTCTCCTTAAAGAAGTATGAACATCTGCATAGAAAAAGCCACAGGCATTAAATGTCTTTTATAAGATTGGCACATGCAGCAGTTCAGCAAACAGAGTCACGATAGCTTGCAAATGGGAAAGAGCCCAAGTGACATATCATTTGTATGGGAAGGTTAGAATTGAAAAATATATCTAGGCAAAGGCAAAGGCAGCCATCCTGCATTCTGTAGACATTGAGAGCAGGGTATGAAGTCACTGTCATGGGGGCCCAGGACAACGCTATCTTCCCCCCTGTGATGTGCTGCCCCATTGCTCTTGCATGCACACTGCAACTGGGCTAGGCAAACTGATGCATGTTCCCACAGTGTACAAATGGGCTTCCTCCCAGGTAAATTTGTATAAAATTGAAACCTTAATCTTAGCTAAGATTGTTCTTTATCAAAGCATGGGTGACAAAAGCTGACTCCATAAGGAGCTTCACTGATTGGTGAATCAATGAAATGGGCTGAATCTGCAAATAGGAATCCTTCGATTCACTCCACATTGAAAGCTGTAATAGCAATTGGCTATTGTTGCAGTAGCATGTTATAGCTGTGGGACGCGGGTAGCGCTGTGGTCTAAACCACTGAGCCTCTTGGGCTTGCCAATCAGAAGGTCAGTGGTTTGAATCACCGTGACGTGGTGAGCTCCCATTGCTCTGTCCGTGCTCCTGCCAACCTATCAGTTTGAAAGCACGCCAGTGCAAATAGATAAATAGGTACCACTGCACTGGGAAGGTAAATAGCATTTCTGTGAGCTATGGTTTCTGTCACGGTGTTCCATTGCGACAGAAGCGGTTTAGTCATGCTGGCCACATGACCTGGAAAGCTGTCTGTGGACAAACGGTGGCTCCCTCAGCCTGAAAGCGAGATAAGTGCCACAACCCCATAGTCGCCTTTGACTGGGCTTAACCGTCCAGGGGTCCTTTACCTTTTACTGTTGTTGTTGTTGTCACAAGCTGTTGCTGTTGTTGTCACAAGCCAGATCTGAAAAAAAACATGAATACAACACAAGGAGCCCTCAAATACAATGATTTCACAACCCTGTTTTGTAGACTCCCTATAAACAGTATGTGAACAAAAGATAAGGATTCCAAAGAAAAGGGATAGTGTGGAATCTATTAAGTAGCGGGTGGACATAGCAGAAAACACAGTGATTCTCCAAGCAGCTCTCTTTATTCTCAGGCTGGAACAGAA
This sequence comes from Lacerta agilis, assembly GCF_009819535.1. NCBI lineage: Eukaryota > Metazoa > Chordata > Lepidosauria > Squamata > Lacertidae > Lacerta > Lacerta agilis. The sequence continues at coordinate 37,041,986 of NC_046321.1, read as the reverse complement.
CTGAACTGAAGGGCTGAGCCAGCCTGCTTATATAGTACTCAGTAACATGCAACAGTAACAACTCTCTCTAGCTACCCAATCCGTGAACGGCACTCTGAATCCTTCATTTGCATGTGGACCTGAGTGAGAACAGCAGTCACGGTGAGCAGAGTATATACACAACACCCCTAGTGGCCTAGGGTGAGAACTTCAATACATAACAGAATCAATAACCAAACTGAACCAAATAACTCTAACAGAAAAGCGGAGAAAGGATATAGCAGGTGAGTCAGAGGCCACACCAGCATGCTGGAAGAGAGCTTTCAAGAAAATAAGTGAGCCCAAGGATCAGCATCAGACAGAAAGGATGGGAGCAAGCCAGGTGAAGATTTAGGAGGATCAACCTTTCAACTGCTATTCAGTGGTAAACTGGTGAAAACAAGCAAAGGGCATGACATGAAGAAAAGAGAAGCAAAGTGGTGTGGGGATAAAAGTGTTGACAGAAGAAGAAAGGTGACAGAAGAAAACCAACAACTGAGCCCCAATTAGAAGTATTGCAGCAGGGGAATGGAAAAGAGCGAGCGAGGAAACTAGGCCTCTGCAAACTCTCACCAGGACCCGAGGCAGAAACCCAGGCCTCTGTCAAAGCTAAAAGTAAAAGATTTTTAGGAAAGAATCAAGTTGTGAACTATAGCCATTTTGTTAGCTCGGTGATGTGCAGGAACAGAGAGAGAACATGAAATGGAGACTAAAGTGCAGAGAAAGTGCCAGAGAGGGCATGGTGAAAGGAAGGCGGTTGACCGGTCGCATATTAGATATCTCTAAAATTAAACTCCAGAAAAAGCAGTGAGGGTTCGTGACTTTATAAAGTCACAAGGGGAGTTAGAAAGAGATAGACTTAAAAGTAAATTATCAAAGAGCTAAGCAAGGACCAGGAACCAAATATTCTGTCAACTCCCATTCACATAAGTCTGCATGTGCCACCCAGGAAAAAAACACCACACTTTCCAAGATCTTGGGCCCAGAGTTATGCCACGCGATTACATTTATCAGTATACTTTGCATACTGATAAAAGGAGGGGGCAGGAGGGAAAGCAAGAGAACAGAGACTCCACTTTGCATGAAAAATATTTGGATATAGCCACATAAACAAAGGTACCAACTAACCTGGACTAACAGCATGATTGATTAGTTCTACAAAGAAGCAGAGAGGAAAGGGGAATGTCTTTTCCATATAAGAGAATGGGAGGACACTAGGGATACAGTGAGGGGCTACAGTATATGCAGTGGTGCAAAGACAAAATGTAAATTATGTGGGTTTGAACCATTCAAGAAAGGGAACTACACTGTTTGTGTTATGATGTCTGTATGTTTGTTGTACTGAGCTCCTTATGATGAATGCCAGTTTATAAATACGACAAACAAATAAATAGTACTTTATTAGACTGTCGGGCTAACATCAGAAAGGAACAATGTGCTCTCAAAAAAGATGTTTCTTTATTAACTGGCTTGCTAGTTTTAAGATAAAACTAAGGCTGGTTTTTGGTCAGTTTTCAACACAAAGAAACACAATTAAAGTTCTTTTTTTGAGATGAGAATAATTGTGGTCAGCATACTTCTAAAGTTTTATAGAACACATTTCATTATTATGAATGTCTAGGGAAGTTGTTGTATATCATCAGCAATTAGCTTCAAATGGGTTTTCATTATCATGTGTGAAGAAATAGCAAACTGATCTTCATTACCTTCTAATGACTATAATAAGATGAAGGCTGTCAAATATGACAGGAATTGTCACTATTCTTTATTTTAAAAATATTTTTCATGTTAAGGAGAAAGGACTAAAGTGGCTATAGATCTGGGCCCATGGGACCTAGAAGAGCCCAGAATATTTCCAATTCATGGCTGATGCATCTGGTTTGTTATAATCATTGATGACAGGGTAGTCTGTATATATAGAAGTCATATTAACGAATCATGAAATAATTAAGCAGATGTGTTGACAAAGAGCTGCAAGGTTTCCCGTGGTCTCATGGGATCTGTCTAAATAAAATACTGCTGTTCTTTTTAATTCCATTCCTTATTAATCATTTTTGTAAATTTCCAGAGAATTGCATGGTGAGGCAGATGGTGCAGTACAAACAGCTCAAAGGACCAGCATTATATTATTAAAGAATAATGAAAGTATAAGAAGAGAGTAGACATTTACAAGAATTTTGTAATTGGAACAGGGGTGTCACACTCAAATGGGCAAACTCTCCACTCAGCAGATGCTCAGAGTGCACACTTATAATTTCTTCCTGAATTGCAATGAGATTCAGCAACAAACATCAATTCCCCCTCCATTAAAGTTTGTAATAAATCCACATAATACCTGACATGTTATAAGTTCTTAAACATTTATAGCAAATCCACCCTCCTAGATTTACCACACTCATTAATAGCTGTATACAAAACAAAATAAAATAAAAAATTCCTCCCAGTAGCACCTTAGAGACCAACTAAGTTAGTTGCTCTCTAAGGTGCTACTGGAAGGAATTTTTTATTTTATTTTGTTTTGACTATGGCAGACCAACACGGCTACCTACCTGTAATAGCTGTATTGTTAATAACAATAACAATAATGGTGGGCAGTTGCAGTCTTAGGCAAATAACTCCTTTGGTTAAGCAACCCCTTACTAAGGAAACATATATGTTGATTTGCTAGGGGACTGGCTGTTTTGAAGAGTTGTTGCAGGAAATCTGGGAGATGGTTGAGGTAAGAGAGACTGGTCACCCAGTCCCAGTTTTCACTGGTAAGTCTTGCAATATATTCCACCTTACATCTGAGCTGGAGAAGAAGTCTGAGGTTAATAATAATAATAATAATAATAATTTATTTATACCCCACCCATCTGGCTGGGTTTCCACTCTGGGCGGCTTCCAGTGAAATATTAAAATACAATAATTCATCAAATATTAAAAGCTTCCCTAAACAGGGCTGCCTTCAGATGTCTTCTAAAAGTCAGATAGTTGTTTATTTCTTTGACATCTGATGGGAAGGTGTTCCACAGGGTGGGTGCCACTACCGAGAAGGCCCCCTGCCTGGTTCCCTGTAACTTGACTTCTCTCAGTGAGGGAACTGCCAGAAGGCCCTTGGTGCTGGACCTCAGTGTCCGGGCAGAACGATGGGGGTCGAGATGCTCCTTTAGGTATAGTGGGCTGAGGCTGTTTAGGGCTTTAAAGGTCAGCACCAACACTTTGAATTGTGCCCAGAAATGTACACGTAATACATGTCTCTCCTTTGAAGTGAGCAGTACTGATCCTCTCCCTTCCCAAGCTTGTTCCTAGGGTGAGCTGGGCAAACTTCTCTGGCATCTTTAGCGATGTCATCAAACTGCCTTGGCATGTAAAATCATGGCACTGCCTTTAAAATTAAATAGATCAGCCCAGTTGCTAGATATTCCTCATTGTTGCTAAGGAACATTCCCGTTCTATAATGCACCAACTCATCGGAATGAGAAAAATCCTCTCCTTGTTTTTGAACGTGACATTTAATTCACCCTCTGCATGCTGCTTTCCTGAGACTGTTGTAATAATTGTGCATGGATATATGTGAAGCTTCCTTGATTGGTATCAATCACATCTGGATGCTCTAAACCTGTGCCCAGATTCTCTGATGTCATTTCCCATAAACTTTATGGCAAATCTAATGGAAAATGTCAGCCACCTCTTGTCTGATGAATCTAGGGAGGGAAATCATCCTGGCCAAAGGCAGTTCCTTGTCATTTTCCCTTCTGGGTTATCTGCTACATTTTGGCAAAAGTCTGTTTTCTCTGCCCATTGTTTCAAGGGCAAAGGAATCATAGGTCACTTTGCACTGACTCCGGGAGGCAGCTGTTCAGAACATTCCAAGCTAAGGACACAATAGCAAAAAAGCAATGACCGTATTTCCTGCTCTCCCTGAAAGGCAATCTCTTGCCGCAATGCATAAAAATAAGAGGAGGAGGGGACATTTTTAAATCCTCACAGCTGATTTTTCTGTCTGCAGAAAAGAAAATCTCTTGGCTCTTCTGTTCTTAAAAATGTATAAAGCACCAGGAAGATGATGCACAGAGGAAATAAATGTTCTTTTAGATGTTTCTTCTTCTCCACTTTGGTGCAAATTTAGTAATTTAACCGAAGTGTTCCTCCTTTGAAAAAAGACTGGTATATATTCTAAAGGCCATGCCTCTGGCAGAGTGGAAAAGGAGAACTGAATGCATGCTCTAAGTCAGATAGGCAGGGTACAAATTATTAATTAATTAATTAATTATTATTAGTGGTGGGTGGTGAGCAGACAGTTAAGCTGGGTATCTGAAGAAGTGTGCATGCACACGAAAGCTCATACCAAGAACAAACTCAGTTGGTCTCTAAGGTGCTACTGGAAAGAATTTTTGATTTTGTTTTGAGTTAAGCTGGGGTAAGTGTTGAAGTGGTCTTCACCTGCCTCCTTTTTTTGCCCCTGGAAATCTTCTCATGAAGCAGTTGGTCTTAGAGCACTGTGCTTTTTTTGCAAGAATCACAGAAGGTCCTGACATATCTATCATTTGTGAGGAGACATCAAATTTCACAACCAAGGCCGCTGAATCATTGAGAAAGATAGAAACAGGATAAAACACAAAACCTATTTTCTAAAAAGCTAAACAAACTAAAACCATATTTTCAAATTCTTGAAAACAATCACACTATGTCTTCGAACATGCAATGCAGATTCCTTAAATAATGGTGTCACCCAGCAAGAAAAACCTTCATGAACAAAAATGTCTTCAACAGGTACTTCATAATGACATTAGACACCTGTTTAATTTCAGCTGCTGGTTGATCCAGAGAGCTGGAACTACAACCTAGCTTGTAGCGCAAACTAAGCACACCTCTGGGAGTGATCACTTTTCTTTTCTTTGAAGAAAGTTTTGTTCATGTAACCCCTTTGTGCATGTTGGACCAGGGTGCTAATGTTTTAATAATCTGTTGCCTCATTTGAAATGAAACATTGTCTGCATCTCTCTCTCTCTCTCTCTCTCTCTCTCCACCCCTTGCAAAGCAAACAAAACATTACTGGGAGCCAAAGTTAAATACGAGTCATGCAAGGCCTCATTGTGTTTAACTTTCTCTCCTCTATCTCAGCAGTGAGGAACGTCTTGAACAATCAGGGCATGACCAGGCTGACAACATGGCAGATGTGCCTAGTTATAAGTGAAGGGACATGTCTGCACATGCCTCATCTTAGCCTTCAGTACCTTATCCCTTAAAAGCAATCTCAGTGAAATTGCATAATCAAACATCTATTATACTGGGTGAAATTTGTATGTCACCAAGAGCTGATTATGCATTTGTTAATTCCAGTCAATGCCACGAAGGAATGGCTGTCTAAATTAGGTAGGAAGCTGTTCCAGCAAATTTCAAATGATCAAGTGTTTCAAGTGTCTATGACTAAGCTATTACACATGCCAAGTAAAGAGCTGATAATTAAATTCCAAACCATAATAATTTATGGATATTGTTTATGCATTTAGTTTGCATATTTTACTAGCAAAGACTGGTCCACTTACACTTTTTATAAGAAGTGATAATTAAAATACATACCTCAGCTCTTGGCCTTATAACCCCCCAAGCTATATATTTTGTTAGCTGACAGCCAGTGAGGCTGATTTCTTTCTTCTTCTGATAACTTTCCATTTCTTAAAAGTTTTAAATGCTTTAAATTTTTCACAGTGGCGTTAAAAACAAAGCCAACACACACATCTCTCGGTGCTACAGTATAACAAGTAGGTAGAACTAATCTTTTAATTAATTTAACCTAATGAAAGATGTTTCTGTAGGATATAATCTGAATCCTGCTTGCATTCATTATGCACACGCAGGTCTATCAGCACATGTGGAATTTTTAAAAAATGCCATGGGTGCCAGGCACAAATTGGCTACTGTGATGTGTGTGGCATAATGGAGAATGGCAGCTGTGTGGAGGTGTGGCATAACACAAAATGGCTGCCACATCTAAAAGAGTAGGAAAAAGAGACCGGAACACACGTCGGTGAGGGCATCCCTCCTCACATTTCATGCATTGTGGATTTTTGTGGGGATAATTACTGAGACCACCACCACAGAAGTTCTGGTGAGTACACTGGCACCTGAGGGCAATGGGTTGGTGATCTCTGCTGTACAGACTTTACAGTTCAGTCCTATGGATGTTTACTTAGAAGTAAGTCCTATTGTGTTCTTTGGAATATTCTACCATGTAATTGTGCATAGCAATGCAGCCCTCAACAGAATTAGAATAATAATATTATAGAGTACAGTGGTACCTCGGGTTACAAACTTAATTCATTCCAGAGGTCCGTTCTTAACCCAAAACCATTCTTAACCTGAGGCATGCTTTCGCTAATGGTGCCTTCCACTGCCGCCGTGCCACTGGCACATGATTTCCATTCTCATCCTAGGGCAAAGTTTGCAACCCGGAGCAATTACTTCCGGGTTAGTGGAATTTGTAACCCAAAGCATTTGTAACCCAAGGCATTTGTAACCCGAGGTACCACTGTAGACAGATATGTCTTCATGACACACAGCAGTTGAGGCAGAAGGGGAAGGAATAGAAAGAAAACCATGAGTTATCTGAAGCAATGTGGGGTGCAGGATCAGATATGACCAGGCTAGCCAATGCTGTGCCCTGCGGATGTTGCAGGACAATAATTCCCATCATCCCTGACCATGTTGACCACTTCTGCATATGATATCAGATTTGCTGCCTTGCAGAAGCCACTCTTTGTCTCCACTTATGTTCTGCTTTGAGACTAACATACTTATTTTTTTAAAACAGCATTTTAAATGTTCCAGTGCTGTCTTATTCAAATGACAATAAACCCAGCAGTGCTGTTCCTGGAATTTCTCACTACATAGAGAGGCGCGAAGTGCATCATAATATACTTTTAAAATAGATTGCTTTTTTTTAAAGTCTTTGGAGGCCTAAGTAAAGCTTCCAAAACACAATGTGATTATATTAAAGTACACAACTTTTCATTGAACAAGACAGAAAATGTGAACCTGGAAATCAGATACACAGAATGCAGCAAGCAATTTATTGCTACATGTAGCATCTTTCTACTTCCTGACAAGCTACACGAAAACCAAATGAAAATGATGGTGCATAATCTGTAGAGAGGGTCCAATCTGTCAACCTTGGTTTCTCTTAGGTTCTCAGTTTTCCAACCTTAACTTCTGTTCTCCACATTTCCATGGCAGTTTGTCATGGTGATTTTTCTTTAAAGGAATGCTCGTGAAAATTCACTTGCATTTTAGTGCAAATCTACATGCAGAAGCTGCTTTGCAATTTTGCTTAATAGGCACATTTTTGCAAAGCAATTTTCCAGATACAGTATAATGCATTTTTGTATGTTATTTTCAGCAGTATATGCATTTATATACAGGCATTACCCACGTATATGCATTTTTGTACACATTACTTGGCAGGAGAATCACATTGCAAAATTTGCAGACGTGGGAAAGTAACGAACTTCTGGCCTCCTGGAATGTGTTGCTTGACTACAGCTCTCATCTCTTGCCTGCATGGCCAAGAATCAGGGATGTAAGGAATTATTGTTCAGCAACATCTGTTGTTCCATAGGTTCTCTGTCCCTGCTCTAGTTTCTGAAATACCAGGGAAGTAGAAAGCTCTTGGTTATGGAAGACACAATTTTTTATCAAAGTTTGTTATCTCCAAACAATTGTTGCACTTGGAAAAGATCTAAATTAGAAGGAGGAGCTGAGTGCTAGAGGATGCAATTTGCATACAAAAGATTCCAGGTTGTTTCTGGAATCCCCAGGTATGACCTGGAAAGACTTCTTGCTGAAAACTTGGAAAGCCACTGCCAGTTAGTATAGGCTAGATGGACCAGTGGTCAGACTTGGAACAATGTTATACCCTTCATATATTTCTGATGAAAATAGGGACATCCTATTAAATAAATAAATAAATTTATTACTTATACTTTGTCCATCTGACTAGGTTGCCCCAGCTGCTCTAGGCAGCTTCCAATATATATGAAAACATAAAACATTTAACTCTTCCTCCCCAGGGGCTTCCTTTCCAGTTTATCAACACTATATATTAAGGAGGACGTATGAGAAGGATGTATATCATAAAGAATTATTGCTGTTTTGTGTCTTCAGCTAATATTAATTAAGGTTCAGTTAGGCCAAAGCTGAATCGTTGAAAGGTCACACAAATGCATTACAGTACTGCAAGGGTCCTCAACCTTTTTGAATCTGGGAGAACATTTGGATACCAAGGAAGCATGGTGAATACCAGAAAATAAGAAGAAAAGTTGGTGATGTTGAGATGGTCAGCTTTTAGAGACAGTATGCCTCTGAATGCCAGTTGCTGGAAATCACAAGTGTGGGGATTGCTATTGAACTCAGGTCCTGATTATGATATTCCCATAGACATCTGATTGACCACTGTGAGAGCATTAAGCTGGCATAGATGGGCCTTCAGCCAGATCCAACAGACTTGTCTTATGTTCTTAGAATATGCCCCTTAAAAAAACCACCACACACACAAAACATGTACCTCAACCCCCCAAAAAACACACGCACACACAAAAACAAGCAACAAAACAGGAAACCCTCCTCAAAAGCATGCCCCCAATAAAAAATAAATAAAACTGGGAAGGGCATGGGACCCTAGCAGGTGCTGATGCAACCATCTGTGGTCCCCATATTGTCAATGTGTGCCATATTGGAAACCAGAACACTATTGCACATGCTTTTTTAATGGAAACCCTCTTGGTGAAAAAAGCAATCACACTCTAACCCTATAAATGGGCAGGCTGTGAGTGGGTGAAGCAGATACTGAGAGAGGGATGGGGGTGGGGAAGAGTATCAGGGTGGAAGGTGGAACTTTGTCTTTCACATCCTTACAAACCACCACAAGCACCTGTGCAGAGTGACACCGAACCTGTGGAATAATATATTATAAGAAATATAAAGACTTCAGAAACTGTGCACAACGAGACAGAAGAATAACTCCAGAACTCAAGGTTAAAAGAGAATAAAGTAAAATGCAGACATAGAATTTTAAATGAATGATGACATCAACTCTAAGAAAGAAGAGACTTGTGCTGTCAAGATAAGGAGTATCATTAGCCTCTGATTAAATAAATCCCTCACTCTTTAAGAACAAAATTCTCATTTTGCATGAAAAGAAAGTGATAATAAAAGCCAGTGACATATTTGCTAGGCCTAACCAGTTTTTTCATCCAATATTACATGCCCATGCTTCTTGTTGTGAGTTACACCCATGAAATGTCTTACATGCTGACACATTCCATGACCTCAATTACGGATGGCTATTATGATCCAGTTACTGTGATCCAGAAGACAACAATGGGTTGGGTTTTTTTTTGGAAACCTATAACTTTGGGAATATTTATTTTTTCCCCTTCATAAAAATCATACTGTTGTTCCATGTTAAAAATACTACAGAGTAATAACACCTAATTAGACACAGACACATAAATCATACATACGAAAGGAAGATGAAAGCCAAATTAACTCTGTCTCTTTCCTTTAAGTGAAGCCCTGAACACAATGTTTACACAAACAGACACATATCTAATTAAATCCCTGTGCATTGCAGAAGATATATTTACAACCCTACCAAATTACAGCTTTTCCTCCCAAAGCTTAATTTATTCAGATCTCTTTAATCTTTATTATACAACTGCATTGAATTTCACAAGGGTTGTTTTGGAGCATTGAAATCTTAAAACAGAAGCATTCAGTGCAGCCATTTAAGTGAAGTTGCAACAAGTCAATCAAAGAAACAGTAGCATGCTATGTAATAGGGGAGCGTTTCAAAATAAAGATCAAACCAAATGGGATGGACATAGACCTATGCAGGCAAAACTAGCAGTAGGCTATGTGAAGCCCTGGGCCCTGCATCACCTGGCCGAGGGTTGGAGACTGGCATGCTCCCAGCCATTGCCTCCCCATGCCATCAGCACTGGGCAAGTCCCCGCCCAAGGGGTGGGCCTCACCAACCAATCAGCACAGATGGAGACGTGATTCTCTGAACACCAGGAGACCTGATGTTGATTTAGGGAACCACCACAAATAGTACCTTTAACATATGTATATATTCCATAATTCAAACCATATTAGCCCCTAAGCCCACAGCAAAACATTTTGAGATAAATACTTCACTAAGTCTAGACAGATTTTTTGTCCCAGATTTAATTCGGATATGGTAATAAACTATCACATTCAAAGGGTTTTTGAATCTATCTATCTATATATATAGGTTTACTAGGGATGCGGGTGGCGCTGTGGTCTAAACCACTGAGTTTTGGGCTTGCCGATCAAAAGGTCAGTGGTTCGAATCCCCGCGGCGGGGTGAGCTCCCGTTGCTTGGTCCCAGCTCCTGCCAACCTAGCAGTCCGAAAGCACCTCAAAGTGCAAGTAGATAAATAAGTACCACTCTGGCGGGAAGGTAAACGGTGTTTGTGTGTGCTGCTCTGGTTCGCCAGAAGTGGCTTAGTCATGCTGGCCACATGACTTGGAAAGCTGTCTGCAGACAAACTCCGGCTCCCTCGGCCAATAAAGCGAGATGAGTGTCGCAACCCCAGAGTCATCCGTGACTGTACCTAACAGTCAGGGGTCCCTTTACCTTTTATATAGGTTTACTAAACCAAAATGTTTGGCTTCTTTGTGGATATTTTTAAAAAGATGTTGGTTATACCTGTGCCCTGATCAATATTCATAGGCAAAACTCAGTATTTTGTGGCAGGGTCATGAACAGTTCCAGATTATATCTGAATAAGTGTGATCTAGGCCGATTCAAGTCTCTCACTCATATTCTTGAACAAACTTCTAAAGCTGACTTGGACTGTGATTCAAGCAATCCTTGCTGCTGTTCACAAATGCTGTATATTCAAAAAGGGGTTAAAATTAAAAGTATGGCACAGATGGGTAATCAAGGTACTGAATGTGGGTGTTCTCCCCCCCCCCGATATTTTGTAACATTCTCAGAATCTACTAGGACAAATTTAAGAAGTGGAATTTGAATATGAACATGTGTAGGATAGTATCTCTCAATCAAAATTCAACTACGTAAGAGTGATGATGATAGGCTTGCCTTCAGTATTTCAAGCGAAAATCAAATTGTTATGCAGGAAAGAAGCATTAGTCTGAATCACTGAGGCTGCTGTTACCATGAACAGATTCCTCAGAGAATAAGCGCATTCATTGCAAGTACACCAGAAAACCAGAAAATATGAATGGTGTGTGATGAAACTTGTATATGGGTATTAGGAAATGTCCATAGAACTTTTGAGATTCTCTAGTTAACATGTTAGCATCCTTCACTCAGCTAAACCACTGAGTTAAGCTGGGGATGTTGGAAAAGTTATCTCGCTGTTTTCAGTATTAGAACGGTGAAGCATATTCAGTATATAATAATTTAGCTCTCTAATACAGGTCCTGGCACAGCCACTGCATAGTCAGCAATGCTCCCATATCCTTGTGTAGCTCTCTGTAACCCCAAGGTGTGGCCAAGATATGATCCTGTAATTATAGAGGAGTGTAGATCTTCCACTAGCACAGCAAGAAAAACAAAGAGGTGAATCCCTGCTAGACAGGTGCAAAGCACAATCAGAAGGACCCACAACAACAGTCAAGCAAAGCTGATGCTCTGACCTCTGAATGAACTGCACCAGTAAAGCACTGGAAACCTCTCCCCTCCAGCCCACTTTGGCCATTTCTGGGCCTAATTCTAAATCCTGGCTTTAAAATTTACAGAACTAAATGGCTTTGGTCTAGGCTACCCCTAGAACATGGATTCAAATCAGATATTTTTAAAAAGATGTTGCACAGCACCTTCTGCCTCCTGGTGCAGCATGATCATAATAAGAGTAACAAACAAACAAACAAACAAACAAACAAGCAAATAATAATTATTAGCATATATTATTATGCTGAAACTACAGTTATAACTGAAAGAAAAGAAATGTAACTTCCTTGGATTTGATCAGATCTTATTCTCATAATGCCCTTCAATGAGTTTCAGGACAAGCAATAGGTAGAATTTCTTCACACAGTGTATAGTCTGTGGGATTTATGACCTCAGGTAGAAATGGCAAACCTCTTAAAATGGACTGGACAAATTTAAGAAGGATAAGACTGTCAGTGGCTGCTAGTCATGGTGAATAGGAGCAGACATGCCATGCCTCTGAATACCACTTGTTATGGAACAATAGCGAGAGAGGGCTATTGCACTCAAGTCCTGTTTGTAGGCTTCCCACAGTCATCTGGTTGGCTGATACAATGCCGAGCCCCTCACAAGCTAGTGATGTGCCTTGTGCATTCTCTTCCCAGGCCTTTTGTAGGTATTTCCCTCTATATTTAATCCTGCACATGCCATTCTGCACCAAGTCATGACAAATTTGTCCAGGGATGCCTAACAGAGAATGATCCAATTCACTGAATGAAAGGCAAATTATATCTATCTATCTATCATCTATCTATCTATCTCTGGGCCAATTGAGTTTCAAATAGAATTCCTTTCTGGTCCTGTCAACCCACAGTGACCCAAGAGACCAATGAAACACTCACATTGAGGGCAGGTGGGTGGGAAGTTTGTGGGGCAAAATGGCCCTGACTGTCAGGGCTCTTGTGAGAGCTGATATCCTCTTGTGGTCCATCTAAGGCTCTCACAAGATCCTGCAGGATCTAACAAGAGTTGACCAGAAGTCCAAAGACACTTCATCCCACATCCCCAGTGCCTCCACACTGCCAAACAATTGGTGCCCTGCTCACCAGTGTGCACAGAGCGGTGGCTAACTGCATTGTTGTGTTGATGTACATGACTGACTCTCAAGCCCTCTCTTCACCTGACACACACCAAAAAGGGGCAAGGGAGAATGACACCACCACAAATTTTGTGTAACCGTGCCCTTGCAACATAATTTAAAATAAACAGCTGCTGCAGAATGGGAGGAAAAACCGAAATGTCCTGCACACCCACCTTTCACCCTTCTGTCGTGAGTCCAACACAACAGAATTTGGATTTGGTGGTCTATCTGCTGCAAAACCTCCCTTCCTTATCCTCATAAAATTGTTCTCTTGAGGTTATAATTCTTGTCTGCAGATCAATCTCTTTTGATACATATACTTTCAACCTGAGCTTTCACACAGTATTACGGGTGCTTATTCTTTGAATTATTCCCACTTCAGAGTAAACCTCACCTGCAGCAAAACACTTGTAATTGAGTAGCAATCAAAGGGGACCACCTGTGAAGAAAACCATAAGATTGCAAGCATTTAAAAAATGGCACCTAAGCCTGCAGTTTAAATGCAGTTATAACAACTCATTAATAAGCAGCTCCTTGAAAAAAGGTAAACAAACTCAAAGTTGGAAACAATGAGGGAGCACTTTTTTCAAGTGGGATCATGACTAATACAAAGCACAAAGTTCTTTTCAAGTAGTAGGCAAGTAATATTATTAATTTAAATGATTCCCATAATTAGCAGCATTAGGTTCACTTCTGAGGACTTAAAATGTGACATTTACAAAGTGTGATAAGAATACTTATTCTCAGTGAAATGCTTTGCATGAAGATACACAATAAAAGGATGTTTACTGTTTGGAACTGTGTTCTGGCTCTTTAACAAGGAAGGAATAAGCACATTTTTGAAAATTGCCATCCATTAAAAATAAAAATTGCTCCTGTAACTGAAAAAGATGGTTTAGCCACAGCTTTCCTGCAAAGCTTAGAAACCATTCATTAGAATACTAGGCAATAAATAAGCAATGTCATACTTCTAACACACAGTGCTAGGTTTATCTTGAGAAAGGTGTCCTCTGTAGAACAGTGATAGGAGCAACACATTATAAGATAGAGTTTGATATTATGGATATTTAACTTATTGGATATTTAAATTATTATTTTTTCAAAATATCCACCTCCAAAGAAGTCGAAAAACATCTGCCTATAAAAAGCGATGCCAAACAAAATAGAACCCATTTCTATGAGCTAGTTAAAGCTCTGTTTTTTTAGTAGAAGCATTAAACTAATTATACATATATAGAACAGGACAGAAAACACTAGGGCTATGGGCCAACGCCTAAAACTTATGGACAGTAGATTCAAAAGAAAGTACTTTTTAATCTGTGGGGTGCCCTGCCTCAGGATGTGGTTATAACCATTAACATAACTTCAAAAGTGCATTAAGACTCATTCATGGAGGACAGGTCTATCAGTGGCTGTGAGTTATGATAGCTAATTAATCAGAGGCAATGTGCCATTCATATCACTTGCTAGGGAGAGCTATTATGTGGGCTTCCCAAAGAATGCTGGACCAGATAGACCTTACATATGACCCAGCTGGAGTCTTCCTGTGCTCTTATCATAAAGCAAATAAAGACATGGTCCTTCACATAGATAAAGTTGTTTTAAGTTTCTCATTAATCAGCACCATGAAGGTAGCATCAATCAACTGGAAATTACATAGCTACTTATGCTATTGTTTGAAATTTCCAAAACACGCCAACACATTTTCAGGTGTTGGAACAGAACATTTTCTCATGATGGGGGCATAGTTACAGTTCAAAGCCAACATTGAATCACACAACCTCTACTTGTTAGCCTGACAGAAAACTAGCAAAGACTGGAAGTGCTGAATGTCAGGACCCCACCTGATCCAGACCCTGAGGAACCCTCATTTGAGGCATTGGACCCTGCAGAGAACTCTAGCTGAGGACCTGGAAGAACCAGTAAGTCTCAAGGCTGCCTGAAGTGCCTCAACTCATGGACCCATCTGACCTCTTCCTCTTGGTTGCTGATTCTCTCTCTTCATCACATGGGCCTCGAAAAGCAAAGGTGGCAGAAGACCTGCTTAGAAAGCCAGAGCTAGCACAGGAGTGCCCATTTGGATGGCAGGAGGCTCTATCTCTATGCATCTCATTGACCTCAAGCAATGGGCCCAGCAGGTGACCAGATACAGGAGGAGTTGGTGGCAAGAGTATAAGCCTCTCAGTCTGCTTTGAACTCTTGGTGGGTTAACAGTTCCCTACTGAGTTTCTTAGCATCTAGCTCATCTAGACACTTGCTCATCTTCAGCTCTGACTTCAGCTTCCACACATGGTCATGAAACAGTGCTACAAATCAGAACCTTCTAATGTATCCCAAGGAAAAAGAAAGCTCAAAAAAGGATAGGGCAGTGAGAAGGATGTATTTGGTTCCCTAGAGACCAAAGAATGATAAGTGATTACTGGTAAGCTTTAGTTAAGAAATGTTACCATTTAGGTGTGGCACAAGCAAGCAATGGGTGCCCTTAGAAGTTGAGCAGAAATAGAGAGTTTCTTGGAAGAGCATAACAATTGCCTAAAGTGAAACACTTAAGGGGAAAATGTTGATCTACACAATTAGATAAGCCAAGGTACATTTTTCCCTCTGCTACATTCCTTCCAACATCCTTATTATGCAACCACACAACTACCACCTCTATTTGTCAAGTGAAACAAAAGAGCTGGCCAGGACAGCTTTCTCTCTTGAGGAAGATGGAAACAAAGGAAGAAATCGTCTGTAAAATATAAATCTCAGATGTACTGCCAATGTTAAGAACCCTTAAAAAAAGTAAACAAGGTTATTATTGCCTTTTGACTAGGTTGATAACTATTTATTAAGGTGGCAAATTACACAGTTGAAAAGGAGAGCATTTCTGACAATACCCAGAACTTAATTCTGTCTTGGCATAGCCGGCCCTACTATTAATCAAGGTGAGGCATTTGCCTCAGGTGGTGGAAGTGGGGCACGGTGACAATGTGCTTGGAGGATTTGCCCTCCTTTGAACATCTTAAGCTGGCTTGCTGCTGCCAGGTATGGTGGAGGATGCTTTCCTGTCATTAGCGTGTCAGGCAAGGACCTGGGAGGCCAGGGTTCAAATCCCTACACAGCCATGAAGCTGACAAGACCTTGGACCAGCCATAGTCTCACAGTCTAACTTTCCCAACAAAGTTGTTGTGAGGATAAAATGTTTGTGTGTGTAGAGATAAGCATGCCCCTAAACATTTTGTAAATCTAAGTTTGGCCTCATTGAGGGGCAGTATTTCAATATGAATAGAAAAATGAGAGTGTATATATATATATATATATATATATATATATATATATATATATATATATATTACAAAAAGGAATGATAATAATAACAACAACAGGGAGGATAAGGTTATTCTATTGTCAAAGGCAGTAAAGCTTTTGAATTCTGAACTCCACTTCCTAGAAACTGCAGGAGGGGGTGTGTGCTGCTGCCGGGATCAGGTCCTGCTTGCAGGCTTTCTCTGGGCATCTGGTTGGTCAGTGTAAGAACTGTGACTTTAGCCTAGATGGGCCACTGGCTTGATCCATCAGGTTCTCATGTTAACAACAATGTTGCAGCCTGATTGCCTTCTGTATGTGCAATGGGTTTTATTTATCCCTTCCCCTCAGACAACAATATGTCTTGGGGCAGTCCTATTATACAAATCTCATGATGAGCATTGAACAGGAATGTACAAAAATTCTCAAGATTACATAAACAACAACAAAATTCTCCCTGTGCAGCCAAGAACGCATTTTGAGAAAGGCTTGAAAGGTGATAAACTGGGTTGTACAATTCCAGCCACTTTACCAACTTTCTTTATTTGGATTCTCTTAGTGATGATTCTTAGTAAAATGAGAACTATTTTCTGGGGGAAGGGGAAATGGCTCCTAACTGATCTTGGAATAAACTGAGCTACTTTGCAAGGGAGAAAAATTATGTGGTTTTCCCAGCTGAACTATGAACTTTATTGCAGAGATGGGGCTTGATCATTCTGTTAGGCTGAAGTTTGCAACAACACAAGACTAGCTCCTTCTGACTCATTAATTACAAGGCTCTGTCAACCAGGGATTGAACTATCAGGACAGTTGTCCACATATTTATTGTTTCTTAATAGTGGCTTAACAACGTAATGCTTGTTTTTCCACAACCCTTGTTGCTTCTCTCATGTTTCCAACACAGACAATTGACAGAGGAATATCAGATAGCTCCAAAGATTATTATTTTTTCATTTGTCCTTCCTTCCCTCAGATGACTGAGAAGAGACGGTTCTGCCAGATGAACCATCTTCCTGGGGGCTTTCTCAAGGCAGTTACCATCAGTTTCATAAACCAGGGGACATGGAATAAATAGTCAGGGTTTATTCACTCCAGAAAGTAAATTCCAAGACTTGAGTCATGTTCACATAAAGCCAAAGAACATGTGATATGAAAGTTCTGCTTTTGGAATGACTGACAGCCTTAATTTTTTTTCTACAGCAAAAGCAAAAGGGGCTTGGGGTGGTGATTTGGGTCTGTGGTTTGGAGCTGAGGATTAGAACCCACGTCTCCTTGCACTTCACCCCTGATCCAAATGGATGCATGTGCTCCATTTCTTTATTAGTATTTTTACATTTATATCCCATTCATTATTGCATCTATATTCAAGAAACTCAAGGTGGTGCACACAATTTCCCCTTTCACATTTTATCCCTACAATGTCTTATTGTGTGAGGTAGGTTAGGCAGAGAGGCAGTTGCTGGCCCACAGTCTCCCAGTGAGCTTCATGGCCGAGTGGGGATTTGAACCCTGCTCTCCAAGATCCTAGTCTAATGCTGAAACCATTACAGCAGACTGGTTCCCTACAGCAGCTTCTCCTAGTTGAAAAAGACACCAGGAGTTCTAACAACAGAAACAAAACATCACATCACATGCAGTCCTAGAATAGTGAAATGTCTGAACCCACATACATATTCACCTTGTTGGGTCTCAACATACACCACCGAGAGGAATGGAACCTTTTGCATGGAGTCAAGACATGTGTTCAATGTGTGTATATGTTATGCCTGATAAATAACATGTCACACCAAGAAGTAGAAAAAGATTGCTTTGTTACCCAGAAATGGGAGAGTCAGATTATGTGGGTGCTACTTTGGATAGCAAAGTTGAATATGGGCAGCAAATAATCATTCAGTACATAGTCAAACCTTAATCCTATAGAGGAAAAGAGACTCTCGCTTCCCAGAAACTTAGGGTGAGCAGAGTGATGTGCCACAGAACACACACTAAAAGAAACAAAACAGGGGAGAGGAGGGGTATACTTGATCTTGGAGCAAGCAGAACACAAAGTCAGGGATTTGAGATTTGTGGCTTCTGCAAGAATTAAGCTCTCCCCTTCAAAATCCTATGTCAGTCAGGCAACAGAATCTCTCACTCATTCTATTGGTCATGGTCCAGTGAAGTGTATGGTTTATCCTTGAGATCTTTGAGGAGAAAGGGGAGTCCCGTTGGAGCTGTGAGCTAACCATTGCAAACCTAGGGTTTAAGCATACTTTGACTCTAACTTCATGCTTAACGAGTGAACAACACATCTCCAAATCCTCTGAACTGTTGTTTGTTACTTCTGGTTTATTATGGTGATTTGGGAGATCAGTTTTCAAATAAAGAAGACATAACCTTAATTTAGGGAAAGGTATATGTTATGTACTGAGTTGGATCTATTTCAGTGGTGATGAAGGTGGGTTTTTCCCACCTTTGTCGCCACTGGAATACACACACACACACACACACACACACACACTTCAGTATATTTTATATTAAATTCATGCCAGCTGTTCTAATGCCATGATCCATAGAAATAAGCCATGAAAAAAGTCCAGACTAGGAACTATTGTTACAACAGGTAATCAGAATTCAAATCTCATCTGTATTTTAACAGATGGAGGGAGGGGACTCTATTACAGTCATTACATTTTCCTTTTTTTAAAAAAGAACACCTCCTAGTTTTAAAACTTGCAAATTTATTTATGTATTCAGGGATTTCTACACTGCCCTTTAGTAAACAGTTACAAGGTGGTTTACAAATTAAAAACTTTGTAAATATATAAACGTTACTAGCTGCTCTGCTTCCACTTCAAAGTGATTCTATTCAACAAGGAATAGACAGCATCTTTTTAGAAACACAGAAGAGGTATTTGGGGTTCTCATTCCTAATCAGGTGGGCATTGTCCTGACTGTTGTTAATAGAAGTGAAAATCAGTGCCAAATATTGAGTCATCCCTCAGTATTCAGTGATTGTCTTAACATCTAAATGTCTTGAAACTCATTGATATCCATAGGAGCCAACTCTGACCCTTGCAATTAAATATTTGAGGGGGCTGGGCCCCCACAAAGTTGATGGGCATCGCCATTCAAATGATGTCTGTGTACATGTCATGTGATTGATTATGTGGGGCAGGGCTTACCTGGGCCCCTGCAATATTTCATTGAAGTTGACACCCCTGTTGATATCATAAGCCTAATCAATGTTTATTTGGCTGTGGGTCAGCCAACTCCCTTTTATCACCGGAGCATTTTTTTTAAAAAAAAAATCCAGCCAAGTTCAACTAAACATTCTGCTGACATACATTCCCACAGTAAAAACTTCCTACAACTGTCAGTTCTCAAATGCTGGCTCAAAGCCTCCACCTGAGTTTGCAATGAAAAGCCTCAGTAATTTAAATAAATTAACAGGCTTCAACATTGACACATCATCATTTATCAAAAAAAGAGGGTTGCAGCAACCAAACACTTATCAAGGTTAAAAATGCCCAGTTATCTCATTATAAGTTATAAACCTGAATACTAATAGATTAAATTAGCATATCAAGTACACTCATTTTCCCCAACAAATTTTCATTCTTGTCAAGATTCAAAGAGCGACCATTAAAAAAAAAAGCTTTCTGTATACAGAAAAACATTTTTCACCCATCAGAGAATCAACAGTGTTTTCCTTCTGGTCAATGTTAATAAAGCAAAACTCTCCCTCATATTAGTGCACTTTTGGGGTGGGGGGGTGGGGTCCTCTTCCCCCATCACCTCAAGTTGGTTTTTTCCAGCTTTAGTTCCGACTCCTCTGTGAGCTGAGAGCCAATTCAAAGTGGAAAGCATTATTTTTAGATTCAGTTTCTTTTCCCAGGGAAATATAACACCAGACACAAAGAAAGCTTTGTTAGCCTTGCTACGTTGTTCTTTTAGGCAAATAGAGAGACAGCCTTGTGAAAAACCGGCATCTGTAATTCAGACTGAAACAGTATGCCATTCCCTTTCTGAAGAGGAGCAGGTGATATGGTCCAGCTGGAGGCAGCTTCTATTGCTGAAAGCCAAGCTGCTAATGATCTGACCTGCAACTGTAAATGGCACATGCTTAAGGTTCAGACGCTGCACAGAGTGCTCTGCTGCTTTTTTTGCATTCCAGTACCATTTGTGAAGAAGAGGTCTCTGATTAAAAAACACAGCAATCTTCTGTGCAGCTGTTTCCTTAATCAGGGCTGATCCACAGCATGCTTCAGGAAGCCGACCCAGACATATAATTTAGTGATTTTTCATTTAAACTTTTAAAATATGTGTTTTATTGCTAATTCTTTAATGTGTGTTTTTTAAAACAGTTTTGTAGATTTTAGCTGTGTTTTATCAAAACGTTTTACTATGTATGGTAGTGGTTTGTAAGTCTGGCAGATAAGTGAGACCTTTTTTAGTACAGCATACTCTCTTCACTGTGAGGGATGCCTTACGATTTCATTGTCTGCATTTTTAACAAACAAACCTCATTCACACCTTCCCAGTCTAATATATGAATTGAAATGAAGGTAACCTTTGGTTTCATACTTCCCCAATTTTTGTGATACAGTTCTTGGCTCGACAAACACCAAAATGTGTTTTAAAATATGTGTTTTAGGTTAAAAGGCATACTAAATGCATGGATGTACAAAATCATGCTGTTTAAATAACTAATTCAGATTGATGTGGAAATAGGACACACGCGTGAACACAAAATAAGCTAACATAGACTGGAAATAGACTAATCTATCCATTCCTACTATTATGTTCAGACTGAAATTCAAGAACAGTGTCTGACTTGAGCCTTTTTTTTTTTTTACTTTTGGTCTGCCAATTTACATTGATTATGATGCTGTCCATGTCCTTAACATTTTGTGTCCCCCCTCACCCACCCGCCTTCATTTATAGTTGCTGTTATGATATCCACTATGGACATTTCCTGGTTTAGGTCAAGCAGTCTCTTTTCTTCTTATGAGTTCAAACAACCATATATGCCAGGCAACTAGAATATCAGCACAAACGCATCACCTTACATGAACTCCATTTCTAAAACAACCTTTTCAAATCTGAGTCTAAGCAGATTATAAGCGAGGGTATTTTTCTGTCTCAAGTCTATGAAGCAGACTTCATCTGGCAAATGCACTACAGCCACACTCCTTTGACACCGTTTCCAGTGCTGCAATATCTACTTCAAACAGTATAACTTTCCTCATTATGCCAGAAGCCACTTACATCTTCTTTTCGCTTTGTGGAAAACTCACTTATTGCCCTTTATGACTGCACTCATCCTTGTACTGTTGCCGAAGCAGAGGCAGGCAGCATTTGTATTCATTAACTTGAACCCACACAAAATAACAACCTTTAAAGAGACTGGCTGGAGAAAAACAAATAACAAAGGAGGCTTAAGCAGGCACTACAGTAACTGAAAGGTGGTAGTGGTGAGGGGCTGGAATGAGCAGAACAATTCAGAGTCATTGCTTTATAGTAAGAAGACAGAAGAGAGAACAGAAATTTTATTAAACCGAAGATTGGGTGGCAGGCAGGGAGAGGGGTGGGAAGAGAAGAATTGACACAAATAAAATAGTCCCAGTGCAATCATTCTGTTAATATTTAGTTCAATAGTAATATTTCATAAATACAGATGTGGATTCAGGGCACTATGACTGGTTCCCCAGCACAGGGTGCCACACTAAGGAGGCGGCTTCCTGCCTCTTTCCAAAAGCCTAGTAAGCACCTGCTCAGCTTTGGGAAGCAGATTTGAGGGCTCTAGGACCCTGCCAGAGCCCTCACACATCCTTCTCGAAGCCCAGCACCTTGCTTACCCAGCTTTGGGAAGGCAGGGGTTGGGGCATTAAATTTTGGTCTCGCACAGGGTGCCAAGTCTGCCCAAGTCTGCCTCTGTATAATTATGAGTAACATATGCAGTAACATATAAAAGTGTGGCACTTACTGTAACAACTTCATGTTGAGTACCACCCCCCTCTCAAAAATAGCACTGAACAATGGAAAATATCAACCCAAGAACTCTATCTAAGTATTTAACTAGTCATTTCTCCACCCATCTGCAAACAAAGAGACTTCAAACTCCTCACCTTATTCCCACTATCAGCATGTCAAAATCTGTTCTGTCTTGCTTCCTCTGCAACTCTTTATTTTTAAACCTAGTCCTGTCCACAAAATATGCCACTTCTGTATAATGTGTAGCACCCAGGTCACTGTGTGATCCAACACTGGTAATAGAAAATTGGGAGTGGTTACTGCAACTATCAGACCATATTCTGAGCGTTTTATTTTCCATACTTCCCCATCTATTGAATAATTTCACTTCCCCCAGAGGATATTTAAGAAAATGCCTCCTGCTTCTGCTTTGCTTCTCCATGCTCTCAGATCCATCGAGAGAGTGTGCAATGTATTGGATATACTTTCTTTTTCCAAACAACCTCCGTGCTTGTGGAGATGCTTTTTTTCCATCTGAAAAAGCAGTTTCACAAACTTATACACATCATAGCAGTGGGCTAACACAAATGTATGCAGATCGTTCCTGGTTAAACCAAAATGTCAATCCCAGTTTTACAGCTTCCTTTGATGTGTGAAAACGTGTGCAATTTGAGAAGGGGACAACCACAAAACTGAATCTGCAAGCACAGTCAGGGCCAGCCACAGTTTCAAAAATACTGTATTGCTGTTCCAATGCTCATGCAGCACATAAGTCTTTGCTCACATCCCCACAGCCAGCTCTGTTCAAGCTTAATGATTTTAAATGAGAGTAATGCAGCATTGACAGACATTCACACTTGGATGCACATTCAGGTGTGCCTTCAGATTCTGTTTCTCCTGTTCCTTGCTTAACTCATGCAAGGTTTGTGCATTCGGCCAAGCATTGTGTTTCTTCCCCCCACGGAAAATAAATCTGATAGAATTGGACATTGTGAAGTTTCAGCACTAGAAGACCTACAATATCTACATTGTAATTAAACCTGTTCAATTACTACTCTTTGCCAGGTTTACAGCCTGTATTAATTTAAGGGAAAATGTCATGAAAATGATATACAGGTGGCATTATAGCCCAGTCAAGCTATCTAAAATGTTTAAGAATCAGTCACCCTTATGTTGGAAATGTAAAAGTGGTTTGGGAACGTACTTCCACATGTGGTGGGAATGTGATATAGTCAAGGAATACTGGGGGAAGGTCCATAATGAATTAAAAAAACTTTTGAAAATCTCCATTAAGAAAAAGCCAGAAACATTCCTTCTGGGAATACTGCCACCAGAAATTAAGAAAGAGAAAAGATCATTAACAATGTACGCCCTCACAGCGGCCAGAATTGGAAGGGTGAGAGGAACCCTACAATATATGATTGGCAAGCTCTAATGATGGAATATATGCAGCTAGCAGTAATGACGGGAAGAATGAGAGGTCACTTCAATCAAAAGGCACAAAAAGAATGGGAAGTTTTTATAGATTATTTAAACCAGCACAGTAACATCAAAATTTCTTGGTAATAGGAAGGTGACTCTTGTGTATGAATTGAATATCAATATACCATTAGAAAGAAACATAAGACTAAATTGGATGTAACAAGACCTGTGTGGGAAAAAGAAGGGTTAAGATAAGGGAACAAAGAGTACAAACGGAAGTCAAATTTATTTATTTGTATATTAATGTTGTAAGTTGTAAGTTCAATGTAGTTTTTTTTTTCTTTTTTCTTTCCCTTCCCTTCTCCCTCCTTTCTCCCCCCTACTCCCTCTCTCTTCTCTTCTTTTCTTTTGGCTCCTTTCTAGGACTATTCTTTTTTTTCTCCTAGTATTGTTAATTGTGTATGGGCTGTATGTAGAAGTGTGTGTGTTTTTGTGTTGTGAAATCGTCATGTGTTTTATTGAGTCATGTATATGATGTGTAGTGATTTTGTTGTTTAATAAAAAAAAATCATCAAGTTCAATCCTTCTCCACTCCTCTTCAGGTAATGAAATATTGACAGATAAAGGTTAATGTGGGTTGTATCTAATGCTAGTCTTACTCAGAGTAGATCCATTGAAAATGATGGATATGGCCAACTTCAGTACATTGATTTAAATGGATCTACTTTGAGTAAGAGTAACATTGAGTACGGCCCTATGCTAAGAACGGTCAACCTTCAAGGTGTTGTGCCGGGTAGTAACCAGCCAATATTGTAGGCAGTGTGTTCCCTGAGTTGTGAAGCATTCCAAGGCATGACCTCACCCACCTAGTGAGCCAGTAGCTCTGCCAAAGCTGGAAGGACAACAAAGTTTTCAAGACTGGCTAGGAATTTGTCCTGAAAATAACTCTGTCAGTCATGGTTGCCTAGGGCCCAGTACTAAACACAGGCACAGTCTGCTACATGCAGAAGTAAGCATTAAAACAGTCTCTGATGCTTAATGGATCTGGATTTCATGTTGATATAGTCAGAGGGAACACGAAAGACTAGGCCATAATAAAGAGGGCTGAGCACATCTTCCCCCAACCCAATGTGGGAGCCCAGATCAGCTCCAGCTCACTCAGGCCAACCAGTCTGGAGTCAATTCAGGGACAGTGCTAATGGTTATTTAGGGTTTTTAACGCCTAACAAAGCATGTGGTTGGAATGGGGTGGGTAAAGAAGGAGATGTTTCATCTCCCACCTACCCCACCCCACCTCACCCCACCAACTGAGAGCAGAAGGGTTCGAACCTGCTGGGTGCTGCTTCCCAGGGAGCACCCTGAAGCCCACAGGACTGAATCTTCTGCTTGCTAGAGTCTGCTTCCCAAAGCTTTCCCTGTGGAGAAGACACTTGTGAATTCTGCAGCCAGCAAGATTAAATCATCTGCTCATCTGGAGAGGATTCAGTCCTAATGGGATCTGCTGGATCCAATCCTGCTGTGTGCTGTTTCACAAGCACCTGCAGGATTCCTATAGGATTCAGTCCTGTTGCCACCTGCTTCCCCAATACTTCCCTGAAGCGAACAGAGTGGCAAAGCAGTCAACTGCATTCTTCCCTTCTGATACTCTACCCTCTGACAGTCCTAGCTTGCTCCAGGTGGCCTGACCCAATCCAGACTTGATCAGAGTTGGCCCAAACCCAAATCCTCCCCCTAATTGGTCTTATCAGTCTGTGCTTTGGGCAAATCTGGTGTACAGCCCTAGTAATACTTTTGTTCATCTTTAAAATGCCACAAGATTTCTTGTTATTTTTGAAGCAAGAGACTAACACAGCTGCCTCAGGATATTGCCACAAATCTAAGTGTCTCTGGTAATTGCCCAGAACTGCTACATACAATCCCTTTGGTATGATAAAGCTTACATTACCTGATTTTGTTGTTTTTTTTAGTCCTGCCTGCCTGCCTGCCTGCCAGGCACAAAGACAGCCTGATCCATTAATTTGGCAAATAAGTCTCCTTAGAAAACCAAGGGTGTCTTCCAGGTTTGTGCTACTTTTTAGGTCAATGAATACCAAACATTTGTCTGGGGGTATGGTGGGAGAATGAATAATTGACTATAGTGTTTTCTTTTTCAAATGCATTTTCATCCAAAAGGTATAAAAATGGCATTTCCCCCATAATTTTTCTTGCTTGGTTACACTTGAAGGGTTCTGCCTTAAATTTGCTTTATGTGTAATCTCCTTATCACAGTTTGATTGAGCGAGTGGTGCCATGTGGCTGTCTTGTTCAAATTAAAACATTCCACTGTAGAATTTGCAGACTGGGAAGCTTTCCAGGCACACATGGAATAAAGTACAGTTTGTTTATCACAAGGGACAGGGAAGGCAGAATGAATTGCAGGTATTGCCTTTTTCAAAGTGTATGTCAAAGTACACGGCGACAGCGAGACCCAAAATTAAAGTTTCTCTTCATTACCTCATTTCAACCGTTTTAAAAAACTCTTCTGATTTTTGTCCACTTTAAAGAAAATATTGCTTAAGGCTACAATCCTATAAACACTTACCTGGGAAAAAACCCTACTTAATTCAATTGGATTTACTTTCGTAGATGTGTAGGGTGGCACTACAAAATCGAAAATTCTTTCTAGTAGCACCTTAGAGACCAACTGAGTTTGTTCCTGGTATGAGCTTTCGTGTGCATGCACACTTCTTCAGATACACTGAAACAGAAGTCACCAGATCCTTAAATATAGTGAGGGAGTGGGGAGGGGTATTGCTCAGAAGGGTGGTGGGAATGGGTGATCAGCTGATAGGTGTGGAAAACCTGTTGATGACTCTTAACGGCTGTAATTAGTCTTGCAGGGAAAGGCAAGTGGTGAGATGGCTAAAGATAGCTTTGTTATGTATAATGAGATAAGAATCCAATGTCTTTGTTCAGACCAGGTTTCTCCGTGGTTTTAAGTTTGGTGATTAGTTGTAATTCAGCCACTTCTCTTTAGGGTGGCACTGTATGTTATCCATAGGCACATAGGAAATTGCCTTATACTGAGACAGACCATTGCACATCTTGCTCAGTATTGTCTACCCTGAAAAGCATTGGCTTTCCAGAGTTTCAGAGTCTGTCCTAGCCCTGTTTGAAGATGCTAAGGACCACATTCTGTGCACCTTCCTCCACCTTGGACTGCCCCCCCCCCGGCTCCTACCTTGCGGGTGATGTCACACCCCATAATCACTGGTCCCCTCTCCTGGGTTACTTCCTTGTCACCTGCCTCCTCCACACACTCTTCAGAGCCCTGCCAATCCCTGACATGATATCACTACCGCTGGGAATGTTTCCAGAAGAATAGGATGAGACTTAACTTTGACTATATTAAGGAGGAGGAAGAGCAGAGTCAGGAGACAAGGAAATCTGCTTGGCTCCACCTTCATTGTCTTTGACACACTACTTTCTTAGACTTGTTCACTTTACAGTGAGGAGGACGAATCCCTAGAGAAACTAGAGCTCTAAGACCTTATATTAGCACTGCCCAGCAGGCCGTTGGATGACCACTGTGCTGTTATATTCCTTTTAATGTTTTGGTGGAGTTGACCACTTCAGAACTTGGTTTTGTAAGAACGTTGTGGCTTTGATGGTGTTTTAAGCAGGTTGCTGTGAAGTTGTGTTGGGTCCCAAAGCTATGAATGAATACAGTGTCAGACTTTGGACTTTCAGTTTCAGCAGTGTGCTGTGCAGTGCCAAAATTCAGTGCCCCCCACCTCTCAGCTTCCATTGTTTGCCATTATTGTGGCCCCCTGCGGTGCCCTCCCAACATGGCGCCCGGTGTGGGTGAACAGGTCATGGTCCCCTAAATCCAAGGGAAGGGATAGATAGATAGAATCTTTCTATTAGCCTTGGTACACAAGAGTTCAAGCTGCCAGGTGGTAAGACTGCTTTGCTTTTATCAGTAGCATCATAATGAGAATCAGGCAACAGTAGCTTTTTGCATCGTCCTGCATATACATTGATATGGACATCTTCCCTAATGACTTTTGTCCTGCCGCGTAGATAGATATAAACGGAGCTGTTAAAGATGCAGTAGATGTGCCATGAAAAAATATGACCACCCTGAGCATGGCAGCAAGTACAGAGAGCCATGAAAAGGTGGCATTGTCAGCATAACTATCAGGGTTTAAAATGAGCTTAGAGCCTACCCATTCTGAAACACTTGCTTTGTGTAATGTTAAATAGATTTACAGTTGGGGTTAGCATCCCAATCTAAGGCAATTCTTAAAAAATCAGAAAAGTTACATATCAAAGATCTCTACCACTATACACATTTCCCCCTGGCTGTGTTACCTTTAATTGCTTCCCTATGTGCAGCGGTAAGTACAGAAATGGGTTCCTACTCTATTTTCCCCCATCACTACACCTTCCATTACAGCAGGGCAGTTAGTTGTTGGGCACAGTTTGCATTATTGGCTGAACCCAGAAAATATAGTTTTTCAAACAGGGGAAAGCACAGCTGTGTATATTTTAGCTGAGCAATGTCATATTTCCCCCCCCCTTCATTTCAGCAGGGAGTGTTGAAAGACACCAATGACAAAAAGGAGTAGTGTTGACAAAGTCTGTAGCACCACACGTAGCTCTTCTTGAAGCAAAGTACAATGCATTATCCTTCTTAAAGTGAGACATGATCATTTATCCTGCTTGGAGCATATATATCCATGGTTATCTTTAACAATAGCATACCTTAGTGTGAATAAACCTGGCTGAAGATACTACTGCAAAATGCATAAGGCTAGAAACTATATATATAAAAATATTGCCAATATTTCATCAATGTTGTGTTTTGTCTTGAAAGTAGGATAGACATAATAATTTGGTGTGATGTTGACATCTCAGTGGCTGAAACTCTAGTGCCATTGTAGACCTGAGATTTGAATTAAGCCTAACAACAACAACAACAACAACAACAACAACAACAACTTATTTATACCCTGCCCATCTGGCTGGGTTTCCCTTGCCACTCTGGGCAGCTCCCCCCAAAATATTCAAAACAGGATAAAATATCAAAAATTAAAACTTCCCTAAACAGGGCTGCCTTCAGGTGTCTTCTAAAAGTCAGATAGTTGTTTATTTCCTTGACATTTGATGGGAGGGCATACCACATCAATTCTAAGTCCAGTTTGCAGCACCAGACATTCATCTATTGAAGTGTTAGTGTTTCAGAAAGCAGCTATAACGAGTCAAGCTTCTTTGATGACTATAAGTTTCAATTGTAATTGAAAGAGAGCCAGTGTGGTGTAGTGGTTAAGAGCGGTAGACTCGTAATCTGGTGAACTGGGTTCGCGTCTCCGCTCCTCCATATGCAGCTGCTGGGTGACCTTGGGCTAGTCACACTTCTCTGAAGTCTCTCAGCCCCACTTACCTCACAGAGTGTTTATTGTGGGGGAGGAAGGTAAAGGAGAATGTTAGCCGCTTTGAGACTCCTTCGGGTAGTGATAAAGCGGGATATCAAATCCAAACTCTTCTTCTTCTTCTTCTTCTTCTTCTTCTTCAAAAGATACAAATAAAAGGCTGCATGGTTAGTAAGTAAGGGCACTTTGTTACCAAGGCAGGTTAATGGGGGCATTATTTGTTTCTCAATATACAGTTGCTAATTTTATCTGAAACTTTGCCATTTTTCTGTTTAGTGTGTTATTGAGGTCAAACACTCTGGATGTGTAAACATTATAATTACCTATTTTGCCTTGATTTTGATTTTATTAGAAATATCAGTCTCCAAGGAACTGTAAATGTCAGTAGTCAGTGATGCTTAACTGTAGTGGATCTCCTGGGATTAAAGCAGGCAGATGCCATTGAAAACGTATGCCATTAATCAAGAGAAAATAATTCTGCTGCTAAAGATGTAGCCACTTAAATCCCACATGACTTTGCTGGAGAAACTACACAAATGCTAGTTTTCTGGAGGAAAACATTGACTTAGTTGATTCTTCCCTGTTGCTACATCGCATTAAGCCATAAGTGTTTGTCCAGTGGCTGCTTTGATAGCTATTGTCATGTAAATGGTGCATGTGTTATGTACACAGGTGTTTGTTGTGTGTTCTTGTGGTGTAGTGGGTAGAGTGTTGGACCTCAGAGACCAGGGTTCAAATCTTTACTCATTGAGTGACCTTGGACAGTCACTGTTTCTTAACCTAACTTCTCTCACTGAGTTCATGTTAGGAGAAAATGAGGAGAGGAAGAATCATTATGCTACCTTGAGCTTCTTGTAGGAAAGGTAGGATCTAAATAAGTAAGTAAGTAAATAAAGCAGTGATTTTCCAAAGAAAAAGGAAACTTGAATGGCAAACCTAAAAAACCTATTAGAGAGCAAATCCTGTTGAATGTATAATCACAGTAATGTTGGGTTGTAAGGAATCCCAAGGGTCATACCTCCATTCAGAGAGATTCTGCCAACTTCTGTGGTAGTCCAGTCCATGGCCAAACAGCTCTTACCACCAGAAACTTTTTTTTCAGAATCTCCTTTCTTGTCATTTGAATCAATTCAAATTGGGTCCTACCCTCTGGAGCAACAGAAAATAAGCTTGATCCATTTTCCATATGACAGCCCTCCAGATATTTGAAGATGACCATCATCGCATCTCCCAAGTCTGCTTTCCCCCCAGCTAAACATACCCAGCTCTCTCAACCATTCCTCATAAGGCTTGGTTTCCAGACCCTTTATCATCTTGGTCACTCTCCTCCACGCATGTTCCAGCTTGTCAATAGCCTTCTTAAACTGTGGTGCCCAGAACTGGACACAGGACTCCAGGTGGGGTCTGACAAGCATTGTGGAATTTACTTCAGAATATGGACAATATCCTGGAAGAAGTGTTATAAGATAAGTTGAAATCCTGAAGGTTCGCTGCAGGTTTTTCACAGCACTCCCACTAAGAAAAAGATATGGAAGAGTTGCATAAATGATGGTGGGATAATCTAATCAAAATTATTTGTTTTCATTGCTCAGGGTCCATATAATGGAAATGTGTTTGCACAAAAATAGCTCCTCTAAATCTTTGACAACTAGCTGCCAAGACAAGGATTTTACTTTGAACCATTTTTTCAGTACAATTAACCTTGTAAAAAAAAAAAAGAGTTAAGTGCCCCTAGAACAGCAATAACCAAACTGAATAGCACTCCTCACCAGGAAAAACCCAAATAATTTTGGCCATTGTCTTATAAAAAGAAATCCTTTGCCATTAAACATTAGAAGAGCCCTGCTATATTCACACAGTGTTTTCCACCAGAGAAAGGGAAACATTTTTACCTGAAGTGCCACATTTTCTTCTGGGCAACCTTCCAGGAGCCACGTGTCAATTTGGGGTAAGGCCAGAGGCAAAAGTGGGTTAGGCAATTTTTTTTATTTTTTACATTTTATTTAATGGAGTAGCTTCTTCACATTCACACATGCTTCTTTATGCTAAAAAAATAATAATTCATCAGCGTTGGAAGGCACATTCCAAAATCACGAAAGGAGGTATCAAGGCATGGTTAAGTAAGAGGTATTCCTCCAAAGGATGTGGATCTCGGGAGTCTTGAGGGCAGACAGATGGGCCTGGAGCGTTCCCCCCTTCCTGTAGCAGAGGTTTGGGTGTGTGCTATCTTGCTAACATTCAGGTTGAGTAAATAAGAATTATGACCGCCATCCTGGAACACAACACCACGAGACTAAGGAGGCTGGAGAGGATGTCTGGCGTCATGATAAAAGGACATGGAGAACTGTCAGTGAAAAAGCATGCGCACAGCATGTCCTGACTGGGTGGTTGCTGCAAGGGAAAGCTTCGATTAAGTCGTTTCCATTTGGCACAAACCCACAGGAAATAATGACAGCAAGTTCTTGTCAAAAAGACCACAAGGTGAAGGACCTGTAGCCACGGCAAGAACAAGATTCTCTTTTCACCTTAAAGAAAGAGGAATTGGTATTGAATCAGGTTAGACAAAAGGAGATACTTCTTCACATAGCACACTATGTAATTTGTTTCTGAATATGTTTTGGTGGCCATAAACTTGGAAGGCTTTAAAAAGGGGCTTTGAAGAAGAAGAAGAGAAGAGTTTGGATTTGATATCCCGCTTTATCACTACCCGAAGGAGTCTCAAAGCGGCTAACATTCTCCTTTCCCTTCCTCCCCCACAACAAACACTCTGTGAGGTGAGTGGGGCTGAGAGACTTTCAAAGAAGTGTGACTAGCCCAAGGTCACCCAGCAGCTGCATGTGGAGGAGCGGAGACGCGAACCCGGTTCACCAGATTACGAGTCCACCGCTCTTAACCACTACACCACACTGGCTCTCAAATTCATGGAAGATGGTCGATTCTTCACAGAGGATGGATTTGTAGCATTTGAATGCAAAGACTCTCAGAAATATAAAATCTCAACAAGGCTTGGGGAAGAAAGGGGGTTTATTTGTATCTTATTCTGAAGAACAACATACAAATTTGTAAGATAGGAAGACCGACAGGTCTGTGCTCAGCTCTGCTGCTTTTAATTTGTGTTTGCCTTTAACATGTTCTTAACTTGTGATTTTATTGTTCATTTTATTGTTTTGTTTTTATATTGTTGTAAGCCTCTGTGATATATATATTTTTCTGATACAGTGGTATATAAATATTTTTTAGAAATAAATAAATAAAACTGATGCATTGCAGTTATTATATAAAGGGAAAGAAGGGAAGTGGACCTCAGGGAGAAATAAGGAAGAGAGAGACGGATATGGATGCACTTTTGCAAAAATGAATGCTGCACAAGCACACAGTTCACACATGGCAATGAGGAAAATAAAACAGAATCAATACATTTTACTGGAAATGATGTCCCAGGAAAAGCCTGTATGGCTCAGAAAAATAGACGCTAAACTACTTCTGAAAACAACAGCTGCTTTTAGTGTTTCCTCTTGCTTATGAGGCTTGAAATGTTCTTAATGATTATGCTACCTGGAAAGGTTTGCTAGTCCATTCAGGAAATGAGAAGACAAGATCTTCTAAGAGATTAAAAGCCAGGTATTGAATTATGGAGGTTTGGCTACCACACTTGACTACCATCGCAAATTGGAATGGGCCTGGGTTTTCTAAGATCCACCCCCCCTTGGGAAAAAATTGAAGCGTTCCCCAAATATGCTGTACTAAATACAATATAGTCAGATTTGCATTGTTTGCAGTCAATGGCCATTACAATATAAATCACAAAAACAAGCATTAGGAATACAGGAAGTTGCCTTATTGGTCCACCTAGCTCAATATTACACTGACTGGCAGTGGCTCACCAACATTTCAGACCAGGACACTTGTCCAACCAGAATTTGAACCTGGGACTTTCTGCATGCAAAAAAAGATACACTACCATTGAGACGTGGGTGGTGCTGTGGGTTAAACCACTGAGCCTAGGGCTTGCCGATCAGAAGGTTGGTGGTTCGAATCCCTGCGACGGGGTGAGCTCCTGTTGCTCGGTCCCAGCTCCTGCCCACCTATCAGTTCGAAAGCATGTCAAAGTGCTAGTAGATAAATAGGTACCGCTCCAGTGGGAAGGTAAACGGCGTTTCCGTGCGCTGCTCTGGTTCACCTCGGCCAGTAAAGCGAGATGAGCACTGCAACCCCAGAGTCAGACATGACTGGACCTAATGGTCAGGAGTCCCTTTACCTTTATTTTAAATGATGAGGCTAATCTTCTTAGTAATTTTTATTGAAAAATTGATGTGCTCTTGCTAAAACATCACCACCAGAAATTTGAATATATTTCTCAATCATTATTTGATAATAAAATGTAGGAAAAGTAAACAGCCCCTGTAAAAGCAGCTAGAAATTTAAAGAAAAATAATAATCAGATAAGCACACTAAGGGTTTTTGGCCCAAAGAAGTATGTACAATAACCTATTAAGGAAGAAAAAGAGAGGATTGTACCAATAAATTATGGAGAGATGTTTTAGTTAATGAAAATTAAAAAATAATTCCAGGACAATTAACATTGGCAAATTCCAATGTTAAATGCCAGGACCAGCCCATTCATGAGACAAGGTGAGGCAACAGCCTCAGGCAGCAAAGTCCACAGGGGCAGACAATACTGATGTAGATCTTTATCCGCCCCCCTTGTTTCTGATGCAGTGTTTCACTCACCCTTGCTTTCCTGACAGAGATGGTGGTGCCATTTTGTGGTTTGACTCGGGTGACAAAATTTCTTGGGCTGCCCCTGTTGAAGGAATGTTTTCAAATCTATTCAGTGTTACTATGCAGAAGGTCCAAGCAGTGCCTGTTGTGTTACATAGAGTAGTAAAGGGGGCAACTTTTGACTAGGAGCCAACTCCTAGGGGCCATGGGGGCTTCGGCCCCCAAATAAAATAGTTGAGGGGGCCGGGCCTCCACAAAGTTGATGGGCATTCCCATTCAAATAGTGTGTGTGTGAGCACTGCATCATGTGATCGGTTATGTGGGGCGGGGCTTACCTGGGCCCCCACAATATTTTATTCAAGTTGGCACCCCTGACTTTTGATATGTTACCAGAATTAGCCACCTGCTACTGAAACAGAAGTAAAATTCCTTATGAAGATTCTTTCCCCAGGGGAATGCAATGCAGGAATCTCAACTTAAGCATCCATGACAGATGGCCATCCAACCTCTGCTTAAAAATGACAGCAGACCATATGACAGCAGGCTATCCCCAGTTTTGATTTAGAATTACGTCCAATTAACCAATCTATTTCTCCCCACAACATTTCCTGAAGAATAAACAAATTCATTCTTAGTCTACTATGATGAAATCACACAATCAATATAATAACGAATGATTCTTAGCTTATTACAACACATATGTGTATGAATATTCGTGTGGATTTGCATAACTGCTTGAAGTTGTAATGCCACTACTTTATTTTCTTCTTTTGCTGCAAAGGGTACCTTGAAGGCTCGCTACTTATACATAATCTTAAATCCAATTTCCTCAATTTATCCAAACTCTCTTTTGAGCTGAGGTTTATGGCAATTTCATTGAACAAACCTACAGAAATCGTGTAAATTTTCCCATACTAGTATTTTAATAATAAGCCCAGTTCTTATGTAACGGAATAATCCAGAACCATATACTGTATTTAAAACAAAATGACTATTTCATTTAAATGATCTCTGGCTTTGTTTGCATCAGCCGAGGTGTGTGCAGAAAGTGGAAAAAGAACGTAGCTATGCAAAACATTTAGTCAGATTCAATTGACTAATTGAAGTCAGCAGGTCAGTTGGAATCTGACAACTGGCACAAATGTTGTATGTCTAAAAATCATCTGTGGAAACTTTCATTTCCACTGAATAGTCAGAATGCATCCTGCTGTTCCTAATATACCTAATTTACTGAGAAGAAATTAGCATAGGGATGCCTCCAGATGGGGTCTTAATACAGCAAACAGATAATTCAGATATCACAAACAAGTACATGGAAGCAGTTTTCCTTCTTAGCACCAGATTTTCCACAAAAAGGGTAACTCCTGATTAAACATAGAAAATTGCAGGCAGGCGTTTTGATGCTGATGACGTCATGTGAAAACTACAAAAAACAATCAACGCAACTTTGCAAACAAAAACAAACAAACCACAACTATGTATATGCAGCACCAATTCCATAATAATCATGTGTCTGGAAGCACTCTGTATCATACCCTCCAGAATTCCTCTGGTGAAAACAGGGGCATCCATGCCACAAGACCTTAGATGCAGATTTTCTACTGTCAGGTTTGTACATATTCCCTTAGAGCCAAACTTAATGTGATTGAATGCTTCTCTATCTCTTTTAAGTTTTTGAATGCTTCTCTATCTCTTTTAAGTTTTTGCAAAGAGTAGCTGCAGGAGGAAAGTTGATATGCTGATTGGGACCACAGTGTGGGAGAGGCGAGGAAGTTTAATCCCTTCCCCTTGTACCATTCCAGTGTGTTGGTGTGTGTGTGTGTGTGTGTGTACTCCAAAGCGTCTATGTATCTTTCTACTAAAAATATGCCTGTAGATCCAAGATGATCTTCCAACTGTTCCTGGACTTCAATTCCCATCAACCCCAGCCAGCATGGTCTATGGACAGGGATGGTGGGAGTTGGAGTTCAGTGACATATGAAGGTTCACAGGTTCCTAATCCCCACTGGAGATGTTGCTAATGGGGCAAAGCAGGACTGGCTGGAGAAACTTCAGAAACCAGGGCAAGGGGAAATAGTTTCACCTGACCCTCGGCAATGTCATATTCTGCATCCTTCCACACGAGACATTTCAAAGGATTCTGGTAAAGGGGAGCTATCACATGGGACATTCTTTAGACACTAGAATGTTCCAAGGTAAAAAGGTAAAGGTAAAGGACCCCTGGATGGTTACGTCCAGTCAAAGGCAACTATAGGGTTGCAGCTCTCATCTTGCATTCGGGCTGAGGGAGACGGCGTTTATCCACAGACAGCTTTCTGGATTATGTGGCCAGCATGACTAAACTGCTTCTGGCACAACGGAACACCATGATGGAAACCAGAGCGCACGGAAATGCCGTTTACCTTCCCACCGCAGCAGTACCTATTTATCTACTTGCATTGACATGCTTTCGAACTGCTAGGTTGGCAGGAGCTGGGACAGAGCTCACACCATCATGTGGATTCGAACCACTAACCTTCCAGTCAGCAAGCCCAAGAGGCTCAGTGGTTTAGACTACAGCGCCACCCGCTTCCCTGTTAATTGCTCAAAGGCACTTTGTTGTTGTCATTGTTTAGTTGTTTAGTCGTGTCCGACTCTTCGTGACCTCATGGACCAGAGCACGTCAGGCACTCCTGTCTTCCACTGCCTCCTGCAGTTTGGTCAAACTCATGTTGGTAGCTTCGAGAACACTGTCCAACCATCTTGTCCTCTGTCGCCCCCTTCTCCTTGTGCCCTCAATCTTTCCCAACATCAGGGTCTTTTCCAGGGAGCCTTCTCTTCTCATGAGGTGGCCAAAGTATTGGAGCCTCAGCTTCAGGATCTGTCCTTCCAGTGAGCACTAAGAGAGCTAAACTTCCCCCCATAAGGTATCCTTAGTAAAAGAGCTAGAACAATTTCCTAA
Organism: Lacerta agilis; assembly: GCF_009819535.1. NCBI lineage: Eukaryota > Metazoa > Chordata > Lepidosauria > Squamata > Lacertidae > Lacerta > Lacerta agilis. Next base: position 37,005,402 of record NC_046321.1, on the reverse strand, counting down.
ACATTTTCTCTTAAGTAAAAGAGGTTGTGCATTGTACCAATGCTCAGTAAAGGATGTCCTACCCTTGACACACACACCCCAATATAAATGCCATCACATGGGAATGCTGTGTTGAGTCAGAGCAAAGACCCAAGTGACAGGGTGGCACTTAAAATGGACCTTGGGATGACACAACAATCTGCTGCTACATTGTGCCAGCATAAAGAGGCTTCCCACACACTTGATCTTGTGCACTCTGGGAGAAAGGCATGAAGATCATGGCCAACCTAAATGTGCATATTTTAATTATTGGGGTTCTTATAGGTTCCTATTCTACTATGCTTGAAAAGACCTCACTATATATTTGAAATATAGAACCGATTGATCCAATTTTTCAGAAAATCCTCCTCCTGTCTAAGGTTAAAAAAATTCCACATTTTAGGGTCATCTGTTTAGTTCAGGTTCATCATCTCTTTTCATCCAAACCCAGTTGCTTTTCGTTTGACATTTAATTTGATTTTCCACACCTTTGACATAAGCTTCAATTCTCATTACCTGGGGTCTTTTTCATTTGTACTTTTGTTTCTGGTGATGAAAAAAGGGACCACCAGGCATTTAAGTAACAGAATGAACATTTGGTATTGGTGGACATGAGTTAAAATTTAGTTTTCTCAGTTGGTTTCCAGGCTCTTCTTTGTAGAATTGTTTTTAAAAGAAACATTATTATATAAACCAAAGGAAGAGAATCACTAACCCGAAAAGGAAGAGAGAGACCAATTTCAGGCTGATATAAATACTCCCACTTGTCACTGAAATGTCTTCCATCTGGATACAACAGCCACCTTCTGCTCCTCATTTTATACTAAGATTTCAAATCAAGCAACAATACAGAGACTATCACATGGCAGTCATCTCATGCATCTACTATAAACTTTTAGTATCAGATTACTCAGTGATCCACAGTACAATTCTATATTTGCCTATTTAGAGGTACCACTGAGTGCAGTAAGGCTTACACCTGGGAAAGTATGTAAATCCCTAATCAATGATGTAAATCCAGTTGAGTTTGCAATTACTGGGTCTTGATTCTGAGAAAATGTGTTAAGACTCTGGGACTAAGGCTGCAGTCCTTTGTATGATTGGTGAAGTTTACTTCCAAGTAAACTCACATAGGACCACACCACATTGTATATTGAGTTGCAAGTGGGGCTTGAAAGAGAATTCTACTTTGGATTTGCTGCTTTTCTACATCAGCTGACAAAGGAGCACAGAAGTAATCAATTGCACTGTCACACCTTTCCCTTGATTAGCCATCTAAGCTATCTAAGATGCTTCCCCACAAAGTGTATTTGAACGTACTTTGGGTGAACCAAAGCTTTATGCCTGATCTTAAGGCAGTCTTGCAATATCTGGCGAATCTTCAATTGCAGCTTCATGGGGATGTTGCTTTACAACTTTCATAGTTGGTGCTTGTATCAAAGGGGAGAGGAGGGGAAGGACAAGAAGCAACACATGGGGGAAAGCTGTAGCTCAGTGGTAGGACACATGCTTTGCATGCAAAATGTCCCAGGTTCAATCCCTAGCATCTCCAGGGAGATCAGGGAAAGATAACTGCCTGAAACCCTGGAAGGCCACTGCCAGTCTTTGTTGACATAACTGGGCTAGATGAACAAATGGGTCTCACTCAGTGTAAGCTGACTTTCTATTTTTTCTGTGACAGAGTTAAAACAGACCATGGCTTGATGGCATGAACACAACTTCCAGGGTGAGGGAGTTTATAATGAGCAAGTGATCCCATTATGTCTGACAATCAATCCATTGATAGTGTCCCAGTTTGCACTGAGGAGGTGTCTTGGGAGATAGGAAGATGTTGTCAATATGGCTAATATTGTGGGGAATGCCCTCCTACCTGATTAGATGTTGCCAACATGCCCCCCCATTGCTTGCCCACAAATATTTACTCCAAAGAAACTTTGTACCCCCTGATAAAATTCCTCAGAGGCTCTGCAACTGGCCTCACCATTCATCAGAGATGATGGAAGTTGTAGTCTAGAAGCACTGGAAGGGCCCCACATCAGCTACTCATGCTGTAACAACTACACCCCACTGGCTCATTCCCTGTTCCTGCTTGTGACCCACTTAGCCACATGTTGATTAGCTTGGGGATGGGAGCCCATGGCATTGTGGTGTGGCCGAATGCGGTAGAAGCCAAAACTTCAAGCTTCCTATCTCTTTAAGAATGCTGTGTCCAAGGAGACCTCTCTCCATAACAGCAAAACAAAGCAGTCATATCAGAAGTAGCCTTTCCCCCCATTATTGTTGTTGTTCAGTCGTTCAGTCGTGTCCGACTCTTCGTGACCCCATGGACCAGAGCACGCCAGGCACGCCTATCCTTCACTGCCTCTCGCAGTTTGGCCAAACTCATGTTAGTAGCTTCGAGAACACTGTCCAACCATCTCATCCTCTGTCCCCCCATTATACTAGGGGATATATCTCTCTTAGTTAATCCAGCTTGGCAGAAAATCAATGCTCCCATTTACACCTCTGGGCTGAGCCACCTTGCTGCATCATTGGCAGATGCTAATGTCTGATTCCTCTGTTGTGATGTCCCAAGAGCTTGGCTCCCCTTCATCCTCTAGCCCTCTGGGGATAAGAGTAGATTCCTCTCAAAGCTTCTGTCCCTCTCTTTTAGGAATTTCTCTGGATGACTCACGCAGTCAGTCTGAAGATCCTTTGAAAGTCAATAATGTGTCCACCCCTTACTCCTATTGCACCTGTGAAAGGTCACAGTAACCACCACTCAAAAGTACACAAAGCACAAGAAACTGTTTGCTCTACCTTCTCAGTTCCTATTGACAATGACTTGGAATTTGCATGAATGTTCATGGGCATTTCTACCAGTAAGCACATCTTTGTTCACTCTTTGGCCACTCTTATTATTTCAATCAATCCCTCCCCCAATAAAACTATCAATGGCTACTAAACCCAATGACTATATTTTCCCTCCATTGTCAGAGGCACTATGCTTACTAGTTGCTGGAAACCACAGGAGAGGAGAACCTTCTTGCATTCAGGTGCTGCTTGTGTGCTTCCCATGGCCATCTGGTTGGCCACTGTGAGAACAGGATGCTGGACCAGACGGATCCAGCAGGCTCTGCTTATGTTCCTTCCCCTAACAGACTGCATTTTGTATTATTTATTTATTTATTTTATTATTAATATACTACCTTATACCTGGAGGTCTCAGGGAAGTTCACAAAAAGATCACAATATATAAAATCAAAACAATAACAATAACCCAATAATACCCCGCCCAAAAAAGAGCCACATTCTTGTGTTGCCACCCTCCGGACCTCTCGAGGAGGAGACACATGAAGAAGGGCCTCAGATGATGGTCTCAGGGTCTGGGTAGGTTATTTTCACTAATATACACATTTGTGTGTGCCATTTTCACCAATACATACATTTTTGTAGGCATTCTTTCACTGGAGAACTTAATGCAACATTCAGAGAAGTGTGACCATCAAAGCAGAGCTGTGTTTTGGTCCTTTTTCTGGAAGAGTGTTTTTGGAAGAATCACTTTCTCCCACATTGCTAGCTAGCACAGACCATGTTTTCCCCATGACTGAAGATGTGATGTTGAAACAAGGGTGACTTCTTCTGCCTTATTCATTTTTGCATTAGCACAAAAGAACTGAAGCAGAAGTGGAGTAGATTCATGTACAGATTGCACCATTGCTAAGACATGCTCTAGCCAGATTGAAACGGGACATTCATGACAGTAGCATCTCGTTCTGACAAAATGTAGAAAGCTCAGCTTTCCTTTGGACCACATCAATGAGGCTGAGAGAGGGGCCTTGTCGTCTGGATAGCTCAGGACCTCCATACACATTGCCCAGGCTTGTGCCCCAGGAAGGTCACAGCGGTTTGACTTCACCCCCAGAAGCATACTCCATTGTCTCTGAAGACAGACAAATGCCATCAATTTACTAAAATGAAAACAAGATGGAGCCCATTCTGAGATGTTTTAAGATTTATTTATGATTTTAGTAGTCTATTTCTGTTGCATTTGCACAAATATAATTTCCACTAGGCAAGGTTTTGAGGTGAACTCACCAAAGCAGTCCCACTTATGTATGTATTCCCTTCCCTTCCAGTGGCTTATAAAAAAATATTTCAGAGAGTTTGTGCTCTTGCAGCAAAAAGCACTAAATAGAATATATTGTATGTTTGCTTTATTTAAGTCAGTGCTTTTCCAATGTTTTAGGTTTATTGGCGGCTGATATTTACTGGTAGGAGAGAGGTAGAGTGGTTGCTTTGACATCTTGGAGGCTTTACTGAATCCAGTATTGACACATAAAGGACGACATCGGATCATATTTGTCTCACAAGACTTTTCAGCAGAAAGAAGATTTGATTGAAAGGTCAAGCGAGGAAGCTAAACTTCCTCATGTTTTTTAAAAACAGAGAACATGACTGGTGAAGTGGAGGGGAGAGGAATGAAAAATCTATTCTGAACTGTCTTTCTTACACCTTCTCTCTCTTTTTTCAGATGGATCCTTCCCTCATTAAACTCTACAAAGGAGATATCAGATTATACTATAGATTGGTTTCAGTACTTCCAGGTGAATGAGTTATTTAAAAGATAAAGAAAGGGGATTTGGGGAAACGAGTTCATAATTTGAAAAAATTGTAATAGGAAAGGATGAAAAACTAATTTCAAAGATTTATAAACTGTTACTGGAGTGGGAGCCTAAAGACGAAATGGTAAATGCGGCAATGATTAAATGGGCTATAGATATTAGTTATAATATAGAAATGTTAGCATGGGAAAAACTGTGGAGGGAATCTATGGACTTCTCTGCCTGCTACCTTATCAAGGAAAATTTACCAAAGATGATGTACCAGTGGTACTTGACACCCAGAAAACTGGCAAAAATGTACAGAAAGGGGTCAAATCTATGCTGGAAGTGCCACAAGGCAGAGGGAACCCTGATCTATATGTGGTGGTTGTATAAATATGCTAGAGGATCCTGGGAAATGATTCATACAGAATTAAAAAAAGATCCTTAAGATCACATTTTCCAAAAGACCTGAGTCCTTTCTATTAGGGATAACAAGTGATGATATTCTGAAAAAGGAACTTAATCTCTTTCTATACGCAACTGCCGCAGCTAGAGTGGTATTTTCAAAATAATGGAAAGAAAAAGAGATACCCATGAAAGTAATATGGCAGAATAAATTGATATAATACACCGAATTAGTAACTATGACAGCGAAACTAAGAAATAAGGATGAGTCATGGAAAAGATATGAGTGGAAGTGTTTTGAAGAGTATCTCAGAGGGTATAATAGTCAGTTTAATCTACAAGTAGGAATGAACATATGAGCAGCAGATAACGCTAAATAAAGGAAGATTTGAGATGAAAATGAGTGGAGCAATAGATTATGCAGCTGACAAAAGACTACCCAGAATGCCATGGAGAGATGGACAGGAAGTCCGAGGATAAGAGATCATGATGAATATTGTATGTTGTATATATATAAGTTGTAAAAATGCATAAAAATATATTTCTTATGCCTTATGTAACACTGTCAAAATAACTGCTGTGCAAAATGTTAAGTGCCATATCAGTTTCAATTTTTGTTCATCATTATATTGCAAATGTCTCGTTCCCCCAAAGATATGGATTCTGCTTTATAGCACAGACTCAATGATATATGTGAACATCTTCTTGCAGTGAAATATACGTAGGGGTGTGTGTGTGTGTGTGTGTGTGTGTGTGTGTGTGTTACACTGTAATCAGTGAGACTACCTTCCGAGTAAATCTAAGGATTTATATTTCCATCTCTGAGACCTTATGTAGGACCCATAAGGTTTGTGGACCTTATGTCATTGGGACTTTATCTGAGGAGGAGACATCCTGGCTTTGGTCTGGATCAATCATGGTAGGTCTATGTCAATGTATGACAGCTGCATGGTAAAGATTCAAAGTATATAAAAATGGTTTTGTACTATATTGTAAGAATTAAAATTACTGAGTTTATTATGCTGTCATTGTATCAATTTATTTAGTTTCTTCTTAATATAAAACTTGTATAAAGAGTTAGAGAGGAATTTCTTTGTTTCTTCAGCAACTTTTAAAAGCACATTATGCAGTATTAGTAAAAGAGGCCCAATTTAAACTTGCTTCTCCACATTGTTTTAATGTATGCACATTTTGATTTGCAAGTTTAGCATTTTATTTCCATAGCAACCTACTAGAATGCACTCCAAAAAGCACCAAACACAACAAAATCAGATTAATTCTGAAATTATACACTCAAGATAATATGCTATTTCTTCACTTCACATGCTTCCTTCCAGGGGGACATTTCCCATGCTACAACTAATTCCCAGCACCAAGAGGTCCCCATGCTGGTTTGCAAAAGCAAAATGCATTCATACTGACATTATTATATGCTACCATATGTGTATTTATATAAATGAATCATTTTTCAACCCCAAAGTGCGAAAAGAAATAATGTGCAGACAAACCACACACTGATCTCATTATGCACTATCAAATTACCGTTTGTTTCAGAAGACAACAGAGAGCTCAGATATTGACAATCCATTATGCATTAGCCAGTCTCCTGCAGTAAGGTGGCCTACTTGGCAGAGGACAAGGCTGTATTTGAAGGACTGCCTGGTTTAAAGAAAAAGAACCATAAGGAGGGAAAGTTGCAGCAGCCTTGAAGTTTGCCCACCAACACTTAGCCCCTGGGCAGCACACAGAATAGGCACACAAGTTGCTTGGTCACAGTCTTACTGGTGAGATGTACAGTTACATGATCTCTTCGAGTGTTTTTTTGGCAATGGTTACCTGTGACATAGAGAAGCAACATCTGTAGTTAATGGTGTGTGGGTGTGGGTGTGGGTGTGTAAAAGCATACAATGACTCCCAACCCCTGCAATCTTTGGTTCAAGCAAAATGCATAAATCTAGCCAACCACCAACAACCGGCAAAATTCCAAAAGGATGAAATGTACAAAGTTTCATGCCAGAATTAGAGGAGATAAACTGAAATGAAATATGCTAAGAGACACAACTGTGAAGTGTATCCTTTGCAGCAAAGTTAACTATGTAGCAATGCCGATCACTTTCCTTCATTGTTTTGTATCCAACTGTTGTATCCAACTGTTCTGCAAGGATTTTATTGAAGAATCAGGAGGGATGATTTCAGCTGAACCTTAGGACAGAATTATTGATTGTTGAGCCATTCAATAATTGACCCAATTATTAGAGAGTGTTGGGATCCCCTTGCTGAAAGTCTTCAAGCAGAAGATCTACTGAGGATGCTCAAGCTCTGGATTTCTTGTGCTGAGCAGGAGTTGGACTAGATGGGCAACGATAGCTAATGAAAGTCCTTGTGGGAACTCTTCTCTGTTCATGAGTTCTTCCCATTGCCTACTACCCATTCCTTTTAATAAAAGGAAAAATAATAATAAAGGAATGTGGCAAGGGGTTGGTACAGCTGGGTAGTAATGGGCAAGGCCATTACTGAGTCTGGCCCTGCTTGAAATGGCCTGGACCTAACTTGAATGGGACGTTAGGGTGGTATCCAATTAATTTGGAGCTTCTCCCTCTCCTCTTCCTGTGCACACCCTACTCCCACCTCAAATCTGCTTTGGAGGGTTGGGGAAACTTCCAGAACAAATTTAGTGGGTGTGCAGGGGGAAGAGATGGAAGAGGAAGTTCCACTGCACAAGCAAAACTCCTTGTATTGATGGAACAAGTTAGTTGGATGGTGCCCATACTTTTTGAGCCCCTCTCCATTTGAAATAGCTCACCATCCACCAGTTTGAATACACTTTGTAGTAAGACTATTATTCTGGTACAGACACTGACAAGACTATAGCACAATTAGGCACTCTTCCATTCTGATAGAGAATTATAGGCTTTCAAAAGTAATTTTGCATATTTCAGAAAGTGAATTTACAGATTGTGTTGCATACATACTTTTTGGCAGAGACGTTTACATTTGGCAGCAGAGAGCATTAGTTTGAAAGGTTACAGCGAACTTTCAAAACTCTTTAAATGAACTCCAGCAAACCATGCAATTGATGCCATTTTTAGCCATGAGAGGAGAAAAGATTGGTATTCAAAACAAACAACAGTTGAAATAAAAGCTTGGCTTTTGAATAAATTCCATGGTGTGGTTTTCTGACATCACCTGCTCCCTATTTCTCCTTCCAACACACAGCCTTGATCGGAGGAAAGTATTTGCCTTTTCAGCTTATGTCATTGTTCTCATAATTCTTTAAGAACATACATTTCAGTTACCAACGTGCATTCAGAAGTTTCTGCAAATCACCATTATCTTCTCTGGACTCCAAAGATACCCTCCGTAAATGTGATTGCATTTTCTTTGGGAAGAACTTGTCTTTCATTGTACAGTGACACATTCATCTATTATCCACATGGCTGTGGAGGCAGCATATATCTATCCTGGCTAGTAGCCTTCAATTGCCTTCCCTATGGATTTCAGTAATCCTTTTTTAAAGCTTTCTAGGTTGGTGGTCATCACTGCTTCCTGTGGGAGCAAGTTCCATAGTTTAACTATCTGCTGTGTGAAGAAGTACTTTCTTTTATCTGTCCTTAATCTTCCAGCATTCAGCTTCATTAGATATCAATGAGTTCTAGTGCGAAGAGAAAGGAAGAAAAAAAATATATCTCTATCCAGCTCAAACCTCTTTGCACACTGAGCTTTCAGATAGGCTTGATTGCCCAGTTCCTCCCAAGGTGAGGAGAAGTGGACATAAGCTAAGCCTGGCAGGTCAACCTACACTATGGTTTTAATGTGTTAATTAAACTTAAGCATGTTGGTTGCATGAGGCCAAACTGCTTCCCCACAAACTGCTTTTTTTACTGCTTGCTAGGGTAGTCAAGTGTCCTACTATATGAAGGGCAGTCTTGTATTTGAAAGGTTTCAGATGAGAGCTTTCTGTTTGAAGGAGTCCACTGTGTGAAGGGCTGTCCAGTGTATGTTCAGTTTAAAGAGAAAGAATTACAAGAAGGAAGAGCAACTGGGTGGTATCAAAGGATGTCCACATGGACTACAAAGTGAGTAGGCACACAGATCACCTAAGTCACAATCTCCCCAACTATGGTGAAAAGTATTTGCATACCTATTTAATTTACAGTAGTTATTCATAAATTTACATTGAACAATAAATGAATGAATGAATGAATGAATAAATAAAATAATTTATTATTTATACCCCCGCCCATCTGGCTGGGTTTCCCCAGCCACTCTGAGCGGCTCCCAATAAAACTATTAAAAACCACAACAAAAGATCAAACATTAAAAACTTCTCTAAACAGGGCTGCTTTCAGATGTCTTCTAAAAGTCAGGTAGTTGTTTATTTCCTTGACATCTGTTGGGAGGGCATTCCACAGGGCGGAACATCTCTGTCCTTCTTGATGGGCATAGCTTCTTTTCTGGCAATACATAAATGATCACCCTATTACTTTGCCTCTGGAACATGATATTGTGCCTACCCCAGAGCTGGCGTCTCTGGAAACTGACCTGTTTGTCTGCATTAGACTATGGCACATGACTCTGCCCCACACATAGTCAACAGCTTGCTCTCTCCTGAGAGTTCCACCCCTTTGGCCAAACCTGACACATGCATTTCCTGGGACTGTTTCAACTTAGGTTGCAGTCAGTCACAATGCTTACTAATAGATCTGGGAGAGCCAATGTCTCTCAGCCTAGTCTACCTCACAGGGTTGTTGCAAGGATCAAAATGGTGGAACCGTTATACAGATATGGCACCCTGAGCTCCTTGGAGAAATAATGAAATGGAAAAAAAAAATCAGGTATATCTTAGATCAGCTGGCTGTGGCAAATGGGAGATGTATGGGAATGCAACTTTGGCTTGAGGCAGGGAAATGCTCACTGGCAGATGTAAGAGCTGCTAGATCACTAGTCCAAACATCTGGAGGGTACCAGGTTGGGGAAGGCTGTTCTCTAGATAGAAAGAAAGACTGCAACATATTTTGGAGCATTCCAGATAGCAGATACAGAGGCAATGATGATTTGCTAGTATACATGCTGTTTTCTTTTCTCTTTTCCAGCTACACAATAAACTAGTCGTAATGGCACATAGCTGGAAGAGCTTCTTAAAATATTGAGGAAATGCTTTTTCATCTTAAACAGTTCAGCTGTGTGCTTTTCATATATAACCTCTTACCTGTTTCATTCATTATAGGAGCCAATGAACTTTAACAATTCCATCATAAATACACATTCTTGAAAAAAGCAAAACACCAAAGTATGTGTGCCAACAGTCAAGGCTACTAACTATTGAAGATGGAGGGGAAAACTGTAGAACAGAATAAATCTTACTCCTGAAAAAGAAACTGGAGAATTAACACCTTTCCCGATTCTTCCTCGCTTCGTTCTGTCACTCACAGGCTTGGACAGCATCCGATTTCTTTGTGTTGCCATCAGCAGTCTTTTATCCCATTGACAACCGAGGCTTTCTTGGCGTGTGTTCAGGCCCAGACAGGTGTGGACTGGAATGCTAGAAAAGTAATATTTATTTCCTTTTCACAAAGATCCCAGTAGGTGGTATTGCACAATTGCTCAGGTTCTTTCTTGCAGGGTTGTACAGAGTTTGTGACTCTTCAAAGTACAGGCGAGGCAAAGAGGCGAGTTCAGCGTGACTTGGAATGGTAGGTATTCAGTACCCAATGTAGGGCTGTGCATGACAACCCCCCCCCATGACCTAGGGTCTGAGATCAGCTTTGATATGGCAATTGGATACACCCCTGAATCAATTTTGGGGGAGGGGCTAATGTTTATTTAGAGTTAAGTAAACATACAGCTCGGGCGTGGGAAGAAAGAGACAATGTGTCCCTCCCCAACCACCCTGTGAGCAGGAGGGTTTGATCCTGCTTGCTGCTACTTCCCTAGGGTGCACTGACACTGTCTGACTGCCTCTCCCTCTTCCCATCCAATACCCTGCAATCTGGCACTCCTGCATGACTCCAGGTGGCCCGGCCTCACCTTAGGTAATCTAGGGCTGTTTCCACCTAATTTGGCCAAAGCTGAATCCCCACCCCACCCCAATCAGTCTGGTTTGGTATGAGATTGGACAGAATCTGGTGCACAGCCTTAACCTAACATAGACCTCTCTGTTTTTCTAGTATTTTCATAATGGTATCATGATCATGTTGATTATGGGTTGGGTTCAAAGATTGAGTGAGCAGACCCCTCCAACTGTGGAGGGTAGAAATGGTTCTCACCCTTCTGTAACTGTTGTGTCAGGGTTGAGCCAGATGAGGAGGAGTGGTGGCAAGCCCCCCCTGGTGAGGCTGCACCCACAGAAGAACCTGGGGAAGTGGAGGAGTTCATACCTGGAGAAGACTGGTGGCGGCACTCCTCGGAAGAGGAAGAGTCAGATGGAGAGGGGGAAAGACCAGAACAGGAGGAGGAAGTCGAGCCAGAATCAGGCCCTTGTGAAGAGAGAAACAGCCCTTCCCCTCCTCCCTTCTCAGCTGTAGAGCGTAGAGCTGAGAGACGCAGGGAACAATTAGAGGCAGCTGCATCTCGTAAGAGACGTGGTTGCAGGCCAGCTACTTAACAAAGGCTGAATGCTCCCTTCACTAGCACCTGCAACTGACATGCTGAGTGCGTGGTTGCTCTTGCTCGTTCTGTTCCTGACTCCTGGCTTGTTCCTGATCCTCGGCTTGTTCCTGACTCCTGCTTGTTCCTGACCCTCGGCTTGTTCCTGACCCTCGGCTTGTTCCTGATCCTCGGCTTGTTCCTGACTCCTGGCTTGCTCCTGACCCTCGGCTTGTTCCTGACTCCTGGTTTGTTCCTGACCCTTGGCTTGTTCCTGGTTCCTGGCTTTTCCCTGACTGACTTGGCTGGTTCCTGACTTGGACTGTTCTGACTTCGGCTTCTCCTGACCCGGACTGTTCGACCTTGGCTTATCTGACTGACTGCTGCGCTACAGCACGCCAACTTGTTGGCTCCCTAACATGTTGCTTCCCTTACACAATGTTCTTGTACCTTTCTGTGTTGGAAGGTTGTTCCGAGCCAGTGTTGTCCAGTGTTAGACTAGGACCTGGGAGACTGGAGTTCAAATCCTCACCTCACCATGAAGCTATCTGGGTGACCATGGAACAGTCACCACCCCTCAACCTAACCTACCTCACAGGATTGTTGTGGAAATTAAATGAGAAGGGAGAGTACTATGTATGCCACCTTGAGCTCTTTGGAGAAAAGGGTAGGATATAAATGCAACCAATAATAATAAATAATTAAATAAAAGTGAATTTTGGCCTTTTCCCAGTCTCTTACCAACTGAGCAACAGGGCTGGCTGACAAAGGAAACACAATCCTTTTATCTGGGAGGGAGAAATCCCCTAAGGTCACTATCACATCTAATTTGATATATATATATTATCATGCCCCACACAAAAGTCATGTTTTTTTGTTTGTTTGTTGGAGCTTTGAGGGTTGTTTGGTGGAAAGTACAATATGCATTTCAAAAATCACTTTGGTAGTGGTGTGAAGACACCCCTGAAGCTTGTCCCCTGTTGTGTTAATACATAAAAAACAATCTTTCATAGTTCCAACTTGCCACAACTGGGTTAACTAGACCGAAACACAATCCTTCAGCTGAGGAAACCCAGTCTCCCAGTCTTCTGCCTAATGATGATGGAATGGAAATTGAGCAGAATAATTAGACCACTACTGAGCTATGTTGGAGAAAGAAATGGTTTACTTGAAAAACATTTTAATTGAAGGCAACATTTTGGAAAATCCACTTGTGAAGGGTTACTTAGAAGTGCACTGAAAACAAACTCAAGACACACGTGCCTGCAAACCACTCTTTTGAAAATGAACAGTAATCAAGAGCCTTATGAACCATGCACGACTCTTTGCATGCAGTTATGATTGCTTTCTTTAAATCCTTCCGATGGTGAGTTTCATGGGTTTCTGAGCAACGTATGGTATCATATCACCTGCCTATTCAGGTTTCTTTTGTGTTATCTTCCAGCTTTGTAGCTGTGTACAAGTGGAGATTTAGGCTTCATTGCCTCTATCTCAGCTTTCATGGGCACTATTTTTGTTATGTTTGCTGATCGATTAATATTTCACTTCGAAGAAGGAATGGAGGGCAAACTTAGGGCATTATTTAAAAAAACAAAACAAACCCAGTAATGTCAGGCTGTTTTTGGAATGATGCCAAGGATTTACCAAAAGAGAATGGCTAGGCTTGTTTACACAAAGTTCCACACAATCCCTTCTTAGGTACTTAGGTACTAGCAAAATGGAAATGGGATGGGCAACAGAGTTTTGCCTCTTATGCTTCATCTTTGTAGAAAACAGTACTCTGTCTAGCCTGGGACCCAGGTGGCACTGTGGGTTAAACCACAGAGCCTAGGGCTTGCTGATCAGAAGGTCGGCAGTTTGAATCCCTGCCACGGGGTGAGCTCCTGTTGCTTGGTCCCAGCTCCTGCCCACCTAGCAGTTCGAAAGCACGTCAAAGTGCAAGTAGATAAATAGGGACCGCTCCAGCGGGAAGGTAAACGGTGTTTCCGTGCGCTGCTCTGGTTCGTCAGAAGTGGCTTTGTCATGCTGGCCACATGACCCGGAAGCTGTCTGCGGACAAACGCCGGCTCCCTCGGCCTATAGAGCGAGATGAGCGCCGCAACCCCAGAGTCGGACACGACTGGACCTGATAGTCAGGGGTCCCTTTACCTTTACTCTGTCTAGCCTACACCAGTTCTACTAAACTGTGATGTGAAGTCCATATGGCGATTTAGACTCTGGAATAAACAGTTTCTATCTTTGATCCTCAGGTTGCCTGGTAAACTTGTCACAGCAGGCCTCTTACATTTCCAACCCCGGGAGTCCTGATGTTAACAGTATTCTTACTACACGGAAAAGCTCTGGTGGCCAGCTATTAATTTGTTGGGTTTTTAATTTTATTGTTGTATTCCTATCCTGAACATAAATAGAACAAGAACTAATTTACTGAACACTGTAAAGTTGATACATGTGTCAACAGGGTGTGGATTGCACCCTTAAACTATAATCTCATACTAAAATGGATTTCCTGAAAACTGGATCTGTTTATACTTCACCTATGAATTTGGCCTCCTGAATCTAATTTAGGGTAGATTACAGAGCAAGAGACCTGCAAGTGTATAAATTACACTTGTTTGAACTCTCCTAAGGAGGTGCAGCATGCAAAACAAACAAGATGGTGTAAGTGATTAGGAATGAGGGCATCCCTACAGATGAAAGCACTTGTTATATCCCGTTCCTCATAAATGCTGGGAATAAACCTCAGAACAACCAAAACTACTATTACTCCCTCATTTATCAGTTTTATGGGCTCTTTTCATTAAGAAACAATTCTGTATATTAGGCTCTGCTAAGTAGATGCAATTTGCAATTGGACCCAGCTGCTAAACAGTACTACTTGCAGAAACCACAGCAATGAATATCCAATCAGTGTCACAAAGCCTAATGAACTGCCTGGTGCCATCACTAAGGTCTTGCAGTCGATTGTCCCATGCCATGAATCAATCCAGTCCTTTAACCAAATAGTGCTGCAATCAACAGTGAAACTGCCTTGAATCAACAGAGCCTTCCGAACAAAGAGCTGAAGAAATTGAAGTACTGGGAGAGCCACTTCACACTGCCACCATACCTACAGAATATTTCTAACCCTCTGATTTATCTGCTAGAGACCAGTCCCCTACCCGTGTGTGTGTGTGTGTGTGTGTGTGTGTGTGTGTGTATCATACAATCTCCCTTCAAAAGGAATCTTGGATGTTTGTCACCTGACCAGTGCAGCCCACCACAATTGTTCAGCATTCAGCAGGGGCTAATGCCAGACTCCAAGGTCACCAGATCAAGCAGCCCTCCAAGCTGGTCATCTTAAAACCTTCAATGAAGTGAGAGTCCACAGCCTCTTGAGGGAGTCCATTCCACGGCCGAACAGTTCTTATTGTCAGAAAGTTCTTACTGTTTAGATGGAATCTCCTTTCTGCCCCTAAACAGAATGGGTAAATGGGTTGTACTCTGTGCAATTTCAGTCTGGCCCTTTGGAGCTATCTAGTTTGATAAAGTAACAAATAATATATGAAGAACTGAAGCTATATTATGTGGGGGAATGTAAGCCTATTTTGTGCCTTTGGAAACTTGTTACATGTGAACTAAGCAGTTTTGAGGTGCTGTTTTTGGAAGAGTTTTGGATAAGGTACAAGAACACACTTGACAGCCATGCAGAAGATATTTTTAAATTTTATCTTGATAAGGAAGTGCTAAGTGCTTAAGGTTGATCCATAGGTTTTTGGCAGATGTGTAGGCTTTGGCAGACAGTCTAGCATTTGGGTTTTAAATTATTCATGTGCTTTTTTGGGGGGGTGATGCTGTTCCTCACCTCAGGCTCTTTCATTGGAAGTGCTTGTCGTTGCTGAACACAAAATGAAGACTGATATTCCTATTGACGGAAGCATTGCACTTGTTGACGTTAATGATGGTCGTTGCTGGAGCTGGCCCAGGAGGAAAGATGCTGCTGTCTGGAAGGACACAATGGAAGAGAGCAAGAAGATACAACAGGGTGGGGAAAAGGAGAACCCCCTTTGAATTGAGATTATAGTGCCTGGCAAGAGCTGAGACGTAATCAAGTCACTGCAATTTCGCAATCCCAATTTGAATGGTTATTAAAATACAGACATGACTCACAGAATCTGGAAAGCATGCAGGTTTTATTGTCCCCCGACACCCCAAAGATGACTCAAGAGACCGAACTGGAAGGTTACAATTGTTGTTCATTAAAATATAACTGCAACCAACAACAAACCAATGAACCAAAACAGAAGTATGGCAGGTGAGGATTTTCTAACTCATGTAGGAAAGGATCCCTACAGCATGTAAAACATGCAAGGGAACCTTCTGATGCAGCTCCCCAGTGAAAAATTGTGATGAAATAACTCCCTCCTTGCTAGGTGAGCCTTGGGTATGAACTCGGAATGTGCATCCAGCTGAAGGAGAAGGGGCAGTGGCTGGAGAAGTAACTGAGTGGAGGGATGTCCATTTCTGATTCTGATGGACCTTTTGGGAAACTCACCAAACCTACTGCATCTGGGGAGAAATTTGATTCCGTCCACATTGAAAGGCAAATCTATCTAACTTGCATGTTCCAAAACAATGTAACAAAACACAGCTATCTATCAAAATTTTCACTTCTCTGAATTTTGAAATGCAGTTGTATAATCAATGAAAATTCATATAGTAAGGTTAAGTGTGCCTATAAATGCATTAGAACATGTGTAGGCAAACTAAGGCCTGGGGGTCGGATCCGGCCCATGGACGGTCCGGGAATCAGTGTGTTTTTACATGAGTAGAATGTGTCCTTTTATTTAAAATGCATCTCTGGGTTATTTGTGGGGCCTGCCTGGTGTTTTTACATGAGTAGAATGTGTGCTTTTATTTCAAATGCATCTCTGGGTTATTTGTGGGGCATAGGAATCTGTTCAATCCCCCCCCAAAAAAATAGTCTGGCCCCCCACAATGTCTGAGGGACAGTGGACCGCCCCCCTGCTGAAAAAGTTTGCTGACCCCTGCATTAGAAGGTAAGATTGCATTGCAAAAATGTGCATATGAGGTAAAATTGCAAACTTATAAGATGGCAGCACTATGTAGAATATCTTTGTAAGGTTACCAGACAACCAAGACCCCAGCAAACTTTCCCCCAGTCAAAAAGGAAGCTGAGAGTGATAAAGCACTTTATCCTGACCAATTATCAAATAGTGGGAAGTGCCATTGCCCTCATGTGGCTCCTGAAATGGTAGCATCTTTGACAGATCAATATAATGAATGTTGCAGGGAAAGAATTGGAGCTTGTAGGAGTTCTGTAAAAAATAGCAGCACTTTAAACAGGCAGTGAGAAGATATCACATACTTGAGTTCTTGCAAAGGACTTTTGAAGGTGTTAATTAAAAAAGGGCTTTAAAGGGCTTAAAACATATAAGAGGAGCCTTCTTTAAACGTTTTATATTTGAAGAATAAAAAGCAGAAAATCATACCTGTCGTTTAAAACACACACACACACCAAAGAATATGAACAGAATATGACAGAAGTTTAGTACAATTAAAAACTGGGAGATGTAGCTTCCTCCGAAATCAATCATGCTATGTACCCAAATGTAACTTACAATTAGGCTTCAGACTCCATATTTGCTTTGCACATACCGGTAAATGAGTCAAATTATGTTTTTCTGTGAGGAAAAACACCATCTGCATATTTCTGGCTAAGCCAGGACAATTTATTGCAGTGCTTTGTGCATTTAGGATAATGCCCAAAGGATTGTGACTCACGCAACAGAAATTAATATTACATTGGCGAATGGTGATAGATAGATGTTTGTCATGTCACTTTTCAAGTAATTCTCAAGTTGTCTCAAGGGAAAGTGGGAAGTGTAGCCGTTTTCTCCGATGAGACACTAAATTTTCACTATCTTGATGCAAGTTCCCAGCATGAAGAGAGATAAAAGGTGCACACCATTTTGTGACCTTAAAGCAGGTGCTGAACACCTTTCTAACCCACCTTAATGGCTACTTTTGGTATTGTTACATGTAGTGGGGAGCAGAGAGATGGCATGCTAAATATAGATAGATGGAAGGGAGAATCTTTTCTTCTGGAAGGCAAGTTCCTAAACAAAAGTGGCAGAGAGAAAAATCACACAAGAAGAAAAGAGACCAAATCCATTCTCAGGTGAAATGCTTTATCTTGCAAAGGGATGAAGGAGGCTACATAGAGGCTTTATGGCTGTGTATGTGAAGATCACAACAAGTGGGAGGGAGAGTAGTGAGCAAAGGCTAAAGATGGGTTGAGAAGAGAGAACAAGTGGACAAAAGAGAGGGGAAATATGTGGGCCACTGGAGATTGCCAGTCTTCATCTCCCATAACCTGTGACCATTGCCTATACTGGCTGAAACTGGTGGGAATAGGCACCTAATACCAGGTGGAGGTTTCCCCCTGTGGCAGAAATTCCCCTTGCAGGTTCAAGAACAGAGGCTCACCCCAAAGTCCCAATCAGTCAGACTGTTCAGTAATACATAACAGGACAAAGTTCAAAGAGTCTGCGACAGCACACAAACACTATAGGAGATGTATGTCACCTTAGCTTTTCATCCTTTACCCAATCGCCCTCTGCTGCTCCAGCACCTCACCACCTCTCATCCAACCATGGCCCTTGAAATGCAATTTACTCAGCCCATTTTCACCATGTGCATCATAGCCCTCCTTATATGGAGTTGTTTTTCGCTTTAAGATTCAGCCCTTAGGTTCCCCCTTAATTGATTTGTACCAGTTTTGTGGTCTTGCATACGTGACACTAGCCTCTCTGAGAATGGGTTTGACAGAAATTTCACATTACTCCTCCTCTGCATAGCAGAATGTATATTCACTTGGCTTCAACAGAGGAAGAGGCAAGATAGCCAGACCTGCTATTGGCATAGGTAGGACCATTTGTCTCCTCCCTGTTGGTGGTTGAAGAAAAGAACAACCATCCAGGTTTTATCTGTTTGCTTGTTTTTTTTGGGGGGGGGGGGTAAGTCACTCCGAGGATAAAATAATCCAAATGAATAATTGGTTGTGTCCAATTTTTGCTGTTCTGCATATTGGCTTCCTTCCAAGCCAACCATCCATGACACACACAGTTCAATGACATCTTTTCCAATGCCTTTCACAAGGGCCGTGCCACTCTGTAACCAGTTAGTCACACCAGACATACTGTATTAGCAGAAGCTCCAAGAACCACAAATATCTATAGCTAGAAATGCAAGCACTCAGTGTGTGGTGGTGGGGGGCTTTAACAATTCCACTGAGAGCAAGTCCTACAAAGTTTTGGTCAGTGATGGTGGAGGGTTAAGATGGATGCATTGCTCCCCCCCCCTTCTGCCTCCATTTCTCCAGAATTTATACACACCCTTTCATGTTATGACTTGAGAGCAGTGCCTCAATGCTGCTGAGAAAAATATTAGTGCAAATACTTAGCCTTGCTCAGAGTAATTTCTTTTATTACCAGATGCCTGACTCATAGTTCTCAGGATATCTCCTGCACAAGGGCTAATTAATATTTGCGGTTCAACAACTGTTTTTCATCTCTTGCCCATCTCTTTTATACTTACCCCAATTGAATTTCCCAGACACGATTCTCCAATTATCTCGGCATTACTCCCCAATCCTCTCATTATGGATATTGACAACTACTGATGGATTTTTTTTTTTCCCAGTGGCACATTAGGACTGGCTCCTGGATTACTTTACTGTGTTTGTTGTAGCTGGCATGCTTTATAACAAGGTATAGGAGGATAAAGAAAGCCAGGTACATTCAGAGATTAAATTGCATTATGTACATACATAATATGAAGGCTATGGTCAACAGAGATTCTAGCTGCTGGAGTATATTGGCTCACAACATCTTCACGCTGAAAAAAATATATAATCTATTGAAAATCTTTGGCAGGTGCTTCAATCTGTCCCAAGTGAAATGAGTGAGATGTACAAACATTTGTACTTGGCTGGGTGTGCTGGCTCCAAGCTTTGGGTGGTCCTTGGGCACAACAGCCTCCCTGGGTGTCCTTCCCTTCAATGAGCCTCTATTGCTTCATCATCATTTTAATCAGCTTCTGCTGTTCCTTTCACATATCACCACCACCATTTGCTTGCTTGCCAGGCGAAGAGTCAATGAGCAAGCAGGCAGTGACATCTGCTGTTCTCCTTCCCACCACCACCATTTTCTGGGTCAGAGGGACTGGTGGATGAACAAGCAGATTGCAATAGAGAAAAGGAGGAGCATCTTGGGCTGTGGGCCCTCAGCAGATGCTAAACTGTACCATCACATGATACCAGTCCTGGACTGGACTGTGTTCCTGCTTCAGAGAAATTACTCTTAATTATGAAATTAAATTTTAAAACATTTCCTATGCAATCACAATTCCCCCAAACCTAAATTTTCAAGCTAAACTTCAAATCACACACAAAAGCAGCATAAAAAGAGTACATTCTATTCTTGTAGTTTGAGGGACACACATGTTTATTTCGATAAACATCTAAGGACCATGGGCAGCCCTGGATATTTCTTAAGGAGGGTTGCAAAGTTAATTGTCCCAAGAAAACTAAGCAGCATCAGATAACAGGTCTACCATTTCTGGTAGATCTGCTTGAAGGTGGCAATGGTAAAACCAATCCTCAAGAAACCCTCCCTATCTAAGTACCGGTAATTACCAGCAAGTTGGCAGTGTCCCTTTTCTTGGACAAGGTTCTTGAGAGGGTGGTTGCAAACCACATCCAGACACTCTTGGAGGAAATGGACCTTTTCTGCTTTGGCCTCCTGCTTGTGGAATACTCCTCCTGGTACCTTCATACATATCTGTAAGGGTCTGACAAAAACATCCCTCTTCTCTCAGGTCTTTGACTAATTAAACAAAACTGAGGTGGGGTTATTGTTTTTGTTTATTATTATGTTATGTATTTTTGTGTTTTTATATTATAAACCACCCTGTGACCCTGAAGAGCAGTATAGAAATTTAACAAACAACAACAGTGATGATGACTGGGTGATGGCAAAGCTGGAGTAGACTTTGCCTTTGAAAAACTTGCATTCCAGATCAATCCCTCCATGAGGTGAACAATATAAGTTCTGTTTGAAGTCCAAAAAACCAACCATTTTAATGGCCAATCATTTAGGAGCTGAGCTCCATCACACACCAATTAATGAGTCAATGTGGTCAACCCTACTTTATAAAGACTGGAATGTAAAAGTGGTACCTCTTTAAAAAAATATTATAAAAAACCTTCCCCCCCTATTAAATATGTTAACAAATACATAAAGAGAAACGAACACACCTCTAAGCACAGGAAGCACCTGTCTTCCCTGAAAAGACAGATGCTTAGTAACCAAGCATAGTATTCCACAAACTGATGTCATATCTTCCACCATTGACCTGACAGGTTATTGTGCTAGTTCATGCTTGATAGGAAGCATAGACCATAAAGACCGCCTGTTGCCAAATGAGTGGTATACCAGCTTTCTTTCTGATATAACTACATATGTTTTAGAGATTTCTGCAATGATTTAAAACAAAAAATGGGATATTTTAGACAAGTAAACTTTTCTAAAATGATCATAATGCTATTTCCCATGACTCCCACTTAGGAAAAGAAGTGTTCTTCTGGACCACTCCAAAAGTCCATTTACTACAGCATCCTATTTCCCATAGTGGCCAACCAAATGCCTATGGGATGCTCATAAGCAGGGCATAGGCATATAATAAGTCTGATGTATCAGGCCAATCACCCACCTGGTCCAGCATCCTGTTCTCACAGGATGCTTGTCAGAAACTCAAGTACAAGAGTGCTCTGCCCTCCAATGGTTTCCAGCAACTGCCATTCAGAAGCACCACTCTTCCAACCTTGGAGGTAGACAGTGAAGGCAGAACACAATAGCCCTCTCCTACTATTAACCCACAGCAACAGATATTCAGGAACATAATTGCTTCCATTAATTTAGATGTATTGGCTAACACCTAGCAATAGACCTGCTTTCCATGAATTTGTCTGAAGTCCTCTAAGCTTGTGGCCATTGTCACCCTCTGGTAGAAAATCCCAGAAATCAATGTCACATTGCGGGAAGAATTGTTTTCTTTTGACTGCCCTGAATTGACTGCCTGTCAATCTATTTAACTGGATAACCTTAAGTGTGTGTGTGTGTGTGTGTGTGTGTGTGTGTGTGTGTGTGTGTAGGAGGGAGAGAGAGAAATCATGTTTCTCTTTCAACATGTTGCTATGTGAAGCCTATTGGAATTTCCTAGACTATTCCCACCTTGTTTTAAGATTTAATTGATAGCAATGTTATCATAGGGG
Organism: Lacerta agilis; assembly: GCF_009819535.1. Taxonomy (NCBI): domain Eukaryota; kingdom Metazoa; phylum Chordata; class Lepidosauria; order Squamata; family Lacertidae; genus Lacerta; species Lacerta agilis. The sequence goes on along the minus strand of NC_046321.1, from coordinate 36,983,475 downwards.
AGGGATCTAAAACATATGAATCATTTATTGAAAAAAAAATCTTATCTGCCAAATCTGCAAAGAATGCACCTGTGAGATGTATAATTTGTATTGTTTGATGGATCACTTGGTGTAGAGCACTCAGAATCTCTGATTGCCTCCTAAATCTTATTTCCTGTCTGGCTTCATATATTCACTATTAGTTTGCATGAAATTTTAAATTCACACAGACTAATTACAGCTATAATAGCAGCCACCGTTGTCCTTTTCATCAAGGGATCTTAGATAAGGCCTGACTTTGTGGGAGTACCAATTAAATACAATTAGAACTGGAGCAACCTCCCTTTTGTGTCAAAATACTTGGCAGAATTTATGCTATATTTGCAAGATGCAAATTTACCACCTTTTCAGATGTCTGATAAATTTCATCTGCCTTATCTGAACTGAGGAATGGAAACTTGAGAACAGTTACTGAAATTCAGACAAAATTTAATCCAAGTATTGTAATTCCACTGCTTCTGCAATATGATACAAATACTATTATAGCATCTACCGCAGTTATGCCTCATCTTTCCATGAATTAGTACTATGCATTTTTATGATATCTATAAACCTTTCAGTTAATAAAATGGCTGGTGGGGTAACCAAAACATATTTAGGATTTTTCAAACATCCAGAATATATATAAATTCCATAATCAACATTTATCTGCACTGAGTGACTGGGGCAATCCAGTAATATGAGGAGGGTACAAGTAATAAATGAATATGATTATTATTCATTACCTTGTCTGCTTATAGAATCATAGAACTGAAGTATTGGAAAATCAACTAATGCATCCATGGCCATCCAACCTCTGCTTTAAAATCTCCAGAGAAGAAGTCTCCACCACCTCCCAAGGGAGTCTGTTCCACTGTCTAACAGCTCTTACTGTCAGAAAGTTCTTCCTAATGTATAGTCGGAATCTCCTTTCTTGTAACTTGAAGCCATTGATATGGGTCCCACCCCCCATAGCAGAAGAAAACAAGCTTGCTCCATCCTCCACATGACAGCCCTTAAGATATTTGAAGATGGCTATCATATACCCTCTCAGTCTCCTCTTTTCCAGGCTAAGCTTCAACTGTTCTTCATAAGGTTTGTTTTCCAGATTCTTGGTCCATTCTCCTCTGCAACTGCTGCTTGACACTCAGTGGCTATACTGGAATAAGAAGGTATTCTGGATTGTTTTTATCAGTGCTATTTTTCTTGAAAAAGAGCCACCAGAACTCACCATAAACGCCTCCATCATTCTCTTAAAATGGCAATTGCCCCCTCCTGAGAGGTGCCGGAGCAGAGTTCCAATGAATTCTGGCTGAAAAAAAGCCCTGGTTTTTATGATAGTTAAAGTACAAACAAGGACAGTAAAAAGGGCCACGATTCAGTCAAAGTTGAAGCACTTTTAACCTAACAAGTTAAACACTTGCTGGAATGAAAATGGCTTCAAATGTTCCACTGTATCTGGAATCCATCCCACCTGGCAGTGAGCATATTCCTACTGCAGCTAGCATTCAGTCGTGTGTAGTTCTTCTTCCTAAATGTCTTGTGCGAGGGCTAAATCTCAAAAAAAGTGCAGGGGGGTATCATTATTTATCATGTTATGCATTTTGTGTTCTTATTTTGTAAACCACCCTGTGTTCTTTGGATGAAAGGCAATATATGAAACAAACTAACTAACTTCTTTCTTTAACATTTGGAACAGCATAACTCCCATGATGCACTTTAATGTGGGAATCCTATTTAGGGAACCCAGAACAGGTCTGACACACACATTTTATGACTGTTGATGATGCTGCAGATATGAACTATCAAACTCTGACCTAACTGGAATTTCCTTCACTCCAATGGCTTTGTGCCCAAATGAGCAGATTCTATCTGATGAAATTGTGAATGACACATACTAGGAAGTTGTCCACCACAACAAGACAATGCCTTCTTACCAAGAGTTGCTTTTACATCCTGGTTCTGAGTACATTTTCTGGAAAGAATACAATCTTTCCTCTATATGGATAGGATCAAGTAGTTTAACATCAATGAGCAATCTGACTATGGGCCATGTATTGGTTTCTTACTCTTCCTCATCCAACTATGGGCTACAATTCAGTGATATGAGAGTGCACATAGTATTGAAGAAGAAGAAAAAGGTTCTGTTTCTGGGAAATCCACAAAGAGGTGGGAAAAAACCAGGTCCAAAACTTTGGAGAGTTTATTTTAATTAGTGTAGACAGTATTGAGCTCATATATATGACAGTTCCTGCCTTAGGTCTCTAGTCCATCTATCAAATAAGAATGATATATTAATAATCATATCTAATTTCACCCCATCATTCATCTATTATGTTAAGACACGAATGCTAAGACTTATTCACTACTGTTGTATCACTCACAATACTTGGCAAAAACCTGAGATTTGAAGAAAGTATGAACAAAGAATATATTGGCAATGGAACATAAGAGAAAGACCTCTCCACCCCACCCAAAAAAGATAAAAGAAACAACAAAAAGGAGCTTTTGGAGCGGGACTTAATGGATTGAGTTTTATGTAACAGATTCATCTAAGATAGCATTTTGACCATGTCTAATTTGCAGGAAACTAAGAAAAGTCCCTAAAACAAAACCTGACCTTCTTGGCAAGAATTATAGGGAAAGAGTAAGCAATATTTCTTATACTCCTGACCCGATTCATCTTTGTAGCCACATCAGGCAGTACTTCTGAACCAATATCACTGTTTGATATAAGGTACATCACATCAGTATTGTCCACTGTGTACCTAAGACAGTCTTTGTCCTTCACTTCCCTTTGTTCTTGCAACACGATCCCCTGAAGCAGCTCTCTTTATTCTATGAGATCAAAAGAAGAACACGCAGATGGAGTTTTAGATTGTAGCTCACCTGAAAAGAGAACAATGCATTGAAAACCCAAACATCTCAGCACTTTTAGACAGTGGCCTATGTCTTGCATTGTGAAAGCTATATCTCAATTGCTCATGATGTGTCTGGTTTGTGGGGCATATTGTCTAATTAATGGTTTGTTTCTGAATTGTGACATATAATTGGACACCTGTCTTTTGCAGGAAACTTATAATTATTACATGCTGAGCAAGGAAACAATAAAGTTGGGAATTCTTCTGTGTGTTTTATCGACCAGATTTTGTGTTTTCTTTTCAAGTAGCTTTTATCTCAATTCACACTCTTCTTCCAGATGCCTACAGTCACCTGCTTAAGTGAGATTTACTTTGGGGGAATGGTTCAGGGAAAATGGGTTATACCCCTCCCCGAGTGTTATAGTCTTGATGCAGTTTGCCCACCCTTCTGCAGCTGTTTTTAATGGAAATTTAGAGAAATACAGAGCTTACCATGAATCTTCAACATTTCATCTAGTGTATCACTTAGACCCATTAGGTGACTGTATGATAAACAATCAATATTAAAACAAAATAGGAAATTCTTTCCAGTAGCACCTTAGAGACCAACTGAGTTTGTTCTTGGTATGAGCTTTCGTGTGCATGCACACGAAAGCTCATACCAAGAACAAACTCAGTTGGTCTCTAAGGTGCTACTGGAAAGAATTTCCTATTTTGTTTCGACTATGGCAGACCAACACGGCTACCCACCTGTAACTGAATCAATATTAATATATTTACCACAGGGAATGGGATCCTATAGACTTCTAGGTATTGTTGGATTCCAACTCCTATCAGCCCCAGTTTGGATGGCCAATGATCACAGATGATGGGAGCTGGAGTCCAATAACATCTGAGGGGCCTCAGATTCCCCAGTCCTATTTTACAGCAACACAACGAAGCACTCCTTTTAATCATCACCACCATTGTCATCAACTTCTGAGTATTTTAGATACTCATTCATCATCTTAATGACATAGTTTAATTTTGGTAAATAAAAATGTGAGCAAATATGGCAAAATCCTATGAAGAATTTATTCCAAAAGAAAACATTGTATCCAGAGCTTGAACCATATAAATGGGAAAGAGCCCATTGGTATTCCCCTGCCAGCTCATTGTGGGAACAACAGATTCAGTCATGTATCAGTGATGTTTGCCTTCCCCTGTGTTGTCCGCTGCATTTATGAGGCATTAGGATACCGTATCTATTTGAATGAAAGAGAAAGAACAGGGGACAAGAAGCCTTGGGTTTGTGTCCTTCTTTTGAACTCCTAACTTTAGAGATCAAACACCTCCCCCCCACACACACAGAGCTCCTCCTAGAGGACTGGTTCACAGAGAAGTCCCTTCCCATTGGCTTCTACAGCTGTTGGTGCTCTTCAGGTAGATGTTTATAGAATCATAGAACTGTAGAGTTGGAAAGGACCCTGAGGATCATCTAGTGTTGTGAAGGTGTCCTGGTTGTAAGTGGTCAGTTTTTCTGTCACCTCCACTGTTTATTCCCACCAGCCTATATTGCAGCTCAGCTCCTGTGCTCCTAGAAGAGCTGGCACTTAATAATTAGCCTCCACCCCTACCTTCCTGTGGACCTGCCTCTGTTACGCTCTCTGTTTCTAATGTCGGATCCACCCCATGCTGTGTTGTGTTGGCATTTCTTTCTGGAGTGTCAGGGTTGAAAAGTTCTTATACAGGTTTGGTTGGTTGTGAGTAATGCAGCTTGTGGAAGGCCCCAGGTGGGTTTTGAGAGACACGGCTTAGACATGGCACAACCACTACAGTGGTACCTCGGGTTACATACGCTTCAGGTTACATACGCTTCAGGTTACATACCCCGCTAACCCAGAAATAACGCTTCAGGTTAAGAACTTTGCTTCAGGATAAGAACAGAAATCGTGCTCTGGCGGCGCAGCGGCAGTGGGAGGTCCCATTAGCTAAAGTGGTGCTTCAGGTTAAGAACAGTTTCAGGTTAAGAACGGACCTCCGGAATGAATTAAGTACGTATTATTATTATTATTATTATTATTATTATTATTATTATTAATTTATTAATTTATTTATACCCTGCCCATCTGGCTGGGTTTCCCCAGCCACTCTGGGCAGCTTCCAACAGAACATTAAAATGCAATAATCTATTAAACATTAAACCAGAGGTACCACTGTACTTGTAAACACACACACACACACACACACACACACAGACAGAGTAATGGAACCTAGGGCAGTGATGGGAAACTTGTGGCTCTCCATATATTGTTGGATTCCAACTCCCATGAGCTTTAGCCAACTGTCAGTCCAACACCAGTTGAAGGGCCACACGTTTCCCATCACTAACATAGGAATGCTCATAGTGCCTCAAGACAAGTGTTCCACTTGGCTCAGTATGCTGCTTTCCAACAGTGCCACTAGCCAGGTACCTCAGGTAATCTCACAAGGTGAGAAGATATACTTGAGGTGCAGCATATGCTTTACATGTACCATATCCTAAACTCAATCATTTGCATCTGCAGTGAAAAGTACCTCAGGAGAATAGTCCTGCCTGAAAGCTTGGAGAGCCACTTTCAGGACACGAATAATACGCAATTAAACCAGTGGACTCTGTCCTGAAATTAGAAAATAGTGTAAATATCAATCCTAATCCCTATAGTGGTGATATCCACTCTACTCCCCACATCTAGTAGCATTCAGAATTTAAAGAGTTGCCTCTGTGAATTGAAAATTACTACTTAGAGTTGTCCAGGAAGAATTAGTGGAGTTCTAGAGAAAGTTAGGATCAGCTTTGTATATCACAGGAAGTATTTATGCGGATGAGTGATTCTGAAAAAGACACAGAGATAAAAGATGCCAGGTCAGAATGAAGATATAGGCTTGCACACATTCCTTATATAATTTATATTATGGACCTGTACTCCACATAATGAGGCAAATGGGGCGGATTCATGTCATGACCTCACACTCCTGACTCGGATTGCGATATTAACAAGGCATGTCAAGGCAGATCAGTTTTCAACCTTCTAAGTATCTCTGCTGCCTCTAGTCAACCCCCCACTCCCTGCCAAAAGCTAAATGCACAGCTTATTTTTGGAGAAATGAAAGCAAGCTATGGGAAGGTGAGGAGTGTAGAGAAGAAGTAGGGGAGATGGATCTCTCATTTTGATGGGGAGCTCTAGCTTTTAATTATATTTCCTGAATTATATTTCCTACACAATGATCTCCAGAAGATATGTTGAAGTAAAATATATTGAGTTTTGGCTGTGCAAGCAGGGCATAGCCCATCAAGTTAGACAAGGGGGGCTTCCTTCCTTCCCATTCATTCTTTTGCTAAACAGTTAAAACTATAGCCTCTTTCTTCTTCACATAGGGTACTTCCAGGAAGCAGGACCAGGAATATATATTTCACATAATACAATAGCTCTAAGAAATTTTGGAAGTTTTCTTACCCAGGGACCCTTCCCTCATCTGCTCAGTTTTCCAGCTACTTGCCCATCCCCCAAAAGGAAACCTTGATGGAAAAGTGGCTTCTGTTTTTTCACCTGCAAATGGTAAAGACTGCCTTTGTGGGAGATCTACAGAAATATCTATATTTCTGTAATATGGCACGATTCATGCCCTCAGATGTATTGGAGGCTGGTCCATCAGGGTGAATGGGGCACTTCCCTGCCAGTCTTAGCTTGTTGGCTGGCAGGCAGCCCCCCCCCCTCGGCCTATTCTATTACTTACACATTGTTCAGCTGATGACACCAGAATTGTTTGGCTCTGCCTGTCATTGGGTCTGGCTCCACCTAATTTTGGCCTCCCTGATTTCTGGCCTACCAGTCACAATGGGCACAAGCCACCACAGGTCAGAAGAGGTGATCATGACTGTAATTTGCATCCATTTCTGGCAGAAAACAAGTTAGCAACTTCTATTCTTTTGTTGTTGTTGTTGTTCCCTTCATGAAAATACTTGGATGGATCTGACTGAAATTTGGTATGCTTAATCCTCTCTGGAGAGGCTCCATTGCCTACAAATTTAATCTACTTATGAGAAAAGGAAAAAAAAAGGTGCACCATCACCATCAATTATTGTTATTATCATCACCATCATCTGAGGCAAAACAGTGCTTCCAATTTAACAGATCAGATTTAGACACACACACACACACCAAAAATTGAATTTGAACAACTCAAAGCACATCTGAAACAGACTGGGCTGCTTCTAATCACTATGAATATGAGGTGACTTTTGTGACTGCTGTACCCTGTTTATATCAACATGTGAGTTTACCCATTTCCCTTGTACAAATCCCTCCTTGGAGAAGGACGCACTAAAAAAAGGAAAAGGAAAAACGCAATTCACTCACCTGTCCTTTCATCAAAATTTGCTAAAATGGAGTGAAAAATCATTTTTCAATAGCTCCACCATTTCTTTTACCAGGTCAAACTGGCCATCTGAAGCAATTGTACTTTAAATGCAAGCTGTTAGATCACTTACACGCTTCATGATTGTTAAGCTACCCAATGACTACCTGGTTGGGTCTGCTCACCTTACAAAGTATATGAGAGTGAGGGATTGTGGTATGCTTTCAACAAAGCTTATGAATCACACTTAAATGAATGGTGATATCTGCATTCACGTGACACTAACCATTTCCACAAAACTTAAACAGGGAGATAGAACTTCACTGTTGGCACCCATTCTCTTTTCTGTCTTGCCTTCTGTGGGAGCAATATGACTCTGACACCTAGGTTATAAATCTTTATGAAATCTCAGCTAGTTATTTAAGTTTCCCCAGTGAGTAATGAATTGCCATATATTAAAAAGAGAAATTTTATGTTTATGGGATGAGTCATGCCGGATCTTGTTGAGAGTTTGCACTAATTTATTACAGTCACCTCTGAACAACACTACTAAGTTGCTCATAAGCTCCTTTAAAAAGTTTGTTTTGCAGATAGGGTACAACTTTTCTTTTCCTGTTTAAAAGATGAAACCCTGTAATCATTCCTTGCTGCACACACTTAAGTAATTCTGCCAGAAACAGAAAACTAGCTTAAGTATTTTGAAGATGGCTCCTCTAGCTCAGATAGATTTCCAGCCGTTAAAAATATGCCCTGATTATGTCAGTAGTCTACCAGCCTAGAACATGGAAACCATGCTGAACTACACCAATTACTCAGCATGTCTAATTCTTTTAAGCCAGGATGAAGGCAGCCACACAGCAATACACCCACTGGTTATTTTGCATAAAACCATTTATATTCCCCTGGAAATGGCCCCAAAGATCATTTGGTCACAGTGATAGTTATCCTGAAGATGTGCAGGTAATCCTGCTGTAATAAAAAGCACAGTCTTCATTTAAGTTACAGCAAAAAAAGTTTTAATTCTTTCTCATAGTTTTTCCTTTCTTTCAGCTGGATAGTGTAAGGTTTGGGATTTTCTAATACCAACCCCCTAACCATGATCATGTGTTTAGTTAACAGAATCACATGGGGAAACATCAGTGCTAATGAAGCAGTAGATAGACACAGAAGGAGCTTCATTCATCCCAATCTTGTTCTCCCAGATTTAATTAGCTCCGGGTTGGCCATTTTTAGGGATGCCTCATAAACTGGAATATGTACACACTACTCCTAGGCAATGGCAATGCATTTATGATCTCCAATGTATAAAGGCACATCTTACTAGAGCTCCTCAAATTCTTAGCACTCGCTCCTCAAATTCTTAGCACTCTAGTGAAGGCCATTTTTATTTCCCATGATGCCTTGCCTTGTTCAGAGGGGAATTTGGATGGCAAACTGTGCCCACTCCACCAGCAAAATAACCCTGTATAATTCACTTACCCAGTAAGCCCCATTGAACTCTCAGGCATCTTACTTCCAGTGCTTTTTTCTGGGGGGGGGGGGAAGGTGCTGGTACTCACCTTTTCTCAACACTAATTTACATGCCAATATTTCTCCTCCTCACCTACTCTTTCCCTCAGTTAGCTTAAAAAGCCAACACCCTCTTTCTCTCTCCCAGTTCTTAACCTCCTTCTCATTCCCCAGCCTCGCCACTTCCTTTCTCAACTCCCTCCAGCCCTTTTTCTCCCCAAACATACGAATGCCAAAGTGTTTCTAAACACCCGCTCACTGCCCCAGATGGCTTGCTCTCTATGTGCCTCTCATGCTTTATTTCACACACCCTAACCTGCTCTTCCTTCCCCTTCATGGTCACTCTCCAGAGCAGGGTCATTGGCTATTGCTGGACGTGGGAAATTAGTGCAGCTGTGGGGCTGGGTCTCTCTCTCTCTCTCTCTCTCTCTCTCTCTCTCTCTCTCACACACACACACACACACACAGAGAGAGAGAGAGAGAGAGAGAGAAAGAGAGAGAGAGAGAGAGAGACTTTGTGTGCATGATCTGAGGAGTAAAAAGTGCCGATACTGTGTACCATTGATTACCACCAGAAAAAAGCACCACTTACTTCTAAAAGTCACACTAAGGATTGTGCTGTTAGGCCAGATTCAGTTTTATTTATTTCTATTCATTTACTTAAAAACATTTATAAACTGCTTGATGTTTTTAAAAACTCTACGCAGTGTACAGTGCGCTCTTTTTTAAGCATACTGCCTAAAACCAATAAAACAGCAAGATAAAATAGATATCAGGAGGTATGTAAGGCATCAACGGCCACATGCGTCTGATAGGAAATACTTCTAATTCATTGCAGTGACTTTGCATGGTCATGTTTGAAAGCTCTTTCCCTTCCCATCACACTGACATTCTCAATGCCAGCATAGCATAGTGCCTTGGGGCAGCTGGTGCTAGCTTTGAGATTATCTGGGCAAAGAGTAGCTTTCAGATATAAATGGCTTTCAAATGTCATAGCCGCCATCCAAAAGTGCATCTGTACAGAAGAGGATCCCGCTTCTGCAGTAGTCCATACATCACCTGCAATGTCTAGGCCTAAGCTCTGAACTTTCTTTCATGAGCATCAGGGGAGAAACTCAGTTGAGCTCTCTGTATTGAATAAATTCCTAAAGTAGATGTCAGAAGAGGAAGACATTGTATGGGTCTCTGTTCTGACATGAGCCAATAATAATAATAATAATAATAATAATAATAATAATAATAATAATAATACCTTTACCATTGTGCTTAGATCCAGGAGAGAGGGAAGCATCTCCAATCCTCTCACCTCACCTAGACTGTTTTCAAGGGAAGTCCTATAGAGAGTGCATCACAGTAATCTAGATGTGTGGGTACAATAGCATGCATCATAATGACATGGCTATTCTGAAACAGAGCTGACACACCAGCCTGAACTAGTAGCTATTCTTTGCCAAAAAAAGCCTAAAGTGTTGGTCTTGGATACAGGAGTATCCCCAGTCTGAACCTACTCCAAGAAGAAGAGGCTGTATACCCAATTCTTGGACCTGGAAACCACCAATTGAAAGTTTAGTTTGGAAGGTCCCTGTGGGGAAAGTCTGAAGGCCAGAAGAAGAAAACAATCATTTCCCCTTGAGCTTTCGTTGACTGCAGCAACCAAGTTTACTTTACTTTGTTTCAATTTTGACAGTGTAAATCACTGAAGTTCAGACTCCAGTCAGATTGTCAGCAATCACCAAGCAGCATCAGAAATGTGCACATAGTGAGAAAATGACAAGGTAATGACTAACTATGACAAATGTATATAGGTTTGGATGAACAAATCTATCATGAGGTTGTACCAATTAATGCCCTGGAAAGAGCTTGAATTGTTTCACACAAAACTAATCACAGTTATTATGTGGTAAATTAGGATTTCTGAAAACATGTCGCCATGTGCCAATAGTTTGCAATAGACCTGGCTAACTGATCAAAAGGAATATGTAAAATTCAAAGCAATTTTTCAAGCTGAATATATGAAAGGTTGCAGGTAGCAGGGGACTTACATTGCTTAGATCATTCAGAATTAATGCAAACATATTTTTAGCATAACTCTCTCTGACAAGACCTGCAAATTAGGAATGGGCTCACCTAAAAGAAGTGAATCTTAATTAAGCCCGAATTAAGTTGTTTTACACACAGGCCAATTCAAAACCAAAGATCTCATCGAGCTCCCAAAGATGTCATCAGGAATATGAAATCTTCATTCCAACTTCCTCATGCCAATACACCCCTTCCAAGCTCATCTGTTGCTCCCTTTCCTTTGTTTAAAAGTTACCTGGTAGCAGCAAGGGATTGCGAGAGAAATTTGAACCTACTTAATTTGCACTTTCCGAAACAATACAAACTGAAACAGAACCATCCTTTGCTGTTTGTACTTCTCCAAAATTTGTAATGCAATTCTCCAGCCAGGTAATGTGTACCAAAATGCACATACTGTGGTAAAGGTTGCATATGAATGCTGACATAATGAAAACAGAATGCACAAACACATGATATTATGGGAAATAATATGTCCTGGCACCAAGTCAGTATGTGAAGTCCCCAGTACAGGGTCAATCCACAAGTCCAAAGTCCAAACTGAAGCACAGTCCCACAGAGAACCTGCAGCATCCAAGCTAAGGACCATCAACATGAACAGTTGAGTAGACAAAGCACATCTGCTCTGCTGCCCTTTGGTACTTTGCATGCTGATTGCAGCATCTGGACTTCATGAGACATGGTACCATCACCTGTCCCAAGCTTACTTCAGCTGAGGAATCACACAACTCTTCCCAGAGCTAGCAACCCCACTTGGCCAGCTAGTGAGCTGGGCTGTGGGCCCTTGTCTGCTTCAGCCTCATGGGGTGCCCTTCACACTGCTCCCTATGCCTCAGAGGCTGCTATGTTCAATGAGACAGCGCCCCCTCTGGCTCTGGGGATGGTTCCTGCTGCTCTGGTTCCTGTGCACTGACCCCCATCCCCTCGTCATCCTCCATCACAAACAAGATATGAAATAGAATCCTTCAAACAGAGGATTGACCTCAGTAAAGCAGAATAATGAGGGTTGCTGCAGCAGCCGTGGTTAAGTTCCACAACATTTGAGTAAGTTCTTGGCATCTGTAAGGACCCATAATACCTAGTTGCTTCATGGCCTAATGAAAGCTAAAAGTGCAGCCCTGATCACCCTTGGCAGATATGCTTTAGTAGAAAAGTTCTGCTGAAAGTGAAATATCAGTCAACCATAAGCTTCAGAGACATGTGGTCTCAGCTTGTAATTAGATTGCTAGTTTCAATTCCCAGTTCCAAACTTTAACTGCATTATTATATGTGATAATTATATTATATGTGATACAGACTTCACCTGTATTGCTATCAGTGATACATGTACCAGCAAAGATTTCAGTATATCATTCGTGTTCGTGTGCCCAAGACATTGACTCTGTAAAGCATATTTTGCTGCACTGTGTGAAATTTGAGCAAGCCAGGGCTGAACTGATATTACCCCTGTTAAGACTTTTCCCGGGAAAATCAGAGGCTTACTATGTCAGGTTGCTACTGGAAGACCGGATAAATGATAGAACATTAGCAGTGGCAAAGTTTCTATTGGTGGTGGCAAGAACTAATGATCTCTCTTCCTAAGTCTGTACATAATGCTTATATAACCTGAAGGCGGGCTGTCAAAACTGTGTACTGTTTTATAATGAATTGTTGGGTCTCTGGACCGTAATAAAGATTTTATTATTTATAGTATATCATTCCAGAAATTAAACAGGGAAAGAACGGTTGTCCGAAATCAATAGAGAGGTACTTGAAAAGCAGCAATGGGCAACATGTGACCTCCAGATGTTGCCAGATATTTCTCTTACTATTGGCCAAGCTGGCTTGGGTTGATGGGAGTTGGAGCCCAACAACATCTGGTGGCCACTGGTTCCCAAAACTGCTACCACGGAAATACATTTGTGCTATAAAACCTCAAAGTAGCAGTTACATTGGGCATGCCCAAGCTATAGCTAAGGTGTGTTTCTTCACTTTCCATTATAAAAAATTCCCAATTTATATGCAGAAACTTTCAAGCTGAAACTTGATGGACAGATTAAGTACCAGAGACAAGTTTAGTATCTGAAAAATCTGAGTGACATGAAGATATAGGGCCAGAGATTCAGGCAATGATTGAAGGAAGTTTACATCTAATTGAAGGTTTTTAAATTATGCCAATAAAGCATGTAAAGGAACAGAAGTGTGTTCACAGGCATATCTGTGATGAAACCTTGTGTGTGCTTTGGAGTCACAATAGTACCATGTCTTTTTGTGTGTGATGCACAGAAAGCTTAACAAATAATATATATTAATATTGGCATTGGTAGTAGTGGCATTGAGTTAGTTATTTGTTCAAAATGAAATGTTCAATTAAATTAGTTAATATTAACCAAATGGAATAGGTAATATGAAATTCAATCAAAAGACGATTTACAAAAATGCTACAATCTTACACCCGTTTACCTGGAAGTAAGCTCCACTGGGTTCAGTAGGACTTACACCTGAGTTAACATTTTATGCTACTGTTCTTTCTTAGAATGAAGAAAGAATACTGTCACCCTGGCTATTTAGTGAGGTGTAAATATTAAATAGATAACCCACATATTATTTCATGTTGAACAGTAAAGCACTCACGGACTGCTGTGCTAGTTCAGCATGGACAGTGCCCTACATCTTTATAACATTCAGCATTTGAACTAAAGCCTTGATTCTGTTAATGATTCTGTGTTCTTTAACCACACCTTTAAACCCATCTTCATGTACCATGAATAATGTATTTCTGATATTACTGAGACTAGAACACGTGATTAATAATAAATGCTTAAGACTATCTTGGCTGTGAGTCCTGGAAGACCTGCTCCCGGTTTTGCAGGCTTTCCCCCACCTGACCTGGGAGGGCAGGGCCCGGACTGACTCCAACTAAAAAAGCTGGGACTGCCGAACAGGCTGTAGGGTTGGAGTACTTTGTTGGGGGAGGGGTTGTTGCTGTTGGTTTTTCATATCTTTATTAAATATCTTATTGTGATTTATGTGGAAATCATTCAGTTTGGTTATGTATTTTTGATGCTTTATTTATTGTTCACGACTACTTTTGTTAGGTTTTTAGTTATGTATTTTATTCATGTGGTAAGCCGCCTTGAGCATGGTTTGAGCTGTGGGAAGGCAGCTTACAAATAAAATTATGTCTGTATCTATGTTAAGTGTTTTGCAGCTAGGGGGTTCTGGATGTTTTTAAAGGAGTTTTCCTGATCTTTATAACAGACTATATATTATCTTGTACTTGGGCCCTATCATAATTTATGATTACAAAGCACAAAAGCACAGAAATAAAGAAGATTTAACATCAGATGAAAGGGGGGGGGTCGACGAAAAGTTGCTTGAAGGCATATAGGTTTGTCTCAGAGTCTGAAAACTTACTGAGTTAAGATGTTATCATAAAACACCTTTTAGTGAATAAACAAGAGAAATCCCTTTGAGTTGGTTCCAATTTTTATTCATTTTATGCCCTATTAATGATCAGCTAACTAATGTAATGCTTCAGCTTGAGAAACATGATATACTGATGCACTATAAATTTAAAATCCCCTACTGGAGGTGCTTATGATAAAGCCCCTATTATTGTAATTCACTGTAATGCAGAGATGACATCTGATTACTTCAATAAAGAATGGGCTCTTTTGTTCAGTTCACAATCCGGCTTTGAAATCACTTGGAAGAAAAGAGGGGAATAATGTCACAATGGAGGGCTCATGAACGCGAGTTTGATTTTCATTCATGAATATGGGACCCTGGGCTATTTTCTATTTAACTCCTAACTTTTATATCAAAGTTCCATTTCCATGTAATTTAGCAACAGATAGGGTTACGATCTTGGGTGTTCTGTGCAGCTACCAAGTAGTTCAAAGGATACAGCTCTCTGAGACTCAAACGGTTGGATGCAAAGGTGGATTTCTGTATCGTCCTTTCACCACTTTACACATCGTGCTGCATCGAGTGATGTGCGCGCAAAAAGTGGCCCAGAATTGAGATCAGTTTCTCTGCTTGCACCTCCACAGGTGGAAAAATCAACACTGCTATCGAACTTGCCTATTGCCACATTGTATAAACCCTTGCATAAGCTGTTGCAAAACAGGACTACTGCTGGTTTTACTCCCTAGACACAAACTGAGCACAGCAACTGTTTTACCATTTCTTCCTTATCCTCACACAGTGTACCATGGAGGCAACATGTTCCAGCTAGACGCAAATAGTGCTACAAGAATGATCTTTGTGCTCATAAATTTTTCTGGGAAGCCTGGGAAGCTGGCCCTGCTGTATGTGATCCTGAGTATCATTGCAATAAAAGTTCTCATGGCTTCTCAATTGGTAGTTTCTGCATAGCAGACCCCTCCTCCCGGTCTAAATTTAGTTTGCAGTTTTAAAACAATATGAGACAATAACAAAACTATACGAGGCAATAATAAACTGACTGCTTCCCACAAATTAAAGGATGAGCAGGATGTGTGTGTGCTAAAGGTGCATGTATGGGCATCAGGTATCTTGAAGGTTTCCAATGGGATGACTCTATACACTTTAACTATGTACTCTTATTCTTGTCTAAAGTGTATAGAGTCATCCCCTTGAAAACCAGCAAGATACCTGATGTCCATGCATACGCCTTTAGCACACATGCATCCTGTTCATCCTATAGTTTAACTAAAATATAGAATTCACCAGCACAAAATGTGGTGATAGCTACTAGGTCTCTTGGGTTATGACTACTTAGGTCTCTTGAAAAGGATCTGCCACTGGCCACTAGTCATGGCAGCTGCATTCAACCCTTATAAACCAGTTAATGGGGGACAACCATAAGAGAGGACTATTATATTCATGTGCTGTTAGTGCATCCTGTTAGAGGCATCTGGCTGGTCACTGGATGCTGCACTAGGATAAGCTTTTAGTCTGATGCATCAGGAACCTTATTGTGTTCTAACACCATACCCTGAGTTATTTTTCTTGCTGTCTTTTCTGAAGCCCCTTTTCAGTTCAATTCTACCTCCAACTATATGGCTGTTTTGTAAAGTATCTCTTATAAATATATCATCAAAGGTTTATCATTATTTATATAACTTGAATACATTTCTACCTAACATATTAATATATATATATATATATTCATACATTTGAAGTCAATATGTGATCTTAGAAATAATATTTTTAAACATAAGGTTTTTGCTCTATGGTACGTCCTGCAGTGTAAACATAAAGGAAATGCAGATATCACAACAGCTACTTTTGGAAATAGAATCAAAGACCCTCAGAATTTGTAGGTATCTCAAAGGCCATCTAGTCTAAAGCCCTGCCAATGCAGAAATCTAGCCTTTGTTGAAGGCAGGTTGTGTGAATCAGTGACTACTGCATTTGGTGCCACCTCCATTGTCGTGGACTTGATCAAGGTGTAATCTTTGACTCATCCAGCAATTAAAAGCTACATGGATGATCAAATGGGTAATGGAAAATGTGGTTGGTCAAAATGTGGTTCTGGTAAAGTTAATGTCTTATGGAATATTCAGATTTATTGGGCAGTGTGAGGTTGGCATCACACTCATACAAATAAAAGGAAAGGGGAATATTGGCAGTGGATTGAAGCCAGATTTCACCTTTCCCGGACAGAAAGGCTCTTTCCACCATACAAAGCTTTGGATCCAGCAGATTGGGGGAAGGAATGTTTTTCAAAAACAAAAAACCCCATATGCTTTGTAGACCCCAGTGCTACCTCCTACATTATTTTGGAAGCCCGCAACCCTGAGAGCAGGAGCAAAGTCTTGATTCAACAATCAATACACCATTCAGGATACAGATTTATTTAACAGCAGCACTGAAAATGGGAGAAAGGGTTTATTACCAAATTGCTTCCAAAAATTATGGCACATGGCACAATCTACTTGTTTGTTCATTTTTCAAACCAGTCCACATGTCTATATCTGCTTAAAAATCAGAGACTAATCTCATGTACTTTTCATTAGCCTCATGCTAAATTAACATCATCTTGTTTGTTGAAATGCCCTAGGCGGCCATTTAATCCAAAATAGGTCCTAAGCCAAAACACCACTAGATAGCATCAGAATGGAAGAGCTCTGGTGGTTAATAGCATGGCCTTCAGTGGCAGGGCAGGAGCTGCCACTATGAATGAATCAGAAACAACTATCTGTAATACAATATTCATGCCTAAAAAGCACAGAAATGAAATAGAAGCCTTCCATCTGCTGTTGTGTTCAATGCATCTGGTCCATGACCAACATAGCACAACACATGCATGCACTTATTTCTGACAAAGGAGAGCAGAGGGAATTTCTTGGTCTGAATATTTTAGTATCTAACAAAAACACAACAAAGGCTGTTTAAATGAATGCAGGAGAGTTTCTGGTGTGTTTGTATGCACTTCCCCTCTCAAATACTAGTAGTTTATTCATGCTAAATTCCTACTGTGATGTATTCATCTTCTGTATTCTTCACATTGACAGCTCAGTTTGGATACCTATTCCTGATCTGTGTCAATACAGTCATAGAAACTGGAGAGCTGTTTGTTTGTTCATTTTAAAAACCAGCCCACATTTCTGTTTGTTCACTTTACATTTCGACACATCTTCATATAATCATATAACTGTGGAGTTGGAAGGAAACCAAGGGTCATCTAGTCCAGCCCCCTGCATGAACCCCTGGCCCATAGATTAAGTCTCATATACTACTGACTGAACTATCCCACAGACTCTTAAGATATCTTAACCACACTCTTGCAGATCAAGAAGCAAGTTTTTATCTGTTTGCATACAATTGAATCTGTTGATAGGATTATTATTATTATTATTATTAAATACTGTACATGACTACTCAGAAGTAAACATCACCAAGTACACACTTACTTAGAAGTAAGTCTCATTGATTAGGACTGCAGTCCTAACATATGTGGGACTTTGGTCATGACACATGGACATCATGTTACTGAACTTGAACCCTCACATTTTCACCATGGGTCAACTGGACTTTTTATATATTGTTTGAAAGGGACTAATGTATTTGAAACATGTAGAAAATGCAAGCATGGTTGTCATGATAGACCAAGGTACATGGGTGCACGTTGCTTGCATGTTTGCCAAACCTTCAAACATTACAATACAGACACAAAAACAGAGATGTGTCTGACTTGCAAGGCTAACATGGGAGCCTACCTTTTGTGCAACATGAGAAGCAGCCCTTGTCTTGGATTTCTGGTCTTACATGTTTCCTGGTCATCTGGGTTAGTGCCTACCTACATTTGCAGTTTGGCATACGGCTCAAGGATATCTCAGTGTTGTGGGTTTTTTTTTTATCAACGGCGGTACTTGGTCATTAAAACTTACAGAATCCTGGGGGCAAAACTGGAGATTAGAAAACAAAGCTTCTTAGCAGAGATTTAAGGCAACAAAGATTTATAGCAAATGAGATTAGTTCTGCATTAACAATCTTGTCTGAACCTTTCAAAGTTCCACTGCTAATGCTGAGGCAGTCATTTCAGGCAAGAAATTCCTTGGTTCATTCACCTGGGATGACATCTTAGCCCTACTAAACCCAACAGTGCAAAAAATTCCCACTGGAATGTCAGCTCTGAATATGCCGGTGGAATTACTGTATAGCTCATGAACTTCCACCTCTGAGCTTCAATTGCATCTCCATCAAAACTAACCAAAACCAGCCTCTAAACAAGTTGTGCCAACTTTCATGGCACAATTTTGTCTTTTTACTACCAGCATCAGCCTAGATGCCCCTCCATACGTTTTGGACTACAAGTCCCATCAGCCCCAGCCAACATAGAAGTGATATGTAGTTCAAAACATCTGGGGGGTGCACCAGGTTGGATGAGGCTGATCTAGGTTTTTTATAGCATGAAGGGAGCAGCTCAAAAGTTAAGTTCCCTTGACTCCTTCTGTACAAACCTTTTAGCAAGGACAAAAAAAATGTGCTACTAAATATGTGAGCCACTTCATACACATACGCATAAAAAGAGAGATATTTGGAAAGACGGAGAGAAACTCTTTAATGATTGGGATCCCATGTTAGAAAACCACTACAATTCCAACTTTTTGACTTTTCATTTCAGACTCCAAAAGCAGAATTGGCATCAAGGATATGCATAGTTGGGCATCAGCCAAAGGCCAACACTCCAGCAAGGGGCACACTAACAAAAGCACCCTCAGCTGCTGCAGTCCAGCTCACGGAGGGAAGAGGCCCCTGGAGGTTTCCAAAACCTGGAGATGACATTGCCAAAAGGAGAACTCAGTGACCAACATAGCAGATGGGCCACTGAAAATGGTCCTATCTCCAGTACTGTGAGGTTTCATCAAATGGAATGAAGCAGTGTTGTCTCACAATGGTCAAATTACTAAATAAGATAAGGAGAGCTTGTAGGATATGACCAATATCCCATCTAGTCTAGCAATCCTGGTCTCTTGCTATTCTCCTTTTAAGGCTAACTGGGTTCTGGGAGATGGAGGGTCTGAAATGCTTTCTAATGACACAGTGTCAGCCAGCTGCCATTCCGGTTCTGGTTCCTCTTCCTCCTCTCCCATTATTTTCCAACTTTCTCCCTCATCTGCCCAGTGGTGAAGGAAGCCGCTTGGGCACCCAGAGCGGCAAACCCAGGAGCACCCGGGGGCGGGGTGTCGCTCCGTAGTGCGCATGCGCAGCACCGCTACATACGATGCATGTGTCACTACATAGCGATGCTGCGCATGTGCGCTACAGAGCAGTGCCGCCAGAAAACCACAAGCAAGCTGCTCAGCGGCTTGCTCGCAAACCTGCTCGGTGCATGCTTTGCTTTTTCTGGCCATGCCCTGCCCCTCGCCTCCACTGGCAGCCCAAGCAGCAGGAAGCAGCAAAGCGTGCGCCGATGGCTAACCTGCTCAGCGTGCGCTTTGCTGCTTCCTGCTTCTTCCTACTGCGGGTGGAGGCGAAGGGCGGGCCAGGGAGGGGCGTAAAGCAGCAAAGCGCGCGCCGAGCAGGTTTGCTAGCCCTGCCGCCGAGCGTGGCTTTTTATCAGGCAGTGGGGCTCAGCTTGGGCATCACGGGTGTGTGTGTGTGTGTGTGTGTGTGTGTGTGCCCAGAGTGTCACCCCCTCCAGGGTGGCACCCGGGGCGAACCACCCCCAAGGCATCCCCCTTGCTCTGTCCCTGCATCTGCCTTTGAGTTGTGACCTCTCCCAAACCACTGTTGTAAATCTATACAGTGGTACCTCGGCTTAAGTACTTAATTCGTTCTGGAGGTCCGTTCTTAACCTGAAGCGTACTTAACCTGAAGCACCACTTTAGCTAATGGGACCTCCTGCTGCCGCTGCGCCGTCAGAGCACAATTTCTGTTCTTAAGCGGACTTCTGGGAGCTGGGTATGTTTAGCCTGGAGAAGAGAAGGTTAAGGGGTGATCTGATAGCGATGTTCAAATATATAAAAGGATGTCATATAGACGAGGGTGAAAGGTTGTTTTCTGCTGCTCCAGAGAAGCGGACACGGGGCAATGGATTCAAACTACAAGAAAGAAGATTCCACCTAAACGTTAGGAAGAACTTCTTGACAGTAAGAGCTGTTCGACAGTGGAATTTGCTGCCAAGGAGTGTGGTGGAGTCTCCTTCTTTGGAGGTCTTTAAGCAGAAGCTTGACAGCCATCTGTCAGGAATGCTTTGATGGTGTTTCCTGCTTGGCAGGGGGTTGGACTGGATGGCCCTTGTGGTCTCTTCCAACTCTATGATTCTATGATTCTCTGATTCTTAACCTAAAGCGTACTTAACCTGAAGCGTACTTAACCCGAGGTACCACTGTACTGTCTTTCTCTTCCTCCTCCCTGGAAGGGTCAGGGTGGAGAGGCAGTCTTCACCGTTCCTCCTCTGTCCAGTCCCTGACAATACAGGAAGCCCACAAGCAAGACCTGAGGCATCAAGGTCCTATGCAGTGCTTATGGATGGTGCCTGATAAACAACAAAGCCTGCACAGTTCAGACACAGAGACTGAGGAGCTACTTTGTGATCCTTCCCCTGCCACCACCAACGGACCATCTGCTTTCACATGCACTTCTCTCCCACATACAGCCATTGTGTGCCATATGCACAGTTCAATATTTGATTAAGAGCAAAATAAAAGCTTGTCATAGACCTAATTAGATATACATGCAACCAGATGATTGCTATTATTAAGCAAAGCTGTCTTTAAAGGCTCTGGCTTAAACACCCAGCTCAATAAAAATCATACTTTTGTTTAAGTTTTCAAATGTGCCCTGCAATTGCATTGTAATGTTTTTGAAAAGCATGCTAAGAAAAGCCTTTTAAAGCTCTTTGTTATTCTCTGTAGCAGGTTATAAATAATTTCCTGCAGAGCCAGGTTAGGTAAGGGTAGTTTAGGCTTAGCTTTAAAAATTTAAATGAACCCTTGAACGTATTTGATGTTCAAAAGGTGCCCATGTTGTGATATAACAATGTATATTTTTGTGCAGTGAATTTCCCCCCATAATTTTCCAAGAAAAAATGCATACTAGTGTAAATGTTGGCAAAATGGAATAAAGTGCTGTGTGACTGCAGGCTGGGGTTCCAACTATTTCACAGTTAAGTAAGGAGAAAGTTTCTATTGCATACCAGGCATGTCTCTTAAAGAGGTACTGGTAGGCTGCATACAGAACACCCCCTCCCTCTCTTTGGCTTAACAGCTAAACTTCTGGGTCAAAACATATTTCTGTGGTTTAGGATCAGAGGTCCAAGCAAATGAATTTGTTTTGGGATAATATTGGAGGTTAGCCACCCAGGGTGTGTAGGGTTGTAACCTTAAATTCTCACCCCAGCAGAGTTTTGCTTTTTGATAAAGAGACATCAGAGTTCAATGTTACATTCTGACATGAAACCTTTAACTGAGTGGTGAGGCAAATTTATTATTATTTTTATAAAGGTTCGTAGACCACTCTATTGCAAAACTCTCCAAGTGGTGCACAGCATAAAATTATAAATAAAACAGCTAAAATCCACCTAACATAACCCTCTCCCCCAAAATACCATATTTACTCGAATCTAATGCTCACCTTTTCTGGCCAAATTACGTTGCAAAAGTTAAGGTGCACATTAGATTTGATGGCACATTTACATTCACCAGCACATACTTTTTTCGAGGTTCTGAAAATTGAGGCGTGCCTTGGATTCGATGGCGCATTAGAACTTGAGTAAATATTTGTCATAAAACAATTATGAATACAACACAAATAAACACATTAAACCTTAAAAACACACAATGTAGACATATTTTAAAAAAATCTGGATAGGTTTGCACAAGCATAGGGACACTTTAATGTAGTTATCCTTCATATTCTGACTTCAGGAGCAGAGTTGAGCCACGAAAATAGATTACAGGTCTGAACCCTGACATGACACGGCACAAATTAAGTCCCAGCTGTTACTCATGCAGGAAGCCCCTTAGGCATCTCTGCTTCAAGACTCTATAACAGAAGATGAGAAGGAGCAGTGCTGGAAGACATGGCCCCACTTGATTACGGTCTTTGCACCCTCCCTCTTTATAAATGCACTACAAGCAGTAATAAAACCAGTTTAGCTTTGGTTGTCCCCTTTTCCATCCCCAAAAGCACTTGAGCACACCCAGCTCAATTATTACCTGTCGGGAAGATGTGAGAGCAGACAGTGGGCCAATTTCTGCCAGAGAGGACGTGAGATTGCAAAATACAGAATGCTCATCATTATAAATCTGTTAGTATATTAAGAGCAAGGGGGGCGACAACACAACAAATGGAAATGACCCAGGGAAAGCTCTGGAAGAGCTACATCAGTTTAGGGTTGCCATACACCTGGGGTTCCCCAGACATGTCCTCTTTTCAATGGCCAACATCTCCGTCTGGGAGGATTTTTACAATTTACAAGAAATGTCTGTGGGTTTTGTTTGTTTTTTGTATATATGGCTGGCTCAACTGGGGATCGGGAGTCTTCCTGATCCCCAGCTGAGCCAGCCATATATATATGTCCTCTTTTTTGCTTTTCCAAATATGGCAACCTTACATCAGTTGGACCTCTGTGTGCCATCAACCTTCCATAAATGGGTGTTGTTGTTCACTGGAGTAGAATAGGAAGACCAGGTGTGGAGGAGGGAGAGGAACACGAAGAGGAAGAGGGGGAAGAAGAAGAATGCAGGGAACATGCATGCTAAGGATGATGGGAGTTGTAGTTCAGCAATATCTGGAGGCCCAAAGACCTATATACTTTACCACTATGTCATATTTGCAATGAAAATGCCCCCCTGGAAACTATTTATCATGAGGTGAGAGGGAGGAACCAGGTATTTGCACCCACAGTAGCTTCTGGTGTTGCAAGCAATAGGAAGGTATTATTCGGCCTGTGTGTGTGCATTTAACATAATGGGTAGTTAGTTCTTGTCCTTGGAACTGTAGATTCAAATGATGTTTCTTGCAATTATACCTCCTTACCTACCTCTTACCCTCACCTCTCCTATATCTAGTTGAAAAGCTAAGACCCAATTCCACATATCATAAAAAGGTAACATCTAGCATTTCAATGGCACCTGAATACATCCACTCCATTAACTGCAACATTATCCATTACATTCCCCCCCCCCTTTCCCTCTAAGTCACTGGGTTCTCTCTTGCCAGGTAAAATAACTGCATTTATATAATGTAGCAATTTAAAATATATGGTCTTTTAGGCAGTGATTCAGAAGTATGTGATTCAGATAATACCTCATTTTCTGTCTTTTGGTTGATGATTTCAATGAGGTAGTTGCCTAATGAAGTCCACTCTGAGGTGAACGACTGCAAATGTGAATCCACTGCTTAATCTTTCTCCCCTTTTCATAGTAAAAAAGCTTTCTAATATGCAATATACCTGTTAGTGGTCTTTAAATGCTGGGTTGAGGCAAGATAGTTTCCAGTACCAGCAACATATATTCAGCATAGAATTAGTATAGATCAGGAGTTGGGAACTTTGTGGCCCTTCAGATGTTTTTGGACTTTTGACTCCCATCAGTCCTAGTCATTATGACCTAGAGTCGGTGATGATGGCAGTTGTAGTCCATCAACATCTGGAGAGCTGCAGGTCCTCAAGCCTTTTTATAGAAAGTTACAAGTACAGGTGAAAGCAAATTTCCCACTATTTGCATTATACAGGTGTATAAAGATCATGACCAGTGTAGTTTTTCAAAGATGCATAGCGGAAGGAAAGCCATTGATGGTCTTTATGTAGACAATTGTTTTCTAGGTCTTGTTCTAGTTTTTCCAAGGTTTTTCAATGTCTTAAAAAATGTTTGTGTGTATGCAGCAGGAACAACTGATACCACCTTCAAGCCAAAAGCAATTGCATGAGGGCTCCAGTTTTGATTGGAGTAGTGGTTCTGCAGAGATGGAGTTAACATGTCCCACCTACCTAAAGTGCAAAGTTATTAACTGCCCAACAAGAGGAATACACACCACTTCAGATTTGGAACCTGCTGTAGCTTCCTCCAGTTTGTCCCCATAACTTCAGTATAGGTCTTGTCTTTACCAGCCAGCTAGTTGGCAACTCAACACAAGCTTTGCTGGAGAACCAGTGACCATCTTCCATTGATATAGACAAGAAAACAGCCTGGCCCTCTTTGCTTTGGGCTAAAGACTTATTGCACTCAGAAGTCATTTGTTATCCTAATACTTTTCTACTTGTTGGCCACTGAGAGCCATATTTTCTCAAGAAATACACATTTTTGTGTGTGTGTGTGTGTGTTTGCCAAGAACTGCACTGCAATAGCCAGAAAACTGTAAAATCTGATGGGTATCTATCGGCTAATTAAGTTCATAATGAACAATGGTTTTCACTTTTCCCAAACACAAGGGTACAACTAATCCTCATAAGATGTATCATAATACTTGCATTTAAATTTAATATGGTCCAAAGGCACATGGGTCCACCCTCTTGCTGAAGCTAAGCAGGTCTGGCTTTAGTCAAGTCTGAATGCGTGACCATCTGGGAGCCCTGTGTCTACCAGCTTGGGTCCAATGATGGAATAAAGGCAGAATATAAATAAATAAAACCATGATAATGTCAAATATTTATTATTATTATTATTATTATTATTATTATTATTATTATTATTATTATTATGTTGATGTCCAAGGTGGCAAATTGTCCTTCTGGTGTACTTGTGGGAAATAGAACTACTTTTTAAGTAGCTGAAAATGTCTGTTGATCTTTGTGAAGTGTTCTCTCTATCCGAAAATGCACACTCAATACTGTGACAAAAGTAAAGACATGCAAGATTTCAGGCAGAATGCCTAATAAAATTGTTGGCCCTGGAGCTATTAATCAAAAGGACCCCCCCCCACACACACACACCAAGGAACTACCCAGCACAATGATCAAACAAAAGGGAATAGTCATGAAGCTACAAATATTTCTTAAATAAGACATATGTTAATTAAAAGAAGCTACAACCTTGAATTAGAAATTGTTTCTCCAGGGAGTTTTATTATCCATGAGGAAGAACAGTGTTGCAACTCCTGGGATTCTCAAATTAGCAAAACTACAATCTGTTTTTGTTAGGAAAATTTCCCATGGGATTCTAGATTTCCCCCCACACACTCCTTCCTTTCCCCTAGCTACTCAAGTGTCATGAAAAATCAGAATAAACCTCATCAGGGGGAAAAAATACAGCAGCCAAACATTGTAGGAAGTAGAAAATGATGCAATAATGGATCATTGCATGGAAGCTCAGATAAACATTCCAAGCTCCCTTCATTGCACAAAGGGGAGCTCATGCAATCAAGAAGTAGCGGGGAAGCACAGCTGGCCTGGTAAGGTCTCACAGCTTCCCGTGGACAACCACACATCAGGGGTCGAAGTCCCAGGGCACCTTATGTGTGCTGACGTTTCCCTAACAGATGCCCACACCTAATGCATGAACATCTGGACATGGCCAGGGGAAGCCATGTAATCTCAGGGGAAAGGTCACCGCCTCACCAATTCTTGATCATGTAAGTGAGTAATGTGTGAAAGGGACATCACTTACACAGGATTATATTAATGAAAAGAGAGTACTCCGTGAGAAAACTGCAAGGAGTGTCATGTAAATTAGGTTTGAAAAATAAGTTCACTTAAGTCCTTTGTGGGTGCCACATGAGAGAGAGCTGGTGCTCACTGCCCAGTCCCACTCACTTCCTGTGGGATATGTCAGTCAAATCAAACATTCTAAGAGAGGACTGACTGCCTCTATGTGACACTGTGACAGTCAGTTTGCTCTGATGGAGTCTTTTTAGGACTCACTAATATCTAATATATAGTTTATATCTTTTGTAACCTAAGTATGTACTTAATGAATCTGACAGTAAACTAGTTTATTTTGTTATCATTCAGATTCATGTGTATTTTTCTTTTAAGAGGGACAAAAGGGATTAACAACCAAGAAGGCAGGAAGATAGAAGACATAATTATTAAAAAGGACTCAAACGAGTCAGCAATCCACTTGCTGCTGTGTAAATTTAAATAGGGAAATGTTTAAACCTGCTATATTATATATAAATGTTCCTACATTTCCATATATTATCTTTATTCCATATGCAGCTCTCCATGACTTTGCAACAAAGGTTTTGGGAACCACAGAGCCTGGGGCTTGCCGATCAGAAGGTCGGTGGTTCGAATCCCTGCGACGGGGTGAGCTCCCGTTGCTCGGTCCCTGCTCCTGCCCACCTAGCAGTTCAAAAGCATGTCAAAGTGAAAGTAGATAAATAGGTACCGCTGCGGCGGGAAGGCGTTTCTGTGCGCTGCTTTGGTTTGCCAGAAGCGGCTTAGTCATGCTGGCCACATGATCCAGAAGCTGTACGCCAGCTACCTCGGCCAGTAAAGCAAGATGAGCGCCACAACCCCAGTGTTATCCGCAACTGGACCTAATGGTCAGGGGTGCCTTTATCTTTACCTTTACCCCTACTTGTAGACACACCCTGTGTGATTTTAAATCCTGCTTGTGCAGGTTTCTAAATTGCAAAAGGAGTCCTCATGCATAGAAGAGGCTCCCCGCTGAAGACCACTCTGCAGGGCTCTACATGGAATAAAGACAGCATCCAGAGAAGGAGGGACTTGGCAGTGTACACTTGCAAGTTTGTTATTCTCAGAAGTGTAGCAAACACCCAAATCTACTATATATTTTGTAAAGCTGTTTGTTTCCAATGCATTTGGATACAGTACCTTTTAAGATGTCATAACCAAATGTTGCATGATGGTTCCTGAATCTAGGAGCAGTTTTTCATCTATGTTTGAATGCAATTGGATGCCATTTTGACTCAAGATGGTAGACAGAACCTTCCAAAAAGGCACTGATTTTAACCACTGCTTTCGAAACCACACCAAAACTGCTTTCTTTCTTACCTCTCCTGATCAATGCAGTGAATGAGACTGTTAGCAGGGGTATAAATAAACAATAAATGAAGACATAGCCTGCACTTGCTACTGTATGCTGCTGCTACAGCGTTCTTGGTGGTTCAATTAGCTCAATCCCATAAATGGCTTGCCTTGGCACTTGTAATATTTCCAGCTGCAAAAAGGATTCCTGGCAGTCTTCTTTTTTATAATTTTGGTGGAGTCCATAACATTTGGAGGGCACTTGGCTGGGGGATGGTTGGTTCCTAGAGTACTATTTAAGGCCACGTGTTGGCAATACCAGGCCTTTACATTTAAGTTTCTCATCATTTTAGGACCTGTGCCCAAATACCTGTGTCCCCACATGCCAGTGGTGGCTGTTCCATTAAGGAAAATGGGGCATTGCCTCATCAAGCTCAGTGTACCCTCAGTCAGCCCACACCTGTCTGCCTTCTTTCAGTTTCTGCTTGCTTAGACACAGTGTTTTCCTCATAGAAAACAACAAGGAGGAAGGCAGGACAAAGCTTAGTTGGCTCTGCTTGCCATTGGCTCTGGCTGAATCTTTCATTGGCCTATAAGCCTTACACCCTGTCAGTCAAAATGGCCACCAGTCACCACCACTGTGACATGCATTTTATTTTAGACAACATTAACAGACCTTTACACTTACTATAATGATACATGCATTTTGGTGGTCTTAAAAAAAAAACTTACATCAAACAGTCTCTTTTTGAGGGATGTCTTCTGTAGATTGCAGTTATCATGAGGAGATGTGGACAGGGATTGTAACATTGTAACTTGTTTTAATTGGTCTGTCTTGTCCTATTGGAAACTTTATGTGGCTTTCAGTGTTTAAAGGGTAGAAACACCAAGTGAGTCACATCAAATTCTAACACTCTACCACCATACAAGTCTACTTTTATTCATAGTTTATAAGAGAAGGGTGGGTTTGGATAGTGTGTGTGGTGACCTGGATTGTCCTGCAAGTTGGCTTTCATTTACCATCAATGCACATTTGTAATCTCCTTTCACATGCTCCTTCTTGCAGAAGCAGCATATTGTGAATCCAACCCCATAGCAAAACTCACAGTGTTATGATCAGTTCCTATGCAATATGGAAACATTATCCAGTTCCATTGTAGTTTATACCACACTGAAGAATTCCATAATTTTTAAACTGCAGGATAGGGATCTCTGAAAATCACCTGGGTATTAGCCATGCCACTCCCTTTGAAATTAATATTAAAGCGTTAAGTATAAATCCCAACCGGAGGCATCTTCTGAAAATAAAAGCTTATATAAAGTGTCCCAGATGGAGTGTTGCTGATTAAATGAGTTTCTCTGTTCAAACATATAACATTGGGACCAAAATATGGAGTCATTTGCTAACTCAGAAGCTTTAGGACTACTTAGAACCTTTTAAACTAAAACCAGTGATCTTGCCTCAGTCTGCATCCATTAACATGGAAAGCATATTGCTTAATTGTTGCTGGTACAATGATGATTAGTTATATAGGTAACTCCACATTATGCTTTACAGAGAAATACGAGCAAAATATAGGTCACTGTTCTGGTTATATTTCAGTCTATGGTCTGAGGCAGTAATGCTTCTGAACACAAGTTGTTGGAAAGAACAGCACAAGCTTCTGGGTTGCCACTGTGAGAACAAAATGCTAGCCTAGATGGACCACTGGCCAGACACATCAGGCTCTTCCTATATGGAAGGTGGTCTAGGCTCTGACTCTCCCAAAATACTGGGGCAGTGTCTATATTCTGTTGCCTAAGGTAAATTACAGCTCATAGTTATTTTCTGGGAATGTGGGGAGGCCTTCTAGCAGTGATCTTTGCTATTAGATATGTGAGTTACAAGCATGTCCTCCCCTCTATGCAATGCTTGTGGGATTGAAAAGGGAGAGAGGTCATGGGTAGCAAGCCATGAATAAATGCAGTCTTGAGTACAGTGGTACCTTGGGTTACAGACGTTTCAGCTTACAGACGCTTTAGGTTACAGACTCCACTAACCCAGAAATAGTACCTCAGGTTAAGAACTTTGCTTCAGGATGAGAACAGAAATTGTGCCGTGGCAGCAGGAGGCCCCATTAGCTAAAGTGGTTCCTCAGTTTAGGAACAGTTTCAGGTTAAGAACCTACCTCCAGAACAAATTAAGTTCTTAACCCAAGGTACCACTGTATATAGTTTTTGATGTTGCTTCAAGTTGAGAGCAGGCATACACGAAACACAAGTTACATATGCAGTTTCCAGTAAGTGAGCGAAAGACGAGGGAACTGAATACCTTTTTGTTGTGTCTATTCATAAAGGCCAGAGGTTAGTTATATCTCAATGGAGCGAATGCTGGGAGTGAGTTACAAATACCCTTTATTACTACAGAAAGGATGTATACAGTTCAATATAAAGGAATGAGGCATTTTTCTAAAACAGGGTTGTTTTAATTCAGACTTTTTTTTTCTCCAGTGATGGGTCATTCTAAAGCTTTGAAAAAGCTTGTTTCTTGTTGGGTTCAATCCTTTAGATATGGTGATAGATTCTTTGTGCTTTTGTGTAACATCAGTATCAGCAAAAACAGTGCCTGGCATTATCCTGAGGGGGGAAAAATGCAGGCTTATAAGCATCCACCTTATCTTTCATACACAGATTTCACAGTGGCACAACTCTGACGCCTTTTGCACAGCTTGCTTCTCCAAGTACAGAATTCGGTTCCTGGGTTTATCTTCCCCTCCTGTCTAATCATCTCCTTGTTTTGACACAATGCCACTGAAATATCTCTTGAAAGCTAATTTAGATTAAAAGTAATCCTCCAAACATCGTTGTCACGACACTCCAGGAGAATCAAGCTGAATTGACAAGAGAAATGGATACAATATTCTTCATGTTTTGCTAGAGGAGGAAAATACTCTTGCATGAAGCATTGACAGGGGAGCTGGAAGCAGAGATTTGTGTCCACATCCATAGGTAAAACCTACAGACCAATTAAATGGTGATATTAGGACTCCAACTCTTTAGACAACAATTCGATTGATATCTGAATGCTGCATATGAACACGAACAAGCTTCCATTGCAATTTAGTTATTCCCTGTGAAGCCCAGAAGATCCAATGTGTAAGCAGAGGAGGGAGGGAGGGCAGCACCAAAGCATAAGATGCCAAAAGGGGGCAGGGAAATCCTCCAAGTGATGCTGAAATTAAAAGCAAATCACCCTCAATTTGAAGCAGATTATTATGTTACAAATAAATATGATCAGCAGACACCTGCATTTCACCTTCTCAACAGCAAGAAGATCTTATCCCACTTAATGTAGCTTAGTACACATAGAGTGGAGATGGGGAATCTGTGGCCTTCTGGTTGTGGTTAGACACCAATTCCCAGCAGCCACAGCCAGCCTGGCCAATGGCCATGGATGATGGGAATGTAGACCAAAAACACCTGGAGGCCCACGCTGGAGGCTAACACTGACTTAGGTTAGGCTGTGTCCCATGTACAGTGGAACCTCTACTCACAACCATAATCCGTTCCAGAGGTCCGGTCATAACTAGAAACGTATATAAGTAGAGGCACACTTTTCCATAGAAAGTAATGGAAAATTGAATTGATCCGTTCTAGACGATGAAAAACACCACCTAAAACAGCAATTTAACACAGATTTTACTGTCTAACGAGAATATAGATCCATAAAATGAAGGCAATAATCAATGTACTGTACTATAAAATAAATAAGACAGTATTGTAGATGGGGGAAAAAAACACCCCCCCCTTATGTGCACTGAGGGTGGGTGGGCTTACCTGGCTACAAGCTGGGGTTAGGGCAAGGGTCAGTAAAGAGCTGATTCACTTCAGCTAGGGTCACTTTTTTTCCTTGGCAGGCCAGGTTCTTCTGTCCAGAGAAGAAGTCCACTTCCTCAGGTTAGTTCCTCGGTGGGGTTTGGGGCTGCAGTGTGCCCTGCTGTGCCTCTTGCAGGTGGCACCTCTTCCACAGTTTTGGGGGTGAGATGGGGGCCCTCTCCCTGGCAGCAGAGGCCTCAGTGCTGCTCTGCAGCTGGCTGGGCGAGCTCCGGGCTGCTGGCAAGGCCTCTGTTTGTATCTAGAGGAAAGTTCCTAAATCGAAGGTCGTAACTGGAATTGTATGTAAGTAAAGCCATATGTAAGTCGAGGTTCCACTGTAGTTGTCAGGGACTGGGCAGAGGAGAAATGGTGGAGACCACCTCCCCATCCTGACCCTTCCAGGGAGGAGGAAGAGAAAGACAGTATAGATCAGGGGTCAGCAAACTTTTTCAGCAGGAGGCGGTCCACTGTCCCTCAGACCTTGTGGGGGGGGCAGACTATATTTTTTTTTGGGGGGGGGAGTATGATGCAAGAGCACCATGAGCCCTGGTGGCTGCTAACCTGTGTTTTGCGAGTGGCAGGGGCTGGCGATGGCAACTCCCAGAACCTGGCAAGCCTTAAAAGTAGGACAGCAAAAAGCTCAAAGACAGAGGCCACAAAGCAGCACCCATAGAGGAGATGATGAGAATGACGAATGAGGAAGTAGGAGGGACGGAGGGGGTGGAGATTCACTCGGGATAATGCCATTATCCAAAGGCTGGGTTCTACAGCCTCTCTCTCTGTAAAGATTGAAATGAAAAAGGATGATAAGAAAATTTTCCTTGTCTTTATACTTTCCTGGGCAACCAGCCGGGAGCTGCCGATAGCATCCTGATAGTACTTTTGTTACAAGCCATCCCACTCTCTGAGCAGTGAGAGACTCCAGAGCTTCCAGAGCTTACCCAGGTTTTGATTTCCTCAGAATGCAGGCCAGCAGAGACTGTGGTGTCTTAATGATATATTTACACCTATATGCAACCTGAGCATAGAATGGAGGGGCTCACAACATTAATACCCCCATAGATTTTGTTTCTCCTTTAGGTTTCCAGAGAAACTCACAAAGTTCAGCTTGGGGTCAGCACATGGAAAAACATCTCTACCCCTCTGCAGCTTCTAGCTCAGGGGTCGGCAGGGGCGTCGCTGGGGAGGGGCGGTGGGGGCGGGACGCCCCCAGTGACAGGGTGAGCAGCGGCGGGTGGGGGTGTCAAGCGGCGGCCCCTCCCGCCACTCCCACGCGCCGCCGCTCCCTCCGTCACCCCCGGAGCAGCAGCACATGGATGGGGTGCTTCTGCCGCTTTTTTTCGGCGGGGGGGGCGACCCGCAAGGGGGGTTGTCACCCCCTCCTCGCTGGTCACCCCCCCCCCCCCGCCGAAAAAACCGCGGGAGGGCGGGCGGGGAAAGCCTGGAAAGGAAGCAGAGCAGGCGTGTTTAAGCGCCGCTCTGCTTCTTTTTCCGCTTTCCGCCGCTTTTTTCGGCGGGGGGGGGCGACCAGCGAGGTGGGGGTCACCCTTGTCACTCCCTCCTCGCTGGTCACCACCCCCCCCACCGAAAAAACCGCGGGGGGGGGGGCGGGGAAAGCCTGGAAAGGAAGCAGAGCAGGCGCGTTTAAGCGCCGCTCTACTTCTTTTTCCGCTTTCCGCCGCTTTTTTTTCGGCGGGGGGGGCCGACCAGCGAGGTGGGGGTCACCCTTGTCACTCCCTCCTCGCTGGTCACCACCCCCCCCGCCGAAAAAACCGCGGGGGGGGGCGGGGAAAGCCTGGAAAGGAAGCAGAGCAGGCGCGTTTAAGCGCCGCTCTACTTCTTTTTCCGCTTTCCGCCGCTTTTTTTCGGCGGGGGGGGGCGACCAGCGAGGTGGGGGTCACCCTTGTCACTCCCTCCTCGCTGGTCACCACCCCCCCGCCGAAAAAACCGCGGGGGGGGGGGGCGGGGAAAGCCTGGAAAGGAAGCAGAGCAGGCGCGTTTAAGCGCCGCTCTACTTCTTTTTCCGCTTTCCGCCGCTTTTTTTCGGCGGGGGGGCCGACCAGCGAGGTGGGGGTCACCCTTGTCACTCCCTCCTCGCTGGTCACCACCACCCCCCCCCCGCCGAAAAAAAGCCTCGGAAAGGGGGAAATCCCCCCTTTCTGTATACACGTGCGTCGTGACGTCATGATGACGTCACGGCGCGCGCGTCGTGCCCCTCCCCCAGGGGGTGCCTCTGCGCTGCCGCCGCCCCCAGCAGCGCAGAGGCTAGCGACGCCACTGGGGGTCGGCAAGGTTTACCTCGCATGGGCCGGTTCACTCCAGCGGAGATCCCTCTGTGGGTTGGATTGCGCACACGTGTGAGTGTGCACACCTGCGATTTCCGGCATCTGCATCTGCGCAGACTCAGGTGTCTGCATCTGTGCAGATGCGATTTCTGGCACCGTGGAAGTGAGTCCCTGCACCGCGCTGCACCAGTTTAGTGCAGCACAGGGCGACTCACCAAGAAGGTGGCTCAGTTCAGGGGCGGCTCGTGGGCCAGTTAAACGACCCCCGTGGGCCTTAGGTTGCCTACCCCTGTTCTAGCTTTCCACCTTTTCAGCTCTCCCACACACAGCTTTCTAGCCCAGCCCACCTTTGGTCTAATGTTCTCCATCACATAGCTATAGCTATTGCAACCTAACTCATTCTCTGAAGTGGCCAGGTATGGTAAAAAAAGAAACTGGTCTGACCAGTTTGGCAACTTCCTCTCAGGTTCTAGATTCTAATTGTCACTGGATACAGAATACCAACCATTGGAAGGGACCCAGGGCAGCATCCCCCCCTGCAAAACAAACAAACAAACAAAAAAAAAAACCCTCATAACACTATATTTGGGCATACTGTATTAAGATAAATGTTTTTACTTCCAACATAATTTTGGCATATTTGCCTCTCCACACCTTTATTTTGGGGGTGATGGCTTCCTACAGAACCTCTTCACCCCAAAAGGCTTTTTACACTTCAATGGAATGATGAGCATCAGATGTACAAAAGGGCTCTTTGCAGGATGCTTAGGATCTTGGAAGAGAGCTGTTGCCTGCTATCTGGCACTAGGAGGTATAACATTTGCTTTGTGATAGCCAGCAAATAAAAACTCAGCATGCACAGGATTAATTTTCAAGCAAAAGGCTTCAAATCAGAGTACTAATCCCACTTACAGTTAGTGTGGCCAATTTAGTGTTTTCCAGGTACGCTGGTGGCTAAAACTTGAGAGGCAAATTTATTTATGTCCTGCCTTTATTTCTGAACTGGGATATAGCAAAGCGAAATAAAACAAACCAAATTCTTTTCCTGCACAGGAATTAATGCATGTTTGGCACCTAAAATTGAAACAGAATATCTAAATATTAGCAGCAGCAGCAGTCATACATACAAAATAATTATGAGAGTATTTTGAACATGGAGGGCTTATCCACACTTACCTTTCCTCTGCTCTTTCTAGGCAGAGACTGCACTTTAAATCTCGGCTTTCCCTGTGAAAATCTACTCTTTAGCACTCAATCAGAGAAAACGTTAATCTGCAGAAACCCCAAATTGATCTTTCCTCTGACTGAGCTCTAAAGAGCAGGATAAGTGTGGATAAGCCCTGACTTATTTTTTTAAGTTGTGAGTTAAGGGTAGAAATCTAACTCGGATGTTAAGAAGGCAAGGGAACTTCACTGATACCCACATAGCTAATCCCATGTATAGAATGTCATTATAGACATACTGGCTCAGAAAAGAAATTCCATGGAAACACCATTAAAATCAACTGAAATTCCAAAGTACAGTACTAATTCATGTCAGATTATCCTTTCCATGTCTTGCTGTCATTTTCTCTCTTCCCCATTCCACATACACAATTTAACATTTTCTATCATTTTCTTTACCTCACTAGCCCTTTGTTCTTGAACATCCTATTTTTTCTGACCTCTGAGGGCCAGAAAACCATGTTCTTTATATCATATATATTCTTTTTTAAAAAAATAATAATTAAAATATATATTAATTTACTTTTTCCTCAACTCACTTCCTCTTTGATTTGGCATGTTCCTTCCTTTTTATCTTTCAGTCAGCAGTTTCAGTATCCCTCCTATTGACTCCAGCCACAGCTGAAGAGGGAGAGCATTGTTGTACAATCAAAGAGTGTTTTCCGGGTCCTGTGATTCTGACCTTATCGACTCTTTAAATCATTTTTTTTTTTGCAGGCCTAAAATCCTCAGTTAAATAGAACTGCAGGATCATCCCCCCTCCATTCATGCACACCAGACAAAACAAAACAATGAAAAACACTTGAGCACAAAGTAAATTAAATAACTTTAAAGCTAAAGGGAAGAAAGTAGAACAGACCATCACTGGGACAAAAAAAAAAAGGTTGCATATACTGTATCTGGGGGCAAAAGTTAATTGCAAGTTGTGTCCCACATTCACCTGGCTTCCAATTATTTTCTTGATTTTTGTGACCTCAGTATTTTCTGCATTTATCTTTTCCAATATGTTTTCACTTCCAACCTGATTATAGAGAGCAGCCATTCTGCCTGGGGAAAAACTGCAGGTGATTTGGCTATATAAAAGAAACCCAGCAATTTCACCAAGGCACCTTTTCAAAAAACCGGCTACAACAGAGATCAGATTGACCCTTCATGCAACAGGACACAAAATTACATCCATTTATGGATGTCTCTTTGGAGAGCCCCACTGCAGTCACTATAACGGGTGGGTGTTGCAACCCCAGCTTCAAGGAGCAACAGGTAGAGAAGGAGAAGAAGGGGGCTCCTGTATGGTCCTGCAGCTCACACTGTGTTAGAGCTAGGCACAGGCCTTGACACCAGAGCCCCAGAGCCAAGATTGGATGTGCAAGGTGGGCAACCCTCTGAGCTGGACCCCCCCACACACATACATATCATCAGACCCTTCTTATCTAATGGGTTGTGTTTGCCAGTGGCCTCTTGATCACACTGTCCATTGTGCCTGTGAGTTTGGACCCACTAGGCAGTGGAGGGTTGCCATAAGATGGACATGGGTATGCCAAAAGTTTTGTTATGATGCCGACTTCCATCGTGGATTCACAACAGGACAAGTACAGCTGCCTTCTCTGCCCAAAACATCAGAAAAAGTCTAATGGGAGCTTGAGACCAGCAGTATCTTGAGGGCACCACTTTGGCTAGCCATGGCTTACAGAATGCAATGCTCAATAACACCTAGTCCGCTGCAAAAGAAGCAACAGATGTCAATGTCGAGATAATGGTTTGCTCTATAACATTTGCCCATTGGCTTTTTTCTCCTCTTATCTTTCACTGGTTCATTTTAATTGCTGCTACTGAGTGAAAAGAATAAAACAAGCAAAACATTTTTTGAAAACAGAAGCAAACAAAGGCAGAATTTGTCAATAAAAAGCTAACCGTTTCAGGCATTTCTTAGGTCCCCAGTTTCCTATAAGTTGTTGGGTTTTACAAGCTCCTTTCCAAGCTTTCCGTAATAGTTATTGCACAAATCCACACAGTTTAAAAAAACACCCCAAAACTCCCCAGTAATCTAAGGAAACTATGAGTATAATAATGCATCCAACATTAAGAGCAGTGCAGACCATTCACATAAATGTTATCAGGATCTTTATTTAACAGTGTCACCATTTTAAATATGAATTGTAACCTATGTTGCAAGCCATTTTATTATTACTACTTATTATTTATCAAATTTGTATACTGTCCTTCATCTGAAGATCACAGGGCAGTTCACAGCATAAGAATACAAAATGAGAACACAAAATCATAGAATCATAGAGTTGGAAGAGACCACAAGGGCCATCCAGCACAACCCCCTGCCAAGCAGGAAACACCATCAAAGCATTCCTGACAGATGGCTGTCAAGCCTCCGCTTAAAGACCTCCAAAGAAGAGGTCTCCACCACACTCCTTGGCAGCAAATTCCACTGTCGGACAGCTCTTACTGTCAGGAAGTTCTTCCTAATGTTTAGATGGAATCTTCTTTCTTGTAGTTTGAATCCATTGCCCCGTGTCCGCTTCTCTGGAGCAGCAGAAAACAACCTTTCACCCTCCTCTATATGACATCCTTTGATATATTTGAACATGGCTATCATATCACCCCTTAACCTTCTCTTCTCCAGGCTAAACATACCAAGCTCCCTAAGCCGTTCCTCATAAGGCATCATTTCCAGGCCTTTGACCATTTTGGTTGCCCTCCTCTGGACACGTTCCAGCTTGTCAGTATCCTTCTTGAACTGTGGTGCCCAGAACTGGACACAGTATTCCAGGTGAGGTCTGACCAGAGCGGAATACAGTGGTACTATTACTTCCCTTGATCTAAATAAATAAGAACAAGAACAAGAACAAAAACTAAAAACCCAATAACACCCCTTTCACAAATACAATTAAAGGTATATATAATGTTAATCAGCCAAAGGCCTATTTAAAAAGAAATATTTTTTGTCAGGTGCCTAAAGATATGTAACAAGAGCACCAGGTGAGCCTCCTCAAACATAATTCTGGAAATGGCCATCCAAGCACATCCAAGCTACAAAGTGGTGCCATCTGCCCCTAACTCGGACATCCGCACCAGAAGAATACCATGCTATCAAAAGCCACTGAGAAGTCAGGAAGAAATAACAAGGAGAAATTGCCTCTGCCTCTCTGTATGGTGAGAAAGGTCCTAAAACATAATTCTGGACAAAGGTCACCATATAGGGTGATCAAACCAGTTTCTGTGCCCAAACCATGTCTAAACCCCAATTGAAATGGATCTAGAAAATCATTTTCCTTCAAGAGTACCTGGATTTGCCATAGCCAGAAACTACAAACACCTGTCTATACATGCAGCTGAAGTTAGCAGTGTCCATGGGGGAAGTTTTTTAATGTATACAATTACACTTATAGGCCTCATTGCTGTCTCAATTTAGTGAAAGTCTAATCTGTATTCCCAATTCCTAGTTCATGGCTACATGAAGCCACATGCTGATTGAGAGGATATTAACATATGGATAATATGAGTTGTGGAATGTAGGCAGCTGGTTTTGTAGTCATCAGGTAATGGCCGTAGAAACCTGTGAAAAACGAGGGAGGCAAACAAAAGTTTGCCATCATAAAAAGAAAGAAATATATATATTGAAACTTCCATAATAACTTACAAGTATGGAGCTGGTCAAGCAATGTTGTGAGCAAAATCAAGAAAGAAATGCATCTGAAAGGACAGCCACAGAGCTATTTTGTTTGTTATTTTGAACCCTAATGTGCCATCAGTGGTTTGTTTCCACAATTATGAAAACTGTGTCACCTCAGATCATAATTCGCTGTCATGGTTCTTGTAATAAAATTCCCACAACAACTTACATTATTCCAATTGCACTGATGATTTGTGTGTCCTGCTCTTACTGAAGTGGGTGAGCTCCCTTCTCAGAACAAAAGGGCAGATGGCCCTTAAGTACTACAGGACTCTCAAAAACATGGAACAGAAGGAAACTAACAGCAACCATTGGTTTCTGATAGAAGGAATAACAAATTAAAGCACCAGAACTGTATAGCTTCCTCAGTTATTGCTCTTGGCAGCGCTTTCTGATTCACTGCTGTCATCTTTTTTTACAAATAGGAGTAAATGCATTGGCAAAATGTAATCAT
Source organism: Lacerta agilis (assembly GCF_009819535.1). Lineage (NCBI taxonomy): Eukaryota > Metazoa > Chordata > Lepidosauria > Squamata > Lacertidae > Lacerta > Lacerta agilis. The sequence goes on along the minus strand of NC_046321.1, from coordinate 36,944,783 downwards.
AAAGCATTTAGGGCATTCATAAGTAGACGGGTAGGTGAACAATTTGCTCCCTTTCAGTGTAAAAACAATGCAGTGGTTATGTATTTCAGACATGTAGTGAAAATCAATAGTACACACAAACATTTCATTTTGCTAGTATTTGGGGCTATGCAATTTTCTGATTTGGTTTCTCTACAGGAGGAGCCTACACAAGTTAGGAACCAAGAGTGCAGTCTGGCACTGTTAAAATCAATGGACTTTTTGCCATTGATCTATGAGAGAGAGAGAGAGAGAGAGAGAGAGAGAGAGAGAGAGAGAGAGAGAGAGAGAGAGACCAGTACAATATGGAGAAAGTTTTTCTCCTCTCATAACAGTAGAACATGTAGACATCCAATGAAGCTGAATGTTGGAAGATCCGGGACAGATTAAGGAAAGTACTTGTACATGCAGTGCAGTTAAACTATGGAATTCACTCCCACAAGAGGCTGTGATGGCCTCCAACCTAGATGGTTTTAAAAGAGGATTAGATAAATTCATGGAGGACAAAGTGATCAATGGCTACACGCTATGATAGCTATGCTCTGCCTCTTGCTACGGTTGACTCCCAGGATGACTTGAAGATGCCTGATTTGATTTGGGATCCAGGATTCAGCCGGAGCAGTTGCACAGCTCTAACTGCATTATTCCCTGTGAACTAGCACAATGTTGTGTCATCTGCTGTAGCCTTTGCCCACATGGTGTCCTCCAGATGTTTTGGACAATGACTTCCACCAGCTCCAGCCAGCATAGCATCGTGCTTCTGTGATGCCACCAGTATGAAATTGTATCCAATCTGCAAATATCTGTGCATGGCATTCTAAGAACACAAAACGTTCTGGTGTAGCCCACCTGTTGTTTCATAAGTGCTGCCGTCAGGAGGGTAGTTTAGAAGAGGAAAGACCTTTCAATCCGTGAAACTTATTAACAGCAGAGTTAAAATATGTTGCTGCCAAGGATAATTTGTTCATGGGAGCTATCTTCCAAATTACCAAGGCATGAAATAAATTTAAGCATTTTTAAAGTATGTTAATGAAAGTAATTCCCTATACATCTATTTGCAAAATCTAATGTATACAGCACTATATATCTATGGTATATATGGATCTGCATCCATTTATATGTCATAGAATTTTACTTTTTTCAGAACTGGATACTGCGTTTGAAAAGAGATCATGTAAGCAGGTTCAAGATCTGCTTTCCCCTAAATAAACAAATAAAGTGTTGAATGACTTTAGCCACCTTCAGACTTTGAAGGGAAGCATTGCCGGATGACAGTCTAATAATCTGGCAGATCCATGTTCTAGATCCAAAGCCATTATCTTGAGGCTTGAGCTGTTGTTAATTATGGGGTGCATTTAAAATACCGTGGTGTAAAATGTTAGTCCAATGGGACATTACATCTGCAATAGATTCCAGTTAAATATGGTCAGTTCATGATCTGTTATTTCCATTATTTTTCCACAAAAAAAAATACTGAATGAGGGGGGAATGAATAAGTATCCATTTTAATCTAGTAAACGAATGTGTTTAATTTTTGTCAATATTTGTCCAGACAATTTAACCAATGGGTGTTTTTGCTTTACTCATCAAACTTCCTACCCTTCATGTTCAAGAAATGTCTAAAATGAAACAAAAGTTTCCATTTAAATCATGAGCAGCCTAACAAGAAACATCAATTGCTTCCATATATGCCTCAACTTTAATTCTCAGTCAATACGCCATTAACTAAAATTCTGATGAGCTCGTGTGAGGCAGCCTGTGAGTGTTGTGATTCAGACAAGAACACGATAGACTTATTACTTCAACATCCCTCCCCAAAAAAACTGTGTCTGGAGATTGGTAAAATAATTCCCTTATTAGGCCTGTCAGTCACAAAACTAAACAGACACACCAGCTTGCTCCAGGAGAACTCAGATTTGCTTCTAAGCAATTTTGAAGGAGTCACTCATCTCAGGAATCTCTCAAATCCCTCTGAATTAGCCTGATTTGGCTCAGCTTGTCTTAGATTTTTAGAGGAGGCTCCAAAAGGACAAATAAGGACAGGGTGAAAGGGAACTTTTATAGATCCCACTAGAAGGGTTTCTTTTTGGGCAGAGGGATCCATGTGGCCTTGGAGGGAAATGTTGAATGTGAAAAGAATGAAGAGCCCCTCCATCCCTGCTGACTGGCAATTTCTTCCTTCGTATGATCACCAATGGAACAATCAATAGTCTGCAAGCTAAAAAGGTCAGTATCAGTATTAAAACCCCAGGCCATCTTGCTCTGACGCTTTTGACATTTGCTCTAAGTATGTCTAAATGAACCTCTCTGCTGAGCACCACAAAAATACCTTCCTGTGCCTCCAAGTCTGAACAATAGCTGATGTCCTTATGGATTCTTCTGAAAGGGAAGTAGTTGATGTGATTAAATATACTGTTTTTTTATTAGAGTCATGATACCAGTTCTGTTGCTCTGCAGCTGGTTCTATAGGCTTAATGGTCAAACAAATTGCCAAAGAAGCCAGAGCAGTGAAGTTGGTGATACACACCAATGCTTCAGGGAGACAACATACAGCCATTAACTCAGCTGAAAAGTTCAAGATCCCCCGTAAGGTCAGAAAATGTTGATGCCTTACTATAATTGCACTATAAAAGTGAGGGATAATAACAAAATTTAGTGCAAATGAACAGTCCATCTGAAAACACCCTAAGTCACTTATATCCTAGTCTGGTTAAGCAAATTTAGAGTGCAGAGTTTGGGGTGGGTGGGTCATTTCCTCAGTAATAATCAGGTGTGCTTTGAATGCTAGAATGCTATGAAGTTATAGTTATGGGCACTTACTTCCCTTCCAAAAAAATGTTCTGGTGAGAGGGCCTGTGGGTGTTGGAAACTGATGCAGAGAAACATAAATTTAAGTTACCTAATACATTTGAAGTAGGGTGTCAGGGACTGGCTAGCTGAGGGAAACCCCTCTGTTTTCTGCTGTATCGGAATAAACATTTATTTGCAGAAAACTTGGTGTTTGTTCTGATTCAGCAGTAATGATGGGTTTTCTCAAGGAAAGCGATGCCCGAAAAAGAAACCTCTCTGACCCATGACTAGTAATCATGAGACAAACAAATGTGTGGATGTGCCCTTACTTATACAACAGCAGGATGCTAAACTGGAGGGAGATATTATACCACTTGAAAATCTCATCTGAGCGAATATCCCCCCCCCACACACACACACACAACTGCAAGAAGAAAGTTGGCTTCTGTTGGCTTTAAAAAAAAACCAAGTTCATCACCTAAAATCCATTTCTTCCCTTGTTTACAGAAGGGCTGCCAAGTTTTTCTTACTGCCTGCATTCCACCTACTAGAGGAACATGTATGTTCACCTAAGGTTGTAGGCAGAACTGAGAAGCAGGTTGTTCTGCAGAGCTTGAGGACCAGCCATTATGCGTTTTCTGCTTCCCAGGAGGCTTGACTATAACTTGAAATTTAAATATCTGACACTCCCTCCCATACTCAATATTAAGACTCTTACTAAATGCAAAGATGGGTGACATGAGCTTGTGATTCTCAGAAACTGGAATCAGGGGCATGTTGCCTCCATCAATGGAGATAGTAGTCATGGATAGCCTTATTCTCTATGAATTTTCAAATTGTCTTTTAAAGCCAGGCAACTTGCTGGATATCACTACTTCTTGTGGGAGTGAATACCATAGGTAATGAAGCTCCATGTGAAAAAGTACTTTATTTTATCTGTCACTGATCTTCCAGCACTACACTCCATTGGATGTTCCTGAGTTCTAGCATTACAAAAGAGGGAGAAAAGTTTTTTCTCTACTCACTTTCTCCACAACAAGCACTATTTTATACACATCGTATCTCTTCTTACTCACCATTTCTCTGAACTGAAACACCCCAAACATTGTAACCTTTCCTCGTTGGGGAGTTGTCTATGCCCTTCATCATTTTGGCTGCAATGAAGGTGACTTCTAGGAAAGTAGGAAGCTGTCTTACAACTGTCTGACTAGGACAGTATTGTGTACGATAATTGGCAGTGCTACTGGGCTTTTAGACAGGCTCGTGGCACTACCTTGAGATGCCAGGGATTGAACTGGGCACCTTTTACATGCAAAGCAGATGCTCTGCAACTGAGTTACAACCCTTCCCTGTAGAAGACATGGGTAATTTAAAGGAAGGTTGAGATCTCCTAGCAGATCTCAGAGCAATCTGCAGTAATTCATCAAGTACCTACTGACTACCAATTGTTTAACAACAGCAATGACAAGGCTCCCCTCCCACCATATATCAAGGCTGTCAAAATGAGAAAAAAACAAAAATGGATTGCTGTGTGTGAGAACTCTTGTACTGAGCACAGGTGCAAAATTGGCTTCTCGTGTTGCACCTGACTCGGTGGATCTTGGGGTTCAAGTAATAAAAAACAAATTAAATCCTGCACACTTAAAAGCTGGCCAACCCTGACCTAAGAGATGTAACAGTAAGGGCCAGAATGAATGGTCTATTTTCAGTCACCTTAAGGCCTTAGGAATATCAAGTGGGATTTTGTTTAATTTATTTTCTTTAAATAGTTTGCCACAGTGCTTTGGGAACCCCCCTCCTATTCAATATAATTTGCAATGTGACATGTGGAACTTCTGTTAAAACATAGGCCCACTCAGACTTGTGAAACTATGGCTGCTTACACACTATACATTTAAAGTATTGTTTCCCCCCAGTGAATCCTGGGAACTGTAGTTTTCCCCTCACAGGGATACAATTCCCAACATCATTAACAAACTATAGTTCTCAGCCACAAGATATGCTCATGTTTTCTCTCCAGCTGGGTGCGTGAACACATATATACATGCATAAAGGTAAAGGGACCCAGTTGCGGATGACTCTGGGGTTGTGGCGCTCATCTCGCTTTACTGGCCAAGGGAGCCGGCGTACAGCTTCCAGGTCATGTGGCCAGCATGACTAAGCCACTTCTGGCGAATCAGAGCAGCGCACAGAAACGCCGTTTACCTTCCTGCCAAAGTGGTACCTATTTATCTACTTGCACTTTGACGTGCTTTCGAACTGCTAGCTTGGCAGGAGCAGGGACAAAGCAACGGGAGCTCACCCTGTCGCGGGGATTCAAATCGCTGACCTTCTGATCAGCAAGTCCTAGGCTCTGTGGTTTAACCCACAGCGCTACCCACGCCCCTATATAATGCTTAGTTATTTCTTTATTCCATCTCTACCCCCCCTTTTTTTGGAGAGGCTTCTTTTCCTTGCTCCTTTCTTCCTGTTCCAAAATGAGCTCCATTTATTATGAAGATGTGCTGATAGGCTTGCCTTTTACAACTTGCAATGACTCACTGCTCTTCCTTAGCAAAGTACTCAGCTACGAAGACAACACGTGCACCCATAGTAAAATAACCAGTTTTTCCTGCGTCTAAACAAAAACAGACTACAGTAGTACCTTGGGTTAAGAACTTAATTAGTTCTGGTGGTCTGTTTTTAACCTGAAACTGTTCTTAACCTGAGGAACCACTTTAGCTAATGGGTCCTCCCGCTGCCAGCGCACGATTTCTGTTCTCATCCTGAAGCAAAGTTCTTAACCCAAGGTACTTTTTCTGGGTTAGTGGAGTCTGTAACCTGAAGCGTCAGTAACCTGAAGCATCTGTAACCCGAGGTACCATTGTACTTAAGAGAGACCTGCCCCCAGTACATAAGCAATTTTCATTGTCAATATTTTAAGTGTTGTATTAACAAACCTTCTTAGCTCAGACTACTGAATGATAAGTGAACCAGAGAAAGCAGCAGCCAGACTAAAAGTAGCCAGGTAGCATATTATGAAAACTACGTGGGTTAATATTGTCAAAGGGCACAGAATTAAACTGAATATTGATTCTTCATGTAATCCTGAATTAATGTGTAGATTTGAAGATGTTTCAATTACAAAAGCATGGTAATGCATTAAACAACTTAATCACATTAAGCATTATTCTAAAATATAAATAAATATTTTTGCTTGCATATTCTCATTTCAAAGTCAAATTCATTTATGAAACACAGGTGAGAAAGGGAGAGGTGTGTTTAACTTCTGCTTTCAAAAGTTCAATTTATTTCAGTAGGAAAGTGAAGCATGTGATTAGTAGCTCTTATTGAAATCAATCTACACATATTTATACTTCAAATAACTGCCTCCATCCATGGAGAACTAGGACACAGCCATCATGGTAGCAGCCATGTCCAATGGACATCCATAAGTTCTAGCTATAAGAGAGGGAGAACAACTTCCCTCTATAAACAGTGTCATGCATGATATTATAAACTCTCAGGGGTGTTTCTAGCCCCTTAGCTGCCCAGGACGGGAAGCCAAGAGGCACCCCTGGGGGCGGGGCATCACAGCGTGTTTGTGCGGCATGACGCACGTGCACAGCACGACACCCCGCCCACGGGGATGCCGGGTGGCGGCTCCTGTCTGCTGAGGGGAAAAAAGGGAAGCATAGCGGACGCTTGAACGTGCCCGCTTTACTTCCCCCCTTTTCCCTTTCGGCTGCTTCTTTCAAGCGCCCGCTTTGCTTCCTTTTTTCTCCCCTTTTGGCTGCTTCTTTCGGCATGAGGGGCGGGCCACTGAGGAGGGGGTGTCATGCCAGTGACAAGCGTGATGCCCCCTCCTCGCTGGCCCGCCCCTCGCACACACAAAAAAAAAGCCGTTGGAAGGGGGGGGAAAGGCGGCATGCCCCATTCGGGGCCCGACCAGCAGGGTGGGGTAAAGGGGCAGCCAAAGTGTCACCCCCCTCCCCTGGAACCCGGGGCGGCCCCCCCGCCCCGCTCCCCTTGCTACGCCCCTGTAAACTCTTATTTATAACATGCTGCCTCTTATTAACATTTTCTCTAAATGGAAAAGCCCCAGATGCTGTATCCTTCTTCTCATAGGGGAGCTGTTCCATCCCCTGGGTATTTTTGCTTGTTCCTTTCTGAACCCTACAATATCCGTTTTGAGGTGAGAAAATGAATGAAAGCAAGTGCTGATCCTTATGCACCAAAATGACATTAAAAAGGTAAAAGACCAGTTGCAGATGACTCTGAGGTTGCGGCGCTCATCTCGCTTTACTGGCCAAGGGAGCCGGATTTGTCCGCAGACAGTTTTTCCGGGTCATGTGGCCAGCATGACTAAGGCGCTTCTGGCAAAACCAGAGCAGTGCACGAAAGCGCCATTTACCTTCCCACCACAGTGGTACCTATTTATCTACTTGCATTTTTGGCGTGCTTTCGAACTGCTAGGTTGGCAGGAGCTGGGACCGAGCAACTGGAGCTCACCCCGTTGCGGGGATTTGAACTGCTGACCTTCTGATTGGCAAGTCCAAGAGGCTCAGTGGTTTACACCACAGCACCACCCATGTCCCTTCGAAAGGACATTACCCATGCCCAAAGTACATATATCAGCATGCTCAAATGTAAATAATAATAATAATAATAATAATAATATGTTTAAGGGGCCAAAAAGTGGTCATAGAATGCTGAGTTCCTGTTGTTTAGGGCAGGCAGGATGACTGCAGTATCCTTGAGGAAGTTATGGTAGACGACTGACTGGGACCTTGAACATGAACATTCCACACTGTAAGAACAAAAAGGCAGGATTCTTTATTTTTCAACTTCACTTTATTTTCAAAAATACATATAGCGCAACTCTAATTACTGCCCATGTACATTTCTATGCAACTGAATGTTAATTAAGTTAAGTTATGAGGCAGTCGTCTAGATAAAAAAGACCTATTAAATGATCTGCCAGTTACCATAAATATTTTAATTTAAACATCTCTCTTTAATCTGGAGACATATAGTGATGGAGCTTAAGAAGCTATTTTGTACACGTTACTATAGGAGAATACAGACAACAATACATGATTATTAGTTGAGAGGTTTTAGCCTCTGGCCCTGAACAAACTAAAGTTATTTGCACTTAATTCCCATTAACATTAACGAGGCATGTTAGTCATGCTGAAGTCAAGTTCTGTCGATTCCAATGGGATTTCAGCCCAGCTAACTTCTGTTGGATTGGGGCCTGTGTCACACCTAACTTGGTGCATTGCCACCATCACAGCAGTTGAGGATCCTCTGTCACTTCATGAGAAAAAGATCGTTCAGGAAAAGCCTAACACATTAATTTGTTTTTTACAGAATAAAGTTACAGAATAAATCTCCCCAGTCCTATTCAAAAAAAAAACCCCATTCCTTTGACCCAAAGCTCTGTGGTGTATACATGACCACTTGGAATACACCAAAGTTGTTGGACAAGGATGATCATGTAGAAGTGAGTACCAGACAAAGTTTACTTTCACATTGTGTGTTAGGGAGCAGAGTCTAGCGATTTAATCACCACTCAGGGATACTGAAATCAGAATGCAGAGTTATATGCCAAGTCTGCAACCTTAAGCATTGGGCGTAAGCCCTAGTAAATTCATTGTTGCATGGCCTATTCGGATAGATCTTTTGTCATAGCTCAATATCACCATGAAAGCATGGGTTACCCATGTTCCCTTCGATCACTGTTCCCAGTTTTCCAGGTTTTGCACAAAGGCAAGAATTACACATCTCTTGGATATGGGTACAAACAACCTTCTCATCCACTTTGACTGAGACCTGGTTGCAGGGAATGAGGAAAAACAAGTCCTTCATTCCTCCTCTGTTGCTACTTTCATGAAAAATACCAAGCTACCTTAGGTATTTCCGGATTCCAAACAATGTATTGAGAGACAACGGTTGTGAAGTAGATGCAGATACCCTTCTTCCTACTTTGTTTAGTCTTGTCTCACACTCTTCCCAGAGGAGCACACCTTGGCAATATCTGGTTGAAGGTTAGGTTATTTGCATAACTCTAGTGTGGCTGCTCCCTATTCCATAAGTAATGAACAAATACAAAGACCAGGCTTCCTCAACCTTGGCCCTCCAGATGTTTTGAGACTACAATTCCCATCATCCCTAACCACTGGTCCTGCTAGCTAGGGATCATGGGAGTTGTAGGCCAAAAACATCTGGAGGGCCGAGGTTGAGGAAGCCTGACAAAGACTCCCAAGAAAGATAGAGAAGGAACGACAATGTTTAATTGGTTGACCCAACCAACAAGAACATTTTAACACATGCCAGAACAACAACAAAAAAGGAGATGTGGGGAGGGAAGAGAAACATCATGGAAGCGGGGTGGGAATCAACTTTTACATTAAATTTGAATTAATTTGATGTTAATTTGTTATTTTTTTTTGAAAAGCAATAAAAAGTAATTGGCAAAAAAATAAGATGTAGAAGAGCCTGTATGTGAAAGTCTGTCCTATTTCTTTCAGTGGGGATGGGGAACTTGTGGCCCTTCAGACATTTTGACTCAAAATACCATTATGCTCAACTGTCAGAGATGGTGGGAGCTGTAGATTACATTTCCAGAGCCACAAGTTCCTTATCCCTCATTGCAGTATGCACTGAAGAAAGTCCCAATGTCTATCACCCTGCATCTGCCCAAATCAAGAAGGCATTAACTCTAAAAATTGCAAAGAAGGGTGAATGGAGAGTAAAAATCAGCCCTTAAGTGAAGGTGAAATTCACTCAGTCAAAGAAGTCTACAAAGTTAATTATCACAATGTGAAGGCAAGAGGCACTAGCAAACTGCAGCTTGTACAACATGAAAGACCTGAATATATAAACATAAACTGCAGGAATACATCAGACAACAAACTAATGAGAGATATTAACCTGTTCTTAATATTTGAGATTTGAGAATTACATTGCTAATCACAAAATAAAAATAAAAATAAAAATGTTCATAAGCGTTAATAAATTACTACAAATCTATGATAGCTGGCCAGTAATTTATGTGTTTCCATTAAGAAATGATAGCTTAGAAAGCTCAATAATAAAGCATTTAATATTGTGTCAAACAATGCAGCCACATTTTCTTTAAAAAAAGGCAGTCAACCAAAAATTATATATGAAAAATCTCTTCATAACATCCTGACTGTAGCCTGAAGAATTCAGAAAAAAGGTTTTCCTTGTCAAGCTATTATTATTAGATTTATTAACCAACCTTCACCTTAAGGTCTTGGGGTGGATTACAATAACATAAGCAATACAAATTAAAACCAAACCATATTTTAAAAAAAGGTTTTATCAAGTGTCTTTTTCCAGCCATTTTGAAAACAAACAAACAAACCTCCCAATTGGAATGCAATGAATATAGCTTCTGTTTAGTCATTCTAAATATTTCTATTTTTTTGTTTGTTGTCTGAAAACAGGCTTCTCACACAGGTGTTCCACCTGGCAGCCATGTACTGTAGCCGACCAGGTTTTTTTGTTTGTTTGTTTGTTTGTTTTTAAAAAAAACAGATGGCATACATACTGCTTGAAGCCTGGGTCTAGCATTTTGACAGGCCTGGTCTAAAATATCAGTTCAGGAGCTAACGAAATTCATTCTTGTCTATGTCTTCATGCCCAGGACCTTGATATCCGATACATTTTGTTGGACGTTTGGAGTAACAATAAGCAATATACCAAATAAAGGATCCCAGGTCTTATTTCGTCCTGTGGCAGTGTAAAACCTATTCATTTTTGTCATGTAAAGCTTCATTTACTCTTCAGTTGAATAATATGGAGGAAAGAAGCAGCTGATCTGTAAAATGTGCATCAGCTTCAGAGAGATGGAAGACCAATTTTTCAGAAGCAAACAATGGGTAAAGGTGCTCATAAGGAGCTACTGCAACTCAATGTTGTGGAAATTCCTAAATATTGTTTTGTGAATAACAAAGTCCCAGGTATATTGTATATGGAGTTTGTGGTTCATCAAAGAATCCCCCTTTCCTCTTCTATGGCTAGGCCTAACCCTGCGTTTGTCAGCTTTGCTCTGCACACAGGGCAGGGAAGAGCTTTCAAAGGTTGTAACATGTATAATATGATGTCCACACTGGTCTTTTATATGGTGCAGTGAGCAAGGTTATCATCACCAGAGATGTTATAATGCATTGGCAGTGGGTTCTATGTAAAATACTGAGAAACGATACTTCACGGAAAACTGGTGTACAAACAGATGACGTACAAATGTATACTGGGTTCATAGGGTAACTGCTTTTCCTGATTTAGATTAAGATTTCAGTTCATCGCCACCAAAATCTATTTGGTTTTTTATTATTATTAAATGCCTCTGAACTGTCCTACAGGAACTGTGGTATTAGGCTGAACGGACTAAATTATTTCTATCAGTAAGTTTAGAACATATGAGTATCAGCTATAATTTTTTATTTTTATGACAAGGAGTTCTCTAATTTGGAAGCTCTTATGCCACCAGAACTTGGCCCCATAAGAAGATACTACTACTTATCTACCTCATCCTAATGTTTCTCCAGGGCATTATATATTACTAATTTGTTCTCAGTAAAACAAGGACAGTTTTCAACTATGTAGACAACAGCAATGTCTCCCCTATTGCTGTTTCCGAGTCCTGACTGTGAGTGGAACTGATTCCAGTATCAGAGTCTGTATCATTTATGTCTAAACTAGTCACTTTGTGAAGGAGATCAGTCCCTGTAAAACCCTTGGTGGAAATTTCACTGTCCTTTGCCTGCTCCTCATTAGGTGGGTGCCTGATTTCACTTTTGGCCTTAGCGTGCAAAGCATTAAGCTCTTCCACAATCAGTTCATACTCCTTTTCCTTCTTTTGAAGCATCAGGTCCCTATATTTTAACTCCTGCTGGATGCAGTTTAGTTGAGAATGGATCCTTAAGGCATCTTTCATGCTTTTCTCCAATTCGTTCTTGACACTTCCTACATCGGAACTCTCCATTTCCTCCTTAGGTGGCTCCTCTGTCCGCATGTCTCCGTTCCTTCCAATGTCATTAACCTCTTGTTCAATTTCTGCAGAGAGCTTTTCAATAAGCTCTTTGTGGTGCTTTAGTCCTTCTTCCACTTGTAACATCGCGTCTCCTTTGCCCGAGCTTTCTGGCATCTGCTGGTTGCTGTGAGGCATGTCTGTTTCCTCTTCAGCATCACTGGGTGTCGCCATTAAATAAGACTCCTGCACATAATTTCCTCCATCACCTTCAAGCTGATCTAGGTGAAATTTGGCTTCACACTGTTCGATTTCTAGATCCAGTTCCTTCATTCTGTTGATTTGCTGGTGAATGGTGTGGTCCTGAGAAAGGATCAAGTGGATGAGAGTCTCTATGTTGTCCCTCTCTTGCAGGACTCCTTCTTGTTTAAGTTTGGCCAGCTTCCGGAAGGTTTTCCTAACAATCCTCTTTTGCTTGTCCACTGGCAACATCTTCATGTAATTGGCCGGGCTCAGGTCCCAGGGTTTTTCAAGATTTGGTACGAGCTTGGCTTCAGCTGTCCTCCACAATGGAAATGGGGGGAAGGCATCTGCCTTGACCAAGACAAAGTGCAAATTAGGCTGCTCTTCCCCCCAGGCTTTCCAGAGTCTTAGCATTTTAGTGAGAGGCGGAAGGACCCTCTCAGAACCTCTCCATTTTTCTATGATGCAGTAATCCTTGGGCTGTCCAAAAAGAAACCTCTTGTCTGCAAAGGTGGCTTGATGTTCCTCAAGCAGAGCTTCAATTACTTGAGTGCAAGTTGTGCGCTTTGTCAATCCGCTAACAATTTTCTCTTCCTGACAAACCCAGACCACGATTTCTCGCTCTGTAGAACCCATCTCTTTTTCTGGTGACCTGGAATTAAAGAAAGCAAGTATTATATAGAGCACTTATTATCTCTGAAGCTTGGAACATGATATGTATTTGATATTTTTAAACTGTGGGTGGATTTCAATCTTTTAAAACCATCTTGGAGGGTGGGGGTGAGGAAATTCACAAGTTCAAAGAGGTTGTGGCTGTGATCTGCATGCTCATTAAAGGTAATCTTTATTTTTTTAAAAAACCAGAAAAAATAAAAGAAAATCCTAGGAATAAAGTGGTAGAGGAATGGGAAAGGTTGTTGAGGTATTTAAAAATGAGGTGTGACCCAAACATGGGATTTGTATTGTAACAGCTCTTGTGGGCATAATTAAAAATACTAAATGGAAAAGGTAATGATTTAAGTGAAGTTGATTCGAATGTAAATGATATATAGATTGAAGTTTCAGAGTATAATTGAATTTATTACGATGTTACATTTTGAAGAGATGGAGTGTAAGAAGAGGGAAGTTTATATAAGAACTGAAGGTGCACGAGACGTGGGTTAAAGAAAAGATGTGGGAATGTAAACAATATTAGTTCAAAATATATTTTTGGTCTTTATGTTGTAATGGATAAACACAGTCTTGTGTACTAGGATAACTATTATGTCTTTTTTTTCGACTAAGTGTGTGTTAAGTATGAAGATATTGTCTATGTTGATTTGTTTGTCGAATGTGAGTGTAATTTTTTTGGTGTTTTTGTTTGTACTTTTTTGTTGTTTGTAGTTCTTTTTTGGTCTTTTCGGAAAAATGGAAAATAAACTAATAAAATAAATAAAAAGGTAATCTTTCTATTAACATACAAGAAGTATAACTCTATGTAGTTTCATGTTCAATTCTTTATAGTGGTCCGTGGTATCTTGCTAGCTGATACAGAACAATGATTTGTTGTTGTTGTTGTCTGAGCAGACAATGTTATTTTCAGTGGAACTTTTTCTAGACTTCCCCCATTACTCAGAACTGTATTCTGATAGTGAAAGCTGCTGTGGGAACTTTGTTGAAATGAAGGCTGGAAATCTTTAAAATAAATAAGTGAATACATTTGAATCCTGAAGGGACCAACGACTTAGCATGTTCAATGGACACAGTATGCGGACACAGAATGTTGGAGGTGGAGGGAAACCAGAAAACTAGGAGGGAGGGGGTGGATGGAATGGAGTATCTTGAAAGAGGGCTTGGCTAGGTTGCTCTAATCCTGAAAAGAAGCACTCCTTAGCACAATACTTCTCTGCAGGCCCCCTTGTTAATATTTGATTCTCAAACAAAGTAGCTGACATGGGGCCTCTCCCAGTCACAGGGTCTGTGGAAGGCTGCAAAAAAGCTGTGATGGAGAGGCTGACAGTTGCAAGCGGTTGTTAACCTACAAGAGAAGTCAGCTTGACATAGGTCGAAGTTTAGAAATGTGAAAGTATACAAAGACATTTCTCTCAGTACCCACTCAATTTACCCCTCCTTCACACACAAAACACTGCAAACTCAAACAATGCACCTCCTCCCACCTGTTCTACACACAGTCACATTTCCCATTGTTATGCTGTGCTGCACAGAATACACTCCCCCATCCCGTTCAGTTTACTATCCAGAACTAACATTTAACTCCCTAGTACCCACAGTGCCTTCAGGCTGTGCTGGCTGCTACATAATATTGGTAGCAGCAGCCTAATTCAAAGGAAAGCTCCAGGTATCGGGGAAGGGTTGGTGTGGCTATTAAAAAGCACACTTTCCCAAATGTACAAAGTATAGCCTGAATATTGTATATTTATGTTTTGCAATGACAGAATTAAAAATGTGTGAAGCACACAGGAACTTTGGGAGCTGCCTTATACTAAGTTCATCTTAGTTCAGTTGTCTGCACTGACTAGCTGTGACTCTCCAGGTCTCTTCCAGACGTACCTGGAAATGCCAGAGATTGAACCTGGGACCTTCTGCATGCAAAACAGATACTGAGCTACATGCCTTCCCTTGTATTTTTCAATTTACATCCTGTAAATTTACAACATTATGGTAGTATTGTTGTTTCGCTGATTGAAAAAAAAAATGAGTTATTGACTGTGGGTGTCACCATTGGGTGGCCCCAGAGATCTCAATCTTTTGCAGGAAGCCCTAAATATAGCTTGGCCTCTGCAGTGAATGGGAGAGAGTTTTTCCAGAGCCTGAGAAGGTTGACACAGGTGACAGAGAGCGAGAAGCCAGAAAAAGAAGAAATTAGTTTGTTGTCCTCTCACTTTTTTATGCCTCAAGAGCTGTGTGTGCTGGGGGTAAGGATAATAAAATCCTGACAGAACCAGGAGCAGAAATGGTCAACGTTAGTCCCAAGTCTGGAATGGAAATCAGTCCAGCAAATATGATCAGTATTTGCTGTTGTTGCTTTCTTTACCAAATAATACAGATTGTTTTACGTCTCCCCTGTTAGGAGTCCAGGTTCCCGGCTTGGTAATTACATAACAGTAAGCGTACGTAATTAAAAAGGAGGATTTATTGCAAAAAAACAAGCAATTATCTCCAGATGGCTCTAGCAAGCCTCCAACCCCCATCACTCAGTTGACCCTTCTGAGGAGTTCTTCCTGTGTCGACAGAAGAGATTGAACCTTCAACCTTTATGTTTCTTACTTTGCTTCCTGTCTAGCAGCCTTCCTATTCGCCTACACCTCTGACTTATTTGGTCAGCTGCAGCCCCTTTATGTTCCAAAAAGCTGTCTCTGTGGCTTTCCATGCCTGCTTGGGCTTCCGGGGAGCTTTAGCTGTGTTCCAGCCTGCTCTCCGTTCCTCCCTTATCAGCCACCTGTCCAAGGTCAGGGGGAGTCAACACTGGCAGCTGTGGGCTCTCCTGTGCCAGCGTGAAAGCCCAGCCTCCCTGTTCCTGACAGGATTCTGCAGCCGGCTGCTAGATTATGCTTGGAGCTAGTGTGTTCATGACACCCCCATTCCATTTGTATTATGTTATCCATGCATTGAAATGAATAGGGTAGAATAAACATAATGGAAATATGAAAAAAAAGGATTCTGGATCTTTGGGTGACATCTGTGTGGGCATGAGCCAATTGTGCCCAAGTCACTGTGGACCAGACTATTCTCAATCCATGTCCTTTTTGCATTTGTCCATTCCATCTCACTTTCACATCAATCTATGAAGTGTTTATTTTAGAGGGGGGGGGGGACAAACCACATTTAAATTCACCATTCTCTGAACAGAGAGCTGCATTGTAGCATTTTGAGACACATAAAGGCCAATGGATAGTACTGTATTTTCCATTCCACATGTTTGTCTGGGAAGTGCAGGTCATGTTGTCAATTCATATTGCAATTCCAGACAGCAAATTCCTCAGGTATTCCTAGAATTCTGCTGCATATATAGCCAGTGGTTGTGACACACATTCACATCAGAGACTCATTGTTTTTATGCGACTCATTCCAACAGTCATAAGCTATCATGGAGGTTTTTCTATGAACAAAAACGAAGTGTTGGAGTGACCATCATTTTGGCAAAGTATAGTTCTGCATAGATATAATTGTGAAACAGTGAACTGCAGTGAACTCAGAGTAGGCCAATTGGGTGATTTTTAAGTTTTATTCAGAATAGATCCACTGAACTTAATGGTCCTAACTTAGTCATGTTAATTACTTCCAATGGGTCTACACTGTGTAAAACTTAGTTGAATACCACCCAGTGAAATTAATGGACACGATTAATTCAGGCCCATTAATTTTAGCAGGTCTATTCTAAGTAGAACTTAGTTGCCTACAACTCAGTGATACTATTTTATTTTTACAGCTATCAATTTAAGTACACCGATTCATGACATAGGGAAGGGAAAGGAAAGAGTGGCAGAAAGACCAAGTCAGACAACATTATTTCTGAATGTGTCACCAGATACAAAATAAATATCTGCCACCTTTTGGGATGTTTACATAGCCCGAGATGCCATAGAAATGCCATTCTGAGCTCACAGACTGGCCGTTAAAATAGAATGTATATATAAATTGCAACAGAGGCAACAGGTGAGCACTAAATGTCAACAGATTCTGAGCTGTATTTGCCTTAAGTTTCAGCAATCATAAAAAGTTAGCCCCACAAATGGAACAGAGAGTTTCTGAAGGTGTTTCGATATTCAGTATTCTATGGCTAAATGAAAAGCAAAGTAACCCATGATGATTATGCACATTAACACAAGAGTTATCAAGTACAACTGATAGCTTTACAAATAACTAACAGGTGCTGATAAAAAAAGAGAAAGGAGCAGTCTACCAGGAACTATTCAGCTCTATGGAACTATTTGACACCTGTTTGAAATCTCACCTCCATATATTGTATCTGACCTCAGCAGAAATAGTCGACCCTTCTGTTCTATCTATTATTGATTAAGATAATAGTACAGGCTGCTGCATTGATACAGAAATCCTGCAAAGCTCCAGGGAGAATATTCTATGGCTTCTATGGCTGAAAAATATGGAATGCCACACCTCACCATGTTCCTAAACATTTATTAGTATTTTTCTCTGCTGCACAAATGAACTCATCAATTATATTGTTAATTTAACCTAGGGTCATTTCCACTTGGCACATTGCTTTATTTTGAATATTCGTAGTAGGTCAAAACCTTTATTTCACCAACCAAAGCATCACAAAATAGGGTGAAAGGCTGCAAGTTCTCCAAAACTCTCCATCAGGTTAGAGAGTAGGCAAAGAACTTTTTTTGCAGGGGGGAAGGGGGGGGGTTGATGGTAACACCATGAGTTTGTATCTGGTCAGTGTCTTAAAATGGAAAGTAGCAAGCTATGGTGATACTGCTGCTCCCTGGTATGGGCCAGTCAGGTGGTAGAAGGGCAGGTGAGCACAAGACTGGCTGCAGGTGGAGGGGGTATAACACCTGGGCCCACAGCTGCTGCAAATCCATGACTTCCTCCACCCTCACTGCTGCTCCACCTCATCCTTGGCAAGGGGCAGCACCACTGCAGCCAGGAAGGTGGTCCAGTAGTGGCATCCCACCTTATGTAACATGAATGCAGTTTGGATAACTCTACTTTTTAGTTGGAGTGAAATTTCTCTTAGGGAATAAAGCCCAATCTTTGTAAGATCCTCTTCCTCCAGTTTACGATTCCACTGTTCAATGATGAAATTCAGTATTTTCCACATTGCATAAAATATTTCACCTCCATTCGCTTTTTAAAAAACCTAGCATATCACCTAGAATTAATTTCCACATTGGTTGACATTAAGATTGCCTACGTTTACTTTATTTTTGTTTCCCACTTATCAGAGAAGCTGTGTTCAGGGGTGGAGTGAGGGGCGGGCCGCCCCGGGTTCCAGGGGAAGGGGGTGACATTTGGGCCGTCCCCACCCTGCCCTGCCCTGCCGGCGGGCCCCGGGGTGGAGCAGCCTCGCCCTGCAGCCTGCTCACAAACCTGCTCGGCGGCCTTTGAGCAGGCTGTGGGGCAAGGCCGCTCCACCTGCGGCCCGTTCGAGGCCTGCCCGGCGCCACCGCTATGGCACAGCATGCGTGCACAGTGCATTGTACGCACTGCGCATGCACACTGCATCTGGCGCACGACACACGGTGCATGTGTCGGATGCAGTGACGCTGTGCACGCGCACCGCCGCTTGGTCCCCGGGTTTGCTGCCCCGGGTGACGGAGCAGCTCGGTATGCCCCTGCCTGTGTTTTCTCCCACATGTGAAGATTGGGTTTAATAACAGCCTTAGTAACAGTCGTTTTTTAGTATTGGGAGAGATGGGGAAATAGGCTGTTGTTCGTTTTGCCACGGAATAAGGATGGGAAATTGAAGCAAATCAATTGGAACAACTGTACGTTGCCCTTTCTATAATACAAATTGTTAATGGCTA
Organism: Lacerta agilis; assembly: GCF_009819535.1. Lineage (NCBI taxonomy): Eukaryota > Metazoa > Chordata > Lepidosauria > Squamata > Lacertidae > Lacerta > Lacerta agilis. The sequence continues at coordinate 36,926,255 of NC_046321.1, read as the reverse complement.
TTTTTAGGCACACAACTTTAAGAGTCCTTGAGAATGAAAATCCGGAAACCTCATAAGAGCTGAATAATGGCAGGCAGCAGTAACTTTGCAAGAAATGAAAAGAGCAGTTGTAACGTGTGATTATGTGATAAAAGATTGTCTCATACTCTGGCTAAGCATTTTTAAATTCCAAAGGATTCATTTTGAAATGTTGCTCTGCTTCTAAGGTGGTTGGGTGTTCATTGTCATATGTCTGTATCTTTAGACAGATTTCTGGAGCAGCTCTAATCCTAAACAGGAATAGTTGTCTAGAGAGTGGAAATATCTAAGCAAAGGATGGGCAGGAATCTGCCAGGAAATGCTTTATGCATAGGATGTCCTGCTACAGGGCAGGGACTTGTGCCAGATGATTCACTACATTCCCTTCCAACCCCACAGCTGTGCTTCTATGATATACCCACCCTAAATGAAACCTGCATTAGTCCTGAATTCCTTCAGTTGTCATATGACATGCTTTCTATATTTCATAAACAAATACCAAGAAGAAGTTTAAGGAACTTCCAACTTCAAGAACGCTTGTATTGTTTTGAAGCGTTCGTGTTAAGAGCAACAGTCCTATTTTCAGTTTTTAGAAACCCACTATAAGGCTTCTGGTTGTGGCTAACACTTTTTAGCCTGGAGAGCATATTCACCCTTGGCAAACCCTCCAGAGCTCATATGCCAGTGGTGCGAGTGGCCACCATACACTTGCGCAATGCGCACACTCTCTCATATACATGCAAAAAAGGTAAAGGTTAAGTCCAGTCAAAGGTAACTATGGGGTTGCGGCGATCATCTCGCTTCAGGCCAAGGGAGCCGGTGTTTGCCCACAGACAGCTTTCCGGATCATGTGGCCAATATGACTAAACTGCTTCTGGCGCAACGGAACACTGTTTACACGGCCCCATTCTGATGCAGATCAACTGAGAGGATTGTTCATCACTGGGGATGTCAGAGGAAACTGGCCAAATGCCCTAGCAATCTGTTTCCTTCCATCAACTCAGTTTGCACAGACTTGTGCAAAATAAACCAATTGCAACACTGGAAAGTCAAACCAGATGAAAGGTTGAACGAATATCAGAATTGAATGAAACATGTTTGTACATAGCTAGTTATCATCCCCTCTATGCTCCTCAAACGAATGATCTGATGACTGGGGAGGGAGAGATGTGCAACCACATCAGTTCATCAGGCTCTGATCACCCTAGTTCTGTATTTACTTTGTTTTTTAAAAAAATCTTCACCATCAAAATCACTAAGATTTTCTTTTTTAAATTTTTTTGGTGAGAGGCACAAAATTGCTTGTTGAGCTGGATCAGGCTCCTGAACTGGGGTTTAGGCACCTCTGTCCTAGACAAATTGCTGTTGCAGACCAGCCCTTTAATCTTCTCAATAGAGGAATAATAATAGTGAGATATGAATACTACAGACAATTATGGTAACAATTTTAAGTTGTACTCGAGAATGTACATTTATTTATTACCTTAAGGAGTCCGTGGAGACCGAGGTTTGGCAAGATACAAAAAATAAAAAATAAAAATGGTGATAGTAGCTAGAGAAGGAGGCTGGCAGCTTTGTCTCAGCTGTGCCATAGTAAAGAGTAATATAGGAACCATGGGAGAAAAAGCTAGCTTGCTTACAGAAAGTGAGAGAGATGTAAGAACAGTGGAAATAACCTTGGAAATAACCTTTTTTTTAAGAAGGAAAAGTACCGGTACTCTTATTAGCACCACTTGATCTTTACTAAAAAAAATTCTGAAAGGGACTGACCAGATCTTCCCTTCTCACATAATGCATGGACCAAAACACAATTTTCCATGAGCTTTCACACTTCACAAATGTTTTGATGCAGTTCTCAGTTCAAAAAGCATGCTCAAAACAAAACACATTTCAAAATGTGGCCTTAAATAGGTATTAAAGAGTGCAATCATATGATCAGTGAGAGGCCATATGAAAAAGAAAGGTGTTTCTCTTTCATGTCAGCCATGACACGGAGAAAGGATCACATAGAGGGGAAAGGGTATATAGGAAAATCTTGGCAGAGAAAAGGGAAAGGGGGCATTTTGGGGACTGATTAGGAGAGGCATTGGATCCAGTGAATTCCAAGCTCCCATTATCCCAGTATGCCACGACAGTGGTAGATGGAATAAATGCCAGCCTTCAACCTGGCATACTAATCCCTCCCAACCTTTTACCCTGGCAGGCATGAGATTGGCTGGGCTTGGGAACTGGTAGTTCTATTGCCTCCTCCAAACTCACCGGTTTGCTTTGCCCATGAGAAATTGAAAACAACAGCACATTAACATGGAAATAGGATGAAATGGACTTATGGGTGAACACACGGAAAGCTGACACAGACCAGAAACAGACTGATTCACTCATCCTTAAGCACTGCTAGATATTTCACATAAGGCTGATGCAAATATCTCAGCCTTAGGAAATAATGTAGTAAATTTGAATGGAAGCCCAGTAGGCAAGGTAGAAATCCATGAATAGTTACAGAGAAGATAAAATAGGAATGTAAGAAGAGGCTGCCTTGTACTTTTATAATTTCCTGGCAGTCTTCCATGTCTTGATCTGCTTTCCAGAATTGGTAGCGTACCATGGCCTAAGGTGTTATATATATATATTTATATAAAACAATAATTACACTTCAAAATGAAATTTGGTAGACAATAAGGAGGATTCACTGACATGGCTCCAATTCTAAAATAGAATCTCAGTGGCTTATTGTTCCGTATTTGATCTTGCAAGACAGGGTGAGCCTTGGTCCTAGTACACTGGATGACCATTATGATAATCTGATCTGCTGTCCTTTGCTTAACCAGGAGTAGTGTCAACAGCAATTGTTGTTGAAATGAAAGCTATTGCAGCAACAGATGTTCTCAAATTCCAGAAGGCTCCAAGTTCAATCCCTGGCATCTCCACGTATGACTGAGAAAGACCCCTGGAACCCTGGAGAGTGACTGCCAGAGTGTAGACAGTACTGAAGGAGATGGAACCAATAGTCTGACTCAGTATAAGGCAGATTTCTGAGTGTTTGACAAAACTCTGCCACTGCAATAGCTGGATAGGATTGGGAAATGTTTCTGTTGCAGGTTCAATCCCTGACAAACCATGGAGAGATGGTGCTAGTCCGTGTAAACAATACCAATCTAGGTGGATCTATGGCAGGCTTCCGCAAACTCAGCCCTCCAGATTATTTTGAGACTACAATTCCTATCATCCCTGACCACTGGTCCTGCTAGCTAGGAATCATGGGAGTTGTAGGCCAAAAACACCTGGAGGGCCGAGTTTGAGGAAGCCTGATCTATGGCCTGACTCAGGAAGATGTCAGCTTCCTATGTTCCTTCTGCTCCTACATCAATCATGAACCTTCAGTACCCATGCAAGTAATGCACTAATCAACAGCTGATGACAATGGAAATGTCAGACAATGTCACCCTACTCAGGTTACGCCCCCTCCATATAAAATCCACAAGAATGCAGGTGGGAAATCTCTGCTTAGAGCTTCTTGTGGTATCGTGGTTAGCAGGCCAAAATGGAGAAACTAGAGGCTTCTCGGGAAAAGGCCTCAGGTTTTTGAGATACTCTCAGTTACACACAGAGACATACAAGTTCAGAGACATATATGTCAGAGAGGAACAAGCCCTGATTCAAGAGGGAGGGATGAAAGCCATATGGCTAAGAAAGACTGAAAGCTACAGTAGCACACAGGAAGCAAGAGCACCAACAGACCATTCACTCAGTAGGAAAGAAAATACTTTGTGAAACAGGCACTGTGGATTTGAGTTCCATTGCTGAGAGATGCCAATGCATCCTTCACAAGGCAAAGCCCAACTTTTGGGTGTGCTGACAGCAAAAAACTACAACACATTAATTTCTTCAACAGGTAATAGAAGGTAGAGTCCCATTGATGCAGGATGGGGAACTTGTAGCCCTTCAGATGTTGTTGGGGCTCCCACTATTCCAAGCTAGCAGGACCAATTGTCAGGGATGATGGGAACATCATCCAGGAACATCCGCAGAGCTACAGGTTCCTAGCCCTGCACTAGAGCAACTCATAAACTATAGAGCAGACAGAATAATGCCTTATGATATGATTATGTGTATTCTCCTAGCCAATGACACAACCCCTTGCCAGCCTCTCACTTACCCATTCCATATAGAACAGAACTGAAGCATAAGAGGATTTAGGAGTGGTCGTATCTGCCCCAGCCTGCACAACTCTGGATTTATTATCATTTACGGTCATTTGGTTTCCTTTACCACTTCTTTCATGTAAAGCATGCTATTAATTCCAAACTTATCAAGCAGTGCCATGCAACTGTAATATCTCAAACATCTGTTCTTTGTCATCTCACAATTCAGAAAATTAAGTCAGTAAGATCTAATATCATATGGTCTTTCAGGCAAATTACATCATAATTCTTTAATTATAGCTAATCCTGGTAATACCCAACAAAGAAGCTCCGAACTTAGCTTCTGCTTATTCAGTAATCATTTAATACCATAAGGGGTTGTGTTTCTTTGTTCTTCTGTCCAAAAATGGAGCTTATGTAAAAATAATGATTATTAATAATGAGTTGCCTCATTACATATGTTTGCATTAAGAAATAAGCAGCTTCCGTTGCCACTTGAGGACTGATTCTACATGTTCTGAAATATAATATGGTATGGCTCTCCTAGGACTGTGCCATTTCAGAATCCATTTCTACACGACGAAAACAAAGCCATCAAGGTAAGGAGTACTTGTCGAATATTGTGTCTCAACTGAAGAGAAGACGACATGTATGTATTGCTATGTAAATAGAAGTTAATGGGAAGCAAAGGCCTTCTGGCGAGTCCCAGCTCGAAAACCCGTGAAGCTGGAAAAGAGAGAAACCGAGAGAAAACATATAAACTACATGTATTGTTTGATCACCACTAAGTAACCAGGAGCAGCTAGTGATGGGGGAGGAATCCATGCATGGTCAGATTCTCACTCTTGTACAGATATACATATATGAGGTGTCCGTCTTCTTTAAAAAGTAATTTCAGCCACCTAAGAGCGGCTACCTAGTGTGTGGGGCTCCGGTTGCTCATGTGTGTTGAAATCAGTACAGCAAGTCCCACGGGGATTAACAGGTCTTGATGACATGCCTCACACACTCTTGCGGAAATTTAACATATTTTATGTGCATTTTACATTCAAGTCTCCCTTAGAGTTTCGGGGGGGGGGGAATTCAACAACAACTAAATAAAATGTATGTAAAATACATAAAATTCCCCATGAGTGACAGAACGCCATCGAGTCTCATTGTACCTAACTGGACTTGTTACATTGATTTCAATACGTGCAACAGCAGGGGACCCATTTGCTAGTTAGCTGTTTGTAGGCTGCTGTACTTACTTTTTGAACATAGATAGGCATCTATCAGACCCACCGTGCAAGCAGGTAGGAATTCCCCCTTTATTTTCTACATTAAATTTGTGTGGATTTCTAAAGAATTATACAGATTTGTCCTTAGAAACCTGCAGAGCAATGGGACGGATTGGACTTTATTCCCGTTCTGTGATGAGCTGGATTTTAATTTAATTTTATTATTTATTAAATATATTCATCGCTTGTCACCCAAAGGTCTCCAGGCAACTCACAGCAAAGAAAAATATTCACTGTATAATACCATAGGGTATTATACAACATAAACACCCATGAAGTGGGGGGGCACATACCAGCTTTATAAATATAGTTGTACCTTGGTTCTTGAATGCCTTGTGATTCGAACGTTTTGGCTCCTGAACGCCACAAACCCGGAAGTGAGTGTTCCGTTTTGCAAATGTTTTTTGGAAGCCGAACGTCCAGCGCAGCTTCCACGGCTTCCGACTGGCTGCAGGACCTTCCTGCAGCCAATCAGAAGCTGCACTTTGGTTTCTGAACATTTTCAGAAGTCGAACGGACTTCCGGAACGGATTCCGTTTGAGAACCAAGGTACAACTGTAGTAGCAAAAAACAGTAACAACACTCAATAATAAACAAATCAATGCTTTGATCCACTAGCAAATAAACAAAACCTCAACTTCCCCCTAGTCCAAAAATCATGCACATCGAACCAGCAATTTTCCCCATTTAACCTCCCCACCCCACCCTGAAGTCTAGTGTTAAAGCCAGTTGTTACAAAGCAGTGGTCAGTGGGTCTAGTGTCCTCCAGGGATGGTCTGTCATCTCTCCTCTCCCTTCAGGGGGGAGCAGTAGCAAAGCGAAACAGGAAGGTGGTAACAAAAGTTTTGCCTGCTTCGCAGTTGACCCAGATCCTGCTCCTCTCCTGCTTTAATCTTGGCCCCTTCCCTAGAGGCAGGCCAAACAGATTTGGAGTTAGGACACGTCTCTCTTAAGCTCAGATGCTGCAGCTTCAGTGCCAAACCCCCCCCCCCATAGTATAGTATACTAACTAGCTGCCGTTTAAAGTAAAGTTTCTAAGATGAGATCACTTCTACTTTCAGTCTACACAAATCAAAGACATATTCAGGTCTGGCTTTCCCCCTGGAGTTTTCTCTAGTTTTTATACTGCAAAAACTAAATAAATATGGATTTATCAAAGGGCCTTAAGGCAGAACTGTTCAAGTTATGACTGCATTTTGTTTGAAACTCAAAGCTTTTCAAGCTCCGTGCTTATGGAGTGGTGAAACTTAGGTATGCTGGGGATATTGTTTGTTATGGTATTTTCACTTTCATGCTGGAGGTAAAAAAGAGCTAAAATGAAAAATCTAAGGGAACTGCAAGTATAATATGTATGTGTGTGTGTGTGTGTGTGTGAGAGAGAGAGAGAGAGAGAGAGAGAGAGAGAGAGAGAGAGAGAGAGAGAAAGAGAACATGTACACACACTGAGAGAGACTGAATACCCACATTCCTATCTTAGCTTCTTTCCAGCAAGTTCTGCTAGCATACAGATGAAGAAGATAATCACATTTGCCAAACTCATTTTAGATACCGGTACCTTAAGATGGAGATGCAGGAATCAAACAGTTACTGTATTTGAACATCTTCTCCAGCTACCTGGATCAAGCACACAAGCCATGGTTCTCTGGGCTCGACTAATCTGTAGATGACTTTTTTGCTCTGAGGCTAATGCAACATCTCAGCGGATGGAATGTCCAAAGCCCACAATGTCCGAGTTGCCTCAGATGCTGTGAATCTTGGTAGCAAAGTCCATCTATTTCTGGTCTATCTCGAACAATCAAACAGCACTGCAAATGTACAGATGAAATAACTTGTTGTGTGATAGGAAATGGTATTTTCCACGGTCTGTTGGAGCACTATGACCAAAGAGCAATGAACTAGGAGAACTGTGATGCATAACTGAATCTGGATTTCATTGCTTGAGAACACATACCCCCAAATACTTTACAGGGATAAAGCTTGAACAAACAGTTGGCCTGAAAGGAGTTAGTATGAACAAAGCACTGACCTTTGATGCAATATGTTCCGTGTTAGGTTGCTATCTGGGCAGTTACTCCAGGAAACTGACATGTTTGCACTTCAACATTTCAATATCGTTTACCCAGCATAACACAGTAGCTCAACCAAACTCATTCTGTAGAAAGCACATTCACGAAGGACTCAGCAAAGAAGTTAGTCAAAATTATTCTTTAAAATCACCCTGATTATGCACTCATTTAGGCCATGTTCACAGCATACATTTGAAGCACTATGATACCACTTTGAACAGTCATGACTGTTTGAACATGAGCCAGTGTGGTGTAGTGGTTAAGAAGAGTGGACTCGTAATCTGGGGAACCGGGTTCGCGTCCCGTTCCTTCACATGCAGCTACTGGGTGACCTTGGGCTAGTCACACTTCTTTGAAGTCTCTCAGCCCCACTCACCTCACAGAGTGTTTGTTGTTGGGGAGGAAGGGAAAAGCAGATTGTTAGCCGCTTTGAGACTCCTTCGGGTAGTGATAAAGCGGGATATCAAATCCAAACTCTTCTTCTTCTCTTCTCTTCTCCGGAAGGATTCTGGGAGCTGTAGTTTATTAAGGGTTCCGAGAGTTGTTAGAAGAAAAGTATACCTCAAAACTACAGAGTTCCCTGTGAGGTTGTTAGAACCACTCCGAGAATTGTAATTCTGGGAGAGGAAAAGAGTTTCCTAACAACTCTCAGCACCCTTAACAAACTACAGCTCCCAGAATTCTTTGGGGGAGCCATGATTGTTAAAGTAATATCATAGTGCTTTAAATGTATGGTGTGAATGTGGCCTCAGAAACAAGTCCTACTGTTTTCCATAGAATTTCCAAGTATATAAGTGACTAAGAATGGAATGGGGACATTTAAGAACAATTAAAAGTTTGGCCTAAAAGTCTTCCTGGAGGAAAAAAAACCCCATAAGTAATTACTGAGAGACCACATGATTTATTATAATTTAGTTTTTAGGATAACTGAGTGATGAAATGATAAATCAAAATAGATTGTATCTAACCAAGCTTTCCTCAAAGTAGACTTACTAAAATGAATGAACCTAAGTTAGTCATGACTATTAATTTCAATGGGCTTACTCTGACTAGATCTATTGTATACAACCCAATGCACTAGCAAAATGCTCCGGAAAGCAAAGAGGTTTAGTGGATGGTGAGCTACTGAGTTTTGCCGTATACAGCAATGCAATATACTGTATGCCAGTATGGTCCCTCTCAGGCTGCCCAGTGTTGGGGCTAGAGATGTGTAGGCTTTTACTCTTGTGCAACAGAGTCCCTAACCATTCATTTATATGGGATAAAGTAAAGGTGCCTGCTGTTTGTGGCTAGAGCTAAGCACGCTGTCCTCGCTTCCTCGCAGAGAGAGAAGTTTATTTTAATTTATTTGCCTTTCCCCCAACAATTGCCAAAGGATGCATCACATTTTATTTGCCTCATAGAACTTAGGCAGTCAGTATGAGTCAAATGGCTCACCACAAAACTGTGCCAATTGAGACTGCATGCAGGGACATGCTTAACCTTTCCAAAATAAGTCATTGTAGTAATCAGAAGGCCTGGGACTCTTCTGAGTATGCAGAAGCGGAAACCATCGGTTGCTTCAACAGTCTTGTGAAGACATCAGGATATTATGGGTTTTTCTTTTCTTTTATATGCTTCCTGTGTTTTTATATTGGTTTTAGGTTACGGTTTTGTTTCTTATGATATATTGTTTCTTTTTCAGACTATACACTGCTTAGAGTTTTTAAGAATATGAAATGGCTGCCAAATTCCTTTAAATAAATGTAAATAAATAGGAGTATGAAGCTAAGCAAATAAGCTAAGCAAATATATTTTATTTATGTATTTATTATTTCCATTTTTAGACTACTTACTATCTGAAGATCTTGAAGTGGTTTACAATAAATAGAAACAAGGGTATGAGTACAATCAGAACCATAGCAAATGATTTACATTAAAGTGAGATTGCTACATACACTGTGTCAACAAATAAGAAACACAAGGTTGTTCTAAATAAAGCCAGAAACCCCAATGGGCTCTTGGCCCATTCACACTGCTCATCTCTTATCTCTCACCTGAGAGCACCAAGTTTTTTTTATCAGAGCAGGCTTTTACTCTCAGTTCGGTGTTACTGTATAAACCTACTTCCCTCTATGCACTCCCAACTACATAATCGTAACACGCTTGGTGCTGCACGACCTCAGCTCCTGAGAAATCAGCACTGGTAGCAGAAAATAGTAGATTCTTCCCAAAACAGATACATCTTCCCCAAATTCTCCCCAGTCTAATGTAAATCCTGGGATGGGCTTGTCTGTGATTAACTCGGCTCTTCTGAAATACTGATTGAGATCAAAGAATAGATATGTCACATACAATGCAGTCATGACAGTTATCATTGACTGTGCATTACCCCACCATCCTCTCAGCTATATCCAAAGGATTGGGATTCACTTACCATAAATGCACAGTTTGTAAGGTGCTCTATTAATATGAAGGGAGTTTTTTAGTGCAAAATTTAAATGGCTTAAGTGCAATATTCAGCTTAATTCCTCTGGATAGATATACAGTGGTACCTCTGGTTAAGAACTTAATTCGTTCCGGAGGTCCGTTCTTAACCTGAGACTGTTCTTTTTAAAATTTATTTAATCATTTTTTTTATACAAACATCAACCGCAAAAGACACATACAACAAAAACCACAATAACAATAATAACCTGAGATTGTTCTTAACCTGAGGTACCACTTTAGCTAATGGGGCCTCCCGTTGCTGCTGTGCAGCCGCCGCACAATTTCTGTTCTCATCCTGAAGCAAAGTTCTTAACCCGAGGTACTATTTCTGGGTTAGTAGAGTCTGTAACCTGAAGCGTCTGTAACCTGAAGCGTCTGTAACCCGAGGTACCACTGTATGCTAAAAACACTGCCCATAGGCTGAGTACAGTGAGCACTTGTTACACTGATGGTTTTCATTCCAGTAATGGCTCTCGATCTGCAAGTCTACACTGTTAGTACATCTATTCTTCTTCTTTACTTGTCACAAAAAGTTTTTTTACACCATGCATCCTTTACCCTCAGGGTAACGCTGCTGGGGTTTTCCTTTGGTAATTCATACCTGCAGCTCAAATCCAGGCACCTGTCTGACACGATGAAATTCATTCTTATGTATGCAAAGGCACTGTAAGGTTACTGGCAATCATTCCAAATATCTTATTGCGAAGAAGGCAAAATGCCAACAGATAAGTTGAGTGTAGTGTCAGTCCTATATTGCAGCCGAAACTGCAGCTAAGGAGAGCCTTGGATTTATTTTCTACAAAGGTGCAGGTGCTGCTGCTGCTGCTTTTATGATCCTCCTTTCAGCCTAAGGTCCCAGGACACGTAATTGCAAGAGTAGTTTTGAAAAATGGAACAAAAAACATTTTTTTTACACAAATAAGTAGGAAGCCTCGGAATTACAATTATAGATTTAATTATAGTCTACACAGACTCCACTAAGGAAAACCAACAACCATTATGCATGTTCTTGCTTGAGGGGGAAAAACAACAAGAAAACTATACATCATATTTCCTCAAACATAGGGCTGGACAGAAAACAGATTGTGGTCCATTAAGCAGTTTCTTAATGGACAAGACAAGAATGATGGACAAGGTGGATTTTCATCTGCCCTTACACCACACAGTCACACTCCACAACCTATTGTACTGGCTTCCGATCTATAGATCTTTCCAGCAGATGTTTGGGCATTTAGTGTGGTTTCTTTCTTTGCTTTTTCTAAAAGAAGACCTTTGTTTATATCTTTTTTAAAAAAACAAACAAACCCAGCTTATATAAATTTTAATCGGATTTTATTTTTCTAACTCATAAATTTAAGGCAGCCAGATGGGTGGGATATTAATAATAATAATAATAATAATAATAATAATGGATTTTCCTATTTTCATCAGAGAAAAGTTGCTGGAAATGCTATATGGCAATGGTTCTATGTACATATTCACCATTTGGTGGCATCTCACCATAAAGAAAGTTAGGTAATTTGTTTCCCTCAGATGGGCTCCTGGGATCTGAAGCAATAAAATGCCTTTTGAATTATTATTATTTTTTCCTGTAGCGAAGACAACAAAGAAACTAGTATGCATAAATACACCTGTTCGGACTCCACTCTCATCTCCACCCCAATAAAATCTGGCTGCCTTCCAGTCACCCTTGAATCAGTTAAATTATGTAGGAATGTCTTGTATCAAAGCTGAGGAAAAGAAAATGGATAGGCTCATGCCTAATTTATTTTGAAAGTGACCCAATGGCCCTTCCACCTGCTGGGAGGAAACTAACCAAACCAGTCTTTCCCTTGAAAACTGTCTACAAAAATAAAGCCTTTAGGGACCTGTTACAATATACTGTACTATACCAGGGTCCAGACCAGAGACCTTTCAAAAGCTATCTAGTTTATCCTTCCTTTCCATTCCTGCCAGCATTGTCCTTTCCTTCCTGAGGCAGCTTCGTTTTTCTATAGGAACGAGTGGACCATCCCTAACAGAGGCAACTCATATTTTCTTATCTCTGCTCCCTTGTTTCCTGTGAGTGTCAAATCTTTACATCACCCATGCTCGAAAAGGGCATGTCAACAGACTGGGGTAACTAACATGGTGCCCTCCATTTGTTGTCTGACTCCAATTCCCATCAGACCCGGCCAGCATGGGATGTAGAAGTCCAGCATTATCTGCACCATGTTGGCTATGCCTGAGCTAGGAGCAGTAATTATTTACTTAATGGACCTCTGAACCTTCAAATTAATAGGCTCAGGTAAAATGATTGTGTGTAGGGTTGCCATATTTCAAACAGTGAAAATCTGGACAAAAACGTTGTTGAGCTTTATTTTTGTTTTGCCCAAAGTTGTTGACTATTTGCTATAATGTCAGCACTACATTATACTTCCAGATTTTCCAAGACATTTAGCCAATTTCTGCCTGGACACTAATGACAAATGCAGTATTCCAGATATAATAATAATAATAATAATAATAATAATAATAATAATAATAATAATAATTTATACCCCGCCCATCTGGCTGGGTCTCCCCGGCCACTCTGGGCGGCTTCCAACATATATTAAAATACAATACAATGTCACAGATTAAAAACTTCCCTAAACAGGGCTGCCTTCAAGTATTTTCTAAATGACAGGTAGTTGTTTATCTCTCTGACCCCTGATGGGAGGGCATTCCACAGGGCGGGCGCCGCTACCGAGAAGGCCCTCTGCCTGGTTCCCTGTAGCTTTGCTTCTCGCAGTGAGGGAACCGCCAGAAGGCCCTCAGTGCTGGATCTCAGTGTCTGGGCTGAACGGTGGGGGTGGAGGAAATTCAGCAACCCCAATTTTGTGGAGCTTCAAGCATTGGGCTTTTGGGGAAGTTTTTCCTAAACATTTTGAGATCCATTGCCCCACATGTTCCAACAGACTTCCTTTTGCTGAGCAGGTTTTTAGTTCAGGCCCTAAATTAGGAATGCTGCAAACTAAATCATTACCTACAATCATATGTAATTTCTTTTGCACTCGGTGAATCATTAAGTATGGGGAGACAGCTTATTTACATCTGCTTAACTATACAGCACTTGCCAATTTGGATGAACCAATCATTACTTCAAGGATACCAGGCTAGGACCTGCTTAACTACAACAGCATGGCGCCCAAACCCTGCCTGATCCTTTACTCCCTCAAGGAAGGAGTTGCGTTTTCTCCTGCAAGCCATCTATCAGTCTTGCTTTTTCAGAAGGGAAGACAAAATATACCTCCCTTGGCCAGGAAGCTGTTTTCTTTCCATGCAGGAAATCCTAGCACATAATTATCACCAACACAAGAAACAATAGGTGTGAGAAGTGCACCTACTTTGCCATCCAGAAAAATAGAGATAAATAATAATTAAGGATACATTTCTCTTTAGAATTTTATCTTGATTGAAGTGTTATATAAATTAGCCATCATCTTGGGGAAAACTACTATTTTGGTTTATGGAAGACTGTCCAAAAAGGACAACTCTCAGACTGGCTCAGAAGTGTCCACTGTCTTCCCTGAAACAAGCATAGTTCAAAATGGTCTCAGAAGGTGGAGGTTTTCAAACCAGAAGTTGATTGGCCATCTGTCAGGAATTCTTTAGCTGTGATTCTTGCATTCATAGAATCATAGAATTGTGCAGTTGAAAGGGATCCACAGGGTCATTTAGTTCAGCCCCCCTGCACTGCAGGAATCTCAGCTAGATCATACATGACAGATGACAATGGAAACCCTGCGTAAAGACCTCCAAAGAAGGAGAGTCCACCACCTCTTGTAGCAGTGTGTTCCACTGTCAAACAGTTCTTCCTGTCAGAAAGTTCTTCCTGATGTTTATTCAGAATATCCTTTCTTGTAACTTGCATCCATTGGTTCAAGTCTTACTCTCCGGAGCAGAAGAAAACAAGCTTGCTCCACCCTCCATGCCATAACCCTTTATATATTTGGAGAGGACTATCATGTCACCTCTTAGTCTCCTCTTTATAAGGCTAAACATACTCCATTCCATCAACTGTTGCTCATTAGACCTGGTTTCTAGACCCTTCAGCATCTTGACTGCCCTCTTCTACACACATTCCGGCTTGTCAATATCCTTCTTAAATTGTGGCACTCAGAACTGGACACATTATTCCAGGTGTGGTCTGACTAAGGCAGAATTGAGTAGGACTATTGTTTCCATTGATCAAGATACTTCTGTTAATGCATCCTAGAATAGCATTAGCTTTTTTTGCTGCTGCATCACACTGTTGACTCACCACTGACAATGTTGGCTTGTGGTCTACTAACATCCCTAGATCCTTGTCATATGTACTATTGGCAATCCAAGTGTCCCTCATTTTATATTTGTGGTGCTGGTTCTTCCTACCTAAGTGTAGGACACCTCACCTTTGTCTCTGCAAGGCATCTAACTAGGAGACCCTTGGGGTGCCTTCCAATTCTACAGTTCTGTGGTTCCATGAAAGTGACTTTCGTTTCAACAGATACTATATATTTAGTAAAAACTATTGAAAGCAGTGACACTCGCTCACAAGCAAATGAATGCAACATTCATTATGGTGACCTGTTTGTACAGTCTAGTCTTAAAATGAAATCAGACCTTAAATGATATTTACATTCCTAATTCATAAGGATGCTTTAAGAACTGATGTTTTCAGAACATGTGATTACAGAGTTTGCAGATTAGGTTTGAAGATTAGGTTTGTGAAATACATTTATGTATTTATCTTATTATTCTGTATATGCCCAAGGAACTTTTTGTCCCTATGATTATTGCCTTGTGAGTAAATAACCAGCTTCTAAATGCACTTATCCTCACAACATCTAAGTGAAGCAACGAACTGATGCCTTTCAACCATCACCCCATCTTTAAAAAACAAAAACAAAAAAAACTAGGACAGATTTGCACAGAAGTTTCATGTGCTACTTTTGAAAAAGCAGGAAGCTGTGTTGCAGACATACTCCAATTTTTATTTATACTAATAGCAAATTTTCCTTCTAACATTACACTTTCCCATAAGTAATTTGTCCAACTCTTCTGTAGAGTTTCTCCTAGAAGGTGGTATCAAATGCTACAAAGGTACTTCTCTAGGGATAAAAATGCATGAATAACAAAGTGGTTCAAAGTCACAGCTCAGAGTACCCACAGCAGGAGAAATTGCACTGCTCAGTCCTGAGTCTACACTAACACTCACACAAAGCTCTTACAACCTGACAATGTTGATTCCACACACACACACACCCCCAATTCAATGCAATATTGGAAGCAGAGTCACATTCATTGTGAACTGTAAGGATTGTGCTATCCCTGACCTGAATGTACCAACACACAATTGACTTTCTTCCAGGTTAAGCACAGGTCTCCAGTAGGTGTTTCAGACAACTGCATTGTTGATGTATATATGGAAATTAAGTAGGGTGGAGATTAAGTAGGTTATCAGAGGTGAACATTCACCTCTGCACATTGCATAGAAGCATGGGGAGAAAAAGCACAAGTTCATTCCCTGATTTGCTATCATCATTATTTTCCTGTATTGCTATTGTTGATTAATTTATATACTGCTCAGTGCCTGAACTTGTTTCTTCTAAGTGATTTACAAAATATAAATATAAAAAACAAACACATAAATTGAATTTAAACCCATGATTAAAATATACAATAAAGCTGTATGGTATTTTTAAAGAGAAAACAGAAGATCTAGTTCAAGGGAACAGGAATATGCTTACACATCTGCAAGCACCTGCAGGATGCAAACACAGACTGGGTCTCTCAAATTTCAACAGACAGGGCATTCCATAGATCTGGTACAAAAAGTGGAAAAGGCCACCTTCACATTGCCAATAATCATTGGGCCATGGCAACATTCAGTGGCGTAGCAAGGGAGGGACGATGGGGGCAGGGCACCCCAGGTTCCAGGGGAGGAGGGTGACACTTGGCGGCCCCTCCTGCCACTCCCCGCTGCCCGGCACCCCATCTCTGTTCCTCCTCCAAGGTGCCATTTTCAAGGGGACAACATTTGGCACCCCCACCTAGAATCCCAAGCAAAGCCACAGCAAACCCAGTGGCTGTAAGCTTGGGAGTCACCACAGCCCTGCTAAAGCATTAGCCTTGCTTGCTTTACTCAGTCCACCTGGACCTGGTATACCATCCGCCCACACCCCTTCAAGTCACAGCGAGCACAGACAGCACTGCCCAAGGGCCCTATCCCCGCTTCCCTTTGCTTGCCTGCAGTCTGGCATCATCCACCAGCCCAGCCTGAGGGAGCCCCAATCTTTCTGAGTGCCCCGCGTTGCCCATTTTGCACTCCCCCACAATGCACTGCAGCATCTTATTTGCATGCAGGAGTTGCTCCACCTCTGGCCCCAAGCAAGATCCCTCCCATGATTCCCTTCAAACGCTTCCTCCACAGAGACGCTCTAGGAATACCCCTTGCTGTTCCAAGGCAACCTGAATAGAAAAGACGTTCAGAAGCACCTAATGTTCCCTCCCTGGACTTTTGCTGACTTCAATGCCTTTACAGGGTAAAAAGGTAGGACCCCTGGCAGTTAAGTCCAGTCGTGAACAACTCTGGGGTTGTGGGGCTCATCTCGCTTTACAGGCCGAGGGAGCCGGCGTTCAGCTTCCAGGTCATGTGACCAGCATGACTAAGCCACTTCTAGCGAAACCAGAGCAGTGCACGGAAACACCATTTACCTTCCCGCCAGAGTGGTACCTATTTATCTACTTGCACTTTGA
The DNA here is from genome assembly GCF_009819535.1 of Lacerta agilis. Taxonomy (NCBI): domain Eukaryota; kingdom Metazoa; phylum Chordata; class Lepidosauria; order Squamata; family Lacertidae; genus Lacerta; species Lacerta agilis. The sequence goes on along the minus strand of NC_046321.1, from coordinate 36,909,518 downwards.
CATGCTTTTGAACTGCTAGGTGGGCAGGAGCTGGGACTGAGCAATGGGAGTTCACCGCGTCGCGAGGATTCAAACCACGGACCTTCTGATCGGCAAGCCCTAGGCTCAGTGGTTTAGACCACAGCGCCACCCGCGTAGAGGGGAAATCAGCAGCCCAGAGTATTTTAGCAGTTTATGTGTAACTCTCAAGACCTTAAAGCTGGCTCAGTAGCTAATAGGCAGCAAGAGCAGATCAATCAGTACAGGTGTGATGTGTGCCCAATAAAAGACACCACGCAGCACCCAGGCTGTGGGCATTCTGCAGCAGTGGCACCTCTGAACCAGCCATAAGAGAAGCCCAATATATGATGCACTACAGAGAATCTCAGAAATATTTCCCCTGTGGATGAGATTGTGTCCCTGGACCAAGAGTATGGAAGAAATGAACAACAAAAGTACCAAAACAGTAGCCTGGGGATGCTCCTAGAGTTATCAATGTCACTGGTGGCTCAAGTGGCTGCAGTAATGAGGAGCATCTCTTGCCAGTTTTGGCTGGTACATCAGCTTTGGCTGTGTCTGGACTGGGACAGCTTAGCAACAGTGACTTGTGCCTTGCTAACCTAATGCCTTGATTACTGCAATGTGCTCTATGTGGACCCATCCCTAGCTGCAGTCTGGAAGCTGAAGTTAGCGTAGAATGCAACAGTTAGGCTAATGAGCCAGGGACATGTAACATTGTAACACCCTTGTTAAAAGACCTGCACTGTGTCAATCAGCTAACAGGCCAGGTTCCAGGTTCTGATATTAATTTACAATTTCTTAACTAGCTAGGGACCAGCTTATCTGAGAGAGTGCCTTCCATATAAAGCTGTTTGCTTCTTGCAGTCATCTTCAGTCATCTCCAGCAACCTGCAAATGTCCATGGGCAACAACTCACAACAGAGCCTTCCCTGTCATGACACTTTTTTTTTGGAATAACCATCTCCCAGACACAAAGCAAACATTAACCCGGCTACACTTTTGATGAACATTGAAAACCTTCCTGTTCATCTTGGTGTGTGCTGGCAGGCATTATGGTTTTAAAAATGGTTTTGACTTCTGATTATGTTGGACATTTTTTATTTTTTATTTTTAAGTATATTGTATATTTGTTTTGCTGTGTGCCATTTTGAAATGGTGCTCTTGCTGTGAGAATCGCAGGCAGCACACCCATATTTTAAAATAAATAACCATCAACTACAATATATCCTACTCCTCACTGTATGAAATGGCCTCTATTGAAAATTTCAAGTGAAGCAATCCTACTAGCCATCTGAAACTGTTTTGACCTCTAGCCACTCTTTACAACTGCCATTAAACATTCTTTTCTAAATATGTGTCTGAGAAGTTTAGAAGTGATATCTGCTCTTTCTACAGGCTTCATATACAGTATGCTGTACTTCCCCTACAAGAAAACTGTGGTTTCTTAACTCAAGTGATTATTTCTGAGTAAGTGTTTTATTAGCTTCTATCCAAGCCAGCTCTTTCTCTTTCTCCAGATTATGCAGTATTATGCTCGAGTCCATTAGTCATGTAATTTAGCCTGCCGGAATGAAATTGTTGCCTGCCTTTCTAAAGTGGTAGATAATTAACTGTTGCAAGGAAAGGTATTTGTGCTTTGCCATTGAAAGAAAACTCTTCCTGGGTAAATGAGTAAGAATCCAGATATTGCTAGAAATTTTTTGCTAACTAGCAGTCTGATCCTGTGCATGCTTTAGTTAAACACCAGTGCAGGCTTGTCCTTTAGGACTGATGGGGCACTGCCCTACCAACCTCAGTCTGCCCTCATCTAGTTCCCACCTGCCTGTCTTCTAACTTACAACTAGTCCAGGTGTTCCCTATTGCCAGTTTCCTCCTCCTTAGTCTCAGTGTTGCCCTTGTAGACTCAGTAGGGAGGATGATGGGGACAAAACTCAAATTGCTTGGATCTGTCCATCATTGGCTCAGGCCCTACCTACTGTTAGCATTTCCGCCCTCCTCACCATCAGTCCTAATGGTTACCAGCCACTACTGTTAAATTCATGGGGCATTGCATTCCAGAGTATTCTCATGAAGTGGCAGCCAATGAAATGGAAAACGGAGCATGGTTTCCAGAGACATAGTGCGTTAAGGACTCCAATTGGGAAGGAACACATGTTTTGCATGCAAAAGGTCCCAGGATCAAACTTTGGAACTCCCTGCCTATTGATATCAGGCAGGAATCTTCATTGTATGCTTTTTGGTGCCTGCTAAAACATTCTTGTGTAGACAAGTCTACTCAGATGTTTAGGAAGTTGATGCAAGTTTTAATCTGCTTTTGGTCTATTGCTGTTTTAATTTTTTGGAAGTTTTACATTATTCTTGTTAATTCTTATTGCTAATGTAATTGTTTCATATTTTTTTGTAAAGCACTTTAAGTGGGGGTTGTTGTTTTTAACCAGATCAAGTGGTATAGAAATTTTATGAAATAAATAAATAAATAGAATCCCTGTAAGGATGGTAGAGAAAGACTTCTGTATGAAACCCCAGAGAGCCGCTGCCAGTCAGTGGAGACAGTATTGAGTTTGATAGACCAATGGCCTGACTTGATATAAGAAAGCTTCCTATGTCCCTATGTGTTTTGACATGCATGCAGAAAGAATTGTACCTGCTGGCTCAACCACATCTGGCATAACCCATGTGTGCAAAAGCCTGTGCGTCCACAATATGTAGGTTTGACAGGCATCACTGAAAGAGAATGTCTCAGATTTGCAAACAGAGAGTATGCGTGTACACCCTGCATTCCTCTGAAGAATCTTTATAATGGCTACAGCTTTGGAACTCAGAGTCACTTTCCCCGCCTCTGCTTCACTGCATTGGTTGCCATTTGGCAGGGACAATGATGCCCTGCCTGCCTTCTTTAATTAAAAGTTACTAGGGAAATGCAGAATTAATATGATGTGATGGCAGGCATATGGTCCTGTTAGTATGCTGTTTGGATGACTTCTGAGCAAGCATGTACTGGATCAGATTGCCCACTGACAAGCATTTCTTAGCAATCTCTGGGTACTTACTGATTTAAGCGTCAGAAAGAGTTTTCTCTCTGTGGCGAAGAAAGCACAGGTATTTGTGCCTTAAGAGTTAATTATCGACTGCTTTTGGAAAGCAGGCAATAATTTCTTTCTAGTGGAGTAGATTGCATGACTAATGGTATTATATGTAATACTACCTAAGCCAGAGAAAGAGGAAAAGTGGGTTAAAGAACACACGTTGATAAATACTCATATAGGGCATGTGGGCACAGTTATGCTGAATGCATGCTGTGAGTAGGGCAAATGGACCCAATCCTACAGCCCTTCCATGTATTCATGTTAATGTGATAAGAGTTTTATGGTACATTAAAGATTAGTAGAACTATTGTGGCATAAGATTTAATGGACTAGAGCCCACCTCATCAGATGCCCTGCATTTGTCCATTTTTCTATGCACAAATTTGGAACATATAATTTGGGCTTCTGTTAAGGGGAGCTTCTTCACAAGTTTGTGTGGATAAGAATCATAGTCACAAAACATTCAGTACTACTTTTATCTCAGAATGATGAGTAACAATAACATCGTATCTATTGTGAATTTAAGAAAGATACGGCTGTAATAAGCTGTGTTGGTTTCCCCCTTAAAAAGAAATGGTGAGTTTGTGGGCCTACAGATGTTGTTGGATAACAGCCCCAAACAAGCAGATAGGAGTTGATTGGCAACATATGGAGGGCTACAGGTACCCCAGACTTGTCCTAGGATAACTGGCATAACAGCTTGTTGCAAAGATAGCCTAACCTGTAAAAGGCACTATTCCCCCCACCCCCTTTCTCTTCTGTGACTGCATATGTGTGCAATGAGAGAAAATGAAGTATAGTTAGAGCAACCTTCTCCAACCTGATGTCCTTCAGATGTTCCTGGGCAACAACACTCCTCAACCTCAGTCAGCATGGACAATGGCCAAGTGGAGAAGTCTGGGTTCGAGTGGTAGACTAGGACCAACGAGGCTTGGATTCAAATCCCTGTTGTCCCATGAAGCTTGCAGGATTAGTTCAGGCCAATCACCAACTCTTAGCTTAACCACTGCACAGGATTGTTGTAAGGATCAAATAGTGGCAGGGTGAGACAACCATGTGTGCAGCACGGAGCTATAAAAAATGTACTAAATAAACTGATAACAGCAAGTGTGCAAGTAAATGTGCTTGTAGGCAGCCTCCCTCCCTCCTCCCTCCCAGCCTCCAGTGCCTGTCTATCTTGTGTAAGATGTCCTTGAACAAATATTGGAGTTTCCTCTGAGCATACTGATACCTCCCTCTTCCTTCTCAAAGGCCCTATTTTGGCTACATGGTAGCAGCATACAACGATGCTGCATAGTAGCAATGTACGGTATAAGAATGACCAAAAGTCACCTCATATCTGTGCATTAAAAAGAAAGATCGATTTCTGAGTTCCAACCACACTGTCTTCTAATGAATCCAATCAATTTTTAAGGTTCTGAGCCACTCTCTATAAAATGAACCTCTGTGCTCTCCTGTTCACTGTAACGGGGAATCTAAAAACAGCTTTAACTTTCCTTCCCTTTTGGCTACATTGGATGAAATTTATGAACATAGTAGTGGTCCAGGGGTCAGCAAATGTTTTCAGCAGGGGGCCGGTTCACTGTCCCTCAGACCTTATGGGGGCCCGGACTTTATTTTGAAAAAAAAATATGAACAAATTCCTATGTCCCACAAATAACCCAGGGATGCATTTTAAATAAAAGGACACATTCTACTCATGTAAAAACACCAGGCAGGCTCCAAAAATAACCCAGAGATGCATTTTAAATAAAAGGACACATTCTATTCAAGTAAAAACACGCTGATTCCCAGACTGTCCGTGGGCCAGATTTAGAAGGCTATTGGGCCAGATCCGGCCCCTGGGCCTTAGTTTGCCTACCCATGGTTTAAGCGGACTAAGCTGTAGAGCAGGCTAAGCTGGAGGGCCAGAGCCTTTTTGTGGGTAAAGTAACAAATGTAACTTTCCTTTATAACCTGTTTTAAAGGGTGTGTGAGAGCGATGGTTTGTCTTTAACATATTTAAGAGCTGGCAAAATGGGTATGCTTGCTTGTACTATTATTATTATTAAAAACTTAGTTTGCTAGACCTGACTTTGTTGTTTGTAGATCTACACTGAAAAAGCAGCCATACATTTCTATGCATATTTTTTGTTTGTTTGTTTATAGCACAATCACAAACTTTCACTTTGGTCAATCATTTATATTTATACTTTATCCCCTACCAGGTTAGCAAAACTTGCACAAACAATATATTAAAATTATAGGATTGAGACTCACATACAGATTTTTTAATATAAGGTTACCAGACGTCCCCGTTTCGCAGGGACAGTCCCCAGATTTACAAATCAGTCCCCATACAAAATCCATTGAAGTTGAAAAGTGTCCCCGGATTCATTGAAAAAAATCTGGTAACCTTATTTTAAAAGAAACTTGTTTTATTATCTGTATGTATAATAAAGACAGAGTAGGTATCCATAATAGGTTGAAAAACACACACAATATAATGTTCTAGTGCAGTCCCACTCTGCTAAGGGATCCTCCTCCACAGTCAAAACATTCCTAAAAGATTAGCTCCTTGCAAGAAGAGGAGAATGCAGCCTGTGATCATCCAGATTACAGCATGACAGAAGGAGACAGCCAGAGATACAGATGACCAGCACAGCCTTCAGGGTATCAAACAAACTGTCCATGCCACATTGCCACACACTTCTGGGGAGGTGAAAACCTGTTTGTTCTACCAATCCATTTGATGCAATGGCAAATTGAAATGATCACCCCTCTTTTCTGAAAGAGCTCTAGTTATGGGCCACTGCATTCACCCAAGCCATCTAGAAGTGCAAGAAGTATGAAAGCACACGTGTCTGCCAAATTATACATTCAAAACATGGAAATGATCATTGCTTTCACATAAGGCCAATGGCCACAACAATCACAGTAACTCAAACTGTAACTCTCCAAAATTGATCTGTCCCAAACACAATTTTTCATTCCTGCGTGTTTGGGTTTACATAGTTTCCAGGTGGCACAGTACTCTGCGGATCCTTTATCCTCTCTCTATAGGAAAAGTGACTATGCCTCTACCATCTTCAGCACACATTGGAATACTGTGCGGCAAATTCTAAACAAGCAGCACGAAAAATGTCATTTTTTTGACTAAGCACAAAATTGTCCTTAGTTCCCCCTATCACTTGTGGTGACAAAAATATTGTCTGTATTAGAGATGATAACTAAATGGATCCCTGTGAACACAGAGAGTACGTTGCTGAACCAGGTGTCATGGGACCACAGAACAGGGAAAATATGTTGCCTTCATAGAATCATAGGAATTTCAATGGCCATCTAGTCAAATCTTCTGCCACAGCATCCCAGAAAGGTCACCATCCAACTTCTGCATGAAAACCTCAAATGAAAGTTCATCCTTCCAGGGTGACTTGTTCCATTGTCAAGCACCTCATACAATCAGAAAACTCTAATATTTACTCAAAACCCTCTTTCTTGTAATTTGAAACTGTTAGCGTAGGTTCTACCCTCTTTGGGCAACAGAAGGCAAGTTTGCTGCATCCCCCATGTGGCAGTCCTTCAAATATTTGAAAACAGCCTCTATGTTGCCTCTTTTAAATACAGTATATACAACTGCTTCCACCTTCCTTGTAGAACTTGGCCTGTCACCCACCACCATCACCCCCAAAGGACATTTTATCCTGATTGCAAGCTGTAGCTGAGTGGTAAAAACATCCTACTCAGCATTCAGAAGGTCCCACCTTCAATTCCCGGCATCTCCAAGTAGGGCTGTGAGGGATCCCTGCATGAAATCCTGGAGAGTCACTGCCAGGCAGTGTTGTCAGAATTTATCTAGATAGACCAAATGGTCTGACTCAATATAAGTCAGTTTCTTCTGCCCTGTGATCTTCCTTTTCAAGAGGATGTTTCTGTCCACTTCTTAGAAACTGAATAAATGGAGCATTTGCTCTCAACAGGAAAACTCTGCTTCCATCAGCTTCAAATAATTTTTAACCTCTTTGGCTAATTAAACAATATATTGCCTTTTAAACTGGGGGGTCCACTGTTTTTGTTTGTTATTATGGTATGTATTTTTGTGTTTTCATGTTGTAAACTGCCCTGTGACTTTCAAATGAAAGGTTGTACAGAAATGTAATAAATCATCATCATCTCTGCTTGACTGAGTAAACTGAAACATACATACTAGAAATGTAAGGATGCTTACGACTCCTGCCTAAACTTCACCGAAGTCATTCAGATGAATGGGACTTTTTAATATACAAGCATGTTTGAATATGATGATAAATCAGAGATAAAATATGGATGGCACTCACGTAACTGTGGGGCTTAAAAATATTTATTAGATAGTTGTTGATAATTTCAAATGTATTTCTATGGACATTCATGTGGAGTTATGAGATGTCTATTGAGTTCCCCAGAACTGGAAACAACGGGCCTCGCAACACTTATGTGGATTACAAATGAGTGCTTTGTGAGTACTTGCATGTACCAAACCACAAGGGCTAGCTGGCACTATTTGTTCAAAAGTAGCAGAGCCAGGAACAAAAAAAGAAAAAGAAAAATCTATTTCCAAGCTTACTGTACCATATACCAATTAAAACTTTGATGGACAGATTCTACTTAGGGCAAGATTTTAGTTAGGTTTGAAAAGGCAGCAACTACTCAGGGAAATGATTCCTATCTCATCACAACTTTTCAGATTTACAAAACATCCGTTTTCCATCTCTCTTGGCAGTCTTTAAATTATCAGGCACAGATCTCCACCAGGAGCAAGCTGTAGACAATTGTCCTCTGGTTCCAGTACTGAAGTGCAAGAAAGGGTGCCTTTGTTTACTTTCCAGATTTTGCCCTTTGTTATTGTGCCAAGACTTACCCTCCACCCCTATTCCACTGGTCCAACAAGAACATGATAAAACCACAGCAGATTTTGGGACTAACACGAATTTTCGAAGAAAACAAAGGCTGTAGTCCCCAATGCCATCCCACAAAACTCCCCCAAAATACTTCTGAAAATGTGTCACTTGTTTGTAATTTATATCCAAGTGTAGGCCTCTGAAGCTTTCTGCATATATCTGCCCACCACCACCGCAGCTCACTGTAAAGTTTTAGATTAGCTTCTTACACTGCAATTCTATGCATATTTGCTCAGAAGGAAATCCTACATAAGAGTATATAGCTTTGGCAATCTAAAGCAGCTATCATTTTCTAACATTAACAAAAAAAACTCATGAACAAATCATTGTTCTCAAACACAGAGACATGCTCATTTATTTTTGCCTGCACTTGTGAATGATAACCACTGATAATATACTGATAGAGGCAGAGACAGATTATTGCAGATTATTGGCTTTATCATTGAATGTGACCACGGTCCTAAAGAGGCCAAGGCACACAAATGTAAATGAGACAAATTAACACATGGGGGGGGGGGACACACAGCATTCACTTGGGGAAAACTATACATGTTTTTTTTTAATAAAATAAAATAAAATAGAAAACATCCCAATAGCACTCAAATCGGAATTACAGAAATGAGGAGGACACAAACCAGGGCAACAATAGGCACTTTAGCTATTCCATCTCAAGTTCAAGGTCACTGTAATTGCCAAAGCAACAGAAAAAACATCATGTTTGCTCCAAGGAAACTTACACTTAAGATGTAAAGCCACACCAGCAGTTAAAATTCTGGAGCATGCAATTTTCTCTTTACAGTATTGGAAAGAACATGTAGAAGCAAGGGTGGCTATTGGGGGTGGGGGGGGGGGTGGATAGGAGCCCTGGAAATATGAGGGAGGGGAACATGAAGTTCTGCCCTTGTTAGGACAGACTACTAGGCTATTCAAAACGAACCAACTCTTAACCCCAGTAAAAAGTGGTAAGAGAAATTTAAACGATGAATCAGGAGTCATATGGTATAGATCCCAAACTCTGCTCTCAGAACAGATTAAAACCCAAAAAAACTATTAAAAAACACACACCAAACAAAACCATCATCCAGCCCGCCAAACAAAACGAACTTGTACTTTACAGTACAAAACTTACACTGAAAAGCGAATGTAGCCTGCTGAGAAGAGAGAGTGGATTCCTGAGAGCCTTTCAGGCAAACGTTGGGCAAAGTTTAGGTGGGACACGAACAAAAACATGAGCCGCCCCCTTCAATGAACGAGCGAGTCCCCGCTGTTTGCAGCCAGACAACTAGTGCGCGCAGAAACTTATCAGCCTCCAGATAAGGGGCGCTGTAACGTTTGTGTTTAGTTCCCACTCCTAGCCAGGACGTTTTCATCCCACCCTGGAAATTCCTCGGACATTCTTTCATGCAGGAGGAGATGAAGTAGTAGTAGTAGTAGTAGTAGTAGTAGTGAAGTCATGCAGTGCTCCAGTATCCGAGTGCTTACAAGCACCTTTTTATAAAGGGGGACGGGAGGGATAAGAGCGGGGCGGAATTTTCCTACTGAAAAGCCATGGTTGGAGAAGCCAACTTATAGGCATGGGGAAAGTGCAAAGAAGGGGAGAAAGAGACACACACCCGTCTTGAGTTTATATAGGCACCTTCCCCCCGAAGAGTTAATCTTTGGATGACCGTCTTCTAGGAGAAAGCTCGGCTGCGTGTGAATCAAACAGGTAGAAGAAAGAGAATCTCCAAACAACTCCTTACCTATTTTTGTGCCGGGTCTTTAAGAGATTCCTTCCAAAAGGAGCCATGGTAGGTCCCAAAGGCAGGAGGAGAACATCAAACAGGTCCCAGAAGAAAGCTCTGGCTGGCTGGCTGCCTGGCGCGTTGCTGTCTCGCTGGCGTTCCTCCTCCTCCTCCTCCTGCTGCTACTCCAGCTTGTTAATAGTCACCCAGCGTCGAAGTTGTGCAACCCGTTGCTAACTTTGAACTCCTGCCTCCTTGTTTGTTGCTGCTGCTCTTTTGGAGCCCTGCCCAGCAGCCGCGATCTTGAAGGAGGCGTTTAGGAACAGGCGGGAGGAGGGGATGGGTGTCGAGAGAGGAAGGGCGAAAACCGAGGTGGAAGGGGGGGGGTAGGAGCGATGGCGAGGGACAGCAGTGCCGCTAAACTTTCTGAGCTGCTAACTAGAAAGAAAGAAAGAAAGAAAGAAAGAAAGAAAGAAAGAAAGAAAGAGTAAAACCAGAGTGTTTGGGAGCATGGGGCAGAGGGGGTTTAACAAAGCAAAACGGGAAGCCAACTTTTTTGGCGGGGGGGGGGGCAAGCATGGTGGAGGGCATCAGACCACTAAAGGATAGAATCATAGAATTGTAGAGTTGCAAAGGACCACAAGGGTCATCTAGTCCAACCCCCTGCAATGCAGGAATCGTTTGCCCAATATGAGACTTGAACCCATAACTCTGACATTAAGAATCTCATGCTGTACTGACTGAACTACCAGATAGGATTCCACTGGCTGCAGTGGGGTAGCAATGGGGAGGCAGTGGGGGTGGTCCACTCCCGGTGCCACGTCTCCGGGGGTGAAAAGGCATGCGGCTTCCTATGCCACTGACTGGCTGCATCAATTTAGCATTGCCATATTTTGAAAAGAAAAAAAGAAAGAAAAAGAAAGGACACTATGACACTATGATGGCCATTTAAAGCAAATAAATGTAATTTGTCTCAAATTTTACCCATGAAAAAGAGGACGTATCCTGGAAAAAGAAGACACATGCACATATCTCTGCCTTCCCAGAGAAGTTCACCTGCCACCAGCTCTGTGAAGACCTTCCAAAGCCTTTAAAATCATGTAGTCTTGTAAGTTTTGAAATCTGTCTTGAATTGTGGTTCTGTTTTATTTTTATTTTTGCTGGACTTTATATTGTTCTATATGTGGACTTTTGGGGAGAGGATTTTTTTTTAAAAAAATCTTGCTTTTTTGTATAATTCTTGTAAGCAGACAGATATATAACTGTAAGAAGTAAATACATGACAAGATGAAATTCAACAGGGGGAGATTTTTCCATGAGAGAAAAAGATGGAGAGGGGAGAGTGTATTTGTGGAAGTATCTTTACCTTGAACACAGTGTGGAGGGAAAGATATCTCAAGCAAGTTAGGATGCAATTCTGACTCCACCTGAGAGTAAGGCCCATTACATTCAATAGGGCCTCCTTCTAGATATGATTAGTACTGCAGCCTGGGAGTAGTATCAGACATTAATAGAAATAATAGGAGTGGGAATGGGGAAATGTGTATGCTCTTGAAATTGTTACAGCATATACTTTCTTTCGCTGGGGAAGGTATAAGAGAAGAGTCCTGACTTCGGAAGTTAATTATATACTTGAATACAGGAAACACTGTTCATTCACCCTTCCTGTATGTATTTACATGATATTACTAAAGTGCAAAGTTATTTTTAAGGCCCCTGCCTGTGTCTCCTGAGAAACATTACAGCCTTGTGTTTTTATTTCTTGTACTGTCACAATATAGCAATGTAGCATCTCTCCATGCGAGCAATTCCCAAGCATCATGGGGGTCAACACTAGTGTGGGACGCAGGAACATTACTAGATCTTCTCACGTACTTCCAACATGACAGCAGAGGAATGGAAAAAAGGACACTCCTGCAGCTCCTATGCATGCTATTCAAGTATTTATCAAGTATATATTATTATTTTTCATTCCATCAAAGCACTTGTAACCAACTCTTCATTTGAAAAGCTCTAGGAAGAGCTTACAAATCAATAAAAAATAAGACAATCTAAAAAGACATGTCACAAAAGGAAAATGGATGGTGAGGGAAGAGGAAAACAAATATCAAATTATTAATGTTTTCAGTGACCAATTTGAATGAAAACTAGCTGTTCACAGTTAAAAACAAAACAGCCTTGTCAACCCCTGAATTATTTTTTTAAAACGATGACTGTACCTTACTGGACTGGTAGTGTGGCAAGAATTTTTCATTTCCCACAGTGCCCCAGATCTAATGTTATTACAGAGCATTGTAGCGAAGAACGACAGTTGACGCAAAAATATTTAGAAAGTATTTGGCAACATGTCTGCAGGTTTGTTTGCTTATTTTTGGAGGTAGGTAGTGAGAAAAAGAAGATTCTCATACATTTTATTTTATTTTATTTAAAAAATCTCCCACGAGAAATTTCAACTCAGCTCTAAATGCAATGTAAACATTTATGGCATGAAAATATGGACACACAAAACTCCCAAGTCAGCTTTGTGGCACAAATCTAAAGTACCCCTGAACAAGAAAGTCATCTTTCCCTCTGGAGACAGGTGTCAAAAAAAAGCAGGCAACCAGCTGTGTATTATGCATCCAGCACACACAGGATCTCACTGTTATCCCCATCAACTCTAGAGGAGATGGCAGCAGATTGACAGAAACCAAAATTACCTGTGAGAGGCAGTGTGGAAATGAGATATAAAGGACTACGAACAGGTGTAAAAACCCATCAATTGAGGGTGTTGTGCATCTTCTTTAGTCTTTATTACACATCACAGGCATAAAGAGTTAGAAGGCAGCTTTGATATTTTGGGGCATGTTTTACTAGTTTATCTCATATGCTTTGCTGGTATTCTTATTCTTTCTGACACTTTAACAGAGTCCTATAGTGCAGGAACTGTGCAAAAAGCTTTAAATTAGAATCCCAATTCTTTTCTCCTGTTACTCTCTCATCGAAGGAATGGGGAGGGTCATGAGGCACATTCTGCCGTTTTTAAATTATGGGCTGCTTTGCTCACTGACAAGTGAATAATAATAATAATGATAATAATAATAATAATAATTACATAATTTGCGTGAAGATAATAACTTGGAAGTCAATTGTGATGCTCTAACCACCAACTATATTTTCCTCCTCTCGCCTCCCCCATATAGAAGGAAGAGTTTCCCTTGTCAAATCTTTGTAAATTGTGAAACAGCCATGAATGATGGCAAAAAATGCGTGCCAGCAGCATACATCATCCCACTATAGTGGCTATCTCAATCAGCCTATCTAGTTCAGCATTTCATTTATTTATTCTTAAAGTGTCCTTGTTTTCTTAAGGTTTTCTTGGATATAGTGGTGTGATAGCTCCATACTGTTGTCCTCGTCTAATGTTTTTGCTGCTGATCTCTTTTACAATTGCATTTGTTTTTAATGAGTGGACTTATCCATTTAATGTTTTGAACAGGGGGAGGGCATTCTCCACACCATTCCCTAAACAATGGTCTGGCACCTCTTTATGTAATTTTTCGTCATATGCTGAAGATACGTAAGAGGACCCTGCTATATCAGGTCCCTGGACCATCTAATAATAATAATAATAATAATAATAATAATAATAATAATATACCACCCTCTATCCACAGGTCTCAGGAAAGTTTACAGAATAAAATCAAAATCAAAAACCACAAAATATAAAATCAAAATAATAACAACAACCCTACCCCCCCCCAAACCCCCACATTTTAAAAGGGCATCTAGTTGAGCATCCTGGAACTGGCACAATAACACTCTCTCCTCCTGTGTATTCCAGCAACTGGTATTCAGAAACACCTCATTACTTTGACCTTTGACACCAGAGAGAGATATTTCTAGGAACCACCATATTCTCTTGATAGTTCATTTGTTTCTACTGAAATTAGTATGATAGCGTTAAGCTGTTGTGTCCTGCTCTGGGACCTCATGATGAAGGGTGGGTAAACAACAACAACAACAACAAAAAAATTAGGAAGGAAGTTAATATTTTGATGCAGAGAAAGGAAGAAGTTGAGTGACTAGGGAAATAGGGAACTGTTGTTTGCATTAAGAGGTTCATTGTGTAATTGTGGCAAAGAATGAAAGAAAAGAATGATGCCCAGTATTGTAGCTACACTAACCTTCACTGAACAGTGTTGGAACTCATTCCATGGATTACCTATTACCAGCAGGTTTGGGAATACCCTACATACTTTCAGTTAATCCCATGGCACTAAACTGTGACTACAAAAAGAAGAGAGAGAGGAGAGGAGAGGAGAGGAGAGGAGAGGAGAGGAGAGGAGAGGAGAGGAGAGGAGAGGAGAGGAGCAAATAAATCCCCTAAACTTGGCAAATGCACACCTGCCCTTGTTTCATATCTCCATAGAAAGCTTTCTACTGATACCTCAAAACTGGGGCTTAATTCAACCGGAGGGAATTTCCGCACCATTCAATGGTGACAAATATTTCTCAACCACCTGAAATGCCTGCCAGTCTTTTCTTGGCACAGAAACCTCATTCCGCAGCTGGGAATTTCTCCAATACACATTAACTTACTTCCCCCTCCCCTTCCCCTCTTTCTTTGTCTGACTTACAATATTATAGGCAGATTGTTTCAACAGGCAGTTTTACATTATGATCCTAGGTTTCTCTTATTACAAAGATAAAAGGTAACATTATGACAGCTACGGCTTATCTGACATTTGTACAATTAGCCAATTACTACTGCAGAACAGAAAGTGGTGTAGCATGGTGTCTAAGAAGCTGCACTACAAATGAGGAAATCGGTGATCTCAATCTCGTTCCTGACATAAATACCCAAAGTACTCTTAACCAAGCTCTCAGGTTGGAGTAAACCTGTGTTGGGACCAAGGTACAGTCAATCCATTCAACACATGTCTAGCTCAAGATTTCTAACTTTTGAAAGAGGGCTGTGGCCCAGAAGCAGAGCATCTGCTTTGCATGTAGAAGGTCTCAGGTTCAATCCCTGGCATCTCCAGGCAGGGCTGGGATTGTAGCCTGTCTGATACCCTGAAGAGCTGCTGTAAGTCAGTTTGGACAATACTGAACTAGACGGACCAATGAATTTATTACATAAGACCCTATGGGCCCTTCTAGATGCCAATATATTGTGCATTCATGATAATTTGCAGTCATGATAATACTGGGTTGGTTTGATGCATTCAAGATTATTTGCACCTGCAAAGGTTTCAGAGAGGACATACTGCTTTCATTCCCAGTCAGTGCATGCCCTGTTTAGCTTCCTGCTGAAATCCTGTAATTTTTTATACCACAAACATTCCAGGAGTTTTGGTCTCACTTTTGTTGTGAAATAGTGCTGCCCCTCCAGATGACAATGGGGCAGTAAATTTGGGGAAAGGGTCACAGAACAAGGAATAAAGTGGTGTGGTGTGTGGACTTTCCAGTGTAAATCCACCACTAATGTGGGGGCCGCCCCAGGCATTAGGCAGGGTGAGGCCACTGCTTCAGGTGGCAGAAGCACACACACACACACACAGAGAGAGAGAGAGAGAGAGAGAGAGAGAGAGAGGGCACACCCACAGATGCCCTGCCATCAACACCAATTGGGAGTGTGGTTATGTCCATTTGGGAGAGATGTCACCCCAAATGGTTGTGATCTTGCCCAACATTTGTACTGATGGCGGTGCCACTTCTGTAATTCAGCAAAAACTGTGAAATTGATACTGAGTACAGAAGTCCACAACTTGAGCAGCTCATATATTGCTCAGTGGATCCATTCAAGTTTTGCAGTTATTCAATGGAACAATTCTAGCTAATTGCCATGAATAATCTCCTTTAGGTTCAAAGGGGGAACGGAGAGTAAAACCCTTTGTATTTGGGTATTGCATAGCAAGAATGCTTATGCCCAGGAGATGTAGATACAAAGGTCGGAAGATTCCAGCTCTGAGTCTATCCCACTTGGTCAGCAGCTCCAGAGGCTCAAAGCCATGGCATATTAATGGGTTCACAAAAAAAATTACCTCTTTTGCTCTTAAACTTCGTGTCCGAGCCACACATACAGTGGTACCTCGGCTTACAAACCTTTGGGTTACAAACACTTCGGGTTACAAACTCCACTACCCTGGAAGTAGTACCTCAGGTTGAGAATTTTGCCCCAGGATGAGAATGGAAATAGCATGCTGGCAGCATGGCGACAGCAGGAGGTCCCATTAGCAAAAGTGTGCCTCAGGTTAAGAACGGTTTCAGGTTAAGAATGGACCTCCAGAACAAATTAAGTTCATAACCCAAGTTACCACTGTATAGGGTATTTCCAAGGCTGGGAAGTATAGTTAGAGGTCAACTCTAGTGGTCAAAGCCAAAGAAGCAAGAAGAAAAGAAAAGAAAAGAAATTTAAACTTCAAAGAGTGAGTCTGGAATATTTAAAATGGCACAAAAATGAGGGCATACTTCATAGTTTTAGAGAAGTTGCTGCAGCAGCACTAAATTAAGCAGGTGTCAACCCAATGCGAACAATGTGTAAAACAGAGGTGCAAACGTAATAAACCACAATAGCAACAACAACTATTATTGCTGTTGTTGCATGCCACCCCTATCTCTGAGCAGTTTGAGATTCCAGGAGTTCCAGGCACTTACCCAGGGTTCATCTTTCCTTCAGAATGAGCGACAGCGGAGTCTTTAGGATATATGGTTTAATTACACATATATACAACTTGAGCCTATGATGGAGAGGGTTACAGCATTAACACCCCAAGAGGGTCTTGCTTCTCCCACAGCAACAGCCTGGGATTCCCACACCTGAGAGGATCTGTAGGGATGGAGGTGTTCTTTCAAACCTTTGGCGCCTAACTTGTTTGCCTTGGATTGGGCCCAGAAATGAACTGGTAACCAGTCCACATGTTCCAAATGGAATCCAGTTCTGCAGCTGGTGGTTATGGGAGTTGGAGTTCAAAATATCTGGAGGGCACCAGAGGGTCAGAAAAATGTGCTTAGGGCCCTCAAACTACAAGTTGGTGATGCCTGTTGTAGTTGCCACCTCCTGACTCAGAGAGGGTTCCTGTGCTTCTGACAGTTGTCTGACAGGAAGTTGTTGGTTTTTTTTTTACTAAGTATATATTCCCCCATTACAGTGCTCCAGGGTGTCTCTTCCATCAGTGATTATAGGTACAGAAAACCCTTTAAGGCCAGGTGTTGGCATCCCTGTGAGACTATTATGATGACTGAGCTTTCTTTGAAATATGCACCTAGTTCTCTCCTCGACAGGATGTTTGTTTTTATTTCTTGTTTGTATAAAATATTTATATACCACTCTTCACCAAAATTGGTTCCAGGACAGTCGACAAAATTAAAATGACGATGAAAGTACCACAATAAAGCAACTAGCAAATGAAAGCGGAGGTCGAGGTTTTAAATGTGTGGAATACATTTAAAAGCCTGAGAGGATGAGAAAGGATTTGTCCCGTGCCCGAGAAAAGAAAATGTTGGTCATCTTCCCTGCAGAGAGGATGTTCCATTGTTGGGCACACAGTCAAAGAGGGTCTTTCTGAATACTACCTGCTTCATTTGACAAGTTGCAACAGAGAGAAAGGCCTCAGAGGATGGGAACAATGATCTCGGTGGAAATGCATCTTCATATAGCATCCATCTCAACTGGGGGGTTGGCAATTCAATATGCTGCTAGACTACAGGCAGATTACATAGTAACATGGATTGCATCCTGCTTTCGGAGAGTCTGTTGCTATCATTGCAGTCATCCAATATGGAAACGCCGTTTACCTTCCCGCCAGAGCGGTACCTATTTATCTACTTGCACTTTGATGTGCTTTCGAACTGCTAGGTGGGCAAGAGCTGGGACCGAACAACAGGAGCTCACCCCGTCGCGGGGATTCAAACCGCCGACCTTCTGATCGGCAAGCCTTAGGCTCTGTGGTTTAACCCACAGCGCCACCCGCGTCCCTCTGATCTGGCATATTAATCCTCAGTTCTCAACTCCTCAGCCTGGTGCAGAGAAAATTAGACAGGCACTTACAAATAATGTCAAGGAAAATGATACTCCTGTTATTTCCACAAAAATTAAACCAGAGGCGGTGAAAACAACTCTTAAAATAATCTGCATTAAGGAGCTAAATGAAATGGGGTGTGCAGGAGGTAAACAAATTACAAAAATAATGAATTACAAACTCAGTGTAATCAATTGGGTTCTAAGAAAATGTATAAGCCAGTGGTGGCGAACCTTTTAGAGACCGAGTGCCCAAACTGCAACCCCAAACCCGCTTATTTATCGCAAAGTGCCAGCACGGCAATTTAATATGGGATAATAATGATTGTCTTCATGTGCACATACAAATAAATATATATACATGTGCACGGTATAAATATATTATTATTATTATTATTATTATTATTATTATTATTATTATTATTATTATTATTAGCCATTTGATGAGAGTTTGCCTAAGAACCACATGAATGCTAACCTCAAGTTCCTTGGTGAAGGAAAGGCAGGCTATTGGTGTACACAGGGGCACCCATTACATAAAGCCTCGTAAAGCCCAGAGGATATAACAGGAAGACTGTCCTGGCCAGGCCTGCATCCAACTTTTGCTCCCCTTGTCTACAGCAGTTTCAGGAGGAGAGAGAAAGACATGCATAAGCTAATAGGAACTGATCACAAAGAATTAAATTTACTAGATATTATTTTATGTCAATCAACTTTATTATGAATTAGAAAGTTGTAACAAATTAAAAACTAAACAACAAAATTGGATGTTTCATTGCATTAAAAGCACGGACAACTTCTCAGGGAAACACAGAGTGTAACACAAAGTATTTTAGGGATTTACAAATATTGAACCTACTGAGTGCTGACTTTATTTCCTGATATTTAGCAAGTTTGTTACTCCACAGCTTTGAGAGAAAAGGAGAGAGGGGACTTCAATGGCAATATTACAGAAGAAGAAATCAAGGAAGCTATCAACCACCTAAAAACAAAGAAAGTGCTGGGCCCAAAACGTTTTGTGAGTGGATATTATAAATTCTATAAAGATTTGCTAATTATTCAAATAAAACTATTTTTTCCATGAAATTTTAGAGGGTGCTCCTATCTCCAACACATGGAAAGATTCTAGAATTATAGTTTTGTCCAAAGCTCATAAAAACCCTTGTATCTAGATTCCTATCACCCTATTTCCTTATTAAATCATGATCGCAAAACACCATGGATAGCTCAGCTGGTTACAGTTTGGTGTTGATAATGACAAGGTTGCAGCATTGATTGATGTATAGGAAAGCTGCATATTCCTGCATTGCGGGTGGTGGGACCAGATAATCCTCAGGATCCCTTCCAATTCTACATTTCTATGATTCTATGATAATTAAAGGTAAAGGTAAAAGGACCCCTGACCATTAGGTCCAGTCGAGGATGACTCTGTGGTTGCGGCGCTCATCTTGCTTTACTGGCCGAGGGAGCCGGCGTACAGCTTCCAGGTCATGTGGCCAGCATGACTAAGCCGCTTTCTGTTGAACAAGAGCAGCACACGGAAATGCTGATTACCTTCCCACCAGAGCAGTACCTATTTATCTACTTGCACTTTGTGCTTTCGAACTGCTAGGTTGGCAGGAGCAGGGACCGAGTAACGGGAGCTCACCCCGTCACAGGGATTTGAACCGCCAACCTTCTGATCGGCAAGCCCTAGGATCTGTGGTTTAACCCACAGCTCCACCCATGTCCCTCTCTATGATAATCAGTCAAGATTAAATAAAGAATTACTTAAATGAATCTTGATCAATCTGGTTGATTCCCACCACCAAACTGCTGACCATATTGGAAGCATTTTAAATATAACCAATCCATAAACAGTGCCTCTGTGAGGATAATTCAACATTCATGGTGGTAAACCCCTTGACAACAGCTATAAAATCTGTAATGAATTGGACTCTTTTCATACAGTTTCAGTGCTAAAGGCAAATTGTAAAAAGTCTGAAATGTTCTACTTTCATGTGCCTTCTTTAGAGCAAAGACAAGCCTCGGCTCATTTGGATGTTATGTTTCACCGTGAGCAAATACGTCATTTAGGTGTTCAGATTAATTGAGAACTATCTAAATGATTTCTGGTGAATTTCAAACAAGTTTGTTTTACATATTTGTGGCTACAAAAAAAAAAAAATTGTTCTGCCCATCCATGCATGTTCTCCACATTGCCAGTATGGATTCCAGGAAAAGTAATTAGTAATTTGGCAAAGGGAACTTTGGGCCATTGTTTCTGTGAACATAAGGGAGGCGTGGGAGATCTGAGGAAGGAGGCTGAGGAAGAGAGCTGGGAGCAGGCCCAAGCGCTGCTCATTGGTCAGGTGGGCCAATCCCGGGGAACACCTGTCTGAAGCCTGCAGGGATTGGCCAATTGCCAGCAGCTGGATGATCTGGCCTGCCATTTGTCAGATCACTGGCCTAGCCTGTGGCCTGGTTGCAATACCACCGCCATAGAAAGTGAGCGGACTTAATAAATGAATGGTGTGAATGCAATCTAACAGTATAATTATATATGTGCATGTACTCAGAAGTGAGCCCCATTTAGTACAGTAGGACTTACTCTGGGTACTTTTATATAGGATTGCAGCCTGAAGGAGCAATCCCTTCTCAACAGGCAGGTGGGTTTTGCAAGCCTGATGATAGCACACTGCAGACTGACAATGGTTATTTCAATAAGTAGCAAGAGACATGTACTTTCATCTGTCCACACATGCTAATTATTTTGTTTGCAGCATGCCATATTTGCAAAGAACCAGCCTGATTTAGTTTGATGACTGTTATTATGTATGGTTATACCTGGTATAACTTACTATTAAAGCAGAGGAAAAATATGCATGTATCAGTTGATATGCGGAGTCTGTATACAAAAATTAGTTCACAGTGTTTCATAGAGTTCCTAGCAAACCAGAGACAGAAAGCTGTGGTCACAGATGAGAATTTGTGATCCGTCCAATCTGTTACTGTCTGTTTCAAACAGGCTGGGACATCTCCCCAGTCAATCTGACATTGTGCAATATATCCACTTATGGGTATTTGAAGGATCTGAATCTTTCCCCGACTAGGTAAGGAACTAAAACCAGGGCACAAGACAATGATCGCATTGAAATTAAGCCTCTTTACATTTTTTTAAATCATTGTCTTATTTTAAGACTGCACTCCTATAAACATACACACCAGGGAGTAAAAGCTGTTGGACACAGTGAGACTTACTTGCAACTCAGCATGCATAGGAATTGTACTGTAAAAACAGCAGAGTTAATAGATGTAATCAAAAGCGTTCAAGAAATGGCATGTGGATGGCATGACTAATCACCCTTCCCAACTTACAAGTCATGAAACAATAAATCGTAATTTTGCAAAAATGTTATTTAGCAAACAACTCTAAATTTTCAGTGGTTTCCAAACAGGTATTAATCAATTACTGGATGAATCATCTGGGAGATATGTGATACTGCTTTGAAAACAAAACAGCAACCCTTAACATGATGAAAGTAAAGCATTGATCTTCAGACTGTCCTGCCAAAGCAAATCTTACTCATTTCAGGCAGTGCCAGGTGTTTTGACTTCCCAAGCAAAAGGATTTCTGGATGTTCCAGCTTCCTCCCACTTCAACCAGCCCTCTGGACTTTGCAGTACCAACTATATCATTGTGAGCTTTGCCTAATTGCTTGTGCATTTTCCTTTCCCACCAAATAACTTTGAGATTCTGGAGTACAGCATTCATGTTCTGCTCTAGCCGCTTAGTACCACCATCATGCCATCTCCTCTTGCTTCTGCAGGTGTCCCCAATCTTAACCAGTTGAGATTCAGGCCTTACCTAGATGGAAGCTTTCTCAATGGATGGTTTAGACCAGGCCCTGCTTGCAGGCTTCTGGTTGAGAATAGGATGCTGGACTAGGTGGGCCACTCTCCTGATCTAGCAGTGCTGTTCTTATGAATGCAAAGCTGGAAGTGAATGAAAGGCATTTCTGATGATCCTCTGGGTCCCTTCAAACTCCTGATTCACTACAGGGTAGATATGCCAACTACCTTATTCTAATTGTGCCAGAAAGCCCACTTACCATTTTGACAAGTGGCAACAATTGAGGCCTGATGGGATCACAAACATGGCAGGGTGGGCGGGGGCATCCTTGGCTCTCGTGTGATTGCTGGATAATGTGTTTCCTCCATTGGCTGCATGAGAGGCCCAGAAAGCCCCTAAAGGTCAAATCTTTTTTTGGCCAATTGCAGGGCACCTGTAAATTTGAAAGGCCTGATCACATACCAGTTTGGGGTGAGTCACTCAAGGTGGACATGAATGAAGCCTTTCCTTGTCTGACTTCAAACAAGTCCACCTCCTGTCCATAAAAAAACTGATTTTGCTTGCACCCGGCAGTGCAATCAGCAAATGGATGTCCCTCATCCTACCCAAATTCTGGCCCTTCTTGAAGGAAACGAGCAGTTTGAAAGTATTTGCTATGCAATTACTTGGTCACCATATTCAGTGCCATGTAGAAATTTCCCTGCAGACAAAATTGGGCTTGTCGAGAGGCTTTGCCTACCTCATAGCAAGACAGTAGTCACAACTTGCTAGTGGAAAAGGGTATTGGGTTGGATCCTTAGTTTTCTCAAGTAGGTGGGTTGTAACCCCACCCCCATTTCCTTAGTCTATGTATCAGGTACTCAATTAAAAGGGTACAGGGGAAAGATTCTGTCCAGTGCTCAGACAGGGGCTATCAGGTCATAGAACTCCCCAAAATGGCATCCTGGAGAGATTGCCCATAAGTGATGCTCATCATAGGGTAATCCAAAAACCCAGGATCAACCCTGAAGCAAACAAGGTGGTTGATTCAGGATACACACCCAATGACTTTGCCAAACATACTGACACCTGTAATGGGAACACAATTGCTGATTTGGCTCCATCTTTTGAGATCCCATTTTGTCATCTAGACTAGCAAAGATCTGTTTGGGCATTGTCGTCATAAAGTCTATGTAGTTTGCTGGCAAGTAGCATGTCTGAGCTCTTCACCCCCGCCCACTGCCCCCCACCTTGCCAAAAGAACACTGTGCGACTCCACTGAGTTTCCAACCAATTAAGATGCTCAGGCTCACACATGTCTGCTTGAATCAGAAGTGTGTGCTTATGCATCTGGATGGGATTGTACCTGTGATTTTACTGGCAGCTTTTGAGGATGACAGATTGGGGAAGGCGTGATTACAGCCAGCATAGGGAGCGGCAATGGATGGCATTGTGGGGCATTGCTGTTCACCTGTAGGACTCTATTGGAATTTCATGTTTCATCCTTACAATTAGAGAAGATCAACGCCACTGCATGGTTGGTTTGTATTATCATAGCAAACCATATCATGACCTCTTCAAGTCAAACCTTTGAATTTGCCCAAGATAAATTGATGCAAAATCTTTGCACTTAAAAATGCACAGACCAAAGTTGAAAGCTCAAAATGCAGAACACTGTACGGTAGCAGATGTACCATTGATGAATTAGACCTAACAGCTTACAGCACAATCTTAACCATATCTACTCAGAAGTAAGGCCTATTGACTTCATTGAGGCATTCTCCCAGATAACTGGATTTAAAATTGGAGCCATAGCTGGGCATAGTGTTAAGCAAATGAAAATGCAATTCTGTTCATGAGTTGAACTGGCTAAAATAAACTATGATCAAATTACAACAAACCCCATTATGTTTGCATATTTTTTTTCCTAGTCAGTGTGACTCATATACCACCATAACTAGGACAGAGTGAAGCAACATTTTAGCCAGATGGGTATGTTTCCTCAGTGAGAGGGATTGGTGAAACTGTCTGTTTCAATTTCTCTGCTTTGTCCACCACCACTGATCAACCAAGCAGGTTACATTGCAGCTTCCTGAGAACTTGTGGTTGCCTAGTGCACTGCTCCTTTCACAAGTAATGTCTTTCCAAAGTGCTTGCTGCCACCATGCAGACATCAATAAATACCTACTGAGTGCAGTATTACTAGCACTGGTTCTACAGCAGGACTCAAACCTTTATTAGGACTGCACTGTTGTCTATGGATTCCAAATTCACAGCTGATTCAACTGATATTTTTATTGTTGTTTATTTGCTTCTTTCCCAAGCTGCTTCCTTATGTGTCACACTCAACCTTGTACTTTAGATCAAGCAGACAGTGCACTTGATCTTAGCCTTGCTTTAATCTCCATCTGCAAAGCCATCAAGTGAGGTGCAGACTGAAGATGCACAGTTGAGGGAGCATGTGGCTTGCGAAGCTCAGTTGTGCTCATCCAGAGGCATTTATTTACTCTCTTCATTACAAAACATGCAGATTGCTCCTTATAGGATAGGCATAATGAGAAATCATCACTGAATATTGCCATACTGTTTGGCATAGACTGCTCTTATAAATGTGTAACAGGGGTCACAAGTGTGTCATCTGCAGGTACCTCTGTGCTCACCAACATCCACTCATTAAATATCCTTTTAACACTGGCTCGATGGTATTCCTGGGTAAGCACACAAAGCCTTGCAGCCATTTTATAATCCACACTGGTCTATCAGTCAAAGATTAAAACCACCAGAGCTCTTGTCTTCAAAGATTTGCACCCTGCCCCCCCCAAAAAAAATATCTTCATGAAAATTCACCAGCATTTTAGTGCCAATTTCTCGTTATATACACATTTTTGTGTGCAATTTTCCAACTCACACATTCTTGCAAATGATTTTCCCCAATATAATTCATTTCCCCAAACATAATGCACTAATATATGCTTTTGGTGCACATTACTCTCTTATATGCATTTTTGTACATATTACTTGGCTAGAAAAACTGCAGTGCCAAATTCAGAGAAATGTGAATTTCAGTGGATGGTTGTGCTTCAGCTAATATATTGTTTCGGAATATGAGACTTAGGTGGGTTCACCTTTAAACGTGAACCGAATCAAATTTCTCCCCCATCCCTAGGAGAGAACAGTAAGAACAAGCAGCCTCACACTTTGCTCTTTAAATTTCTTCCCATTTCTAACGTTATATGTCACAAATCAGTTTTGTTTGGGAGAAAATGAAACTGTGACCTGGATCAATAGTGCCAGACCTCTTCCAGCCTGTTGAAAATATAGCAAGGACAGACTGTGGGGAAATGAGGGAAATGCAAAGGTGCAGAAGACTTTGGGTATCAAAACGCTCTTGTCTGCCAAGGTGCCCAATTTGAGATAAAAATAGAGGAGAAAGCCAAAGGCTATTAGCTGGAATGGAAATGCATGATAGACTGAATCATGAATTATTCTGGGAGACAACCTCAAGAGCATGAGTGGTCCTTTTTGTACCCAATCAAAATGGGAACCATTTACCTACTTAAACCAGAGAGAGAGAGGTCATCCCATTGTTTAAAATTGCATGATGTAGTAGATGGGCCCAGTGTATGCAGCATTAGTCCTCTAGGGGATGTAGTTGATTCCCTTTATGAAATTGCCATGTTGATTCTCATTGTATGCTAATGAATGTTAATTATTAAATCAAACACTGTCAGAATAGGATTTTATTTATTTAATTTGTTTTTTAAACCCTCTGGTCTTCTGTGAGGAAATGAAGTGTGGGAGAAGGCTTAAAGTAACCCAGAACTGTTAAAATGAGGCTGCTATCCTAGACTCACCTACTTGGGAGTAAGTCACATTGGACTAAGTAGATATGCGTAGCATTGTTCTGACCTTAGGTCCACATCATGGGAAGGGATAGTGACTTGTTATGGTGGTGCAATTTCTTTGTCGTGGGTATTGATGGTGCACTATAAATTATAAATAATACTAGTACAGCTAATGAGGATGGTGTAAATTATCAGCAACTCTTTTGACAAATCAGGTAATCTTTCTTTCCTGGTAACCCCTTATGCATAACAGGTTGAAAAATCAATCCCTCGCCTTTTTCTTTCAGATTGCATTGAAGCCCATATCATAGCTGCCATCATTTCTCCAATGAAAATAGGGACATCCTAAATTATTATTATTATTATTATTATTATTATTATTATTATTATTATTATTATTATTATTTTACTGTTTAGACCCTGCCCATCTAACTTGGTTGCCCCAACAAGACATTAAACATTTTTTTAAAAATCCCTTTACAGGGCTGCCTTCAGATGGTTTGGGTGGTGGATAACTCCATACCCTCCAACATTACTCTAATGAAAACAGGGACATCCTAAGGAAAAGCGGGACATTCCAGGATCAAATCAGAAACCCGGATGGCTTCTGTAAATCTGGGACTGTCCCTGGAAAATAAGGACACTTGGAGGGTCTGTCATATGCACTGTTGAGGTGTGTGTGTGTGTGTGTGTGTGTGTGGAGTCCCCTGTTTGTGTGTTCATTTTGCAACCAGCTGGCATTGCCAGCTGATGATATCCCACTCCACACTCCACACAAGAAAATGACTTTTCTTCCTGCAATGTTTTGTCATGACTGCCTATTTTCTTTTTGCCTTTTTTTTTGAAAAGAACATTATCTACTTATCAGCAAAACGGCTACCTTCCAAAAGGAAAATAAAACTGCTTCAAGGGGTGTGTTTCCTGATGTTAAGTGTAAGCAGGTCTCTCTCACAGCATGTTTCTCTACAATACCCTTAGGCCTGGCTGCAATCTGAAACAGATATACTGGAGAGTAAAATGGGGCTTCCTTCTTAATAGACATGCAGAGAATTGCACTCTAGGACTGTGTATATGCCATGCATTTAGAACACCCCTCTTAAAAAACCCAGGAAACTGCAGATCTCCCCTTTCAGAGCTTAAATTTGAAACACCCTTAATAAATCACAGTTCCCAGGATTCTTAGGAAATGGTTTTTTTTTAAATGTTCTTTAAATGTATGGTGCAAACTTCCCAAATCTCTGTCCTGCCATCAGGAAGTAGAGTCTTGAGGGTGGGGTGGTGATGGAGGAATTACATTTGAAACCAATATTTTTAGGCTGCAATTCTAACCACACTTACCTGGGAGTAAGCCCGGCTGAATACAATGGGACCTGCTTCTGAGTATGCATGACTCAGATTACAGGCTATGCCATCATGTCCTTTCCCTATACCTGTTTATCCTCATCTTCACCATTAATGAAATCCATGTTTCATTTCTTGCTGAGTGACCATGTCCATTGCAGCATGCACTCCAAGCCAAGTAAGAAAATGCAAACAAACCCGAGAAATGTTCCACAAGCGTGCCTTACACAGTCAGTGATCTACCACACACTGAAGTCACCACTTGTCATGTTGGTTTGTACAATAAGCTCAATGGAGCAAAGTGTATTTTGACCACATGGAGGTTAGAGTTTTTCTCATACTTCCACTATGCCCCCTAATGGAAGAAAGGTAGATAGATGAATAAACTTGACTTACTATGCTAACCACAGCCAAGTGTATGTTCATTTCATTCATCTTCTGGGTCTACCTAATAATATCCTGTGCAATGTTCATATTAAATCATTCAACAGTTCTTTACAAACTTAGTTTTTGATTATTTTCCCCTCCTGAAGTATGAAGTTTGCATATTTTGATGTGCAACTGATTATGTTGAAAGAAACACAAGTCACATACATGTTTGTAAACCATTTTTTTAAAAATAAATAAATATCAGCAAGGGTGCAGCCCTATGCATACTTGCTTGTGAATAGGCCCCCTTCAACTTACTGGGGTTTCTTCTGGATAGACATGTAAAGTTATTTGAACTACATATGTCAATTGTATTCTTGTTCCCCTCCATCAAATATGTAAAATGATAACATTTTTTAATACATTATCAGAGTATCAGTCTTGGAATTTTTGATGAGATGCATTTAAATATTGTTGAGCCTCATTGGGGACTGGGCTATTGATCCAGAAGAACCTGCTGGATCAGGCCTGTCTAGTCCCAGCATCCTGTTCACACAGTGGTCAGCCAGTTGCCTGTAGGAATAAGCATTAAAAAATAATAATAATGAGATTTTATTTTTTTAAAAAATATATAGAGGCAGTGATGCTTCTGAATACCAGTTGCTGGAAATCAGAGGGGAAGAGTGCTCTTGTGTTCAGGTTTTGCTTGAGGGACCCCCACAAGCAACTAGCTGGCCACTGTGTGAACAGTTTGCTGGACTAGAAGGGCCATTGGCCTGATCCAAGAGGCTCTTCTCATGTTCTTAGGTTCAATGGTCCAATTCCCAATGCGGCACTATTATTATTATTATTATTATTATTATTATTATTAGGAATGATGATGCTGGTACATCATACCTACTGGATAATTGTGTCACTACCTATATTGTCTAAGTTGCATAGGGCATATGCATCACAGTTCGATTTTCTTGTTATTGTTGTTCCTCTTATCGCCCGATGCCTCCCGGTGTCCCTCTCCCTCTCTCTGCGTCAAGAAGCGCGGAGCGCAATTAACGAAGCGCGTCAGTTTCACTCCGGAGAAGGGGAGGGAGGCGAGGAAGGAGGAGCGGCAGAGTGGGTGGGTGGGTGGGTGTTTCATTAAAAGACAGTGGCTGTTGTGCGTTTATGACATCAGCCCCCTCGCTTATATACTTAGGGAATGGCCCAGAGCTCCCTTTATGGTCCAGACCTTCTGAAATCAGCTCAAGGCAGTAGGAAAACCGAAGACCTCTCGACTCTCTCTCTCTCTCTCCCTCTCTCCCTCTCTCTCTCTTTTCCGCGCGTTTCCCTCCCTCTCTCGCTCACACAGCTTGTCCTTTCTTTGTACGGACTTTACTTTCTAGAGGGAAAGAAGCATGGCAAAACTGAGGATTCAGCTAGTGTGCGCGATGCTCCTGGCGCTCGCCTCCTGGAGCCTGTGCTCAGGTAAGTCCCGTTACTGCAGCCTCTCTATGCAGGGCGAACGGCAACGGGAGCCTCTTTTCGGGCTTGCCTCTCTCTCTGGAGAGGAGGAGGACGCTGGGCGATTTTATGCTAAACTGGGAGAGCCGCATGCAGGGGAGTCTGCGTTGCGAAATGCCTAGTCAATCGCGAAATACTTGGCCAGTTTCAAAGATTGGGAGCTCAACAGGGCGGATGCTGTGGTGGAGCCGCTCTCAGGAGGTGTCTAAACTCGGAGATTTGTTGTAGTGTGCGTGCGCGCGCAAGAGAGTAGCACACAACTTTCAAGGAAGTGTGTGCGTGTGATTGCCAAGGCGCTCGCGCTTCTCCTCTCAGCATCTGCTAAAAAAAAGCGGACCAAATGTACCAAAATAGTTCGCTATAAGCTATCTTGATACAGTTGGCCCCATCGATGAAGATTCGTTCTAGGACTCTGAAAACTGATGAACCACACCTGAAACCGACTGAAAAATTCCTATGGCTTAATCCAGACTTGGATAGGTTTGCCATGCGCTCAGTCCTACACATGGAGAAAGAAGGTGATTCAAGATCAAAACTGAAAGAAGACCCTTTAATGTGAAACAAACAATAGATACATTTTGAAGACAGGCCACTATCTATCCCATAGGCTGCTGTGAGAACGAGGGTGCTTTCAGATGGGCACTTAATATTGCTAATGGGTTGTTCAAATATAAAAGGGTTATTGTCAACAGGTGGTGCACATATGTGTACACACACACACACACACACACACACTGCTATTTTTCTTGAAAAAGAGGTTCACTATGAACACCTCCCTCATTCTCTTAGAATGGCAATGGCACCCACCTGAGAGGTGCCAGAACTGAGTTCCCTGCATTTCCCCCAGAAAAAGCAAATCCTGATTAAGTGAGGTGGAAGTGGAATTGGGCTGGCATTTTGATGCCTTGACATCTTATGGATGCTGTGAAAAACATGCATACCCAGGGCACACCCATCCATAATCAACTCCTATCTGAAAGCACCCTGAATGGGATAAGAATGTATGGTTACTTGATTTGGCTCATAAGGTGAGGAATGGCTGCAAGGTAAAATAGAATGTTCTTTCTGAAACTTTGAGCAAAATTTACTGAAAGGGCAAACTGCATCTTTCCAGTCTGTCCATAGCTGAAACTTATTAATGACATGGTTGATTCCACATGAATTTAAAGGATCAGAAAGAACTTTTCTCAATGAAAATGTGGGTTTAAGTAAACGTAGCAGCAGTTCACCATAAAGAAAGAAAGAAAGAAAGAAAGAAAGAAAGAAAACATAGGGATGTTTAATGCAAATATACTGCTTTAAATCAACTCTCCTCACCTCCCAAAAATTATCTATTAGTAACTTGTACTTTGGAATATCATTTCCCATAATGAAAAAAGCTGCAGTGTGCATAATGCAAAATAGTCTGATATTCCTATGATACACAGAGAGACATAAACTAGGGTAAACCAAGTTCAAATCAAATATACATGTGTTTCATGACTATGAAATATTTCATGGAGTAAATATGTATTTCGTATTCAGCTGCTTCATGTAGAGTTCAAATCTCTATGATACATGGTTCAAGACTAGAGCAAAAGTATTCCCAATCTCATTTAAAATGCTCATGCCTTAAACCTTTGTATCTTTATGTGGAGGTAGTGAAGTAGCAACCCAGAATCCAGTGCAGTTACAATGAAGGAATTCTTTTTCTAAATCAGTGAGGTTTAAAGTTAAGCAACGCTTCAATTTCTGTGTCACACTGAACCCAAAGAATCTTACTTTCCAAAACAGTGTTTAGAGGAGCATATAACAGCTCTCTTCCTTTTTTAAATCAGTTTTTATCTCCCTTTTTATCAGTATATTGCATTTTCCTACCAGAAGAAATGCCAAAAGTACAAAAACCATTGTTTAAGGACTCTACAGATATTGGGTACTACAATAGCCCAAATGATAACATGAATACTTTGATATAAACTGTTCTCATTCCAGTGTCAGAAACAGAACTTTCTCAACTTTTTATTTTTTTTTAATAAATAAATTCTCTGTTACCAATTGTGCTGTTAAGTGTTAAGAAAGTTGTTTTAAGAAAAGTGGCATTTAGATCTACTTAAAACAGCAGGAGCTGCTTTCTTCAATGGCACGGCACTTCTCTTGCAAATATTCTTTGCAATCCGCTGTTATTCTAAAGCCAAGGGAGCACTTATGCATATATTCCATATTTCCATTTGAGAACATTGCTGTTCCTTGTACTTGAGCATCCCAAACACAATCTAGTGATAAGTACTTTTAAATCCCACTGGATTCCAATGGGAAGTGCAAGCACATGCCAAAAAGCTTTCATTAAAACCAGTGCAGTGCCTTAAATTTGACATGATAATACCGGTGATATCCATAGACGGTCTATAGAACATTGAATGATTGCCATTGAACCCACTGAGCTTTTAGTCTGAATACTTAGATTTACATATTTATAGTTAGAACTGGACAATAAATGAAGTGGAACACAGCAGGGTAGCAAATACTACTACCATTCATCTCTTTAACTCTTAGGACATGATATGTCAAGCAAGACATGAGTTTGAAGGTGACTCTAAGTTTCAAAATCTGCTTATGATTTCATGGAATTGAAACAAGATGCCTTTCATACAGATTATAGTAGCAGTTCTCAAGTTTAACTATTATTTTCATTTGTCATTAGCATCATTATTCCAATGTGCACATCCCTGGGTTGTTTTCACTTATTCTGGAGATATATATGCATAGTATTACTTTTGCCTAGATAGATATTTTCCCAGATCTTCCACAGTTCATCCATAATTTTTTTTGAAGGATTGTTTTTCCTTACAGGAAGATGCACACTAATACGGTTTTTAAAATTCACTCACATGCCTATATACCCACATGTGAGAGCCACTGTGGTGCAGTGGTTAAGAGTGGTAGACTCGTAATCTGGTGAACTGGGTTCACATCTCCGCTCCTCCACATGCAGCTGCTGGCTGACCTTGGGCCAGTCACACTTCTCTGAAGTCTCTCAGCCCCACTCACCTCACAGAGTGTTTGTTGTGGGGGAGGAAGGGAAAGGAGAATGTTAGCCACTTTGAGATTCCTTCGGGTAGTGATAAAGCGGGATATCAAATCCAAACTTCAGCAATCTCATTTCTCATATGATTCGTATTGCAATCTAGCTGCATTAGAGATGATGAAAAAAATGTTGATTTTAAGCAGATGTGGCTTGCACCTATAAGCCGGCATCTGTCTGTCGCTTATAATTTATACCATAGACCTATTAATAACACTATTCCAAAGATACTGTATTCATTGTGTGAACTTAATAATGTAATAGAGATGATCAACAGATTATTCTGTTTAAATTTTACTAGGCTAAATCACTATGAGTACTATTGGGTGATTCCAACCAAGTCATTAGTATTAATAAGTTCATTTCATTGTTGTTTTCAGCTACTTGTGCCCTTGGAAAAAATTCACGTAGCAACATAATACCCCTTAAGCAGTGGCATACCGAGGGGGGGGGGCATGAGGGCGGAGCATCCCGGGTGCCAGCCTGGGGGGAAGGTGACACTCGGCGCCACCCCCCCCACTCCCAAGCCGTCGCTTGGCACCCCTTCCGTGTGGTGGTGGCAACTTTTAAGGCTGCAGCATGCGAGCAGCAACACAGACACCTGTGTGGTCATATGCACTCCACCCAAGATGCTGGGTGCGAGCAGCCAGCACCCTTTCCGTGCGGGCGCGGTGGTGGCAACTTTTAAGGCTGCAGCACTTGAGCAGCAGCACAGACGCTGCTGCAGCCTTAAAAGTTCCCGCCGCCACACAGAAGGGGTGCCGGCTGCTCGCGCCCGGCATCTTGGGTGGAGTGTGCATGTCCGCACATGCGCACTCCACCTTGGATGCTCCGCATGCGTCGTGATATCAGGGTGCATGTGTGTGAGCACATGCTAGAGAGCGGCAACCTGCCCCCCGGGGGGGGGGGGTGCTCCGCGTTTGCCGCTCCAGGCAGCAAAGCGGCTCCCTACGCCACTGCCCTTAAGTATCTTTGTACATGTTTGTATATCTTGGCCCCCAATCCCAGTTATGAGTTAAAACAGTTAATGATTAAATTTTATTGCTGTCAATGGCACAGTGATCTTTATCTTATTCATACCTGTATTTATTTAGAGGGCTTTCAGTGCTTTCAATGAAACTCAATCTCAATAATTGTGCTCAATCTCAATAGGGTAGCAGCCTTAGCCACAGCAAACCATAGCTGCATTGGGGCCAAATGAAGTTAGTTGCTCTTCGCCTTCCTCTCTTGGAATGCAATAAATTCCCCCCTGCAATTCAGTGTTGAAATAAATTACTTCTTATTCATGGATCAGTCCTCCAGACTTATCCTTCCCTTGGGGAAAAAGGGGGGAAACAACTTCAAGACTTGCTAGCATGCTAATATAGGGGTGACCTATGTTAGCAGAAAACTCTAAACCCCATTGGAACCATAAATCTCTTACTGTTTTAGTCACGTAGATCCATACATACAAACTCACTGAATATGGAATGTTTACTGTGAAAAGTGTCCTTTCTGCCAAAAAGAGGTTCAATGCTATTTGACCTCTTGGATTTAAATATTTTCAGGATGTGCCTCTGGGTAAATGTAGTAGGAACTTAAAATAATTAAGTCATTAAACCTATCCACCATTCCAAAGAATCAATGGGTTCTGAGCCCTAAAATGGTGATGGAGCCCTAAAATGTTGCAGTGGCCCAATAATAAGCTGCTTTCATGATTGAGCTGCACTTTTCCAGAGAGAGAGACTGCATAAATCAGGGAATGTGTATTAAAGAACAAACCACTTGCCAAGCATTTATTTTAGCCAGTGCTTAACCCTAAAATCCCTTTAAAGGATATTCCTAAATCCTATGTGTTGAAACCCAAATGCTAGTGATTTATAATGAAATAGCAAACATATGTTTCTGATTAACTCACAGATTCAGAAGAGGAAATGAAAGCCTTAGAAGCTGATTTATTGACCAATATGTATACATCAAAGGTAATGTTTTCCCCCTTTTTGCCACAGAATGCATGAATTCTCAAACATATTTGTTTTAGCATGCAATCATAAAACCACAGTTTTACAATATTCTATACAAGGTATGGTGCAAAAATTATCTTCAATTTCAAAGACAGCAGAAAACCAAAATCTACGGGTGAAGGGATAGTGAAAAATTTTTCTCAGCTGAATGGTTGATACATTTACTGAACAGCCAGCATGGAATTATGGCCTGAAGTACATTTATTTGAGGAAGATATATTCCTGCTCAGAATATACCTGATGAAAGTTAAGGTAACATAAAATCAAATAATCATGTAACTTTTTAAAAGGTGTGCAATTAGCATATCAAAGCCAGTGAAAATCCATCCCAAGAACTGCTAGTTTTATCCATGTAGCAACATATTTTTAGTGAACCTCAAATTGATAGAAAAATTACTTCCATGGCATGAAATCAGTGAATGATGGTTCCTTCATTTTGAGGATATTGTATCCTTCATGTTTGGTCTCAGATGGATGGCTTCAGGATCCCACAGGTGACATATCAAAATGTGGAACATACGGTTTGACAGGCAGGTAGCCAAAGAAAGAGTAACCAAGTAATATCTCCTTAATGTAAGTGAATAGCTAATGCTTTGCCATCAAAAGATTTATTGCATGGATCCTTGAGACACAAATGGTCATTCCCCCCCCCACTCCGAAAGAAAATTTAATCTAAATTTTAATCTAAATTTTGGCAAGCTATAGTCAACATTACCATTTTCCAAGTCTTTCACCTGAAATCCATATGATCAGGACCTTTGTCTTTGGTGGATCAGGTGATTGCAGTCTTGTGGCCTTGGTAGAAATAGCATTTGTGCTGCTATTACTAATTGCTCTAAAAGAGTTGTATAATATAATTGGGGGGGATCTCTCTCTCTCTCTCACACACACACACACACGAGCCACAGGGTTGTGTTTTCTTAGGATGATGCCTCAACAAAATACTTTTTCTTGGTTAAACTGGGTGATACCTTGGAGGAAAATGTAGACTAATCCTTACTGGAAGACATGATCAAAGCCATCAAAAGGCAATGTACACCCTCACCTATGGCTAGAAGAGTCTTCACACTGAAGTGAAGTATAGACCTTGTAAACCAGGAGATGGGAGCCTGTGGTCCTCCAAATGTTTTTAGACTAGAACTCCCATCATGTCTTGTTATTGGCAATGCTGGTTGTGATTGACATTAGTTGGAGGCCACAGTCTCCCCAGCTCAGTTATAAGTGGTTGCTGAAGCATTAGCAGCTGCCCTAAATTGCTAAGAAAAAGCATAAAACCTAAAGAAAATATGAACATTTATATATGGGGAAGTGGGTGGGGGAGACGACCAAAGAACCTATCTGACACAAAAATGAGCAAATTGGTTTCAACCAAAAGAGATGCAAATGCAAACTGAAGTTGTGTGGATCCGTAAAGACAAACAGATTTATTGTGGCATAAACTTCCTCTAGTCATTAAGCTTAGTCTTCAAGGTGACTCATGACGTTTTGTGTGCATTTGCTACAGCAGACTAACTCAGCTAACCCCCTTTGGGATCTATAACAAAGGGAATTGCTGGCACTTTTAAATTTAGATATATGAAAGTGGAATGACAAAGACATCATTACTTCTGATGTACATGCTTTTTCCTTCCCTGGGCCACCACCGCCTACTGTCACCTCAAACAGGTTTTTGAAGGCCAAAGTCTCCAAAGCCTGTTTAACAGAAATGATGGTGGGCTGAATTCTGGCACTCTGGCCACTAGGAAGCCAACAATCTACCAACGGCTATCTGAAATAGCAATAATCTAATAATCTTCCCCTACCCTCTTTTACTCTGATAAAATACATGGATAGCACATCGGTAAAGCATACCAGAGGATGGCATTAATCCAATGGCCTTAAACTGAACAGCATAAAGGGGTGAAGAGAAATAAGCATGAAAGAAAACGGAGTGCTACAAACCTCAGGAATGAGCAACAAACTATCCAGCTGCCGTGCTGTCTCAATTTTGAACATTTTTAAAAATTATTTTCAGAAATGTTACATTTGTTTCTGGCAGGGTGCATGCACTTCTATGAACGCTTTATTTCTTTGTCTCCCCCCCCCCTTTTAAATTAGTGTTCTCCTGTGATGAAACAATTCCACATCTCTTGCATGCATTGTTCACATTGCAAATCTTTTGCATTTCAGCAAATTGCTCCACGACTCTTGAAAACTTCACACCCTGATTCTCTTTAGGGCTTCTCCAGATGATGTGTTTATGGAGCATTACTCCCAGTTTGCTTGTGCAAAGCATATGTAGAGGTTAAATTATGGTCTCCCATTCAGACCATTCATTCTGCTTTGCATGTGGGGTGCTCATATGTCTTTTCATTAATCGTTAATTCATCACACACTGTCCAATGCAATTCATTTTCACTCTCCTAACTTCAAAAAGTGTTTTTTTTAAAAAAGGTTTTGTTGAGCAACATAGCTCATTCGGTCCACTTCAATTGAGCAAGCCTAAATCTCTGGTATGCCCATGAATCCCTCCCACAAAATAGTTACTTTCTGGAGGGACCATTATTTTTCATTCTTTCTTTTTCATAGGGAGCCTGCTTGTCCCTCTAGATGTTGTTTGCCTCCAACTCCTATCAGCCATAGAAAGAAGTTCCAAGGGTCAAGAACAATAGGAGTTCTAGGCCAGTATTCTGGAGGGCAGTAAACCCATAAGAATAGCCTGCTGGAGCAAGACAATGGTCCTGCATCCTGTTCTCACAGTGGCCAACCAGATGCCTGTGGGAAACCAGTGAGCAAAATATGACTCCCGCCCCATGGTTTCTAGCAACTGGTATTTGGAAGCATTGTTGCTGCCAACTGTGGAGGTAGAGCAAGCAAGCATGGCTAGTAGCCATTGATAGTCCACGAATTTGTCTCATTCTCCTTTAATGCCATCAAAGTTGGTGGCTATTGCTGCCTTCTAGGGGAGTGAGTTCAGTAGTTTGACTAGACCTGCAGAAAGACGTAATTGCTTTTATTTCTCCTGAATCTTCTAACATTCAACTTTGTTGGATTTCCTCAAGTTCTAGTGTTATGGAAGAGGGGGGAAAGCTTTTCTCTAGTCACTTTCTCCATACCAAACATAATTTTTATAAACTTCATTCATGTTGCCTCTTGCTTGCTTTTTCTCTAAACTAAAAGTCACAAATGCTGCAGTCTTTCTTGACAGGGGATTCACTCAGTCCCCTTTGGTTACCATTTTGGTTACCCATCCTTACTTTGGTTCATCAAAGTGAGCAGCTGTTGCCTTAAGAGTGTTTACCTGAACATTCAGGTTGTATCCAGCTAAGTAGAGTAAACCCACTGAAAGTAATGAATCCATTATCACCATATCCAATAATTTCAATTTGTCCATTCTGCATGGAACCAGCACTGGATACAAATCCCCTGCAAAACAGAGATGTATATGAGTACCTTAATGATAGTTCATGCTCACGCTCAATAAAAAATATCATTCAGATGAAATCCTAAACAATCTTTCCAAAGACTGGGCTTTGCCACCTTTTTGTTTTGCTTCCTGGACCCATCTGTTATTGTATCCCGGTAATTAAGTTGTCAAACAATCCTGCAAGGCTTGGACAGGTTCAGTTCCAAAGTAACCTTGCTTCAAAATGTCTTTCTTAATTAATTAAAATTGCCACTTCATGGGTAAAAAAATTCAGGAAGGTCTTGACTGCAATTTCAAAACAGAACTTGGATAAATTTAATATTGGTGGAATTAAAAGGCTCAGTTTGTAGGTTGTGTAGATCACAGAGTTGGTGCAGTCAGGCTGTCAGAAGCCATGGATCATTTCAGAGGGGATCGTTGACTTAAAGGAGGCACTACTGGATCTTAGAAAGAATCTTGAATATGTGGATTTAATCACATAATGTATTTCAGTTTTCCATTAAACTGTGGGTATTGTTATGACAAAAATAATAGCTTTTCGTGATACTATATAGAAAACACATTCATTCATGTCTACTAGAAAGTACCAATCCTTTGTCCTACAATGGACAAATGAAGGTGTGGGGAACCTGTGGTCCTCCAGAAGTTGTTGGATTCCAACTCCCATCAGTCCTGGCCACCATGGCCTGAGGTCAGGGATAATGGGAGCTTAGCAGCATCCAGAGGGTCACATATATACCATCCCTAATTTATATGTACAAAGAAAAGAAATTCTGAATGTTAGAATTAAGCTTTCCACTTTGAAAAATTTCTTAAGGCTTTCTTGAATTGCCACTTATTCAACAGCACAGATGTAACAAGTTTTATTTTAACTGGCAAAATAGCAGAAGTTTGGGGAAATGTTTTGCATTTGAATCCAATAATTCAGTGTCTGTACATCCATGGTGCAAAATTGCTCGATAGAATGAAAGTGCTCTAGAGAGAGAATTGTATCTTTCTTCAAACCAATTAACAAAATAAGTTACAAAGTGTTAATTAGCTGACAAAAAAACCCTTCCCAGTGTAGTGAAAGTGAAGTGTTTTGATGTTAAAACACTTTCCTCATGTGCATCCTTAAATGCAAAGAACATTGTTTAGGTAAGCAGTGAAGGTGAGACTGACTAAAGCAGAAAGAATGGTGATCAGTAATCAAAATGTCATGCTCAAAGAGGGAGACATTGTATAGGATGGCAAGTGATGGAACTTAGAAGTTTTCCGGATAAAATGCATTCAGTATTAAAACAGCCAATGTTTACTTGAGTTACTTAAGGGATTCATCTCTATTTACAAAGCACAAAGACTTGAAAATAGTATCCAAACCAACCTTAGAGCTATCAGGATCCAGTTAACATTTTTAAGAAGCCTCAGCAGAAATGTAGATATTCAATATATGACTAAAAGTTAAGGACATTGGATTGTAACCATTTCATTTCTACTCAAATTACACCTATGAAAATCTGTTGGCTTACATTAGTTATATCCATTCATTTCAATAGGTCGACTCTGAGTATGACTGGCATTGAATACAACCATAAGCTCAGATCACTCAAAGACTGAGCAATGACAGTTGGAAGTAGACAGCCCTAGGAGGTAGATATTTGATTAACTGCCCATGACTGGGTTCGGAAGATAAACCCTATAACTTTTTTTAATCACACAGAATGTATACTATCACTAGCATGCCATCATATTGGCCCAGATGGTGAGCTTAACAAGTTGCCAGGATCTAGAGCTTTGTATCACTGTGACTCTCAGAATCAAGGGAAATGAAATTCTGATATGCAGAGAAGCATATCTAACCTTGTGTCAGCTTGTAGCCTGAATGACAGCAGCTGAATCTCTGCTATATAGGCAGAATGGATGGCAAAACAGAATAGCTGGCAAAACCTAATCCTCTCAGTTAAGCCTTCAGCCTTCTGTGACATATGGAACACTTCTTAGCATACAGGAACAACAGATATATGGAAGCCTGAGAGCACATTCAAAAACCTTATACTGTTATTCAAGTGGCACTATCTACTGATAACAGGCAAGAACATCTGACATGCTGTGTCTTTTGATCTTTCAGATAAACAAGGCAAAGCCTCCTCAGTGGAAAATGACCCTTCTAAATATCTGTGACCTCATAAGCAACATAAACAATCAGGAAGAGGATGTGGGTGATGTTGAAGAAGAAGACCTCCTGTCAAGAAGACAGTTTCCCTCTACTCTTGATGGCTCTAGTTTGGAAGCTTTGTTGACATTGTACCAGCTTCAGAAAGTCTGCCACAGCAGAACCTTTCAGCACTGGGAGGTAAGTCAAATCATGCTGGGAACCCAAGTTTTGCATTACTTTGATGATATTACTATGAAAAACAATTTTTATTCATACAGTGCACAGATGAAATTATTTTTTTTCCAGTTAGCAAAGTAGTGAATGAAATTGTCCATAGTTTAACAGGCCCTCAGGCTGGTATTTTTATTCTTTGATTAGGAATGTCATAGATTTATTCCTAAATGATGAAGGAAATTGTATGGGACCCAATCTTGCCCTAAAACTTCAGAGTCTGACTTCTCAGGCACAGTATGTGAAGTAATACTTTAAAAGACAATGCCTTAAAAATGCACAAAGTCCCATCTCCTTGACTACTGCAAATCCCCAACTAGTTCCCACACATCTAGAATTAGATGGAAAGAGTTCAAAAGGAGAAGGAGTGCAGGTAACATCCAGTCAGTCTTTATTTTTGCATGCAATAAGTTTATGATCCTTAGGACATGAAGGATATTATTCATTTCATTTCTATACAGCTTTCTATTTTTAAAGGGGGGGATCTCAAAGTGGTTTACAACACATTAAAACATCAAATAAAACAATCCAGAATAAAACATTCAAATATTGGAAGTAA
Organism: Lacerta agilis; assembly: GCF_009819535.1. NCBI lineage: Eukaryota > Metazoa > Chordata > Lepidosauria > Squamata > Lacertidae > Lacerta > Lacerta agilis. Next base: position 36,869,530 of record NC_046321.1, on the reverse strand, counting down.
GTCAGATATAAATTATACATTCAAAACAACACAATTAACAGGAAACTAAAATGTTTTCTTAAATATTTCAAATGATTTCTCCAGTTGCAGTTGGGGGGAAATCCCTATTGGGTAATGGGAGTTGTTGGGGAAGGCTAGTGTAATTGTCCATTCATGTTGACAATTCTATAGTAATTGATTAGCTCATATTACATGGTATTAACTTTAGGCAGCATACCTGTAGATGATAGATGATTGATTAGATAGATAGATAGATAGATAGATGATAGAGATAGATGATGATAGATGATAGATAGATAGGTGGATAGATAGATAGATGATAGATAGATAGATAGATAGATAGATGATTCAGATGTGCTCTCCTCACCAAAAGTCCATAGGAAAAGAATGATTCCGTTTATCTTGATATTACCAACAGTTACTTCAGCAAGATGTTTATGACCCTGAAAATGCAAGCCAAGATAAAGATCTGATGAAGAGGAAAACTCCTTACATTCTGAAACGGCAACTGCACGTCAACAAAGCCCGACGACCATACATACTGAAGAGGAGTTCATATTACTGACTCAGCAGTTAAAGTAGTGTTTATTTAGTTTCTAAGTAACTGTGCTTTATGGTTACCTTATTTCAACCTTAAATCTTATTTGTGTGGAAAATAGATTATGGAAAGTGACTGTGTCTTTCTTGCCACTGTTGTTTCTTGGTTGTAATTTTTTCCTACTTAAAATTCATTGGAATAATACATTTGAAAATAAATCTAGTTTCTAAGCATTATGCATTGTACACCACTGAGAATTTAGAAGAGTTGGCAACATTGTTTACTCTGTGATACACACTTCTTTCAGCAAGTAGAAGAGCATAGTTGTATAAAGCCTTACAATGATATTTCATAATTCAAGCCATGTTGAATTATCCATAGTTATTACACAAGTAAATTGCAATATAAAACATTTTGACATTCATAATGATGAGTTATTCCATCAATTACTATAGAATGCTTATTAATAAATTCATAACACCCAAATGCATTTTTATCGTCCATTCTAACTTAAACTGATTCATAAAATGAAGGACAAAGCCCATAGAAATTATATACACCTTAAACCCCAGATAAATCAGGGGGATTGACAGCACAATCCTATGTTCAGAAGTCAATCCCATTCTATCCAATGGGGCTGGCATCCAGATAAGGGTGCAAAGGATTGGAGTCTCCATGACATAATTAAAACTTCAATCCTTTACTCATTTTCTTGGGGGACAGAGACAGAAACAGCTGCCAATTTCAGTTATCTCCATTTCTCATTTTTTCCCCAGTCTAAAATTCAGTTCTCCACATTTCTGCTGCAATTTGCATTTCTCTCTCTAAAAAACCCTCATGAAAATTTATCAGTATTTTTGTGTGTGAATGTCTCCTAACACAGAAATGTATGTATGCAGTTCAAACTAACATACACAGTGTTTTAAGTAATTTATCCTAATATAATGCATTTTGTATGATATTTTCACGAATAGCCTCATCTTTAGGCACACTTTCCCCTAATATATACCTTAGAGAAATATTATTTGGTCAGAGAACATCGCATAATTCAGATACATGCACATTTCAAAGGATAGCTGTGCTTTTGTTCTCATATTGTTTCAGAAAGTGTGGAATTTGATAACTGAATTGAATTTTCTTCCCCAGCCCTACTTTGGAGTAAGTGCCATTGAACTTGGTGTGACTTACTTCTGCATAGACATGCCTTGGATTGTACTGTGAATTTATAAGGAGCACCAAACTGTCTTAGGATCACTATCTCCTATGCACTAGAAGCCAATGGACACAGTTTGGAAAGAAAAATGAAATATCGTCAACTGGTTTGAAGAGCAAAAAGTATGGCAATCATTGGAGCTGGGCTTGATTTCTTCACTGGAAGCTACACTGATTGCTTTGATATGGAAATTGATAGGTTATAAAGTACTTCAGGTGATCCATTTTACTGAACTTGTATGGCTGGGATATGATAGGTAGCTTTTGAGTTATAGAGAACTCTTCATAAGGCATGAAGTCAATATCTATTGGAAACTTCAGACCTCAGAAAGAAGAGTGAAATTGGATGTGAAACTTCCTGCAAAATGGGAAGAGTATAAAGGTTCACTAATGTGGGGGATCTCAAGGTCAAATCCTTACTCATTATTACTATTACTCAGTCTTTAAGCTCATTAGGTATCATCGAACCAGTTGCTATCATTCATCTTAACCTACCCTCACAGAGGGTATAGAATACAAATTTCATACTGATAATTAATTTTTTTATAAAAACACATTTTAAGCAAATTAAAGGTGCTAAAATGTTTTCGAAAACCCAATGAGACTCATACATTCACTGAAATTGGATTATACTTAGAATTCCTGAAAGCAGAGCTATCACCAGACCATAAGCCAAGATAAAGTAAGCACATTTAATACTACACAGATCAATCAAAATATCAATATTGGACCGATAACAGCTCTGGTGTCATCAGGCTGGGGTTCCTCTCATCATCTGCTGCCTTTCAAGTGGAGATACCAGCAATTGAACCTGGGAATTTCTTTAAGAATAACACATTATTTTCACCAAGCTATGGATGAGGGATGGGGAATCAGTGGTCCTGCTAGACTACCACTCCCATATTAATTGGCCATGTTGACTGGGGCTGATGAGAGCTGGAGTCCACAGGTTCTCACTCCTTCTTTGAGCCCTTCCCAGCTCAAAATATGATGTGACTTTCTGAACTGCAGGTCTTTGTATTTTGAATACTCCCCCTACAAATTTACCCCATCGCTAGTTCTTATTAGTGATGGTTCTGAAGATTCCATAAAGGGTGGAGAGCCAGCGAAACAATCTAGGAAGGGTGGCAAACAAATGGTAGATAAAGGAAAGGAAATCCCAGTGGCACAGTGAAGCAGCAGGTGGAAATTATGATGGATACAAGAGTGAATGGATGCTTGTGTTACATACATGCTGAAAGTGAGAGATAAAATGAAGTCCATTGGGAATGGGACTGGAAAGAAGCAAGATGTAATATCACAATGCTACCCAAAACCTTTACAATTCATTTGTGAGTCCCTTTCTTATTAATGCTGGTAGGATATCATAAGCATGGGAGCTTCAAGATCAGGATTGGCAAGAGACACTGCAATATTTATTTTATTTACAAAAAAGCATATGCCATTATTTCATAAATAAATATCAAATAATCAAAAATAATACATAAATCCATGCAATGAAACAATAAAAAGTTAAAATAAGAAAGCAATTTACTATCATGGAAATACGCATTTTTAATTACCTGCAGAGGCATGGCAGAATAGAAGAGTTATAAGCAGGCATATAAAAGACAAAATAGAAGGTACATGACATCTTAATAACTTCCACCAATAAAACCAAGATTTTAGTTTCCCAGAATATGATATTGCATGACCAGGCCACAACAACCCCAGCCCCCAGGGATCATAAGAAAGGAATAAAGACTCTGACAACGTGCTATGGAATTAAAATTAGGCCACAACTTTACTAAACTTCCAAACGTAGGAAGATCTTGGCTTAGGCCTTGGGCGTGTATCCCTCCCAGCCCCCCAGCTGGGGGAACTGGGGCATATCAGGGTAAATGGGATATGGGGGTGCACTGCAAGTTGTATGTGTACGCAGGCAGCCCAGCCCATATCCCTACAAACACAAATGCACACACCCCATTATAGGGAAGAAAAGACTAAAGGATTCCACCCAAGGCCATAACCGCCAAAGTTGTGATGAATTGCTACGGGGAAGACAAAACCTGCCAATGCAGGAAAATTTCTTTCTGGTCCTTCAACAGCAACCAGTCAAAGACCGTAGCAGCTCCCACTAAACAGGAAGAAAAAGTTAACCTGCAAACAAGAAAACATTAAGGGAGGATAAGGCGGGTGAATCTCCTGAGCCAACTGCCTGGCTACTGTCGGCTCTAACCCCTTTATAAATGGGGCTGGCCCCACCTCTCAGCAAAAAACTTGATTACTCTCTCACAGCACAAAATCTTTTATAGTGATTTTCTTTTTATCTTCATAGTAGTCAACATGAGAAGATATTGGCCTACTGCTAGTTATCATGTAGATCTGGGATGGGAAACCTGAGGCCCACCAGATTTTGTTGGGTTCCAAATTCCATCATCCATCACAGCTTAAACAAAGAACCACACTCAAACCATACATGGATGTTCAAAAGAGAACCACTCTCAATATATATAGTTGCAATTTGCTGTCAACCAACAAAAGCTGAATATAAAACCTGAAGAACACTTCTAGATTGTGAAAGAATGCATTCATTATCATGGGCCAACATTTTCACAAAGCTTGTCAAGATGACCTTGTTCAGACATAATACAAAACCATGTTTTCTTGTTGCAACAGTGAGCTGCCTCCTCCTTGCATTGGGAAAGAAATTGAAAGCTTTTGGTTTTGAATAAGCAATTGTTTATATTACACCTGATATCAGGGGGAAAATGTGGATTATTCTAACTGTGGTTAGTTCACTAACTAATCATGATTTCCAATCCTGGTTTGCTTGAGTTGATCAGAATTTCTCAAGTTCAGATGCAATGAGAAATTGCAGTTGATTCAAAAAGTGGAAGCTTTCATTCTCCTCCTTTTGTGGTTTCCCATTTCTTCTAAACTGTATTTTCATGTGTCACTCGGAACTGTTTAGCTATAAAGAATTCTTTTGAGCATTTACGTTTGTTGTAGGGTTTGTATTTCAAAATATTCTACTGACCTCTTGTTCTTCACAGTTATCAACAATGTATAGACTAGAAACCTAATCGGCACACTCTGTACTAAATAGCTTTTTAAAAGTGCTAGCTGCAAAATGCAGTGAAAGTTAGTATAGCCACAACATAGCATTAAAAAGGCCTCTTCGCTTAGGAGGCTTTGGGATTCTCTAGTTAAGAAATGCCTTAACTTACAGTGTAGAAAGAATATCTATGAGTTATCTTCCCTAAAGTTTTATGAAGGCAAAAATAAGTCTCCAGCACTTTTGCTAGAAAGTTGCTTTAACAGTGCATTGGATACTTCTCAGTGAAATAGTTAAGTCATTTTGAGACAATTTTTCTGTAATAAGTGACAAATATAATAATAAAAACAAAACAAAATAAAAAATTCCTTCCAGTAGCACCTTAAAGACCAACTAAGTTTGTTCTTAGTTAATAATTAATACTATTATTATTAATATTAAGAACTATAATAACACAGCTATGGGGAACAAGGAATTAAGAACCTTCCTGGAACACCTGAAAACTTCTCGGAAACCCCACAAAAAGAAAACAGCTTTTAAGAGATTCTGCAGAAGACTCTAAGAGTACTGGATCTCTCTCTCAGGATTCATGTGGTGGGTCTTTAATGCTGACAGAAACCTGTTATTATCATTCTCAGGCCAGCTTTGCAAAAACACCCCCAAGGCTGCCTATGCACCCTATGTTTAAAACACGTTATTCCCCCAATGACTCTTGCAAACTTCACAGAGCTACAATTCCTAGCACACTTAAGAAATTAATGTTCCTGAAATTCTTTTTTTCTGGGGGGGGGGGGGAGTTGTGTGCTTTAAATAGTTTTAAATGTATGGTGTTGTATGCAGCCAAAATCAAAACAACTCCCTGGCTTGCCTCTGAGTTGCTTGCTTAGAATAAATTTACATCTCATCAGGCAACAATTTAACGCTGCACTTTCACTCTTCAGATTCTCATGGGGAAACGTACGCCCTCTGGTCAGAGTTCTACCATGCCCCAGTATCCTTTGTTGTAGTTCTATTAGTTTCCCCCCTCAGTAAATGATAGAGGACTTTACAGTTCTGTGAGCACATGTTGAAGCTCAAACCAAACGCTTACACTGAACAGAAAGCAGTGAGTAACCTCACAGATCAATCCTCTTTGGATCTCTAATCCTCTTTAAAAGCTATCCAAGTTGGTGAATATCCTCACATCTTGTACTAATGAATGCTGTAAGTTACTAATAGTGTGTGAAAAGGCACTTCCTTTTACCTGTCCTGAACCTACTACCCACCATTCTCTCTGGATTATAATAGAATGAGAGAGGGAGGTGAAAATGTTACCATGTCAACTTTTGCCATGAGATGCATTATTTGCAGAACAGAGCTGAGAGGAAGACAGAGTGAAGAGGCAATGCTTTGGAAGTTAAATCAACCACAACTTTATTACCAAGCTCTAAAAAAGCTATTATAAACAGTGCTTTACAGGGTAGGTGAGCTTATTTCATTTCCTTTGTGAATCAACGTCTGTCACTTGATAACAGAAGCCCCAAATTCTATCATTTAAATGTCACTCAGTTTTAAATGTTATGTGACTACTTTAGAGGAATTCCCTACTTCCTGCCAGAGTAATGTGGGGTGTGTGAATTGTTCTTACTTCTCTCAATATAACTCTAAATAAAAACTCAACACTTATGAGTGTTTATGTCAAAGCTGGCATGCATTCTGAAAAACTGGGTTGCCTATACATATATGTTTGACTAGCTATGAGATTTTCAGTCCTTTCCTTTATGGGCTAAAGATTCCTTCCTGATTGGACTCCAGGTCTGATTGGATATACTTTCAATCAGAACTGGGGTGCAATCAGGAAGGGTTGGTTAGCTGGGAGATCATAAAAAGCCCACCTCAAGGAAAAGTTAGTTTTACGAGCTCTAAAATTCTTCTTCAGCTATCATTAAAATTAAAACTGGAGTTGAATTCCAGGTTTCCACCCACAAATCCCCACTAGCTGGAATTATCTAGAAAAGCTTTCTTCTGCCCCCTTCCCCAATATGTTCTTCCCTTCCATTGACTTATTTTGCAAGTAGAAGGAGCCACAATAGAAGATGGAGAACAGTGAGGTGAGAAGGAGTTCCTCTTTCCATCCCATTTTCTCCCTTATTGTGATGGGTTAGGCAAAGTGCATCAGGGTACAAAGCCCAGGAACTATGGAAGATGCTGTTCTCCTAAGGATTGCTGCAATGTGAGTGGGACTCCCGCTGCATGATAAAATAAATTCTGACCCCTTGAGGTCAGATAAATAGGCTAAGTGCAGGGCAAGATCTCATGAGAATGAATTTCTTACCTAACATCTAAAGACCCCAAGACTTTGGGTCAGGACTGAGTTAGACCATCTATCTCCATCACTGACAACATTGATTGACAACAGTTCTCCAAGGATCCAAACAGGGATATTCCCAGTTCTACCAGGAAATGCCAAGGAGGGGAACATAGGAAACTTCCATATGCTTGGTTCATCTAGCTCAGTATTGTCTACACTGACTGACAGTGGCATTTCAGGGAATCAGGCAGGGTTCTCACACAGCCTTACCTGGAGATGCCAGGGATTGATCTTTGGCTAGCAAAGTGAATACTCTACCACCGAGTTATGACCCTTTCCCAAACTTTGAAGAACCTATCTCCATTTCTAAATGAGCAGAGATGGGAAATGCAACTGATTTGTTTTAGCCATGACAAATCATTTTGCAGATAATGGGATTTCATCAACATCTTCAGTGGGCCATTCTGAGGACCAGTATAAGTGACAACACACCAGGCAGTAAAGCTCATCTGAACTATTTCCCTACAGATAGTTATGCTTACTGTGCTCCGGAAAGGCCAATTTGTTCTCTTTTGTCCAGATGTGGTTCAGCTATGCTTGAGTGAGTCCTGTGAGTCAATGCCTAAATTTCATCTTCTCATAAATATTCGTATCCATCAAAACTGTGGGACAGAATGAAAGACTGGAGCAAAAGAAAACAGCAAAATATATCTAAATAGTTTTGTGCACTTCAAAGGCATTGCATAGCATCCTGCATCACTGCACATAACTATGAGAACTTTACCCCTCACAGAACTACTGTTCTGCGCACTCTACAGGTCCCAGGATTCTTTGGGAAATCTGCTTTAAATGTGTTTTAAAGGTATGGTGTATACACAGCCCTTACCCCAGAGTCATCCGTGACTGGACCTAATGGTCAGGGGTCCCTTTACCTTTACCTTTAATCACTCAGGGCAGCAGTTCTTTGTAGAAATGAATATATTCAGTTTCATAGTGATGTGAATTGAACAACTAAGCATGAAAAAAGCTTCCACATTGATTACCAATAAAATTAAGTGAATATTCTTCCATTTTGAGATGAATTTTTAGAGGCCAAAACAAAATGATTTATTTGCATTCATGTCATTTTTTATGTTATAGCCTCATCTGGTGGATATTTCTAGGAACAACTATTTAACAAAATAAAACTATTGTGGCTCTGAGGGGAAGAAGTGGATGCATAAAAACATAATAAAATAGAATAAAATAGAATAAATATTTATTGTCATTGTCCCCTTGCGGGAAATAGGACTCCTGGTGAATGAGACCACAAGGCATATCAAGTTCAGCATTCTGTTTTCATAGAGGCCAACCAGATGACAACCCAGTCCTTGCAACCAGCACCTGAACTGGAAACAGAAAGTACCATTTTGAAGGACTGACTGGTATGACTGGCAGTTCCTGGTATGACAAAAAAGACTACAAAAAACCTTTCTACCTAAGTCAATGCAGATATGTTTATTTATTGCTGTACATGTGCAGTTGATGGTCATCCACACATTTTCTTTTTATGCAGTTGTCAGCCTGCCAGGTCTCTTTGGACAGTTTCCCCCCCCCCCCCAGTTATGGTGCATCTCACAAATAAATAAGGCCTGTAAAGAAGGAAGCCAGAGTGGACCATTAACTACAGTTCAATTTGCTTCAGTTTTATTTACTACAGTAAGGTAAATAAGATGGGCATTAGCTTAAGTCCACTGATTTTGGTAGGATATCACCAAATAAAATACCATCTGCTGAACTTCCAGTGTTAACAACTTCTGTCAATACCAATTAAAATCAAAGTAAGCACTCCATTTTGATTGTTTTAATATTGTTTTCTAAATTAATTTATTAGATTTCTTAGCCACCCTTCACCATAAGCTCCCAGGACAGATTGCAACAATATAATATACAATTATTAAAAACAGATAGAACACTTACAATTAGGGAAAATAATCCAGTAAAACTACCCAGCTAGAACAGCACAGCACAGCACAGCTTCAACAAAAGGGATCCTTCCACAAAACAAGTGCCAGGGGAAAGAGGTGTATCTTCAGCATATGGTGAAAGCTATACAAAAAAAAAAAAAAAAAAGATGCTAGTCTAAACCCCATGGGGATGGAACCCCACAAGTTAGGAGCTGCCACAGGGAAAGCCTTTGACCAGGCCACCATTCCCCACACTTTGAGAATGGTGGAGCTACAAAGAGAGCCCCCTCTGCAGATCTTAACACTTCAAATGGTCTGCAGCTTTGCAGTTATTTGGGAGACCTAAGTTGCTGAGGGCTTTAATCACTAATGTGAGAACGCTGAATTAGGTCTCCTAATGAATTAGCAACAGGTGCAGCTGTTTTAAAATGGGTATGTCTCTGTGTTATATGAGCTCTAAATTGAATCCTGGCCAGTAGTCTGGCTGCCGTATTTTGGACTAGTTGAATATTCTGAATGATCCTCAACAGCAGCCTCATACAGTTTTCAAGTTAGCAGAGCAGGAAGTAGAGTGGCCATATCATGGATGGCATATCTTTCGATCAATCCACACTATGGAAGCAAGCTAAGCAACCCTGGATGCTTGTGTTATGTACTCCGGGTTAGCATTTGTGTATTTCGCATTCAAGGACTTAAAAGCATAAGAAGAGCTTCAAAACAGGAATTGTCCTTTGTCAATTCAGGGAATTCATGGCATTTGAAGTGTGTTGCATAACTTAACGCAGCCACATCAAAGCGTTAGGAAAGATCAGCAAGCAGAGTGAAAGAAAGGTCTCTGGACTATTTCTTCAGCAAGCAAGAATCCAAGTGGCCACTAGGTGCTACTCCTACTTCAAATATCCAGCAGAAAATACAAATACCTGTACAAATTCAGAAGCAGCATTCTGTGAATATGAATTATATGTTCATTTACAAACAAGCTATTTATACATTTGGTTTTATAATGGGAATCACTACACCTTTCAGCAAATTCCCCATAATGGAAACAATTAAGCATAAAGAATAGTGTGATTTCTTAGAGTCACTTCTTGCTATTTATGGGCAAATATTCGACAGCTTATTTACCTTTCTAGGCCTATATTTTTGCGAGCCTGCATTTCTGTAGGCTTGTGGCAAATTAAAAATATAAGAGCCATTGCTGCATTTATTTCAGCATCCTGTTCTCTCAGTGGCCAACCAAATGCATACCCATCAACTGCCCTGATTTGACCAGGACATCTCAGAATTATAGAAGCCATCCCAGCTTCTGATTGGTTCCCAGTGTGCTCGGTGTGCTGACAAAACTTTGGGAGTGAGGCCCCCGAAAGATGTGCAACCCAATTTTCCTCGGCAGCATGTTGGAGAGTATGCAAATATCCATGGGAAGCCTGCAAACAGATTCTGGATGTAATAGCACCCTCCCCACTTGTGAATGCTAGCAACTGGTGTTCAGAGGAATATGTGCCATGTGAAGGTTTACTTTCCTTTTGTGTGTGTCTTGGATCTTCCAGCATTCAGCTTCAGTGGATGCCCTCAAGTTCTGGTGCTATGAGAGAGGAAGAAAACTTTCTGCTGGGAGATAATTGATACTGGCTGGTTCTTCATGTCAGAATAATGTGAAGACTGGTACTAATAGGTACATCTGCAGAAAGCATAAGTCAAGGCTGGGGAACATGTAGCCCGCCAGATATTGTCAGACTCCAACACTCAGCCCACTAAGCCAGAATGATAATTGATCAGGGGTTATGTAAGTTGTAGTTCAGTAATATCTAGAGGACCACAGGTTCCTTATCTATGGGATGACAGCTAATTATCCATGTTTTGGGGGGGTATAATTTCAGTCATTTCTCTCCACATGGTGTTTCTTACATGCTCTTGGGTAGTTCCATCATACACACAAGAATTATTTTTATTTGATCTTTAAAAATGGTATAGATTACTTTTCAAACAAAATGCTTCCCAAAGTGATTTTACAAAATACAACCATAATACAACTTTAAAATCAAGTTTATAGTATAAAACTTTACAAAAACCAGCATGAACAAACATAACCATGCAAACAAACAAAACTAAATCAAAACCCAGATATAGCACAAAGTAGCCATTAAAAGCATCAACTAAAATATAGTTTTTGAAGGTCTGCTTAAAGGTGTTAAGGGGTGGAACATCCCCAACTCCATGTAGAATTGAAAACTTTTACTATGGAGTTACTGCTAGAACCACTAGAACTGAATAGCAATGAGCCTTGGGTCAAATTTGGGCATAATTTTTTTCCCAGTAAAACCTTAGCTTTTTAATAAATTTGCATAAGGATTCTGTCTAAGGATTAGGAATGTGTTCTTAATTCCAAATTTCCTAGATTCTCAGAAATGGAACTGATCCGTCATCGTCGTCGTCATCATCATCATCATCATCATCATCATCATCATCATCCTAAGGCTGGTTCAAGCAACTTCCATTGCTCAACACCAGATTTAGGGCAGTATGGCCACAGGGTGCCAAACTAAGGGGATGTAAAATTGAGTAGATCCATACTTGAGAAGATCCATTTGGGGGCACCAAAATTTGGACTCAGACAGGACACCCTATTAGGAAAGCTTGCCAAAGTCTGCTCCTGCATTGCTTAGGTTGTGATCCATACATTGTGGGTTGGGAACCTCAGGCCCTGGATCCAAGTCCAAGCTTCTCTCCTTTACCCTCAGAATTCTCCCTAAACTACAGTCATCCCCAGTCCTGCTTTCCAGCCTCCTCAAGTGCTTGTCAGACTGGAATTGGTATTTGAACTGCCGTGATGCCTCCTGCTTTGATGTGAGTGAGGGTTGCAGAACCCTCTGACTTTTGTGTGCTAAAGGATAGCCTACTGAATGAAGGTGAGAGTTGCATCCATTGATCTGCCCATTTGTTGTTGCCTCTTTGGCATCATACACCTTTGTCTTGTCCTGCCCACCAACAGCATGCAGGTTTGCTGATGAGGGAATGTGGTCTTCAGATGAAAACATTTCCCCCACTCCTTCCATGCACTTAACTGTGAAGCACAGCAATGCATTTTTGCAGATAAAATATTGGGGAAAGTCCCTTGATGTGATGATAGGCTATGCATGATCACATCGAGATTCTTTTTCAGTGGTGTTTGTGTGCATATGTTCTCTTCAGATATTTTCAATCACTGGGAAATATTGGAGTAGGCAATAGGAATACATGTTCGTATCCATGTGTATATCATGCTAATAGAGCCAGTGCTATGCATTATTTCACAGACACCCAAAGCAGGGTTGTAGGAAAGGGGGGGGGTCGCCCCATGTGCCATCATGGAGGGGGTGTGTGACAAATTATCAAGGAACAATTACTGCCCTATTGGGCGGTTCATAAAAAAACTTTTCTTTTTGAAAATGTCTGCTCCAAAGGTCTTATCTTACTACACTAGGGATTATATATCTATATATGAAATTTCATGCATATCAATTAATATCTTGATCCTCCTCCACGAAAATAGCTGTTACTTGGCCATTTTCCTATGTTGTGAAGGCTGAAATTTCAATTCAGTGGAGCAGGGTCAAGATATTAACTGATATGTATGAAATTTCACATGTAGCTATATAATCCCTAGTTTAGTAAAATACGACCTTTGGAGCAGGCATTTTTTTTAAATGAACCACCCTACTTCCCTAACTTCCGCTGGGCTTCCCGAGTCCTGGAAAGTCAGCCTATGTGAAGAAAATGAAACTAGGCCGAGCAGATTAGGCCTTGCCTTGCCTTCACCCCGCCCCCTTCACGCAGCCGATTTTTCTTGATTTTACTGCTGTGGTTTTTTTTTTTTTTTGGTAAACCACTTTGCAGGTTTTTTAAAATAATTTTTATTAAATAAGTAAACAATAAATATAAATAAAATGACACAAGCCAAAACACATTCCATCCTATAGATTTAAGTATCTGTCCATAGATGCCTACTTGTTATCAGAGGCCCAGAATCCACATTCTTTTGTAAGAAAATATGAAATAACGTAAAACCATTTTTGCAGGCAAAAATAAAAATAAAAATAAATGGGGGGGGGGGGGTGACAAGAAATTTTCTGCACCAGGTACCCCACCTGACCTTCCTATGCCTCTGACCCAAAGAATCCGACCCTATCTTTTTAATCTTTGAGATAAATGCTGATTTGTCTATGGCTCTCTGAGCCTTAAAAAAAAGAACAGTCATGATCAAGAACAAAGAGGAAGAGGGGAAGACAGTGACACCCCAAATCTATATGGAAATCAAAGAAGATGTAAACATTTTTTTCTTGCTCTTATCTGGTCTAAAGGAGAATTGCAACTGTGTTGGACTCTGATATCATGAAATGAGAGTTTTAAAAAGAAGAGGTTGTGTGTGTGTGTGTGTGTGTGTGTGTAGACACGTTATCACCATGGAAGCTGCAAAATCACACTTTTCAAGACAGATCTCTGTGCCATATGGAAGGATGGCTCTGTTTCCCAACAAACAGAAAACAAATAAACAGTTACTTAAAATGTCAAACAATTTTACTAATTGTTTTAGCTGTCCCTGCTGTTCCTTGTTTCACGGTTACAGTAAAGAATGGAAGATTAGCACACAAGTTAGTGAGGAGCAGCCATAGTTGAAGGTATGTACTTTGCATGTAGATTCAGTCCCTATTACTTCTTCATTTACTGATAGACATGTATAATCCATATTTTTTCAGCCCCCTTTCCTAAGACTTGGTTTAGATTTGCCATGTAATGAAGAAAATGTAAAAAGAACATAGAAGAACTCTGCTGGATCAGGCCAAAGTCCCATCTTGTTCAGCATCCTGCTTTCACAATGAAAAAAAAAACAGGTGCCTATGGGAAGCCTCTAAACAAGATCTGAGTGCATCAGTACTCTTCCCACTCATGCTCCCCAGAAACCAGTAATTTCATGGCATACACCTTTTTCTATTGGAGGTAGCATTCAGCCATTGTGACTAGTAGCCATTGATAACTTAATCCCCCACGTATTTGTCTAATCCCACCTCAGTAAAATACTGAGGTTCTAGAGTGAATTTTACAACAAGTTGGGATGCTATTAAAAAGTTCCCTGACCATCATTTTACTTCCACCACAATGTTCAAAATCTTACATCATTCCAAGGTACAGTATTGGGTAATGGGGCACTGGCCACCGCAAAAAGTAGGAAAAATGTGGAGAATATTTGGAGAGAATTCTTCAGACTTTGTATTCTTCCAAGTCTTTAATTCTGGTCATATTTTTATGTGCATTTTATATCTTGGCATTATTCCCCCCCCCCCTTTCCTGGTTCTCAAGCTATTATCTACACTAATTTCATGCTGCTTGTTTGTTTTTGGTGAGTTTTTTTTTAAAGCTGTGTGGTTTTACTTTATGCTGGGCTCCAAGTCTTTAAGGAATTTGTGTTGAGATAGTTTTATTGAATTGCATTTGTGTGTTTAACTGCTAATTTGTAAACTGCCCAGGGTACCTTAGTTGATCTGGTCTAGAAATTTAAATCAATCAATGAGTGATTATTATTTTTAATTGCGTTTGCCAAGTCTTTGCCCATTAATTCAAGAAATGTGTCCTGGCATGTGGCTGGATGCCAGAAAGAAAAATAATATTGCTGGCCAAATTCAGCTATGTTCTGCAAGTGGAAATCTAGGTTTTACAAACAGAGATTCTATTTTTGTGAGGAGGTGTTGCTTTTAGTCAACAAATAATACACCATTGATTATGCCCCACCATCTGCATTGCATTTTCTTTGCACTGAAATGAGTGGGATGGGATAATGTAATGATAACATACTTTACACAATTTACATAATTATTTATGTAAGTTATATAATTTCACCACTGTCGGAATACGTTTCACGGATCCGCCATGGATTCATATTTATTTGGTTATTTTATGAGTTTTTTAAGGTCTACTTTTAGTATAATTGCGCGTAAAAGTGAAAGTGAAAGCATGAATGAATAGTGTGATTCACTTACAAGATTAATCCGCCTTTATTTTGTAGATCCGGTCATGTTCAAAGTTGTTAATGAGCGTTAAACTTGCTTCCCGCCCTTTTGGAGGGCAGCAACAGTGATTTTATTGGTTAAAGTACTTATGATGATGTCACGTTTGTTCCCTAATAAAAGGCAGAGGCACCCCGCTTAGGCACGAGTTGTTCACGTTCAGTTTGGGTTTAGGCACGTTCTTCTTATGTTTTTTTAGTTGGGTTTTAGTTGAAGTCAAGTTTAGTTTAAGGGGCTAGGAGCGGGCTGGACGGGTTGGATGGGTTTTTTCCTTAGTTAGAGTTAGATCGCGGAAGATCATTCGGTTTAGCCTTAGTTAGGTTTTCTTTAGGTTAGCTTAGGGTTAGGCCCGCGGAAGATATTTCGGTTTTAGTTTATTTAGTTAGCCTCGCGGAAGATTGGGCGCGCAGGGTCTTTAAGCTTAGGAGAACTTAGCTTAGGGGACGAGCCTACGCGGGTTCTGCCGAAGCCACTAAAGATACAACCGGTGTCTGTCTTCCTTTGGGGCTAACGGGGGGAGTAAAGTAAAATTTTAATTTTCTGTAAATCGGTTCGCCTATTCAGAGTCAGGGTACAAATTTTATTTCACGAGGCAACGTTTCTTTAAAGAAGGCAACTAGGAACTCACACACCATCAGAGTCTTCAATTGGCTTACTCATCATCCTTCAGACTGTGAGGCTTGGCCGGCGACCGTGCTCAAAAGCACGCGGAACGCTGGCCACTTTCCCCGCAACTGGTACCTCGTGCATAACCAATCCAAGGCCGTGCACGAGGAGCTCCAGCACCCATACCCCGACAAGTGGTGCCCTCTCTGAGGCGAAGCGTAGTCAAAAATCGCTTCCACGAAGACTCCGGTTGAAGGCAACATATCGGAAGTGGCTCGGAAACAGACGTTGAGAGGTGAGGTATAACGGCCCGGTTTATCCAGGATTTCGCTGCAGTAGCGCGAATCCACCGCTTGCCCAAAGTAGTGTAAATAGAAGTCGCGCGCGTGTATTTTTGCCCCAAGGGGTCCCCGGGTAGAGCGGCAAGGAGTTTAGTGTAAGCCTACGGGCAGAGTAAGGTCTTCCCAAAAGCCTACGGGTGGGAAGGGTTCTGGCAAAAGCCTACGGGTGCCAGGGTTTTCGGTCAAAGCCTACGGGTAGGGCCGGTGTCTCCCGAAAAAGCCTACGGGTGGGAGGGAAAGGTTTTCTGGCAAAAGCCTACGGGTGCCAGGGTTTTCGGTCAAAGCCTACGGGTAGGGCCGGTGTCTCCCGAAAAAGCCTACGGGTGGGAGGGAAAGGTTTTCTGGCAAAAGCCTACGGGTGCCAGGTTTTTCGGTCAAAGCCTACGGGTAGGGCCGGTAGCCCCTAGTAGAAGCCCACGGGTGGGGGCGGAGGTTTTCTGGCTAAAGCCTACGGGTGCCAGGTTTTTCGGTTAAAGCCTACGGGTAGAACCGGTGTCCCCTAGTAGAAGCCTACGGGTGGGGGAGGAAAAGTTTTGGAAAGTGTTAAAAATGGGCTCCTCACTCTCAACTGCTCAAGTAAAATTTTGTGAAGATTTATTGTACCTTTTGAAAAGAAATGGTCACCCTGTCTCTGAATCAGAAGTAGAGCTTTTAGTTAAAACCATTGGGGAAATTTGTCCCTGGGTCCCTAAGGAAGGAACGAAAGATTTAGCCTCATGGGAAAGGATCGGGTTAGAATTTATGGCCAACCCGAAAATCGGAATTCCTGTACAATTAGTATGGAGCAAAGTAAGAAACTGCTTTCAACAAATCGCTCCAAGAAATGTTTTGCTTAATGGAACAGTGAATCTGGGAAATACTGCTTTTAATAGTGCCCCTGTGCTGCCGCTTGCGGTTGTGCCATTTTCGGCCCCCTCGCAGCAGCCAGTTCAGGCCCCGTTGTCGTACACGCACTCGCCCTTGTCCAATTTGTCATTGCCAGATTCATTGCCGCCTGTGCCGGTGCAGCAGACGCCTTCGGCCTTTCAAGCCCCGCCGCGGACTGCCCCACCGCCAGTCGCTCAGCAGTCATCGCAGGCCTTTTACCAGCCAGCAATTTCAAGTCAGCAGCAGCCGCGGACCTCGCTCCAAGCAACGGTCCCGCTTCCTCCATCACAAGCCGCGCTTTTGCCAGCGTTCCAGCAGCAGCAGCAGCAAGCAGCCTTTTTGCCAGCAAACCCTGCTGCCCTGCAGGCCGCGCTCAAGCCAGCAGCTCCAGTTTTGCAGCAAGCTGATTTCCAATCAACAGCAATCCAAGCTTCAATGCAAGCAGCACAACAGCAATCTACCAACCCTTCAGCACCTCCAATGCCAATGCAGATTCCAAGACAAGAGCAAAGCCAAACAATGATGATCCAGATGCCAGGACTTGCAGTACAGAGCCAACAACCTTATGCTCCAACTTCAAGTCAGCCATCTTGTCTTCATCCAACTTCAAGTCAGCCATCTTGTCTTCATCCAACTTCAAGTCAGCCATCTTGTCTTCATAGTCAGCCATCTTCAAGGCATCCAGATGTCAAAGACTCTTTAGCGCCATCTAGTGGCTCATCATTTGGAAAGCATCAAGAAGATTTAAACTCACTGATGCCACCTACAGATCCAACAGCAATGCAACCCATCTGCAGAACTCAAGCTTTGGAAGCAGCTTTGGGACAAATAGACTTTAGTGCTGATCCAATGCACATCTTTCCAGTGATTCGTGCTAATGGAGGACAACCTGCAAGATATCAAGCCATTCCTTTTGAAACACTACGTGAACTGCGAAAAGCCATACGCGAAAATGGACTTCAAGCTCCTTATACTAGAAGTTTACTTGAAGGACTATCCACTAGTAGACTTCTGCCATCTGATTGGAAGTTGATTCTTCGCACTTTCCTGTCGCCTACAGATGCTCTTCTGTGCCTGCAAGAATGGAAAGAAGTAGCAGCCAGACGTGCAACGCCACTTGCCACAGAAGATATGCTCACAGGATCAGGACATTACTCCAATCTCAATCAACAGCTAGCCATACCTGATGCTGCACTTGTCACCATAGCAGACATTGTAGTCAAAGCTTGGCGCAGATTACCCAATCGCACAGATGCTAGCTCAGTATCAGGATTCGCTGCAGTTAGGCAAGGTCCAAAAGAGCCTTATGGGGACTTCGTGGATCGCCTGATTGTTGCAGTGGAACGCCAGATAGAAGATCGTCATGCCAGAAACATGCTGACAAAACAACTTGCCTTTGAAAATGCTAATGATGACTGCAAGAATGCCCTAACAGCAGTTGCAGCTCGTCCAGATGCCACATTGACTGAGATGCTACGCGTCTGCCAGAATGTTGGTACCCACTCCTACAAAGCACAGCTCTTGGCAGCTGCGGTACAGATGCCACGTCAAGACAGCTCTACGCCAGTCAAGAAGTGCTATGGGTGTGGAGGCGATGGGCATTTCCGGTCGCAGTGCACAACAACGCCAAGGCCTTCTGCCAAGCCGCCAGAGAGATGTCCCATCTGTCAGAAAGGATTTCATTGGGCGAACGATTGTCGTTTGAATCCACAAAATATATCACCTACCTCATCTCCAGTTCAGGGAAACGGTTCTGCGGGCCGCGCCCCGGCCCCGGTAAAACAATAGGGTGCAAGTTCAAGAACATCATGAAGGTCAACCATCCCAGAAAGGTGAACAACACTACTCCTTATCCAGGTCATCAGGGAAAAAAGGTGATCCAGAGAGATATCTACTCTTCAGATGTCCAGAGAAAAGATGTGACCTCATCAAGCATTCAGGTTCCTGAGGTTTCATCATCTGCCTTACCTATTCAAAGGGTTCCAGTAGAGAACATAGCATTCAGTTCACCTTCTGCTGACTGCCCTTCAGTTCCAGCTGATGTCAACCCTGCTTCACAACAAGCAATCACAGTCAAGTCTCTGATCGCAGAATTGCCCTCAACATTGAGAAAACATCCTACTGAGGTCAACCTCGCAGCACCTGAGCTTTACTCACCATTGAGTCAAGGTCAATCTGTCATTGAAGGACATTTGCCCTTGATGAAACAGCAGTGTTCAAGTTGTAACCCAGCTGATGATCACTTTCCATGTGGCCAAAGAATGCAAGTGAGTGAGACAGCTCCCTCTTGTGGAAGCTTAAACATCACTCCAGTTAACAATGTCCACACCTTTGTGTCACCTCCAGCTTTTAAGCTCAGCCCGCCACAATCAAACAACTATCAGGAACAACAACTTCTACTGCCTCGTGTCAAAGAAGAAGTTCCATCCTGCCAGTTTGATGCACAACTGACTGAATGCCAACAGGTTCAACAGCATCAGCAACTTTTACCAACGGAAGAACCTCAAGTTTGTCAACTCAACGCCAAGCAGCTTCAGAGTTGCCAACTTCAGCAGTGCAAAAAACCCGAAGCCAAAAGGATGTCTTCAAACACTGCCAATGAAGAACAAGAAGAATCTTCTATCCCAGGTATACCACTCTTCTTAACAGAGGACTGTTACTTTTCAAATCCATGGTTTGCTCAGCAATTGCCAACATCCATTCGTGGTCCATTCCCAGACACTTCAATTTGCCTTATTTTGCCTAGGATGGATCGCCTCCCTGCCACAGTCACATTGACTGCAGGCCTAGTTCGAATCACAGATTCATCGCAGTTGCTGATTCCAGGATTTTCAACTGTTCCTTGTGTCCTGACAAAAGGTTTGGAAATTGCCAGACTCTACTTGCTTACTTCTACGCCTACAGCTCCTGTAGACTCTTTGCCTCCTCAGACAGCAATGGCGCTAATCAAGATTACAGAAGAACGCCCTCATCTCGTCTTAGAAATGGGTGGACGAAAGATCAAGGGTCTTCTTGATACAGGCGCAGATGTTACAGTGATCGCCAGAAAAGATTGGCCTGACCAGTGGGCAACGACGGTCACCCAGGAAGTCTTTGGAGTCGGAGGTTTCGAACCCGCCCACCAGAGCGTGCATCCGATTACCTTCCAGTCAGACTCAGGCTCCATGGTGCAGCTCCGTCCACTTGTCATGGATGTGCCTATCACCCTTTGGGGTAGAGACTTATTGTCTAAAGCAAGAACTGTTGTCCATACACATTTTTGATGTGGGCCTTTGCATCAGCGCCAGTACATGCTCTTCCACTCACATGGAAGGAAGGACCCCCTGTATGGGTCGACCAATGGGCGCTGACGTCAGAAAAGCTCGCTGCAGCAGAGGCCCTAATCAAAGAGCTACTACACCAGGATCGTGTGCAACCCTCTAATAGCCCTTGGAACACTCCAATCTTCGTCATCAAGAAGAAAAGTGGAAAATGGCGTTTGCTTCAAGACCTGAGAAAAATCAACGAAAGAATTGTTCCAATGGGTCCCCTTCAATGTGGACTTCCTAACCCTAACCTCATTCCTAGAAACCATCAGCTTGCAATCATCGATCTTAAAGATTGCTTCTTTACCATTCCACTGGCACCCGCAGATCAAGAAAAGTTCGCTTTCACTCTACCGGTGTTCAATAACACCAGACCAGCTTCCAGATACTCCTGGAAGGTACTCCCTCAAGGAATGGTGAATTCACCGACTCTCTGCCAGAACTTTGTAGATAAAGCATTACAGCCTTTCAGAGCACAATATCCAGCCTTAGAAGTTTGTCATTACATGGATGACATCTTGATCCATGGAGAGAAGGTCTCAGAGCATCATATTGAGCATCTTACGCGCATCCTGAACTCTTTTGGGCTTTGTATTGCCCCAGAAAAGGTACAGCGCACTGCTCCATTTCATTACTTGGGTCACAGACTGCTTCAAGACACGGCCCTGCCAGAGATGCCGAGCATAGTTATTCCAGAATCCTTTACTTTAACACAATTGCAGCATCTTTTAGGACAAATAAATTGGGCTCGAAAGTCTCTAGCGGTTCCAACATCTGAACTCTCGCCATTGTTTTCTGCTCTTAAGGGACATACATCTCCTTCAGATGTTATTCCATGCACTTCTGAGATGCGTCTTGCTTTACAAGGGGTAAACACAAAACTGCACCAAATAGCTGTAGATCGTGTGCCAACAGCTAACTGCGCTCTTTCATGTGCTATCTTCACTACACCAAGATTGCCGACAGCAGCCTTATACGTTCCGGATACTTCCTCAAAGGTGGCAATCGTGGAGTGGATTCATCTTTCGCACACGCCTCAAAGGAATGTGTACCCCAGTATGGACGCTGTTGCTGATCTCCTTGTTAAGTGCAGAGGCCGTGCAATTCGCCTGAGTGGAAATGATCTGCTTTCCATCTACCTTCCTTTCTCTCAAGAACAAGTACTAACTTTGATTCAGTTTTCAGATAGTTTCCAAATTGCTATTGCAGATTTTGTCGGTTCATTCTTGTATAATCCTCCTAAAGATAAAAGATTCACTTTGTTGCAACAAGTAAATTATCACCTTTCATCCATGTTGGTGCTTCAGCCTATTCCCACTGCAAAGACTCTGTTCACAGATGGCTCCTCTTCCTATGGTGTCCTTGCATGGAAGGAGGATGGACAATGGAAAACTGTGTTTACAGAGAAACAACTTTCAGCACAAAGATCGGAATTGGCAGCAGTGATTCTCGCTTTTCAAACTTTCACTACAGAAGCATTCAACCTCGTTGTGGATTCTCAGTATGTATATAGGCTGTTATCATCGCTTCCAGTTGCTTACCTGTCTCCGTCCATGGACGAAAATCTCTTTAATTTGTTCACGCAGCTTCAAGAACTATTACAGAGACGTTCGTTTCCCTTTTTTGCTGCACATTTGCGCTCTCATTCTAACCTCCCAGGATTCCTGGTGGAAGGAAATGCAGTAGCTGACGCTGCCCTCAGGACTCTAGCTTTCTCCTTGTTTGACAATCCTGTAACTAGCCATGAAACCTTCCACCAATCAGCAAAGGTTCTACACAAGACCTTCAACATTCCAATGTCACAAGCAAGGGACATTATTTCATGCTGCCCTTCGTGCTCCAAGTCTCCTATCTGCTTGCCATTTGACGCTGTAAATCCTCGAGGTACAGAGGCGAATCAGCTGTGGCAGATGGATGTGACACATGTCCCAGCCCTTGCTCCAATGTCTAAGTTGCATGTCACAGTGGACACCTTCTCAGGTTTCATTTGGGCTACAGCACTGAAGGGAGAAACTACGAGGCACGTCATACAGCACTGCATGAGAACCTTTGCCGTTATGGGAAAACCTCAAGCCATTAAAACAGATAATGGCCCGGCCTATGCTTCTCAGGCCTTTAGTGACTTTTGTGTGCAATGGAATATTTCCCTATCCCACGGGATTCCGTTTAATTCGACAGGCCAAGCTCTCATTGAAAGGACACACCTCACTTTCAAAACTCTGCTCCACAAACAGACTGCAGGACGTCACCTTCCAGCCTCGGAGATCCCTTTGGCAGTTGCAAAGGTGCTGTTCACCTTAAATTTTCTTCTCTTTCCACATAATAAGCCTCACTCCCCAGTGGATCTCCACTTCAAGAAAGAAGAACAGCTTCCTCGACCCTTGGTCTCTTATCGCCTCTTGCCTGACATCGAATGGCGAGGACCAGTTCCACTCATCACTTGGGGTCGTGGTTACGCTGCAGTTGCCCTTGAAGAAAAGGCTGTTTGGGTGCCTGCCAGGTGCGTGCGCCCTTGGAGAGCTAAGGAACAAAGTTGAGAATATCCACCTCGTTGTTTGACTGCACCAGTTTCCAGTGTCAAATGCAGCAACTCTTCAAAAGTGCTCAACTAACAGCACCAGTTGAGTTCTGGGCAGTTTGCCTTACCCTCCTACTGCCTAGGCCTTTTGTTTGCCTCTGGGCGGCCCCTTGGTTCCTGGCTGCCTAGATTTGTTCCAGTTACTCCCATACCTGCATTCACTAGCAGATCACCTTGATTTGCTTGCTTAACCTCCTTTCTTCTACAGGTATCGTTGTTTCTTCAGAGCTCGATGTTTCAGTACTTTCCTGAGCTCCATGAACTTTTCCTGAGTTCCAGGACTATTTCTTCTACATGGTCATGTGTAGTCGGAGAAGAAGACGACCGGCAACTCATTCATCGTCTTCATCCTCCTCTCCAACACCATTTTGCAGTTCTAAACCTGTCTTGTACTTTATATTGTACTTGTAAAATCGCATATTTACCTTTGTATGCTTCTTGAAATATCCGCCTCGCATGTTACATGTGTTTTCCTTATAGCTTGATAATTAATGACATGGATGTTTATATATGCAAAGCTTTTCTGAAATGGTTTCCATTTAGAGCGTCACAATTTTGATGATATGGAAATGTTTATATAAGGTTCAGAGCATCATCTTTATGCAGTTCTAGTCATAGACATATTCATGCATATATGTTTTATAATCCTAAATCTCCACGTTGTGCTTGCAAAAGTTGTAGTTTAAAATGTGGTAATATTTATATGCCTTATTTGAAATATTTCCTTTGGTCAAAGAATTGGTCATTCTCGGATTTGTTCAAAATATATATGTCAAGTCTGGTGGTGTCCTACCCTTTTGGTACCCCTATTTTCTTTAAAGAATACCCCTCTATATGCTACCTTTGGCAGTAAACCAGGTTCCCAGCTTTTCCCTTCACCTTGTTTCCTGCTGTTGATGGGAGACCCTTATGCAGTTGGTCTAATTCCCATCTCGTTTCGCTGGAAACCCTTGCGTAGATGGTTTAAATCCTCATCCTGGCTGGGACACCTTTATATAGGTAGCTTAAATCCCCTCTTGTGGCGAAAAACCACTTGTACTTAGGTGCCTTAAATCCCCTTTCTGGAATCGGACCCTAGTTCCCCGTTACCTGTGGTCGCTGTGGTAAGTCCAGAATCTGTCTTCCTGAAAGTTCCCTCGATTCTGTAGCCTCAGTGCCACACACCTTTTATGTTTCCTTATCCATTTTCCTCAGTTTTTCAAATAAAAATTAAAAAAAAAATGGGGGAGGGGTCTGGGTAGGCCCCAGCTCTAGTTATACTTTAATTTCGGGTCCCGGATCGGGACCTCTCTTATGTTTGGGCAGTCGTTATTCGTTATTTTTAATTTTGGACCTGCATCAGGTCCTCTCTTGTGTTTGGGGAGTAATTTGTTGTTTTACGCTGCACGCGAAAATATATATGCTTATGAGGTGATTCGTTGTGTTACATTACACATTGAAGTATTTATATATGCCTAAAAGGTTTATAGTGTATCGGATCGATCATTTTTTATGTTTGCCTAGTGGTTTGTTATTTTCATGACTTTATTGCTACATTATTGTACAAGTATTTCCTCCTATGAAAGGGATGGATGTTGATGGTTTTGCTGGTGTCGTGGGCATTTGTCTGGCGCAGGCATTGTCACGGTTTTGATGTAGACCTTGGCGTGGACACTGTCGGCATTGTCGACGTTTGCCTTTTCATGTCAAGGCTTATGTCGGGGCAAGTGGTTGTGTTTGTGTCGGATAGATGCTTGTGATATCTCTAATCTTCTTTTTTTTATATAACTAAATCAAAAATAATTTAATTTAAAACAAAAAAAGAAAGATGATATGTCGGAATATGTTTCACGGATCCGCCATGGATTCATATTTATTTGGTTATTTTATGAGTTTTTTAAGGTCTACTTTTAGTATAATTGCGCGTAAAAGTGAAAGTGAAAGCATGAATGAATAGTGTGATTCACTTACAAGATTAATCCGCCTTTATTTTGTAGATCCGGTCATGTTCAAAGTTGTTAATGAGCGTTAAACTTGCTTCCCGCCCTTTTGGAGGGCAGCAACAGTGATTTTATTGGTTAAAGTACTTATGATGATGTCACGTTTGTTCCCTAATAAAAGGCAGAGGCACCCCGCTTAGGCACGAGTTGTTCACGTTCAGTTTGGGTTTAGGCACGTTCTTCTTATGTTTTTTTAGTTGGGTTTTAGTTGAAGTCAAGTTTAGTTTAAGGGGCTAGGAGCGGGCTGGACGGGTTGGATGGGTTTTTTCCTTAGTTAGAGTTAGATCGCGGAAGATCATTCGGTTTAGCCTTAGTTAGGTTTTCTTTAGGTTAGCTTAGGGTTAGGCCCGCGGAAGATATTTCGGTTTTAGTTTATTTAGTTAGCCTCGCGGAAGATTGGGCGCGCAGGGTCTTTAAGCTTAGGAGAACTTAGCTTAGGGGACGAGCCTACGCGGGTTCTGCCGAAGCCACTAAAGATACAACCGGTGTCTGTCTTCCTTTGGGGCTAACGGGGGGAGTAAAGTAAAATTTTAATTTTCTGTAAATCGGTTCGCCTATTCAGAGTCAGGGTACAAATTTTATTTCACGAGGCAACGTTTCTTTAAAGAAGGCAACTAGGAACTCACACACCATCAGAGTCTTCAATTGGCTTACTCATCATCCTTCAGACTGTGAGGCTTGGCCGGCGACCGTGCTCAAAAGCACGCGGAACGCTGGCCACTTTCCCCGCAACTGGTACCTCGTGCATAACCAATCCAAGGCCGTGCACGAGGAGCTCCAGCACCCATACCCCGACACACCACAGCAGGCAGTGAGATGAATTGCAGAAGATGAACTGCAGAGTGGCAGAAACAGTACTGCATGTGACTGTGTTGTGACTTCAGAAAACAGAAGAGTATGTTTTCTTAAGTCGCAACACACAAGTTGTACTCTCATTTTGTTGTAGAGCACGTGGTGCATACAGTTTGTACGCACAACTACTTCCTCAATTGAGTTGCCTTTTCTCCCCACTGGCTTGATGAGGAAAGCAACATTCACAGCTCTGAGTGACTCTTCACTTTCTGAACATAGCATCTCTACTTGCACAGGGCAAGACTTTGTAAAACTGAACACATTATGGTAATTGATAGAGGAAGCAAAGGTGACGGCAAGTGCTGTGTGAGCAGCCATCTTTTCCTTAGACGGGTTAATAGAATAATGGTGCTTCTGACAGAAAGGAGCATTACTCAGGCTGGCAATAGGTCAAAAGAAAGGGTTCAGTTCTTCGAAGAATATATAGTTTACCAGATCTAGTAGCCTGGCAACCATTTCTTTTTTAGCCCTTGTCTACATTTGCATACGTAGCTCTTTCTCATTCATGTTTCCTTACCTGATAATTTTCACATTTTATATGTTTTTTCACACAATGTAAAAGTTACTTTGGCAAAGCTAGAAAAGTTAATGCTCATTTCAGTCTCATGTGCTCCCACAAATTGCAAGCCCATGAACACAGCTTGCAATCCCATGGACACAAAAAAATCACAATAGGTTTTTTTTCTGTTTGTATTTTCATGCCATGAAATTGCTCGTGAATATTTCAGTCAGTCTTCTGGCATAAATTGCTCTTTTGGTTTGTTGTTTTTATTTGGTGTATTAGTTTGTATGCATTGCAACAACTAATAGTTTGAGAAGGCTGCCTTTGAATATTTATGGAATATTAACAGAACAAATTTAAGAAGTAGTTTCATTGTTTCTAGAGTCTGTATCTTTGGAATTCTATCACATTTTATCTTATCGTACACCACTTTGAAAGGTTCTGGCTTTGATGTGGTTTATAAATCTTTAAAACAACAACAACAACAACAACAACAACAACAACAACAACAACAACAACATCCTGTACTTATTGTTTCTGATAATTCTGTTAGCTGTCCTTTTAGTTGAAGGTGTGAATTAGAAATCATGTAAACGAATAAGTAAAATCTATTTGATGTCATTGTTAACCCTTCAAAACAGTGTATAAGATATTTTTGAAACTTCTATCCAACAATAACCAATGTGGGAATTTTGTGATCCAATTGAAATATCTGTCTAGTAATAATAACAGTATTGCACTTAAGCATAGAATGGACAATGGTCTGAGTTGTTTCATATCATTTCCAAGCAGAACTTGGCCAGCTGGCAGCACCCTTCTTAATGCAAAATGTTTAACCCTAATTGTTTTCCATCTTAGATCAATACTGCACCAGAATTTTTGACAACTGATATGAATTAATTTCAATAGACATGATAGTTGTCTTACCCCTGTTTGTACTCAAAAGAAATGGACACTGCTTCAGCGTTTGATGGGAAGCAGCAAATATAGAAAATTATAGTCAGCTTCCCAAATAACTCAGGATATTATTTCCCACACAAACTAATAAATAACTGTCATTTATGGTTTAAATGCATTGACAAAATTGTTTCAAGCATGGGACATTTAGTTCACTGTATGCAGTGGCGGAGCTAGGCTCCGCGGCACCCGGGCCGGCAAAGGAAACGCCCCAGGGGCGGGGCGTCGCGACGTCACAATGTGACGTCACGACGCCCCGCCTCGGGGGCATTTCTGGGAGTGCCGCCGCCGCTTCTGCAGCCCCCTTTTAAGCCGAAGAGCCCACTTTTAAGCTCTGCGGCTCAAAAGGAGGCTGTGGAAGCGGCGGTCCGACGCTGCTGCTCCCGGGGCGACTGAGCCAGCGGCAGCGCGTGGGGGTGACAAGCGGCGGCCCCTCCTGCCACTCCCCATGCTGCCGATCACTCCGGGAGCAGCAGCGCTGCACGGACGGGGTGCTCCCTCGGCCGTGCGCTGTTGCTCTTGGGGTGACGGAGGGAGCGGCAGCGCTTGGGAATGGCGGGAGGGGCTGCCACTTGTCAACCCCATGCGCCGCCGCTTGCTCCGTCGCCCCGGGAGCAACAGCGCACGGCCGAGGGAGCACCCCGCCCGTGCAGCGCTGCTGCTCCCAGGGTGACCGGCGTTACGTGGGGAGTGGCGGGAGGGGCCGCCGCTTGTCACCCCCACCCGCCACTTGTCACACCTGCCACTCGGGGCGTACCGCCCCCACCGCACCCCCCTAGCTGTATGACTGTAAACTTGCTCAATTACACTTGACTTTGATTAAATGGACATATTGCACCTTGGTATGTTGTGTACTGCTTGTACCAATGTGGGATATATTTGGAATATATGGTGTGTACACACAGAGAGATGGGATGCGGGTGGTGCTGTGGGTTAAACCACAGAGCCTAGGGCTTGCTGATCAAAAGGTCAGCTGTTCGAATCCTCGCGACGGGGTGAGCTCCCGTTGCTCGGTCCCAGCTCCTGCCCACCTAGCAGTTCGAAAGCATGTCAAGAGTGCAAGTAGATAAATAGGTACCGCTCCGGCGGGAAGGTTAACGGTGTTTCTGTGTGCTGCTCTGGTTTGCCAGAAGCAGCATTGTCATGCTGGCCACATGACCTGGAAGCTGTATGCTGGCTCCCTCGGCCAGTAACGTGAGATGAGCGCCGCAACCCTAGAGTCGGACATGACTGGACCTAATGTTCAGGGTTCCCTTTACCTTTACCATTTTACACACAGAGAGACTCATGTTGCGTTTCTAAGACTACTTTTCCTTTATTTTCCACACAAGCTTATAACATTTAATCTTCTCTGATCAGCTTCCTTCATCACCAATGTAGGCAATGAGACAAAAAAGAATGGCACTATGTGTAAGAATTATGTCTAGCCATAAAATTAGCCAGTTACTATAGAAGGTAATTTTAAAAATAGTTAGCCTTTTATGTATATTTAGATGTGTGTTGATTTAAACTTAGTGGTTAATTTTAATTTAAAGAAATTGTAGGGGCATTTGAACTTGAGCCCCCAGAAGGTATTTAAAATGCCTTGTTTTCCCAGGGATTAGAGAGGTGGATGGTTGTGGAAGGAATTTGAGTTGAGAAATCAAACAAAGATTCTTCTCTTTGGGAAAGAGAAGCTTTCGGGAGTGTTGCAGTGCTACTCACTAGGTCATTTATTTAGTGGGACATTGTGCTTTTAAAAGGCCTTTGCCAAACCACCCTTGAAAGTTAGCAGGATTTATGAGAAGAAAGCTATGAGGTTCCTACCTCTTGCAGCCACGTGAATAATCTGCCCTTGTGAAACAGCCTTGCAGGTACATACAGTGCTGTGTTTGATTTCTTTTCCTGCTGGCATGTTTGCTCAGGACAGGCATTCTTTCCACTAAATGTTTTTTTTTTTTTAACCAACTTTATGCAAATGACACCAACACATTTGCAAGCACAGATGACCGCAACATTCCTGGGAGTATCTACAAGCATCTATTGTGCTTGCTTTAATGGGCTGAGGATTGGTAAGTGAATCGAACTCAAAAAATGAAACTTTCATCCAGAGAGGAACAAGCCAACCAGAAAATGTATCTCCAGATTTGAAAATCGTTTATGCCATAAAGTTTATGGAGAATAATTTTTGCAGGGTGAATAGGGTCTATTCAGATGTTACTTACTGAGCAGAAATTGGTGAAGGGGTTGACATACTCACAGCAGCTTTCAGTAACAAGCCTTCATGTCCTGTTCTATTGTCTGGTCATCTCATGTAAAATAGCTAAATTGTGTGGCGTGCCCAGATTCTGATGGCATCCTGCAGCCCTGCTTGCTGTAGTTGAGCTATGGATCATGCACATAGGTTGCAATCAATAACACAATAAAATTCAGTGGGTCATAGCACAAAGGGAGAGCATGCGATTTGTATGTAGAAGGTTCCAGGATCAATCCCTGCCAGCATTTCCCAGCCTTAACCTTTGCTCTCAAATCCCCGAGAGCCACTGCTAGGCAGTGTGGGCAATATAGAGCAAATGGACCAATTTCCTGACTTAATATATTGCAGCTCCAATGCTACCCTAAATTAGATGAAATATAGCTAGCTGCCTTGGTCTCCTGGGTTTTAAAATAAATGTTAAAATAAATCATTTTACAGCAGTTTCAGATAACCAGTCCTCACCCCACCACCCCAATAACTGCTGGTGTTTCAGTCAATAGGCAGTGATAATACGGTGGAACTGGTGTGTCTGAAAAGGCCAACAGGCAGTGGTCTCTTCCACAACCTCTATTTATTGCACAGTTAGATTTTTTTTTTTTGCTTCCTTCCCCATGAGTAGCAGCTGATTGCAGAACCATTATTCATTCGATCCCTTTTGACATGAGCTGCATCCTTTAGAACCAATACACAGAACATATATAAATGACACGAGTTGCTGATTTTCCATGTGAGTGGGCCACAGAGGCAAGTGAAGAAATGAGGTTTATGCCAGAATTAGGTGCCCAAAAGATAAAGGGGATAATATAGAAGGACTGTCTGGCTAATAATTACATGATTGTAGTCTTCAAACATCCAGACCCTTTCTGGTTCATCTTATTGAAGATTGGATTTTGTAAACTGGTGGTGTTCTTATGCTCAGTTCAGAGACTGTCCACAACTAGCTAAGTGTAGCTGTAACAGTTTCTTCTTCCTGGTTCTGGGAAGCAGAATCACTATATTGTCATTTGTTCAACTAGGAAAATGATCACATTTTGAAACATATACCTGGATTTTACTCTAGCATATATTTTCCTAATTTGGCCTCATTGATATTTTGCCTTTTTGTTGTCTACTAGGGGTCTACTAGGGGTCTTAGTAGACTACAAGCTTAACATGAGTCAACAGGGGGATGCAGCAGCAAAAGAAGCTAGTGCTCTTTTAGGCTGCATCAGCATATAGTGTCCCGATCGAGGGAAATAATTGTCCCACTCTATTCTGCATTGGTAAGCTCACACCTGAAATTCTGTTTCCAGTTCTGGGCACCACAATTTAAGAAGGATATAGACAAGCTGGAACATGTACAGAGAAGAGTGGCCAAGATGATAAATAGTCTGGAAACCAAACCTTTTGAGGAATTGTTGAAGGAGTTGTGTTATGTTTAGCCTCATAAAGAGGAGAGAGAAGAGATATGATGGCCCCCTTGAAATATCTGAAGAGCTGTCATGTGAAAAATGAAGCAGGCCTGGTTTCTCCTGCTCTGGAGACTAGGACCCAAACCAATGGATTCAATTTTCCAGAAAGGAGATTTTGACTAAACATAGGAATTCCTTTCTGACAGTAAGAGCTGTTCGACCATGGAACAGACTCCCACAGGAGGTGGTGGGCTCTCCCTCTTTGGCGGTTTTAAAGCAGAGCTTGGACGGCCATCTGTCATATATGATTTAGTTTAAATTCCTGCATTGCAGGGTGATGGCCTAGATGACCCTTGAGGTCTCTTCCAACTCTTCAATTCTATGATTCTATGGGCATATGGGCATATCGCTGATATGTGTTAGAATGTGTGTAGGTTAGGGGTCAGAGCCTGCCACTGACATGATGTGCTCGACCTTAAGTTCTATGAACACATGACACCCCAGTCCCTCCCCCCTTTAAAAGGGCTTCATTCTTTTTTAATTCCTTCTGCCAAGGAAGGGCAAATCGCACCCTCCCTTGGCAGTGTCCCAGGTACAGCCTATGCACCTGCACCCACAGCCCAGCTTGTGGAAATACTGTACACATCCTAGTTTCACCATAATAGAAACAAGAAAGTCTTAACTTTCAAGTAATGAAGACAGTCTTCCATTCTGTCAGTTAAATCAATATTAGAATGGAAGTTATTTACTGTTGCTTCCATAGAGATTTATCACTGCTGTTGTCACAATTGACATCACTTGTCATGATGAAGACCACCTCCAGCACCGGGCTCAGAAATGCCAATTTCACAGTTCATGCACAATGACAACTGCTTCAAGCTCAATAAAATGAAATATTGCTGCAGGTTTTTTGTGTTTTTTTGGTCGGATGTACTTATCTTCAAAAGATAACTCAAAAATAGTCGGGGAGAGGAATATGGACTAATTTTTTAAAATGTCTTCCATCCATACTATCCCAACTGCCGATTAACTTGAGCCAAATTTTCTCACACAGAACTTCTGTAAATGCAGGGTTTCCTCAGGGATGTCTTCATCTGTGCACTGGGAATGCATATGCAGAGCTGCTCAGCAAGCCAGGAGAAAAAGTTGAGTGGCAACGCTAGATCAAGGGGGGGGGGGGAAGAATGTTAAGGGCATCAGAAGAGGTGTTGTTAAAGGGATGCCCAGAGAGCCTGACCTCTCTGAGTCTTTTATGCACTGGCCTCAGATCTCTTCCCTCTTCTCTGCTTTTTTTTGGAACTGAAAAATAATGTTTTACTTTGCTTTCAGGTCAACTGGGCATGCTTTAGAAATGCAGTGCCAGTGAGACTGCAGCCCCCACCTGTACCTTAATCTGCACAGAGGCACTCTACACATATATGCAAATTTGTCCTATGAGCTGGTGCCTTTAATATCTAGCAATGCCCCTGAGCATGAGACAGAACGATGGAATGGGGAGAAATTCAATTCACTTTCCATTTAAAAGTGAACCTAGCTAACTTACACTTTCTCTAACAATACACAATATACTTCTCCCAGTTTTGCAATGCAATTCTCCAGCAAAGTCATATGTACAATGATGTATATAAGGTAAAAAAAAAGCTTTAAAATGCATATTTTAGTGAAAGCAACATACATAACCCATCATACTGTATTAGGAAAAAAATGTTTTGTGAAAATGTGTATTAGGCAAAATAGCATACACAAAACTATATATTAGGGGAAATTTCTTTGATGAATTTTCATGAGGATATCATCACAATCATCATTGTCAAAGGTGAATATGTGGAGAACTGAATTTATGATTGGAAAAATGAGAATCTGAAACCAAAATTGGCAGATTCACGCATCCCTAGAGGAGAACACCAGCAAACAGTGAAGGGATTCAGATTCAAGGATGCAAGGCAGAGCTAGGCAAAGTCAAGAGATGAGAGAGCAAGCAGGTTTGAGCCAAATTATGAAAGACTGTAGCTTATTAGAAGCTTCCTTAAATAGGGCTGCTGTGAGGCTGGAGCCAGGAATGGGAAACTCAAGAGGTCTCAGGTGAGCTTTCCAAATCTGTTAAAAGTAAATACACAAGACTGTAGCCAGAGATGTGTGTGTTAGCAACAACATTTCATTTTTAGTATCAAAATACTAGATATTATGTCATTCTGTCTCCTTGTTGTATGCCCTAGATCAGTGGTGGCAAACCAATGGAACACATGCCAGAGGCAGCACTCAGGGCCCTCTCTGTGGGCACGTACAACGTCGCCCCAGCGCAACAGCAGCAGCTAAATAGCCACTCAGAATGGCAAGGGAGCTGGAGGAGACTGTGGGAGGAGTGAGCATGCCCAGACAAACTGAAAGCATGTGTGTGTGTGTGTGTGGAGGGGGCGTCGTCCCGAAGAGAAGCTGCTCTGGCTAAGCAGAAGCTCACCTTCCCCGCCCTCTCAGCAGCCTGATAAGGAGGGCAAGTTGAGGTTAGGCACAGCGTGTAACGTGAGGGAAGGCGAGAGGGCGCTTGCAGCACCGGACTACAGAGGTTCCTTTTGTCAAATGAGGGGGTTGCTGCCGCTATCGCAAACCTCATTGCCTGTCTGTCTGCCAGCCAGCCAGGCAGCCAGCCACTCTTTGTGCGTGTGGGTGGGGTGTGCATGTGAGACCCAGACAAGCCAGGCAGAGGGACCCCACTTGGGGTGCTTTCCCACATGGCCCTAATGCGCCCCGTTTTCCTCTGCCTGCTGGAAGGCGGCTGCACGTGCTGCACATTCTGCCCAAGTTGCTTCCCTTCTCTAGCCAGGCTGTCCAGTTCCTCCCACTTTGTGTGCTTCAGCAATGGAAGCAAATTATGCATGCAAACATATTGAAAGCACCATTGAACACAGTGGTTCTAACTTCTGAGTAAACTTTCTGAAAATGAAATCCTTAAAGTGTGGAATTCTCTGGCAAATAATTTTAAGTCAATGAAAGCACTTGGGATTGCTTTCCTTACTTTGTTTGGATCATCTTATGCTTGTGAGCAGCTGTTTTCAGCTTTGAATTATATCAAATCTGACGCCAGAAACAGACTAACAGATGACCTGAGTGCTGCATGTGTTGCTCTCAAACTTACAAAGTCTGAGCCAAGGTTAGACAAATTATCAGCATGCATACAACAGCAACAATCACATTAATTGTTCAAAAGCATGCCAAATGCAAACTTTTACCTTTCAATAAAAAGTTGTTTGTATCATTGAAATCTCTGTTACTGCATTTTTCTTTTAAGACAACAGGTGTTAATTTATGAGTTGTTTTTTTTTTCTAAACTAAAATCTCAATATTCAGGTTAAATTGCCGTGTTGGCACTTTGTGATAAATAAGTGGGTTTTGGGTTGCAGTTTGGGCACTCGGTCTCTAAAAGTTTCGCCACAACTGCCCTAGATGGAAAAACACACAAATGTATATTGGGAGGAGGGTAATAAACTACAAATGAATTTTTTTTGAAGGTAGTGTTGAAAAGTATAAATATGCTTCTTGTTTCTCATTTTCAATGAACCTTCTACAATTATCAAGATGAAAGCATTCCTAGTGGAATATAGAACCATCATAATTTGACAGCAACTGTACATTTTTTACACTATCACCCAAGAACACTTCTTATTCGTTTCTTCAAATATAAATGAAAAATGAAGATGATGTTTAGTTGCAGTTTCTGTTCTCTCTTGATCCTATTTATATTATTAATTTATAATCCGTATATTATTGGTAGTATTAATGTACTGTTATAATAAGAAAGCAAAAATTTAAAAATCTGTAAAACAAAACAGAAACAAAACTAGGTACACATCACATGCATTAAAGTTACAAGCGGTCAGGGGGGAGGGGACTCTTACGAGGGGAACTGCAATGAGGACTGAAGATTTAAAAGTAGTGTTTTAAAAGTGTGACTGTATTTATCAACTGTATCTACAGACAAAACTGTTATAGTGTGCAAGAGTTTTCTACCATGCTTTGCACCAGCATTTCCCACCCTGATGCACTCCATATATTTTTGAACTACAACTCCCACCATCCCCAGGCTGCATGGCCAATGGTCAGATATCTGTTTATTACTTAGAAAAGTATTGATATACTGCCATCTCGTGTAAAATATCAAGGCAGTGTACAACAAAATGCACAAATACAATAAAACATAACATACCATCAAAACAATACAAAATAATCATTAACAAAATTTAAGCTGACTTTTGGCATTAAAAAGGTCTTCAGGAGATGCCTGGAAGTTAATAGAGAATGTGCCTGTGAAAATCTCCCCTGGAAGAGCATTCCATAGCAACACTAAATGCATGACCTGGTTGAGGACACACTTGGGCCTCTGTAACAACTAAGAGTTCTCCTCCGGGTGTTCTCAGTAATCAAGCTGTGATATAAGGGCTGGACCTAAATTGTTAATATGAGAACCTTGAACCTGGATTGGTAGCCTGTTGGGAGCCAGTACAGGTGATTTAGCAAAGGGGTTGTACGCTGTCTGCCACCTCTTCCTATCAGAAGTCTAACTGCTGCATTCTATCCTAGCTGGAGCTTCTGGAGGTGGTCCAAGGGCAGCCCCACACAGAGCACATTGCAGTAATCCAGTCTTGAGGTCAGCACTGCACTGACTACCATGGCTAGGTTATCCCCATCCAGAGGAAGCTGTAGCTGGCATGCCACGTAAAGCTGATAAGAATGACAATGCATATTTTAGTCCAAGGCACCTGGAAGGCACCAGGTTGGGGCACCTGCTTCACTGGGCGGGGTGTGTGTGTGCAAAGTTGACATTCATAATGATTAAATCAACCACAACAATAACAAAAAGCTCACACTGGGGAATCAGCTGTGAACGACAGATTTCTAATAATAAAAAACTACAAAGGAAAAGCTGATCTGGATGGCTGGGGAAATGATTGGAAATATCTCACATGGCAATACAACAAAGATATTGCATGAAAAAGAGCTGCTTGTTATAAACCCACCTACTGATTGACAAGAAGAGCAAAGTGGAAAAGACTCACTGAACTGAAATGGAGCTGTGCAGTAGTAGTCTATTTCATTGTTCTTACTGCCTACAATGCATAGTGCTGCAGGGATCCTCTGTGCTCACAGAACTCAGTAGATCACTTTAGTAGTTCATTTTAGTAGCACACTTTACCATGGCCCGGCCCCAATGGCAGGATGGCCTTCTTCCCTACAGCTGTCCTTGGCTCTTCTTGTATTGCAGCCCCCAATAACTTTGACTTAGCAGCTCTTAGGGTTGGAGCTCCACATGCACTTCAAATCCTATAGGGAACCTATGGCTCTCCATCTGCATTGGCCATGCATGCTGGGGCTAATAGGAGTTGGAGTTCAGCAACACCTGTAGGGCAAAGGTTTCCCACATCTTCCTTGTATGTTACAGAATTGTCTGAGTTTCTGGAGCTGTCACATATCTAAGTCTCCTCTGTGCTGAACATGAAGACCAAAAATAACCCTAAAGTATAATACGATGGATAATGCAAAACGGAAAGGCTACTCTCATAATTCAAACTGAATACGGTACTGGGGAATGAACCTAAAGGCAGATAAAATTGAATTGGTGCATCATTTCAATGTAATGAATCATGGTAGGACCATACATTGTGACTGAGGTCAAGAATAGTTTACAGAACTTGAGGTGAACAGAATGAGCATTACAGATTTATAGCAGAGCGTGTATTTTCAATTTAAATAAGTTGCAAAGGGTATCAACACTGCTTTCATTCAATTCTCACAGTAGAGATTTCCACCTTCATTAACAGGAGTTCTGTCACCAAAACTTTCTTCAAAACAAAACAAACCACCAACCACTGTACAAACACAAACCACCATTACATTTTTAATTTATATGTGGATACGATGGAGTCAAATTCTTTTGACAATATACTGGCACAGGCCTACAAAACCTTTAAATAATGAAACAGCACTTGCTTTGTTTAGTACATCGGATTTTCCCCCAGAGGGGAGATGAAAACAACAGAGAAGTGGATTTGGAGCTTGAGAGATGAACAAGAACTTGTTTGCACTTCCTAAAAAAATTCAAACATTCCATCAAACTAGTAGTTGTATATTGCCTGACTGAACTAGTAAAAACTAGATTGCTTTTGTTTGTTTTATGATTTCCCAGATTGACAATGTCTTTAGTAAAAATCGGGTTGGGTGGAGTCATTTAGGGAGTGGCACCATTTTTGGGATTCAAGCAATGGGGCCAGCTTCCCTAATAGGGAAGGGAAAAACCTACTGTGGTACATTTGCCTTATTGACTTGGGCTCTGTGAAGTCCATATGCTAATGCTCCGAATGATCAACCATTCCTTTTGGCTTTTGGTAACAAGTATTCTCATACAGTTAATATCAAAAAGAACTTTGTGCTCCACACCTGTAATTTCAAAGTTTCCATTTTTAAACTCCCCTAGTCGCAAGAAAGTAGTACATTGCCTCCCTTTTTTGCCACCAACAATTTTTTCCCCAACTTCCAGAGCCCCATGATGCAAGATATCATTTTGTCGGTCTTCTGTCCCAGTGACAACTTTAATTCTGCTAATTTTAATAGGTTTTTCAAAGACGATCATATAGAAATCTCCAGTCGAGGGAGCTTTGCCCCAGAAGTACTCGTCAACGCTGCTATATGCCTTGCTTGCCTCGTAGTTTTCAAATACATTCATGTTAGTGTGCAGGTTGGCAGGTGGGTTATCAGGAAGGTCAAATGAATCCTCTTCAAAGTCATCATCTTTCAATTTATTCTCAGCACCCTTGTAGGATGAATAATATCCCATATGCTGGAAGAGAGATGGTTTGAAACGTATCACATCCTTTTGAGCTAACAGCCCACGGAAATGTATCAGCAGCCAGTCACAAGGCATTTCCTGGTAGAACATCAGCAAGAAATGTGCCAGGCGAGGGAGATCATGGGAATGGTACAACTTCCCAATGTAGCCCAACTTTGAAAATTCTAACGTCACCCAGTATGTTCCTTCTCGTGAGGTTATGACTTTCTTAACAACAGTCAAGAAGTTTTTTGCACACCGAACATCATCTTCTAGCATCACATAATAATCAGAAAGGTTAGCACAAAAGTTAAGCAAGAAAGCATAGTCTACATTTTGCTTGGAACGGAATTTCACTCGGTCCTCTGGGTCATTGTAATTTCTCTTAAGGCCATCCAATACAGGGTAGTATTCTTCGGGCGTATGGATCACCATTAATCTCCCAGCAATTACATGATGGGCAAATTTCTGTGAAATATCCTGAACCATCCCATCACACCAGGATGAATCAAACTCTGCCAGGTGGACCACTACTGCAATTTCCTTCAGCTCTTCATAACTTGACTGCTCAAAGATGGACTTGATTGTCTCCAGCAAATAATTCCCCTTTTTCCTTTTGACAGAGGACAGTCCAATGGTAAGATACCCTGAATAGGAGAAGCAAATAATAATAATAATAATAATAATAATAATAATAATAATAATAATAATACTAAAAAATAGGGACTACAAATATTGCCAGAATATGCGAAGAGCCTACTGGATCAGGCCGATGGCCCATCTAGTCCAGCATTCTGTTTTCAAAGTGGCCAACCAGCTGCATGTGGGAAACCTACAAGCAGGATCCAAGCACAACAGCACCCTCTCCTCTTATGGTTTCCAACAGCTGGTATTCAGAATCATTACTTCCTCCAACTGTGGAGACAGAGCATAGCCATCATGACTTGTGTCACCTTTTATCTCTGCGAGATAAAAGCAGAGTTGCTGTTTTATTCAAAATGAGTTATCTGAATCACAAAGGCCACAGGAAATATATGGCCAGCAGGTCTTTTGCCTTTTCCCCTTTTAGATAGCAGATCCCACTCCAATATCACATCATAAATGGCTTTTGAAACTACCTAGTTTTGCGTGTCTGGTGTGTGGGTGGGGGAGATTTTTTTTTACAAAGTAAAAGCTCTCATGAATGCATATAATTGTGAAGATTTTTTTTGATTGCTTTAAGGATAATATATATTGGCTAATCTGTATGGTGAAAGAGCAATCCTGATACCTTTTCTCCAGAAAGATGTACTGGGAGCACATAGAGGCTATTGCATTAAACATCAGTTGTTAACTGCAGGAAGTAGTGTGAAATCTGAACTGAAAAGCCAGGAGGCATGTGTACAAAGATGCCAGCAGGAAAACAATATATTTACAATATTAATGCTATACACTCTGTTTGGGGAATGGGAATTTTAAAGTTATGGCTCACAAACTGTTTACAATTCCATCCATTAGTGAATAAATGGCAAATTAATGTCTCCCCCCCCCTTTGTACTTAAAAAAGAAATAAAGCAAAGACTCTGATCCAGTCATAGTCATGCATTTTAAATTGTATTGGTGTCAGTGGGAGAATTAAGCTGTGCTGAAGTCTTCACTGTTTAACTCTATGCTCATGAAATATCCTGAACCATAGCTAGATTATGCTTAAAAAAAAATATTTTGGGTTGGTCGGAGAAAATTGGATAACAACATGTTGGTGTCTGTAATTTAGACAACAAACATTCATCCAGAGCATGGAAATGGATCCATATTCATTTTGTATGGGTATCCAAAAAATAAAAAACAGGCATTTTCTGAAACAAAATGTGAACCAGAACACAGCTATCCTTTGGAATTGTGCTGCTCTGAATTTTGCAAAGCAGTTCTCATACCATGTATTGTGTACAAAAATGTAAATACAATGGTAAAGTGTGCATATAGATACATATATTAGTGACAATAATGTACAAAAACACATTGCATTAGGGAAAAATCGCTTTGCAAAAATGTGTATATTATGGAAAAATGCATGTAAAATGTGCAAAGTAAGAGAAATTCACACAAAAAAGTTGAATTAATTTCTCACAAGGTCTTTACAAATAAATAAATCACAAACTGGTGTAGACATGTGGAGAACTGACCTAATTGAAAAATGAGAAACTGAAATCGACATATTGGCTCATCACTAACCCCACCTATCAATCCTATGCACTTCCTATAACTGTGCCACAATTTAGGGAGTTATGAAGGCATCTTCCTTTTTGTGTTCATGCACTCTGCACATATGACATACACCTTCTGTGGGAAAGTAAAGTTTATCAATTGAATACTGAGTTAAAGCTTATTTCACCCTACTCTACTAAGCAGCAACATCCAACTTGCAGTTTTTTCTCTGCTTGCTGCAATTATGTCAGATAAAAATCTTGCTTTACTTAATGAAATCGAAATGTTCAGATACTTACTTTTTCTTAGCAAAGGTGTGCCAGCCAGATAGCGGTAGGAAACATTTATTGATCCTGAGAAATTGGACAGATCTTTAAATGTGTGAACGTATCGCTCTGAGTTTAATTGATGTGTGGCTGTTTCTCTGATTAACTGTTTGTCTCCATCCTAGCAGTTGGTAGAGAAACAGAAAAAAAGCAAGACATTCACAATTCAGAAGCTAGTATGAGGAATGGGGAGGGGTTTAGGGACGAAAACACATCCTTACACTGCAATTATATGTAGATTAGTCCCTATTAGTCTGGTTATAAGCATGTGCAGGTGGTTTCAGGTAGAATCAAGCATTATCATTTGCATCAAAACCAGTATACATCCAACTTCATAGGGGATAGAGAAATGTATTCAGATATGTGATTCTGAATCTGCACTGTCAATATGTGCATATATTACAGTAGTACCCCGGGTTACGCACACCCCGTGTTGCGGACATTCAAGTTGCAAATGCCCGCACCCCGGAAGTGTTTCCAGAGCACGCGCGACCCGCACGTGACTCCCGGATGCTCTGGGTTTGGGTTTGTTTGGTTTTTTTGCATTCCTGATACGCACACCCACGTTATGTACCGCGACCCGGAACAGATCACGTGCGTAACCCGGGGTATCACTGTACTTGCTAAACTGGAGCATTAATGTACAGGATGTGGATCAGGAACACAATGTCTGTGTTTTGATAATCATATATTGGTTAATTAAACTGAAATATCAATACGTTAGGGTTTTTTTGTTTTTTGTATTTCAGACACTTTATTCCTTTTTGGCAAACAATTTGGGAAGGCTTCCAATTAACTACACTTCCCATTTCTTCCAAATTTAGAAGCAACGATTAACAACTTCAGAGCAAGTTGGGATGTCCAGTCAACCTCAAAGCAGAGTTTAACATCCTGGCTTGTTCAAAAGTTGTTAATTATACTGCCCTCATTTGGATGGAACAGGAAACATTGGTTAATTAGAGGTTGGCTGGTCTGACTAAAACCAAGGAGGAATAAAGGAGCTGTGCTGAATACACAGTCAGAAGGTTAATTTGTATCTCTGCTTATCAAGCTGAGATATATGATCATCCAAAAGTTAAGAAAAGATAACAATATTTTTTGGGGGGAGGAGTAGAATTAAATTCCCTTGACAGTCAGATAGATAGACAGCTTGTTAAACATTGAAGTTGTTTAACATGCCCAGGGAGATAAATAACTTTCCCATTTTTATTTGAATATAATGATATTATATATTAGAATTATTTTTCCATGAGTTCTGCCCATGAAGTACAGATCCAAAACACTCCTTTGAAACAAGGACACAATGTGTTTCCAATAAAACAAATCGAGGCTGTATGAAAGGTACAGCTGTACATTTCATAACTACCTCCTGTGCAAGTGTCTTCTTCAATACACCTCAAAGCCATGCTTCATCTATGTATATTTTGTAGCCATCTCTCTCAAGAGATGTGAAAACTGCTTTGTTGTAGCCTCTCAAAGGAGGTTCTGCATTGAAATGTTGATTTTCCTTCTATTTTCCATGGCAACCTCAATGCACATTTTAGGCAGTGTTGGTTAAGGCAGACTACTAGACACATGGAATGCATTCTGAATAAGTCATGGAAATCCAAAGAGCTCTATGTCTCTACTTGTTGTATAAAAAGTCCTCTTTTTTTGGAGGGGACAGTGCTGGTTTCAGATTCTACACTGACTTTGGCAGGAGTGTTGCCTCTGCCCATTGAGAACCAGCCCTGCCATTAGAAAGAGAGAAGTGACTGCATTAGCCAGTAGATCATGACAGCCAACACTGTTGTTGTTGCTACAGAGATGGATATTCTGCCTCAGGTGCCAAAATAACTTAGCTGCCTTTGAATACTATACTCCATGACTTG
Organism: Lacerta agilis; assembly: GCF_009819535.1. Lineage (NCBI taxonomy): Eukaryota > Metazoa > Chordata > Lepidosauria > Squamata > Lacertidae > Lacerta > Lacerta agilis. The sequence goes on along the minus strand of NC_046321.1, from coordinate 36,827,654 downwards.
GGCACTATATGTTGTTATGTCTCAGGCAGCAACATGCCAACCCTGTGCTCATTGGCTCCCCCCCCCCCGGGAATGAATCCATACCACCTCCTGGAGGGAGAGGACAAGGCATCCACTTCACACTTTTTATTTACTTAGAGAGGGTAGGTGAAAAGGTAGCAACACCAAGGAGGTGGAGCAACAGAAGACTCTAGGCTGAGGGGTGATTCCTGGACAATGTGCCTTGGCAATGACCCAACTGTGCCAACCCCTGACACCACCCCACATATAATCTTCCCTGGCATCCTCATTTTACCATTTTCCCCTTGAATAACTGAGCATCTTTATCACTGCTCCCACCACCTTGACATGAGTATTCAGAGGGCTAAGGGTTTAACTGATCCATTGAATCTCTGTATAATTCTTTTTCTCATGAATTTGAATTTATGAGAAAGGAAGCTCTCAAAAATGTATGTAGCTTTCTCATTAGTCTTTCTTATTATGAGGGACACATAAAATATATCAGATAGTCCAAGAAGAACAACAACAAATGTGGCAAGTTCCGACATCCTAATATATAGGATAAGCTCAGATGTTACATGAAACCATGGTCTGTTTAGCTAAACTGTGGTTTGTTTTAACATTTGAACTTCAGTCTCCTCACAAACTGCATTTTGTTTGCAGGATCTGCAACCATGGTCTGAAGCTAGTTTGCAAGTCATAGGTTGTACCATATATATATATTAACAAAAACCACAAAGTGTCTCTAGATCATAGCTTGTCTGAAAGTTCAGACCATGATGTGTGACCTTAACTATGGTGGATACAAAACATTACTTCTCATTATGTCTAATCTCAGACACTGAATGAACAATAAAATCTCAGAAGAACTAGACAAACACAGTTACAGGTAGGTAGCTGTGTTGGTCTGCTGTAGTCAAAACAAAATAAAAAATAAAAAATAAAATCCAGAAGCACCTTAGAGACCAATGAAGTTTGTTCTTGGTATAAGCTTTCATGTTCATGCACACTTCTCCAGAAGAAGTGTTATCTGAAGAAGTGTGCATGCACACGGAAGCTCATACCAAGAACAAACTTAGTTGGTCTCTAAGGTGCTACTGGAAGGAATTTTTTTAATGTTTACTTTGTTTGGACAAACACAGTGGAGGCTCAGCAATGAGATGTGCCAAATTTGTTTTGAAAGATACAATGGAGGAAAAACACATTTTATTATAAAGAAGTCAAATAAAGCACAATACATCATGCCATCTGGGAAGTTCACAAAAAGATCTAAAGACAAGCAAAACAGAAACAGCATAAACCACAATAAATAAATAAAATCCCAGATATGTATCTGTGGGATTTTGAAGCAATTAGCAAACCAAAGGAGGTATCAGCCAGATTGACAGAAAATATGGTATAAGCCACATCACATCTAATCACAAGTTAGGAGTAGTTAATAAATAAAATCCCCCTACAATCTTAATGCAGATTGTGCCACAAAAAGAAGCCATATGTCAAAAGCTGAGCAGAATACAAAAAAATAAAAAATACCAAATGTTGGATTCTCTTACTTGGAAATGTCTTGTTGGCTGAAGCCTGAACAGCCATATACAAAAGTGAATCCTTTCTGTGGTATTTTAATAGCAAAGAATTGTATAATCAATTGGAAAAAGCAATTTATTTACTTTGGCCAGTTCTTCTAAGTTGGGAGAATCTTCCCCTCAAAGTCATCTTGGGTGGGCAAATGTGGAGGAAAAACCACAGCCCATCCATTTCATACTCTCTTTGTTTTGTGGGATTTCAGAAGCAGGTGGCTTCTGGACCTTTGGTCAGAACCAACATGGCCATTTGTCGCCCCCCCCCCCTGCACACACACTTAGGAAGTGGCTAAATGACTCCAGCTGGGAAAAAAACCCAGAACTGTATGTTTGCAGCTTCAGCATCCAGTATCCTGAAACCTTCTACCCCTTTCCCCTGACCAACATTGCTAGAGCTTTGGGTAGATTCTGTCTTTTTCTGAACTCAAGATGTGCAGCATGGTTGATATTTCAGTGCTTCACATTTGCTCAATAAATCATGCAGAAATGAAGATAAGGCTCCAACAGGCAATGCTATCATTGCTTTCAAACCCATCTCTTCAGCAAATAAATAATTGTTCACTCTGTCTCACAGCCCACAGACAGTTCAGCAATCCCTTTGGACAACCTATCACACATTTTATGACTCACATGAGAGGACAATGCCCACCCTCACATACCTGTATTTGTTTTTTTGTTATCCAATAGTTTTAAAGGGTAGTTTGTCCCATACACCAAACTTACCAAGACATAGCTATCTTCAATGTATAAATTCATGAACAACAAGCAGATGACAAGGACTCCTAGGAAGGAAACTGCAGACCGCTTTCTCAAGCATCTCATTTTGTCCAGATAATTCAGTGTGAATCTCATATGGAGAAAGGCATAGGGCATCTCCTAGGGGAGAAAAAACATAGGGAAATTTGGTTTTCTGTAAAGCTCTTGTGGGAAACAATTGGTAAGGATAATTTTAAAAACACTACAAAACTTTTGATCCTCAGAATTTTTTACATCTCTTCACCTCTTTATCAGCTGCTTCATGTCATATAAGAAATCATAAACTGAATTTCATAGCCTAATGTTTACAAACATGGAACAGCTTGACATATGAAGTAATAATAACAATAACAATAATAATAATAATATCCAGTGTAAAGACATCACACCAATTTCTTACTGATCTCTCTCAAATATAAAGGGTAAAGATAAATGGACCCCTGACCACTAGGTCCAGTCACGGATGACTCTGGGGTTGCGGTGCTCATCTCGCTTTATTGGCTGAGGGAGCTGGTGTACAGCTTCCGGGTCATGTGGCCAGCATGACTAAGCCGCTTCTGGCGAACCAGAGCAGCGCATGGAAACGCCCTTTACCTTCCGTCTGGACCTAGTTATCTACTTGCACTTTGACGTGCTTTCAAACTGCTAGGTTGGCAGGGGCTGGGATCGAGCAATGGGCGCTCACCCCATCATGGGGATTTGAACCGCCGACCTTCTGATCGGCAAGCCCTAGGCTCAGTTGTTTAACCCACAGTGCCACTCACGTCCTTTAGTGAATGTTTGATAGCAGTTAGTAAAGAAAACAGTAAGAATGCAAACAAGGCATGGCAAGTACAAATGCTGGGCTTTGTACAGCAAAGTTACAGCAACTAAAGCAGATGTTTTGCCTTAAGAATGTTTATAGCTGGTGACAAAAATGCTAGTTGTTTTCTGCTTTTAAAATCCAGCTTTCATTGATCTCTCTCACATGGTTCTACCTGAAATAGGTCACGTTACCCTGCAGCATAACAGGGTTAGACCCATAACAAGTTTGAAATTCCACGTGAGAGACCTGAAGCTGTTCAGGGTGCTATCAGGGTGCTTCCAGATGAGAGATGAAAATTGCAAATTCTTCACTGAGATATCACAGGTGACTCTTAAAACTGTATTTGGATTTCCCTGGAAAGGGTAAATCTGAATAAAATTGGGGGCAGGGAATAGGGAATGGCATTCTGATGACAACAATGTTGAGTGGACAATGCAAAAAAAAAAAACAACTCCAAAAAACTTGTATGCATGAAGAAGAACACCGTCCCAGAATTATACCCATCCGCAGGCCTCATTTATATGTTCATATACAGTGGTACCTCTGATTGTGAACGGGATCCGTTCCGGAGGCCCGTTCGCAACGAGAAAAGCCCGCAACCTGAAGCGCTGTATCTGCGCAGGTGCGCAGCGCGATTTGACGCTTGTGCACATGCGTGAAGCACGATTTAGCGCTACTGCACATGCACAAGCGGCAAAACCCAGAAGTAACCCTTTCCGGTACTTCCGGGTCGGCGCAGGACGCAACCTGAAAAAACGTAACATGAAGCATGAAACGTAACGTGAGATATGACTGTATAAGGTTTTATCAAGACCTACACAAAGCAGCCTTCAGAAATCTAGAGCTATTTATCGGGAGGTGGGAACGCAGCAAAAGAATTGTTTAGAAGATCTACATCTGAAAAGAAAATGATTAGATACAACTGGAAAGTTCAGAGCTTAAATAAATAAATAAATAAATGAAATGGTGGAGCCGTACCAAGAATGTATTGAAACAACAATGTCATAGGTGTGGCACAGCATAATGTTTCATGTGTCAAAAAAATTATTTGTACTTTTATAATCACTAGATGGCAGCATGGATGCACATATCTTCTTTCCTAGCTCTGTTTGCCATGCTGCTTTTTTTCATTAGGTTATCTAAATGCATCACCTGTTTTTCTTTTTAGCACACTTAGGACCAAATCTGACTTAACACTTTCCCTACATGGAGGAATCCATATGAAAAGTTTATATCAGAATCCCAAACCCATGTCTTTTTTCTTTTTATTTACTGTTGGTGAGGGGGGAAAACCTGAAAGAATAAGATGAAAACTGCCTGTTTCTGCTCCTAAAGGCATGCATCCTATATCAAGTAATGATATGACTATGTAGTAAACAGAAAAGTGAAACATGGGATAATTGACATTTCCTTTGAATTTTCTATTCTTTAAAAAAAATATTCACAAATTGCAACAAGGCAGAAAGCACAGGCAAAGAAAAGAAAAAAAGACTCAGAATAGAGGAAGGGTGTGTGGGTTAAGAAAAATGGAAATGTTAATTTGCTCCTGCACTTGGGAATAAAAAGACAAAGACAATGAGAAAGAGTTAAACTAAGGAACACAAGTTAATTAATTCATTTGGGCTGCAATGCTAAAGCTGTCCAAAGATGAAGAACAGTTTGATGTGGCCTAAGTGCATGTTTGGAAACATAATTTTGCTGTTAAGCTCATGCCAAAAGACAAATAAGCACAAGGCAACCCCAGCCAGTTTCAGAATAACATGCACATTTAGAATGTCTCCTGGTGTTCTTGGCTTGCCCTTCTCTTTTAAAAAGACTTGGCTGGTAAAGAGTTAGAGCTAGAAAACATAAACTCTACATGGCACTGACATGTGCACTATTTGCCCCCCCCCCATTTGTGTTGCTCTGGATTGTATATCTTTACAATTTATGGCTCAATTGTTGCTCTGCCTTGCTGACATACTGGTGGTATTTAGGGGTTGATCATGTCAAAGTCCCATCCTCATCACTCAAGTAAGAGAGCAACTTTTCTAATGGATCACCACTACTCAGACCTCAGCAGTCTGGATTCCTTCAAAGCTCCTACATTAACAGTCTCTTTTTGTCACATATTTAGGGCCATTAGTGTAGCTCTCTGTCCTTTTATCCAGAATTAAAGGGAAATGTTTCTATTCAAGGGAAATGTAGAGGGTTTTTTGAGGGGTGGGTTTTCCCCAATGGAAGCACGGCCCGAGTTTTCAATCTGTTCCTACTTGTGCACCACATTAAACGCAGTGGCGTTCAAAGATGGGTCTGCCCATGATGTTGTCATGGAAACACTGCTTTCTTGCGGTGCCACGTGTGAGGTGGGCTTGTTTTTATCCCTCAGGAGCAGACCTGAATGGAGTCCTTGTTGGACCCAGTCAGGCCCACCTGTCAGGAGGGAGCCCACCACAGGCCGGCCTGCCTTTGACCCAATTGTGCAGGCAGGCTAAATTCAAGATATCCAATTGGAGCAAGTGAGCTGTGGCATCTTCCCATGGCAGGGATTCCTGTCTGTTCTGGCTGCTGTGGCTGTGAGCTGGCCTTGTCCCTCAAAGCCTCTCTTAGAGGTAATTTGCCATGCGCCACATGCAGCTGGTGGTGGGGCTGAATCCAACAGTGGGCAGGGTGAAAGCAGGGATACAGTGTGGGGGCTTCCAGAGGGGCCATGGTCCCGGGCATGATTTTTTGAATGGGTGTGAAGCTGGCACCCCCATGCAGGTGCCCCCAGCATGGTGTACTGCTCCTTTCGCAGGCGTTGGAGGAACCAACGCTCAAAAAGAGGGTCACCAGGATGGGCCACGTAGGCATGGGGGGGCGGTGGATCACACCCGCCAAGTATGGCATCAGCTGGCCGGTCTCCCGCCTGCACCACAAGAGCAGCAGCAGTGCCAGGAGCAGCAGGATCCGAGCCAGTGGCTCTGTGGACAGCAGCAGTGCTGCTGCTATGGAGCTAGTTGCACAGCCCCATCCTACAGTGCTTGACACATCTCTTAGAGGCACTACCAGGAGGCAGCCCGACGCAGCCCAGTCCAGTGCCCACAGTCACTGCTTTGCCTCCTCTCCTCTCAGTGGCCTTGTGCTTCTGGATTCCAGTAGGAGGAGAGCATCACTCTTGATTTTGAGGGGGCGCCTGAATGGGGGTCGCCTGCAGTCAGCAGTGAGGGCTGGAGTGCTGCGGCTGGCTCCTTCACTCTCTGAGCCCTGCACACACACACCCCTGTGTGCGTGCACCCTCTGTTCAGATGAAACAGGTAATGGGGGGAATCAAAGACATTGCTTTCCCTATCCCTTGCTGCTTCTGTCATTTCCCCCCTATCCACCGCATTCTAATTCCTATATTAATCACATGGGCTACCCCAGCCAACCAATGATCAAATACCAAATGAGATGGTGTTACAATGCTACACATCCATTCATCTTGGCCATGTGACAAAGTCAGTGAAGGCAAACAAAGTGCACTGAGAGTAAGAACACTAGCAGCTGAAGCCACCAATCTCATCCATGATTCCAGTCAAGTGGGTATCACACCGTAACTGAATGCCATCACAAAGCTATGTGGTCAATTGTATTTGCCTGCATAACAATGCCCCTGAAGACAAACAAAGCCAACTAAGAAAGAAACTGAGAAGCAGCTGGAACAGTACTGCAAACACTGTCACAGACATTGTGGGAAATTGTCAGAAGGGTGTGGGGATTTTGATGCAGCTCAACATTTGAACAAAATAAAATAATTGGTTTTGTCTTAGCCCTGCTTAATTGCCGGCATCAAAAATCCTAGCACTGCAGTCCTAAGCATACTAATTTGGAAGTAGCATTGCATTGATGGAAATTGCTCTGAGGTAAACATGGTTAGGATTGGGTTGTAAAACAAATATCAAGCATCATTTAGCTTTAATAAATGCTCATCAAAAGAAAGTGACATGTTCCACCTGCGAAATCATTCAGAGACTGTTGCAATGCTTGTGAACTTGCTTACAGTACTTTGCAAATTCTTCTTCCTGAAATAGTATCAACCTATTGCACTTGTCAGCAGCTATGGTTGCCTTCCTTTGTGCTTGGCCAATTTATGTTTCTACTTTTGCTCTTAAAAGACTGCACAAGATGCCCTCAGGGTTATGTACTATCTTACCTTCACCAACTGACAACTCCAGACAGTGGGAGGATGCTTAAAAATACCCACCTGAGCAACACAATCCTTTACAAGGATAATAGGAAATGTACGTGAAGGTGTTCAATATTGTGCCATAGTTTTTCCACAATACATGCATTTACAAATGTAGGAGCTAATTTTTCAGCTATTGTTGGCATTGAACTGGAAATTAAGATGAATTAAACTGTGGTCCATGGTCACATGTAGACTTCCAGTAAAATTACTCTTTGTCCTATGGAGAAAGCTTGATAATATTTATCAGCAAGGAGCAGAACATTTGTTACCATTATACAACAGACAGGAAAATGTCATCAAGTGGCTAAGAAGAAACGTATTGTGGGAATAATGCCAGAAAATGTAGGGATGAGTGGATTATTTCTGCCCCCAAACAGAAGCAGCACCAGGAGTTTCTTCTGTTAATGGGAGAGGCATTAAAAAGTGGACTCTGGGCAGACACCTTCCTAAAGTCCACATTCTCATTTACTTCAAAGTTCTCTACCCATTTTGAAGTGTAATCTTTATTTGCAGAAACCACTACACTTTGTCACTCTTTTAATTGCCTTTGCGCACATCTTTCATCTGACATTTTCATTGATTTGCCTTTCATTGATTGTCATGTGCATATGTCATCTTCTATTCTATCCTTATTTTGAGGGCACGGAGCATTTATAAAATCACCCCTAAGGAATGAGTCATGCCAAAAATGAATGATCACAACACCTGTCAACACTTCCCATAAATTAGCTTTAAAATTGCTCTACAACCTTTTCAAGAGCTAGCACTCAAATCCTGTGCTGGATGGGATTGCCACTTAACCCAGTTCCATTACTGCAGATTATAGTTCCAGGCATGGAACTCTCCTTCAAAGAAAGAACAAAAATGTAGGATCCCAAACTCTGAGTGCATGCCACAAGGTGAGGTAACTGCCGTTGGTGGCAGGATCCACATGGGCAGCAGATTGAGCCTCCAGTAAATGTTTCACCTGCTGCTTCTGCAGCTGTCAGATGAGCCTACTTACTCCTTGGCATGCCCTCATGCCACTTCTACAGCAGCCTCTTGGTGAATAGGAGGTGCTACTGGTCTCCTCCCACTCTTGTTCCTGATGTAGATCTTCACTCACACCTTCTTCTCAGGGGAGAGGAGGGCAGAGAACACATTTCTTTTTTGTTCACCTCATGTGCCACAATATTGGGCCGGCCCTGATCATTGTAGCTGTAGTGATTCATTCTAGCAGCTTCACATATTTATTTCTCCATAGTAAAGCTAAATTAAGATGACATTTGGAGCAATGAAATCCATTTTACAATTATGCACCCCCTGCCCTTGCAGAAACCAAGCCAATCCTATTGTACTCCATCTGATTGCACAAGAGATGATCCAGTGTCATCTGTTCAACGGATATACTTAATAGCTATCAGTTTAATGAGTCCAGTGTAGAACCTATTATTTTTAAACAGACACCACCAAGATAAATTTGGTATGCATTACATCCATACAGAATTGGATATATTCCACATTAAACAAGTGTGCAAGAGAGTCAGCACATTGAAAGCGATTTATATTCCATTATGTTGCTTTGAGTCCATGGAAACTCACTGCCAATTGGTTTTTCTTTGGAGAATAAACTAATTTTTAAATCTATGTATTAACCTAGAGCCAATTCCATGTGCATCATTTTCTATCCACACACCCCCTTTTCTTTCTGGAATGAATTCCTTTATTGATCAGGAAGCTTCAGTCAGGGCGTTCAATAAAAGGTCTTAATGAAAAACTTACTTTAGAAAAAAAATTAATAATATAGCCAGTGGAAACCAATTTCTTCATGTTTAATCCCCTAATCTATTTTACATTATTTCCCAAGAGGGCCCTGGACTTCATGGATACATGGTGCAAAGAATCAATTGTGCTGGAAAAAGCACAAGGAAAATAGTTAGATCTTTCAAAACCCACCAAGTTTCTACAAAAATTTTTTCTAAAATACTTTCACAAACTTTGAATCAAGGGCCATGTGGGTGCTACATAACTATGGTGCTTTTTCATGTTGTTGCATGAAGGACATTTTCTCCCACACTCTCCCAGTGTGCTTTCTGGGGACTTCTCTGCATAGAAGGGAGATGGAAAACCCTGGAGCATTCATGTATATGAAGGAGGAGGAGGAGGAGGAGGAGAAGAAGAAGAGGAGGAGGAGTTTGCATTTGATATCCTGCTTTTCACTACCCGAAGGAGTCTCAAAGCGGCTAACATTCTCCTTTCCCTTCCTCCCCCACAACAAACACACTGTGAGGTGAGTGGGGCTGAGAGACTTCAGAGAAGTGTGACTAGCCGAAGGTCACCCAACAGCTGTATGTGGAGGTGTGGAGACACGAACCCGGTTCCCCAGATTACGAGTCTACCACTCTTAACCACTACACCACACTGGCTCCATCCATTTAGATGGATCAAGGGCTACAAAAAAAAAAAGCTGGCCTGAGACAGCTCTTACATGTGTTTCTTCAGAGTGTTCTGGAGCTGCCATCAGTTTCACAGTTGGACAATGTGTGATTGGCAGCAGCCCATTTTGGCAGCACAGCATTCCCACAAATCTCAGCTCTATCATGGAGGTGCCAGTCGAGTTCCCACCATATCTGAGACATGATTTCCAATGCATATGTCAAAATTTGCTTACTTGTTGAGGGAAAGCATATTAATGAGTAGATTGGCATTTGCTAACAGAAACCATGAGTCATTCTCCACTTTTCACCCCGTTAGGTGCTAATCGCAGCAGAGTAGCACAAATCTTCACTGCCCGGTTTTTAAATTGGCAAGGAACTGTGCACTCCCTGTACTGGCTTACAGAAAAGCTCTAAAAGGCAACCAATTTCAAAGGTTTGCATTGGTTTTTCTTTGACAATAGGGGGCTGTTATACTGGAGAATACTTGCTTTAGCTTTATGGGTGAAGGGCCAAAGACAGAAGGGGTGTGGCAGGAGGGGAAAGGCAGGACTGGAAAGGAGGGGGAGAAAAGGGAGGCTGTGGTGGATAGAGTGAGGGGGTGACACAAAAGGCAACTTACTGATACTCTATTGCCACAACCACCCGAGACCCTGATCTACGATCTCATCTATTGGATTCTTCTCTCCCAGACTACTGCAAAGTCATGGCAGCCAGAGGGTTCAGGAAGTAAAAAAAAATGGAATAAAAATAATTAATAAGTCTCCAAATATAAAATGTTTATTTCATTAGCAGGCTGCAGTCTTGGCTCACTGACCTGCATTCAATAATTATTTTATTTTATTTTATTTTATTTTGCATATTATCAAAGCAAAGGACTCTGAATGCATTCCATAGCTTGCCAAACGTAAGCTCAGGTAATTTATCACCGCTGTCTTCAAAGACAACAAATCTCAGAATAATATGAAAAGTAAAGGAGAAGCTGATCCCTGTTTATGGGTTTCCCATTGTAATTTCATATGATACAAAAAAAATGGAAAGGGGAGAGGAAAGACAAGTGTCATTAGGTCTATTTTAACAAGACTACATTACTATGTCTCATTACAGTGAGATGTTTTACATTCACACAGTGACATTAATTGCTGTACTTTAATGTTTCAACCTGTTGTAGTGGATGTTCCATTTGTATCATGAGTGGTATTATGTGCTTGCATTCATATCCTCAAACTTGAGCTAACTTGAACTGAATCATTAACATATCCTTTGGAAAAGAAAACCAGAGATTTTTGTATCATGCACTAGATTATCAGCTTTCCCCCAAGCTGCTACCCTCCAGATGTTTTAGGATGGAACTCATTTTGTCTTTGACCACCGTCTAGGAATGATGTAGTCCTAAACACCAACTTTTAAAGAAAGGAACCTACAATGTGTGTATGTCATTAATTTAGTACTGTGCTGTGCTGAAATCTGTTCACCAGTTTCTATCATGTTGTCATCTTCTGTGAAATCGGGTCCTCCATTAAAGAGGTGTTGCAGTGTGACCTGGCCACCTGACCCGGTGTTGTGGGTGGGTAATCCTGGAACAGCCACAACCCCTGATAGATGGGTCCCGCGTTGTTTGGGTGCAATCTGGCCAATGGGGTGCCTTCAAGAAGTAGCAACGCGGGACCTGTATAAACCCATGCGAGGCTTACGAGCTTCCTCTTTGGGGCTATAGCATCGGAACACCCGCCCACCTCTCCCTATATTTAGGGCTTGTGCTTGACCTTGCTATGCCATCGTGTGTCGCCTGCATTCGGGGCAGGGGCATGGTAGGAATTTCCCCCACTTGGCTAATTGGCTGGTGCCATTTGGGTTTTGCCTGCCGCGTAGCAAATTGTCACAACCTGTAAGGTTGTGGATAGGTTCTGGTTCAGGTGATAGGCGTGGCACATGACTGTGGCCATGCCTATGCAATGACAGGCTATTCCAGTAAAAGAATCCAGGGACTCACTGGTTTGGCATTCCCTGGAAGGGGTTCGGCCCGCGCCCGAGTCCAGGGGACATCAGGGAGGCTGTTTGGTGTTCCCTGCATGTGGAGGAGTGGAAATGCGAACCCGGTTCACCAGATTACAAGTCTACCATTCTTAACCACTACACCCAACAGCATACCTTTGAATCCTGCTATGAGCCCACCATGCCCAACACAAGGACTGAATTGTAATTGTCCTCTAGTGAAATGGCATCCCTGTGCATATAATTGGAAATACTGCTTTCTCTCTCTCTCTCTCACACACACACACCAAATCTGATTTGTCTCACATTATACCCAAGCCCAACAATATATTTCAGTGTTAGAGTACCATTAGAAAGATCCATAATTTATCCATGAAAAACATTTTTTTTTGCTTTAAACAGATTAATTATACATTGAGATAAAGTCTTTCATGTATAACTAAGAAATCTCACTCTCATCTAATGCTGTTTTAAAATCCAAAGTATCATTTCTTAGACACCCATCACTGCACGGGGCTTTCCATATATATATCATCAGTTCTTAAGCTCTGTGGGGATCAATGAAAACCATGTTCGAGATGTTTTAATTTGTACATTGCAGAACAGATTGGGATTTCATTTGCGGCAGTGTAATTGAGATAATACCCTTTTCCAGTAAGGCGGAATATTAGATTTTCATCAGTGTGCCTCCATTTTGAAGGTGGCAAAAGAACAGTATTCAAATAGGCATAGTTGCTGAGGAACAATCCTGTCCCCGAGCTTATTCACACAGCACATAAACCTCAGGGTGAAGGTATGGCAGCAGTTATGTCAGCACATTTCAAATAATGGGACTAAACTGGAATTGTGCCTATATCCGAGGCAAATGTTCTACTGTTAGAGGAGGAAGATGAGGCAAGCATCTATACAAAACTGAATATATTCGAACACCAGCTGCTGTCTTTCAGATGGCAGAGAGGATGAATCTACCTGTAGGTGGGTTAAGAACATGAATTGAGCCATGTTTCTCATTCACATATGTTTCATTAGGTTTCATTTTTAATAAGCATAGGCACATAGGAAGCTGATCTGTATTGTGATCAGACCATTGGTCCTTCTAATTCAGTACTGTTGACACTCACTGGTAGCAGGTCTCCAGGGTTTGAGCTTGGGACCTCCGACTTCCTAGGTGCAAAATATTTGCTCTAGCCCTGAGCTATGAACCTTTCAAAGTGAAAAGGTGGATGGTTGTTTACATACACCCATGGTTGTTTTTCTGAGGAAAGATCTTACAAGAGATTATTCTTTCAGGGCTGTTTCTTGCTGAAATCTTACATCGTAGCTTCACATAAAATCCATAGTAATAAATTATATTCCATTCCATACATCTCAAAGAAGATGTGATACACATAAATATTTGTTCTTATCCACTGGAACGATAAGGTACTATCTAACCCTTGGGCAAGTTTGCACTAAAGTCTTGAAATTCTACCTCCATTTTCAATCAAACTGAATAAATCATAAATCAAAGCTTATACATGAAGGTTAATTCACGCTCTTTCAGATGGAGTTTTTTCCCGAGTCTGAACAAACATTCACTGTCAGCAGTAGCAGCAATGCAAAAAAGAATGGCAAAGACTATTCAGAAAAAAGTGTCCAAAATTAGCATACAAATCCTGTACTCTACAAAGTAAATGAAGGACTTGGCAATAAACAATAATAATGAATATATTGCAGATGGATCATAAACAATTTTTGTCTTCATATGCCTAGTGTCATTTTGTTACACATTTCATCCAAATAATTACTTACTAATGAATTAAAATGCACCATCTGCCTATTTTGCTACGGGATCCATCTCTGCAGCTAGCCTAGAAGGCAACAACATAAATGGCTCCATTAAGACAGTAAATGTGATATAAGTTTGTGAAGGCAGCAAATGCAAGTGATCCAATTAGAACAAGTTGCAAACTTTAGGGACTATTTCTTTCCTTTGATGATGTAGGGAGAATGAGATGAGAATGATGGTGATGATATCCCACCTTTCCTTAAAGGAGCTCAAGGTGACATCCCATGGCCATCTTCCTCCTCTTTGCAATCACCCTATGAGTTAAGTGAAGCTGAGAGACTGTGACTCACCCAAGGTGGTCTAGTGAGCTTCATGGCTGTGTGGGGATTTGAACCCCGGTCTCCCAAGTCCTAGTCCAACCACTGCACCTGACTTACACAATTGTTCTGATATTGGGTAACTTGCAAGAACAAAAATCAAACATATTGCCATAGCCATGGAAATCAGGACCATCAACAGTAAATGTGTGACGTTTGTTTGATCAATAAATTCAAGACGGACTGTCATGCAGGTATACACCAGGATAGAACTGCACTTCCAAATGCAAAAAGAAAGGAGGGGAGAACTCAAGTAACATACAGCCTGAAAGTAGAGAATGGTGATGTAAGAACCAGAGCTCCAGCTCTGGTTTAATAACTACTTGTTCAAGGAAACAACTGGAATGAATATACCCAATAACATTTTCCATTTAAGATTTGTCTCTTGTTGTCAAATGTTTGAGCTGGAGCAGGTGCAATCCAGTTTCTATAGCTTTGGTGCGTTCATTGGGTAAGTGTGCTTCTTTTGATTTCTCTCTCTCTCTCTCTCCAACGGCCCCCCCCCCCCCGTTCTGGTTTTTCATCTGATTTTTCTGCTGTGGGGGTTTTAGATAGAAAGAGCATCTTGACTTTCAGTGCCTAAGTGCTGATCAAAAGGAAGGAGGGAAAAAAAACCAAACCCATGCACTCCGCAGGTGTTCCTTCTTGCTCTCGCTTACCGATCAGTTTTAGTGACTGGGGTGTTCAGAGCTGCCAATATTAAATGTAAAAGATATCACACGGCGAGTACCATTAGCTCCCCAAGTTATATAGGATGCTATTATTGATTTCTAAGACTTATTTTAAGTCTTTTATCATGGGGCAAGGCACCTGCTGGAAAAGCCTGTCATTTTTATGAAGCTGCTCAGTGATTAGGTAGTCCCTATTTACTGATGATTCTTTAGTATAACAGCATCTACACTGGCAGGCAATGTGTACCAAAATATTTCCATTGCAATAAGAAATCCACCCCAAGGGCCTTTGTATCTGCTAGCATTTCCAGTTGCATAACCTGTTAATACTCATGTGAGTTATCCACATGGGCCCAGATTTATTTTAATCATGTTAATACATCACTGTGAACTGCTGCTTTACAAACTAGGTAATTTGTTGCCTGAAGGCATTAGACTATATGCTGAAAAGTTCATGTTTCAATAAGCAACACAGTTATTTCTCATTTGGCATGTCTAGAGGAGAGTGAGAGAGATAGTTAGAAGGATGTGTTACCTACAATGAGCCTCCCATGAATATTTCAAGTGATGTGATATTCATACTCATCTAGTGAATCAACCTCATTATGGTCTTTGCAAATTCACAGAAAGGCACATAATTGATCTGTAGTCCATTGCATAGCTTAACCCAATTATTTCATAAGGCGGGGAAAATCTACCTTCAGTTATTCACAAAACTGTGACTTTCCCTTTGCTGGTGATAAACTGGATTATGAATTCTTTCAAATTTTAATTGTGGGGACAGTGAACAGCGAGTGAATGGATAAATGGGGCATGGATGGGATAAATAGGCTATCTTCTCTACCACTGACTATGCAGATTGCAGAGGATGAGTAAAAGAGTGGTTCCCCTTGTCTTCAAACAATTGGAATACGGCCCATATATCACCCCTAAATGAAAACAAAATCGAAAATTCTTTCTAGTAGCACCTTAGAGACCAACTGAGTTTGTTCCTGGTATAAGCTTTCGTGTGCATGCACACTTCACCCCTAAATGATTATAGATTCCAACACCTCTGAATTCAATGAACTGGGTTAGGAGGAATCCCAAACACTCTTGCTGAGTAACTTTGACTGGGCAAACACCATACATTTAAATCACATCTCCTCCCACAACCCAGAATCCTGGGAACTATGATTTACCCTTCACAGGGCTATTATTCTCAGTACCCTTAACAAACTTACTAGGATTCTTTTGTGCAGGAAATGTGTGTTTAAATTCATTGTGCAAATGAAGCCTACTACTCAAATATGCTGCTAATAAGAAATGGAATCGGAATTGGCACTAAATTTTACTCATAATGGGGACGACGACGACGACGGACAAGATGTATTTAAATATTCTCCCTTGGTAAAAGCATCCACCACATTTTGAGGGAAGCAAAACTAACTTCAGTAAGACTGGTGATGTTTCTCAGGTCATTTCTCATTCATATATTCCAAGATAAGCAGGATTTGGGCTCAGCAATCTTTATTTTCTTATGCATTTTTTTTTCTTAGAAAAACCCCCAGTGAGTTCCCCTCTTTGTTTTTAATTCCCCTAAGCAATGCCATTCTGACATAAGGTTTGCAAAGTGTTTTCATTTGCCGGTATTCTTCTGTGGACCAAGAACATTACCTCAGAACTGGCCTTTAAAGGAAATGCTGCTCTTGGTTGCCCTGAACAGACAGACTATGTCAGTGTACATTAAAAGAGAAGTAGTATTATATATTATGCCAGAGCTATGCAAACCAGCCATTATTCTTCCACTAAAAGCAGCCCTTGTGACCTCTGCTTCTGTGGAAGACACCTGCAACAGATAAATGCCTGCCCAGCAGAACTATCTGATTGGGAAGTTCATTGCGAATTCTCTTTTCCCTGCCAAGTTTTGGGGTGATAAAATGGTGTCAGTCTAATCACCAAGAGTAATATTATCATTCAGGGCAGGATACACATTAGTGAATGATCACCACCACCCCTGGCTTGTTTCAGAATTAAGCTCAGCAAATGGAGGTGTTTTGCCTGCCAATCATAAAACACTTCATTTCTTCAATACCTGATTACAAAATTCGGACTGTGATAATCAACAGAGTGTGATTTTTGAATGAGTCCCTAATTCTTCAGTAAACTGTTGCCCCACTGTTTTTGTTTTAAAAAATCATTTTAACAATTAGGGTAAAAACCAAACAGCTCTTAGGAAAAAAAGTGACACAGAGCAAACAAGTGGTTGTTGCCTAGTATAGTAAAGGAAGGGAAAGTGTCATAATCTGGCTAAAACACTGGGGTAAGCCTGAAATAGAGGCTGGGGCAGATTGGTGTCTGGAATTAAGCCAAGGTGCATTGAAGGATTTTAATATGAATTTCTCCTAATTTGCTTGTATGCAATTACCCCTAAAACCTGCATTTTTGCAAAACCATGTACCCACATTTAATGCATTTGTATGTTGTTTCTATGCATACTTTCCCCTAGTTTGTGCACTTTTGGACACATTCAGAGCAGTGTGAATTTCAAAAGATGGTTGTGCTTTGATTCAGGTATTGTTTCAGAAGGTATGAACAAGGTAGATTCACCTTTTAAAAAATGAACTTAATACGAACTACAGGTGGGTAGCCGTGCTGGTCTGCTATAGTCGAAACAAAATAGAAAATTCTTTCCAGTAGCACCTTAGAGACCAACTGAGTTTGTTCTTGGTATGAGTTTTCGTGTGCATGCACACTTCTTCAGATACTTCTTCAGATACACTTCTGTTTCAGTGTATCTGAAGAAGTGTGCATGCACACGAAAGCTCATACCAAGAACAAACTCAGTTGGTCTCTAAGGCGCTACTGGAAAGAATTTTCTATTTAATACGAACTGGGTGCCTTGAGCAATGGTCTGGGATCAACATCCTTCACCAGAATCTGAATTCTCTCCCCTCCCCCGGAATTTGGTGCCCCCTGTCAGTGGCAGACTTTGGGTTCTCAAATTTGAGCGGCACCCTATGCGATGCTAAAATTCAGCACCCTCCGATGCCTCTTGCATTCCATTCTACTTCATTGTTTTGGCACCCCCTGCAGCATGGTGCCCAGTCAAACTGCACCAGTTGTGCCACCCTAAATCTGTCTCTGCCTCTCCCTTTCTTTGAGATTGTGATACGCTCATTTCAAATAAACACCCCTTTGCAAAGAAAAGTCCTTCCGTGCTGTAGTCAAAGTTCTCTTTTGATTTGGTTTCAATAGCAGTTCTGTGACCAATCATATGTGAAAAATAGGTTACAATGAAGAAGCTCCAGGTCTGATGAAAGAAGGGTAAAGCCAGGGATACATGTAATTCTCAAAGCTTTCATTGTTAATATTTTATGGAACTTGCTGGTGTGCCCTGAAGTAGAAGGGAAGAAAAAAAAAGATCTTCCACTTAAGCATGCAAGGCAAAGTAATAGGTTTCATCTCCAGTTGGAGGGAGGCGAAATTCAAAGTGCAACCAAGTTGTCAGGAGTAAGAAACAAAACCATTTTCCTCCATCTTATTCGTGACAGGCCTTTCTTGTGAGGCTTGGCCTTCTCTGCACAACAGAGACATTGCTGGAATACAAAGCTTTACATAAAATGACCAACAGACTGAAATCTGATCCATACAATATCTGAGGTTTATTCACTCCCCATTTATAATTCCTCCTCATATTCCAGAAGTCTCCAATAATCAACGCTCACCTCTTAACCAAATACTGAAGAAGGCAGTGATTAGCCCAAGCAATCTGTCTGCATGCTGGATGTATTTGCATGGTGGGAGGGTGGGAAGAATATCAAAGAAAAATCATTATTTTCATGCATTCGCTGACCCATCTCAATGATGCATAAGAACCATTTATTAGCCCAAAGTGAAAGATCTGCATCAGCTAAACAGCTTTAAATTAAATCGAAAATTCTTTCTAGTAGCACCTTAGAGACCAACTGAGTTTGTTCCTGGTATGAGCTTTCGTGTGCATGCATCTGAAGAAGTGTGCATGCACACGAAAGCTCATACCAGGAACAAACTCAGTTGGTCTCTAAGGTGCTACTAGAAAGAATTTTCGATTTAGCTTTAAATTAGTTATCTGAAATAGTAAGCGCTGAAATTGAAGAGGCTTTTCTCCCTATTACATACTTCCATTAATGCATTTTTCTAAGAACACAGCTATGTTAAGGGTTTGGGTGGTTCCATTAAATGGAGACAAGTGTTAACTAAGCTTAAAACAACAACAACACACAAACAGCCTGCATTCAGTGACCCATATCACTGAGACAGACAAACATAGTTTGGGCAAGAACTGGGTAAATAAGGTTTATACCAAAAAGGCTTCTCCATTGTAACTGGAGAATGAAATTAAGGACCCCAAAAGTTATATTCTTTTTTTTTAAGTAAGATGAAAAATTTGCCATTAACTATCACAAATATTTATGGTTCCAGTGTTGACTTCCCATCATATTTTCATGATTCTTTTTGACATCTGCAGGTGCTGACTTATGACCATTGAGGGTGGTTTCAGTGTTATCCTAGATGACAATCCTAGGTTGGATTGAAACTGCCCTCTTTTCAGCAACATCACAAGCTAGGGAATCTTTGTTTGATTATATAACAGAACTACAGGTCACAGATATCTGGTGCGATACACACCTCTCCTTGTGATACTACACATTTGTCTCTTCTTACATCAAAACTGTTTTAGAGTGGATTATTATTATTTATATATTTATATATTCAGGTGTTTGATTCCTCTGAGTGAATGGGGAAGGCCTTGCTTAGGCAAAATGTCTGTAGGCTTCCCAGGGGAAATTAAAATAATTTTGTTAAGATTCACATGTTCCAAGAGGCTTTCCACATGTCTATGGTGTAGGGATTGCAAGGGAAGTGAACAAATTTCTAGATTAGTGTGTGTGTCACATAAATATTACAACTCTTTGTTGTTCCTTCCTTCCTCCCTCCCTTCCTTCCTTCCTTCCTTCCTTCCTTCCTTCTTTACTGTAAAGCCCCCACCTTAGGTCACACCCCTCACTAACCTAGCTCCATGCATTTGCCTGTTTGGAATGTGTTCTTGAACTATAATAATATGACTTGATTGCCTGAATGGATGGGTGTGTGTAGAAACATCTGACTTCCCATGACTGGAATGCAGCATAATATACAAAAGTAAAATTCACATCTATTGCTCTGTCAACTTTTCTTCCTGGCTCACCACTGGTCTTATGTCCATGTTCACTCTGGTAAGCAGCATTGACTTTGCTGCTAGGAGATCAGGTATGGAGTTCTGCACCACCCCACTACCCACTACCAGTGCCAGCTTGATTAACACACAACAGACAACGTTCATGCAACAATGAACATGAAGTAGATCAATAATGGAATCAAGAATTGTAGCGTTGGAGGGTACCCCTGGGTAATCTGGTGCAACCCTTTGCAATGTACGAATCTCAACTAAAGCATCCATCGCAGATGGCCCTTGAAGCTCTGCTTCAAAACCTCCAATGAAGGAGTCCACCACCTTCTGAGGGATTCTGTTCCACTGTTGAACAGCTCCTCCTGTCAGAAAAACCTTCCTGATGTTTATTTGGAATCTTCTTTCCTGTAACTTGAATCCATTGGTTTGGTGAGAAGTGATCAGCATGCAATGGACGAGAAGACCGGTGTTCTTTGTTCTTAAATAAGTTCTTCCATACTTAGGGTTTTGAAGGCCATGCAGCAAAGAAAGCCTTCCAAAACAGATTAGCAATGGAGGATCAGTCCGGTGTTGGCTAAGCAACCATTATTACTGGACAACCAGATCTTTTTCAATAATTACAACGCTAGGCAACAGAACAATAATCCCCCCAAATAAAGATCAGCAAGCAGAAGTCCCTCTGTGATTTATCCATAAACACAGGCACTATTTGGTTTACAAGAAAATTTATTAAAATTGAATTAGAAGCAACTGATATAAAAAAGCTTCTGTGGAATCTGAAAGCTATGGTCACTCATACACACTCAGACCCTGGGGATATTAACAAGGTTATAAAAGGAGAGCCGGCAACTGGCACTTTAAATAATAAATGATGATAATAAAGAGAGAGAGAGCAGTGCCAAACTGCTAGGAAATGGGAGAAAGCATAATTGTATAATTTGAAGATGAATTAATGTTCACTAGCCTGTTAGCATTCTAAGGCTTCTAGTAAGTGAGATAAAGAGAAAAGATTTTGCAGATGTGCATTTTTGAGAGTTATATATATGCCCAAATTTTGTGTCTGGTTTTGAGAGTGCTAAAATAGCTATTTCCAGCATTTTCTTTTTTCTTTGTTAATAAAATTGGATTATTTCAAATGCTGCTCTTATATAGCACCACTTTCCTTCTCCCTCCATACCTTAAGTACCTTTGCCCTCATTGATTCTCACTGCTGTTTAGTCCAGCTGGCTCTGGCAAGCTCTGTGAAAGGCTGTGATTCTGGCTTTGCAGGGGTTTGGACTAGACAACCTTTTCGGCTCCTTCCAACTCTACAATTTTATGATTCTATTACTTTGCCCATGACATCACACTGCTGCCTCTGATGTGATGATAAAAGAGATTATTATCCCCCCCCCCAAATCACAGGGATTACCTGGTTGGATGTAGAAACTGCTGCAATTTTGTTCATGATACCACACACTCTTGTCTCTGAGATGATGATGAAAAAGATTATCATCACCCAGATCACAGAGTTTGCCACAGGCAGTCAGATAGGGATGCAGAAAATAGCAAGGGGCAAAGAAAAAGGCACATTCCTATAGTCACTTCCTTAGCGGCGCCAGATGTCCACTGGAAGGAAGAAATAAATATCCCGTATCCTGCAACTCTGGCAGCGAGCTTCATCAGCTTCACAAAAGAAGGAAATGAAATGGGCAAAAGAATAACCAGTGTTGAAAGGAGGAGAGAATGCAGGCTTCAAAGGGGAAAAATAGGAGTAACAAAAAATCAATAGATTGTATTCGATGCTGCCCTTCAACTCATGACACAAAGTTTGATTCCAGCATGGACTCTGTAAATGGACATGGGGGGAGGCATCTTTTGCCAACTCCGCCTTCCTTCTGAAGTTTCCTGCACAGGTAACACCCCAGATTTTGCTCCAGAGAGTTGGCAGAGCAACCCTGCAGCAAAGACTTCCCAACAGATTTCTTTTACTCGTTTTAGAAATAACTAGGATGATATCTAAAAGAGTGAGAAATTGCTATTGATGATTTGTTGGTTTAGGATGCAGGCTATTTAAACCTTTCATTGCAGACTTTCTGATGGGGATCTGTAGTCCCTGTATCAGTTTTGCAAAGGATTCTGTGGGAGGCTGGGGAACTCTATTCTGGAATTTCATGATCTGCCCACCCCATTTCTGAAGCAAAAACTCCTGAGTTGTATTTCAGGGAGGAAGGGTATGGGGCAAACATACCCACATTAGAAAACGGGTTTGTGATTGGTCTTTTCAGAAATGTCTTCTGATACAATCAGTTCCTTATTTTCTTTAAACTGGGAGAAAATCTATGTGAGTTTTGTCCATAGAAAAATCTAACAACAAAGAAGACTAAATGATCCCATTTTAATATCTATCTCCTCCAAAGTTCTTTAGCAATTATTCAATTTATGACATTTATTATTAGGTGTTCGAATACTGTATAATTGATCTATAGTTTAAATGAAGGAACATAATACAGAAAAAATGTATGTACTTATGAAATACGGGTAGTGTTCAAAAGAGATGTTAACTTATTGCGTTTATGTGTAATTAAAATGAATTTTAATAAACTTCTGAAACAAGAGATTATAAATGGAATGAATGAAAGAAATTGTGAATAACTATGATATCAATATACCATTATTCTATTTGATAACTCATTTTGATTTAGTGCTGTGCCAAAAAAAACCTACTTCTTCACATTTCTTTAAACAACTCCCCATCAATTAATGAGAAAAGAAATTGGATTCTAAAATTATCAAATAAGTGAGAAAATTTCGGTGAAATTCATAATGGTGGGGTTCAAGGTCTTTGTCACATCTACCTTACTTTTGGTGACTGTGTTGTGGTTGGGGTTTTTGTTTTGTTTTGCTGCTTTCATTTCTACAAATAATTTCTCCAGCGGTCTGCACTCTGCAGCCTTCTGGGATGTATGTGCATGTACTTTTATTAAAGCCCTATTGAAAACATCCTCTTGTGGAATATAATCCCAGTGAGCAATGACTAAACTAGCTATTTTTGTTTGTTTCCTGTCTTAAAGTTATCTTAACTAAAGATTTTGAGTCAAGCCTAACAATGCTAGTTAGTATTTGAAGTGGTTAAGGACCACAGAGTTCTAAATTTCTAGAGTGGGCTCAGTGATGACATTCTGTCTTCTCTAGAGAGGGAGGAAGTAAACCTTTCTTTTCCTGTTCTTTCTTTCTTCTTCAAGCCATGTGAGCAAATGGACATGCCTGGTCTCCACTCTGCTCTAAGCCCAGCTTCCATATTTAAAATAAACTTTGTACTCAATAAGTTTTTACCTGTGTTAACTTTGCTGTAGCATTGGCTGACACATGAATGAGATTGCAGATTACGGTATAGTAAGTAAAGCATTTTAACTTACTAAAAGTGTGGAGTCTATTCACTGAGAAAGCGGTAGAGACATGGGAGCAATGGAGGAGCATATTGTAACTGTCTGAAATGGGATATTTTAAAGTCTAATAACCTATATTACCCACACTTCACAAACAGTGCATATACTTGTGTATTTAAACTCTGCTGGGGGCTGTTTTGTTAGAGTGAGTCAAGTTCCTCACTTTTTAAACTCATGCAGCCCACCGATTCTTTTGTAGTTTCCCACACACAGGACTTCAGGATTAAATATACTTCCCCAATTTATTCCTTAAAACTATTTGTCTGTGTGGCAACCATTCTTTAACTGGAGGTGCTCTTTTGCATTTTGCTGGTAACCAGATTATATTTGCTGATCTTTACACAAAGTATTAGGCGCTCAGGATGTCTCCTTGATGCCTTCCAGGACACAACTGAGATAAGACTGGTACCAGGGTCAAGAAAATTCATAATGGGGATCTATTTCATGTTGAGTTATGCCAAATTTTACTCATGCCAAAATCTATAGTAATAAACCCAAGGAAAAGTTCAGATTGACACTCATCTATTCACACATCTATCCATGGCATCCTGTTTTCATAGAAACCAACCTGATGGGGAGCTATATGTCCTTGCAGCAGAATTTTTTTACAGGCCTCAGGAGTTGTAGCTCAGTGGTAGCTGGCATAGCACATACTATCCATGAAGAATGTCCCAGGTTCAGTCTAACAGTATCTGGAGCATATCACATAGGCTACCCTAGTATGGACAGTGCTGAGCTAGATGCGACATGAAGGAGAATGGTAGGTATTGACACAAGCAAAGTGAAAAGTCTGCATCAAAGCAATAATATATATATATATATATATATCTCAGAGATGAAGTTTTCCAGTATGTATTTTTATGCAGTTACCTATTCTGAAGGTACAGTCTTCTTACATTAACCTAAAACTGATGGCCCAAAATGACAGGCCATAAAAAGTACATAGCTACAGGAACTGCTGATATTGTGAGGAGATTGTTTGCTATATCAGTGGCAAATCAGTGAGTGATGTGGTTCATCATTTTCCTCTAATACAGGACTTAAGATGTTCTTACTTGCAAGATATGTGTATGGTGTCATGTTTTATGGAGTTTATCTAGCTGAAAAAGAGGAATGTGCCTACCTTAGATAGCAAAGCAATACGTAGAAAGGTAAGGTTTTAAACATTTTCTTTTAGAAGACTGAGATACACACAGGTTAAATTCTCTGGTATTTGCTGAAAGCTCAAGCTTTATTATCATATCCTCCAGACACAGTTTTAAGACGTTGAAGAGGAGATGAGTTCAAAGTTGAGGTCACATTTGAAAGCATTTTGAGTTCTGCCAACCTGACTTTTCTTTTGACACCCTGGATGTCATCTTTTCCTGACCCACCTATTCTATCTGGCCTGGAAAAGGGGTAGAGCACCCAGATGCAAGTGTCCTGACATATGCTATATCTAGATGCTAGCAGGTGCATGGGCAGAACTTAAGCCAAGTTTTTAAGTCCATTGTGCATCAGCACACTTGGAAATACTTGGAGCCTGTCCATCTGCTCTTAGGATGCAATGAATCAAATTGACAAAGGGATACATTTTATTCTGTCTTGTTTGCCTCCTCTTTGCTGCTTACCCTGGAGGATTGGTAATGACCATAGTATAGTGTGCGGATCTCCTTTTCATTAACTTTCACCCATCCCCTGCCTACCATGTGTACCAGCAACTCAGGAGTCACTTCAGACATCTGATGAAGCACACTGTAGTTCATGAAAGTTATACTACTGTAAATGTATTAAAGGTGTTGCATGAGTCTTTATTGTATGTAGGGAATATAGGTTTTGAGGAGACATTTGAACGAAGATAAATTATGTTTAGATCACCCCTTAACTGTAAGCCTATTAACAGCAGTCTGTGTGATTAGATTTCAATGGTAAGAACACTCAATATGTACAATTTGCACTCTAGCTGTGAAACATAAATATTATATATACATTTCATGTGGTGTTCTCTCAGCAAAATAATACAACAACTTTAGAAAGTGCTTCACTTACTAGCAAGTGGCCTACAACAGCGTCTTGAGAACCCTGAACAGAACATAAGATCTGCTAGAAATTACTACTTATGTCGACTTGAAGTGGTTTGTGTGATTATGAAATGGCATTCAGAAATACAGCACATAGAAATGGAGGGTGTGGGGGAGCATTATGAAATGCCCTAAGCATGGCTTATGGGGAAAACCAAACTCAGACCAAAGTGTTCAAAGTAAGAGAAAGCGAAATGAAGTACCAATGATGGTACAATTGGCTTGTATTTTGGGGCAAGGGTGAGGGAGAAAAAAGTGATATTTGCTTTAGGAATGCTGTGTGGCCTACTTGCAGGGCTAGACATTCGTTTAAAAAGAAAACGCTTGCGCGACAATTCCACTGTAGGGGTTGCCCATTAATAAGCATTTGTTCTGATTTGTTTATGAGGCAGTTTTATAATAATGAGCATTCATCCTGCGTACATCCTGATTTGCTTGCAGGGTGACATTTTCCTATGATTCACTTGTCCATCCCACAACTTTCAACGCATTTCCAAATCACAAAAGCCAGTTTCTTCTTTTTCAAGTGTGTGTGGTGTACTAGGAAAACCGAGTGCTTCAATCCACTTCAGTTTTGCAAATCTAAATTTCCCAGTATGCAAATGGAATCTCTTGCACACAATACGAACCATAGGCAGGCACATGATGTCTCCTTCCCCCAGAGGAATTTGGTGAACTGGTGTCCCCCTCCCCATTTCTCTGCCAGCAAATCAGGTGGAGAATTTCAAAAGGCCATTTGCACACACTTGCCGTTAATTCTCATAGCTGTGTGAAACTTCTCACAGAAATAGAGAAGAATGGGGCTCTTCACATATAATTCCTTTTTTAAACATTCCTCCCCCCCCACTTGTTAAGGGTAAAAAAACCCCCAACCATATGCAACTTATTAAAACAAATTACAGGAATAAAGACTTGCTTTAAAAGCAATTGTTCTGGGGATCATTTGAAATCTCACTGTTTTCAACTTAGAAGCTTAGAAGAAAATGCTATATGAAATGCATCTCAAAGAGATTTATTTTGGTCCATGAAAATCAGCCTGTTGTAACAAACTACATAAGAAGAGGATAATAAATGGGCCAGAACATGAAGTCTGAATGCATAATTGTGTAAACTTCTTCTCAAGAACATTGTGATGGATTTTTTAAACTATTTTTCTTCACAGTCACTTTGGGTATCAGTATTGCCATAAGAATCCTCGGGACACCTTGCCTCTCGTCTAAACATGAATGCAGTCAAAGCAAAGCTGCTTCATTTAGGGAGGAAAAGATTGTTGTGGGAAATTGTCTTGCAGGCAGAAACAGTCTGCATTATTATGACATCAGATTTTAGAGTTCTTGTTAAACAGTTCCAAATCACCTGTTTTTGCAAAAGTGGCAGTGTGTGTCCAGCTAAATATCCTTGTTACACAAGTGGCTACCCATGAAAACCCACAGATAACATTCCATTTCCTCCCTAGAACAGAATCCTGCAGCCTTCCAATGCCATCCTCCCCCATCTCACAAGTTCTGAAGAGTTACAAGAGAATCCCTTTGGAATCAGTGAAACTTTAAGACAATAATACACTCATCCATCTAATATGTTTTTGATGTCATGAATGAATGGGCAGACTAAGCAATTCATGTACCTTCCAAATTATACTAGCAAAGAGGGGCTGTGTTTTGTTTTGTTTTGTTTTGTTTTGTTTTGCTTTGTTTTTTGCTTTAGGATTCATTTATGTCTGCTCACACCCATGGCAGAATTAATCAACAATATATGAATCTTATCAAACTATTCTCCTGACTATTCTGCATTTTTGAGGATGCCATTGCCTGGCTTCTCTTGTATCACATTAATTATTTTTTTTACCATGTGGGTAACATTATGTTGTTTGTAGTCAGCTGTCATCCATATTTCATTACTCAGGAAAGCCCCATCTGCCCTATACATTCAAAGCAGTATCATACCACCATATTGCCTCCCAAAGAATCATGGGAAGTGTATGGACTGAGAGTTATTAAGAGACTCTCATTTCCTGTCATGGAGCTACAATTCCCCCAGTTTCCTGGAAAAAAAAGAGGGTGTTAAACCACCTGGACAACTGCAGATTGCAGAAGTCTGAAACTCAGCTCATCAAAGCATTCTCTTTCTGTTTGGTGTACATGTTCTTTCTTCTGAATTCCTTTACCCTCTATGCCCAAGTTAAATTTTACTAAGAGTTGTAATCTGGCATTAGTCATATTCAGAGTAGATCTATTGAAACTGATTATCCTAAGCTAGTATTGTTAATTAATTTCAATGAGTGTAAGTACGATCAACACTGGATACAGGCCTAATTCTCAAGAAATATCCTTGATGTCTCTGTGCCATCCTCATAAAGTTTACTTTTTCTACCCCCATAGAGGAACACAGCTCTCCCTCTCCCAGTCCACATGCTGATGGGGGAGGCTAAAGCATCTGTTGTGACACCACTTTCTTCCCCTCTGTGTTTACATCTAATGAAGCCAGGCTTGACACGGTTCAAAGACTGGAGACAGCAACCACCAGACCCTCACTCTATGGTTTCTGAATGCATTGTTCCTGTTGTTTTTGTGTATTGTGAGCCACTTAGAGTGTGACTGGAAATGGGCTACGTACATTTAAAATCTAATCTAAGTCCAGCCATCATTATTTGTTTTCTCCTCTGCTTTTGTCTCTTTGCTTGCTCTGTCTCTATGAATGTCATTGGTTGACGTGTTCTGATGTCGCAAGGTACATGGGATAACACAGTGTGTAGTTCCCCACTTATTTCTTTCATAGTAGACTACTGAATGCATAGAATGGCATGGGGGACCATCATAATTCTGTCCTAGCACATGTTCTTCTGGTTATGTGTGGAGGTTAAGTAGAAGGGCATTATAACGTACCATTTTTGTAGAACTGTGTTTGACAACTTTTATGCTCTGTTTCCATATGTCCTTAAATGTATTATCCATCTTCACATTTCAGCATATAGTAGAACAAAATGTTTCTCTTTGCCAGAATAGGAAACATGGCATTGCCTTGATATCATGTCACAAACCAGTTTATTTTTTACATTTATATCTGTAAATTATCTGCTTCTATATATAGTTGGCCCCATCTAGCTTTTTAATTAATCTGCCTAATGAGAAGCGCAACACGTTCTAAAGGTTGAATACCCTTTCACTAACTTATAAGGCTATTAATGGCAAAAAATAATAATCTTTCAAAGGCCTTTACTAGAAGAGATGTATGGGAAGATCCACATCATGCATTTGAAGCCCATTCAATGCACAAGAAATGGAGGCAGTGAGAGATTTCACTTTTTTGGGTTCCACGATCACTGCAGATGGTGACAGCAGTCACAAAATTAGAAGACGCCTGCTTCTTGGGAGAAAAGCAATGACAAACCTAGACAGCATCTTAAAAAACAAAGACATCACCTTGCTGACAAAGGTCCGTATAGTTAAAGCTATGGTTTTCCCAGTAGTAATGTACGGAAGTGAGAGCTGGACCATAAAGAAGGCTGATCGCCGAAGAATTGATGCTTTTGAATTATGGTGCTGGAGGAGACTCTTGAGAGTCCCATGGACTGCAAGAAGATCAAACCTATCCATTCTTAAGGAAATCAGCCCTGAGTGCTCACTAGAAGGACAGATCCTGAAGTTGAGGCTCCAGTACTTTGGCCACCTCATGAGAAGAGAAGACTCCCTAGAAAAGACCCTGATGTTGGGAAAGATGGAGGGCACAAGGAGAAGGGGACGACAGAGGATGAGATGGTTGGACAGTGTTCTCGAAGCTACTAACATGAGTTTGGCCAAACTGCGAGAGGCAGTGAAGGATAGGCGTGCCTGGCGTGCTCTGGTCCATGGGGTCACGAAGAGTCGGACACGACTGAACGACTGAACAACAACAATGCACATTTAAAAGATGTGATACTGTTGCCCATCCCCAGACTGTAGTTTGTTCAGAGTGTTGAGAACTGTAGCCCTGTAAGGTTGAAACTGCAGTTCCCATGATTCTTTAGGGAAAATCATGTGTTTTACATGTTCTTTGGATGTGTGGATCTGCCTGTAGTCTTATGTAGCCTAATGCTTATGCAGCCTATCTGATGAACACTCTACATCAGGGCTGGGAAATTGTCTTCAACCTGAGGGCCGCATTCCCTCCTGGACAACCTTTTAGGGGCCACATATCCGTGCTGTGCTGTGCCACAGGCAAAATTCGATGGAGCAACACATTTAAATGATGCCTTTGTACAGTAGGCTAGTTTCAACACATACTCCCACACACTGCTCTATTCTTCATCCATACACTATCAGAGTTTGACACATTCTAAACCAGGCAAAATCACCCAAGGAAGGTGAAAAACAGGGCAAGGGAGGGGTGTGGTTGGAAAGGGATTGCAACCTGGAGAGAGATAATGGCCAGATAGAGAGGCTACTTTTAACCCTCAGGCCTAATGTCCCCTGTTCTACATGAAAAGGTCTATACGGAACAAGCGTAGGAGAAAAGAGAATGTGTTCATATTGCCAAGGCAACCAAGGCACCCTAACATATTTGAATGAACATCCCACCAAAATCAATTCTATACAGGAGAAAAACATTCAGATACATATTTGATATGCAATCAAAGACACATACCGTATTTTTCCGTGTATAACACGCCCCGTGTATAAGTCGCCCCCTCTTTTTGAGACTCCGAATTGAGAAAATGGGGGGAGATTGCCCACAGTTGCTGAGCTTTTTTTTGGGGGGGTGGTTGCCCAGACTTCTTGAGCTTTTTTGGGGGGCGGGTGCCGAAAATAACTCACCTGCAGGACCGCCACAGCCAATCATGCGCACATCGACGAAGCCACCAATCACCTGCACACTCGCTAAAAAGCAAGCGCCAATTGCCTGCCCACTTGCTATGGCAGCCAATAGCCAGTGGACCTTGCCGCACCCACCAATCACCCACAAAAACACCGCTGACAATCTCCTGCTACCGGTAGCCACCAAACGCCCGTCCCACCTCTCCACTATCCGTGTATAAGATGACCACCAATTTTAGCATTATTTTTAAACAAAATAACCTCATTTTATACACAGAAAAACATGTTACGTCATTGTTCTGGACTGCAAGAAGTTCAGTGGGATGCATATTGAGGTACATATCCCTTCACATCAGTAACCTTAGCAAGGCAACCCATTTTTTCTTCTTCCACAAGTAGTAGCATTTCAGATTGGGGAAATGATGGAGGTGTGAAGCTTCTTCTTTTTTTAAAAAAAGGAAAGAAATACTCTTCTAAAGCATGGAAGATGGCTTTCTCAAGTGTTTTCATATCCCACAAAAGGCAAGGTGAAAACAAAACTTCACAACACTTTTAACACAGCACTACTCTGTAAGAAATAATATGAAAACTGAGGTGGGGTGGTTGAGACTTCAAATTTTGCACAGTGATAAATTGCAATGTGCCATTCAATCCATTTCACTTCCAAGGTGCCTTTGTTTGCCTTTTACCAACACCAGACCTGGAAAAAGCACTTGTCAGAAATAAAGACGTAGTTGTGATTCATGGAGATTTTACAGAATTCTTTTTATGTTCCAAAGAATATCCACAAAAGAATATCCCCCCTCGATCCAACTTCTTTCAGACAGGAGGCTCCTTGATTAGGATAATTAGTAAATACTAGACAACTTCTCTGAGTTTTATCCTGAGATATTAACTAAAATTAGCCTTAGAAATAAAAGAATGACTGCATTAAAAAGATGAAGTAATTGTGTATTTTTCCATTTAGCTTCTTATAATTCTTTCCTTCACACACGCACAAAGACTGCCGTAAGTTCTCCCTCCCTGCCACTCCAATTATTTTAGCACAATATTTTAATGAGGCTTGCTCTACTCCCAATTACAGTCGTGTTGACTGTTGAATATTGTCAGTCCAAGAGTGAAAAAATAGTGCTTAACATTGGTATAGTGTTTTCAGGTGTTCAAAGTGTTTCACATCTGTTATCTAGGTGCAAGCCTTACAGTGACCCTGTAAGTATTATTACCCATCCTCCCCTAATAATGATGACAAAGAGACGGAGTGGTTGCTAAACCACTATAGGAGTTGCAGCTTCCTGGGGAGAATAAACCTTTTGGGCTTGCCGATCAGAAGGTCGGCGGTTTGAATCCCCGTAACGGGGTGAGCTCCCATTGCTCGGTCCCAGCTCCTGCCAACCTTGGAGTTTGAAAGCATGCCAAAAATGCAAGTAGATTAATAGGTACTGCTCCGGCGGGAAGGTAAAAGGTGTTTCTGTGCGCTGCTCTGGTTTTGGTGCTCTGTTGCGCCAGAAGCGGCTTAGTCATGCTGGCCACATGACCTAGAAAAACTGTCTGAGGACAAATGCCAGCTCCCTCGGCCTGCAAAGCGAGATGAGCGCCGCAACCCTAGAGTCATCTGCGACTGGACTTAACTGTCAGGGGTCCTTTACCTTAAATAAAAAACAACTAATAGCAGGACCTTTAACAAACTATAGTTCCCAGGATCCTTAGGGGGAACCCATGTATCTTAAATATAATAGTGCTTTAAATGTATGGTTTGGATGTGGTCTGAGTCTGGGACAGAGTGGCTTGCCTAAGGCTACCCTAGGGATGAAATTTCAACAGCCATTATGTTGTTCATTTTTCCCCCATGTTCAAAGGGCTCTTCACTGTGTGGTGCCAGCTAATTAAAGGATGAATAAATTGCTAGGAAGGGAAGCATGTTTTGTGTGGGGAGGAGTTATGCAACACTTTTAACACCACCTTTTTAGCTCAGAACTAGAAAATCAAAAATGAACAAGTAACATTCTGAAGCTTGTTTGTTGCGTGTGTGTGGTGAGGTGTGTAGAGTGGGGAGAAAAACCTTCCATTGACTTACCTAATTACTTCTTAAGCGGTGACAAAGATAGCAGAATCGAAAGAGAAATTTAAAATGATTTCCACCTCATTTTCCGAAGATTAACAATGTCACAGTCATGAATGAAAAACAATTCAGTGGTAGACAACCCCTGAAATGCTCCTGAATACTTAAAAAGACAGAAAATCAATGCAGCCCATAACTATTGGCACAGACATGTAATGAAGTGTAAAAACTTTGGTGTAACAACAAATTAAAACAGCATTCATGTCCAGGCTAATGAAGAACATAAAATGAATTTTTATTTGTGCATGAGGAGGGGGGAGGGTATTATTCTCTCTCCTGTTTTTCTTTTCCTCATTAAGTAAAGAGGAAAAACACGAAATCAAAAATGTTAATGAGAAGTTAAGACTTATTATGATCCACAGAGCCTTAGCTCACCTGAGTATTGTCAGGTCAGTGCCACATTTTCAATGAATAACAAGCTTTGCAGGAAGAATTTTAGAATGAATATGAAGAATGCCACAGGCAGCTTAATTTGGTTTGCACCTTGAAGTATTTCTTCCAAATTGGTTATCCACCCATTTTTCTTGTCATTGATGCAGCACCAGGTTCTAGGAGGAGGTGGAAATCATCTTCAATACTGCCTGAGAGTAATGGGGGACTGTGCAAAGTGTTTCTGAAAATCAGGTTCAGACATTTTATAAAGATAAAACAGAATGAGTCATATGTTTGTATGTAGTTTTACATCGTTGGAAAAAATATTCTTATAAACTTATTATGCCATATTTTATTTAGTATATACATTTGGGGAAAATATTTTTGCCATTTATTACCGTCATTTTATGTTCCCATTTAAATTGAACTTCTGACTTTGCAGGTATTATTTGTTCTGGCAATGGTACAGAGCTGTTTTCCTTGTTCTCCAGGGGTGCTTAGGATCTTTTTATAATCATTAGCCTGACTTGATGGAAGCTGTCCCACTATATTACCAAAACTAATGACCCCCAAACTGAGAAATTAGTGGCAATGTGTTTATCCTGTGTACTGTATATTGTCTGCCAGCTCAAAACTGACATGTGTTATGAGATGCAGAGCAGGTAAAGCCACACATTTGATATTTGATTTCATTTGATTTGATTATTTAATTTTTATACCACTTGATATATTGGAAATATTTCTAAGCAGTATACAAAAACTTAAGCAACGACAGATAAACAAAATATTACAATGCAGCTTTTGCATTGACTGTTCCATTAATACACAGCTACTGATATATTCACATGTAATTTGTTTCCCTGCTGATGTGCACTTCCTCCAAGCGAGCCAGCTTGCCCCCATGATTGAGGGAGGCCAGGGCCATACGATGTGGGAAACACTAAAGGGTGTTGTTCCTTTGGGGCAGCACTTTGGGGGTGGAACTGGGGCATGGGTCAGCCCCCTTGTGCAAAAATCATGGTTTTAACAAAGATGGGGGTTTAACTTGGTTTTATTATTTTATTGGGTGGTGAGGTTGCTTTCAATTATTTTTAAATGTTATATGTTAATTTGGATTTTGTATCTGTGTATTAATTTGGATTTTGAATCTGTTTTAATTATTTTATTATTAGTTTGGTACTTTTTACATTGTAGTTTATGTTGTGGTATAGGGAAGTATACAAATTATGATGATGATGATGACGACGACGATAAAATTATTGGAGTGTGAACCTATTTTTTTCTGGTAACAAAGGAGATTGATAGCTTTGGCTCTTAAAAGGTATCTATTTCCATGAGCTACTTAGTTTTATTTGGAAGTTGGCTCTATGTAAATCAATGAAAGTTGCTCCCAAGTAAATGTTACTGTATCTGGTTCCTCCCTCCTCAACAAGATACTGAATTGCATCCTTTTCTCCCATTACAGTGGTACCTCGGGTTACAAACACCTCGGGTTACAAACACTTCAGGTTACAGACTCCACTAAATTGGAAATAGTATCTCGGGTTAAGAACTTTGCCCTAGGATGAGAACAGAAATCGTGCGGTGGCAGCAGGAGGCCCCATTAGCTAAAGTGGTACCTCAGGTTAAGAACAGTTTCAGGTTAAGAACGGACCTCTGGAATGAATTAAGTTCGTAACCAGAGGTACCACTGTACTATTATAATTTAGCAGACTTGGTAGAATGTTTATTCTTTAGGATTGCATTTTCTTATTATTTTCATTAAGCTTTTAAACAATACAAGGCTGACTGTTCTGCTCATGTGTGTGTTACAGGTAGTTCAATAGAGACATGCTGCTGACAAATTAACAATGGGTGCCAACCAGCTATATTAAAATCCATTGGAGCTTTGCACACCCACACTATCAAAGCTTATGTTTGGTAATACCAAGCTCACTTTAAAAAATATATATATATAACTGGCTGGAAACAGCGGAAGAAAAGATTAACTTAGGATCAGATTTTTATGATAACAACAGATTGCCTTGCTGTCTTCTAGGACTGTAGCTAGCATCCAAAGTATGCTGAAATCAATAAATGTCTCCCAAGTTAATTCACTAAACTTGGATCACTAAACATTTGATACTAATTTATTTCAGCAACACTGCAGATAATTGGAACACTCCTCTCTACTCTCAATCAATGGCAAAAAACTAATAAATTAATCTACGTCTAATTGCCCCATAACCATAAGCACAAACCTCATAAGCAGAAACTCTGACCAAAGAAAAGGCCGCGGAGACAACTTGATGAAAATGTGGGCAGTGAGAGAGAAGGGGAGAGAAAGTATGTTGTTAAAAATATTAAGATCAACGGGAAGGATTTTTTTGTTATTATTACCTCAGAAGAATGAGCAGCCTGAAGATAACTGTTTAACTTTTAGGTAACGTGAGAAAAGGAAGTGCTAAAGGAGGATCATGAGATTGCATATGCTGAATAAAATCTCTTCTCCCTCAGTCCCTGTCCTTTTTTTCTTTAAAAAAATGTTTAGGGGTACACTCATTTTGACTCAAGAGAATTACCATTTTATATTTCAAATTGGGGGAAATAAATACAGTAAATGGACAGAAGTACAAAGATTCACAAAATGTTTAGGGGTCTGTTACCCCTGCATACCCCCAGAAAAAGCACTGCTTAGTCCTATAGGGCACCTACATTGGAAAGAGTTGCTTCTTTTTGTGGTGTCACAATCAAGACCCCAAATTTCAATAATACTGGATTATTATTGTTTGACACTTGCATGAAGTAGCTTGGTTCTTATAATTTGGTATCAACTCAAATTCATAAAGGAAACTTACAACCAAATTTCATATTTTAAAAATATTCAAAGTGCACCCTTCAAAGTAAATATTCAAAATATGAATTTAAAAATACTCATTTTCAAAAAGTCCTGATATTAATCCTGGGTTGTTGTTGTTGTTTTGCCAATTTCATTTCAACTCTAGGCTTTCCTACTGTCAACAACTAAAGTGCTGTCAACAGAATCACTCTGTGTACATATGTGGGCCAAAATTTCATAAAAAACAATTTCCATTTTTATAATATTTCCTCAAACACAGCCCATTTACCATGGCATAAAAGATTTATTTCAGTCAAGGCACAGTAGGATGGGCAGAATGAATAAGATCATATGCACATTTTATGCAAAATAATGGTGCTGAAAGTCCTCCATTTCAATTCTGTGTTTCAGATAAAAATCCCATTAGTGGAATTCATATATCTGGTCTGAACATTCTTCAAGAACTTGCCTTAAACAACAACAACAGCAACTACGAAGTCTGAGCCCCAAACACTTACTTGTCATTTTGTCAAAATATCAAGGATGACCATACTGTTATTCAAAAAATGGATCCCATTTTTGTAATAAAGCATTCTACTCAACAATTCAAATACTACAACAATCATAGTTCCATTCAAAATCATTTAGGAATTACATCCAATGGCCTTATTGTTTGATAGATGCCACTAGGACATTTCAACATCTTGACCTGACAGCATGTAACGATTCAGATCCCTCCATAAAATCATATTAATGGCTTTTGTCAAGAGCACAAAACCTTTCTGTCAGTACACAAACCTATGTTTTCTCTATTCTGTTTTAAATAAAGTAAATCATTTACATTGTTTATTTTCATTGCACCTACAATGAAAGGGGCATGCAAAGCCAGAGCAATTACTATAATTAATTCAAAGTTCCATACTATATTTGTATTCATAAATGTTCCATAAATGAAACATGTAAATAATACATTAGAGGGCATGTAAAGGAACCAACACAAACAGAAAATGATTTTGTTCAAAACCTTTATGAACTATATTATTGAAACTCCCTGTGAAATAATTGAAAACAGAGCAAAAAGAGCGACGATCTTACATCTGCAGATGCTGTTATAGCCACTGAAGTATAAAGTTATTTTAAATAGCTAATAGAAAATCATAGTCAGCTAATTATAAAAAGAGGCAATTTTCTTCATTAAAAAGCCATAGCATTTCCACAATAGGCAGCAATTTAAAAAATGCCAAAGAGTCTCCAATGCAAGAATTTGCTATACTAGTAAATAAATGGTAAGGATATAGCAGTTCCACTAAACACAAAATGATGATAAATGTGCAGGGACAGTGCCAATGAATTGCATACAGATATGTGGCCATGCCTGGCACAAGGCCAGCAGAACTGGAGGTTTTCTACTAAACTCCAACAATTGAGCATTCAAACAACACATACAGATACTGTAGTTTATGGTGCTGTGAAAATGGACTGTAAACCCTAGGAGCTGCTACCATCCCAAATGAGCATGCAACCATCTTCAGCGCAATCCGTCCTATAGTGTGTTTGTACTATGCCACCATCAACTCTCACCCTCTCCATCCTGTTATTGCAGCAGTGACTGAGCTAGAGGGAGGTCAGGTGAGCAGCACAGACCCACCATGCTATCTGGTACTGGGTGACTTGCCCGAGGCCATCTAAGTATAGCATGGATTAACTCCCTGGCTCCAGTACTAGATCTTGGTTGAGGCAGTGGCATACTACCCTTGCTGGTGCCCTATAAAACTATAAAACTACTAATTAATAGTGCTTGATCTTCCTTCTGGGTCTCTTTCACCCTAACCCACATCTTCAACAAAATTTCTCACACTCACTGAAGCAAAATATGTCAGCCATATGAATGAAAAATTTGTGGAGGTCCCGGAATACTGCAGTGAACTGCTATTCATCTATGCTTGGTGAATTGTGATTACTGCTACTCCCACATAACCCTTTTCAGATGATCAAGAAAATATTCGATGTGAGTTCCCTGCACAATCATTTAGAATAGCGGAGACATCAGAAATAGAAAGAGATTCAAATTGGTTAGATAAGCTGATATGAATTATACATTTAGCTACTGTATGCTTTATTTCAGGTGGGTAAAATGAAATGTCTAAGGTTTAACTTCCTGAAAGGTTTTAATTAGAGCTGGTCAAATAATTCATGGAAGTTTAACTACCTAATAAGTTTTAGCCTTTTTTTGCCAAGTGTTTGGTAGAAACCAGTGCTGTTTTAATGATTATTTGAGTGTGCATACTATTAAATAGTTTTAGCATGAAAAAAGCAGTTCACTCAGTCACCAAAGAGGCTTTTTTACTGTTAAGCCAGAACAGCATCTCAAAGAGGCCCTTATGATTAAAATGATGATAATACATTAACAAATAGTTAGATAATTCTTCTTTAAGAGTTACTGGAAACTAAACTCTCTTGGCACTATGAACTAACTGGGATTTTTCCATGCAGTTGGATTGATCCAAAGTCATTATTATGGCCACTACAGTTTGCAACATTGATAGGTGTTGGCATTCATACACATTCAACAAATTTCTTTCAGAATACAATATCCATAGAAATCTTGGAAGAGGGCAGGTTGTGAATCCTTTTCCATATTCACTGAAACAATCATTAAAACAGATTCACATTGTCTTAACATCTGCTGCACGGACAATGTTTAATAAAAGTGGGGGGATTGTAGCTCTTTCTCTATACTTGTACTAAAGTCCTCTTTTTCTTTCTCTATATTTGTACCAAAAGTCTGAAGAACACTTCCTTTCAGAGCTTGTAAGCTGCCTCATCAACAGATGTCATTCCACTATCCTGTTGACTTACAATTCATCTACCAAGGGATTAATTTACTTGACATAAAGTTTAGCTCCAGAGGCTAAATGTTGGATCCTTGATCTACTGAGGGAAGAAACAGACAAACTGAGGTTGTGGTGAACAAAGAAATCAATGAACAGTGCTGTAGAAAGATGCCATAATGAACCAGCTGGTTACAATGGCCTACAGCATATGCAGGCATCCTCAGTACTAACAGCATTAAACTCCACACAGAAGAAAATGAACTAAAGTCTATCCAATTGAATAGAATTCTTTGCAGGATTTCCATTTGGACAGTGGGTGGGGGTTATGGTCAGAGAAAAACAAATTGGAAGTCACAATAAGCCATATACTGGATGCCTAGTCAGGATAAAATAACTCCCCCAAGCTGAATGGAATTATCCCAAAGAGGACTGGTGTTGGGTTGATACTGGGGTGCCTGCCTATAGCGGAACGGACAAACAAACTGTCTTCACTGAAATGGTTGTGAGCTAATTCACTTCCACAAACATTCTGCTGTAGGAAGTCATTTTATTCTGCCCAGAACTGTGAGCGCACAGCTTCCGATTAAGGCCCGTAAAAGCAGAAACTGGGCTTGAAAATAAGTACATCTTCTGTAGTGTAAATCAGGCAGTTCCAGATGTTGAAACCTGCTGTCAATGCTTTCAGCTCCTCTTCCCATTATCATATACGAGCTGCATCTATGGCTTGCCCCTGCTGCATCCATATTGTCGTTTATGGTACTGTTATGCACAGGCATCACAATGGGCTCAAAATGTAAATATGGTAGGCAGTTAGAAGCAGCCACAACAGCTCAGGGGCTGAATCCAAACACATGTGCTATTACCACCCCCACCCCCCACTCCAGGGAACAATTTCCAAGCATCAAAATAATATACTTTAAAACAGGAGTATTACATGTAAGTAATGTAAATGGGAACACATTGCATCATTTATGTTACTCTGGGAAATCAGAGAATTTTGTCACATTAACTTGATAATGATTATGATTACATTTGTATTACATCTTTCCTCTATCACATTTCTATCTCACTTTTCTTCCAAGGAGTTATAGGTAATATGCATGGTTCTTTCCCTTTCTATTTTATCCTGTTATGTACATTTTATCCTGTTATGTACATTAGGCTGACTGTTAGCACAAAGTCACATAGTGAGCTTCATAGCTGAATGGGGATTTGAACCCTGTTCTCCTAGGTTTTGGTTCACCTCTTTAATGGCTATAGTACATTGGCTACCTTCATACATGCTTTCCAGACCCCACCTAATCCCTTGGCTAGTTTCCTCAGTATATCTAGACACCAAGCAAAACTTCATCCCTAAGTAGTTTACAGATCTTCAGGCTGGAGATCTCCAAAATTCTCAAATGAGATGGGGTATTTTCATGTGGTGAGTCTGATGTGTGAAATATCTCCACATCTTACCAATAAGCTCCCATTAAAAACATGGGTGGATCTATCCATGCATTCAATAAGCCATCTGAATTAGTTAACAAAGTTTAAGGTCTTTTTTTAAAAGGGGGAGGGGGCAGCTGTGTAGCTGTGTGGAGATGCAGGGCATGCCAGCCAGCCAACCAATGAGAAGATACAGTATGTCCCTTGTCCAAAAAAATCAGGTGGTGGGTTTCTCTTCAAGATGACATATCTGAACCTAACACTTCTAGAATTTTAATCCCTTAGTTGACACTCTTATTCACTTCGATGATTGGCAAGGCCTTGACAACCTGTTTTATAACACTGTGTTATAAATGTAACCTTAATTAATGAACAGTTTATAAATTAAAGCAGAACACACATTGATATTTATTAAAGTAAATGTGACATATGCTTTGATGTACTATTTCTCACCTTTGATTTCAGGTATCACAGAGATAGCAACATCATTTAAATATATTGGCTCTGGAGTATTTATGGTCTTGTCTTTCACTGACTTCCAAAGACATAAAGCAAAACAACAACAACAAAAACAGTGCAGCTCCTTTGAGTTATGAGAACAACAAATTTTCAACATATCAAGAACTCTACGATGACAGGACAGAATAACTTGTCTCCTTATCTAGAATTTATTACTCACAGTTTCATCCCTATACACAGTGGAACCTCTGTGTCAGAAATATTCAGAGATGCTCCATAGTACTATGAAATCTGAAATGCTCCTTAAAGCATATTTCTGCTTATCTTTCAGCATCTAAACATATGAAATAATGTGCCCCCAAAGTCACTCAATGCCTCATAAATGCATTCTGTCTTTATCACCATTTTTTCAGGGCAAAGGAAACCAAACAAGATGAAAGACTTTGTCCTGGGAAACATTAGTAGTGTCGGACCTTTATTTCCTTAGCTGTATACCTATTTTGAAAGCACTGTCAGAGAGACTTGTTTATTAACTTTTCCTCATCCATCTGACCTCTGGTTAGTTGGATCACTGCTGCTTACTGGAAGGTAAAGGAACAGGTAAAAGGTAAAGGTAAAGGGAACCCTGACCATTAGGTCCAGTCGTGTCTGACTCTGGGGTTGCGGTGCTCATCTCGCATTACTGGCCGAGGGAGCCGGCATACAGCTTCCGGGTCATGTGGTCAACATGACAAAGCCGCTTCTGGCGAACCAGAGCAGCACACAGAAATGCCGTTTACCTTCCTGCCGGAGCGGTACCTATTTATCTACTTGCACTTTTGACATGCTTTCAAACTGCTAGGTGGGCAGGAGCTGGTACCGAGCAACAGGAGCTCACCCCATCGCAGGGATTCGAACCTCCGACCTTCTGATCAGCAAGCCCTAGGCTCTGTGGTTTAACCCACAGCGCCACCCACATCCCGATAAAGGGACAGGACAAGGCAGCAATAAGGTTGGTGTGGTGCAAATGCACCAGCAGAGTCAATCAGGTGCTCTCCCCAGTGTGTTTGCACTATGCCAACTTTGCCACTGCCTCTCCCCTCCCCCTCTACTTCCCAGTAAGTATCGGTAAATGACCTGCTAGAGATCAGTAAGTGATGCCACCACACCACACTATCTCTACTTCTCTCTTCTGAAGAGCCACAAACAATATTGTTGTTGACTAACACTGGAGAGGAGGCTCCCAAAAGGAGGGTTAAGGCAAATTAGAGTTGCAAGCTTGGACATGCAAATTGCAGTGAGGGAGACTACAGATTTGTACCAGGCATGTTCTAGAGCAGGCATGTCCAACTTCCAAGAGACTGCGATCTACTCCCACTGTAAAAATACTGGCAGTGATCTACCCAATGTTGTTGAGCTTTTGGGGGGGGGGCTGGAGTTGTTGAGTTTTGTTTTTTGGAGGGGGGAGGAGATCGATCAGGATCACACAATCGACCAGGATCGACCAGACACCTGTTGGACATGCCTGTTCGAAGCAGTGTTAGATAATCTTAGGAATGACCCAAGAGGCCTGTGAAACTACATTTCCCATCATACTTCTCAAGATCTTAATAAAGGCTAAAGAAGAAGCCCTTCTCAGTATTGCTGCATCTATCAAAACATTTTAGTGGGAAAGGGTAAGGGAAAACTGCTGTATACGAGGAAGCCTCTGTTAAACCTGGAACTGAAGTAATGCTAAGCTGATTCCAAACTCCTGTTTCTGTATACTCAGCTCATAATTAGCCAGGAAGCTCCAAACTAAGTTTAGACTCCAGACTCTGCAGTTCTGGTTTTTAGCTGCATCACTAGGAATAATAATAATAATAATAATAATAATAATAATAATAATAATAATAATAATAAATGGTTCTGTCTGTCTTGCATCACTTCCAATCTACCCAGCTCATGCTACATGAGTAACAGAAAGACTTCAGAGACTTCTGTGCCCACACAGAGCCTGTTGGAAATTTTCCAAAGCAGTTTTCAAACCAAACAATGTGTCCAAAAATACATATACAAGGTAAAGTGTACATTCAAGTGCATATATTATTGAAAATAGGATGAAAAGGTGCATTGTATTAGGGGAATTTTCATAAAAAACATATGCCTTTGACAAACTTCTGTGTATCAGGAGAAATTCACACAAAAGTGCTGATGGATTTTCATGAGGACGTTAAAAAAGATCTCAAACATGCAGA
This sequence comes from Lacerta agilis, assembly GCF_009819535.1. Lineage (NCBI taxonomy): Eukaryota > Metazoa > Chordata > Lepidosauria > Squamata > Lacertidae > Lacerta > Lacerta agilis. Next base: position 36,785,384 of record NC_046321.1, on the reverse strand, counting down.
AATGTGGAGAATTGAACAATCAAAACATAGAAAACCAGGGGAAACCAAAACAGGCAGATTTGCCCATCTCCAGCCAAACCCCAATCCTCTAACAATAGATGAGATAAATTTAAGGAAGAGAGATCTGTCAACAGGTATTCACTATGATAGCTAATCAAGTACTTCTATATATATGGGTCATGCACCTCATAGAATTATAGTGTTGGAAGGGACCCAGAGGTTCATCTAGTCCAACCCCCTGCAATGCAGGAATCTGCAGCTGTCCCATACGAGGATCGAACCTGTGACTTTGGCATTATCAGCACCACATTCTAACCAACTGAGCTACCCACTTCAGAATAGGACTAAGTCGTGACTGTGGTACCGTGTATGTGAGCTTCCATGCTGATGGAAACACAATATTTTCTCCAGTTTTAATCAAAGCACATCACAGCCTTCTGAATGATAGCTAAGGGGAACAACACAAAAGGTATTAATCCCCCCCCCCAAATTCTGTACATTGCTTAGAATATAATGTAGGGGAGGGATCAAGTATCTAATATCACTAACCACGTGTATGATATAGTGGTGGTTGTGATGTATGTGTGTGAGAGAGAGTTCATTGATACAAACGTATGTATTATTTTCAGATAGAAAGCTGTATTTCACATTGGGTGGTATGAACAGTCTCCACCATCCCTGTTATATATAATTCCTGAAAATGCATTATTGTGTGTCCTGTTTGCTCATTACATTCAATATTCATATCTGAACGTGACTCACCTTGACAACCTAGCCATAAGGCTGTGAAAAATCTAGAACCGAATCAGGGCCATTTCATTTCCAGCTTTCCCACGGCTGTAGAAGATTTAACAGCTGCATTGAAATAAACTCACAGAGTAAAATGCCGAAGGCTTTAAAACAGCCCAGGGGAAGGAATAGGTAAGGTATCCCATATATTTGGTTTTCCAATAAGAACACTATACAAACACTGTTGAAATGTGAATGCCATTATTTTAGGTGCCTAAAGATGGATTCAAGCTGTGCACCTCTAAACCTCACCATGCCTAATAACTGAATCCACCCTCATTCTGAAATAACAATATTTTGCCTGAAGCAATTCCCGTGTTTATAACTCTGTAGCTCAAGCAAAATAGAATTTTGAAATGTTGTAGGGTCAAACTCTCTGATAGGTTCAGGATAGGTTGAAAACTGTCAGCAGTATAATTTTGCAAGGTCATTTTTTTTTAATCCTTATCTCCTCACACTCTTTGCACCAAACAAATATTCGGAGGGGTGGGAGCTGATAGGCACTATCGAGCAATCAGGACATTCCTGAGTTAAGTCCTGTTTGAATGAATTAAAATACTTTCATTTAAAAACAACGACAACAATTGTGATATACAGTGGTACCTTGGTTTAAGAACAGTCCTGTTTATGAACAATTTGGTTTAAGAACTCCACAAAACCAGAAATAGTGTACCGGTTTACAAACTTTACCTTGGTCTAAGAATGGAATCTGAATGGTGGAAGGGCACCAGTGGCAGGAGGCCTCATTAGAGAAAGTGCGCCTCAGTTTAAGAACGGTTTCTGTTTAAGAACAGACTTCCGGAATGGATTAAGTTCGTAAACCAAGCTACCACTGTATAAGCACATGCCTATTTTTTTTTTTAAAAAAACAAATTTGCCATGTTTTCAACCATGTGAAAGACAGTGAGATGTCTTCAGCCATGCCACTGTTATATAGAATAATAGAAATGGAGAATTAGATGGGGTCCCGAGCATCATCTAGTCCAATCACCTGCATGACATATGGCCATTCTATGAGGAGAGTCAATCACCTTTCAATGGAGTCCACTGCTGAACAGCTCTTACCACCAGAAATTTCTTCCTTATGTTTAGTCACCCACACCCACAAACTCAAATAAAGTTTCCAAACAGCTCAGACAAGCATGCAACCTTAATTCAAAAGACACAAACTCACTCTTTTCAGTCTCCACCACAAAGCCCTCGCAAACACCCCTGTTTGCAAGTCATGGTCAAAATGTCCTGGTCATGAGCTCCCAGATTTACAGAAGCATAATGTAGCATTTCATATAACATAAATAGTAGAATGATGTTCCAAGGGACTGAAATCAAAATACCATATAACTCAGGAAACACCCCCCCCACACACATATAATGAAACACATTGCATAAATGGTAAGGTAAATGTCTGTCAATGTGATTGATACAAATTAGATGGGAATTGCCCCCAATAAAAGAGTCACGGGTGTATTCAGAAAAAGCAACTTAGCAGAGTATGGGAAAATCAAAGTTGCCTTGTTTGCTGACACAATGTAAACAAGATCCTCAAAGTAGTTGAGGACTCTGACACAATTTAGTTGCCACCTCACCTCCTCTGCCACCCTTCTACACTTCTCTGCTTCCTTTTCCTCCCTATAAGATGTTTTGCGCGGCTTGGTTGAAATTCAGCAACAAAGTGGTTTCTATCTGTGATATATATTTTTCTTACCCACATTGCCACTCATGTCCCTGATGTAGGCAAGCTAAGTGAACCATGCTGAAGAATGCTTTCTGGTACTGCCTCTAAGGTGGGCTTTGGAGAAATTCCTTGAAATACAGAAAGCTGGAGCTTTTCCTTGGCTGATCTGCTCCTCTGCTAATGTGGAGATACCTTGACTCTTGTACCTACATAGTTATTTGTGCAAGAGGGCTACATCAATCTCTCTTCTTATTTCCTAGCTTCCATAGCACTGGTGCAGGGGGGACAAAAAAGGTGGAATATGCTGGGAAAGTTAGGTTTCCAGGGAAATGTCTTCTTAGGTTCAGCTGACATCCCATTCTAGCTATCTGCTGTGAAGGCCAATACCTACCTTTGCTAGGAAGCTCATTAAGCCTAGTGAATGATTTGAGACCAGGGGCATCTTACTCCATAGTATTGTTAAAATTAAGCAAGTGTGACCTGATTGTGGTGTGGATGAGAAGTCATTGAGAACACCATGCAAGCTATCCTGAACTTTCCAAAGAAGCTTGGATTTATACAGATTAAATAATAATGCTAATTAGGTAGGAACCCTTTTGTTACATGGAAAGAAGGCTATTATTGTCTATTGGTCTAAAACATATTTTGTACTAATGAAAGAGCATTCATGAATGAAAATATAAAAGAACATTTGGGGGCTTTTGATCATTTTTCAAGGAGGTTAGAACACTTTTATTATTGCTGGGTACAAAAATGTCCTCTGACTGTTCCTTCTCCAAATATCCTTTGGGTGTTTCTTCCAAAAAGCTATATTCATTTCAAATTGCTTTCCCCCCCAGACCTTATTGCTTCCCCACCCCTTTTGCAGCATAAAACAACTCATTATATCACTAAAAGGTAATGCAATGTACAAGGTCACCTCTCAGTTGTATGCATATTTATGTGGGTGAACCAAACAACAAGAAACCTGATTTATGACGGGAAACTCTGAATGCCACCTTCATTAAAGGAATTTATTTAAAAGTGAAGATCCTTTGTTTTATTGAGATTTCTCACCCACCCTATCCTCAAAGTTCTTAGGTTTCAAAATATTTTGAAGATCCAGCTAAAGATTTTTCTTTCTTTTTTAAGTAGAACCACTAATAGGACTCCTCACCATGAGTGCAAACAAAAACAAAAGTTCTTGCAGTGCTTTTGGTGATCATCAAGGAAAAACGAACGCCTCATTTGTGATGCATGTACAAGTAAACCTACAGATTAAAAATTAAATTCAAAATGTTACTCTTCATTGATAATGGCATTTTCAATAGGATAATGTGGAGGAGGTAATATTTCATATTCCAATGTATTAGTTTGGTTCGGACATAGAGAACATTATAAAACAATGCTTGGCCCCTGTTTGGGGTTGCACACTCTCTCCTTCTCCTATGGAATACCAGTTAGGCGGGGTCTGGAAGCATTGACTTCCACTTCTGTTTAACCACAGTTTGTCACATAATCTAAATCTGTGGTTTTTCTGAAGCAAGACAATTTCAAACCATAGGGTTATGAAACTGGCTGGTCTCAACAAACCATAGTTAAGTTAAAGTACCATTTTGACACCATGTTTGATGTTGGTTGATCTAAAGGGAGAGCTTCCAATCTTCTTATTGTGGCCACACAAGATGATGATAGGGATGGGGAAGAGTATGAGCCCAGGAAAGGCATGACTCATTCTCATAATGTTAACATAATTTAGCATTACGAGCAAACACAGGTGTTTCATACACATTCTTGCAGCATGTTTTGAAATTGCCGTACTTTTGTAGAGGAGCTTAAAGACTAAGAGGAAAACCAAGTCAATGCATCAACTGATGTGGTTACTCAGACAATATCAGATAGATGATAGAATCACTGCACTATTAACTCTTGCAGAAAATATTTCTACTTGACTTTGTATGACTCCCCCCTGTGGCTATGCTCAATCCACTCTCTTTAAATTGCATTTCATTTTTTGATGAACAATGTCTGGCAGGGCCTAAAATGTATGCTACTCAATCCTGTGGGGAAAATGATACACAAACTAAAATGAAATAGAATGACTCAAGTGAATACACACAGAGAGAAAACATCATATGTATGAAGCCCAGTTCCCTGTTCTCCATGACCTGGTTCAAGACTGACATCAAGAGTGAAGGGACCTGCAGCAAAAATGTACTCCAGTGGGCTCCCTCTGATACCGATGGACCGTTCTGTTTGGTGGGCTTGCCAGTGTCTATGAGTGTTGACAGCAAACATCACCACTGTGACAAGGTACCTGCAAGCTACCCACCATTATGATGCTTGCACAATGCACTGATATAGCATTCCACTGAGTTATCAACCAGTCATAGGGAAACCTATGGCTCCCAATATTAGCAGACATCAACTGCTAATAGCCCAGTCAATATACGTGTCACAGAAATTTTTTGACAAAGCAAGAATCCTGAGCTGAAGTGGGACATTTTGGACAGAATCAAGGCTTGAACGCCTGTGGTCTGGCCATTGTGTAGAAATAAATCTTATTTAACACAAGAAATAGGTTTTTCTAGCTTTACTTGCAGAACTTGATTTTAAACGTTACAAAAACAAGAAAATTATATATTGCAAAAAAAACAAGCAATTAGTTTCAGCATTACATTTTCTTTCTCACACTGATACCAGTGTGAGGCTCTAAGCATGTTTACTAAAATGTAGCTTCTCTGCTAAAAAGAAAAAAGAAAAAAAAGATACTGTGTCTATCTCATTCTCCTGCATGCTGGCAACTGACTACATGCAGCTCTGTGTTGCAAGCAGTCCCATTTTCATAGACAAATGCTGATAAGATACTAAAGTTTCAGCTCGCCTGTTGAGTCACAGACCTAATACCTGAGATCTAGTCACAAGGCTATGGCACAAGGTTGTCTACTACCACACCCAGTGGAACAATACTGGTTATATGCCTAAAACTTAAAAATAAAACATTTTATGTAAATTAAACTTTTAACAGGGATGTCAGACAGCAAATGGAGGGCAGGAGAAGGAGATGCATGGAGGCTGCCTGCAGGTCTCTCCCCCCCCTCCCTGATTCCATGTTTAAATAGAGTTTAAAGCCCTAGTTAAAGGCTGTGCATGGTCCCTAATTTGGTTCAGAGCCAAGATCTGAGCCATGTCAGCCCCAGATCATTCCAGGTCAGATCAGGATCTCTCTGAAGTGCCTGATCAGGCCCTGTATTGGATTAGAGGGGATTGCACAGTCTATGTTGTTGTTGTTGTTGTTCAGTCGTTCAGTCGTGTCCGACTCTTGGTGACCCCATGGACCAGAGCACGCCAGGCACACCTATCCTTCACAGTCTATACACACATTCAAAGGCCTGACACAAAGTGTTAGCTTTCTGCTCCCACCATCTATCTTGTTTTCCATGGTTCAGGTAGCGAAAAGTGATGGGTTAAAGCTATCTCATTTAAATCAACTGCACCACTAGCCATAGTTAAAATTGGAATCCTCTCGTTCCATCTCAGGAGATTTGTATCCATACACTATGAAATAAAGGCTATAATGGATATTTTAAAACACTGCAGTTTATTTCATGTTTAGATCAGCAGATTGTGGAGAAAGGGGTTCTGAGCACCTTTTGCAACAACTGAAGCATGCATGTTCTCTTGGAAGCAACTTCTTCACATGGTGGCCTAATGCTGGCAGCCAGCCGCAGTTCCACTTTTCGGGTCAGACCTGACCCGGGGGCAGAAATGGTGGGCTCCAGTGCATGAGTGTTCCACCCCCTCAGCAAACACCTCAGCACATGTGCGCCTGCCCCAGGTGGTGATAGGAGACGCTATGCCCCTGGCTCCAGGTGCACTCAGAAGTTTGCTTCTCATCTTGTGTGCGTGAATCCAGAACAACAGTACATTGTAAAATTCCTGTTAAAATTAGTTTTGAGGAAGAGGAGCACGTAGAGTTTCTGACCTGCAATGGGGAGAATAGAAGCCTCTTCGCTACGAACCCTGGCAACGTAAAGGTCAAACATAATGCAAAGTTTGCAACACAAAAGCTCTGCTACTTTGTTCATTCAAATGCTATTTTGCGCCCATAAATTAATTTGAATTTGGGGCCTCAGCATAGACAATCCTCACTTTGATTTTGCTTTGTTTCCTTTGTCCACGTTCCAAACTTGAAGAGGGGTAGAAAATGATATGGCTGTCACCATTGGCTTTTCTAGTTTAATTAGTGTTTATAAATCCAGCTGAAAGCAGATAACAGATTATGGACAAAGCGGAAGCATCCGCCATCCGGCATGAATGAAAGCCATTGTTCATTTCCTCCTATTTCACCTACATTAATGAAACTGGTAATAGTTTTGGACCCCATGCCATTTTGTCATGTAGTTACAGCTTGTCCTTTCACAAAAGAAAATTAGAAAACTGCTGAGTATTATAGATATTAACGGTTGCTGGAACAGTATAATAAAAGGCTCCTTTTCTAAAGCGCTGCCAAGCTTTCATGTCATTATTCATGAATGAGTAATGTATTCAAAAGGAGAAGAGTGCTGATCTCCAAGGATGTGGAGCAGCAAGAAGGAAGGATGGAAAGAAAAAATCATGTGAAACACAAATGCTGGGGCTATGCATATTGAACGGTTTTTAGAATGAAGTGAAAATGAACCCTACTTACAGGGAAGGAAGGTACCTTGCCAATCAGGGAAAAAGATTCCTGACATACACAGAAATGTACAGGTAACTAGGCAGCCAGAAAAGGGGGGAGGTATCACTAAAGCTTTGAGAATTTCCACAGAAAGAGGAGAGTTCGATCTACTCTTTCCTTCTGAGCAAAAGGCTTAAGAACCCAGAGAAAGGTAAGGATGCCTATTCAGCTCTAGTACTTAACTGTGCACATTATTCCACAAGTTAAACAATGATGTTTATTTATTCATTCGGTTGCTTACTTAGTTATTACTAGATGGATGCTCATCAGCATGTGTTCACTGTGATGCTTACGAAAAGGAGTAAAATATAATACTAAATGACAAGATAATGAAATTCTTAAGTGTCACATGAAAATCTCCTTTCTGGTAGAGTAAATGCAATTTAATTAGCAGCCCAGTTTATGAAATCTAAAATACTTCAGGCCCTGTTGATTACAATGGCAGACTTTGAGCACAGTTTGGTCCATGTTTCCTCAGAAGGCTACTGCTCTGTGTTGAGAAGTACAGTGGTACCTCGGGTTACATACACTTCAGGTTACATATTCTGCTAACCCAGAAATAACGCTTCAGGTTAAGAACTTTGCTTCAGGATAAGAACAGAAATCGTGCTCTTGTGGCACAGCGGCAGCAGGAGGTCCCATTAGCTAAAGTGGTGCTTCAGGTTAAGAACAGTTTCAGGTTAAGAGCGGACCTCCGGAATGAATTAAGTACTTAACCAGAGGTACCACTGTACTCACTCCTTGGTAGGGACAGCTAGGATTGTGGCCTCGTTCACAAATGACTTAGCTCTGATTTATTTCAACTGGAGATGTGTAACTTACTTTGGCACTGGTGACAGTTAGCATCCTTCAGAAAGCAGGCTCGTTTATGAAGAAGAAGAAGAAGAAGAGGAGCAGGAGTTTGGATTTGATATCCCACTTTTCACTACCCAAAGGAGTCTCAAAGCGGCTAACATTCTTCTTTCCCTTCCTCCCCCACAACAAACACTGTGTGAGGTGAGTGGGGCTGAGAGACTTCAAAGAAGTGTGACTAGCCCAAGGTCACCCAGCAGGTGCATGTGGAGGAGTGGAGACACGAACCCGGTTCCCCAGATTACGAGTCTACCACTCTTAACCACTACACCACATTGGCTCTATCTATGAGGTGCTGGGTAGGCTGTATGTTACACACAGCTCTATCTTCCAACAGAGGGGATTGGCCCCTAGGCTCAGGAGGAATGCCCTTTAGGTTTCTGCAACTACCCTGCCACACACAGAGATAGAACATCTGCCTGAGGCTATCAGGGGCAGCTGCCTTACTCTGTCTAATGGTAGAGCTGGCCCTGATGGGGCAGCCTTATTCTCTGTGTGATTTTTCATAGCTCTGAATAATCATTCAGAGCTAGGTTCCCAACTTCTATTTTTCTGCCATGATTTAGTTGTCCAATATCTCCAACCTTCCCCAATGTACCTCCTGCTAGGTTATAATTTTGAGGATGATCACTTGGCAGCCAAGGTTCCTCTTTTGCAATCTCTTCCTTTCAGGAGCCACCAGAAGAATGAATCACTACAATGGGTCTGGAAGACAACATTGAGCTGTGCATTACCTAGTAGTTTCCCAGATTCTTTGGTGGGGAAGGCAGGGATGTCATCATTCTGCAGACAGCTTCAAATACAGTAAATAAGTGTTTCCTTTCTTCTCATCTTCAAAGAAGACATAGCTTGCTAGGTAGAATGGGCTGACAGCTGTAATCAATGGCAGGGAAAGTGGCATGCAATATTCCTTTGGGCAGCCATAAATTGCATGCTACCTTGATCGTAAAGAAGAAGTTGCAAACTCTTATAACAAGGGATACATAAAAATGAGATGTGAAACTGCAGAGATTTAGAGCCTTCCTAAAGGTTTTATTTGTCACCTAACTTCTGTCACACACACTGGAAGAGATGATGATAACATGTACATATATTGAATACAGCATGTGAATTATTTCCTAGATCCAAGGGAGTCCAAGTCACATCCGATGCTATATTCACAAAACAGCTGCAGGATGAAACTGCAGGTACTCTGTTGACTTCACTATATTAAACCAAGAAGCACTGCATTATTATTAATATCAGTGAGCACCGTGCATTTAAGGCCAAAATGAAATTAGGGTGGTTATGTATTACACATCACTGGAAGGCTGTCATTTGGATGATGTACCGTACAACACTAAGAGCTGCTGTTCCAATGAAGTATTGCACAAAATGCCATCACTCTGGTGATATATTTCACCCTAGCATAAGAACCAATGTGAAAATAGATCGTCAGAGCAATCCCTAAGGGTAATATATCCCCTCAGCCACTGCAATACACTTAGTGTTGGATTATAGCTTGCATGGTGTGTATGCATTTACATCTGGAATATTTTCACATATTCCTGCCAGGAGCATTTATGGAGTGTTGTTTGTTATTGTTGTTGCATGTGTTTACTTGAACCTGAGATTTCTTTGCAGCTGCAGACTACTTGGGGAGAAATGTACTGGTAGGTCAATTACATTTCTGTTTCCTCTCCTTATTTAAAGTGGGGGTACACACAGATTATTACTTCAAACACATTATGCACGTAGGGCAGAACAGCATGGGCTTTCTTTAAAGCATCTAAATGCACAGTTGATGAACCACTAACTCTCTCACCGACCACATTGCACCTTCTAAATCCTTTAGTGATACTTATGGCCAAGTAAGACGGATCAGATGCCCTGGGCACAATCCTATCAAAATAAAGCATTTTAGAATCCCATCAGTTCAATGGGAGAGTTAAGCACAGGGCTTAAAATTGCTTCACATTGGCTGGATCATGCTCACACAGGGAGGTTATGATGGCAGTTATGAAGACATAAGTACAGTGAAAGGCTAGCATGACTCTCTGGTATTATATACAGCAGTGGTGCCTGTGGGGGTTGAGCAGAGGTAACATGGGGTTGTGCAGGTGCACTGGTAGGACCAATCCAGCACTCCCACAAGCAGATCTACATACTCTCAATCTCACCACTGCCCCATCCTAGATCTGTCCACCTAAGCAGCGCTCTTGCCAGTGTTAAAAGGCCAGTGTCACCCTACCCCTTGCAACGCTGCCGGGCATATGCTTTTATTCGTGCAATAATATTTTGAGATTTCATTGCCACTATGCACAGCAGTTGCATGTCGAGGCTACCGGTCAGCTCCCATCCCCCAATAACTGGTTGCTTAGGCATTGGTTCCGACTACTGTCCCCCCAGCCATGGGACAGCTGACATTCAGCTGACAAGGGAGAACACGGAGCCGGGCCACGGACCCACGGTTCTCCCCCAAATGCTCCCAAGGCCTCTTGCATGGCTCTAGCCCCCCATTTGAGGTGGGGGTGGACAAAAGCAAGATGAGCCCCTGGATTCCTTTAACAGAATACCCTTTTTGCAGGGGTAGGCCCAGCCAATCCATACCCCTGCCCAGCACATTCAGGGGCAGGCCCAGCCAAATCCATACCCCTAAACAATTGTTTACTTGGAGCATGTGAAAAAATTCTCCTAGATAGAAGCATTGCTATAATAATAATAATAATAATAATAATAATAATAATAATAATAATAATAATAATTGCTCCCATGCCACACAGTGCTAAGCCATGATTTAGCTTAGTGTGTCATCTAAACTGGGACTCATGGTTAAGCTCACAAACTTAAAACTTCCCTCATGGCTAATCGGCAGGGGTGGTGGAAGTTGTAGTTCAACATATAGAAGCCACCATCTTGGTTACCTCTGGTGTAATCCTTATTTCAGTGCCTGCTCTCTGGTTGTTGGATTCCACAAGTTAGCGTACAGGGCCAAGGAGGGGTGGTAGATGGGTGATCTTGCCTTTTGGACAAGAGATGGCATAAATGAGCTTCCATTCATTTCAGTGCTTCAATTTTCTATCAGTATTGTTTTGTAATGCAACATAATGAAAATGTAACGGAATGAAAGTCGCTTAAATCTCACCATAATATACAGTTGATGTAGCAGCCAAACATTTTGTACACACTTCAGGCAGTCATATTATTAAAGTTAATGGCATCTGTAAGAGGAAGACAAACTCACCGGCTTGAGACTGTAATGAGATAAGCTTGCAGTCTGATCCAATTGCATGCAAATGATCTCATCTGAATTAAATTTATGTCTGCATTTCAATAATACCCTGAAAAGTATGACAGTTCTCTTTCCACTTTCCTTTTCTAAGATTTCTATACTTTCTTTCATTTCTACTCCTCAGAAAATAACCAGAAGGTCACAGATTACTCTGAATTTCCTGGATGTATCGGCTGTGAAGCTCTTATATTAGTTACAGAATATGAACTTCAGAATCCCAACATTAAAAAAAAAGTTTTTAGATGGCTTGTGTCATTCTGTGAGTTGAATAAAATGGTTTTTGACTTAAACTGTAACCATGCATTTCTAAAGAATAATGAGATGCCAGGACCTCATATTTTGATGAAAAATGTATTAACGACCTTAATTACATTTTAATCCAACAATCCATTTAAATGCACATTTGAAATGGTGAGGTGATATTGTACAAGCCATGCTATGCAGAAGCTTGTGCTTTTACTAAAGCTGGGCAGATAGTTTTGGTCTAGGTGGGGGCAAAAAGAAACCACCCAATAAAACAAAGAGTGATAAATCTTGCAAGTTCCCATGGGAGGAGAGGGTTTGGATTCCATTACATAAATGTTGTGGCAAGGTTTCCCCCCCCCCCCTACTTCTAAAGTTTGATGGAGGGACACAGGTGGTGCTGTGGGTTAAACCACAGAGCCTAGGGCTTGCCAATTAGAAGTTCAGTGGTTCAAATCCCTGCGATGGGGTGAGCTCCCATTGCTTGGTCCCTGTTCCTGCCAACCTAGCAGTTTGAAAGCATGAAGTGCAAGTAGATAAATAGGTACCGCTCCAGCGGGAAGGTAAACAGTGTTTCCGTATTCTGCTCTGGTTCGCCAGAAGTGGCTTAATCATGCTGGCCACATGACCTGGAAGCTGTATGCCGGCTCCCTTGGCCAGTAAAGCGAGATGAGCACTGCAACCCCAGAGTCATCCACGACTGGACCTGATGGTCAGGGGTCCCTTTACCTAAAGTTTGATGGAAGTCTCACATGTCCACAGGGGACATCCTATCTCAAAACTTAAATACATCACCAATTGGGGTAGCCAACATGTTGCCTTCCAGATGTTGTGGACTACAATTCCTATCAGTCCCAGACAGCATGGCCTATAGTCATGGATGGTGGACCTTGTAGTCCACAACATCTGGATAGCGCCACATTGGCTACCCAGACATAGAATATATTAATTAAAAGTACACTGTCCAAATTAGTGAATGTATATATTTGAATAACTACACTACTGCCTTAAAACCAACAAGAGGTACCGAAAGGAACAAGGAAAATTATGACAATAAATTATTCAGAGTTTGTGAGAAAGCTTGCCACTAATCTTTCAAAGTAAATAAATCAGTACACTGTTATATACCAATAACATATCAGAATAAATAATATGTCAAGGAAATGCAGAAAGAAGGATGTGTTGATTTAGCTGTCTTATCTATGCTGAGATATCACTTTTACTGATCTCAGAGAGAGCAAGAGAACAGAGGACAAAACAGCATACATAACAAGTGATATACATAGAAATGAAGATACTCCGAATGTCAGAAGAAAATAAAACATAGGAGAAATGCCAAATAAGGAAACAAGAAAGGTTACGCTGATGTTTTGCTTTATTATTATTATTATTATTATTATTATTATTATTATTATTATTATTATTAAAGTGCTAGTTATTTATAGCATAATGTTTTTCTTTAATTAAACAATTACAAAAATTTATGAGGTTATTTAGCTTTCTTATGGTCCGTGAAGAGGAATAGATATTCTCAGACGAGTAACAATTTATTGGGCTGATGTTTCTATTAAGCCTAGTCTTCTCTGGCTTTATAAAGTTGGTAATGTTTCATGGTTGGTGTGCTTGCATCTCCTGGTGACCAGTATCCTACCAGCAACTGAAATAGGCAAATGATCTCATATGGGGTACAGCCCTTGAAGATAACTATATCTTCAGCATAACTTGGTGGGTAAATTCATTGGCAAGCTCTGATAATGGAAGAACAATTCTCAGCTACCCTAGCTTGAGGATGCTGGCATGTCATCCATCCTTTAAGCTGGATGGTTTCCTTTCATGTTCCACTCACCATAATACAATGTTTTCTAGAAGTATAGCTAACTATCATGTGCATTTGAACACATCAGCCTGGGTCGCTTATTGGGTCAGACAGGGATTATTCTCTTATTTCTTCCACTTTCAGGCTAAAGAACAAGTAACACAAGTAACAGCTTGAGATTTCATGGCCTCCTTGACAAACATGGGTCTCTCTCAGATGGTCATCGGTCCAACACACCAGGCAGGGCTCACTCTTGATGTGATATTTTCCCAAAGTGATACAAGGGATGGACTGAAGATAGAGGTAGTGCAATGTACTCCCTTGTCATGGTCAGACCATTATCTGGTTGTTTGGATTGACAGTGGCAGTTTCCCTCTGTAAGGGTGGTGGCTCCAGATGGCTCACCCTTGGACATTGATGGAACCAGTTGTGTTCCTGAATGCTGTGAGGGATTTTCCAGTGGAGAAAGCTAGTGATCCTGTCAAAGCCCTGGTCTTGCTATGGAATGGTGAAATGATACCGGCAGTTGACATGATCACTCCTCCTGAGCATCCTTTCTGGCATTATGAAGCCTGAGCAGTTTCTTGGGACTCTAAGGACCGCTGAACTATGAAACAAGTTGGATGAAGACTGAAGTGCAAATGGTGCAAGTCTCGCTTTGACGCTGACTGAGCACTGGTAAGAACATATAATTGTGCCTATCTGTGGCAGTGCAGGCTGTGAAAAAAGCTCGTTTTGCGGTTCTCATTGCATTCTCTAGTAGCCAACTGGAGAAGTTATCTCAGACAGTCTGAGGGCTACTGACTCCCTACTGTATGTGGGAGAGGGATCTCTGGAGGCCTCAAAACCCCACTGTGACCAACTTGACTAGACACTTTGAGGATAAAATTGCTCAACTTCAGAGTGATCTTGAGTCTCCACTTGTTGCATCTCTGGTTGAAGTACCCAGTGCTGCTATCAAGGATGTTCTGTGGAATCAGTTTTACCGTATGCAATCAGCTGATGTCGACAAGGTGCTGGTGGCAATGCATCTGACCACATACCCCCTTGACCCCTGTCCCTCCTGGCTTATCAAATCTATCAGAAGGGGGCTGACAGGTGGGTACAGAGTTTTTTGTTTGTTTGTTTACAAGCAAGTGGTATATAGATTTTATGAAATAAATAAATAAATTCAGACATGTGACTTGCTTAAAACTAGCATTCCTGTGTCAATTGATTTCTGTTCATCTCGTAATCACTTATCAGCTCCTACCATGTGGAGCTCCCATTCATTGAGGCTACTGGAGACTGCATAGCCATTCCAAATGTGGTGGACATGCACCATGAAGTAACTCCTAAACCATGGGTAGGCAAACTAAGGCCCGGGGGCCGGATGCGGCCCAATCTCCTTCTCAATCCGGCCCGTGGATGGTCTGGGAATCAGCGTGTTTTTACATGAGTAGAATGTGTGCTTTTATTTAAAATGCATCTCTGGGTTATTTGTGGGGCATAGGAATTCCTTCATTTTTTCCCCAAAATAAAGTCCGGCCCCTCACAAGTTCTGAGGGACAGTGGACTGGTCCCCTGCTGAAAAGGTTTGCTGACCCCTATGGACCAGGTTCTCCCAGATGTGCATCTCTGAGGGGCTGCTTAGTATCTTGCTGGTGACTGTAACATGGGATTTCTTCCTCTGTCTTCTAAATGGAAACTGAAAGTTGTGACCATCTGCAAACCCCAAACTTAAGCTTGCATTTTCCTTCCAGATCCCAAGGCCATAATCCTATATAATATAAAAATATGCTCACTTTAGACAGAAAACTTAATTTATCTTTTGGGTTTTGGATTTGCAAAACTACCGGAAGCCAGTTGTGTGTTTTTTAACTGATACTGGCAAAGTATCTTTAAGGTATCTTAACCATACAGTTTTATGGCATCTGAATTCTGCTACAAAGGCATTTAGGTGGAACATATGCGGTTGAAATGGAGTGCTCCCCCATTTTGCTAAACAGAAATCTACTAAAATTCCTGTTTGAAGAAGCTAGACTTTTTATATCACTTATCTAATTTATTCATTGGATTGATTTTTTTAAAGCTTTTTAGATGTTTATTTGATCTGGCACAATGTTCAGATTGAAGCATGGTTGTTTATTTATCTTTCTGCTGTGCAAAATTTTCACCTTTACCTTTCAGTGAGAGATGGGAATGAAATCTGTAAAGAGCTGTCTGGGTTGGTTGTGCAATCCAATGTGAATGCCATTATAACAGGAAAGTTTAACAACATTGTCATTTAGAGTGCTTTGGCAAAGCTGCAATATTGTTCCAAGAACACATTTGCCTTTGGCGTGGCAATGAGAAAGACAAGGTAGCTCAGAACTAATATCTTTATCTGACAGCTCTTGGATAAAAGTCAGCAATAATACCAAGTAAACCAGGACATAACTGGGGAAGAAGAGGCAATAAGTAACCATTTATAAAATGATAATAATGGTTTTGCAGTTCATTTTATTCCAGGGGGAGACATGTGCAAAGAAGTATTCACCCCATCCAAAACTTTCAAAAGAAAAGGTCATTACAGTGGCTGCAAGGGCAATATTAGAAACATATTAAAATATAATGTGATCTCTACGGAGCTCTCTTTCTTTCTGGCTGAACTTTGCTAAATATTCATACTGTGCCCTAGTGACTGTGTTGTGGGAACCGTTTGGGTGTTGGGGACAAAACAATGCCTGCTTTAAGGACCTTTTAGCATAATTAAAACGTGCAGTTTGCTCAGGTGCTGTGGGCAGGGGTGGACTTTGACAATATGGCACCCCATGTGAGCCCAAAATTGTGTGTCCCCCCCTCCCCCCCCATGATGGCCAAGTAGCTGCACTGGTACAACAGGAGTCTGGCAGACTTTTGCTCTCCCCACCTCCTATCCTATCCACTCCTTTATTCCTTTCCTTCTTCCCAGCCTGATTTTCCCTCCCAGGCATTACAACAACAAAAATAGACGGAATATGCAGAACTGGACAAAATGACGGGAAGAATCCGGGAACAGCGGGACCAGAAATTCATCAAAGACTGGTTAAAGTTTACAAATTATTTAAAAGACAATTTACAATTGAATACGCTAATAGGATTTCAAGAAGTTTTGTAGTTAATGTGTAGAAATATTATTGTAAGTATGGTAGTTAAAGTAAGAAGGAATTTTATGATAATGTAAGCAATGGTTGATTAAAGAAGTATAATATCAAGATATAATTCCGAAAGCCATGTGGAGGGATTGAGGGAAGTCATGGCTTTGTAAGCCAAAGTGGGAAATGTATGAAAATGTTTGATTTAATTTTATATTGTAGTAGCATAGTGTAAAAAATAATAAAAATTATATTAAAAAATACAACAACAAAAATAACTCACAAAGAGGTGTCAGAGGGATTTCGCTGGATTTCCTCCCTCTTTCCTAGCCATCTTTCTCAAGCAAAAAGAAAACCTCAGTGCTTCAGAAATCCCTCCCTTTCCTCCCCTTTTTCTCCAAAAAGAAAAAGAAAAGAAAGAAAAACCATTGACTTAAAAACAAACAAACAAAAAACAAACACCACCTTTGGCTTCCTGTCTCCAAACCTGCCTTATTGCTCTTGTGCATTATGTCTAAGTGAGTGGGGAGGTAGCTCCCACTATTCAGTCCTCCTCCTGAGCAAAGAAATCGAGATTTGGTTTTGAGAGAGAGAGGACATGAAGTGGAAGTGGTGGAAAGAGATGCACATTGCTAACTTTTTGGATTTTCTAGACTTTCTCCCTGCCCCTTCCCTTTTAAGACAAATCTCACTGCAAACTGAAAAGTGGAGGATGAGGTTATTGTTGTTTAGTCGTTAAGTCATGTCCGACTCTTTGTGACCCCATGGACCAGAGCACGCCGGGCACTCCTGTCTTCCGCTGCCTCCTGCAGTTTGGTCAGACTCATGTTAGTAGCTTCGAGAACGCTGTCCAACCATCTCATCCTCTGTCGTTCCTTTCTCCTTGTGCCCTCAATCTTTCCCAACATCAGGGTCTTTTCCAGGGAGTCTTCTCTTCTCCTGAGGTGGCCAAAGTATTGGAGCCTCAGCTTCAGGATCTGTCCTTCCAGTGAGCACTCAGGGCTGATTTCCTTCAGAAAGGATAGGTTTGATCTTCTTGCAGTCCATGGGACTCTCAAGAGTCTCCTCCAGCACCATAATTCAAAAGCATCAATTCTTCGGCAATCAGCCTTCTTTATGGTTGAGGATGAGGAGGAGACTCTAAAATGCAGCTCCCTTTCTTGGCGCCACCTCAGCCCTGTGTGGGGAACTGCCCTCACCACCTTAAATGTGGCTCTGCTGTGAGGTGAATCTCCCAGTTTCGTTTCTCTCATTTTCCCAATCTTAAATTCAAGCAACTGGAAACTACTCTGGCAAATGGTATATCTGTTCCCCAAACTGTGTTTGCTGAAATAATGCAAAGAAGGGTTCTTCTCATCATGTGACATTTCCGAGTGGGTGGGTTGGGGAGTAGAAAAACACAAGGTTTCCCTGACTCCATAGTTACAATGCCAATGCAGAAGATGGAAGATAGTATTTGCAGGCACCAAGAGGACTGCTCAACCCATCCTCCACATGTTAATTTCCTCTGGCCAGTTTTAGCTTACTTTTGGCCAGTCAAGTCCAGTAGGAAGCCTGTCTGGGGAACAATAGCCTCAGGAGATGGGGATGGTATTTGCTGGAGAGAATTAGCAGGCGTCGGACACTTAAGCACCTTCTTATCTTGCCTAAAGGTAAAGGGACCCCTGACAATTAAGGCAAGCAGCGAATGACTCTGGGGTTGTGGCGCTCATCTCACTTTAAAAGCCAAGGGAGACGGTGTTTGTCTGTTTCTGTAGACAGTTTTTCTGGATCATGTGGCCAGCATGACTAAGCCACTTCTGGCAAAACCAGAGCAGCACACGGAAATGCTGTTTACCTTCCAGCCATAGCGGTACCTATTTAACTACTTGCACTGCATGCTTTCGAACTGCTAGGTTGGCAGGAGCTGGGACAGGGCAATGGGAGCTCACCCTGCCATGGGGATTCGAAACATCGATCTTTCGATCGGCAAGCCCAAGCGGCACAGTGGTTTAACCCACAGTGCTACCCACGTCCCTTATCTTGCCTAGGGATGGACAAAATTGTCAATTTCACTTTCTTTTGGTTTTCCGTTTTTCTAAACTTAAGTTCAGGGTTCTTTTTTTAAATGTCCTTATGAAAAATCATAATCTTTTCGGTGCTTATTTCTTCTGGTGTATGCTGTTGTCGGTTTTTTGTGCAGTCTTGGGTAGTTTGCACATTTTAGAAATCCGGTATGAATGATGAAGCCAATATTAATGGTCAAACCCTCATATTTATTCATTAAAGCTACATTTTGTTTTAACTGCTAAAGCAGGGGTTGTCAACAAAGGCTGTTTCTCATGGAGGTCTAGTTGGCCACTTTGAGAACAGAATGCCTGATTGGATGGGCTGATCCAGCAGGGCTATTTTAATGTTCTTAATGAGGTGCCCATGGGCACAGAGGTGCCCTCAGAAGCCTTCCTTGAAGTCCACAGTGTACCCTCCCCCATAAAATTTGGCTTGAAAGGAACATCTTATTATAGCCAATAGGAAAAAACTGCCACCTGTGCTTCCCACATGGTTCCCACAAATGTGGTTGCCACAAATAGTGTTTCCTGTTTACAAACATGCCCACGGGTTCTCAAAGGTTGACATTATGTTTTCTTTTGGAATTGTAAATCTGAACTCGCATTGTATTGAAAAAAGCACACAGAACCCTCAATTTTTTTCTCCCCCCAAAATGAAATACACGGTCCAGTTTGAAGATTTCTTTTCTTTAGCCTTCGACACTTACATCCATACAAATCCTAAATTTCAGTATTGATACAAAGGATTGGTCTGATCACTACTGCCTGGTGGCATTCTAGCAGCTTGTACAGTGAATTGAAAATGCAGCAAACACACAGTGAGGTGAAAATCCAATCTTCAGAGTTGCACTGAAAAACAACAGATGGCACAAAATCAGTGACCCAGTGTAGTAGCAACTGCCATCAAGCCAATTGTCACACTGTATTTATTTTCACTTTGCTAGGTGCCCTATTTCTATAGGTTTGGCAAATCCCTTTCCTTCATGGAAGTCATTTATTTAATTCTTGCCCTTACTGGAGCCAAGTTGATCCCTGACATAAATGCACTTCTATAGAAAGCAAATCTTTACATCTGTCAGCCAAGTCTCTTGACGCAGGTCTCAGAAGTGTATTAAGAATCAGATCCTCGCCACACCCACTGATTGGTTTTATGCCATCTCTGCTGTCAACTCCGTTTCATTTCATTGAATAATATACATCATTGCTTCATAACCTCCAGCATGTGAACCACTGCTTGCCTTATGGAATCCTGCCCTTTTAAGGTAATACAGATTTTCTCAGGCCACAACCCCAAGTCTTCTCATGTATCTTCCCCCCACTAGATTAAACTACAAATGCCTAAATATCACCTATAAAACATTTTTTCTGTGCTCAATTTATCCTTGACTGTTTCAGTATTCCCATCTGATGAGCTGCAAAATTTACAAAAGTGTTGAATATATATATTCAAAATCCATTCATATTCAGAATAAAAGCTCCTTTTCCCCCACCCTCACCAATGCCTGAAAAGTGGGGCTGCATATATTTTTTTTAGAACAAATGTGATAATACTGTTCATCTGCCATAGCCCACTTTTTCCAGTTTCAAACATAAATCGGTTCATTTATGTGCTATCAAGGTTACTCATATGGTATTCAGGTGAGTGCTACTAGATATAAATATCACTATTAAAGTTTGAATGCTAAAGGAACGCATTTCAAAATGGGTCTTATTATAGCTATATTTTCTTTTTGAGCACATTAAATGCTGGTGCCATTTTAAACCTGCCTGAACTGCAAGATGCCTTGGGTATGTTAACTGTAATGCTACCACAGACTTTTCTAGCTGACATGTTTTCTCTCCTGTACTATGTAAGGGGTGGAGAGTGGAATTTGTATTCCATTGGAACCTTGGCGTTGCTTGATATAAATGAGTGAGAAACACAAGTGATAACCTGATAATCAGACATTACTTAAGCCCTCAACATACACAAGCAGATTTGTATACGGCAAATAGTGACTCTACTTTTATAAACTTCTTAGGGGCACATTTTCAAACAATTCCAAGTAATGGCTATTAATGTTGCAGTGGTCCATAAATTCCCAGCTTCTGTATTATACTACTCACAGAAATGGAGATGTCAGGGTGACTCCGTTATTGGAACAGCTGAACTTCTTTTAATTTAAATTTACATATCTTTAAGTCTTCTATTTAGTATTAACTGACCAATACGATGCTGCACAGGTAGATTTTGTATTTCCAAACCATTGTATGTTCTGCCCTGCAGCCTTATGGAGCCTACTCTAAGTCTCTGCTGCAACATCTCCTTAGTCTGTGACCAGATACAGGACTGCTGTCTTTTTGCAGGTGTATTTACACCTGAAATCACTGATGCAATAAAAGGGCATTTGTGGCAGGCTTATATTGAACTGCCCATACAATATCTGAGTTTATTAGTTGTTCTGTGTTGCTTCCCCAATGACATACTGCTATTGCCATCTGAAGGGGCACACATGCGCTCGGGTGAAACAAAAGAGGAGCAATTCTCACCTGTTCCCCAGTCAGCTTAGCAGTGCAAGAGGGAGCAGGGAGAGGACAGTTTTCAACCTTACCTTCCTCTCCCATGATTCAAATGAAAACCCCTTCCTGCTGTTATTAAGCTAAAGAAAAAAACTTAATAGCAGCATGGGAGTCAATCATAATGGAAAACACTCCTCTGATGCAGGTCAGAATGGTGATAAGGGGATTGGACTGCAGAAACAAAAGTAATTTTTTATATGGAACCTTGTCGCTCCTTCCTGCTGCTGTTCTAATTGGTGGAAGAAGATGTTGTGGGCCATGTAAGACTAGGCAGTGGGCAAAAAGCAGCCCAAGGGGTGCAGATGGCATGCCTCTGAACAAGAGATAAGGAAAAAGGGGTGTGTTTCTTGGAGACCATGCATACTTGTCAGATAATGTGTATATTGCCTGCAAGGTATATTGTGTTGTGTTGTGTTGTGTTGTACTGTATTGTATTGTGTTGTACTGTGTTGTGTTGTGTTGTACAAAAGCTTTATACCACTTGATTGTAGTGAAACCTGTAAGTGGTGTACAAAATATGGTTGAGACCTCAAGCCCTGCTGAAGATTATGCATAATGGCTGAAGAAGGTGCAGAATTTAGCTGATATATACACATTCCCCAAGGCCTGTTGGAGATTATGTATATTGACTGGGAAATGTGAACAAGTCCCACTTTGTGCAAGGATTATATGCACATTCTCTACGGGGCCTTGCAAATGAGTACGGTGGCCTGTTGTTATGTGATATAGCTGGGATAGTTCAGTCAGTAGAGTGTGAGACTCTTAATCTCAGGATCATAGGTCTGAACCCCACATTGGACAAAAAATTCCTGCATTGCAGGGGGTTGGACTAGATGACCTTGGAGACCCCTTCCAACTCTACGATTCTATGCTTCTATGATTAACCACTCAGTTTAAATCCCCCTTAATATAGATAGACTGACAGATACCCTTCTGTCCTCAAGGATACACACACACACACACACACACACACACACACACAAATAATAAAAACATAAAACAAGACCTAAAGTTAGAAGCATGCTTCAAAGTTATAACATATCATAGTTGACATCTCAATCTCAGTCTCCAGTCCTTTCTTGGGAACTTGCACATAATGTGTTAAGCTTATACTATAAATATTAGTAACACTGTACAATATATAACTTAGTTTTGATGAGAATTTATTTAGGAGTGGTTTTTGCATATGCAGCCCATCAGTAAGGTAAAGATATTCATGTCATTAAATTCTTTGTTTATGGAAAAGCAGATGCTATCCCCTGTAGATCATTGAACTCTACAATGAAATATTCATGAAAAGGAAGGTGTTGTTTATTATTAATAATCCTGCTGCTTACTATGGAAATAAGGAGTGCATTTCATTATACCATTCTGAAAGGCTTAACAACTTTCAGGGTGTCTTTCCCTTATAACTTTGCTTTAGTTAAAATTGTAATGAATAATCTGTGCCACAGGACCTGAATCTCAGTGTGGAAAAGTGTATTGTCTACTACGATGCATTACATTATAAAACAAAATAGCATTTTGCACTGTAAAACATTGCAGCTGTGCTCAATTTTTTAGCATCAAAGTGGGAAATGCTAGGGGCATATAAATGGAAAAGATTAGACGCTACAGCAGCTTTGCTACACTTACTACAGCAAAATACCCTTACTGTAGGGGTAGACAACATAATGCCATCTAAATGCTGTTGAACTACAACTCTCTGGTTAGTCTCTCCATACTACATCCATTGTGTGTTTCTAGCAACAAGAATAGCAGACTGGTTTTGTTTTCCCTTTAAGTCCCAGGTTGCACAAGGCAGAATTGGAGGTGAAGGCACAAGAGGCACATTGATGTTTGAGAGGGGTGGTTTTCTGGCTACCATTGTGACTACGCAGCATCTTTTTTAAAAGAGAAAGAAAATAAATAAATTCAATTTTAAGTTCCTGGTAAAAACAGCTTTAATGTAAAATAGCATAGTTTAATCATCTGAGTGTAGGGAGGGGGTGAAGAGAGTGTATTCTCTTATTTATTTTTACAACTACCTTATTTTTTAAAGACCTCCTTCATAGGAGTCTTTTACTATATCCAATATGATAGGTATGGGTCCTTTCCACATTTGATTACACCATGGAACTACAACCTCATTGTGAAATACGGAAGAGGGGGATTGTTATTTTCCACCATAAATATGAAATTTCTGCCACTGATGGCTGAATCACACTTGGTGTGTGATTCTGTTTCCCTCCCCCTTCAATGGGATTGTGTGGTAAACATGAAATTAGCATTCCTTGCATGCAAAAGCAAAACTACTTGGAAATGGAGAAACTATTTATTTAATAATCAAATATAATAGCTAAGCAACAGCATAAGAAATAGATCTCAAGCGGAGCTCAAATACCAAGAAATCAACAGCCTTGGAAATTTCATGCCTTGAAAATTAAGAGCTCGAGAAGCAATTTGAAGGAAATATCAGGTAAATTCAATCCTAAGTGAGGTTAGCACTTGAATTGTTCTAATCCCAGAGGATATTAATTGCCTTGCAAAGCCTGGTAAATTCATCATTAAAAGTTTGTTTGGGTCACACATAGACACACACACACTCACAACAAGTCCACTTACCATTTTTGGCGGCGGTGGCAGTTGTGGCCTGGCGTGTCTATGGGGAGTCAGCAGATGGAGAACAACTCTTCCCACATGGCCAACAGATAGTGTTTCCTCTATTGGCCATGATGGTTGACTGGACATACCCAGGAATTGGCCAATCATGGGTGAACTAAGGGGTGGGTCATTATTCGGCAGACCTGGGTGAAGTCTACTCTGGATGGGCTTCACTTAGGTCTGCCTTCTTTTTATTTGAACTGACTGTGCTCACGATATGATCAGATGTCCCACCCTAATGTTTTGACACTACCCATGCAGTAGGCATGTTGGAAAAGTACGTGTTCGGACCTTGCTGTGGAATTATTCAGTTACCATATTTTGGGCCGAGGAGGAATTCACCTACAGACAAAATTGAGGTTTTGCCTTCCTCATAGTAATTGTCACAACTTGCTGGTGAAAAAAGGGCATTGAGTTGGATGCTTACAGTAGTCCAAGCATTGGGGGAAGATTGATGCTCTACCCCTATTATTCTCTCAAGGAATCTGGGTACCCCAGAATAGGAATCCAGGGGGATGGATTCTGTCTGAATGCCCAAACAGGGGTTAATGGGCCATAGAACATTCTGAATGGCATCCTGAAAGATTGGTCCAATTTGGTGCACATCATGAGATAATTCATAAACCAGGATTGACCTTGAAGGAATAATCTGTCACCAATACAGGTTGGATGATTCAGGATGCACACTCAGTGCCTATGCCAAAGCCAACTGACACCCGCAATCAATAAAAGTTGTGGCCGGTTTGATCCCATTATGTTGCCCTGTCATTATTGCTTTCCACTCTCTACCCCAACAACATTAGACACACTGTGCCTGGACACTAACTAGTACTTCAGGAAGTAAACTATGATACTGTGTACCAGGTTTCCCCAAACTGGTACCCTCCAGGTGTTTTGAACTACAACTCCCATGATCTCTTACCATTGGTCATGCTGGCTGCTGCAGATAGGAGTTGTAATCCAAAACATAGGGAGGGCACCAGACTGGAGCAGGCTCCTGCTGAACACTGGCTTTGGTCTTACTACCAGAGTCCTGGGCACATCTTCACTGCAAATGTAACCTTGCTTTTAAAACTAGTTTAGCACCATGGATTTTAAACAGAGAAACTATTTTAAACTAGACACCAGGAATCACACACAATTTCTTAAATCCCCAGGGATGCTTGGAGGCATTTGTACTGGTTAGACTGGTTGTGACTAGTTTTATATTTGTGGTGTAGATGTGAATGCTTTGTCCTAGGCAATATCCTACTTGGAAGGTATTCTGTTTCCTCTCATTCCTCTCTTTCAATTCTCTTTGTGCTTGTTATGTACTGAGCTTGCATCCTAGAACAATAGGCAGGTAGGATCCTAGAAGGCAGCAACCTGATTGGTCTGCAGGAGCCGCCCAATCCGGCTCCAGGAGGAAGTGAATCAGCAACATGATTGGCCTGTCAACACTCAACTATGAGTATATTTCAGTGCTCCTCTAGGCTAAAGTTTAGATTCTATTCAAATTATGATCAAGAACCAATGGGATGCAAATAGGGACATAGAAAGGTGCCTCAATCTGTTCCAACATTCATTCACTCTACCTTCTGTCCCATTGCAATTGGTCTATCAGTGGTGGACTTTGGACTCTCAAGTTTCAGTGGCACCCTGTGCAATGCTAAAATTTGTCGCCTCTCGCAATCTGTTCTACATCTTTGATACATCATCCCCTGCAGTGCCAGTGCCCATTGTTGCTACCTTAAAGCAGCCTCTTTGTTTATTTTGCACAAGTATTTTTGTTCCTGTTTCATCATCTGCTGATGTACTTTTTCCATTTATCATAATACACAATAGACATGAACATCTCAGCCATCCATAGATATTTACAAATCAATTGCCTTCCCTGTCCTTTCAAAGTTAATGCATTTCTAGAAGTGTATCCCTCTTAGTCTTTTGTACCAACAATAACAAAGAGTCTTGTGGCACTTTAAAGATAAAATTAATGAAGTGGCTAAAGGCCTATCACAAAGGCATTTACGGCTGAAATTCTAACCATGTCTACTCACAAGTAAGTACCATTCAATTACATGGAGCTTACTTGCAGGTAAGTGCGGATAGGATTGCAGCCTCTCTCACTCATCTAACTGCATAAACATCTTTTTTATTGCAACATTTTATTGCAACATTTTATTTCACAAGTGTGTATACTATACCAAAAAATGGTCAGGTATGTGTGTCACGTTTAACACACATTGCAAAGCAGTTTGTGTATCTATTTACATACAATGTGTGTATGTTTAACAAAATGCTTCTGTTGTAGAGAACTAAGGTGAAAAGAATTCATAGAAGGAGTCTGAGATGTGATGAGGGTCAAACAAAAATATAGAAGAAAATCTGCTTGGTAGTCCATGTTCAACAGATTCCTCTGGCATGCAGAGATACAAGTGATGTTCTTAAAAATTAATTTTCATCAGCCAAGCTTATAGGACTGTTTACTAGATGAGCAGATGAAAGGTTGAGCATCAGAAGCAGGAAGTAACTGCCTACACCGTTTTTAGAGATTTGAAAGATGTAGTTTGAAGTAAGTGTCTTGAAAGATATATATTCCATGACTTAAGGGCAATTCACTTTTTATTTCAGTATAGATATGCAAAATAAATGAGGCTCTCTGCAAATGTGAACTGTGCACACAGACATCATCATTTGGAATGTTCCTCTCAAAAATACTCTGAAGTTGCAACTTGGAAAAGTATTAACTCAGCTTCTAAGTATTTAAATGAACATGCCAAATTGTATACAGAGGCATTCCATCCACACTTGATCATAGGTCTATATTTATTGTACTTGGGTAAAGGTAAAGGTAAAGGGACCCCTGATCGTTAGGTCCAGTCATGGACGACTCTGGGGTTGCGACACTCATCTCGCTATATAGGCCAAGGGAGCCGGCGTACAGCTTCCAGGTCATGTGGCCAGCATGACTAAGCCACTTCTGGCGAACCAGAGCAGCACACAGAAATGCCGTTTACCTTCCCACTGGAGCGGTACCTATTTATCTACTTGCACTTTGTGCTTTCGAACTGCTAGGTTGGCAGGAGCAGGGACCGAGCAATGGGAGCTCACCCCATCACAGGGTTTCGAACCACTGACCTTCTGATCGGCAAGCCCTAGGTTCTGTGGTTTAACCCACAGTGCCACCTCCGTCACCCAAGTACAATTGCAAAGCAAATATGAGTCTTTATACCAGGGCTGTCTTAAGCATATCTGGCACCGTGGTGCAAAGATCCCTCCGACACCCCCCCCCGGCAACTCCAAAACAAGGGAGGGCTGGTGGAAAATGTCCTCTGCCTCCCCCACCACCCAGATCCCCGGTGTGGTGGTGGTGATCAAGCAGGAAAACGTGCTGGCAGACATGTTGTCTGGTGTCGGGGCACTCGAGAAGGCAGCCCAGGAAGGCTGTGCGCCGCCTTTCACCAGGAAGCAGGAGGAGGACAACAACCAGGAGCAGGGCCATCTTTAGCAGATGCAGAGGCTTGGGAGGGAAGCTGCATGCCTGCCAGCAATATAGTTGGTGGGTGTGTAGGGAAAGGAGAGGCTGCTGGCAAAGCCGCGCAGCTCCCCCACTCGTGAGGATGCCCCTGAGAGGCCGGCGCCCTGGCGAACGAACCACTAAGACCAATGAGATAGATGGCTCTGCTTTATACAGTGCCAGATTTAGAGCGCTTTCTCAGACCAAACAGTGCACTCAAGAGCATGCACAGAACAGAAGTCATGAAGGGGGAGGGCACTTCAACAAACTCTTTTCTAAAAGGAATTATTGTGAAAATAAGAAATAGAGAGGGCTCCATATTTTGCCCTCACTCAGGGCACTGCATTGCCAAGCCCTGCTCCTGCTTTTACTTCAATGCTGTAGCTGACTGACTTTTGGAATTGGATATTTCCAAATTCTTTCCAAATTGTAAAGCTCAGTGAATGGTCTTAGACAAAGCAGCAAATCTAAAATATCTGGAGAGGTATGTGTGGGATGTGAAACACGAGAGCAGTCAAATACAACATTGCTAGAGTGGACATGAAGGTGGTCTCAGTCCTCCAGCCGGAACTTCCTGTTCTCCTGGGCTGAGGCAAAACTTCCTCTGTGTAACTGGAGATGGGTGTGGCCTCACCTGGGCAGGTTAACACAAAACCACAGGGGCCAGACTCCATCTTCCTCTTTGGGATCGGCTGTTCAACAGAACAACATCTAATTAGGGAAAAGATGCTCTCTTGGCAGCCAAGAGAGGACAAAGGGGCTTTCTCCCATATGGAGATAGTCTCCACATGTATACTGAACAGATGTGTAAGTAAACTCTTTCTATGCTTTTATATAGGACTGTGTAGTGTCTTATTTTGAGGGGGATTAAAAGGGGAGGTTTTATTACAGAGGTTTTAGCGAACCTGAGCAAGCTATCCACTGTGTGTGTTTAAAAGGCAAATGTTAACTCTGCTGATATTGTTGAACTTGTAAACACAAGTTGGAATAGGATATGTTAAACAATATATCCTCTCCTGCATCCCAAAACATCCCTACAGTATGGTATCTCAAAACAAAGGCACACTTTGTAGGAAGATTGTTGTTAATCAGCATTCATTTGCAGACTAAGATTATATTGGGATTATTATTTTTCTGGCTGAATCTGCTAGTACACTGGATTGTCTATGTCAGATAAGGGAACAGTATGGTGGTAAGGGAAATCAGAAAAATGGGAGAAAGTGTGAGAGAAAGCTCCATTTCATTTATCATCAGCAAGATTTAAAGAAAATTGTTTTAAATTCATAGGTGCTATCTGACTCCTCAGTCTCTGAATAGGATAACACATAGTACCAGTCCCAATAGTTGGATGTTGTGTGGAGGACTAGGTCATTTCACAGTGATTGAGGAGCTTTGGAAGAAGGTTTTCTATGAGCTCCAACTGATTATGGGGCAGCTGCTGTCACCAGATCCACTTCTGGCACTGTTGTCCATTTTAGATAATGGAGACAAAAGGGCACTTTATCAGAGTGCATTGGTTTCCTTTTATATTGCAGCCTGCATAGTGATAGCCTGAAATGGGAAATTAGCAGAATAGCACCTAATTTGAGGAGTGGTATTCTCAAATTTGGTTGGTGGCCCTAAATGGGGGAGGGACCTTTTCAATTAAGGGAACGGAAGACTCCAAAGAGGAAAAAAAAACTTTTATGTGAAATGGTTTTGTTTTATTAAATATGTTTCAGTCAAAGAGCATAATAGGCTCCCCCTATCAACTCATGTGGCTTTATGGAGTGATGTTATAGGCGGAATGAGTTAATTTTCCTTCTTCTATTTATGCTTGGCTAGATGATTACTTCTATGGCGGTTCCCTGATTGCTTCACTAAGTGTTGATTTGTGCATGTGTTATGATTTTCTGTTGACTACTTGTTTTGCTCTTATGTTTGCTGTAACCAAATGCATACGCTTTGAGTTTTTGTTGATCTTTTTTTTTTTTTTGCTTCTTCTTCTTTGATATGGAAAGATTAAAATAAATATAATCCCTTTTTTAAAATCTACCAAGAATTCCAGTTCAAGTAGCTTAGTGTTTTACAAGGGATCAAGTTATTTCCCATCTGCGTCACTTTCACATTTATTCATTCCTAAGTCTGTTCCTTTCCAGTTCTGCATTAATGTGTGATACATCAGCTCCTGGTAAATAAAAGGGGAAGAAATTGAGGCTGTGAGAGATTTTACTTTCTTGGGTTCCATGATCACTGCAGATGGTGACAGCAGTCACGAAATTAAAAGACACTTGCTTCTTAGGAGAAAAGCAATGACAAACCTAGACAGCATCTTAAAAAGCAAAGACATCACCTTGCTGACAAAGGTCTGTATAGTTAAAGCTATGGTTTTCCCAGTAGTAATGTATGGAAGTGAGAGCTGGACCATAAAGAAGGTTGATCACCGAAGAATTGATGCTTTTGAATTATGGTGCTGGAGGAGACTCTTGAGAGTCCCATGGACTGCAAGAAGATCAAACCTATCCATTCTCAAAGAAATCAGCCCTGAGTGCTCACTAGAAGGACAGATCCTGAAGTTGAGGCTCCAATACTTTGGCCACCTCATAAGAAGAGAAGACTCCCTGGAAAAGACCCTGATGTTGGGAAAGATGGAGGGCACAAGGAGAAGGGGACGACAGAGGATGAGATGGTTGGACAGTGTTCTCGAAACTACGAACATGAGTCTGACCAAACTGCGGAAAGCAGTGGAAGACAAGTGCCTGGCATGCTCTGGTCCATGGGGTCACGAAGAGCTGGACACGACTAAATGACTAAACAATAACAACATCTTATTTTAAAATATATTTTGTCACACAATATGCAGTTCTTAACATATTTATGCAGGTCTTAACATATTTTTGGGGTGAAGGCATCCTGAAATTCAGAAAAATGTGAAAGTGTGAACCCGATCACTTTATACTGGTATTGGCAATGGGTTTGTCAGGCAAACCTATGATTTACAATCCTTTAAATGTTGAATGAGAGAGGTTCCGCGCAAATAGATATAACTGAAAACACTATTTAAACTGAGTTAGACTTGTGGACTTTGGCAACGTTCCTGATTATTTCAATGAACTGGGATCTTGCCCTAACTTTGAAAAATTCCTTCAGTAACTTATGCTCTCAAATGATTTAATGGCAATGATAAATAATAGGCGGGAGATGTGTCTGGGATTCAAAATTCATTACACAATAAATCTGGGCAATAGAAATGTTTGTGTCCCCAAACTATCATGCACTAAGCTGTGTCTTGTTCAATATCTTCAAAACCCTGTTATTTAGCATAACAACAGACCAGACATGCAACAAACAGAATTATGCGGATGAACAGAGAAACCCGTTACAGAAAGCAATTAATCCTCAGCAAAAAGATTTCTTTTGAAACCACATAATGATAGTGTAGCTAGAAGTATTTTTTATTAATTTTTGCTTGGTTCTGCTATTTATGCTGAACTGACTCTCACCACACTGTTTTTCTGCTTTTTTTTTAAAAAAAGATGCTTGATACATTGTGATTAGGGACCTGGATAGAAAGTTGTCTTTTCTGCTATGTGAAAGAGTAACCTGCTGTTCTAGACAATCACCTGTATTGTATTTCCTGTAGATGCTAATAAGCATGGAGTGAGAGTGAACAAAAGCAACACTTTGATACACTAAAAAGGGGCAAAAGCATCTCTGATAGTCCATATGGGGTAGCCAAGAGAAGAGGTATTTATGCTAATAATGACTAGAACATTGTTAAATGGCTGTGTGATTTAACAAAAGATAGTTTTCTAGCTGCAAATTGACTGCTGTTATGCACTTTGCCTAAATAAATATTCCCACTCTTAATTTCTTGTCATTCTTCCATTTGTAGCTTGGGGAGATTTTCAGGGGACATTTTTTTCTGTATCCTTATTTTTGCACTAGTTGTTCATCCTGGGTTTCCCCCAGCTGTTTTTGGACCCCAACTCCCACCATTCCACACCATTGGCCAATAATAATAATAATAACACATGAAAGCTCATACCAAGAACAAACTTAGTTGGTCTCTAAGGTGCTATTGGAAGGAATTTTGTTTGTTTGTTTGTTTTGACTATGGCAGACCAACACGGCTACCTACCCGTAACTGGAATAATAATTTTATTATTTATAACCCGCACATCTGGCTGGGTTTTCCCAGCCACTCTGGGCAGCTCCCAACATAATATTAAAAACACGATAAAACACCAAACATTAAAAACTTCCCTAAACAGGACTGCCTTCAGGTGTCTTCTACAAAGTCAGCTGGGGACCCAAGATTGAATAACGCTGTACTAGGAGGTTGGAACACATCACATTATGTACACCTGTGTCATTCCCCCGTAAATTAGTGATTGCGTGCGCACACACACACACTTGTATATCTTCGAATTATTTTGCTGAATTGAAAGATACCTGGACCTCTCTATGGTGCAGCCATCATCTTAGTGCCAGTTCCATCTTTAAAAATGCAGAAGATCTTCCTTTGCAGATTTAAGTAAAGGCACCAGTATCTGAAGAAGTGTGCATGCACACGAAAGCTCATACCAAGAACAAACTCAGTTGGTCTCTAAGGTGCTACCGGAAAGAATTTTCTATTTTGTTTCAATATTCTGTTGTAACACTCGACAGCAACATGTCATGGAATTGGTTGTTTGCTGACCCTTTGACCAAATGGATCTGGGTCCAAGTTCTGATTCAGTCATAAAATTCAATGGATAGCAGTGGAACAACAATAAATAAATATTCTTTTAAACTAATTAAATAAATAAAAACTTCATGCAACACCAACTCCAATTCACTTTTCAAAGCTTGCACATTCCAGCTGGGAATTCATGGTAAACACAGCAAGCTACTCCTACTAATCTGTCATTTTCAGCCTTTGTTTGTTGCTATTCAGTGATGCAAACTCCAAACAGTAGCAATTTAATACATTTTCATCCAATTATACTCCCTTAATGTTTAACATTACACATCCCTAGTGTACTATGTAAAGTCTATCACAAGCCCAATTTTAAAATGATGCCAGGCAAGCAAGAAGAGGAGGAGAAAGGGGGGGGGAACCCACCCATGCAGTATGGCACATGCCAGCATTCTCATTTAAAGTTGGCTCTCAGCAACTACACCAGTGGGGTGTCTGCCTGAACCACAGATCTCTGGCATGGCAATGCTGCAAGTGCTTCTGAAACAATAAAGTTTAAATTAGTACTGTGCTGAAGAATTCTCCTGCACTCTGTCCCCCAACTATTGCCTGTCAATTAATGAGAAAAGAAATTGCACTCAAACATTATGAAAGGGGAGAGAAAATTATAATGCGGTTGTTGTTGTTGTTATTGTTGTTGTTGTTGCAGCACTTACTTTACCTTTAAGTTAGATGAGGACTGTTTGTGTCATTCCTTTCATTCTAAAAATCATCTCACCATTGGGATACACCAGTGGTGATCACTGAGGATGGGGCACCATTGCTGTGCTGGCTTCCCAGCCCAGCAGACTGCTGGCACTTGCCGAGAAGGAGATGGGAGGTGAAAGGTGCAGGGAGCTTGGTGCCATCTAGCATGTTGTGAAGGCTTAGGGAAAGCTATCCCTCCCCCAGTTGCAGTAAACAAGAAAACAAGCTAGAGTCCTTTTTAATGAGTTTATTCGTTCATAATTGTGAGACACAAAAGACTGCATCAAGTCCTGACAATGTTGTTGCTCCAACTGGTCTCCTCCTCCCTCCTTCCTAGCAACAGCACCTCCCTTTACAGTGTCCACTCATGGTCAGTTGTCTCTGAATCCTTTGTTCCTGCACTCTTAATGAACAATGAGTTATGGGAGAAGAGGAGTCAGGAATACTCTCCAGTGACAATGTGTCAGCTGTCTGCTCTGCTTCTGTCTCCCCTCCCCCTTCTGCTAACACTTCCCAACTCTTCTGTTTGCCTATATCTGAGCTGTGATCTTCCTCAAATCCCTGCTGTAATTCAATGCTGCATTCCTCTTCTCCTGCAGCGTCAGGAGAAGGGGGGCGGCGATCTCAACCATTCCTCCTCCATCTTGCCTTCTCGAGTCCAAACCCTGACACATGTGGCAGGAGTGTCCAACCCACTGTTTTGGGAAGCCAGGAGAGCAACTGAGCCTGACCCCCAATGGTTTAACATCCACTGAACTCCATTATCTTCTGATAGTTGCCACCAAGAAACTCCCAAGGAGGACAGAGGTCACCAGATGTCACTAGAGGGCACTTTGCCCAAGACCCCTCAAACCTGAAACAGCCTGGTGTGGATAAATCCTTGCCAACAGCCAAAACTCATTTTTCATTTATTCTACAGAGTCCATTTTAGCACAATATTTACTTTGTGGGCTTCCCCCTTTCCGATTACTTTATTAGCATAACATTTCACTCCATCAGGACTAAGAACTGGCATTTAAAAGTGTCAATAAAAAACCCTTTACATAAATACATTCCTTTTATTGTTTGACTGATAATTTACTGACTATCATAAAATTTTGTAGCATAGCATAAATAACCATTAATACAACTACCAAGTTTATGGCAGAGTTTGATTTTATACCCTGTGGTCAGGGTGATTGTTCCATGAAAGGGTTTCCTGTTGTCATCCTTGCCATTTCATTAAAAAAAAAAAAAGGAGACAATGTTCAACTGAGCGTGCCTGTATTAGTAATGAGTTTGAATTTTGTAGGCATAAACTTCCAGCTCAAATTGAACAGGGGAAACAAGCCAAAAATATGGGGCCATTTTGGAGGGTGGGGGGTTTCGTAGGTGGAGAATTCATCAGGAGACAGGTTTCCCATTGGCAGTGGGAAGCATATTGCTCCCCTCTTTTAAATTTAAATTTAAATGCAGGTGCTGAAGGATCTCCTCTTGATAGCTACCATTATCACTTCCTCACATACCCAGTTCCTTGTAACAGTGGTGCCAATTGAGAGCTCCTTCCACATCTTTGACAGTGCAACCTAAATATTATTTAGGTTACTACATCCACCTATGTCACATGTGTCATTGTGGATGTATCTGCAGATGTTGTTGTTTAGTCATTTAGTCGTGTCCGGCTCTTTGTGACCCCATGGACCAGAGCACACCAGGCACTTGTCTTCCACTGCCTCCTGCAGTTTGGTCAGACTCATGTTGGTAGCTTCGAGAACACTGTCCAACCATCTCATCCTCTGTCGTCCCCTTCTCCTTGTGCCCTCCATCTTTCCCAACATCAGGGTCTTTTCCAGGGAGTCTTCTCTTCTCATGAGGTGGCCAAAGTACTGGAGCCTCAGCTTCAGGATCTGTCCTTCCAGTGAGCACTCAGGGCTGATTTCCTTCAGAATGGACAGGTTTGATCTTCTTGCAGTCCATGGGACTCTCAAGAGTCTCCTCCAACACCATAATTCAAAAGCATCAATTCTTCGGAGATCAGCCTTCTTTATGGTCCAGCTCTCACTTCCATACATTACTACTGGGTGTACTTTAACTAAACCAAAAGTCATCAACAAACTGATTATATGTACTCCAAATTTTGGTTTGTTTCACTGGTGTTTATTGTTAGGTTGTGTGTGTGTTTAATCTGATACTGTATATCTGCTGCAGATTCTTATGCTATTTTATATTGTTTTGTTGATGAACCTCTAAAGGATTTTTATCTGAAGAATTGCACAAACACACTACTGATTGCATGGTAGGAGAGTGGCTGTACTGTACTCCATGCTTACCCACCCCAGACAACAAGGGAGCTACAGTGGTTCAGAGGTTAGAATCCTGGAGTAGTACCTGGGAGAACAGGGTTCAAAACCCCATGTAGTCATGAAGCTCACTGGGTGACCTAGGGCCCGTCACTACCTCTCAGCCTAACCTACCTCACAGGGTTCCTGTGGGGATTAAAGCAGCTGAGGGAAAACTATGTATGCCACCTTGAGCTCCTTGGAGAGGTGGGAAATAAATGCAATAAATATGTAAAATGAAATAAACTTCATGTGCATTTGAATTTATGTTGGAATAAGTATAAATCTCTCGATTGCTCCTCAATCTTCTTAAGATTTCACAGTGTTGAATCTGTGGGGAAAGTGTGAATTGTCCTCTTGTTAAGTACCAACATTTGCTCCTGGAAAACTGAATTGGAGCAACAAACACAGCGCCGAGAGCGACACTTTCAAAGTGAAAAGATGAAAGGTTGGAGAAGAAAGTAAGTGGCAATCACAAACCAGACACAAATGAAATTGGACAGATAGAACTAGTGCGGATTGCAATTTGTAAATTATTGAGTGGGACTGGGAGCTTAGTGGATGAGAAGATGTTAGAAACAATTTAAATTAACTATGGTATTAAGATGTTGCTTTTTGTAACACTTTGAAAAAATCTACTGGGTGCCCTGCCTCCAGTTCTATTTAGATCATTTGGAGCATTGCCTTTGACTTTGCTCACACTATTCCCTCTACTTTTCAAGGTAGGTTTCCCTATTGCAGTATATTCCAGACTTCAAACCATTCCTATTTCTTTCTCTCTTTTTTTGCATTTTTTAAAATTAGAAAGTGTAAAGCAAGTAAAAGGTTCTGCGAAGTTACAGGGAACCAAGCAAAGGGCCTTCTTGGTAGTGGCGCCCACCCTGTGGAACACCCTCCCACCAGACGTCAAAGTTAAAAACAACTACCAGGCTTTTAGAAGACACCTGAAGGCAGCCCTGTTTAGGGAAGCTTTTAATAACTGAAGGACTATTGTATTTTAATATTTTGTTGGAAGCTGCCCAGAGTGGCTGGGGAAACCCAGCCAGATGGGTGGGGTATTAATAATAATAATAATGATGATGATGATGATAATAATAATAATAATAATAATAATTTTGACTGTACAATTGCAACCTCTGAGACTAAAAGTGTCCAGGTTCTATTCTTAATGCACAGTTAGTATTTGATGTTAACACAGATGTTATAATTCAAAATGGAGTCACTACCACAAGTTTTCCAAGTAATATGGCAACATCCACCTGCAGTGATAAAAAGATTCTAAATGTCTCTCTGTTAAACGCTCCCTTCAAGGCTCCCTCCTTGTTGGGGTCCCTTTGTGCATATATCAATTATGTCCCCACGATGCATTTATTGTGTATATGCTGGGGGTATGACTAGAGTGGACATTGTCATCTAGGATGGACCAAAATAACTGAACAGGGTGAATGAGAGAGAAAGAAATCATTATGCACCCAATGCCACCTTAAGTTAACCGAAAACCACCAGAGCCCAGTTTATTTTGCTGATTTCATGCATTTCATAAGAAGCTTTTCACAGTAATGTGAAATGCAGTTTGCCACCACATTTGAAATGTCTAAGCATTGCTGAAGGCGCCCATAGGAAGCTGAGCTGCTGGAGGGAAAAGACTGCTCATTGCATGCGAGTGATCTAAAGTGACTGACAAATCCTCATATATTACCAAATGCCTGAAGAAGTAGCTTAATATTTGCTAAAGGAAAGGGGGGGGAACCTAATTAAATAGTTTGTATTTGCTGGGAGCATGCTAGGCTATGAATATGGAAGTATATATAAAGTAATAATACTCTTGTTATATCTTTTCAGAAACACACGAAGACAATTCATAATCTGCTATTATTTTACTGGATTAACTAAAAGAAAGTATCTGAAGAAGTGTGCATGCACATGAAAGCTCATACCAAGAACAAACTTAGTTGGTCTCTAAGGTGCTACTGGAAGGATTTTTTTTTTAATTTTTTTTTAACAAAAAGAAAGTAAGGCTGCATACACATCATGTATTTAAGGAACATTCATGCACTCCAAACAATCATGGGAACTGTTGTGGGTGCTGGGAACTGTAGATTAGTGATGAGTAAACTACAGTGCTCAAGATTATTGAGGGATGTTTTAAATATATGGTGTATGCACATCCTATGACTAGAATCTGAATGAAGACTAGATGGACTCTTCCTATGGAACATCTGCTCATACAAAATAACCAGGACATCAAATATAAAAAATGCAAGCATTTCCTATTTTAGGCTATGAAAGTCAAGACCCACACTCACATATGGTGTGCATAGCTTGCAGGAGGAAACCTACCTGTGATTATTATTTTTCGAAACATGGTCATTGGCCAGTGTGCAATTGATTCTGGAACCAATCCTGTAAAATAAATTGAATGACTAACTCAATTCTGTTGGGTTACACCTGCAGGCATTTGCATCTGTGCACACTGTGAGCAGCCATGTTAACACACTCACCAAACTTCAACACTCTCAGTTTTGGATAGCTGAAAACTAAGGCTTGCAGGTTTTTATTAAAAAGGCAAAAATCTGTTCCCTGGGAAGCGGGATTGATTGTTGAACCACTCTAGAAACTAGCTCTGCAAGGGGAATAAGGGTCTCCTAACAACTCTTAGCACCCTTAACAAACTACAGCTCCCGGAATTCTTTAGGTGAAACCACGACTGGCAAAAGCGGAATCACTATGCTTTAAATGAATGGTGTGAATGTGATGCAATTGTAGGTGGAATTAGAGCCAATGACAAGCGGAGCCAGCTAAATTCTAGTTTTGTCCCCATCCGCCTCCCTGCTGAGTTCTATAAGGGGCAACAATGAGACTAAGGAGAAGGAAACTGACAGGCAATGCCACTCCCAGGACTGGCTGTGAAGAAGAAGAAGAAGAAGAAGAAGAAGAAGAAGAAGAAGAAGAAGAAGAAGAAGAAGAAGAAGAAGA
The DNA here is from genome assembly GCF_009819535.1 of Lacerta agilis. NCBI lineage: Eukaryota > Metazoa > Chordata > Lepidosauria > Squamata > Lacertidae > Lacerta > Lacerta agilis. Next base: position 36,747,497 of record NC_046321.1, on the reverse strand, counting down.
AGAAGAAGAAGAAGAAGAGGAGGAGGAGGAGGAGGAGGAGGAGGAGGAGGAGGAGGAGGAGAGGAGTTTGGATTTGATATCCCGCTTTATCACTACCCAAAGGAGTCTCAAAGCGGCTAACATTCTCCTTTCTCTTCCTCCCCCACAACAAACACTCTGTGAGGTGAGTGGGGCTGAGAGACTTCAGAGAAGTGTGACTAGCCCAAGGTCACCCAGCAGCTGCATGTGGAGGAGCGGAGACGCGAACCCGGTTCACCAGATTACAAGTCTACTGCTCTTAGCCACTACACCACACTGGCAGGCAGGCAGGCAGGTGGAGGTGGCTGAAGGTGGTCCCCCCTCTGCCCTAATGGACCAGCCTTCATTGCAGATAGACTGGCCACTGCTTTGTGAAGATTATTTCCAGGCTGCTGCCAAATAATCCTTAATTGCAAAGGTACAGATCACATGGTAGAGCCAATTGTGAGCTTGTACATACAGCCATTTTCCAGCATGGAACAACCACCACATGGAGGCAGCATCCAGAGGCATTCTATATTTGCTCAGTCAAGTCAGAATGTGCTGTTTATTCACACAGCTCATGTACAGATGATCTAAATCGACTTTTCCCATTGTCCTTAGAGCAATGCCTTTAAAAAAGTATTTATCTTATTTTTAGAATAGCTTTTTATGCCCACTTTTCCCTTTGAAATCAACATGTAGCAAAATGTCAAAAGCCAAACTACGGCTGGCCCTTTCTAATTCCCTACATCAAATTCATTTTATTTCTTTCCCCCTCATGGTCTCAGCATTTTCACCAAAGATGTTGACCTATATTCTCCTCCCAGCACCAGCACCAGCACCCCCTTATTTAGAGTAGACATCTACATGCGGCAAGAATAAAAATCCCAATTAATATCCTGGTTTTGCCTCAGCGGTAAAAAAGGCATCTCTTGAATGCAAATAAGCAGCGATAAATTGTCAAATATTCAAGAGGTGGAAAATAAGCTATAGAGTCGGGCAGGATTTTGTCATGTCTAGAGTACAAAAATGTCTCTCTGGGAGCTGCGAAATAGCAGGCTGTCACATACCACATGTACAATTAAAGTTGGTAATGTCCTCAAGCATTTATGTGTATCTGTTTCAAAGGCTTAAGCATAGATTTCTATTTAACTAGATGTATGGTTGTATTTCTCCATTGCATCGAGGCATAGGAAGGAGGATGTCCCAATAAGAATGTGTATTGAAATCATTTAACAGCATGATGATGTGAAGAGATTGCAAATTCCAGCCATTTGGGGGAATGAAGTTTACGCAGCTCACTCAAGCACAGAGAGAGCTTTCTGGGGAAAGAAAAGCAGAAGTGAAAATGGGATGTGTTGCGATGTCTTGGTGTCAGAGGACAAAATAAATTGTGAGCCAATGTGTTTAAAATGCTCTTAGAAAAGAATACATTATCTCCCCATGGCCTGCCACTATAAAGGCCAAGCATATGTGAAACTTTGCAATGAATAAAAAGGCACCAGTACTTATTTTTATAGCACTGGATGAAACTGCAAACAAATCAGATCCAAAGGCAATGCAGAAACTCTCACCACTGTGTCTAAATAGGAAATTGCTAATGAACTGAAAGCACAGGGAAAATAATAATAATGAATGTATCTTGACTAGAAGTATGTGTCTCTCCAATTCAGTTCATTATTTGGGACTGAATTAGATACGTTTAAAGCAAAGCTTTGTTTAACCCCCCCCCCCTTCACTATAATGGGGAAAATAAAAACGTTGTTTCCCCTTTTTCAAAGTAGATGGCATTTGCAGACACACATGCCCACCCAGAGTGGATTCAGGCTGCCAAATTGTAGGAAGATACATTCAGGTGTTTTCATGCAGGGACACCTTTAAAATCAATTTGTTTTAAAGCATCTTTATTTTCTGCCAGCATTAAATTCAGTTTACAGGCATGGCTGTCCCTTCTAAGCATACGAAGCCTGCCATATTTCAGAATGATAGCTGTAGCGGTTCTCCCTGCTTTGGGGCACGTACAATAAGAATGGTAAGACTGGAGTGGGGATGGGGGGGAAGAGTGTAAATTTCCAAGAAAGATTGGGATTGTGGGAGTGGGGATAATGCCATCTGCCAGCAAGGGGGATTGGATGGGTAATTGGCCTAATCCAGCAGGCTCTATTTAGTTTTTGTATTCAGCTCAAAAATGTTCATTTTAGGTGGAAATGCACTGCAAAGCATACAAGAATGTATATTTAAGGGAGAAGAATGCATGTTAAATGGATACAGTGAGACTGTTTTATCCCTTATATTCCCAGTAGGTTGTTGTGTTTTCAGGTAAGTTTCACTTCCCAAAAATATCAGAAGCCACAGTAACTAAGGGCTCGACTTCCAGGGTTGAACCCCTGTTTCTATGGAACAGTATCTCCATCAATATACAACAGGTGTTCACAACTCTGTACTTTCCAGAAATAACTGAAAACATTTTTGATTCAACAACCTTTTCCAATTGGATGAAAAGGTCTTTTCCTTTGGTTTAAACCTGTCTTTAGTTGTTTTCTGTACAGTCGTACCTTGGTTCTCGAACAGAATGCTTTCTGGGAGTCTGTCCAACTTCCAGAACTGTTCAAAAATGAAGACTCGGATTCTGATTGGCCTCAGGAGTATCCTGCAGCCAATCAGAAGCCGTGGAAGCTTTCCCAGATGTTCAGTTTCAGAAAATTGTTTGCAACCTGGAACACTCATTTCCAGTTTTCGATTAACCAGGAGCTGAAACGTATGAGTTCCAAGGCGTTCAGCAACCAAGGTATGGCTGTACTTTCTTAAGAACAAAAAACATGAGATGAATGTGAAAGGAAATGGATAACTTAATGAAATAAATACAAAATGTGTACAATTTAAATGTGATCTTTCATACTTTTCTAAAATATAATCCATAAAACACAGAACTGAGGCCATACTAATGGGTTATGGAACAGAAAATGATTCATATGTACTTATGGATTCTGGATGCAAAGTGCCAGTTAAAAGTTCTTTAGAAATAAAAATTAATTCCACAATATTTTTCCAAGCTTCCCACTGTGTTGCTTCACTCTACCCTCATAATAGCAGAGCATGTTACTGTTTGTCACAGAAATGCCACAAAAGATTCAAAGAGAGAGGTAGAGAAATGAGCTTGCAACAGGAGTTAATGCATTCCTTTCAAACCTGAGAGTCAACACTTCACAACTGTGGTAATAGCAAGTGTCCAGTGGCTACCCACTCGTAAAAAATAAGTGTCAGAATAAGATCAAATGAACATGGGGGAAAGGCAGCTTTGCAATAAAGGAATGCATTGGAGAGAACAAAGGTATAAAACATCGAGACTGGAGATGTACAATTGTTCCTTTGCTTTTCCTGATATAGAATATTAAATAGTGAAGTCACAAATCGTAAAATCATTCCAATTGCTATGGTAATAATAAAGAAGAATCCCATTCAAAATGCTGGACACAGAGCAGATGAAATTATACCTTTTGGGACCTATCATTGGCTTAAAATGCTTCTGAAGTCATCTCTTATTCATCCAGAGCTGGTATTCAGAGCAAAACATAGAAATAGATTTTGTTATTAGGCCTGGGCTTACAGTTCTCTGCCTGGGTCTAGTGCTCTTACAATAGTGAAGATGCAGTATGGTGATTTGATTATAGATAATTAGGCTTTGTCCAGAGAAATGGCTGAAATTTCAATTCACTTTGATACTAGGAGAAAGATAGCCAGGAAAATGCAGGTAGCAAATCAAGATGTAATTAATCATTAGCTAACTCCAATCTGAACCAGATCTCAAAGAAACATGGGAAGGCAAAGAATGCAGAAGTGCAAAGTAGTCATTATATTAGCAGAACTGGGGATGAATTTGGAAAGCAAACTAGGTAGGGCAAGTGTCAAAGTGCTGACACTCAGAAAAAATGCTTCATTTGTTGAAATTCCTTTGTTTGAGAACTACAGTACATACCAAAATGCAGGCGTAAGCTACAGTTTATTTTTAAATGAAGAAAAACATGTAATTATTTTCCTCCCAGGGAATACTTAATTGGCTCTTGTTGATGTGTGTGTCTGTGTGTTTTTTAAAAACCAAGCAAACAGTACACAGTGACAAAATTTGCACAAATTAGCATTCTTCTTCCTTCTGAATTAAACATCAGACTTGTGTTTAGGTAAACCAAGGAAGATCTGCTAAATCAATGCAGACATCCTTCTTTAGATTGGGATAACAGATGCACCAACATGTCAACGCTCCATTATGTTCATTCCCATACTGTTGTTTCATCAATTCTCATTTATTACTTCTTTAAAGGACAATTAATTCCAGTCTGTAGATTCGGGTTCACCACTTTACTCCCTTTGCCTATAGCCTGAAACTTCATTCTTCCCTTTAAACCTTTATACCACTCAAACATTTATTTAAACCTTTCTGATCACAAGTGAAGGTGCATTTTTACAATTGTGAGATGTGAGTTGATAATTTCCGATTCAGCAATTAACAAATTAGACACAGAATGATCTCCTCACCACCAAATGGGTTGCTACAAGATATCCGGTGAGGTCAGAAGTGTTCTGGAGATAGGAGCATTGACATTACAATATTTTTGTTCACACTGAATGTTTATCCCCACCCTCCAACATGTGGCAGTATTCTGATTGCTCTGAGCAAAGCTATGCTATTTGCAATCCATTTAATATTGCCCCTTTCAAAAATGTTCTACTGCTATGCATTAAACTCAGGGTGGCTTGAAACACTGCAGGATGCAGCAATCACCACCTCCTGTTTGTGTTTCATCACTGCACCCAAATTAGGGACAAGCATGCACAACTTTCCACTGATAAATATTTGAATTACCTATGTGGCTACGTTTCATCATAGTGGAAATATATAGTCCCTCTTTTGGACAATGGAAAAATGGCATACATTATGATTTATGCACACATCCTGAAGTCACATTCACATTCCAGATATCTTTCTTATTTTATGTTTGATCTGAAGTTCTGCTTATTTGTCTGCCCAGGGAATGCATGATACATTAAAAAGAGTTACAATGCGTGGGCAAGATAGTGGGTGATATCCAATTAAATCTCACTCGGGGCAGACTCAACGGGTCTACTCTGTGTATGCCTAATGCTGGATGTCATCCATTGTCCCGTTTTCATTGTGTTCCGAAATGTAGATCTTTGGTTATGCATTGTATTCATGTGTGCTGCTCTTGGAGATGATAAAAGATTCCCCTGGACCTCAGCTTGTCCCTTTCAGTTCTCCCAGGCATCTAATAAGTAGGACCTTTCAGGTGCCACACCATTTCTGTGCTGATTCACAGCAGAAAGGATGACATTTTTCTCAGACAGTAATCATAGCTTCTATCCAACAATAAAAAAAAATAAGACAACCTAATGCTGGAAGGCTGGAGGAGCTGTTCTGCTGCAGAGTTCCCCCTTGAAATAGATGACACTTGATGAGATGGACTAACAGCAGATTCTGAGGGAACTCCAAATATTAGTTCACCTCGTAGTGAGACTAGCAAGCATTCATCTGTGGCATGGCTCAAGCACAGCTTGACAGTATTGTAGATGTAGCTGCTGATTTGGATTTCATTACTTTGAGTGAGACAAAAAAAAAGGGAGCAGGGGGTTATTTTTTCTTCTTTATCTTTTTAATATATATATATATATAATCTAAGTTTGGGGTGGCAGGAAAACTTGAGTCTGAATGTACGATTTACCATGAGCAAAAGAACACACAAGGTCTGAATGAAACCTGGTAAACATTACAGTTAATTTATAGCCTGAAACAAAGGAACAGGTCTTTTAATTGATTGACAAAGAGAAGCTAAGGATAGGAAAAGTAAATGAAAACACTCTAGAAATGGACAGGTTTGTAATTGAAAATTGGAAAAGGTCACTCAATGCGCTCTGCGTAATTTAGTTGAATGGAATCATTATTTTATAGAAATCTTTATATGGAGCTCAAGTGTGGGCAGGACTAAGCAGAATAAAGGTAGACTCACATCTTGTTTACTCCTAGTAACATGCTGCTTCTGAACCATAACAAGATAGCAATTGTAAAAGGTTTTTTTTTTTTTTACATGCAGGCATCATACCCAAGTTGAAATGGAAAACCCTCCACATTTTCAGGTAGGGCTAGCTACAGAGGTTGGCATAGCTGGGTACATGCTGAGGTCCATGAAATAGCTGTGGTGGTGAGGAAACCACCAAGAGCTTATTGGACCTACTGCTTCTTCTACTCCTGCACTTCACTATTGTTACCTGCTTACAGTTAACCTTCAAGATGGAAGGGGGAAATTTATTGCAGCCACCTGGGCGGCACCAGTAACCCTACCATCTGGTTGGATCAGAAACTTCATCCTGGGACATGGAGTGCTCTCTGCATTACAGGAGGGAAAATGTGTGCACAGTGAAGGGATGGTAAACAATGGTCCTCTCACTCTATTGCAGCATGGCCACCAGCATGTACGGTCTAATGTAGGGGTAGGGAAGCTCAGGCTCAGGGGTCAAATGAAGCACTCTAGACTCCTCTGTCAGGTCCTCAGAACCACTCCCTTTCTTTCTACTCCATACCCTACACTTCACATCCCTTGCCCCACCCACGTTTTTCACAAGGGTGCCCATTAGAAAACACAGCCCTTGGACTGAAAATTGTTCTTCATGCCTGGTGTAGTGCTAGAACCTCACATCCAGCAAGGGTCCAGGAAAATGCTCCTGCATAGATGCTGAGTCAATGACAGGGACCAGTCCATATTATATAAGGATTCTATTTTCCTCTCTGTCCAAAGTCCACAAAGTGAAACCATCTAATTCCACTCATCCCTCCAATAATAATAATAATAATAATAATAATAATAATTTATACCCCGCCCATCTGGCTGGGTTTCCCCAGCCACTCTGGGTGGCTTCCAACAGAACATTAAAATGCAATAATCTATTAAACATTAAAAGCCTCCCTAAACAGGGCTGCCTTCAGATGTCTTCTAAAAGTCTGGTAGTTGTTTTTTTCTTTGACATCTGGTGGGAGGGCATTCCACAGGGTGGGTGCCACTACTGAGAAGGCCCTCTGCCTGGTTCCCTGTAACTTGGTTTCTCGTAGTGAGGGAACCGCCAGAAGGCCCTCAGCACTAGACCTCAGTGTCCGGGCAGAACGATGGGGGTGGAAACGCTCCTTCAGGTATACTGCACCGAGGCCGTTTTGGGCTTTAAAGGTCAGCACCAACACTTTGAATTGTGCTCAGAAATGTACTGGGAGCCAATGTAGGTCTTTCAAGACCGGTGTTATATGGTCTCGGTGGCCACTCCCAGTCACCAGTCTAGCTGGCACATTCTGGATTAGTTGTTGTTTCTGGGTCACCTTCAATGGTAGCCCCACATAGAGCACATTGCAGTAATCCAAGTGAGAGATAACTAGAGCATGCACCACTCTGGTGAGACAGTCCGCGGGCAGGTAGGATCTCAGCATGCATACCAGATGGAGCTAGTAGACAGCTGCCCTGGATACAGAATTAACCTGTGCCTCCATGGACACTTGTGAGTCAAAAATGACTCCCAGGCACACCTGGTCCTTCAGGGGCACAGTTACCCCATTCAGGACCAGGGAGTCCTCCACACCTGCCCACCTCCTGTCCCCCCAAAACAGTACTTCCATCTTGTCAGGATTCAACCTCAATCTGTTAGCCGTCATCCATCCTCCAACTGCGTCCAGACACTCACACAGGACCTTCACCGCTGAGAGAATTCAGGACCTTCACCACTGAGAGAACTAGGAAACGGCTCTCACCTGTGTCCCTAGCCCACCAGAGATCATCGACCAGTGTAACCAAGGCAGTTTCAGTCCCATGATGAGATCTGAATCCCGACTGGAAGGAATCCAAATGGTCCGCTTCATCCAAGTGTGCCTGGAGTTGTTCAGCAACCACTCGCTCAGTCACCTTTCCCAAGAATGGAAGATTTGAGACTGGGCAATAGTTGGCCATATTGGCTGCATCTAAAGATGGTTTTTTGTTGTTGTTGTTCAGTCGTTCAGTCGTGTCCGACTCTTCGTGACCCCATGGACCAGAGTACGCCAGGCACGCCTATCCTTCACTGCCTCTCGCAGTTTGGCCAAACTCATGTTAGTAGCTTCAAGAACACTGTCCAACCATCTCATCCTCTGTCGTCCCCTTCTCCTTGTGCCCTCCATCTTTCCCAACATCAGGGTCTTTTCTAGGGATTCTTCTCTTCTCATGAGGTGGCCAAAGTACTGGAGCCTCAACTTCAGGATCTGTCCTTCTAGTGAGTACTCAGGGCTGATTTCTTTGAGAATGGATAGGTTTGATCTTCTTGCAGTCCACGGGACTCTCAAGAGTCTCCTCCAGCACCATAATTCAAAAGCATCAATTCTACGGCGATCAGCCTTCTTTATGGTCCAGCTCTCACTTCCGTACATTACTACTGGGAAAACCAGCAGTAAACCAGGTTTTTTTTTATAAGTGGTTTAATAACCGCCTCTTTCAGCAGGTCTGGGAAGGCTCCCTCGCAGAGAGAAGCATTCACCACCCCACGAAGCCCATCGCCCAGCCCTTCCTGGCTAGCTTTTATAAGGCAAGATGGGCAAGGATCAAGGAGACAGGTGGTTGGTTTCACTCGTCCAAGCAGCCTGTCCACATCCTCGGAGGTAACAGATTGGAATTGATCCTATGCAACTGGACTAGGCAGGACTCTAGGACTATGCAACTGGACTAGGCAGGACTCTAGGACTCTCCCACCCTGGCCCTGCTCCCACGGTGGAGTCTCCCTCTTGCCGAATCTGAGTGACTTTATTTGCAAAAAAAACTTTGCAAAAACATTGCAGGAGATCATGTGGCCCGTATTGGGCCCCGATGAAGCAGGTGATTCCACTAAATTGCACTGTTCTGGGTAGCAGCAGCAGTGCCAGCAGTCCTTATGAGGCCTGTCAGGCCCTGCCCTGGGCCAGGTGGTGAGTGGTAGGAACGGGGCCCTCAGGCACTCAAGCAGGGGAATCCTCCTGGCATAGCTGTCAACTTTCCTTTTTTTTTTGCAGGGAATTCCCTTATTCCAGCGCCGTTTCCCATTGCAAAAAAGGGAAAGTTGACAGCTATGGCCGTTTCCCAATGCAAAAAAAGGAAGGTTGACAGCTCTGTCTTGGGCAGCACAGTATAGTGTGTGGGTGCATTTTTTTTGCCTCTTTGTGGTGGGTCATGGGGATTCTAAACAGAGAATGTGGGAGGGATACACCAAGACTACTAAACAGAGAGGGGGGATGTCTCAGGGCACAGGCTGCAGTAGGGCCTCCCAAGTTTTATCAACTAAGGATACAAATTGACTATCCCTTGTGAAACATGCAAAATGCAAACAGAGCAACAAAAGAGAGCAACAGAAAAACTGCCCAGTCCTACAAATCCTTGCTGAAAGGGTGACCATAGAGCAGATGTTTGCATTCACTGCATAATAGTTATATTACAGAAATCCATACTCTAGCAATGCATAATATATACATTATATAATGTGTACTACAAAAACAAGGGGATAGAGCAAATTGTCTAAAACTATTTCATCACACACTTTATCCCCTTTATTCCCCCCCACCTCAAAGCAATCTGATACTGGAATCCAACTGAGAAAGTTAGCAGTGGAGAGCGATGTGGGAGGATAACACATCTAAAACACTGTGAAATCCCAAGTATGGTAAAATTCATAGTATCAAATCCTACCTGAATCCAAATCTAAAAGCGCAACGTTTTGCTAGAAAAGTAACAAGGAGTGAAATATAAAACCTAGTAACCTGTCATCAACTGTTAGAGGTGTCCTACTGATATTTAACAGTGTGCTAGACATTATAAAGAAATTTATCTGTGTCCCAGAACTAAAAGGACAAACTTAAATTTGGTCTGTGTTATGTACTGAGCTGAATCCTAGAACCATAGGATGCAGAATGCAGCAGTCTGATTGGTCCGCAGGAGCCATCCAATCCAGCTCCAGGTGGAAGTGAATCAGCAACCTGATTGGCCTACAGGAGTAGCCCGGAATTAGCCAATCACGTGGGGCCCATTGTGTAAATAATGTATATATAGTAGATGTTTTGGGGAAAGAGTCATTCCTAGATACTAGGAGCTGAATAAACAGCATGAAATTCACACTTGACTCCGAGTATATTTCAGTCTGTGGTTTCGACTGGGGAGGAATTTAACCCTCTGCCTCATCATGGCCTCAGTTTGGACCAGTTCCTCCAGAATGGATAATTTCACCGATAACAGCTGCACCCCAAGGAGAAAGGGAGGCTCAGCCCAAAGTGGGACTCTTAAGTCCCTACTCCTCCCCTCTGCCATGATGCCCTGATCCTGATATGGAATACTCCTCCAGCTATTATTTAGGGAATAAAAACCAACCACACAATGGAAAATCACATGCTTAATGAGTCATCTCAGTGGTAGGGGAGTTCATTTTTAAAAGGGATGAGTTCCAGCTTCAGTTCATCCCCTCCAAAAAGGAACTAGTTTCAGTTCAAATTTGCACCCCCCCCCAATATCATTTAATTTCAGTTCTGAGAACCTGGAAGATCCCACAACAGCCCCAAGGCAACCTAACATGCCTCATCTGAAGTATAGCTGCCCTCGGGCACCCACTAACCCTTGATAGCTGATCTTTCCTTTTGTCCCCTGGACCTCAAGGGTAAAGGTGGCAGTGGACCTGGTGGGAAGCCCAGAGCCTGTGAAGGAGCACCCTTTTGACTGAAAGAAGGCTTTATCCTCAGAGGGTTCCTCAAAATGATGACTGTGCATGGGAGAAGGGAGAAGATAATTGTAGCAGAAAAACAGGAAGAGGAGGAGCTGGCAGTGAGGATATAAGCCTGTAAGTCTCACCTGAGTACTGTACACTCTTGCTGAGCTTCCAGTACCACAGTAAGTGTTCCCCATGGACAAAGGGCAATGCACAAGCTCCAGGCCAGGAACTTGTGAAGGTCTGACCCCACAGGTTCCTGTCATCCAGGAGATTCTCCCTGGGGTTCCTGTCAAAGAGCCTTCAATATTCCTGAATGCCCAAGACTTCATGATGAAAATAAATTTCAGATTGCTGCGTCCTGCGAGTCAATAAAAGGTATGTTCCTTTAATACTGGTGAAGCTTGCCTGACTGCTAGGGAAGAAATGCCTGCTCCTGCCTTCGAAGAGGTCTATAAACTTTGTCTTTCAGAAAATAAAAAGGCGTTCAATTTATGTATTACTGAAAAGTGAGTCTGCCTGGACAGAGATGTCTCTGGGGACTGTGTACCATCTCTTCCCCACCCTTGATAATAGCTGAACTAGCACTAGCTATTTGTGCTAGATACCAAGATAAATTGGTGGCTGGAGGTTATCTTTCTAATTTACTAGAGATTTCCTGATAGCCTTGCCGTTCTAGTATCTAGCATTACTGATCTAAATTGACAGATCAATCAGGCTACAGCAACATGCTCTCCTGTATGTCTGACCAGCAATGGAACTGAACTCTTTGCTGTCACCATGCTGCTAACACTGCTCTTCCTGGCTAAGGTCACCATCAGGAGGAATCCATCGAGAAAGCCTGATCAATCCCTCCATGTAGAGCAAAAGAGGCTGCTTCCGACAAATCCATTAATGCAGAAATTCAAACTCAAAATGTGAAAGCAGGCTATAATAAACATCTTCTACCCTTCTGTCAAATCCAATTAAATTAGAAGTGACACAGTAAATACAAGTGGTATACTATCACACTGTGCTGCAATGGCATTTCATGTAATAGATTTTTATCCTTTAGTACAGAAGGGATAGGAATTAAAAACAAAACAAAACATAGATAGCACTTTGAGAAGTTTGATATTGTTTATGTTCTCAATACCACTAAATACAAAGTGCAGAGGAGGGCAACCAAGATGATCACGGGTTAGGAAACCAGGCCTTATGAGGAACAGTTGAACCAATCTATCAACTCCAATAAGTTTGAAGCAGAGGTGTTTATAGCCTGGAAAAGAGGAGACTGAGAGGAGATATGATAGCCACTTTCAAATATCTTAAGGGCTGTGACATGGGAGAGGGAACAAGCTTGTTTTCTCCTCCTCTGGAGGGTAGGATTCAAACCAATGGCTTCAAATTACAAGAAAGTTGATTCCAACTAAACATCAGGAAAAACTTTCTGGCAGTATGAGCTATTTGACAGAGGAATGGTCTCCCTTGGAAGGTTATGGACTCTCCTTCCATGGAGGTTTTTAAGCATAGGTGGGGTGGATGCTTTAGCTGAGATGCCTGCATTGCAGGAGGTTGGACTAGATGTCCCTTGGGGTCCCTTCCAACTCTACAATTCTTTGATTCTATTACAGCCAATTTTATGGTTGTTGTTGTTGCAAATCTCTTTTTGGGACCATGGCACCTCATACAGCAATCCTATACCTTCTTACCTTCAGAGTTGGTATAACATTGTAAACTGATTGCTTGTCTCAGCATATATACTGTACAAAGGATGGGGAAGGAAACAATTCACTCTCCTTTTCTCACTGGACTTTTCTCAGTAGACCAAAAAATTCAATTTTCCTAGACTTGCTTGAGAATTAGAACACTACAATCGATTGCATTGCACATTTATCTGAATTCTGTGGTGCAGTTTTTGTTGTAAATACTGTTTTGTTTTGTTTTTTAAAAAAAGCATTTAAAAGAGTTCACAGAATGCATATTTTGGGAAACACATTGAAAAGCTTTGAAATGAATTTATTTGTGGTCTAGGGAAAGAGTGTGCACAAAATGGGTATAATTAACTTGCAGCTTTTTCAGATAGTCTGCAATAAGTATAATGGAATAGATCTATGTCTGAATACCAGCAAAACAGATATGGAAGGGATTTAGACTGGTGTGTTCATCCCTAATGTGCATTTGACACCAATATATTATCATGCTTTCTGAAGCTGTTGTTGCTGTGATATTAACCCTTTTTATTTGCGGGAGTGGGGGCATTCAATGCAGTTTTTCCTAGACAAATAACTTAAAAGTCAGGGTGGGGGTGGGGTGGGTATGTTCCTGCTTAGAAGTTTCACTTTGTTTTTATGCTCCAGAAACTTTATTACAATTTTCTGGCCAGTGAAAGGCTCCTTAGAACTTCAGCCACAGGTGCAGTAAAACCTAACAATTCATGTAGCCAATATTTCTATTCTAAATTCATTATCCACATGCATTTTGCAGATGAAAGAGAAAAAGGTGATGATCTTTATTAGTCCAAAGGTTGGTTTCGCAGAATGAACAACCTTAAGGGGAGATCTGTTATCATTAAATGAATATTCAATTCCGCTGGAACCTAGAGAAGATTGAAAACCTCAAAGCTCTACCCATTAATTTCTCACGCAGGCCAGACTCATCTCCCAGTGGTAGCACGTAAACTTTTCTTGCACATGGTCCCAGTTTCAATTTTTGACATGTCCGGCTAAAGAATCTCAGGTAGCAAAGCTTGGAGAAACATTCTGCCTGAGTTCTTGATTGACAGGGGAGCTGTGAGCTGGCTTGATGGCCAAAGGCTACTTCATATGGTTTGTATAGTAGCAGCTTCTAGTCTTTCTTACTGGGATTTCCAGAGTAGTGGGGTAGGAGAGCTGGGGAAAACTTCAGATCTGGCAACCAATGTGCCCCTTTGGTTTCAGATAGTATATGGGTAAAAGGTAAAGGGACCCCTGACCATTAGGTCCAGTCGTGTCTGACACTGGGGTTGCGGTGCTCATCTCACGTTACTGGCCGAGGGAGCCAGCGTACAGCTTCCTACAAATCTAAAATGCCCAGTACACAAATTTTCATGGCCCTATAGTTGCTATCATAGCTCATTTACCAGGAGTAATGTATTTAGTGTTAACTCTGGAAGTGTATACTCAATTCTGACCAGCCTTGAGTATACACTTCCAGCATTAACTCTGAAAACATTACTTCTGGTAAATGAGTCACCATAGCCAGTTTTTTAGAGGACTGTGAAAATTTGTGTCCTGGGCTTTTTAGCCTTGTCTACACAAGGGTGCCAACTGAAATAAAATATTGGGGAAGGGCCGGTAAGCATTAAAGGGACAGCATGGTGGCAGTTTTAAAATATTCAAAGGACTCATAGGCAAAAGAGCAAAGACTCTTCTGTCCTGGAGGGCAGGTCTAGATCTTCTGGGCTTAATTTACAGAAGGGGAAATTAATCACTCCATCGTAGGCTCAGGTTGTATATATGTTTAACTACACTATATATCATAAAGACACCACAGTCTCTGTTGTGCCTCATTTCCAAAAGAAAACATGAAATCTGGGTGAGAGCCTAGAATCTTGCACAGGTCAGAGATTGGGGTGCCGTGCAACAATAATGTATAATTTTCATAGTAAGACAAGAAAATGTTTCCTTTGATCCATCTTTTTAGCCTTAAAATAATAAACAGACTTCTCTCATTGAGGGGCAAGTTATTGTAACTTTGCATGTGTTGAACATTCAAAACATGAGTCAAGCAGTTTTAATAAACTCAACCTGAAACTTGAACTGGAAAGATAACTACTGCCTTGATATCTTCAGAGATGCCCAAGTATGGTGATTTTATGTTGAGCTGGAATTCACACACACACACACACACACACACACACACACAGTTTTCTCCACAGTCCTTTTTCACTTGGGATGTCATGCCCATGGAATAGGTATTCTAAACATGCAAATACCCCCATGTGGAAAATAAAAACAGGATTGCTGCATTGCCTTCATCCAGCAGAAACGCACCGGATTTTGTTGCTAGAACACCTAAGGAATCTGCCCATATCATTCCACATGCACACATATGTGTTGACCACATGGAAACGGTCACAGTGATAGTCTCTCTGTTCTTCCAGTGACTAGCTGTGTATCTAACAGCACAATCCTGTGCATGCCTGCTGAGAAGTCTCATTACGTTCCATGGGACCTTACAAATCAGTAAAGAGTATATCCCATTGAACTCAATGAGGCTTACTACAGAGTAAACATGCACAGAATTGCACCACATCTCTCCTAAAAGTTTATTTCTCATACTTCACTGTTTAAAGTCTGAGCATGCATTATGGAAGATGCATAAAATAAATCATAAATCCTTTCACATGCCCATGCTGTACAGCTAAATATTTTATCAGACACAGCAGTTAGTTGCATGCCATAATTATTATAAAAATATTTTTTTTCTCCCTCAAAAACCAGCATAAAGAGAAGTGATTTGGGTCTGCAGGATCTGAATGTAAAATCTGCATGTCAGGTCATGAATTCTTTTTAAAAAATGTTTTAAAAGTCCTTTTCTACCTTCATTCACTTTGGCGTATCAGTATTACTTAGGTATTTCTAGCACTTATTTGGGCCCTTTTTGCCAAGAAAAAATATTATTGTATTATTATTATTAATATTATTGGTACTGCTATAAGGCACATTTGGAAGGATTGTCCCTTGATAGTTTGTGTGCATCACCAGAGATTAGCAAAGCCATTGTCAAGATAACATGTACTAGTGGCTCACACTGGGGACATTCGTGACCTGCATATTGAACTGGCAAGACAAAACAATTAACCTGATGTTTTCTTTCATCATGTTGCCCTGCAATGAACAAACATTATTCCAAAATTAATATGCATTTATGTCTTTGAAATTTCAACAAAGTACACTATAATGAGGGAGACTGCTGTAGTATTAGTTATATATCATTAGTCATTTAAAATCTAATTACAGGGAAAGCTGCATGTCTGCAGGTTATTCATCTGCTACCTACACAGGGTAATGTTCCATCACTGTGATAGTGTGCTTTGTCTGTGGAGGGCTTGATTTTAATGATATACTGGGCAGAGATAATGGCTGTAAGAGAACGTTCAAGGAAGAACTTTCCAAGTGCATTCCTTATCCAGTGTGCAAAGGAAAATAGGAAGTGGTGTTATACCTTCAGACCAATGTTCCACCTAGTCCAATATTGTCTATACTCTCTGGCAACATGTCTCCAGGGGTTCAGTTAGGATATCTTTTTCCAGCCTTATCTGGGTGTGCAAGTGGTTGAACCTGAAACCTTTAGCATGCAGAACAGATGATCCACAATTAGAGCTCTTCCTCAGATGTACTACACACATGCCTGAGGGCTGAACTACTCTTCATACTCCACCATGTATAATATGTGTTTTTGTTTGGGTGGATGGATAAAAACTACAGTGACGGCTACATTTTGTTGCAAGTCTCCATTCATTAATTCCTAACACTCTGCAGTGAACAACATATGGAGAAAAGACAAATGCTAAAGAAGCCTCAGACAGGATGTTGAGAGGACATATTGCCCACAATAAGGAGCCTCGAGATCTTGTCATCAAAGCAGGGGACTCAGCTATGCTGAAATTTTACTAATAAGACTACCTGCACAGCTAAAGAGATGGGGTCACTCTTTCTTTGTTATTCGCATTGTGCTGTCATCATCCAATTGTACTTTCTTAGAGGAGATGGATTGGACTAGGAGAGAAAGTCAAGCCATCCATCACCCACATATGAGAAATAAAAAGGTACACAGTAATTGCTTGCACCAGATCTGTTGTAAAAGAAGTTTCTGAAAGTTTGACCTTTATCAGATGCTTGCCTGCTTCAGACACATTTCCTTTGGCTCTTCTCTTAATTTATGTGTGAAATGGAGCAAAGACAGAGCCACTGGATTATGAACAGGTCATCTCCTCCCTTCAGCGTTAGCAGGTGTATTTTTTCAGGGTCAAAACAATCAGCGGTGGCAAATGGATAAGCCCCGTGCCACAGCTGAGGCGCTAGCCTGACTCACTAAAAAACCAACCTGCCTCTCAACACGGACAAAAGTCTCCAGCATATGGTTCTTTCCAGAATGTTCAAGTTGTGAAGCAAAACAACAACAACTTCAGAAAAGACAAAGTAGGGAGAGTATGAAAAACTCATCCAAGTCTGTGTCAGTTTTTAGCTTACATACAATTCTGCACTGTTCTCTCTGCATGGGGTAGGGGTAGGAACAGAGGAGAAATTTGATTCAGTTAACATTTAAAGACAAACCTACCTACTTTGCACTCTCTGAAACAATACAAGAAACCAAAACACAACCATCACTCGAAATTCACACTTCTTTGAATTTTGCAGTGCAGGTTTCCGGCTGCGCAATGTGTAAAATAAATAAATAAATAAATATCCTTGGATAAGTGTACAACTGTAGAAGCAATTCACACTCCAATGCTGGCAATTGCTCATGATAACTTGGAAAAAATTTAAAAATAAATAAGAAACTAGGTTCAGAAAGGCTTAGAAGATGAATGAGGACTTCCATAAATTAGGCTTGGAAGGGGGGGGGGGGATAGGAGTTGCCTATGCAAAGCTATTAGGCTCAGTGGGTGGTAGCTTGACTCTCAAGACCACAAACCATCATGAAATATGTGGAAGGAACTGGGAGAAGCATCTTCATCACTCCTGGAACCAGAGCCGGGCTGAAGTACCCTAAAGCTTGTGAGAATGGAGCAGATGAAAAAGTAGCACCTATCATTTCAACATCAGGGTTATACCCACACTTGTGTTAGGAATGCAAAATTAAATTAAAGTTATCCCATGGCATAAAATTTAAACTAGGGTTGGCTCAGCTGTGGCAACTCTAGAGGATGCTGGACTGCAGCTCACATTGTCCTTGACCAATGGCCATGCTGGCAGGGCCTGATGGGAGTTGGATCCCCACAGTATTTGGAGGGCCACAAGTTAGCCACCCCTAAGGTAAACCAATGAACAAAGTTGTGATGCTTATTTGATCTAGGGCTGGTGTCTTGTCCCTTTTATTTCTGGGACCATGGGTGATTCCCCTTTGATTCATAAACATGTCATTACATAAGTCACATATGACATTTTTTTGGAAAAGGAATAACGATGACCATTTTGGGACACAAATCTCTTCTGTCAATGATTTATTGAGTTTAGTGTGAGTAACAAAAGGCATCTCAAGTATTCTGTATAATCTCCACATTTGTAGAATCGTCTACCATGAAGGAAAAACCATATTCCAAATTTTCATGAAATAGAGTATTTTATCACTTGTGGCTTATGGACACAATATAAAAGCACACCATCTAATGAAGGTATATTAAGTCAGCGTTCGAGTAAAGTAAGGTACAATTTAGGCAGGCAGTGAGTTCCATCTAATCTCATTCATGGAAATATATATATATTTATCCACAGAACAGCGGGGTTATAGTAATAACCAAAGTTCTTTTCAGTACCATCCTAAGATAACAATGGCATTATCATGCAGTAATGTAAGATAATACTTTATCTTTATCATTGTCTGCTATGCAGACAGACAATCTGAAGGCAGCATCTAATGTCATTTTGTACTGGCTCTGAGAAAGAAAAAGAGCCAGATTCTCCATGCTTCATCATTAAGCGACAGAATTTTCTTCTAATAATATTTCATTTAATGCTTGGGGCAGAAGATAGTGGTGTAAGAAACAGTATACATATGCTGAATATCTTCCTTTAAAAAAAAACTCAGTTATTTATACCGAGATTTTCATGAAATGCATGGCACAATCGAGATGCTGATGAGTGCCTATTTTTGGTAATGCCCAACACAGAGAATTATTACCTGTATATGAGAGTTCAAGGAAGTAAATAGGTTATCCAATAATAATCTGTTCCAAAACAGGCTTGCTACAAAATACCACAGGGAACCTGAAAGTATGAAATATAAATGGGACTGCATATTCACTGATAACTAAGTACACAGAGGAAGTGTACATAAATTTCATTGCTCTGTGCCATGGATGGCCAACTTATGGCTCACAGATGTTACCTGGTTCCTGTGCATCTCTTTGAGGTCCACACTGGCTGACCAGGATGAGTGACCTGGGATTTTCCAGATGTTGTGCTCTGACTTTTGTCAACTCCACATGGTATGGCCAATGGTCAGGGATGTTAAGAACTATAGTGTAACAACATCTGGGTGTCCTCAGGCTCTCCATTACAGTATTCCTCAGCCAATTTAATTTACTTTTAAAAAATTGCTTAGTTATAGAATACACTTCAGCTGTTCATCATCAGCAGATCCAAGGGAAGCAAACCAATTAAAAGTATAAAGCAAATAAAAATGAAATAAAAACAGGGGGACATAGAACCATTAAGAAATGAAAGTCATAAAGCAACAATTAAAAAACATCTATACAAGATGCTGAAATGCTGGACAACCATAGAAGTTGCTAACTGGCACCATGTGAGCTTCTCTGGGGAGGATAGTCTAAATATGGAGCATCATGACCAAAAGAGCCTGGTCTCCTCCTGCCTAAACACAAATAAGGGGTGAGGAACCTGTGGCCTTCCAGATGTTCTTGGACTCCAACTCCAAGCAGTCTAAGCCAGCATGGCCAGTGGTCAAGACTGGTAAGATTTAGAGTCCAGCAACCTCTTGAGGACTACAGGTTTCCCTCCCCTGTCTTAGATGGTAGGTGGGCTAGGTAGACAACTCAGATGGAGATCTGAAAATTTCAGAAGATTTGTATGGTCAAATATTTCTGATTGATTCATATTAGGTTCTTCCATGGGGGGTAAGTATTTTCCCCAATGGTATATCTTCCACTTGGGTTGCTCAACTGCACTAGCTTTTAACCCTTGTTGTTGTAGATTTGTGTAGATGTCTGAAACAGTTGGCACTATTTCAGATAGCAACAATTACTGAAGTGCTAAGTTTGGATAATGCTGTTCAAGAAAAATGAAGAGGTGTGATTCTAATGTGCTTTTGGCACACTTGACTCGAGAACTGAGGATGAAGGCAGACCAACACTGTTGGATATACAAGAGTCAAGTGTGTTGAAATGATTTTTAAAAATATATAGAAACCCTCATATCAGGTCATAAATAGGCCCTGTCTCCTAATTCATTCTTCTCTCTCCTCATAGACAGATGCTGGTAGAGAATGTAGAACAGAGCTCTGTAGAACAGTACGATTACTACACCCTCTCTCAGGGGAAATATAAAAGGCACCATAGTGCCTTTGAAACAGCTGAATCCTCTGTCCTCTGTGAGAAACACGCTTGCTATCATTATTGCTAGAAGTCAAGCTGATCTTCCAGAAAGATTCACAAAGCAGGTGTATGACTCCTCCTCCTCCCCTGTCCTCCAGTTGTGATCTCGCCGGCAGCTGGTTCATATAGAAATGGTGGAAGACATAGGGTGTCGTTTTTTGTCTCCCTTATTTACTCCGATACATCAGCTACTACATTCTCACATTTCCTTGACCACCTTTCTATTGTGAATGACAGACAATGTGTTGAACAGAAATACAAGGTAAGAAAAAGAAATACACACCAGGAACAATCCTGTAGAAATGAAACACTTTTAAAGCCCACTGATTTCAATGAGTGAATTAGGCTTAAATCTCTTCTGTTGGGATTTCAAATGTGTTTCATTTCCACTGGATGGCACCTCATTGTGTTTCCCCCCTACTATTCTTAAAAACAAAATGTGGTTTTCACATGGATGTTTCAAAGACACCTCCTTTAAGAAGGGCTACCAACTAGTTTAAAATTCCATCCAAGACATTGGGAAGGGGAGTATATTATGACAAGGATCCAGAAAACTGCTTGAGGCAGTCTTGGGCATTCCCAACCCGATTGGATTTTTGACTACCACCACCCCTTTAAAAAGGAAATCCCACTTGGGAACTCATTATGCAATTGGGACAAGTTGTGCACTTCTAAGGATCCTGGCTCACGTTTCTTTGATCTGTAAGAGTTGAAAATACTTCCTGTGGTTTTTGTGTGTGCTTCCAGAATTTATTAAGCACTTCACTGTTCCGTGTCTTAATATAATATGTAGGTATTCATATTTTACTTATAGCTTCTGCAAATCAACAGGTTCACCGTTCATAAATTCAATCTGTTCTTCGTAAAATAAAATAAAAAAGCAGACATCAGACTATTAAATGATAGCACATTTATTGCTGCCCGGAAGAACAAATTCTTTTACTAACAGACCCAGATCTAGTATTTCCATGCTGCCCCATTTATCTTGAAAGTTGTTAAAATGCACTTAAGATTCAATTAAGTTTCTCTGTTCAGTTATATTATCAAGCACAGTTTTCAAAGCTTGAATCAATCCTTTTCCATTCAGGCTTCTGATTGGGCATTAATATTAATTGATCTGCCACTGGTTCCCAGAACTTCAAGCATAAATGATGAATTTTTTATCGTATCCCAAGTCATTAATCTATCTTTCTTTTGCAGTAACCAACATCATATGTAATCAAGAGAATGAAACCAGCATCTGAAATATTAATGTGCTGACCCCTATCACTGAAGTGATGGGATTAACTCTTCACTTTGCTGATTATAGCAGAATGTTTTTCTCTAAGTGCTAAGTAAGGTAAGCTGTGGAACATAAACTTGTACCCTATCCTAAACAGCTTATTTAGAAGTCAGCCCCAATGTCTTAAATGGACCTTGTTGCCATCAAATGAGAAGAGCAGACTGTAGCACATATAACTTCCTACTGGATTGTTTTCAAATGTGAAGAATTGAGATTTGCCAATATGTGGCAAATCTACCACAGAGAATCATAGTATTTGGGCTAGAGGTGGGAAACCTGTGGACAATATTGGCAAAATAATTATTATGATATAACTGAAAGGATATTGCTACAACAGATTCCCAAACATGGCCCCATCATTCACTTTTTGAATTCTTGAAAAGTATTATTATTAAATTATAAAAAAGATAAGCAGAGGGAATATATATCTGTTCTGGGAAAAGTGGTGGAAAATATTGTCAAATATAACTTTACCAGGTGTATGTTAGAACAAGCCTTGCTGACACAAAAACAGCAAGGTTAAGTCCCATCTCACTAACCTATTAGAGTTATTTTGAGGGTGTCAACAAGTATATAGATAGTGGTGATCCAGCCAACGTTTTTCCACTTGGACATTTAAATAGCTTTTTACATTACCAAAGAATACCTAGTACCGTAAGTTAAGCAGTCATGGAATCAGAGAGGTCCTCTTGTGGATTGGGAAGCAGAGAGTAGGAATAAATAGATAGTTCTTCCAGTGGAGGTATGTAGAAAGTGGAGTCACCAAAGGATTGAAACTGGGACCTGTGCTTGTTAACTTGTTCATAAGTAATCTGGAGTTAGGAGTGAGCAGTCAGGTATCCAAGTTTGATTATACTAAATTGTTCTGGGTGATTAAAAGAAAAAGGGATTGTGAAGAGCTCCCAAAGACCTCTCCAAACAGAGTGAATGGCAAATTCATGGAAAATGTAATTCACTGTAAACAAGTGCAAAGTGATGTATGCCAGGGAAAAACAAAAACTAAATTTCACATATATAATCATGGGGTCTGAACTGGCAGTGATGGACCAGGAAATAGATTTTGGGGTGGTAGTGGATCGCTCAGGGAAGATATTGAAATGACGCAGTGTACAGCATCTGTGAAAAAATGTGAATTCCATTAGGAAAGTAACTGAAAATATAAACTGCAAATACCACAATGTCATTATATAAATCTATGGTGTGACTGCACTTGGAATACTATGTAAGGTCTGGGCACCTCACCTGAAAAAGAAAATTGTAAAGTTGGGAAAAGGTTCAGAAAAGTGTAACCGAAATTATCAAGGGGATAGAAAAACTCCCAGGTTAGACCAGAGCTGCTCCAAAGCACCAGATCAGACCCCAAACTGGATTAGGGTGCCTTAGAATCATAGAATCTTAGAGTTGGAAGGTACCCAAGGGTCATCTAGTCCAACCCCCTGCAACACAGGAATCTCAGCTAAAGCATCCATGACAGATGACCATCAAACATCTGCTTAAAAATCTCCAAGGAAGGAGAGTCCACCACCTCTCGTGGGAGTCCTATTAGACAGCCCTATTAAATAAATCTGGCAAAGGAGAGCTTACACCTTCTTGTGGTAGGTAGTCTGTTCCACTGTCAATTAAATTCTGCTTTTAGGAAGTTTCTTCTAATGTTGTGGTGAAATCTCCTTCTATGATTCCCTTCAATTTCAACTCAATCCAGGAAAAAATAAAAATAAAATATTCAATATAAATGATCCTGTCACAGCCTTTTACCTCTTCTGTACTAGATTCAAATAAATATATAACTTTCAGGTTGCAACCCTACACACATCTGTACCAGTCACATAGAGCTCAGGCATGTATAGGATTGCATATTACCCATGCCTATAAACACACACACACACACACACACATGATTAAAGCACATAAATCATTGTGCATTAATGAAACAATTTGTATTATTCACACTTGTCACAGTGACAGACACATTTCTCATGAAAGGTTAAGGTGCTGTCGGCATAAGAATTTTTTAAGGAAATAATACCGGTAATTTCCCCTTTCATTAAAGATCATCTCCAAGCCCTGTGCTCCCATTTTCAGTAGAAGGTCAAAATAATGCCAGGTAAAGTATCCAGGAAAGAATGTACGGCTGCAGTTGCCACAAAATATTTATTATTATTGTGCTATTTCTGAGCTGTAGAACTGTACTATGAAAGATGTCACTATGCATATATGGGGGGGGGGAAATCGTTATAAAAAAGTAGAATTGAAATTATCATAATTGGTGCATCTGTTAAGATAAATGTTAATTAAACCTATTTATTTTCATTAAAATGACATCACCTCTGCTTCCCCCTCCTCTATATATACAGGAGTTTCCTCCTGCTGGAACTGAGCAGAACTGAGTTCCGCCATCCCTTTGGTGCATTCTGGGACCTCTTTATAGTGTGCCGGCAGCTATATAGCAGCACAGCACCCAGAGCTGTGTGTCGGGAGGCTTCTGGCTGCATGGCGCTCGTGGTTTTGTGTCTGAGGTTTTGGGGCAGTGCATCTGAGTTGATGTTGTAAGGCATCCCCCAACCAAAAAAGAGTGTTGTTCTCCCCTTGAAAAAAAGTGGGAGTTCCTGCTCCTCTTTCTAGAAAAAAAAAACCCACTGTGTGTGTGTGTGTGTGTGTGTGTGTGTGTGCACGTGCGCCTTTTTTCTCAGCCAAAATTTCCCTTCCCCTCCCACTTGGCGCTTTTTTTCCACGGGGAGGGCCATCTTAATGCATTTTGCTGCTTGAGGTAAAGGAGAAGATGTCTTTTCTATGCACGTAATCTATCCATGAAGTTAACCAAACCAACTGGTAGCTGAACTTTACAGCATTGCTGGTGACAGAATAGTATCCTGCACTACACTTGAAGATAGGGGTCACAGCAGACCAAATGGAACACAATCTCCTTGTCACTACTGCCCATCATATTTGGCCCAAGGTGTCTACCTCACCCTGCCTAATGGTAGGACCAGTCCCATTCATGGGGGGCGCGCGCGCACACACACACGCACACACACACGATAATCTTCACCATAACTTCCATTATAAAGCATTGGCAGCAGATTAAAACCATATGACAAGTAGCAAAAGGAAATATTCTACCTTTTTTGTTTTCTTTTAAAATTTTATTCATCCAATCTTTCATTTATCTAAAACTGTATTCTTCCAGTCTTAAGTTTCTATCTCTATCTCAGGCTGCATTCACACAGGCATTCTGTTTTACCAACATTTCCCTAACAGTTAATTTGTGCACTATATCAAATCTTTCAAATAATGAAAAATAATAAAAAGCACTTCCAGAAAATGAATGGAATTTCCACGGTTTTGATTCTGGAAATAATCCTTTTGCTTTTGTGGAAACCTAGAAAACCATGGAAGTTTTGCTTAGGGCTGGGCACAGGGTCCAAGTGTCCATATGCTTTTTCCTCTAGCTCACTGTTGCTGTCAGACTTGTGCCAAAAGATGACCTCTGAAAAGATGGTCAGCCTCAAAGTGAACAAGCATTCAGACCTAGTCATCCTTTGCCTCACTCCTATTCAAACCTGCAGGGTATGGAGAGTCACCTTGCAGGAGCTTCTGCAAGCACCTTGCTTTTAGGGTTGGCCTTCACTCTCCTTGCCCCGCCATCTTGCTGGGGATGCTCTGCAAATAGCATAGCTCTTCTCTGCTGTTGAGCAGAGGGGATTATTGTAAGGGCAGTACTGCTGTCCCGATTTCTAACTTTCATGTCACACTGCAGGACCTACTAGTGTGAATGAAATTAAGCACAACATGGTACTGCAGTGTGAAAGGAATGTTAGAAAATGGGCAGAAGCTCTAATCTTATAATCAGTAAAATGAACAGAGTAAATGCAGCCTCTGCCTCTCTTTGGAACCCAAGCGTTTTTAAGTAGATAGACCTCTTTAGATTTAAAGAATAGTAAAATTACCAATAAATCACATCCATAGCACAATCCTAGCCATGTCTATTCAGAAGTAAGAAACCCTACTTATTTGTGAGGGTTCCCTCAGTAAGCAGTGTATTATTATTCCAAAGAGCTATAAGGATATCAAAAGCTATGATTATCACCAATTCCTTTAGTTTATGGATGGTCTTCTCTAGTAGATAAAGAGTTTTATCAGTATATTTTCAAACAAATAATTATTTACACAATTTATTCATAACATCTATTGCCAAACCTACTTCATGAATCTCAAAGGCTCTTGATGTTTTCAGAAAGGAGGTCACGACAGAACTCATGATACAATTATTTTACATGAATAATACACAGTAAGTAGTGAGAGGAATCATTAATTTAGAAGTTGCATTGCAGAATTTGATTCATTAAATGATGACATCTTCATGCTAAGCATTTTCTCAGTTTGCTTCCGAAAATCCTGACAGAAAATTCAATAAGCTTTCAGTTTACATATAGATGACAGGTAAGACTCAGAAATCAAACGTGTTTATTTGAATATTGACTTATTCTTCATGGGAAACATTTACACCCTGCCCTTCAAAATAAATTTCCAGGGCAGCTAAAAACACAATGTCAAAACACAACTAAGCAATTAAAGTCCATAAAACAATATTCTAATAGCAGCCAATCTATAAAAGAGCAAAGCTAAAATGTTCTGATCGACCAATCTCCAAAAAGCATGAGAATGTGGGGAGGAGGGGCTCCTTTGCAAGTTTACCAGAATCTGCCATGTCTAAAAGTTATAACTACTTCCACCACATAGTGATAACCATTCTTGTTTATCATAAATGACTCATATGTTATGTGGCTGAAGGACACAATGAGAGATAGACAGGCAGACCCTTTTCCATTCTAAATACTTCTTTCAGTATTTGAATCCTCTCTGTGGACCAATATTTTGGAGTTGTTTGCTGTCATTTTTCTATGAGTTTAACTGAGTGTGCCAATGCTTTCAAACTTTGAAAAGATTAATACGTCTTTTAAATTTATCCTACCATCTAGCAACCCATTTGCCAACATTTTCTTCTACACCAGAACATGTAGAGATCCTTGCACCTTGTTATCTTTACTGCAAGGAGTTGGGGCACTTATCTGTCACTGGCAATAGAAAGGGGGATATCTTCCACCCTTCCTATAACCACCTATGCAGAAACAGCATTATAAAAAATAGCAATTATTCCCAAATCATGCTAGGAAGATGATGCAAATTAGCAATCAGTCCCAATAGTATATTTCTGTGGTATACCAGCATAGTCAAGTAGAAAATCTATGCACCAACAATTCCAATGCATTGGGGATCCATTGTATAGTTTGGCCTTTCACAACATCCATCAGTACTCATGCCATGTGCAGGTGCAGATTTTTTAACCCTTTCCTTCCTTACTATGGTTCCAATGACCATCATCATCTGCTGCTATTTGCATTTCAATAGAAGCTGCTACTGATGCAAGAGGGACAGAGTACAAAACCACACACACATACCATAAACAGTTCCCTTTCACAAGATGTATTTAGGTGTATATATAAGTTAAGTGTGTATTGACCAGTGCCATGCCAAAAAAAATCCCCAGGGTTTCCCTGCTCCATTACTATTTTCCAACAATTAATGAGGACATTTATTTGCATTTGAAAATTATCATTTTGGGAGGAGTGGGGAAATGGGGAAATTTCTGAAGGGTCACATGAAGGATATTGGTTGCACTTACTTTGTTTTTGGGGTGGCTGAGGGGGTGTTTGTGAGAGTCCATTCTCTCTACAAATTATCTCATCTCAGTGGTCTGCAATCTGCAGCCTTCCCATGTGGACTTCAGTTAGAGTCCAGATGAAAACATCACAATGTGATGCCTCCAGCTGAGCTTTTTTTCTGCTCAGGAAACACAGACAAACAAAGAGGCTACATGCCACACAGCCACCTCATTGTGGTTGCTCAAAACCCACCAACATTTTAAATATTCTCCTGTGTCCTAAAATGAGGCAGAAAAAGGAATTAAAAGGACAGAACTAGCAGTGACTCTTATTTGGAGTGTTTTAGTTTTGTATTCTCAGGCATCGGTCTATAGCAGGGATGCCAACTTCAACAAAATATTGTGGGCACAAGGTGAGCCCTGCTTTGCATAATCGACCACAAGAAGTGGAACACACACACACACACCATTAGAATGGCAATGTCCATCAACTGGGGGAGTGGGGCTGGCCCCCTGAAATATTGTATTGTGGGGGCAAAGGGACCTCAGTCCCTAGGAGTTGGCTCCTATGGTCCTTAGCATTTCCTGTTCCTCCTAACATTTCACTCTTTTGTTTGTTTGCCCTCTGCATCCTGATCTTGCCTGCACTTACCATGGGTAAGGATGCTGTGAAATCCATCAACATTCTGGTTCCCAAGAGTTCTATGAATGTAAGAAGGAAAGCCATCGATGCTAGAGAAGCACAATGCACCTTTGATGGTGTACCTGGTCATGCCTCTTTTGTCATTAAATGCCAGCATAGGATTTTACAATAAGATGACCCTGGCTCTTCATGGATTCAGTGGAAACAGAGAGCAGGAGAGATGCCAAAGCTTTGAATGTGTTATTTTATTCATTTCCACTTTTCAGGGAATTATTTATCTACAGGATGAGAACAGAAGGGGAAAAAATCTCATTGATCATCTCCTGTCTGCTAGCATTAGGTGGGACATCTAAAATATTTTGCACATTTCTTCTGTAGTTTATGACACCTGTTCAGAATTGTAAGTATACAGGAGGGGTGGTGGTTACAAGCACATCATCTAAATGTGCAGAGAGATACAAGTAGCAACTGTAGTAAAAGCCTCATAGAAGATGGACTCAACTTTCTAAGTGGCCTTAGTGAGTCAATATCATTCAACCTTGTCATGGCACCCTGTTTCACATGGATATCATAAAATATGAAATTCAAGGCTTGCAAAGGGTTTTAAGGTGCACCTGGTGTTTTTCTACTTGCAATTTCTACTTTTAAAAGCTACAGCCTGGTTCTATGCATATTTACCCAGAGGTATTTCTCAATAATCAGTGAGACTTACTCCTGATAAGTGTACACAGGACTGCAGCCTTGATTTGGAATAACCAACTGGGATATAAATCCCAATAGGATTGGGCAACACATGACTTAAAAGACTAGTACACTGAGAGCATGGTCCAAAGCATGCTAGCTTGGAAGTTGATCCCATTGAGTTCAAATGGGTTTACTCATTAGCAAGTTTACTTAGAGTTGCAGATTTAGAAACGGATGTGTGGGCACCATGGAATGATTATGACTTTATTTGCCCAGGCAGGCACATTATGTGACCCACAAGAGCAGCAAAATAACCAGACTGTACAATGGTGATGGGATAAAATCAGGCCAATTCTTTATTGACAGCAGCAGGCAGGCAAGGGTTGGCATGGCATTGGGTCCCAGGATCATTTCCTCATTCCATAAGCCCCATGTTGATGGAATGGATCCGCTGGGTTTGGATCGCTCCAAACCTGTATGATGGAAGTCAGTCATTGTTGAGCCTTCTGTGGTGCAAGCCAAGCAAGCAAGGTCTCACTGGGGGACCAGGGTGCAGATTCAAACCAGGCAGATACCCAACCCATGCCATGGTGAGTCCTCCCCTCAGGTCCCTTATGGGAGCCCCCCTATACTCTGTTGATTCTGACCAATCCCATTTCCACCCTCATACAAACAACATTCCTCCTCCTAACAAAGGAAAGCCACAATTTCACTGAAGAAAAGGTGGGAAAAAAACCAACCAAGTACCAATCAGGTTAAGAGAAAATGATTCCTTTCAGACCCTGTCAACCAGCACCCCAAAATTGCTCAGTGAAGGCTGTAACCTGAGGGCGGGCGGGCGGGAAGCTCTCAAGGCAAAGTGGCTCTGAGTTCCAGGGGAAGCAGCCTTATATAGGCTTTCCCCTCCCTTCTGCAGCAAGGACTCATGGGACAGCTTTTTCCCATGAGCCCATCACACTGATATGCCCAGTACTTTGCTGTAATCTATGGTTATTTGTGAGGCAGAAACGGCAATACCTTTGCATGCTCCTTTAAAATTATGTTCACCTAAACCAGGCACCCCCAAACTCGGCCCTCCAGATGTTTTGGGACTACAATTCCTATCATCCCTGACCACTGGTCCTGTTAGCTAGGGATGATGGGAGTTGTAGTCCCAAAACATCTGGAGGGCCGAGTTTGGGGATGCCTGATCTATAGGAACTAGGTTTGAATGTGTAATGGTTGTCTCCATGAACCCATGCAACCCATTTAAAACACACACACACACACACACACACACAGAGAGAGAGAGAGAGAGAGAGAGAGAGAGAGAGATGGAGAGAGAGAGAGAGATGGAGGGAGTAACCATCCACACAGAAAACCTGAGATTTGGGAATATGAAGAATCAATCCCTGCACACCTAAATTCAATCTGCATTCCCATTTTCAGAGTTGTGTGAGTCTTCTGTGTTTAAATAGTCATCCTTGAGTGCCTTTGATTGTTTTTTGCCATATAAAGAATGGGAAAAGTTGTTCAGTCACTGAAGTTTTTGTCCTAATCTAAGACTATCTACAATTTCATTCATTTACTGTTTCATTCGCACATGGCATTGTTTGGGCATGTATGCACCAAAAGAGCTACATCAGAAGTGGTAAGTAATCAGAGTTACTGTTAAAGCACTTCTGAGATAGAAAAAGAAAAATGTAACAAGTACAGGATAGGCAAGAAACCTATACTATCTTTTAAGAAACTCCTGAGCTGAAACTCAGCACATCTCCTAAATTACTGATACCTTGACACAAATCTAAGACATGTAGGCAGGTGATGAAATTACAAATAGCATGCACTCAAAAAACGCATTCTTATTGTACTATCAGAGATTATTGAAATTAAAAACAATAAAGCCAGATGTTAAGTGGAAAATCGTCAGTGGATTCCAATCATTCCCATCTAAATAACTGTCATCAGTTTTTATATTAACCTCAACCTGTTATTTAGTTCTTCTCATTATGCACATTATTTGACTACTTAAACTTGTTATTGGATTGTTCATACAGTAGCCATTCAACTCCCTCAGTCAATTAAACCATTATTGTATCTGATTTGTCAGAGTCAGTGTCACTGCTAATCTCCTAAATCCACATCAGTTCCGGAGCTATACATGTGCTTACTATCTTGCAAAATAGGGAAGGTGTATAAGCAGGACCCCACAGAGAATAGCCACAGAGCAGAACAGCAGCTCCACTCTGCCCAAGATGGGCACAATTATACATTTTTATATCAGACAAAAAAAAGTAATTATGAGAGAGAGAGAGAGAGAGAGAGAGAGAGAGAGAGAGAGAGAGAGAGAACACAGAGTAGATCAATATTTTATTGCTGACATCAAGTTGTACAATCTGTGTGTTTCTCATTTCCTTATTTCTCAATGAATGAAAATAAGTGCATACAACTTAATCTTGGAATCAGGATAATCTAAATATTAGCCTGTGGTGCTAATGCAGAAGTATACACCAACACAAAACTATTCCGGAGCATTTTAAAAGTTTGATCTGATCTCAAATTCTTTGTCTTCCTGCACAAGTGCATAGTAGCAAAACCTTATATATATATCTACACATCTTCCCCCTTCCCCTAAACGTCTATACATAAAAAGGGGAGAAGTACGGTAAATTATTGATCAGGGTTACAGCTTCGTCAATCCAGTGCTAAATCTTAAAACACCCACAGGCTGGCATTGCAATTTTATATTGTAAAGTAGAATTCCAGCCAGTCAGCCAGATAAGACACACACATACACACACACACACATACACACACCACACACGTGCTTTTCTTTCCCTTTAAATAACACCCTTCTTTACATAACAAAGGTTGCAGCTTACATATTAAAACAGCATAACCCCCTGGATTCTAAATACGGTTCCCTTCCCCGTACAGGTTTGATTCATCATCTCTTTTTCTGAAGAAAGAGGAAGTAAAACAAAAGACTCCCTTACCACAGGAGTATAGAGAAAGCAATTCGTTCAGCTACATCCAACAGGCTTTGTGCATGCAGGCAGCATGAGTGATTCTTGGGCCTCACACAAAAGCAAAATAATTGGCTCTCATGAAGAGATGTAAACATCCATCATAATGGCACTAGTACTGAAGCTGAAAGCTACCTCAGCTGTTCTATGTACTCTGACTGGGGGATGATGTCACAAACATCAACTGGGTGTACTCTCATTGGCTTCTGTTACCTGGAATCATATCTTAACCCTAAACTGTCAGATGCACATTTCAGTGTGGATATCTGTTCCTTGGGAGAGGGATAGGCAGCAATCTCCCATTCTGGGCACGTGCATATTGATTAAAAATGGGAAGAAGAATGTGTAAAAAATAAAATAAATATATATCTTTATCTATGTACCCAAACTAATTTGCCTAAATTATTAAATTAGAGCCCTAGGGAACTGCATTTTCATAATCTGTTTACTAAATGGCAGTAATCATCAAAATAATGTACAGAAAGGATATTAAAGGAAAGGTTAATGAATACAGCATCTGGAGGATTCAACCATAATGGGCTTACATTGTTTCCTATTGTGCCCAGGCTTTGTGATAGATATACGCTTGGAAAAGAAAAAAGTGTGTGTGTGTTTATTTTGTGATGTTTTACTTTGTTGAAGCAAGCTTTGGAGTTACATTGATTTTAAAGTTTTAAAAGATACATTGTGTGCCCAAATAATACATATATACCAATCTCTAAATAGGAAGTAGAAATTTGGGCATTCTGTAGTCAAATAGGAATGCAAGATAATGCTTTGATGATGATAATTTATACAGAGGAGCTAAATATGTTATAATACTGGCAATCAGACAAAAATGTGATTTTAAATCCAATTATAAATGATTTGTATTTCTCTTTTAAAACTCTAAAAAATGCAATTTTCAACTACATTTGACATCATTATTGCAATACTTTAAAAAGGTATTAAGCTGCAAAACACACACACACACACTTAAGGATTTTCCTTCTGTTGCCAAGGTCTACCCCATTACATTTATCTGAATGGAATAAAGCCTGTGCTGAATAAAACATACAGCACTCCAATCTATTTTGGAATTCAGAGTTTCTTTTTCAAAAGCTTACAACTATTCTTATTCTCTTGGAAGAAAAACCTTGAGTTGAACACAGCAAAGGTGGAAAATATTATAGGAGTTTTGGAATTAACTTGATAAACTACTCTGCCTTTGCCTTGTGGTCCTTTCGCAAAGTTGTAAAGACTTGCGAGATTAAATTCTGGGGACTTAATAAACAGCAGCTCTGTGTGGAGATTCAGACACTGGCCTATTAGTCAAAATGTACTTTAGGCCAAAGTGAAAACCTCTGCTCATTTATTTCTGCCTCAAAACATAGGAGTTCAGATGGAAATGTATAGAGGGGGTGGGGAAGATCCATTGCCATGCAAAGTGATATAAGACTGAATTACAGATCAGAAAGATGAATTTGGACAATGGGAATGCCAACTTTGTTTTTTTCATGATTAATAGTAAAGGTAAGGCCCAATAATTGCTAAGGAGATATGAGTCATGAATAAAAGAATTATTTATGAAGTAAAATCTATTTAGGCATATAACATGTATAAATTATATTCCTCTGAAAAATTTAATGCTATAAATAACCAAGAGCAAGCAGAGAGGCACCCTATGATAGAAATCTGACTGTGTGGTTTAGGTCACTCAGCAACACCTTCTAAAATTCCTTTATGAAATGAGGTTTAACATCTCCTGTTTGTAAGATTTCTATACAAGGCAATGTGTTTTCTCCTTTGAGTAGCTACTCTTCCCTAAGGCTAGGTGAGTATTCAGGTCACTACACAATTAGGAGTGAATGCCCCCCCCATCTAATGGATCGTGGTTGGATCAGAACATACATATATGGATTATATCACATGACTATGAACCTTCCCAAGCATGATTTGCTACTACTTACAGATGCAAGAAGGCAAAAATTTCCATTCTATCCTGTATTCATCATATGCAATGTTGTTTCCATTCCCCTGCAGATCAACTCCCACCAAAAACTACATTATATCCTCGTTCCCACTAAAGCAAGAACTGGAACTGAATGGAAGATTCTTCCCAAATGCTTTTATGCTCAAGTCACTGCAATACATATGCAAAAACACAGTTCAAAAGCTCAGCAGGCAATACACATCTCTACTCAAGGATAAACAAAGGCACAGCAGGTGATGTGACTACTCAAAGCAAAGATGTTGATCCAACAATGACACATCTCCTGCAATCCTGTTATAAAGGAATGGGGCAGCCACATCTTAACACAGCAAATGTTTCTGTTCCTTAGCAAGCAATCTAGTACTCCATATTGTAGGCTGGACCTGAACCTGATCCTTCTGTCCATGCCTCTCTGTTGACCCAGGTAACAGAGGAGACACCTCTGTCTCTGAAGAGGTGGAGGATGGAGGTGCAGTACCCCCTCTGAAGAGGCAGGGCTAGACCCGGTGTCTCACACCTCTGTAGGCCTCTGACAGCTCTGACAGCTGTGGAGAGGGAAGGAGGGGCTGGTGGCTCATGTCATTGGGACTGGCAAGGTGTGAGAGCAGATGGAGTGGTGGAAACCCACCCAGAATCCTCAGCATCAGATACCCCTGGATCAAGCAGTGATCTCTCTAGCCCACTGGAGACATCTTCTGGGTCCTCTGCAATTCTCTCCCACTGGGCAACATCCTAACTCAGTGGGCCCATTATTTGTCTCACGGTCTGATGTGGCAAAATTATGAAAGTTACATGAATTAGATAAGTTATGTTGTCAATACACAATTCTACTCCATTCATTTCGATGCAAAGAAAACACAATAGAGAATGGGGCTGGGGACATAATCAATTGCATAACATTTGTGGAATGAAAGCAACAAGGCAGTGAATACCAATCGTATTTCTGCTAGATTGATTTCCATTCCAAACCATGGGATGAGTATACAAACAGTGGCAATTTCCACTCCTATTTTATTGGGATTTGCTGATATCCCCACTCCTACTTACATCACACACACACACGTATATGAATATTCATATAAACATCCCTGTAATGTATATTGTGATTGTTGTGACTGACCACCATGTCCTGGGTTCAAATGCCCATTTGGCCATAAATCCCACTTGGTGACTCTTGTCTCTCAGCCTGACTTAACTCACTGGGTTGTTTTGAGGATAAAAATAGGTATACATAATAAATTAAATGCATAATGATAAATTGTATGGCTATAAGGATGGCTGCACCCAAACAGCTGCTCCAAGCAGCTAGAAAATGATTTAAAACAGAAAAAAAACATAGACAGAAAACCCTTGGGCCACCTCCTAAGTGCTTTATATTCTATTACCCTACATTTTGAAAGTGCATGGATTATTTTAAGCATTTGCCCTAAAAAGATCTGCATGGATATTTGACAGAGTGAACTTACTGGTCACAAACCAGATTAAGACCATGTGGCCCATTGCTTTCGTTAACACCAGGAAAGGAATTTGAAAGAAGTAATTGGGTATGTGCACATGATGGCCAATCATCTGTCCTCTCCTGCCTCCCATCCCCCAACAAAACAAAAGAAAACAAAACCAAAACCCTATTGACCATTTGGTTTCACTTTGCTTTCAGCTGGTTGCCAGAAAAATTCTTTTTTTAAATAAAAAGCACACCACCGTTCCTTAGGTGAATAACCTGAGCTCTGCCCCTAGACATGCCAAAATTGTTAGGTTCTGTCCCCAGACCTAGGGCCAGTTCCAGCTTTTAGGGGTCTTATTTGGCCTTGGCAGTTCAAATACTATAAGCAGCACCAGGCAGCTTGTTCTAGCCATCATTTGAATTGCATGGTGCCCATAGTATCACATCACTCCAGAGTACTTTTGAAAATAAACATGGCAGCTACTGCTGGGAGCTTTAAAATGGGGAGGGAGCACAGAGCTGGCATTAGCAGTGGGTCCTGCCAAGCCATTGGGACCTTGGCAACTGCCCAATAATGCCAGATACTTATGTCAGTCCTGTCTGGACCTATTATCCAAACCTGTGCTGTCAGACACAACAAAAACTGTTCACCTGTGTCCACGGCTCCACTGCTGAACTTATTCTGGGCCCTTTCCCCTCAGGTGAAATGTGAGCCTAATACATATTGGAGATTTCCTTCTTCCTGAATGTGATTTTAACACCAATTCTCATGCCGTGCAGCAACATGAATAAGTGGCCATCAGGAATTAAACTTCAGCAGCCTGAGTTCGTCCTGCTCTCTCTCTCTCTCTCTCTCTCTCTCTCTCTCTCTCGCTCTCTCTCTCTCTCTCCCCACCTCCTCCATTCATGCAAATTGCCTTCATCAAATAGTCTTTAACTGTAAGTAGTCTTGAATCTCATCAGAGAAAAATGCACGGTATAAATAAATTGTTGTTGTTGTTGTTCAGTCGTTCAGTCGTGTCCGACTCTTCGTGACCCCATGGACCAGAGCACGGCAGGCACGCCTATCCTTCACTGCCTCTCGCAGTTTGGCCAAACTCATGTTAGTAGCTTCGAGAACACTGTCCAACCATCTCATCCTCTGTCGTCCCCTTCTCCTTGTGCCCTCCATCTTTCCCAACATCAGGGTCTTTTCTAGGGAGTCTTCTCTTCTCATGAGGTGGCCAAAGTACTGGAGCCTCAACTTCAGGAATTGTCCTTCTAGTGAGCACTCAGGGCTGATTTCTTTCAGAATGGATAGGTTAGTTCTTCTTGCAGTCCATGGGACTCTCAATAGTCTCCTCCAGCACCATAATTCAAAAGCATCAATTCTTTGGCAATCAGCTTTCTTTATGGTCCAGTTCTCACTTCCGTACATTACTACTGGGAAAACCATAGCTTTAACTATACGGACCTTTGTCGGCAAGGTAATGTCTTTGCTTTTTAAGATGCTGTCTAGGTTTGTCATTGCTTTTCTCCCAAGAAGCAGGCGTCTTCTAATTTCGTGACTGCTGTCACCATCTGCAGTGATCATGGAACCCAAGAAAGTGAAATCTCTCACTGCCTCCATTTCTTCCCCTTCTATTTGCCAGGAGGTGATGGGACCAGTGGCCATGATTTTAGTTTTTTTATGTTGAGCTTCAGACCATATTTTGCGCTCTCCTGTTTCACCCTCATTGAAAGGAGGCTGGTCTGCTTAGGGCTACTACAAAAGAGCTCTCCCGAGGAGAATGGGAAGCATAAAATAAATTTTAAAAATCCCCAAATCTCAAATCCAGATATTCTTTCCAGCTCCACAAACATTTCATAATTCTATTTGAATTCTGAGAAGCACTGCAAACATTTCTGCCAATCTACTATTCTCTGACCAATCTGGTCTCTGGAGACAATCCTAATCGAGAAATATAGTTATGGAAAAGATGCCCCTCTCATGCATCTCTAAACAGAAAAACCATGCAGCTTATCAGACTACCGGAAAACCAGCCCAACATGGAAGGCTCATCCTTGAACCTTCTTGCCTTAAGTCTTCACCCCTTGTTCCCATATTTAGCCACCTTTGGTCAATGATGTGAGCAATGCATGGCACAAAGGAAATGTAAAATAAAAAGGCCACTGGGGGGGCGGTTCAGCTTTAAATCACAAGCTATACATCTCCTTGGCATTAACAGAAATGACAATTTATGTTCAACAAAATGGAAATATTGATGGTTATAGAAAGAACTGGCTGGAACAAAGCTTAATGAAGCAGACATCTCATGATCATAATCAATGCACTGAGTAATCAACACGGCAAGTTTACATGGCCAACAAGGGAATTAGCAGCATTTCAGTTGCCTGAACTGAAGGGAACAAATGAAAATAATAATAAAAATAGACTTCCGGTTAGGTGCCGGTCAATGGCGGACGGGAGTCCGACGGCTCCGTCCTCCGCCAGGCTTTAGGGACTTCTGTGCCTGCGCCACGGGTCCCTTAAAGCCACGGGAAGAGTGTCCCGTGGACCTGAGCTTCGTGGGTCCCAGACGTGCCGTCTCCGTTCCCGATTGACCCTCGTAAGGGGGAAAATCGGGCGAGCGGAGCGCCGGCACGGGACTGAAGAAGCGTCTGCCTGCGGAGGATCAAAGCAGCGATCCCGCCAGACTCGAGCACCCGGCACTTCCTGCATAGAAATCTCCAAAGAAACTCTGTAAGTTAAAGAATTGGATTATTTTTACAAGTTTTAAGAGCACTGCTTACAGAGGAACTGCAAAAGGAAGCCTGTTCCCTTTAAACTGTTTGCGCGAGCTTGGTAGCGCTAAAAGATCAAAGCCGCGACTAACGGAAAAGTTTTGCGAACTTTTTAAAAGTTGATTAAAAGTTGTTTAAAGGATGTTTAAAGACTTAAAAACAGTTGATATGGCAAAAGAAGACGCCCCTCACCCTCTGGATTAGGATTCCGGGTCAGTAGCGGGCTGTGATATATTGTTGCCATTTTTTTTTCCTTTGTTGGTGTTTCAGTGACTGTTTACCAGTGGAGACATTCTGATTTCTTTGTAACCAGATACAAGTTATTTTGTGGACTTTGGTGGTAACACTGCAAGTTAGGAACTGTGACTGACTTGGGCTACATGAAAATGGGCCCTTCTTGGCTTTAAGGAACTTATATTTTGGAAAATTAAAACTCTTTGCCTAAAAGTTGGATTTTCGGGACTGGTGTGGGCTCCTGGCTCAGCAGCCTCTTTGTTCTCAGGACTGAGCTGCTGGCCACCTGGTGTTTACTTTTGGGACTGTTGGCCTTCTGCTGTGAATGTCTGAGATTGTTACTACAGAAACTGGAGTGACCTTGAGATTACAGTTACAGAGCCCACAAGGAATGGAACTTAGATCAAAAGGAACTGGCTCTGAAAAAAGAAAAGGCTCTGTTTCCCTAACTCTACAGGAACAAATGGAGAAATTAGTTGTTAGTGTTGCAGAAATTGCAGCAGGACTGAAAAGCGTGACTGACGGGTTGAAGCAAACACAAGATCAAGTTTCATCAGGAAATACAGCAGTGAATTCAGCAATAGAAAAATTACAAGCTGATATAAAAGCTGACATTAAAAATTCTACGCAGACCCTAGAAAAATCCATTGGACAAATTGAGGAGAACGTAAGGAAGAACAGAGAAGAGATCAATAGGATTGGGCAAGAGGTGACCACCTTGAAAAAGGACTCAGAGGAAATTAAAGTGGTCAAGGAAAAAATAAAAAAGGTAGAGGAAAAATTGGATAATTTAGATTTGGAACAGATAGAGAGTATTGGATCACGACAGAGGTCTGTTGAAGAGTCCCTCGCGTTTCTGCAACTTCATCAAAGAGAGGGCAACATCCGCCTAAGAAATCTTCCAGAACTGGAAGGGGAAGACCTAAAAGACTACATAGTGAAGTTATTCTCAGGATTTTGGGAGATAGAAGAAATCAACGTCTCAGCACGCATAGTGAAGGCCTTCAGATTTGGTCCAAGAGGCTCCAGAGGAAAGAAAAGCAGTAAAACAGTCAGTGACTGTTTGATTGTGCTACACGATCGACACGACAGAGACTACTTTCTGGACTTGCATTATAGAAACAACCTGGTGGTTGAGCAGAATAAAGTAATTTTTTATAAGGACATCCCCAGATTTTTCCTTGACAAAAGAGTTCCTTACAACGATTTGGCAACTGAGCTTAGAAAAAGGAAAATCCCCTTCAGTTGGGAATTTCCAGAAGGCCTGGCATTTACGTTTGAAGGAAAAAAGATAAGAATAAGGTCCCTGGCGGAGAAGCAGAAGTTTTTGGACAAGCACCTGGAACAATTTAAAGGCACACCACTCGACCCAGCACAATTCTACAGGTTTCCAGAGGTATTTCCTCCACCGCCGGGACCACCACCAAGCCTACCCAGTCCAGGCAAGGACCCAGAGGAAGACAAGATAGGAGAAGCAACTGGAGGAGAAGGCTAGAGAAAGGAAAATGGCGCTCAAGTTAATGACATGGAATGTCCGGGGATTGAATCAGAGACCAAAGAGACGCAGAGTGTTTTATAGCATAGAAAAGAAGAATTTGGATATAATATGCTTACAGGAAACCCACATAGCCCGACGTCATAGAAGATTACTACAGAATAAAAAATTAGGCCAAGAGTTTATATCATCGGATAAGGCCAAGAAGAGAGGAGTAGTGATATACGCAAAGGAGAAATATAGCCCAAGACAGCTTTTTAAAGATGAAGAAGGGAGATACATCGCAATTGAAATTAACATACAAGGCGAAAAATTCTTGATCCTGGGACTTTATGCACCAAATGATGGAAAGTCAATTTTTTATAAGAAAATACATGATCTGCTGTTGGACTATTTGGATTACAAATTAGTTTGCCTTGGAGACTTTAATGGTGCAGTTTCCACACTAATGGATAGATCTCAAAGAACCAAATTAACGAATGATGGGAAACTCCCAAAGACTTTTTTCGAAATGGTGGATAATTTGAATTTGGTGGACTCTTGGAGATTAAAAAATCCCACAGATACAGAGGCAACATACTTCAGCGAACCTCAGCAGTCATGGTCGAGGATAGATTATATTTGGATATCGAATGAATTGGCTCCAAAAATACAAAAGGCAGAAATTGGCCCTAAAACTCTTTCAGACCATAACCCTGTACAGTTAAATTTAAAAATGATTTCCAAGGACTCTTTTAGATGGAGAATGGATGACGCTTTGATGAGAGACACCAAGCTAGTGGAAAGAGCGGCGAAAAAGATGAAAGAATATTTTCAGATAAATTGGAGCTCCGAAGTGGAGAAAAGAATTGCTTGGGATGCAAGTAAAGCTGTAATGAGAGGATTTCTCATTAGTGAAAAAGCAAAAAAGAAGAGACAACAAAATGTAGAGATGGAGAGACTGTTGAAATCAATCAAAGAAAAGGAAAAAGAATTAAGAGGACATCCCAGATGTGTTAAAATCCAAAAAGAAATTAAATACTTGCAATCCCAATATGCCAACATAATGAATCAGGACATCGAATGGAAAGTGAAAATGATGAAGCAAAGAACATTTGAATCGGCTAATAAATGTGGAAAATTACTAGCTTGGCAATTGAAGAAAAGACAAAAGGCAAATGTCATCAATACCTTGGTAGTAAACGGAAAAAATGTGGAGAAACCTGAGGAAATCAGATGGTGTTTTCAAAGATTTTACAAGCAATTGTACAAGGAGGAGAAGATAGATGAAGCAGAAATTGACCGATTTCTGGAAAAGAATGGATTGCAAAAGGTCCCAGAGGAAAAACTAGTTACTCTCAACCACCCAATAACGACACAGGAGATAGAAGATGCGATAAATAACATGCAATTGGGGAAGGCTCCAGGACCGGATGGTTTAACAGCAAAATATTATAAGACATTGAAAGACTGGCTATCGCAGCCACTAAGAGAAGTATGCAACAAGATACTAGAAGGAGATAGGGCACCAGAGACATGGAAGGAAGCCTTTATCACACTGATTCCAAAACCAGATACTGATAAGACTCAAATGAAAAACTATCGCCCAATATCCCTTTTGAATGTGGATTACAAAATTTTTGCAAATATATTGGCTACAAGATTGAAAAGAGTGTTGAAAGATTATATACATAGAGACCAAGCAGGTTTCTTGCCAGGAAGACAAATTAGTAATAACACGAGAATTATTGTGGACATTTTAGAAAAACTGGAGAGAAACATAAATACAGATGCGGCACTATTGTTTGTTGATGCAGAGAAAGCATTTGATAAAGTCTCTTGGACATTCATGAAAAAGAATTTGGAAAGGATGGGAGTTGGTCAAAATTTTTTGAATGGCATCAATGCCATCTATACAGAGCAAAGAGCTAAAGTAATAGTAAACAGTGTGATATCGGAGGAGTTTGAAGTTGAAAAGGGAACAAGACAAGGGTGCCCTATCTCCCCTTTACTTTTCATTACGGTCCTGGAAGTCCTCCTAAATATGATACGAAAGGACAAACAGATAAAAGGAATTCGTGTGGGAGAGAAGGAATACAAACTACGCGCCTTCGCAGACGATTTGATGTTATCCCTGCAAGAACCGGAAAGCAGTGTCCCCAGAGCTTTGGGAATAATCGAACAATTTGGACTTGTAGCTGGTTTCAAGTTAAACAAGCAGAAAACCAAAGTTTTAGGAAAAAATATGAGTGCAGAACAAATTCAAAGAATACAGGAAGGCACTGGCCTCAATTTTGTTAAAACAGTAAAATATCTAGGTATCAACCTCACAACCAAGAATTTGAACCTGTATAAGGACAACTACGAAAAACTGTGGATGGAAATAAAGAAAGACATGGAAATATGGACAAGATTGAAATTGTCGTTAATGGGAAGAATTGCCGTGATAAAAATGAATGTCCTACCAAGGATGCTGTTTTTATTCCAAGCCATACCAATTCTGGACAAACTGGATTGTTTTAAGAAATGGCAAAAGGACTTATCAAAGTTCATATGGCAGGGCAAAAAGCCAAGAATTAAGTTTAAGATTTTAACAGACTCTAAAGAGAGAGGAGGCTTTGCCCTGCCGGACTTAAGACTCTACTTCGAAGCAGCGGCCTTTTGCTGGTTAAAGGACTGGTTCAAACTAGAAAATGTTGATGTATTGGACTTGGAAGGGTATGATAATATGTTCGGTTGGCATGCATACCTTTGGTACGACAAGGCTAAGATCCACAGAACTTTTAAGTCTCATATAGTTAGAAAATCCTTATACCAGGTTTGGTCTAGATATAAAGACTTGTTAGAGAGAAAGACCCCTAGATGGATCTCTCCAGTGGAGGCCAAGGCCTACAAGAGACCGAACATGTCTGCAAATTGGTTAAGATATATGGACATATTGCAGCAGGAAGGGGACTCTTTTAAGCTAAAAAGCTACGATCAAGTGAAAAGTCAGGTCCCCGACTGGCTGCATTATCATCAGGTATATGAAACATTCAAAATGGACAAAAAAGTTGGTTTTCAAGTAGAAAAATCAAAACTGGAAACAGAACTGATAGAATCGAACTTTAAGAACCTTTCCAAAATGTATAATCTTTTGCTAGAGTGGCATACGAAAGATGAACTGGTTAAATCGTCAATGATAGATTGGGCGAAAGATGTAGGACATAATATTATGATGGATGACTGGGAGAGATTGTGGCAGAAAGGTATCAAATTTACTGCTTGTCATAGTTTAAGAGAAAACATAATGAAAATGGTTTACAGATGGTATTTGACACCAGTTAAAATTGCTAAGATGAATACCAAAATGTCAGATGTATGTTGGAAATGTAAACATGCGAAAGGTACCTTTTATCATATGTGGTGGCTGTGCCCAGCGGTAAATGCTTTCTGGGATAAGATTTATAATGAGCTCAAGAAGGTAATGAAAGTTACCTTTTGTAAGAAACCAGAGGCGTTTCTTCTGAGCATGACCAATGAAGAGATACCCAGTCAGGATAGAGTGTTTTTTATGTATGCCACAACAGCAGCTAGAATATTATTGGCAAGAACATGGAAAGGAGAAGAGATACCAACGGTGGAAGAATGGCAGATGAAGATGATGGAATATATGGAACTCGCAGAGCTGACCGCCAGAATCCGGGACCAGAGGGAGGAGAAGGTGTCAAGGGATTGGAAGAAATTCAAGGATTATTTAGTCAAAACAGTAAAATTGAATATCTGAGCAGAATTAAATAGAATAGCGGCTTTAGTAGATATATGTTAGATAAAATTGTTGGTAAGATATTTTTGCGTGAAAAATTTAATTGTTAGGAATTGTGTTAAGATTTGGAGTTAAAGTTAAGATATGATTAAGCAAAGTAAAGTGTATTAGAAATTGAGCTAATGTGAATAGAACAAGATACAAAGCTACCTTGAAGATATATATGATTTTGAAGACAGTGGAGGGAATGGGGGAAGTCCCTCAAAATAGAGAAGTTAGTAACAAGAAAAGTAAGAGGATAAGTGTTAGTTTAAAGGTTTGTATATGTTTCTTTTTATTGTGATTGTTTGATTATGTTTTTGTGTTGTGTTTATGTATTGTATTTTGTAATCTTATATTGTGAATGTTGTTGTTTATGCTATGTTTTCCCTTTGTCTTAATAGAAAATAATAAAATCTTATAAAAAAAAAAAACAAATGAAAATAATAATAAAAATAACGGGCTGCCAAAGCTCCTCTATGCTGTAACTGCATACCCAAATTCAGAAATAGCTGCTAGCTATTTTCTTCAATTGACCGCTTGAGTGAAAAGCAAATGTAGAAGCACTTAAAGTAGTTCAGAATTTTTTTAGCTCTATTATCTCAGGTTTTGGGGTTTTTTAATGTTATAAAAATCAGAAGAACCTGATTTATTGTATTAAACAAAATACAGTGCACTTTCCTATTATACTTGTATAATGGAAAAGTTTTTTGTTATTTTTTTCAGATTAGAGTCTGAGTCTACACAGTAACATAATATATAAGAAAATAAAATGATTCCTTCCCCCTTTCCTTGCCTATGGCCAAATACACTACTTCTGCCTGGATCAAACATATAAAGAAGTAATGTATCAAAATACAGGAAATGGTTTACAATGTAATGGTATGGGAACATGGGCCACGATGCAATTAAAACACACACACACACACACACACACACACACACACACACACACACACACACACAATTAAGCACTTGATTTCAAAGGGAAACTTAAGCAAACGCTTAAAACTAACCCATTGAAATCAATGGGGCTTAGGTTGCAATGTAAAATGTACTTACTCGGGAGCAAGCCCCATTGAACACAGGGCTTACTTCTGAGTAATCATGCACAGATTTGTTTGTACTAAGTGTGTTGGTGCTGGAGGAGACTGGTCTGGAGGAGTCCCATGGACTGCAAGAAGATCAAACCTATCCATTTTGAAGGAAATCAGCCCTGAGTGCCCACTGGAAGGACAGATCCTGAAGCTGAGGCTGCAATACTTTGGCCACCTCAGGAAAAGAGAAGACTCCCTGGAAAAGACCCTGATGTTGGGAAAGATTGAGGGCACAAGGAGAAGAGGATGAGATGGCTGGACAGTGTTCTCGAAGCTGCCAACATGAGTTTGACCAAACGGCGGGAGGCAGCGGAAGACAGGAGTGCCTGGCGTGCTCTGGTCCACGGGGTCACGAAGAGTCGGACACAACTAAACAACAACAATGAAGTGTGTTGGTGGATTATGCCCTCAGTTTTTTTAGGAGTGGATATGTCACAGGAG
Organism: Lacerta agilis; assembly: GCF_009819535.1. Classification (NCBI taxonomy): domain Eukaryota; kingdom Metazoa; phylum Chordata; class Lepidosauria; order Squamata; family Lacertidae; genus Lacerta; species Lacerta agilis. The sequence continues at coordinate 36,702,974 of NC_046321.1, read as the reverse complement.
TTGAAACAAGTTTAACGACCAAACCAATTCACAATTAAAGGATCTGGCTTACTCCAATTAAATGAAAAGGTTCGTGGCATCCTAAGTCAAGTGCAATTGCAAATATAATCATACCATCATAGCTGTCAAGTTTCCCCCTTTTTAAGGCAAATTCCCTTATTCCGAATAGGATTCCTAGCAAGAAAAGGGAAAAGTTGACAGCTATGCATATCATGTTTCAGCAGAGTCACCAAATGGCTCCTTATCTGCTCATTCACAAGATGGCAGCTCTATTGACATGCCCATCCTGACCACTTAAAAACAAAACAAAACAAAACTGGGTAATTTCAAAGTAGTTCTTTAAAAGGATATGATTTCATGTAGATACATTTGTAGGCTCTTTTATACTGTATGCTATGATCATTTAAAGCTGCAGGGCTGTGAGGCCACAAGTCACTGAAATAAATGGATCAGATGTGCAGTCAGAAAATGTAAACATTGTCTCTTCGAATGCCAATGGCGTCCCTCTCCAATTCTCATCAGTCCAAGCCAGCATGCTCAACTGTCAGGGATGCAGGTTTTCCTAACTTGGTTTGTGCAATTAAATGCATCCCACTAGCCACAAACTTGGACTTCTCAGATAACTTTGCCCACATCTTTTTTTCCCCTGCATTCCCAAGCACAAAGCAAAAGATGGGTGCTTATTGAACCTGTATCGCAGCTCATGAGTACTAACCATTATGGTGATTGTATGCCTCTACAGTCAGAGGCAACATGGTTCAGAGTATCAGTTTCTGAGAAGCACAGGAGGCGAGAATGCTGTTGCACTTAGGTCTTGCTTGCACACTTCACATGAGCATCTATTAGGCCCAATGACTCATGAATATGGTGGCAAATATCATTGTAGCCTTGGAAATTTAACTTTAGTACTGCTTGCCATCAGCACTTTTCAGCAGGTTTCTGCACTCAGATCACAGCAGAGCCTCCTTTAACTTGGTTTCTTTTAAAGCATGTACTTCTTTTAAAAAGTCATTATTATTAAAAGTTTGCCTTCTTGAAATTAACATTTTCTTTCATTCTTTATATTTATGTGGCTGCAGTGTTTGATCCTATCAGAGAGCTAGACTTCCCCGTTTCTAATTTGATTTCCCCTGCAGCAAGTCTTATTAATTTCTTCTATATAATATACTGAACGACCCCATGACTTTTCTCTCTCTCTAATGCATTTTGTGCTGTCTTCTTCAAAATATTCCAGTAGCTTTCACAGTTCAGTGCTAGTTCATTTTATTCTGGAATCTCCTTGTCATTTTATTGCTCAATGGGCAACTATTTGAGGAGGGGGCTGCCAGTCAAAATAGACAATACTGGTATAGATTTACAAATAGTCTTTCTGGCATAAGGCCTTTGTTCCTACTACATCAATAAGGTGCTGTCTCTATTGTATGTTTTTAGTACATCAAAAATAGTTGCCTGAAATTTCACACTACTGTGTTTTACATTATTAAGTTTTACTAGGAACCTGCCCTGTTCACACTGCTCACCAATCTCACCTATCCATTACCCCTGACCAACTACCCCTCCTTTACACCTCACCCAAACTTGTCATTCTCTCACAGTTGCTTCAAAGCTCCAGAGCTCCTTCAAGCCACCTTCCCCTCACAGCAGGCTCATTTTTTGTTCTTCCATTCTTATGCTTTTTAGAAGTGTACTTTATGGGTTTTATTGTATGCTATATGTTGAGCCTATAGCACAGGGGTGAGGACTCTCAGGCTGAGGTGGAGTGGATAAATGTGGCCTACTAGGCCGGCCTCTTTAGCCAATCCTTGGGAATTTTTGAGGGCACACCCATCTCCAGTCCTGCTCCATGTCCTTCTCAAATGACTGAAATATGCCCTTTAACTGTGATAATGCCTTTTGGTTGATTTGATGGAATATGGAGAGATGTAGAGGGAGGGGAGAGAGGGCTTTGGTTTTTGCATGGTGAAATGTATCCTACTGTAGAAAGGTAAGAGTCACATCCATTGCTCTGCTCACTTTTGTCTCTGACCCAAACTAGAACTTCCAGAAGATTGCTTGAGAGGGAATACAGCCCTCTGACTGAAAATGTCTCCCTGTCTCTGATATAGAGAAAATATGTTATTGGGTAAACACAGTGCATTTGCAGATCAGCTGTTCCTGTCAGATAACTGCTTGGGGCAACCACACCTTCCAAAACTGATCTGAAAGATTGAGGCAAACTGTAGGCACACAGAGTCAAATTTGTAAGCAGGCATGGTATCTGAGACTGAACAAAACCAATATCAAAGTTTCTACTCCTTTTTACTATGGATTCTTCTTGAAGCCTATAGGATCTTCTGCAGTATATGTAATGCAACCAGTAATAGTATGTGCACTTAATTACTATACCTATCTAGTTTGAATAATTTAGGTACAATGTGTTTTGCATGCTGTGACTGCTCTAATTGGTCACAGACATTGCTTATGCTCCCAAGCTCTTTCATGCAGTCCTTTTCACTCTACATACATTATTCAGCATCTGGTGGCAATAGTTGAAAGTCACTCATTATGCTAAAAAGATAGCAAACCCCAAATTTGGAAGGATTAAGCCGGAAACAGTTCCATGCTTTCTATGTAAAATAATCAAATGAGTCTCTGGTCACCCATAGAAACAGGATTCCTTCCCTTCCCTGCCCTGCACTCTTCGGCTTACAGATCACTTGCATCCACCAACAAATTGTAAGTCCTATTAGCAAAGTCATTCTTTGCCTGCAGGTCCTTTTGGTGCCAAAATGGTTTGCAGAAGTACAATAAAAATTAAGGGGGACCTATCTGCAGGAGACAGTGGAGGATAGGGGTGCCTGGTGTGCTCTGGTCCATGGGGTCACGAAGAGTCGGACACGAATGAACAACTGAACAACAACAACAAAAATGGAAGTCAGGGGCATTCAAAATACTTCATTGAGGACTGAGCATGCTCAGAGGAAATAGAAAGTTGACTGGCTGTTGGAGGGAGAGCAAAATGGAAAACCAGGAAACATCCTGGATGAGGGCAAGGCTGGCTTACTGGAAAATTGAATAGGAGCACTGCTCGGTATAATGTTCATTATGGTCCCCTGCTTGGCTAGAACATTTGAAGAATTTAAGAGGAATAAAAAATAGTATTGATAAAACCAATTTTATCTGGGCACATATTTCATGTTTATAAAATTACACTGTGTTTCTTCTAAAGCCTTCAACTTTCCTCTGTCAACATGATCTAGGTTCCAGAGGCCATGTAAGGGCAGAGGAAAAGAAAAAGGCTTCCCATGGTTGTTAGGAAGCTGAGGGGAGCCATTTTACTAGGCAGAGTGAGGTGGCTGCCTCAAGAAGCAGGTACAGGGGGCAGGGACAGAGTAGTAGTGAACAACCTAAGCTAACTTGCTGCCCTCAGATTTGGTGGAGGATGCTGTCCGGTTGATAGTGCTGAAGTAACAGTCAACTTTCACCCTGGGTGGGAACTAGGAGAATTCATTTTCCTCATGCAAGCCCTGGTAAGAAGAGATGTCACAGCGTTTGGTTGACAATAACTATCAGTCCTAATGATTTATATGCCAGCTAACAGTGAAGAGGGGGGTGTACCAAGGTGTAGATACAGACATGGATAAGCTGTGGTCCTCCATATATTGTTGCACTACAACTCCCATCAACCCCCACCAGCATAGCTAATGGACAGGGAAGATGGGATCTGTAGTCTAAACATCTGGAGGGTCACAGCATAGCCACTTTAAAGAAGAAGAAGAAAAAGAAGAAGAAGAAAAAGAAGAAGAAGAAGAAGAAGAGTAGTTTGGATTTGATATCCCACTTTTCACTACCCGAAGGAGTCTCAAAGCGGCTAACATTCTCCTTTCCCTTCCTCCCCCACAACAAACACTCTGTGAGGTGAGTGGGGCTGAGAGATTTCAAAGAAGTGTGACTAGCCCAAGGTCACCCAGCAGCTGCGTGCGGAGGAGTGGAGACAAGAACCCGGTTCCCCAGATTACAAGTCTACCGCTCTTAACCACTACACCACACTCTTCAAAAGTGGTTTACCTGGAAGAGCAGCTTCACGTGACAAATGTCTGCCAGCGACTGACACTTCCATTTGCACTTAGCAGTTCTAATGTGTTCTAGCTGTCCACCTCATCTGGCAAGCCAAACATGCTGAATGCTGCAAAATTGACTGTTTAGTCAGAAACAAAGAGAGATGTGTTTCCCAGTGAAAATAGGCCACCTCTTCCCCATTCTGCGGAATGCATTGATGTTGATCAGCATTATTTCTTTGTTCCTTGCTAAAAAATGAACAACAAAATGTTTTATAGCTGCAATTCTAAATGGATCACCCAGAAATAATAATATAGCCAAGAGCAGCTGACATAGTGTATGTATGTATGATACCACTGAATTAATCGTAGTTTATATTGCCTGTGTTTGTTGCTGCGGTTTTTTTGGGGTGGGTTTTATTTATATTTTTCCAAAGTCTGCTGTTCCATTCTATTTGACCTTAATTAGTATAATTGATAATAGCTTTAGAACTGCATGCCATTTTAATCATGTAGTTACATCTTTCCTGACAGAAGAAAAATGAAGAAGCAGTTTGGAGCGAACTATTAATAGTTAGGCAACAGAAAGGTAGAGCAGCAAAGCTCTTCTTTGTGGAGAAATTGGGTCTTCTACAGGATAAGTAATGAACAACTAGTGTATTTTAAAGAGGGACACATTGATCTCTCCAAGGATATGAAGAACAACAGGAGTGAAGATCAATGTACAGTGGGAATTTGGTATCATTAGAGAGGTGTGTGGCTAGAAATTGGGACACCAAATCAGGACGATAATTCGCGCCATGACTTTTTCATTTCCCTAGGACTCAATGCATTGCACGTGCAGCCACTCGACAATTTTTAAGGTTTTGGAGAACCATGGGGACAAACCAACATGTAATATTCAAAACCACATTCTTTCCTACAGTGATTTTTATACTGAAGCCCATATTTTATATATTTTAGCAAGGTGCCTCTGTATAATTGAAAAAAGAAAGAAAGAAAGAAAACTATCAGCCGCATTTCTGGGTAGGGATTTATATGGAGAAATGAGTCTTTTGGTCTGTGATTCAGAGAAAGCCTGGCCCTAGGTGGGAGAAATAAAGTGGGAGAATTTCAGAGCAGGGAACAAAAATGCCCCATTTGACTGCCCAGCGTTTCCTTTAAGTGTTATCTTCTTGAAGGTTTCTCCGTTGATGCTAAAAGTTGCTCTCCCTGGGTTTCCAGGGATGTGGATCTTTTGCAACAAAGGGAACCTCTTGCTCATCGGGTGGGTTTTATCCATCTCTGACTGATCAAGCAAAAAGATTAGTCTGCCCATGGCACTTTTCCCTCACACCATACTGGGAGAAAGAAAGATGTCCGTGTAAGTGCCAATTACAGATGAAATATTATGTCCCCCTGTGTTTCTCTATGACAGGATAGCTGAGGAGCCTGGTGCTTTCTGTTTTGTTTTTAGAAGTAATTGATTTAATTCATATGAAACAATATTTCTTAACCTGATCTCACACACACACACACACACATGAGAAACTGTACCAAAAACAATTTCTGCCTTTCTTTTTGCTATGGTTTTTTTTTTTGGGGGGGGGGGGTAGAGACTGGGAGCTATTTGATCCGTGATGCATGAGTTGAGACGACATCAATCATAGCCCTGGTCACACTGTGAAATATGGAGATGATTCAGGCGCTTGATGTGAACATTCACCTCCATCCCTGCAAAGCCCTTGGTCACAGCTTTGGTATTCTGTAGAAATCAGGGCAAGGAATCAGGAAGGGAAATGGCCAGGATGCAAGTGAAGGAAAGATCACCAATAGTCTGACCATCACCTCCTCTCAGTGCCATCTGGCAAAACTTGTTCTTTTGGAGGTTGAGGGGTGGAGTTTGATTATTTGTTTTCACACCATTGTTGCAATTTAGCCCTTCTGGGGATGTGAAAGAGCCTTCAAAATCACATTGTGTGATATATTTGCAAGGTACCTTGAGGATAAATTAACTCCTGCCTGCTGTGACTTGGATATTATGTTTGGAGGGCAACCTATGGAGGCGCCCAGATATTCATCTGCCCTATATTGATAAATAAGTAATTGGACATGCCTATGCTCAACCCCTGCCCTTCTTGGGTCATATCACTGAGAAGGAAGAGTCTGACTGGCTGGGCTCATGTAGAGATAAATGGGAAAGAGAGAGTACTTAGTCTCCTATATAAGCACTACTATGACCAGTAGTTTCTGTGCGTTGCTCTGGTCCACCAGAAGCGGCTTAGTCATGCTGGCCACATGACCCAGAAGCTGTACGCCGGCTCCCACAGCCAGTAAAGAGAGATGAGCACCGCAACCCCAGAGTCGTCCGCGACTGGACCTAATGGTCAGGGGTCCCTTCACCCTTTACCTATGACCAGTAGGACCATGTGAGGTGGGGCAGAATTTCAGAAGCACCCTCACAACACCAGCATCATTGCTGCTTTCCTGTATGGACCTGAAACTGGGTGGTGGTGAGGTTAGGAATGCATGATTGCTGTCATGGAACCACCACCACCATTTCCAATGGAGGCACCACCCTGCCCCATAGCCCTTTCTTGTAAAGCAATAGTGATGCTAGTGTCGGGAGAATGCCTTTTCACCACCCAAAAGCCCTTGTTGGGTACGACTGCTTCTGAAGAAATGCACATTTGACCCAAAATATTATATATGATCCAGTTTCTAATATCCCCCTTTTGGCAATGTGTTTGAGCATGTGGATACAGCTGGTTTTATGACTGTAGATTTGCTTTTGGTACAGAAGTGCCACCCTGAAGTGCCATTTATGCCAGGGCAGAGACAGGATTAGTGGCATCTTGTTTTTGCTCCTGGATCTCTCAGCAACTTTCAGTCACCAGGCAAAAGCCTTTTGAATTTTTTTTTACCAACCTTTGGGGCTTCTTAACTTTTGTTGTTCTATTTTATTTTCATACTGTTTTTTATAGAGTTGCCATTTTTAGCTCATTTCAATGTAGTTATTTTATGTTGCTGGTACTATTTTATTGGAAGCCATCCTGATAAGATACAGGTGCACATGGTATAAATCTAAGAGGTCAATAACAAATCCATACTAACACAGTTGGTTCTGGGTATTATTAAGGCAGCGGTTGTCAATCTTTTTGGGTACCATGGGTAACAGCCATAAAATAGCTGCCACTGAGGACATGTCATAACACAAAATTAGAGAGTACACTTCTTGCTTCATGCCCTACAGGACGATCTCATCCTTACCACAGGGAGTAAGCTATATCCTGCTGATCCCAATTCTGGAGTTTGCACAATGTTGATTTGTACACACACACCTTCACAAAACAATTTTTTTTATCTTATTTCACATGATAAAGGGAATCTATTCAAATCCTGCTATTTCACTGGAATGAGAAATGACATTTATATGTGTGAGCTTCAGAAACAGCCACTTCCCTGCTCTTGGACTCCTTCACCAACAATCTCTCTCTCTATGGAAAGCTGCAAGATTCTTCATGCTCTAGATCTCACCCTGTCTAAATATATCAGAGATGAATGTATGCTTTTAAACTCTTGCTCTCACTTGAACCCATTTGTGCCTTAAAGGTTTGGAAACAGGCAACCTTAGTAAACTTCTCCGTTGTTGCATTCCATAAAGTGATGGTGGAAAGCAAATTAAGCAAAGTGCATAGTTAGCTTTACAAAGTGCCTTTTCTTTTCTTTTCTGAGGGGGTGTTCGAGTATCAAGAGACAGCTCACAGGTAGAGGTTCCTTGCCACAAAGAATGGGAAGTGAGATGGCAGCAGCAGAAACAGCATTTTCAAGACACCACTGTGTGATTACCAAAATGGCAATTTAATGTCCATAGGGAAAGCAATACAACTGAAGGGTGCAGAAAAAGTATGCAGTACAGTATATATAAATGTATCTACAGATAAAGTTGATTGCTCAACTCATGACTGAAGTGACCCACCCCAGGGTGACAGGAAACTTACCCACCAACATTCCCACCTCTTTTTGAATTGGTCCAATATTCTGCACTACAGTTGGCTGGTTATTACAGATCAATATTCAACTCCTTTCCTGATTATCAAAAACAGTCATCCACCACAAATTTCTTATTTCCATCCCTGCCTCCCTTCACTACTATTCCATGAGCTATATTCAATGCTAATCGTACTTAGATCAGACACATTAAAGTTAATGGACACTAGTAACTTTGTTTCAATAATTTCAATGGGTCTGCTCTAAGTAGGACTTGGTTGAACACCACCCTCTGCCTTCCAACTCATGTCCTCCAATTTCCCTGTTGCCTTCTTCCCACCTTGGCTTTCCTCTTCCATGCCTCTCCAGTCTTCAGCCATGATGCCTCCCAGGAAGATATACAATGCTAGTTCTTTTTCAAACACCGTGTTAGGTCTGTCATCCTGGAGAGTGAAGTCAAATGGGCCTTAGAAAGCCTTGCTAACAACAAGGCCAGTGGAAGTGATGATATTCCAGCTGAACTATTTAAAATCCTAAAAGATGATGCTGTTAAGGTGCTACACTCAATATGCCAACAAGTTTGGAAAACTCAGCAGTGGCCAGAGGATTGGAGAAGATCAGTTTACATCCCAATCCCAAAGAAGGGCAGTGCCAAAGAATGCTCTAACTACCGCACAATTGCACTCATTTCACACGCTAGCAAGGTTATGCTTAAAATTCTACAGGGCAGGCTTAAGCAGTATGTGGACCGAGAACTCCCAGAAGTGCAAGCTGGATTTCGAAGGGGCAGAGGAACCAGAGACCAAATTGCAAACATGCGCTGGATTATGGAGAAAGCTAGAGAGTTCCAGAAAAACATCTACTTCTGCTTCATTGACTATGCAAAAGCATTTGACTGTGTCGACCACAGCAAACTATGGAAAGTTCTTAAAGAAATGGGAGTGCCTGATCACCTCATCCGTCTCCTGAGAAATCTGTATGTGGGACAAGAAGCTACAGTTAGAACTGGATATGGAATAACTGATTGGTTCAAAATTGGGAAAGGAGTACGACAAGGCTGTATATTGTCTCCCTGCTTATTTAACTTATATGCAGAATTCATCATGCGAAAGGCTGGGCTGGATGAATCCCAAACCGGAATTAAGATTGCCGGAAAAAATATCAACAACCTCAGATATGCTGATGATACAACCTTGATGGCAGAAAGTGAGGAGGAATTGAAGAACCTTTTAATGAGGGTGAAAGAGGAAAGCGCAAAATATGGTCTGAAGCTCAACATCAAAAAAACTAAGATCATGGCCACTGGTCCCATCACCTCCTGGCAAATAGAAGGGGAAGAAATGGAGGCAGTGAGAGATTTCACTTTCTTGGGTTCCATGATCACTGCAGATGGTGACAGCAGTCACGAAATTAGAAGACGCCTGCTTCTTGGGAGAAAAGCAATGACAAACCTAGACAGCATCTTAAAAAGCAAAGACATCACCTTGCCAACAAAGGTCCGTATAGTTAAAGCTATGGTTTTCCCAGTAGTAATGTACGGAAGTGAGAGCTGGACCATCAAGAAGGCTGATCGCCGAAGAATTGATGCTTTTGAATTATGGTGCTGGAGGAGACTCTTGAGAGTCCCATGGACTGACTGCAAGAAGATCAAACCTATCCATTCTCAAAGAAATCGGCCCTGAGTGCTCACTAGAAGGACAGATCCTGAAGTTGAGGCTCCAGTACTTTGGCCACCTCATGAGAAGAGAAGACTCCCTGGAAAAGATCCTGATGTTGGGAAAGATGGAGGGCACAAGGAGAAGGGGACGACAGAGGATGAGATGGTTGGACAGTATTCTCGAAGCTACTAACATGAGTTTGGCCAAACTGCGGGAGGCAGTGAAGGATAGGCGTGCCTGGCGTGCTCTGGTCCATGGGGTCACGAAGAGTCGGACACGACTGAACGACTGAACAACAACAGGTCTGCCCCCAAACTCACAGCACAATCGACCTGTTTCCTACACAGTCTCTACCATGACTTAGCACATTCTGTCATGCTCCTTTCCCCATGCAACTTGAATGTTTGTGTGTTTATTTATTTATTAAGCTTGGGGGACCTCAAAGGCAATAATCATCCCCCCCCCTTCATGGATTATTTATTTATTTGCCATCTATATTTAATGTTTATTTAAAGTATTTGTATCAGCATGTGGATAATGTCATTGTATGCAGGGGGGGAAGTCAATTTGTTGTTTGCAGTTGTCAAACAATTGGAAGTTGGATAAATCCTTCCAGCACGTCACCAAGTCTACCACCAATCTACCAACTGCCCACCCCTGGTTTTATCACCAGATGGCACTGGACTTAGGGCAGACCCACACCCTAGATTTAAAAAACATCCAATGCATATTTAAAGCACATGGCTTCTCTCAAAGGATCCTGGGAGCTGTAGGGTACTAGGAATTGTGGCTCTGTGAGGGGAAATGTCATTTCCCAGAATTCTTTGGGGAAGATATGTAGCTTATATATGCTTTAAGTGTAGGGTGTGAATATGACTTTAGTTATATCTGGCTGCAGTGACAAATCCTATGTTGCTGTTTTGTTCTTGTTAGAAAAAGGCAATGTGGTGTTTGTCTACCTTCCTCTGAGTGTCCATGTCACTCTGCCTTTCACTTTTATAAATATCAAGAAAGATGTGGGGCCGCTGAAGTTAACTTTATAGAAATGGAATAATAAAGCAAATCTCCTCACTTCCCTCCACTATATCAGTTGCATGTCAATATCCCAATCCCTCCCGTGGTGAAATAAAGACACAGGACACAAAGAATACGGTTAATGGGCATGAAAAGGCCACAACTTTATTGGTTACGGATGTTGAGCGGTATTGGCTTAGGCATTGGAACTAACAGACTATATCTGACTTCAGCACGTTGTGCTGGCAGTCCGGGAAGGGTTAACCACCTATGGGAGAGAGCCCTGCTGCTGCACATCAGCTAGGGAGTCACCCTGTGATTACCGATCTGGGGCGTGTCGTTGGCCCTCACCTACCACAGCTTCAGACAGGGACACACACCCTGGACTCATTTACTGAAGTACCCTTCAGCACCTTTGGGGGGAGGTGATGGCTCAACCTCCCCCCCCCCACCTTCAACCTTTCTGAGATAATCCAATGCCTAACCACCAAAACCAAACTTGTGACGAGTTGCTACGAGGTAGGCGAAAACCACCAGGCTGGAGTCAATTTGCCAAATGGGAAAATTCCTACCAGGCCCCTTAACGGCGACCAACCGTGGTCCATAGCAAGGTCATGAAAGTGCTGCCTAAAGGGTGGGAGGGTGGGAAAGCGTGCAGGATGGGAGCAGGAAGCAAGAGACTGAGCCCTGGCCGCGCTCTGGCTTAAATGCAGCCAGCCACACCCGTCAGCTGTACCAATTGGTCAGCCAGCCAGGCACCGCGCCCAGGGCTCAGCCAACAGGGGCAGGGGATGGAGTCATCCCCTGCGCACGTGTAGGGCTCGTGCTGACTGCAACCCCCCCCCTCCTTCCTAAGGGGCGGAAGGGGATTTGTAGAGGAGGATAGCAGATCTTAATTGTGTTGCATGGCAGAAATGTGGTTGACATAGGACTAAAATCATGACCCATATTTCAGCTCCAAAAGATTGTGTCAGTGATATATCACTCATGCTACGAAGGGTAATTCAAATGGCTTACAATGTACATACAGTAACTGAGTTATATATTGGGCTTTTTTTCCAACAAGCAGGCAATGTTCCAATGAAAACTATACCTTGCAAACACAACTAAAGGATTTCTGCCAAGAAAACATGCAATTCAGAGGTCTTTATGCAGAGAGAAAGTGAAGAACTAGATGGGGAACCCTAGGCAGCTGGTTATGTAAGAATGGGGAAAAAATTAAAATGCCATACTTCTTTGGATGAATAAGGAGATTAACATGGGTACATATGGGATATCACACAGTTACGGTACTCAAACCTTCCATAAAATCTGTTTCCAATCGAACGACAACTAAGTGCTTCTTTTTTGGTGTCCTAGACAATAAACCAAGTGTAATAAATCTCCTTGATGTTGTGCACTACTGCAGTCTAATTAATTGAAACCCTCCCAATTTTCAAACAGTCACAATATACAGTATATAGAAGACCAGGAAAACCACACACACACACAGCTTTTACATACTAGAATGCACTAGAGAAGAGCTGGCAACTCTTGATAGTTGCGATGAGTTTGATTATAATTAATCACAATTAAATCTGAGCAAAGCAACGTATGTCAGCATGGTTTTTGAGTAGAGATTTGACAAGCATAATGAATAAAAGGATGAGAGCTTGAAGAAAACAAAACAGAAAAGAACAGAGATTAATCCACCCACAAATGCATCCCGTATGAAATGAAATATTTATCCTATTCACATATACTAAATAGAACGACTGCAAAAGATTGGTTATATTCGGCTTTCCTGAGGGGCAAACTACACACATGCAAATATACAGGTTAGTAATGATGCTCAGACAGATTTTCTTTTTCAATGCATAGAAGCCTCAGGAGAGAACAATTCCAAGCAGATGAGTAGGAATAAGTGAGTTCTTAACCTTCCCAGGTGCTACTCCTTTTCCCATTCAAAATGGCTTCCCTAAGTTCAAACTTCATTGGGGTTGGGGAAGCATCTTAAGGGAGTAAGAATAGCCAGTAGGGAAATTGTTAACCTCAAAGCCACCTTACAAGGTGGCGGCGGCAATTATTTAGACTATTTATTTATCGCTTAACAATAGTAATCTTTAAGTAGTGTACAAGGAACACAACACAGTGGAACCAAGAACCAGTTAAAACTCTAAAATCTGAATTCAGTTGAAATGCTTGCTGCATTATTATTTTTTTAAGTCTTCAGCAGGCACTGGAAATTCAACAGGAAGGGGTCTGTCTGATCTCCAGTGGGGATTCTATAAAATTAGGCCCACAATACTGCAGCACAGCTTCTTGGGGATACAAGCCATGCATCCATGACATGTCTTATCTGTCAACAGTCCTGATTTGACTGGGACATCCTGGTATTACAGAAGCCATCCCGGCTTCTGATTGGATGTCCCATTTTTGGTGCTGAGCTCTTGTGCAAGTCAGGTGGTTTCTGTGAGAGCTGGGCACCAAAAGATACACTGAGCAGGAATTGCCAACAATTAAGGAGTGGCAGATGAAGATGATGGACTATGCCGAATTAGCCAAGTTGACCAGTAGAATCCAGAACCAAGATGACCAAAAGTTTCAAAGAGACTGGAGTAAATTTATTGGGTATATGAATAATTATTGTAAAAATGTGAAGACACTAGCGGGATTGAAACAAATCCTGAAACAAAACCTATTTTTTTATAACTTTCTAGACCAAAGAGACAGAGTTGAGCATAAGGACATAAAGGTCAGAAATGGAGGTTTTAAAGTGTGATATAAAGACTTGAAAAAAAAAAAAAAAACCAGCTGAAGGGATGGAGGAAAGTCATGAGCTCGGCAGAGCAAAGAGTATTTTTATTTGCTATTCTAATGTTGGAAATAATGTGTTAAAAAAGAAATAAAAATTATATGTTTTAAAAAAATACACTGGAGGTGGAGGTGCTGGTCTGGCGTTCACTGAGGGAGCCAAGACAGGGGACCGGGGCATGGAAGACCCAGCTGGCTCATACAGGAGTGCAGCACCAAACAACATGCATCCCAATTTTAATCGGTGGAATATTGGAAGGTATGACAAGTGACATGACACTATTAGCAAGTCCCCCCAAACACTCAGTGATCAGGCAGGGATATTAGGGATCAGGTAGTTCCTGAAGAATTCTGGGCACAGGAGATTGTGAGTTAATACAATTATTTTGACCCTTGTTGTAGTCCTGTGCTGCCAGCAACAGCAGAGCTCAGTGGAGGGAGACCCCAGCCAAGCAGCTGAGACTCAGGGAGGCACTTGCCTGGAGGCAGAGTCCATATACAAGGTTCAGTCCAGTCCTAAGGTCAGGAGTATCTCAACCCACATAGTCAGACGATCCAGGGGTCAAGAAAGCTGAAGGTCCAATATCATGAGAAGCAAGAAGCAACAAGGTATGGCCAGGAATGAAGAATGTTGTTTCCAGCAACTAACTAAGACTGGAAACCCTGCTTAAGAAAGCTGGAGCTAGCTGGTTCTCATCAGGAGCAAGAAGGCTGATCAGCAGCAGGTGGAGTCACTTTGCCTTCTGCTCTATCAGGCTGCTGTTCAGCAGGTGAAGCCTACTCCTGGTCCATGACAAACCTGGACCCAATATTGTGACTTTTGCATGCTTCTTAAATGTCTGCTAAAGTGCACCAGTAGAGATGACCACGACTGGCTTTCTATAAATCTATGGCGCTTTTGACCCATCCTGAGTTAGTGACTGCTATGGTATGAAGGCCCATCCCTCCACATATTGTTGCCATTCCTTTCTGGCTCTTTGTTTAGGGATGTAGATAGTTAATGTATTCTCACAATCTGAACAGTTTATTTATGCTGATAATGGTGCTATTTCAAACAGGTCAATAAAACATGCGCCACTCTCTTTAGAGTTATTCATTTTCTCTCGGGAAAATTGTCTCACTTGTTTTTAAAATGGCATTATTTGCAAACCCGTGAAGCCAATCTCTGGTGTGTAATTTCATACCTTAAAATCAAGATTAATCATATATACGCACACTGCACTCAGCCCCCGCATTAGACAACACAGAGAATCAGATCAGAGGTATGACTACAGTTTATCACATATTAATAACAATAATAATAATAAATGTAAACCCTCACACAGACTGAACATAATGGGGCTAAATTTAGTATCTAGTATTACTGTGGGCTGTAGCAAGACTCTGGCTTTTGACTTATTTCTTTCTTTCAGTTGTATTGTAGGAACAAGCAGCCGGTTCTTAGTCTGCAGTAAAGTATGTTATTTATTTATATATTAAAAGATGTTCCTATCAAAACACAGTAAAAGAGGTTGTGAATTCAGATTCTCTTTTGACAGTGGATGGGTACTTGAGTGGCTATGCATAGCAACAATGCAGTCCCTGTTCCAACAGTTGATGTCCATCAGGATCTCATCTGAGAACCACTTGGGAGTAGTTTACTGATGTATCTTTATCATGGCAGCATAAGCTGGTGACTGACCCAGACCTAAGTTTAAGAAAATGATATAAAATCAGAATGGGTAGCTTTCACTGGAGTCAGTCCACACACATCCATAAGTGCAGAGTGATCAAAAGTAGAGAAGCCCAGATAGACACATTGGGTGGGGGTGGGGGGCTGAGTATTTGATTGATTCTCTTGTGTCAGTCAGTCTCTTGGTTGTATTCAGTTTGCCAGGCACAGAAGCTGGCCCAAAATGCTCCTTGAGATTTGGCTCACATCAACTTTGGCTATCATTCGGCACGAGCTGTAGACCTTCCTCTTCTGTAACGCCTACCAACAGTGAACATACTGTCTTTGACTGTCAAGGCAGAACATAGCCTCCATGGCTGGCAGCCACTGACACCCTTCTCTAAAACCAACACTGCATCTGCGTCTAGGTGAAGTTAGGGGTCCTTACTGCAGTGTGTGCCACTTTACACCAGGCTTCCTCAACCTCGGCCATCCAGATTTTTTGGTCTCCAACTCCCATGATCCCTAGCTAGCAGGACCAGTGGTCAGGGATTATGGGAATTGTAGTCTCAAAACATCTGGAGGGCCAAGGTTGAGGAAGCCTGCTTTACACTTACTTCCATTGAATCACATTTGCCATTTTATTGCCCAGAAACCATTTGAGTAGCTCATAATAACCTTTTTGTTTTCCCCTCCCCCCTGAACAGTCTGGTGTCAGCATCAAAGCTGGCTTTCTCACTGCTAACTCCTAGATTCAGAGCATTTAAGAACTAGTTTAAAATCACAAGTCCCAATACAAATCCTTGGAGGACTGAATGTATTGAGAGTTATCTGGACTGGACCAAAGTCACATTCTTCTGAGACACACATCTGCATCTCTGAGTAGTGCAGTTTTGATTCCAAATGGCGTGCATGTTGGGTAGAATAAAATGCCATAGAATCCTTCTAATATATATTTGTTAACGCTTTAATCTACAAGATTTGGGGCTTTGTGGTTTATGTACAAAAGTCATGCTGTGAGGCTACACGTGATTATTACACAATTTACTGTCACCTGTTTTAGAATCTGACAATTCATTTAAATAAGAAACAGGACATAGTGAAATATTAAGGGCAGCATAGATTATAACAATATATTTATATTTAAGTTGTTTTTCCTAAAGAAACTATGTTGAATTCTTTGAGGAAATCTATCATACTCAAGCTAAGATAACTTTTCATTATTATTTGACTTGATGGAGGAAAAAACCAATGAGGAGTCTATTATACAAAGCCCCAGCTTAACTTGGTTTAGATAGCATGCATGGATAAGCAAAGATGCAATGTTGATGGATTATCTGTTAACAGTTTCCCTGATGAACCAAAGAATCAAATCTAAACACAAACATAGACACAAATAAGATGGTTGTTGGGGAAAAAATACAAAGAAGGATCCATCTCCAAACCAGGCATCCTATTCCACAGCTCATTAGGGCATTCTCCACCCAGCTTTTTACAAATGTGCAAGGTGGTAAGAAAACTATATTTTATTTAAACTTCTGCAAATTATAAAATTAGTTTAGCTTTTATTTAAAGTTGAAAAGTGTGCAATTTCCGTGCCGCCCGCCCCCCATCCAGTTAAAAACCAAAGCTCCTTGGTAGGAAAGAAAGTGTGTCATTAGAACATAAGGTTCTATTCTTGATGGAGTGGAAATAGAGGTGGGGTGAATTCCTCCATTCAGGTTTGGAAGTAGATTTGGAAAACTAAACTATCCCATTGTCCCAAACTCAGAAAAAGGGGGACACCTCACAGAATCCTACACAGTGAAACCAAAATATATAGAGCTGAGAGATATTAGCTGAAGGCTACGGAAACATGATGACAGCAACATCTTCAGTTGAATTTAAGCGCAAATAAATCCTCTCCAAAGATATGTACTGAAATCAAATGAATTTAATCTGGGGAATGCTCATGATTTTCAATGCCTCGTTGCACATTCCAACCGCAACCTGAAAAACAGGAGGTCAACACCAGAGTACTTGTCAGCTGCAACAGGAATGGCTTGCAATGTCAAAATAAAATTGTAGCTTTTTATGTCCAGTTGGCACAGCAGTCACTACTGCATCTTATCTCAAGCATTTCTTAGAAGCAGGCTTTTTGTCTGAGTGGGGAGATGGGTTTCGTTATGAATAGCCCTTAATTTATCATGAGCAGCCACACACATACAAAAAATGTTTACTGTATTATGCTTTCCAAAGAATTTCCTGATGCTTTTCACCAGAAATCAGAAAATCTACCGTAGTCTATTTCACAGCATTTTGTTAGTCTGTAGAAATAGAGTTGTGGTTCTTGTTCCCCCACCCATTTCTGAATTTATTCCATCATTCAGGCCTCCACAACTTAACATAGAAGAATTTCCATTTTTTTTACCAGCTAGTAATGAGCTGTGTGCATTCATGTTTAAGGAATAGACACAAAACTTCCTGCTGAATATTGCCTCTTCCTTGGGCTGTCTTTCAAAATCCATACATTCAGCTTCCCAATCACAATCAATGGATTATATGCATGTTGCTGAACTCTGCCTGCTCCCCAAATCTAGGCAAATCCATTTGCAAGACAATATGTATGAATTTTCATGCATTTTTAAAATCACTACTGTGTGTGACAATGGGATGAACTGAACTTTAAAAGGGGGAGAAATAGAAATAGAAATTGAATAATTTATCCTTCCCTCAGAATCCAGTACAGTGATACCTCGGGTTACGAACTTAATTCGTTCTGGGGGTCTGTTCTTAACCTGAGGTACCACTTTAAATAATGGGGCCTGCCACTGCCGCCGCACCGCCATCGTGCGATTTCTATTCTCATCCTGAGGTAAATTTCTTAACCCGAGGTACTGCTTCTGGGTTAGTGAAGTCTGTAACCCAAAGTGTTTGTAACCCAGGGTGTTTGTAACCTGAGGTACTACTGTACTAAATATGGAAACTGTTATTCCCTACCTGTGTCTCTTCCTCCTTTCCCTCTACTTCCAAGTGCAGAAATCTTAGGCCTCTAGCTCCAGCATGTTCAGTTCGCTTTCCTCAGAGATGAAGGAAGCACAGGTTTATCACGAAGTAGCAACAGCAGTAGTCAACCATGGAGCTAGTACAGAGGCGCAGTACTGAGATGCTCTCAAGCAGTGCTTGATTCGCTAGCATGGCTGGCAGTTCATGTTTGAAGGTAGGATCAAAATGCTGTAAACACTCTCAAAACTCATTCTTCATTTTTTTTAATCTCATGCATTTTTTTAAAAAAATATCAGCCTGTCTCTCCAGCCATACAAAATGTGATATCTAATAATAACAGGTTGCAAATCACCATATGGCTCCAAGGCAACCGTCTCAAGGCACCTGTGTTTTTTATATGCATTCCCTGTACTATATGGTCCTGAACACCAATGTTTTGTAATCAGTTAACCTTAGCAAATAAGAGTATGTTGAGCAAGTAAGCATTACTGTTTAAATCACATTGTATTACAGAGTACAAATAAAGATACAGACAAGATTGCATCTGTATCCCTAAGTATGTGTAGACAAAGGGAAACCGTGAGTGCTCTCCAGTGTTTCTTGTACTCAGAGTAGACCCATGGAAATTAATGGGCATGACTAACTTAGGGCAACTGATTTCAGTGTGTCTTCTCTGAGTAAAACTCAGTTGGATACAAATCTGACTCCACCAACTGATATATATTCCACACAACTCTTAGCAATGACCTTCGCTCCAACTAGGTTCCAGCAGTCTGTTAACTGAAACTTCAAGGGAGAAAGGTACTCCTTCTTTAGAGTGCAACAAGCCATTATTCAGAGACTGTATGCAATCAAATAATTAACTGCAAATTGGGTAATTTGCATAAACTACTCTACCAGCTCAATAAATGAGCTCGCTATACTGAATTGTGGCACCAACTTTCATTTAATGACTTTTTAAAACCACAGAAGCATGTAATGTACCCAATAAATTTTAATATGTTATTTTTGCTTAAAAGCAAGCAAACCAAAAGAAAAGCAATTAATTGATCCTGATTTTGATGGTATTGTATATAAGCACACTAAATGTTTATTCAAAGTTGAGTACAAAGTATGTAAACTTGTCCTCTCTGTAGGCCACAGGAAATTTTGCTGCACTCAAACCTTTACCTACACATCTATATAAAACTTTTCAGTTTCCTTCCTTCTGAAATCTTCTTGTATGGATCTGTAAGGTGTTCATGCCTGCCACTCCACTCCACAAGACCATAGTTTACTGCTCTTGCATTGTGAGTGTGAGCAGAGTAAGGAGAGGTTTACACAGGGCCTGGTTACAGTGAGTGAAATAATAAGAAAAAGCCCCTATTTTTCACAAACAGTGTAACACATCTATTCCCCATGCTTTTTGCCATCAATATGTGTCAGACACTTGGACTCAAAGCTATGGACAGTAATCTCATTCTGTCAGCTGCTTTGGAGAAGAACCTTAAGAACTTCTCATTTCCTGTTCCAGCCAGCCTAATTTTTGCTCCACTTCTCATGTACATGGTAAGACATAATTCCCACTGGTTCCCACTGGTGGGATCCCATGTACCTGCAGAGTGTGTGCCAATATCACACCTATGACTGTGTGGGTTTCCTTTTCTACCTGATCATCGCTCTTCATGAAAGACATAGGGTTGTATCCAACCAAGTCATCCTCAAGGTAGACCCATTGAAACCAATGGATTTAAGCCAGTGGTGCCCATTGATTTGAATGGGCCTAATCTCATGATTATTGAGTAGACCTGTTGTGACATTCATACACACTCCTTGATGTTGTGGGACAGCACTCAGGGGAGCAGTTTCCATGCTGCTCTGTCTGTCTGAGACCACATCCACACCATGTATTGACAGCGTTTTTATAGCACTTTAACCATCATGACTTTCTCCAAATAATAATGGGAACTGTAGCTTGTTATGGGTCCTAAGAGTTGCAGAATAGAGATGTTCCAACAACTCCCAGCACCAAACACCACATACTTTGGGAACAGGCACGACTGTTAAAGCAGATGTTGCTTTAAATGTATGGAGTGGAGTTGCCTTGTGAGTCTGTGTTTCTGTGTTAAAGACTCAGAAGTTGTAACTTTGCACAGAATTATAGTTTAAAACACACACACACACACAGCCACAAACATTGAGGAAAATCTTCTCTGTTTGGTGCCATGCATCTTCTGAATGCCTCTCTATAAACACAAACAATCTGGAAACCCAGAGATGCATGCTATGAGCAGAGAATCTGGAAATGTATGATTTACCAGCCTCCTCTCAAATGGGTGCAGTTATGAAGCTAGTAAATAACTGCACTTTTCTGCTAGAGATCCTGGTTTGTAAAGCTGTCACCATTTGCACTTGGTTGATAGCACTGGGGAAATGACCGCTCACAGCACAACAAGAATGCAGATGGAATTGCTCTGACTATAGGTGCCTGGGGAGCTTGCTAAACATTTTATACAGCAGCCACATCCTGTCACTTTCCTCCACAGCCAGGAATAGCTGCTCTATCATGTAGACCTCACAGTGCCCATATTTCAGGCTGCTCATCTCAGGTGTACTCAGGCAAGATGATGTGGTAAGGACAGACAGCTGGCTCCAAACCCCTTTTACAGGATAATCCTATCTAAACTACTTCTACATTACCTATGATCCACTGGGGAAAAGAAATAAAATATTTCATCTAGTCATAATCCTATATTTTGGCATCTATCCCAATATATCAAAAGGTGGGCTTGTCAGCAGATTAAGGTTTATTTTAGCCATTTTAAAGAAAACTGGCTAAAGCTTTAGGAAGGGGCTATAGCTCAGTGACAGAGCTTTAGATTATTTATTTACTTACTGCATTTGTATCTAGGGTTGCCACTTTTGTTCTGGCAAAATACAGAACAGGGCGGGGAGGGGGCGGTTCGGGTTGATTTTTTTCCCCTTCCTCTCATGCAGAAGTGACTTCAAAGCAATCAATTACAATTTATTGCAGCCTAACAGGATTGCCCCTCTACAATTTGTCACACGTGCACACACACGTGCGCACATGCATGAATTTGTAAACCTGTTTGTGCTTAAATACATGACCTTTCACACTCCCTTTCAAACACATGCATTTGGAGAGCATCCCTAACTTGGTGGGGGTGGGAGCTTAAGGCAGCAAATATGGCTCTCCTCCTCCCCCAACACACACTGCTCCCACTTCCATTTTATCCTCACAACAAACCTGTGAGGTAGGTTAGGATGTGACCCAAGATCAGTTTGTGATTCAGTGGGGATTTGAAACTTGGTCTCCCTTGTCCTAGCCCAAGAGCCTCCCACTCAGCCCCCTCTGAATTTTTTTCTAAGCCAGAAAGGACAGGGATCAAGCATAGGTGTGGCAGGTCTTACTACAGATATGAGCAATTTTATCCATCAAGTGCCTTGCGAATGGGTCACAGTAGTCTTTATCCCTATATTATACAGTGGTACCTCTAGTTATGGACTCGGTCCATTCCGGGATGTCGTTCACACCCCGAAAAGTCCGTAACTAGAGCGTCGCTTCTGCGCACGTGTGCAGCGCAATAGAATACTTCTGCGCAAGTGGGAAGCGCACAGAACGCTTCTGCGCATGCACGACAAAACCCAGAAGTATACACTTCCAGGTTTGCCGCGTCCGTAAGCCGAAAAGATGCAACATGAACCTAACACAACATGAGATATGACTGTAGATCAGTATGTAGGATGCCCAGGATCACCTGAAAAAGCTCTATTTAATGATTCTGCAAATGCAATGTAAAGTTTTTCCAATTGCCTGGTCATTTTCTGTCTTAATATGTTTTAATAGAGGTTGGATAGGCTCTACGTGCTCTACTTTTTGTTTTGTTGATAAAGTAATATTAAAGCACAAACACTTCTCCCAAGAGAAAGAAAGATTTCTATTAGTTTCTCATGTGCTACCCTATTTTACTATATCATGGTCATGCAAGGTGAGGGTATTATTTTTTAAATAGGAGCCAATGACACCCCACTCTCTTCAGATGTTTTACATGGGGCTGCCTCTGAAGATGGTTCAGAAACTTCAGCTGATGCAGAATTTGGCAGCCAGGTTGCTTACAACATTTGCTTTCCTCTTTAACTCCCAAATAACTCTGCTTGTCTTACTGAAATTCCTCAAGTGCCATCATTGCATACAGGTTCAGTCCCTAGTGCTGCCTCCTTAGTTGAAAAGGATCTTAGACACAGATGATGCAAAGACCTTCCTGCCTAAAGTTCTGGAGAGCTGTTGTCAGTCAAAATATGCAATGCTAGGGTAGATAAATGAATAGTTTGACCTTGTAAAATACATTGCTCCTGTGTTCTAACTGGAATATGAATGATACTAAGGAAATACCTGTACTCTTAATTACCTGGTTAATGTTAAGATATTCATGTTGGAAACTGATCTGATACTTTACCCCCCTGTGGGAAAATGTCAGTTCCTGATGCTTTTGCAAGCGACATTTAACTTTTTAAAAATAACATGGACTATGGGCTTGAAGCACTGGATTTTCTTTCAAGATACAATTTCATGATGTAAGGCACCATCTTGTGAAGGGCTTCTCAATTCACTTTTGGAATTAATACTGTACAAATGTGTTAACATAACTGAGAAAGAGATATGCCCTTTAGAACACATTTCTGATGTTTTTGGGGACAGTAAACCTCTCAAGGAATTACAAGAGAGTTCGTCATATTATTAGGACAACAATTGTTCTGCAGGGTTTTCACACATACATAGACATTTATTTGAAAATCCTTTGTAACTGGAATCTGCACAACGCAATGGATTTTCAAAAATGTTAGTACAGTGGGACCTCAACTTACGTGATCCTCGACGTACGTCATTTTCGACTTCCAAATCACTTCCGGGAGAAAAAAATGGCTGCCGCTTCCGAATTTTTCAACCTATGAAGGGAAAGCGGCAGCGCGATAGCTCAACCTACAAGTTTTTTTAATGCGGTTTTCTCGACCTACAATTTTTTCCCCCTCCGGAGATAGCGCCTTTTGAGTTATGAAAATTTCAACCTATGAGGGCACCTTCGGAACGCATTAACATCGTAAGTCGAGGTACCACTGTATTGTACTAAAGGCAGCTATACCTGACAACAGAGATATTGTAGAATCAACAGTGAAAGCATTCTAAAGGCTACCTAAGACTGCCCCATTTTATCTCGACCGGTTCACTGAAGTCTGGAAGACCTTTCCAGGCCACCAGGACATATTGTATCCAACAATGTTGACTCTTTTTGGAAACTTTAGAGAAGGATCTTGAAACAAAGTTTCCACTTGTGAGGACACTTTTCTTGAATTCATGATAGATTCTGTTCTGATTTCCTTGTTCATAGTGCTGGCTGGTGACTATTGAGATTGGTAGGGTGGACTCCCAACTGGTAGTCTGTGGACTCCAGGGGTTCCATGAAACCCACCCATAGAGATATCAAAATTTCCAAAAATAGGGGGTCCATTGCTTGGCTTTTGAAAAACAAGGGGTCCACAGTACTTTCCTAACGGGGAACCACTGCTTTAGATTATTTAGACCTGACTTTTTGGATTTTTGTGGCTGGTGAAGAGACCAGAAAAATAAATATTTCTGTTTGGCTATAAGCAGCAACATCATGAGATTAAAAAAAACCTCGAGGTTTTTAGAGCAATCACAACATGGAAATATGTTCTATATGGATCAGTGCATAAGAAAACTAAAAAATCAATTTTAAATGACACATGAATTTTCTCCTCCACTAAAGCTTGCTTGAACAGTAAATTGAAACTGTAAATATACTTCAATGGTCTCATTAACATCTCTTTGTCACTTGCTTTCATCTATTGATGGTTAAAGTCAGTCAACTGTTAAATATTGCTAATTCATCTTCCTTTGATTAGTAGGCTGCATAAATAAATAGAGAAGTGGTCAATGGCTGGATAATTTTTACTAAATATGGCAGTGTATCAAAGTTCTATCATGTAAGATTATATAGAGCAAGTTTCCATATTGATTATGGACCACTATGTTAGTTAATGTACCATAATTAATTTGGAAGGGAGTGAAAATGTGATTACATTGTCAAACATGCAAAGAAAATCTTCCTCCCTGTTGCTCATTTCTGCTGTCCTGCCAGAAAAGTAGAGAAAGCAAGTTGTATAGTCTGAATTTTGGCTAATAGGTTGCCTAGTCCATCTGATGCAAACGTACTCATACCCCTGAATGTTGCCATATTATTTATAGCCATACTTGTTGGACCAGCAGGCACATTATGAATTTTGAAAGAGTCCTGTGAATGCCAGTCACAAAATGGCTGTTGTGGGAGCTTGGCATAATACAGTATTAGACAGTCATGGTGAATTTTTCCCCTTAATTGTATTTCAGTACCGGAAAACACTTAACCTGTTGAGTTTCTGCCTGCCATACAGGTACTAGAGTCACAACAGTCCCATTTCTCTGCAATGTCAACCCTCAATCAAAACCCAGAATGCCCTATTAAACATGAATAGACTTACTTCTGATTAGATACAGTATGCATACTGTTAGCTATATAATAAATATCTGGTATTTAGTTCCTGAAGAGTAGGAGACATACCTGAACCTCTTTGGCAAAGTTTAAACATTTGCCTTTGCAACCAACTAAAGAAGACTGGCAACTTAAAATGATGGAATACGCAGAAATGGCGAAACTTACAGCAAGATTAAGAGATAAAGACAATAAAGACTTTAAACAAGACAGGAATTTATTTATATTATATTTGCAGAAGCATTGTAAAGAATTAGACTCAGTAGCAGGGTTTGAGTAAATACAACCCCCCCCCAAAAAAAAATTGAATGTTTAAAATATAGAAGGATGATAGGAAAATAAATAAGTGGAACATGTGATTTTAATGGTTTGATATAAAATTTAGAAGAAACTAGAGTATTTAGGTAGAAGAGTGTGAAGTTAAGATATATTAAAATATGCAGAATTGACAAAATAGTAAAAGAACCAGAAGGGGAGGCTAAGGGAAGCTGTGGGGTGGGGAAGGGGGGATGGGATTTATGTTTATCTCTTTCTTTGCAATCTATGTTGTTGGATTATGTTGTTTATAAAATTGTAAAATTATTATTATTATTATTATTATTATTATTATTATTATTATTATTATTATTATTATTAAAAATACACACTTGCCTTTGTGGGGAGGGGAGATTCTTTAACATCCACCAGCACTTGATGCACTCTGGTTGTTGGGCAAAAAGGAACAGCAAATTAAGGAGATTCAAAGGACAAGAAAATAAAACAGAAGTAGGAAAAGGTACACTAAGGCAGGGGGCAGCAGCTCGTTAGCATCCCAAGGATTCCAATGGCCTGGTGTCCAAACAACTTACTTATCAGTCACAGCTCTGAATTCCCTCATGCGCTAAGAGCACTGACAAGTGGGAACATTCACAGAAATTGCTAAAAAGGTACCTACACATTATGCTTTACAGCTTTCTTTCTGGAGGCCTATGGGCGAAAGAAAGAAAGAGAGGGAGGGAGGGAGGGAGGAAGGAAGGAAGGAAGGAAGGAAGGAAGGAAGGAAGGAAGGAAGTTCAGAGTCTGGGACCCCTGCCCAAATATGTCACTGAATTACAGGAACCAATAGGCACCAGGTTGGTGACTCCCAGCCCATAACTAGAGGAGGAAGTGTAATTCCAAAGAAGAGCACACATGTTTTGCATTGAGAGAGTCCCATGTTCACCCCCTGGCATCTCCAGTTAAAAGCATCAGGTTGCAGGTAATGGCCTCGACCTCTGCTTAAGACCTTGGAGAGGCACTGCCAGTTCAATAGAGGCAGTACCTTGGGCTCTATGGACAAATAGTCTGAAGTAGTATAAGGCAACTTTCTGTATTCCCCAACAAGAAGGAAGACAGATTGGTGCAATGTGGAATAGAACTATTTCAGAAGAGACATTCACATAAAGTTGCACCTGTTCTGTTCAGACTGGAGCTGAAATGTAATGACATATTGTTTCAAGCATGAGAGTTTGGGAGTATAAAATCTGAAACCATGTACCAGCACCTTTTCTTTTTGATGGACCTGCAAGGCCGAAACAATCTAATGGACTTTTCATTTAACTACGGCTTGAAGCTTTCAAGAATGGTAATGTTGGCTGCGTTTTGAATGTACAGTCTGTGTCAATATATAAAAAAGCATTTGACACTCAATAAGCAAAACAAGACAACCTTGGACTGTTATTTTTATTAAGCTGGCAAAAGCATTTTCATGGTTACGGATGCCTCCCTGCCTTAAACCTTTCACAACATAATCCTATCCATATTTACCCATATTTGTAAGTTCCACTATGTTCAGTAAGGGAGGACACTATCACTTCTCATTGCACACAGAAAAGTCTGCTTTTTCCCATCACCAAAACCATTAACACTACTTTCCTACCAGTGTGGTGTAGTGGTTAAGAGCAGGGGACTCGTAATCTGGTGAATCAGGTTTGCGTCCCCGCTCCTCCACATGCAGCTGCTGGGTGACCTTGGGCTAGTCACACTATATGACTTGCAAATCACTATATGACTTGCAAATCACCAAGGCGTGTAATATAAACACTAATAATAAAGGTTACAGGTAGGTAGCCATGTTGGTCTACTGTAGTTGAAACAAACAAACAAACAAAAAAATTCCTTCCAGTAGCACCTTAGAGACCAACTAAGTTTGTTATTGGTATGAGCTTTCGTGTGCATGTATGTGGTATCTGAAGAAGTGTGCATGCACACGAAAGCTCATACCATGTGAGGTTTGGAGCTTATAGGGTTAACAAGCTCAAGATGATTTCACACGTCCGGGTATTTCTGCTGTAAACGGAAGCCTTGTGAAATGTGACACTTTTGTTTTCTTCCTGTACATTCTGACTTTTGGTTTCGACCAGAGACAAGATGTGTTCCAGGTCTCTGGGAGTGTTTGTGATTTATAGATGTAAATAAAGTTCTAGATTAGGAACAAGATTGAGTCTGTGGATTTTATATTGCTGGCAAGAATCTGAGGCACACACCAATGGTGCTCAGAAGAAGTTTGCAAGCTCTGCTGAAGCACGGGAGAAGCAGGTACGGAGACAGGAAGCCTGCTGCTGGACGCCATTGGTGTTTCCAAGTGCTACACTGTTTTGAGGCTTTCCCAGCTCAAAACGTTCGTACAAACTTAGCTGGTCACTAAGCTGTTACTGGAAGGAATTTTTTTATTTTGTTTTGACTAATAATTAAAACATCATATTTTGACATATGCATGTGTAGCTACATTATACTTCGATCTAAGAAAAAAATAAGCCAATCTATTTAATTTGAAATGATTACTGAAAATTTCGGTGAAGAAATTTCGGTTAGATCAAACTTGATGTCTATGAAGTGAGGACAACTCCTTGGCAGACAGTTATGATTAGCAAGAAGGAGATCTACTCAATAGCTAGGAAGTTCTATAAGGTCAGTAGAAAATGAGTGTTATTTTTCAAACACTTGTCACTCACTGAAAAGACTTCACCTACGTTTATTGTTAGCATACTGAAGGTTCAAATGCCACCTGCATTTACACATGGAGCTGTAAATGAGTTGCAGTGTAACTGAGATTACCATGAGCCCAGAAAGAAAGTACTTCTTTACATGATGCACAGTTAAATTATGGGATTTGTCCCCACAAGATGTAGTGATGGCTGTCAAAAGAGAATTAGACACACTCGTGGGAGAAAAGGCTACTGGTGATTACTAGACCCTATGGCTATGTTTTACCTCCACTGTCAGGAGCACTGCCAAAACCTGCAAGTTGGACATGAGTGCAACATCACTCCATCATCCTGCAATTCCCAGCAACTCATATTCAGAGGCATAGTGCCCCTAACAGTGGAGGTAGAACATAGATATCATGACTTTCAGTATCCTTGTCCACTGTGAATTTGTCTAAACCGCTTTAAAGCCATCCCAGTTGATGGCTCCCACTGCTTCCTGTGGGAGTGAGTTCATTAGTTTAACAGGACAATTACACAAATTCACAGAGAATAAGCCTCTAGTCTACCTCCATTGTCAGAGGCATTATGCTTCTGAGTTTGCAGGCAGGCAGGGTGCTTTTCCAATCATGTCCGGCGTGCAGGTTTCCCACAGGTATTTGTTCAGCCACTGTTAGAACAGGATGAAGTCTCTCAGCCTCACTCACCTCACAGAGTGTTTGTTGTGGGGGAGGAAGGGAAAGGAGATTGTTAGCCGCTTTGAGACTCCTTAGGGTAGTGATAAAGCGGGATTTCAAATCCAAACTCTTCTTCTTCTTCTTCTTCTTCTTCAGCAGCGTAGCTAAGACAGTTTCTCCCCCTTTTGAAGTGAAGACATGCTTAGGAGTTGGTGCAGGGTGAGCTGCGCCAGAGCGACTTGATTTGCTAGCTTGGCAGAGACTCTTTTTTTTTAGCAAGAATATGCACACGTTTAGGAACAGTTTGACCTTTGCAAGTTTACACCATGAGTTGACACGTATGTTTCCTCTGACATTTGTGAGACCTGCTCCACCACGTCATGTTCCTACCCAATGGAAAGTGAGCCATGCCTCTGCAAAGGGAGGCAAAGACATGAGTGTGACTCACGGGACAGGCTGTGGCCTACCTAGGTCAGGCGAGGGTCATTGCTACACCTTTCTTCACCCCTTTGCACCTGAGGCAAAGGCCAATTGTCCTTAATCATCTTCTGTACCCATTCTGCTTCACTTGGTCCTCCTACCTCCCCAGCCAAACAGCTCTGAGATGGCTGGCCAGTGGGAGGGCTGTCCATAGTGGAAAAAATGATCCACAGGAACCTTTAAAAATGTATCTGAAGAAGTGTGCATGCACACGAAAGCTCATACCAAGAACAAACTTAGTTGGTCTCTAAGGTGCTGCTGGAAGGATTTTTTTTATTTTTTATTTTGTTTTGACTATGGCAGACCAACACGGCTACCTACCTGTAACTTTAAAAATGTGTTTGGCATCGTGACTGAAAAGGAAACACTTCCTATCTCCTGTGAAATGTAACGAAGGGTAACAAAACTTGTGTGTACAGGACTATGTGGATGCTGCACACGTATGAAATGGATGCAGGATATAGCATGCTAGAATCCTCATCTTTCCTTTCTTTTCAAATATGCTTCTTGCTTTATGGGCTTGAAGGTATGCAGGCAATGCTCACAAAATCTCAGAAGGTTGGTAATATAAGGTTGGGAACCTAGGTATGATTATCAGCGTGCATTTGGTAGAATACCCATGCTCTAAATAACTCTTTGTCCTAGCAAACCACAGTATAATCCCGAGAATTGTGCAAAATAAGTAAAAATATGCAGATATATTTCGCTGCAAAAATTTGCACCCATAGTTGCACAATGGGCCCTCTGAAACAGAGCTGGAGGCCAAAAACACACAAATGACTGTGCCTGAAGAGTCATTCAAAATTTACTGAGCCCAGTAAATCAGTTCCTATGCCCTGGAGGTTTCCTCTCTCCTTTTGTTCAGATTTGATCACATGACCACAGGAGAGGAATCATAGCTCAGAGGGAGAGCAAGTTCTTCACATCCAGAAGGTCCCTAGTTTAATACCAGGCTACTCTTGATAGAAATATTTGGTAGCAGCTGATGTAAAAGGCTTCTATGCAGGACCTTGGAGAGCTACTGCCAGTTAGAGTAGACACTACCAAACTCAATAGACAAATACTCTGGTCTGATCTAAGGCAGCTTCTTTTGTTCCTATTTGCAAGGAAAGTGGTGGTGAGGAAGACATAGCTTGGAAAAGGGTTTTAGAAATGAAGACCTAAACAACAACAACAACAACAACCTGTTCTTGCCCCAAATATGTGCCAATTGAGATTCTTCTAAATTTCTTCCTGTTCTGAAGGACTAGAGATGGAGGGAAGGAAATAACTATCCTCACAAACTTGTATTTGTGGAACACATATACACCTCTTATTCCTGTCTGTACTATGGGAGTTGTAAGGAAAATAGTATTGCCTGTTCTTACATGATTGGTAATAAACTAGGTTGGGGAGGAGGGAGGGACCAGAAAGCCAAAAGCTATCAAGGCAGCTGTGGCCAACCAGCTCATCAGTGTCCAGCAGCTCAGCTCACATCTCTCCACAATAATAGTGATTCATGTTATAAATCTGAGACTTTGTGCTGTTCCGCCCCATCTGTGCTTGTCGAATTCATCTGTTACCATGTGATAAGATTGTTTATCCTGGACCTTAAAAAGGGATTTGCCTGAAAAAGACAAACAGGCACATGCACATTGCAGGCCAGAGAGAAGTGCGAAAGCCCCAGAGGACCAAACAGTCAGCACAATAAACTTCAATCTAGCAAACAAGCATATAAGCGGCTAATGAGATCTGGCTCTGATGCCCATTGCATTGAATTATTATATTCTGTATTATGGAACAAATCTCTTCTGCCATAACTCCATTTGTTTCACTGTTTATACATGAAGATTTCATAAGCTTGCATTTAATGAATCTTTAGCAGTCTGACTAAAGACAATGTTCCAGCTGGATGGAAATCAGCAGATCTGTCTAATGAAAAGGCTCACATTTCAAACAATTTCTAACATGAAAGAGGATGACTAAATATTTATGCTTTTGGATGAGGAGGATAATGTGTTTTAGGTGGCTGCAAAGGCTACTGTGGTAGATAACGGAACTTGGAGATCACACATATTCATATCTTCCAAAAAAAGTGGCCTGATGGATTTGAAGAACCATACTTCTTAAACCACAGGGGAAAGGAGAGTAGTCAATTAATCAGTCTTGTTGATTGTGGTGCTTTTAACTTGGTGTGGGTTTAAGCTATTAAATGTTAAAGTGCTGCTACCTCTGCATAAAAATCCCCACATTTGATGGATGTTGTTTATGAGTGAGCAGTGCAATCCTATGGGTCTGCTAAAACACTTACTGTGTGCTCAGCCAAATGCACCCCAACAACATACTAGTAATAATGGCAGAATAATAAATACAACATCAAATAGTGCCCATCGGGTACCACTTGCTTAAAACCACAATTTCTGAATACCAGTTGCTTGAAACCACAGGAAGGGAGTAGTAGAGGAATCAAGGCAAGGAAACAGCTATGCTTATCATGATAGTCATTATCAATTGATTGTGTGAATTGACTGAAGTTTACCACATTGATTGAACACATGGCATGTTTGCCGTTTATTGCGAAAGAGTGCCACTTTAATTCCACTACAAAATGGCTTCTTCATCACTGAAACAATTAATGTAGGGATTAAAATTTATTAGGAGTTCACATTATTCACGCATTAGTGTAATGAAAGCTGCCTTCATTGTTTAGATTATCCCTCGTGGCATTTTCAATTGTTACACAGTATGCCTTGTGTCAGCAACCCAGTAGCTAATTTTAGTAATCCAGATAGATATTTCCAAGGGCTGTACATTACAGTACACAATTCCCTGGTAGCAAACTCTATGATGACAGACAGCATACATCTATATATTTGAATTATTTGAAAAAGTGTATGTAGGAAGTACTTTTTCAGCATATATCACATAATTACAAAATGTAACTTTGTTTTATCATTTAGAACAGTTTTATATATGACATTATATATATATACCGGTAGTTTATAGACATTATTTATTACTAATCAAGTTTGTGATCAATGTAAATAGATATCTTCTATGAGACTATTAGTAATGTACTTCCAATAGATATTTTAATGGAAAGGTATTAAGAAACAAGGTCCACTCTCACCTGTTGCCTGTTGAGACTCAACCTGTATTGCCACAATAGAATCTACAATTCTTCCATGAAAAGTATATAAGAACTATACTGACAGTGGAATCTTAACATCCGTGCTGTACCCAAGGCAGTATATTGAAGGAAATTCACTGCTATTCCCTTCAAATCCATTCAGGGTGTTGCTGCAGTGAAGATATCCTTGACTTATGCCCTCTGAAATCTGTCTCTTTTTACTGCACTGGTTTCCACATGACATTTCTAATGCTGGGTATGAAGCTGATTCATTGCTTCTAACAATAACTAAAGCTGATTTACCACCGAACTGCAACTCGTGTCATAAAACCATTACAGTGGTGGTGATGGAGACTTCCCAAATCTAGTTTCAGTAGTAAACTTGTGACAGAGTACTGAGCACTCACAGTCTCTATCTCCTATTTTTCGCCTGCATTTCTTGATACATTGCACTCATGCAATGAAGCACGTACATTAGATTTCAAACCAGCAACTTAATCTACTGTGAATATTGCAACCAAACGAGTATTTTTATTTTATTTTTAAATCCCATAGTTTGAATAAACTAGCCACACTGACCTTTCTGTCTTTGATAGCCAAACTTGGACAACAAACTCAGAAATTGTTTCAAAGACTTATAATATCAGTCTGGTATACACAAATGGCAGAAACAGATGGAGTGTTTTTGAATTTAGGCAGGGAGAACCTGTTTTCCTGTTTCTGTAGCTGAGTTCTAAAATGACCTTCATGGTGTGATTATCACTACCTGCAGTGTACACACAGGTTTCTATTCAACAGTGTTCCTCTTTAGCCTAGCAGGAGAAAAAAAATGCATGATACAAAGCTAACAAGGAAAGTTAGCCTGGGATTAAAAGTGCAAACTGAATGAAAGTTCAACTTGAATGCTCGGGAAATATTAACAGAGCCAGGGTGTTTTGCTTTTGTGTGTGTGTGAGAGAGAGAGGGGGTGCAAATTCCATTCTCAAAAAAGTTTAAGTTTTATTTCATTAGTAGATCTAATAAGGCTTCCCATCAGACAGGATGCTGACTAGCTGACACCTTCACAGTGCCAAGAGCTAAGACACAGGGATGGACAGATAATTCCCTCTCACTTTTGCAATGATGTTCATTCCTGAATCCATTCCATCAGGTTTATGAATTAATCTGCATTTATATATATATATATATATATATATATATATATATATATATATATATATATGAATGTGTATTTTAGGATGTTTTTAAAATTTATATTTATATATTTAATACAATTTTTACATTACTTGATTGCAGACATAACCTCTAAGACATAATCTTAATCAAAAGCAGATTAAAACACATGTCAGGTGCCACATCTTCGGAGAGGATTGCCTAGACAAGCTGTTTTTAACAGGCAACATAAAGGGTAAAGTGATGGCACCTGATGCCGATATTCCAAAGTGTGGGTGCTGCCACTCTAAAAGATTGTTTTATTACAGCAGCAGATCAAATACTGTGTGTCATGTGTAACAAATGCCAAGTTCCACTGACTGAAGTGGTCAGCTCGGCATACATGGGGTAAGGTGAACCCATAAGTAAGCCTACAGGTATATACTAATAGTATCACCTTGAACTTGGCCCAGTTTTGGTTTTAATGTTTGTTATTTCTAGTTTTGTCCTGTACCTCCCTTAGAGACACTAACAGTGTAAAAACTGACAAATAGTCATCATCACCTGCAATTTCTCCTCAAATCTGCACAAAAATCCGTACTTCAAAACACATTTGCCTCAGAACACACATTCCTAGCCATATTTCACCTTGAAGCAGATTCTAAATTATTTTATCCTAAAATATGCACCTTAAAATGCATTTTTGACCACAGAATTCCACCACAAAATTCAGAAAAGTGCCAAATCTGGAAGATAACCATGTTCTCACACAGTTGTTTTTCAGTTGTGCGCCCCCTCCCCCTCTGGCTGTATGTGGAACACTCTTCCAGTCAGATCCTCTGTGTGCCTCTGTTCACACATATTTGGTGCCAAGTAAAAGCTTACCTCTTTCCCCAGGCTTTTGCTGAACTAGAATAATGTTCTTTGTTGTTAGTTGTGCTGCCAATTACACTTTTAAAGATGTTGTAAGTCACTTGGAGACTTTTTTTGTGTACCAAGCGACTGACAAGTTCAATTAATCATCATCAACAACAAGAAAAACAGCAGCAGCATTCACACATTAGTCCAGTGGAGGTGGACCAGGTCAGTTCCTACTGGAATTCTCAAAGAACAAATTGCTCAAGCATCCCTAGTTAGAATGGTCTGGGTGGTATAAGATTTGTAGGTCCCCGTGGCATTTTCCCATTGATCCATATGCTTGGCTAAAACCATTCATCTTTTGTGCACAAGGCAGAAAATGTAAACCCATTGGCAAATGAGGTTTGAAGGACCTTGACACATAACAGCAAGGCCAATTGGCAGTATCTGTTACAGCACAGGAAGGAAAAGCAGGGGATATGAATAGACCTTTCTCATTTTTAATATAATTTTTATTCGCAAAGATAATAGAAAGAAAGAAAACAACAATAAAACATTGACAGATGTCATTGACTATAAAATATCCCATCAATCCTAATTGAAATATATAGCTCTTATACCTGTATATGTAGTCTCTTTGTCCAAAATGACATTTAAATAAGATTGACGAATATAAGGTATGGGTCCAAAAGTTGAAATTTTCAGACCACTGAGTAGCAGAAAGTAGATATTTGTTCTTCCTTACAAAATAACTTTGTTTGCCTCTTAGAATCCACTTTTATTACCCATTTGTTAGTCCCAAGTAAGGTTGCCATATTTCAAAGAGAAGAAACTAGGACCCCCCAAATGTTGTTGAGCTTGCTTTTGTTTTTGTTTTTACAAAAACGCCTTTGAAATTCAAGAAAATTCAGGTGTATGGCCCTAATCCCCAGACCGCATGGATATAATTTATGACCATTCACAAATACCAAGGATTTCTACAAGACAATGCAAACAATAATTTCATTTGGTTTCATTCCACTTTCTAGAACAGGTGTTAGATCCCTTGGTGTCTATGAATATAGGCACACTTTTCAGGAAGAAGAAGAAGAAGAAGAGTTTGAATTTGATATCCCCTCTTTATCACTACCTGAAGAAGTCTCAAAGCGGCTAACATTCTCCTTTGCCTTCCTCCCCCACAACAAACACTCTGTGAGGTAAGTGGGGCTGACAGACTTCAAAGAAGTGTGACTGGCCCAAGGTCACCCAGCAGCTGCATGTGGAGGAGCGGAGACACGAACCCGGTTCCCCAGATTACAAGTCTACCGCTCTTAACCACTACACCACACTGGCTCTCACTGGCCCTCCAACTCCATCCTGGTGAGAATATAAATTTTCTTGCTATATTTGAATGGGCACCATGAGACAGGTTGGCTTGAGGTTTTTTTTTATTAAATCCTGTTCTTTTTTGACAATGCTGCTTCACCCAATTTGTTGCCACAAGGATGTGTGAGGAATTTGATTTATGTACTTTCTGCTGCAAGCTGACCTAATCTGCACCTGTTGTCCTACTGTGCAACTTGGGACATAATTATCCAGGGTTGTATCCAACTAAACTATACCCAGAATAGATGCATTAAAGTTAATGGTTATGAAGTAATTTAGGTCCATCAATTTCAGTGAATCTACTCAGAGCAGAACTTAGTTAGGGACAATCTCCAGATTTCACACATCTCTGAACATTGTAATAAAGCCTTTGGCTCCAAAAATGTGCCAGGATTCATATAAAATGTGTATGTTTAGGATTAAATATGTTTGAAATGCATATATTGAGATAAACATGCATGCTGAAATGTGTATTTTGAGACAAAATATCATTTACATATTAATTTAATTTAAATAAAAAATTGTGGGCATTTTAAAATGTAAATTGGTGTGGAAATGGCACAAAACAGATGTTTGAATGAACATATGCGAAATTGACGCAGTCTGGAAACAGACTGATCTATCCATCCCTACTTGCCAATCCCCAAATCTAATAAATATGGACATTTTGGAAACTATTCCTCCTCAAATAATTTACTTCCATACCATTTTGAATATAAAAAGAAATGCCATGGAAAAGCAGCATTTGCAAACTGATGGCCCAATAGAGACAGAGAAAGAGCCTGGATTGAATTTACGCTGCTTTATTTAAGAATAAAATCCACAAAAAACCCTGCAGAGAGAAAACACTATTGGTGAGAGAGAGCAAACCTAAATCTGAACAAACTGCAGCCTCTAGGGCAGGGGTCAGCAAAGTTTATCTTGCTTGGGCCAGATCGCGTCCCCCCCCCCCCCGATTTTCAGTGCCGAAGAAGCGAGTCCCAGTGCCGCACCGGTTTAGTGCAGCGCTGAAGCAGGTAACTTGGTTCAGGGGCAGCTCATGCACCAGTCAAACGACCTCTGTGGGCCGCTTCCAGCCCATGGGCCTTAGGTTGCTGACCCCTGCTCTAGGGAAACTGAAACCCCTGCCTGCAGGAAGTGCCTCCCATTCCCGTGTCACATCATGAAGGTGAGTAGGAAGATATGTGCTGGTCCACTACCACCCTCAGGTCCCACAGCTTCAGGCCAATGATGTAAGTCAGCCTCAAGAGCTGCTCTCCCACTCCAGAGCCCAGAGAGTAGGCCTCAGGGCCAGCCCATCACCCAGAAATGTGTCGAAATGGGGTCAGTGGGCTGAAACACAAATACGCCCCTGAACTGCCAAAAGTGACCGAATTGAAGACCAGATTAACCTAATTAACAGTACAGCTGACCATCTAATGCCAGCTATTCAGTATGGAGCAGGCACAACAACAACCCACTAAGAGGCAGGCCGGCCAAAAATTCCTACACGGTTATGAAGTGAAGGGAGGAAGGGTGCGTGCTGATGCCAGGAAAATAAGAGGTAGAAAGAGCCTGGATGGAATTTGCACCTATTTCAAGGTTTTGCCTTCTTCATAGCAAATGTCACAACTTTTGTTGAATAAGGCACTGAGGGGAATCCTAGTCCATTAATTGACTTTGGGTGAAGTGGTGAAAGCAGGTACCATTTCATGGTGCCCCATGGGGGGTGGGGCTAAGTGGGAGTCTCTGTCCAGAAGCCAAGTATAGAGCAGACAGGCCATAGAGTTTCCATCAGCAACCAAGGATGGGCCATGTTGGTGGACCTGCATCTTGACATGGCCCCAAATCCCAGGCACAAGTCTCCTTAAGCTTCAGCCCTTGCAACAGGAGTCTGACAATGGATATACACCCAATGCTGGAGCCAAAGTCTAACCTACACCTGCAATCAAGAAAGTTGTGGCCAAATTTTGTCAAGTTTGCTCTATTACAACCTTGCTGTTGTCTTCTCCCTCCTGGGTGAAGAGCGTTGCAGGTGGTTTCTAAGAGTTTTGCTTCAGAACAACTTCTACAGTAACAAGGTTTTACCTAATGGCCAATTGCATTTAATTCACTAGTGTGTTTGAGTTACATTAGCCTCTGTTAAAATGCTGAATTAATCAACATATTCAGACTACAAGATAATTATATTCTACTATTCTTGCTATATGAAGATGTACCTGTTATTTATTCCAGGTCAGGACTGGAAAGGGGAGGAGAAGAGATTTAGTAGTTATCCCTTTGTATGATTTTAATAGCAATGCAAGTGAACAAATAGTATCCAGTCATCCCAATTGTTCTGGAATCAGTGGTGCAATTGGAATCCATATATTTGTTTAATATATTATTATGCAGAGAAGATTCTGAATGTTAAAATATTCCATTTTCCCTGATTTCCTTGAAAAATAACAAAGCCTGCCAGCTCTACCATCTTTAGTACCTCTAAAATATTACTTGGTTGTTGCTAATGTTGCGGTTGTGTTAATTTTTCAAATCTTGCGTACCATTTCTTTGCTAACAACTAATGTTTGACACTTATTTTCTTTCATTGTTTTGAGAAGCTAAAATAAACCAGCAGTAATCATATCAGAAAACTTGGTGTACTATTGATTCCTTTGTTTGATTAAACAAGGATGTATTTCAAGTGACAGCTGGAAGCTTTAGCATTAAAAACCTAAAATGAATTATGGCCAAATTGTTGACCATTTCTCAGAGTTTACTAATACATCTGTCTCAAAGGCAACTTCTAATAAGAAAGTTGGGGAATTTCACAGTCCATCATATCAGTATTTTGTGATTCTCCCAGGGCAATGAATATCTACTCAGAAATAAGTTCCGCTGAATTCAACAGAATTTACACCCAGATAACTGTATTTCGGATAGCAAAAGTATTTCCCCCATGTTAAATCTTACTGATGGGTATACAGATAAAATGGTTAAACCAACCATATGGCATACAACATATAAGCACATATAGACCTTAAAAACAGGAGGGATAATACAAGTCTGCCTGCTCTCTTGTCAATCACCTGCCTTTCAATGATATTGAGGCTGTAATTTTAGATGCTAGGAGTGAGATCCTGACCATTGGCCATGCTGAGTTGTGCTGATGGGAATGCAGTCCAACAACATTTGGAAGATCAAAGTTCCCCCCTCTGCTATTCACTAGGGTAGGCAAGCTTTTTTAAATCTCTGTTGAGAGCCACATTATTGAGACGGGAGTATTCTCTGTTGGGGGCTGCATGGCCCCGATGAGTGGAGTCAAAGCCAATAATGGATAGAGTCAAAGAAAATAATATATTCTGAATTGGCTAATCCAGAATAAAGACCACCCTGTTATGATTTTTTTACACCAGCTAACTCTGGTTAAAATTCCCAGTCCCAGACACATCTATTCAGAAGCAAACTTCACTGGGCTTGATGGGATTACTATCAAATAAACACAAATAGGATTTTTTTTTTAAAGTACAACAGACAAATATTTCTACTTCTCTAGAAAGCAAGTAAGAGTAATCCCTTTGCACAGATATCCCTTCTTAATCACAAGGCACACACCAAGAAGAAGCCTACTGATTTGTCCTCAAACACATGGGAGGGAACTTCCTTTTCCCCAAGCCATGCAACCAGGAATTATTTTAAAGCAACCCATCAGTTTATTTTTATCAAATAAAATACTGCATCTTTTAATTGTTCTGAAACTATGTAGTAGGAGGGGAAAACATTTCAAAGGAAGGCAGAAAAAATAGGCAGGGAATGAAAGGTACTCTAACAGGATGGAAGAATGGGACAACTTCAAAAGGCAAAGAGGCCACACAAAATCAGGTCCGGGGAGGGGATATCCACAGGTTGCCCACCTGTGCTCATTTTCAGTTTAATCTTTCATATATTCCTTCTTCTTCATCTCCCTTTCCTTCTTCTTAAGGTTCAGTGGATCTGGTCTAGCTTCTGTATTCATAAATAATTACCAGTTTGAGGGAACACCCTAGGGCTATTTTCCTCTATCAGAATTGGCAGGCATTGGGCTCCATTTGCAAATCACAGTCAAGTTTCTCATGCAGTGAAGTTCAGGTCATGCTGCCTTGCTCGCCTCATCACTCAAGTTGGAGTTTTGGCAAAGCAAAGTAGCAGCTTGCCTTCTGCAAACGAGCTCAATTTAAGAATGTCTATGAATATGAATGAGTAAGTACACCACCGGTATGGGCTATTTAAATAAGAATTAACAGAAGTAGTGTTCTCTTATGAGGTCATGGTATCCAATTATATGGCAATCTCAGTACCACTGGATTTCTCTTCCTTCACATCTATATTCAGCTAAAATGCTGTATAGTTAACTTGTAGATAAGTTCTCCTTCCCTGTCAGGTTATTAGAAGAAAGATTGTTTGACTGCTTTAAGGCTTCACTAATGCTTATTTATTTATTAAATTTGTATACTGCCTTTCACAGTGCAATCCTCTCTCTGTCTGCTAGGAGTTACCATTCCTGAGGAGTTTGGTGGGATTTCACTCCCTCGGAAAGTGAAGTAGGCAGCCTGAGGTTTGCAATTGTATGTGCATGTACTAAGGAAGCAAGGCTGCTTGTATCCAATAGGACGTACTTCTGCATAGACACGCATATGCTTGCCTATACTTTGCATAGCATTTAATGAATGTGGTTCATCTCCATGGGTATTGCCATTCCACAAAGGCATATCAGTGGCTACAAGTCATGATGGCTGCAAGAAAGGAGATTCTGATGGAACTTTCAGACAGTAAGAGCTGTTTGACAGTTGAATGGTCTCCCTCAGGAGGTGGTGAATTCTCCTTGGAGATTTTTAAGCAGATGTTGGATGGCCATCAGTCAGTGTAGTTGAGATTTCTGCATTGCAGGGAGTTTGACTAGATGACCCCGAAGATTGATTCTATAATCTACAGTGCCAGAGGCAGCATGCCTCTGAGATGGTGTATTCATCGTACTTCAAATTAAATCCCACAAGAATCCTGGGAACTGTAGTATATCAAGGGTGCTTGGCAAGCTACAGTTCCCAATATTCTTTTTTTAAAAACCCAACAGTTTAAAACAATCACATAAATAAGGTGGTTCCTATCAATATGCAACTCAAGTGTCAGAAGCCAGGGTAAAGAGTTGTGTCTTCAGCATTCACCAGAAGCTGTATAATTGAAGATGCCAGGCACTTCTGAAAGGAAGGAGTTCCACAGCCTATGGATTGGCACCGAGAATGTAATCTCCTAGGTCACTCTCCCTGAGCTTCTGAGGACAACACCCAATAAGGCCTTTTGTGCCAATCTTAAAATTTGAAAGTTTCTATAGGGAAGGAGGAAGTCCAAACCCTCCAATATGTCACAGCAGACAACCAGGACACAGGTCTTTTGGAATGTGCTCCCATGCAAGTCATGTGACCTGTGGGAGATTGTGGCCCTAACGTCTTTCAGGGCTGCAGCACCCAAAACACCCCAATTTAATCAGGGCAGTTGAGGCGTATAGAAGTCTTGCAGGTATTTGGGGCTTGGGTAGCTTAGGGTTTAAAACACCAGTGTCAGCACATTGAATTGGGTCCAGGAACAAGCTGACACCCCCCCCCCCTGCAGATGTTAGTCATTACCTAACATTTAGGAGTGGGAAGTAACAGTTTTACAAGAAAATTTCTACTACTTATGGTAAGAGCTCAAAGTTGTTGATTTTCAGATGTTGACCTTTCTGGAAACAATCCAATTACTCTTTTTAAACACAGAGCCAACTGTTTGTTTGAAATTTTTTCCAGCATGCATTTGATAAAAGAAACTTTTTTTAATGAAACAACTCATATGAGCCACAGTTACTTTCTACTAAAATCAATGGCAAATTGCTTCAAGATTGTTATGCATATCGGTTGCACTCACAGAACGTGTATATTGGCATTCCAGAGCCACACCAGAATCCTTCATTCCAGAGCATTTTTTGGGTTACAATGTGCACATGGAACTCCATCTCCCCTTTCACAAGGTTCACATCATTCATTTCAATTAAAGGAGCAGATAAGAACACACAAAAGGAATGCATTCACAAATCCTCTTCTTTCATGAAATGAATGGAGCAGCTGTAAGAATCAGGAAGAAGCTTCCCCACCCAGAAAAAAAATAGCTGTATCAGTGTTAATGCCAAGGAATTGAATAGCATTTTTGATCATGTGTGTTATTTGTTTTGCTTTAATTATGGGGATAGAATTCCTTTTCTCTCTCTTCAACCTGGCAGTCAAATGAATACAAAAAGGTATAAAGAAACTAGTTAAACTGCAGGTGCAAACCTTGAGAGGATCCATATCACATTGTTTTTGTTAATTTGATACCAGTGTGCGTATATATATATATATATATATATATATATATATATATATATATGTCCTTTTATCTAGAAAGTGATATTTGAAGAAATCTCCCTCTTAAAAAGTGTTAGATTGCCAATTAAACACTGTGAAATGTACTTACTGCATTAGGTGCCACTGTTCATTAGACAGCCTCACAAGGTTTTAAGGTCACTGTCTAATTTACAGATTACAAACTGTGAAGCATCTCCTCTTTTAAATGTTGTGAATTCTGCATGATTGATCTCATCCTACTTCCTCGTCCTCCTTAAAATTGTGCTTTGTATCCTTAAAAACTGCATTTTTTCACTTTGAATACTGAGCAGCCTTATCGCTAACATTGGTCCAGTTCCTTAAAATACCCGCCTCCCTCCTGCACTCCATCACAGCATGACTGTGGTAGAACAATGTCATGCCATGTGAAATGTTTTCCACATTGTTTCCCCCCCACCTTGGTTAAAAAATCTGCCTTGTGGCAGTCAAGTGATTGTGCAACACAGACCAGATGTGGGAAGTAGAAAGCAGAGGCCAGATTGTGGATCCTCCTCTTTGGGTTGCATCCAACATCTTTCTAGACAGGCAGATTCATAAGGGGTCATGTAGTTCCTCAAGTCCCCTAAATTCCAGTCATTGTTGGAGCTTGCCTGGTGGGCTGTCTCCTCTTAAATAGGGCTTGGGAGCCAGTAAGATCTAAGTCTAAGACCTCCTTCTATTGCGCCTCTTCTGTCTTCCTTTCATTTACGTTCCTTATCCAGCTAGACTGGTGACTGGGAGTGGCCGCCGGGACCACATAACACCGGTCCTGAGAGATCTACATTGGCTCCCAGTACGTTTCCAAGCACAGTTCAAAGTGTTGGTGCTGACCTTTAAAGTCCTAAATGGCCTTGGTCCTGTATACCTGAAGGAGCGTCTCCACCCCCATCATTCAGCCCAGACACTGAGATCCAGCGCCGAGGACCTTCTGTCGGTTCCCTCACCGCGAGAAGCAAAATTACAAGGAACCAGGCAGAGTGGCTGGGGAGACCCAGCCAGATGGGCGGGGTACAAATAATTTATTATTATTATTATTATTATTATTATTATTATTATTATCTGACTTCAGATGCAGACTTCCTTTTAACCTGTTTTGTTTGTGTTTTACTTTGTTTAGACTCAGTTTTGATCCATAGTCATTTTATCCCTGGCTTTAAATCCCCAAACACACAAGACATTATATCAGCTTGTTTGTTTTATAGTAAATTTCATTCCACGTTCTGACATGATGAAGCGTATCCACTCCTGTTTGCTTCATGTATTATCTGTATGTATAACTATCATTCTAATACAAATATTCCACTGAATATGATAACTTTCTCCATATATACATAATAGATTGTTCCCCCTTTAAACATATTTAGAAAATTTAGAAAGTGTTTATCTTTCAGTAGAAAATGATCATAATAGATTTTCACCTAGTCTCCTTTTTTAGTATTTTA
This sequence comes from Lacerta agilis, assembly GCF_009819535.1. Classification (NCBI taxonomy): domain Eukaryota; kingdom Metazoa; phylum Chordata; class Lepidosauria; order Squamata; family Lacertidae; genus Lacerta; species Lacerta agilis. The sequence continues at coordinate 36,659,902 of NC_046321.1, read as the reverse complement.
AATGCTACTATGCAATTTAAATTCCAGTATCCCACAGCCCGGAGTCAGCTAAAACTGTGGGTGGCAGTCAGCCCATTAATCACATTTTAGGAAATGCAAATAGAAATCTTATTACCATTTGGTAAAGTGAATAATCTATCTTTAAACACCACCACCAAAGGTGCAAGTAAAAGAATCTGAATATAATTATTATTATTATTTCCTTCCTTTTTTTTCTTTTAAAAGGCCTGGCACACTCATATCCACCAGCCACTCATTCTGCTTTGCAAGACATCACATAAGTGCTACGCAGCACAAAAACAGCTTATCTACATTATATTTTAAAAGTTATCTGCTTTTTCCAGGAAAAGGCAAGAGCAACATCGCTAATTAGATTGGGGATTCAGCTGCCAAGATCGCAAACAGGAGTGCTTCTGAACCGAGTGTGCTGTATCCAGTGGCATGGCTCGGCTGACCCCCCAAATGTGACCTGTTCCCAGTGGAAAGCAATTTAATGCTTCAGCACACAGCAAGTGGCTATATACGAATGCAAAAAAAGAATATACAGATAAATTAGCAAAGGTGCATGCGAATAGGAAAGCTTCAAGCCTGCTTATCTGGGGTCATACAAGCTTGCTCCACCTCCATTTAAAATATAAAGCCAAAGGGCAGCCTGCCTCAGGAAGTTCCCATCAAGCAAACAGCCTCCATTGTCCATTAGCAGAGAAGTCTCCCTATTATTTAAGGGAATGTGACAACAATAAAGGCAAAGTGAAAGCTATCTGCTGGTAGGAAATTCATCAGCGCATTATGAACCTTTGTGCCTTCTGGAATTTTTTGCTAGCTTTTTCTGTCTTCCACTTCGGCTGTCTGACAGTTCAGATACCCGAGGGTTGCAGTCATGGCAAAGTTCAAGAACGTAACAGCAGGGCTTTACAACAAGGCACATTCGGAGTGGGGGGAACTGTCAAACATTAGCAAATATACCGAGAGGCAAATAATGAAGCCTGTGATTTCAGCAATCTTATCTCCCTAGCACAGGGGCTGCTGTTGTTTGCTGGATAGCATAGTAAAATGTTCAGAGCAGTTTGAATGTGTTTAGATTAGCTACCACCAGAACGCCACACTAAAATATTAAGGCAGGGACCTATGCCACCCAAATGGATGGGAGGTTTCTGCAGTACACAGGAGATAATCCACATTATTCTCTATCTAAAAAGGAGGAGAGAAAAGATTGGGCTAGATATCATCTCTCTGCAATGTACAGGCATAACAGGAAGAAGAACTGATGTAATGCCTGGACAGGAGCCTTTCCCAAGAGAAGCCAGGAATTAAAGATGCAACACATGTGTTCTAACACTGAGCTACTACTCTTCTCACAGGACTGAATGGGTGATCCTGTGATGTGCTAGAAAGACATAGAGTAAACATAGAATCATGGGATCATAAAGTTGAAAGGGACCATGAAAGTCATGTAGTCTAACCCCCTGCAATGTAGAAATCTTTTGCCCAGCATAGGGCTTGAACCCTCAAGCCTGAGATCAAGAGTCTCATGCTCTATCGACTGAGCTGCCATGTGAACACTGAAATCATTTAATGTTCTTTGTTAGGTGGTGTCAGTACATGAAAGAGGAGATGTGCTGGTTATCATTAATGACAAAGCACTTACATAACTACCCCCAGTGTAACATACCCAAGAGCTGCTTCATCAAGCTGATTTTCCAATCCATTAAGAGCATTGCCACATTAAGCATTAAGCCAACAGAGGGATTCCCCCCCCCCCAAGCGTAACTGTGTTGTTGTGATGGCCACCTCCCCAGGCCTGTGTGATCTTCCTGGAGAATGCATCTGAGGGAGGGAGGTTAAGACACACCTCTTTTCTTTGTCATTTATCACTTGGGATGTATATTTTTAGGACCAACTGTTAAGTTGTGAGAAAGATGGATGAAGGACACAGCTCTTCAGATCAGCAGCTCTTTATTACAGCAGTTGGAACTGCTCCTTGTGTCTGGCACAACAGCATAGCTGGCTACCTTATATAATACTAAGTAACTTGTAAAAGTAACAAATTCCAACTAACTAACCAATCAGTGAACGCAGCTCTCAATCCTTCATTTGCATACTGGTGGCCCTGAGTGAGAACTGCAGCCAAACTTAATACATAACACCCCTCCCCACCTAGATGAGGTGTTAGGCCCCAACCCATAATAGTTACAACTATGTACCATAAACAATGGTTGCTATAAGGTTTGACAAACGTGTGATTTCACTACATACAAGTATAAGTTAGTCAAGGGTCCGTTAGTGGTACAGGTACATTAGACTGCATAATCCTTCAGGTAGGCTGGACGTATATAGGTCCGGGTAGACCAATGAGGTCTCGCTGGAGAGGCAGCAAGGCAGTGAGAGTCCGATGATGCGCTCCCCCCCCCCCCGAGATGCAGGTGGATGGCTTGGCTCTGAGGCTTCTGTGTTGGTTACTGCGGCGGCGGCAGCTTCAGACAGCGGCTGTACAGTAGGCTCCAGTAAGGGTTCAGGGAAAGATGGGCTGTGCGCCAGAGTTTCTCCCCTAGTCTCGCTTGGTTGAGCCTCAGTGGTACTTGGTAGCTGGCCAGCCTCTGCCTGGGCCGTCGGAGGCACTGTCCCCGTGTCCCAAAGCCCAGTGGCGCAGCTGGTCAATGTTCCAGCGCCATATCCTTCCGCAGTCCAAAGCCACCTGATATGACTTTGGCCCTGTAACCCCAACAACCACACATAACACCACCAACAACAACTCGTGGTTTTCCAGGCTGCACTTTCCAGGAAAATCACCCACTATCCTAACAGTAGGATAGGCTTCCTTGGCAATGATTGTAAAGTTAACAACACAGATCTCTGTTAAACCCAGTGCTTCCCCCCTAATGTTTAGGGGTAATCTCATTTTCCTACTCATATTGATATATTGCCCCTCAATGAGACCAAACTTAGATTCACAAAATATTTAGGGATATGCATACCCCTGCATCCCCCCAGAAAAAAGCACTGGTTAAACAAAAAACTGATCGAAAACAGATATTTCTGAAGTGCTGAAAAGCTAGCTTTTGATATAATTTCTGAGATTTTTATTTATTATCTCTCTAACACCTTCCTAGAGAGGGAGGTCAATTAGCTGATGACATTTCCCTCCCACAATTCCCCAGAGTGACACTAGCACCAGAGTATTGTGGAGGATGCAAAATGGTGGTCATGCTGAAAAGATGGTAGCTTCTGCCACATGCAATGGAGATGGAGGACTTTATGAAATAAGACAGAAACTGTGCTGCTGCTGATGTTCAGACTGACCTCCAAGAAACTGTTGGAAAATATATCTACTCACTGGAGAAATTGGGTGAAATTATCCCTTCAATTTCTCTACTCGCAAATAGTGCGGAGAATTTCAAGAGGTCATTTGATCACTGCTCTTGAATGATAGCATTCTAAAATCTTCACAGAATTACATGGTGAGGGGGGAGCTCTAGTTCCAAGGTTTTCTGAACTCCATTCTGCCTCCTTATTGTGGGGTCTATCATGAAGCAAAGTGGATTGTCTCCATAAACCAATTGATATTGATTCTTGAAACAGTAAATTGAGAAGTAGATGTTTCAGCCTATGATCACAATTTTCTCTCCAGAAATGGCTTTCTCATGATGGTTATGTATGTCTCTAACTGCTGAACCTTGAGCAAAGATGTACTGAATAAGGAATAACAATGCTTCTCAGCACTAGTTCAGTAACACCAAGGGGGAAATATATGTACAACAAATTTTAGCTCCATACTGCAGTCATTGAAAATTGTAGTCATTGAAAATTGAAAACAAGCACTTTGACTATTTAGAGTCCACATACCAAGGTATGGAAATCAGGAAGACAGGTATAATAGGTTCATTTAGACTGTTTTATATTGTTGCCACCCACCCTGGAACATTAAGGTGAAAGGTGGGTAAAGCAGCAGCAACAACAACAATAGTTTTTGTTGACCAGCTTGCCTCAACCTAGTGTCCTTCAGATGTTTTGGATACAATTCCCATCAGCCCCAGGAGCCAGGTTGGAGAAGGCTGCTATTGACAATTGTATATCATGTCACCCTTGGTGGAGTTCTGGCTAACTTCAAGCTATTCCCTTTTCTGTGGTTTTCTTGTTCATTGCACAGTGATATTAGACTATCATACCATTGACAAAATTGGAATATATGACAAAATGCATTTTCTCACATCTCTGCCTCCTGAAAGGTTGAAGCTCTATAAGCACATTGTCTTGAAAGTAAGTTCTTATTGAAGTATCTCTCATCAGTCTGTCTGTCTGTCTGTCTGTCTGTCTGATTCTCTATGTGGTTGGGGTGTCCATACTTTAGGCTTAGTGTTACTATTCCTCTATGCATGCAAGCATAGCAATCCAATATGTGCTCATTGGGAGTGGGACAGGAAACAGCAAGCCCAATTCTGCCACAGTGAGTGCTCTTGAACATCTACATAGGGCTACCATCATAAGCCAGCATGCCTTCAAAATTGTGCTGGAAATATTTGTGGATTAATATAGTTTGTGTTAATTTCACGCTTCAGGTGGCAGTATATTGGGGTCAAGGAGAAGAGTAAGTGGCAATGGATTTGCAATAATGAGAAGGAAAGACATGGGCCAGAGGAAATAGGTTGCATAGGAGAAAGGGAGGTAGGGATGGCAGAAGGTGAGGAGAATGACTGGAAGAGAAATGTGTTAGGGAAAGAAATAAGTATGCTTTCCTTGCACCACTCTACCAGCCTATGCACATGAATACTAATCCTTCCCATTCAGATATATGTTTTTTATGTTTGACTGACATTTTATGTATGTTGAGAGAAAAATGTATTCAGAGAAATTTCAGTTTCATTGTGGCTCTCATTCTGAATTAACACCTTTGCTAACCTGGTGCCCTCCATCATTCCCAGTCAATAACTTTCACAACTAGTGGATATACGGACAATGACAATAAATAAATCTATGTTTATTCTAGTTAAGCAACTATTAGTTGTGACTGTTTCTGGAAGTGTGCCACTGCCAGAAATAGGCATATTAATAGGCATATTAAGCTATCATTACTATTGATTATTTGATTTATTAAAAATTTTTTATTACCAATCATTAAAAACATGAAAGCAATTTACAACAATATCTATATATAATTAAAACATGTAAAAATTAAATTATAGATCATTAGCTAACTAAAGTTTTCAGCAGTCGTGGTTTTCTTTTAGGATATTGGAAACCATTAAGAGATTATCTTTGAAATCTGAAGCAATATATACATTATCCAAATAAATAAATAACATATTACACAGAGATTTCAATGGAAAGGACACTTCAGCTGTCATATGTGGGCATTTCCATATGTCTCTTCTTATGCCACATCTGTGAATACCTATAGGATCAAATAATTTGACCATATTTCTTTCTTCTTCTTCTAAATGTCACTCAGCAAAGAGCAAAGCCTTGATTTTGACAATGCTTATAAGGAAATCAAGCATATTCTATAATGAACAGGCCTAACCAATATCATTTTAAAGTTTATGCTTCCACAGACATCAAACACAGTGCTATATAATAATAATGGACAAAGATTAATGTCTATTCACAAGCCACCTTTTAAATAATTGCTAGCTACATCCAAATGAATAAGACACAACTAAATCTACAAATAATGACAAATTAATGAACAATCATTTCCAACGGGATTGAACAAGGAGGCTGTAAAACCTTTTCTCTGAACTGTTGAAGATTATTTCTGATGCTGTGAATAACTTGAACAGACACAAGCCAATAATTCACAGTGATAATTTCACCCTAGTGGAGATATCATATAAGTTTGTGGGTCAAATTAAATGGCCACATGCTGTTAAATCCTTCTCGTTTGAAAGAGAATAGCTGTTTTTTATTATTATGATAACAATAATACATGAAAAATCTTTATTAACAGATTGAGTCTTCACTACAATGTTATTAATCATAATGATTTAGCTTGGTAGTCATGCAAATGAAATATTACATTTATGCCAGTTATTTTCAATTATTGGATAAGGAGATTAATTTCAGTTTAGCACTGCTGGGTAAATGGTTTATATATGTGCATAAAAACCAATGAAGGCATTGGTGATTTGAACTGGGAGATGTTGTGGAAGCCTCCTTTAAAAATACAAATGGACCTTGAGTCCATGAATAATTATTTTGACTTTATCAACTTGTTTCCTTAAACATCTGTGGGTAGGCAAATATGTTTCTAGGAGTGAAGCAACCCATAATCTTGTGTTACATCACTTTGACGGAATTCCTGGCAACCCAATGAGCTAAAATATGCTAGGGAGAAAAAGAGAGCAAAATCATAGACATCACTAAATAGGCTACCGTTTCAAAAGAACCACAAGTTTTCAACAGCACACAGTATCTTTTAGTCATCACCTTCCATGCTTCCCTCTCTTGCTCCTTTGAGTCAGATATAATCTAAGAAGAGTCCTCCCTCCTCCCCTACAAAGACATTCAGCCTGTCTTCTGTATTCTTGATGGAAAGCAATGACCTTTGAGAAAGCCTGTGTCTTTTTGTTGAGTGCCGATTCTGCTAATGAGGATGAGAATGCAACAGCCCAAGCAACACTAGACTCTTCCATGCACTACCCACAAGTAATCCACAACCTTGGAATGGCTGAAAGCAAATGAAAGGCGTGGATTCACTAGCCTTATCTAATGATGGCACTCTTGCATTTTCGAAGCTTGGCAATGCAAAATGTCCCAGATACAACAAGAAAACATTACCTTGCTAAAGGCATCTTAATTCCTTCCAGTGCTAAATCCAAGGAAATTCAGGGTAGAACATCAGTGGTAAATAACAAACCATAACTGCAAAAGCACTTAGATATACTACAGAACTTGCACTGTTGTCGTGCCAGGTGTCACTACTACCATCCATGCTGCATTGCAATTTAAGGGATTGTCACTGCCAATGCTTTTGTACACACTTGATGATGATGGCGATGACGATGATGACATAGCTGAGCCAAAATTCATGATAATATTTTTTCTGTCTTTTGCTCACAAAGAAATTTGCAGATTTTTAGCTGAATATCCTCCACCATATTTTTTTGTAAAATGGTGGCCAGGCTGCCAGTACAGTTGTTGCTGCTATTGTGGAGGGGCCTGTGTTGTAAACTTAGGGTAAAAGAAAGAAGCTGTGTGATTGCTGCTGTTTGTCTTCTTAGAAACTGTTGAAGAATTTCCCCCGTTTTCTGGAGAAAAGTGATGAAGTGGTTTTTCCCACCAACACCCATCTTAACTTGTCTATCCACAACTAGGATGGAGAATTTCAAGAAGCCACTTGTGACCAGCCGTGAGAGATTTTGGGCCAATGCCCAAAGTATTGTGATATCACTGATGTGTAGCAAATCAGTTATCGTGCAGGTGCTACACAATGATGAAATGTCACATTGTTGTCAAACAATTTGTGTGCCTGATGGCAAGCCCCACTTTTAAATGAACATTGGAGATAGTAAGTGGAAAATGGAAGTCAAATGAATAAAAAAGTGGCTGAGTAGTTTTTACCTATTATAACTAGGGCTGAGATGACAGTTATTCCATTCAATTCAGTAAGTGCCTTGCTTGATCAGAACTGTGATCTATTGAGTCCAGCATGTTCCTTTGAAACAAGCATTTACATTCTTTGGAGACATGCAGAAAAACGAAATACAGCTATCCTCTAAATTGCAGAAAGGGAAATAATTTTCCAACTGCAGCTCTAACTACTGAAAAGATAAGGATTTCTCTCTCTCTCCATCTTCTGTTCCACTACTGACCCATACTTTAATATTTCATATTTCTTTTTATCTTGAAATAACCGTGTAGATGTTAGAGCCATTTACTTTTCTATATAAGGATTTTCTACACAGTAAAGATCAGGATGCTATTATGATCCTTAGAAAAGGCATCCTTCTAGCAGATTTCTACTGAATTGCATTCTCTGCATCAAGAGGGAAAGAAACAGAAAGGGCAGATGTGCACAGAAGAAAGCTACTAAATCAACATGACCTTTTTATTTCCTGGTCCTAGTGGTAGGTCAGTCTCTAGAGAGTCAATCAAATGAGGTTCTGTTCATCTTGTAATGAGATGTCAACCCTCAGCTACCATTCTATCATTATCAGCCCAACTTGGCTACAAAGTGAAAACATCTTACAAATGTCAACCATTCTTTCTCACAAGACAGAAGGGTGCAGCAACATTAGTATAATTAGTTTTTCTTTAAATAAATTAAAGGGGAGGGTCTTCCTCAGACTAAACACCTAGAGAATATATAGGGAATCCCAATATGTTTTGATAAGTGATTTTTTTTCCAAAGTGAAAAATGCAAGCTTAAATCAAATGTAGTGCTTCCAGCTTAGTTGAAAAAAAATTGAGGGATTTTGAGAAGATGTTGGGGGGAAACGTTTTGATAGTATAGAAGCATTTCTTGGGGAGAAGAGGATATATCCATAGCTATAAATTTAAGGAATGTGCCAGTTCTCTACCAGTCTACACAAGCAATGACGAGGGCTTCAGGGGCATCTCAGTATGTTTTAGAACAGGCATAGACCAACTCGGCCCTCCAGATGTTTTGGGACTACAACTCCCATCATCCCTGACCACGCGTCCTGTTAGTTAGGGATGATAGGAGTTATAGTCCCAAAACATCTGGAGGGCCGAGTTTGCCTATGCCTGCTTTATAATGTACATAGATGGCTTCTTGTTTTGAACACAGAGAAATCCAGAGGTGAGGAGTTCCTTTATTTCATTAGAATCCTTCTCAATCTTGCAGCTGTGCACCTCAATGCATAGGAATGTTAGTAATATTATGCAGATGTACCCATAAGGAAAGGGGATCTATCTATCTATCTATCTATCTATCTATCTATCTATCTATCTACAATATGCTTTTCAATTAGTAAAACCTATGGGATAAAGAGGCTTCATTTTAGGACATATTATATCATTTGCTCACCAATTACCTCTGTCTTTCAGTTCTTTTAGAACAGCTTTGGAGCAACCATAATTAATGGTTTTTACACTTTTCCTACTCCTTTGCCAAAAGGGGGGCCTATTAAGAGTGAGAGAGAAATTTTATTTTGTTCGCATTTTAATGAAAAAAACAATCTTATTTACACTTCTTAAACCAATACACAAACTAAAACATAGCTGTCCATCAAAATTCACACTAATTAAGGAGAGTAAGTACAAAATATGCATATGTACAAAATATGCCCCAATGTAGGTATGTTTGGGGAATGCAAAACACATATGCTGGTGAAAGCAACATATAAAAAGTCATTATATTAGGGGGAAATTGTTAGCAAACATGTATATTAGTCAAAATGCATACAAAAATATATTCCTGTGAATAAATTTGCACCCAAAGGCTGATTAATTTTCAAGTGAAATTGACACATTTGTCCATCCTTAGCCTGTATCTTACTTCTACAGGATAAAGTGCATGGTAGAGGGATGCATAAATGAAGGGAGGCTTGGAGGGGTGACACAAAGCATTATACAAAATGGAAATTGCTTTGCCAGAATGTGTATGTTAGGAAAAATTCACACAAAAAGTTGATGAACTTGCATGATACTTAAAAACACCAAAGTGATGTGAAAATGTGGAGAAACTGAATTTAAGATTGGAGAAATGAAAAACTGAGAGAAACAAAAAATAACAGATCCTATATGTAATAAATGCTTCCAAAATTGAATGCAGCAACATCTTAGATTTTCTGTTGCTCTCACAACACAATAAAAATATGTCATTATTTAATTATTGCCGCTAAACTGATGGAGATAGATCAATGCAAATGTTAGACCAAGACACAGGTTGGAACCATGATTATTACTAAAAGAGAGGGAAAGAGAGAGAGTGTGCCAGACATAGAAATAAGTGGAGCTACTTTACTTTGAGACTAGTTCTGTCTAAAGTTTCAGATGCCTTTAAAAAATGAAATAATATTAGCCACAATTCAGCACATTCCCATCAGGTGTCATCACTCATTATTATTCCTATAATTAACTAATCTCACCTCCAACTGCGTGCTTCTCAACCAAAACACAAATAAAACATTTTTTAAGCATCACACCCTTCTGTCATCTCAACATGTTGCTCATAGTTCCAAACTTCACAATTAAAAACCTATTATTTGCTCAGATTTTCATACAGCAAAAAGTTAAAGTACAGATTTGTTTACCCTGGTTTTGACAGCAGGTAACCAAACTTCCAGATCCTCAAATTCTCTCTAGAATGCCATTTTTGCAGTTGTCATACAGGTGCCCTTTGAATTAAACCTTTGGAACAAACGCACCAGCCCCAATTCACAGGACTATAAGCACAGCAAAATGAAAAAAAGAGAAAAAGTAAGGAAAGTGGTGTGCTCAGCAGTTTCAGAGTGACCATTTCAGAAGGAGCAAAGACATTTCAGATGGAGCAAAAGAGGAGAAATAACTTTTGAGCATGGTTCTGAGCAGAACTTCTTATAATACCAGTCACTAACTATGCAAAAGAACAAAGGGACAGTGGACTGCTCAAATGCTCTTGACTTATCCTAACTCAGAATCCGACAATTAAACAAGGTATTTAAAGAAGCAGTGTTTAGATGTACTCTCCAGTAGGGCTAAATTTACATTTTAAAAATGTATTTCCTTTAGAGTTATCCATCTATGCTAGAGCTACTGCAGGAATGGAGCTACTAAATATTTCTCTTATTTTGTTAAGTAGATAAATATTATTCTAATATCTCCAGGTGATTCATAGACAAAATATATATGCACATACTTCCCTCTCTATTCAGCATGATGCTCGAATTATAGCTCCATACAAACAAGGACTTAAAATGAACACATTTGCAGGTCAACCAATAAATACACTAGGCAAAAGCAATTTCAGGCCAAATCATCTTCTGATGGGTATAAAAATTGTTAAATGGTCATAGTGTCCCAGCACATGAGAATAAACATGCATGTTGAAAGTGATCTTATATTTGTCTTCTTCTTACATGTGTCCACACTGTAAACTTTCCAATGTTTAATTGAGGGCTTAAACACTGATTAAGTTTTGCTTCTGCTGCAGGTGAATATATTTCAAGTAAACAGTTTATCATTGTCGTAGCATCCAGCAGGCTTCCTGGGTCACACACAGAGGCTTTTCGGAAAGACCGGTGTGGGAGAATATTAACATTTAGCTCGTCTGCTCTCTTACAAGTTTCCAAAATTTTGATATGCAATGATTGGAGTGCATTAATTATAGCAAGAACTTTTTTTAAAAAAACAACACCCTAATCTGAAATATCATGGGATCTCTCTCTCTCTCTCTCTCTCTCTCTCTCTCTCTCTCTCTCTCTCACACACACACACACACACACACACATATATATATTCTATATTCATATTCATATTATATATATATATATATATATATATATATATTCTAAAAACTACCCATCTCAATGTGTGTGTGTGTGTGTGTGTGAATGAGAATGTTGTGTTTCCTTTATTATTAACATGAGATGGGTAGTTTGAAGAATACAACCATGCATTTACTTTTCAATATGACTGCAGTCCAGTTAATAAATGTGTAGCAGGAGGAAAGGGTGTGGATCTTGCCAGTGTTCAATAATGCCACAAGCACAAGGTTGTCAAGTTTTTTGTGAGGTTTTTTCTTCTTCCCTTTTTGGTTACCGTGAAGTCAAGCATCAAATATATGGTAAGCAGATACCCAATGGTCACAGGAGAGTTGACAGCTTGAATTACTTAGTTATAATGAAGATAAATAGTGTTCCAGACACAGACATTTATTGCACCCTGAAGAAAAATTGACAATGAGCTTGTTGCCAGGCAACCCCTGTTCAGCATATAAGACATATACTTCCTGTGACTTGATAGCTATCAATGCTTAAGAAAGGGGCCTGGCATATTCTGTGTGCTTATGGTGCAAGAATGTGGCTGAAGACAAATATTTGCACATACCGTGAGCATAACATAATGCTACAATTTTGCTCCTAAGCAAAATTAATGAAGTTAAATTAATATATATATTTTTTTAAAATATCCATACTAAAGAACCTTTTCTACTACTAAAAGCATTTTTAAAAGCAGCTAATTTTGAAAAGAATACATTCTTTGGGAAGGGAATTTATATTGTTGAGGATATTTTTAATACACTGTTAGAGCATTTAAAAAACAGAATTGTTGCCACAGTGATTGCAGAGAGTGAAAGAAATGAGTAATTTAAAAGGAAAAACTGGATAGAGTATATGTGCAATCGGGAGTCCACACTCCCTCCCCCTCAAAGTCATGGTGAAGATCATTTTATTTTATTATCAGTAACAGTTAAAAGTAGCTTACACTTTGTTCTTACATGGACTGTTTTTAGCTGGGACACCAGCAGGATTTTCTTTGCCCCATTTGCATAATATGATACAAATCTGCATCAAATTTGCATTTACTTTCTGTCTTATGTAATGTCATTTTCAGGTGAGTTGGAGTGCACAGATGTAAAAGGCACAAGTGCTCTGATCTCCCTCAATTCCAACCCTAGACCATTCAAAGAGCTCAAATTCCACGAGTTCTTACCCAATTATATTGCTATAGGTGTTTCATCAATTGACCGTAGGTTGGCAATAGAACATTCACTTCAAGACCTGAAGGCTTGGTATCTCAGGTGGTGCTGATGCTTATGTTTAGATAAATGCAAATTTAAATTGTTATAAGGTAAGCAGTATATTCTAAGGGCACTTGTGGTGGTTATTTATTTATATGTTATAATAACCACATCAGTGTTATCAGCACACATCAAAGATCCACCCTTTTTCTTTTTTGAGCAAAAAGGATTTGAGCCTTGGCCATGGATATACCGGTACTTACTTAGCCAGCAATATTTTCCTAAAATAACAACAAGCAAACAAGAAGCCACCAAGAAACTGAGTAACAACCGTTTACTGTACCCAAAGGGTCATCTAGTCCAACCCCCTGCAATGCAGGAAAGGTGGTGTCATACACTACCCTTTTTCATCCCCCCCAACCCAAAATATTAATATAACGACACTGGGCTACTTTGCAGGGCTGAAGTAGCCCACACTTTCTCTAAGTGGCTTGAGCCATACTCTCCCCACTATAATACTAATGATTTTCATTTTCACATTTACAATGGCAGGATATTTTAGTATGCTTTCATACTCAGATTATTATTATTATTATTATTATTATTATTATTATTATTATTATTATTTTAATGAAATTAAGCCCAAGTGAGAAAGTTAATGAATTGTATTTGCTCCTACCTTTTCCTTCTGGGTGGACACGCCTTTGTTCAGCCAATGCTTCTCCTGCTCTTTGTTCAAGAAGCCCTCCCTCAGATATTCACTTCTGGTCCTCTGGGTTCAGCCAAAGTCTGTTCAGACTTGGTCTGCAGAAACCTGGCCTCTGGTTAGCCTGCTTGCAGCTCTTGCTGCAGGGCCACTCATTGCTGGAACTGGTAGTTAGGAAGCCACCAGGAATGGCATTAACCCCAGCAGTTCCCCATAGTGGTTAAATAACTGGATCTGGAAAGCTGTCATTTTGATCATTCCTTAATGGGGGAGTATAAAATCATGGAAGTTGTGGAAGGGAGAGTTTATTGCTCATGCCCCAAGCAGCAAAAGATGTAGAAGAATCTTTGGACAGCAATCATTGGACATAATCCAGAGATGCTCAAGCAGAGCAGATGGCCGTATGATAATAATCAGCATGCACAGTCTTTGGATTCTTAAATGTCTATCTCTTTATTAAAGTCATTCTTATCAAAGCTGTTTTGTGCAGCTCCACCTTTAATCTCCACCAGCAGCTTTCAAGAATACATTTTTCTCTACAGCACATCACTGTCATTGGCTTCAGACTTCTAACCCAAGGCAAGTCTAGAGTTCCAGACCTGGCCTAGGTCCAATCTGAAACCCCTGGAGCTGCCATCAGCCTCATTTTGCAATGTACCATTTGGTGAAGTCAGCACAAGATAATCTCCACTTAACTGAATCTTACAAAAAGGCCGTTGGAGTGGAGATCCCTCCAACAGAGCTTTTTAAACCTGAAGCGCTAATTGCTTAGTAATGAAAAATTCAATCATGGGGCTATTAAGATGTTAAGTGCTAAGCAGATGGATAGAATCCAAGCTATTCTAGCAGAGACAGATAGAAAGTTTTGCTTGAATAATATATTGGACAACCTCCCTCCACAAAAGCATCTTGTATCCAAATTTTGACCTTTAAGAAAGAGGATTCTACACTATTTCTGTTCTGCAAGTGTATCCAGACATCTTTTCCAGGACTGAAGTCTGTCTCTAAGTAAGTCGTACCTCGAGTTTAAATCAATGGACTCAAGCTAGTCAAAGTATTGATTTCAATGGACCTACTTTGCATATGCATTTGTTGGATACAACCCAACTGTTCTCCTCCTTGAAAGATGATTCATTCTCACCCCAGAGCTGCTTCACATACAGTAATACACCTGCAGGGATGCCACAAGTATACATAGATTTTTGTGTTCTGTCTGAAACTTACATGTGCACAGGGAGCAGGTCTGAGAATGACAGCAATTAGCAGAAAAGGTGGTGATGGACAAGGTGAAGTACAGTGCAATCAATTGCAATTAATAATAACCATACAATGTGTAACATTCATCCAGATCTGAATTGCAAGTGTCAAATGTTTGTTTTGTCCTTCACACATAACAGAAGTGTGTGTGGGAAGGTGGAAATACCCATAGGAAGAAAGAGATAGGTTTTACAAATTCTCTCTTCATAATGTCATGCCTCTCCAAATATCCTGAGCTTCTTTCACAGATATTTAAGAAGTTTGCAGGGGGCGGGGAATCATGAACATGAACAATATGGAATTTCTTGTTTGGAGTGGCTTCAACATTATAGCTGCCCTTCTTCCTCTGACCAGTGGATTGGACCAGAGGGTCCATCCTTTGTGCCTGAACTCATAGGGCAACTGCCTGGCTGTTGCAGTAGAGTTCTTTGCCCAGGCAGGCACATTATGTGACCCACGAGAGCAGCAAAATGGCACACATAATGTGCCACAACAGTGGTAGGATAAAATCAGGTCAAATCTTTATTGACAGCAGCAGGCAGGGTAAGGGTTGGCATGCCATTGTGGCCAGGATTAGTTCATCATGCCACAAGCCCCATGTTGATGGAATGGGTCCACCGGGTTTGGGCTTCCCTTACATTAGGCAAAGATGACTACTTTTATTTTCATTCTAGCAGGGAAAATGAGGAACTCCTATGATGAATGTGAGAAGGTCGACCAGCTTCCATTAGTTTCTGCCAGAAGATGTCTGCTCAGTTTTAAATCTCATGAACTCGCACTAACAGCTGCACATTAGCATCACAATGGAGACCAGCATGCTCTACACAACATTCTGATAGGTAAATATTAGCTTGAGTCTGCCAAAGTTTTAACAGAATAGCCAAGTTTGCTGAAGTTTCTGACAGATGGAGAAAACACTTCAGCTCCCTTCTCTCTTCAATGCCGCATGACAAAGATTTTTTCCTTAACTTCTTCGATTTCTGTTGCAACATTCAGCCTAAATCCCCACTGAATAATCACCTGATGGTGTATCACAGGCAATCAATTCATTCCCCATGACTTTCCTGGACTGAAAAATAACAGCACTTTGGGGAGACAGCTGCCATGTCTCCTTTATTTTAAGAATCAAATTCTTCCCAGCTTCTTTCTGGCAGGTTCTATAATAATATTTTATCAAATACTAAGGAGAAAGGGCATTTTAAAAAGTGAACCATTCATCTTGTATTAAATCTCTGTAACCAGCTCTATCCAGTTTTCTTCTTTTTTCCATTATTTGTTGAAGTGGTCCTGCAATGTCTGTCCTTGAAAAGAAAACTCTGAAAGTAAGTAAACTCCAGTTCTAAAAAAATATATGGTTGTTTGCATAACGTTTTGAGCTAATCAATAATTCTATAATCCACAAACCATGTGGTGGCTCCAATATATGAATGAAACATCATGGATCAAGCACCAAACACAATCTAACAACAAGCAAACAGTGTTTGTGGTGGGGGGAGCAACATTAACGGGGAAAGAAGGAAGAAAGAATAAAAGTAAATGTGGCCTTAAAAGGAACAGCAAAAATCTGCAACTCTCTGGACAATGGGATTTTTTATCTACATGGAAAAAAAAGATTGAATAAGGAACCTTGGAGATCTTAACTAAAAAAAATTCTACCCTCTAGACTTTCTGAGGTGCTCAGGGAAAACAATAATAGCCTGATCTTCCTCAGATTACTTTTTTCCTTCAACTGTACATCTTCCTCTCTGCACTGCACCACAGAATGGATAGATGATGGCTTTCAGAGTTTGACACTGGCCAGAAAGATTAGCAGTAGTGTTGACATTGACAAATTAGATACATTAAACCTTTGCCACAGGGAGTCCCACAATGGTGGGATGAATCAAAGGAAGGCACCACATTTACAAGTCTGTTTGGGGGGGGGGGAATACTGGCGTTGCGTGTGCTCACATACTCATAGACATTGGTGGTATCATCGCCATCCAGCAGAAGTACAAATGTTTGTTTGTAGTTCTGGCAGAATGTTGACTGACCTGCGCTGATGTATCTTCAGTATGCTGTACCTTATGTGTGGTAAATTCAGGAGCACTCTGCTCAGGCAAGTGGGTCTTACGGGTACTGAATGTGTGAAGGCAATCTTTGGAACATGTCTGGCCAGACTGGTCCCCTATATGCTGATGTGCATGATGACTATGTGCCTTCAGGTCAAAGTGCAGACTCCATCAATCCAAAGGGGAGCTTACTTGCATATGGATATATCCCATGGGGATAAGAAACATGGTCAATCAGTGTTCATTTCCTTGTGAATGGAGTACTAAGTGCATACAGCTATACATGGATATCCCACACTTCAGACTGATGCTGATCATAAGCTGGCTAGAAAGCCATGGCTGACACATTAACATCTGGGGGAGGACAGCCTGTCATGAATTGAAGTTTCTAAACATCTTTTATTTCAAAACATGCATTTCCATATGCATTTCCTCTCATAATGCCCATTTTTATAATGCACATTGATATGTTCTTTGAGCTGAAAATGATGTCAGATATGGGAAGAGTAAAAGCTTATAAATACTAAGCTCCAATCTGCTTATTAGTTTGAGAAGTGTGTATCAGGTAAGTTTGTATCTGAACTCACAAAAATCAAATTCTTCAGACATCCCAAATTTGACCTTTATAGGTTACAACTGGCAGGTTCAATGAAGGTTGAAGGAAAGGGAACATTAGAGAGTTCCCCAGTGCATCTGAATAGTGAAGGGAGGATCAGTCAAACCAGCTTGGTGGGTGCTTGGTTAGGGAGACTTTTACAAAAGGGATAGGGAGACCTGCGGCCCTCTAGATGTTGTTGGACTTCCGTCAACTACAAGCTGGATGGCCAGGGGAGATAGGAGTTGTCATCCAACAATATCCCGATGGCCACAGGTTTCTTGTCTTTGCTTTAAAGCCTAACTTAGCCCATGGCTAATGGATTGACATTACTGACAAACCACATGGCCCTGACAACCTTTTAAGTGTTGGGGTAGTGAAGAAAAAGAAAGAAACCCTGATGTATAGAGTCAGGGTGTAGTCATCCACACACACCAGGCAAGAGAAGATGCTAGCTTTCACCTTGGTAGCACACATACCTAAACTTTGTTAAGGTTTTTGGCTTTAACTAAGTAAGACTGCTGCTGATTAGACATTTAGTAATAATGTCTCATAGTTCAATTGGGAAGGACAGTAGCTCAGCATCTTCTGTGCATACAGAAGGTCCCAGGTTCAATTCCTTTTGTCTCCAGGAGGGGCTGGTAGTTTCTTGCCTGAAAACACTGCTAGACAGTGTTGAGAATACTGAGCTGGATGTGCCAATGGTCTGACTTGCAGGCAGCTTCCTAGGTTCTCAGTCTTTTTGTGTGTCTCACCTCTCTGTTTTGGAAGGGACAAGTGGGACAAGGATTGCTGTCCTTTTTTGATGAGGGGGTGTTAAGTTAAAAACGAAAAGGAAAAAAAAACCCTGTACCTGTAGTGCAAATATATACATTCAAGAGGAGACCAGATGGATTACTTTCCCCCACAAACAAAAAATATAAAAGAGGAAAAAATTCTCATATCGGCTCAGGTCTCAGTAATACAGTTACCCACACTGCAGTGGGAAATAAATATGAAAATACACATTTCAAAAGGCTACAAGTAATTTCTCTTCCTCTTTCTTCTCCTCTGCTTCACATCATAATCCTATTAAGGAATTTCCATGACAAAATCCACCACCCTAACTGTAACAGAAGAAAATTATTTTCATATCAGAGGGGAATTAGGGGCTTCAGAATTTAGTTAAATGAGACAGATCTGCAGGGAGGGAGACTTGGCTAATCTCCAGGTCCTGCACAAAACCTGGCTCTCTTTAGAAGTGTGGAAAACATTCATCCCAGGAGCACTTGCATGTTAAAACAATGTTACGGCATTAGGGCCATTCATGCTGCATTTCATTAACATTGCATAGGTTGATACACCTACGTTTTTGACTACACCAGTGCTTGCAAAGTGACAAACTTGTAGACCTTCATACACATTGTCTGTCATGAAGTTTCTCACTTTGCATTTCCATTCTGGAGAAAACAGAATCAGAATTGATGGTCTAGAGATTTTCTCGGGGGAATCTAGTTCATCCCCCATTCTTCTAGAGCAGCCACTGGATTTTGCCCATTGCAAAATTCAAGGTGATTTGGGAGGAAGGGGTTCTGCTCTGCTAAAACCTCTGTAACGATTTCAAGGAAAGTGAAAAAGAAAAGGATTTCAAGGTCAGTAGCACATTCATGCTTCAAATCCAATTGCAGTAGGTGTGCCAGCTTATCCCACAGCATAATTCATTCTGAAACAGTCATGTAGACACATCTTGAAATGATTATTTGGCCAGGGTTTTCAGGTAGAAGTATAGCCATAACAAAGAAGGACATTAACAAATGCCTATTTTGTTTGCTCTTCTAGAAAATAGATACTTCCCCCGAAACTTTTATACTACGAATATTGCCTTTTAAAATTAATTAAATGCCCACTTCACATTATGAGCCAGGAACCTAGTGGATGGGAAATGGAAAGAAGGATGGACTTTCACCTTTAAAGGGGGTGAATTTCTTCAAGTGTTCAATGTGAATACATGGAAAAGGCCCTGTTGCCTTCCTCTTGGCTTGCCCAAAGCCAAAAGATTTACCTTACAGCAGGGGAAAAGGGAGGTGGGTGCTTCAAGACCAGAATTAAACCTCTTTAACCACTGGGGTCTAGAACTGTAATCCCTGGTGGGAATTCCTGCCTGGAATTCTGAGTCTTGAGAGTCCCATGGACTGCAAGAAGATCAAACTTATCCATTCTCAAAGAAATCAGCCCCGAGTGCTCACTGGAAGGACAGATCCTGAAGTTGAGGCTCCAGTACTTTGGCCACCTCATGAGAAAAGACCCTGATGTTGGGAAACATGGAGGGCACAAGGAGAAGGGGACAACAGAGGATGAGATGGTTGGACAGTGTTCTCGAAGCTACTAACATGAGTTTGGCCAAACTGCGAGAGGCAGTGAAGGATAGGCATGCCTGGCGTGCTCTGGTCCATGGGGTCACGAAGAGTCGGAAACGACTGAACGACTGAACAACAACAAAAACCACTGGGGTCTAGAACTGTAATCCCTGGTGGGAATTCCTGCCTGGAATTCTGAGTCATAGTATTTCACTCCCTGGCAACAGAAAGTTCTCCACTGGGGATTGGGAACACCACAACCTTCCTGTGTTCCATGGTAGGGTTTTGCTTTGTTTTGTTTTGCTGTCTTAGAGCATTGGGCAGAAAAGTTTTCAAGCAGAATTAAGGTAGTCATCATCTACACACTGCAGGCTTTGCTGGTGTCTTCTGCTTGCAAGACTTGATGTGTTGATGCTCTCCTATGTCACCTAGCAAATGGTTTGACACCATACACTAGTCATATTCATTTTAATGGGTTAATTAGCACATAGCTGAATGCAGAAAGAGGCTTTTAAGTGGTTTACAACATGTACAAACCAGCTGCACCAATGTGAAAATCCCTAATGAAAATCCACAACAAAACAATCCTATTAGAACGTTAAAATATCCATGTGTTATTTAAAGGTAGGGCATTTATGTTTGGATGGTGGAAGAGGCTTCTGCTTTTAGCCTCCTCCCCTCCCCCCCCCGATTTTCTTCCTGCAACCACCATGGGTTGAGCATCATTGTTTGAAGTAATATGGAACCTGTGTAAAATATTGTTTTTCATCTAGAGAAACACGTATCACTGTGCCCACAGAATGATTGTTTAATCATGAATGAGACAAGCAACTACTACTTTTGGAGAAGGTGAAAGGACTAGAGCAAACTTTGGTTAAAGGATGCATGTCCATTTTGCTTTCCCGTGGTTTCTCATTCTCCCAAAGTTCCATTCAACATATTTCCACACCACTTTGTAATCCTCCTCCTGCTTGTGAAATTTCAAAACGAATATATACATTTTGCAAGTGATTTTAACTACGCAATGTGATTTTGTATGTTATTTTTCACTAACACATGCATTTTAATACTATTCACATATTTGTACGCATTTGTGTACACATTCTGTGTTTGGTGAGCTGTATCACAAAATTCAGAAAACTGCCAAGTCTGAAGGCTAACTGTGTTTCAGTTCACAAACAGGGAAGTGAGAACTCTGTAGGTTCGCATTAAAAGGCAAACCAAACATTATTTCTTTTTTTTTCTTTTCTTTTTTGAAGTATTTTTATTAAAGTTTTCTTTATTTACAAAAGTATGTGCAATGTCTCTCGTATTTTTTACGTGTATCATTTTTACAAATCAGCTTCATTTGTTGAGACATTGGGAAGAAAAGAGGGAAAGAGGTGGACAGGGGGGAGGATGGGAGGGGGTGGGGTCAGGTGACAATGTTTCTATTTTACTTAATATACTGTATGTAGGGTTCGATGCCAGTGCTGTTTGTGCAGGTTCTCTTTTGTTCGCTTGTGTTCCTTTGGTGGTGAGAGAGGTTGGGGTTGGCCTAGGGTGTGGTTGTTCATTTGTGATTGGCTGTGGTGGTCATTGTTTTCATGTCTGAGTGGGGTGGGTGGGTGTTTTGGATCAGGTTAGCCATATTGATTTGTATGCTGTTGGTAGATTTTTGGTCATTGTCATGTTGGGCTGCGTGTGTGATAAAGGGGAGCCATTTCTGTCCAATTCCTAGGTTAGCTCTGTATTTTAAAAATGCAAATATGATGGTTCTTTGAATCCAGGGGACAATGTGAAAGAGCCGGGGTGGGGAGTATATAGCATCTAGCCACAGTAACTGGAAATGACAGGCTTGTGAAGCAAACCTAAATAATAAATAGGCAGTGTTTAGAAATACAAATGACCTGTCCCCTGTTACACCTCTTTCATTTCAGCTTCAGTTACTATGTGACAGAGAAGATGACTAAGATCAGGGGAGGGTTGTGCGTGTGTGTGCATGTGTGCATGTGTACATATTTAAACTGCTGCTGATCATAATCTCTCGGACCGCATGAATAACTAAAAAAAAAATAAAAATGGGATATATTCTCAATTGCACATCAATTTTGTAGACAGAAATCCAGAGAAAGAACTGAATCAAATGAAAAAGCCATGGTAAACAGCATAAAACATATTGTGGCCTGGTTTTCACATCACGTGAAACCGTAGTTAATGTTCAACTCTGGTTTGATGCATGTAAGCAGCGTACTGTTGCATAACAGATAAGTCCCTGCTTTGCTGCTCCCTTGCCATGCCATACAAAGAGCAACAACCCTCAAGTCTTGGCTTGTTGCATTGGCCAGACCCAGGCTCATGGTTTGTTTGTGGTTTGTTGCCCCTGGCATGGTTCCCTGCAGTCACGGCTGCGGGTGGGGTACATTGAGCACCAACCAGCAGTCTGCTCATTTGTATTAAAACAGAGTTAAAACCTTAACAATGGTTTAGAATCATATGTGAACATAGCTAGTGTGGCAGATCCAAAGATTTAGTAAGTTGGTCTGTGACCGTAAAAATAAATTCATTCATTCAAAGAAAAAAACATTTTCCATGTGATTTTATTGGATAGTGAATGTTCTCAGCATGTGTTGGGACAATCCTGGCTTGTGGGGGGGGGGTGTTGCCAAGGGAATTGGCCAGGTATAGTTAGGACCGCCCACACTCATAATAGAGGGTGTAACTTACCTGTTGGTCCTCAGTTGGCTCCTGAACTTCCCCCACCCTGCCCTCCCTCAATTTATGCCTTCTTTCTCAGTTTAACCTTCTTCTTTTACATGCATTGGCAGGTTTCACCTTCCCCATAGCAAAATGCCACAACTTTGGCGGTTTGTAGAACTTGGGCGGAATCCTTTAGTCTATCTTCCCTCAAGGGGGGGGGGGGGCGTGAAGCGGCAGCACTCCCAGGGTTCCCTGTTAAAGGGGTTATTTTGAGGGGAGGCACTGGCTATACACCAATGGGTTGTCAGTGCTTTCCCCTACGATGCGGCGAAATGGAGGGCGGGCTCTCTGCTTGAACAGACGTTCTCCAGAGTCAGCCCAATCCCCACATGCTTTGGATAACCCTAAAGTTCCCCATATACCCAGCTGGGGACTGGGAGGAATAAACACACAATGCCTAAGCCAATGTCTTCCTACATCTGAGAATTTAATAAAGTTGTGGCCAATTTTAATCCCATAACACAATGTCAGGTGTCATTACTCCTCCCGGGGGTTGCCTGAGGCTTGGGAGGTCACCGCCTGTCCACACAAATGACCCATTTCCATAACTTGTCAGGTCTTCTTCCTCCTCCTCCTCCTCCTCCTTTCTCAGATTTACATGGTTTATGGCAGTTTGGTTAAGGCAGTAATCCGATGCATACCTACATAAGAAGATGCTCAACTAAACACAGTGGGTCTTATTTCTGAATAAGTCTGCATAGGCTTTTGCTGCACATAATTTTGAACTACTTCTTTTTTCAGTGTTCCAGAATATTTCAGAGTTTGTGGGGTGGTTTGTCTCCTCTCTTTTCTGATTACATTTTAATTTAAAAAGTTATCTTAAGATAAGGGAGAGTGTAGAAAGGCATAATAGAAATATACTTGCAATGTTTTCAAAATGTGCAGGAGAAAACCATGCACACTGTCAGAATTGTCCTGACTCCTTTCTCTGTTGTTTGGTTTGTAATAAGTAAATGGTCTTTTTTTGGGGGGGGGGGAGTAAGCAATGCTCTCTCTCTCTCTCTCTCTCTCTCTCTCTCTCTCTCTCGCTTTCTCACTAAGTATTTCATTACCTCCCTAGAGAAGCTAGATTCTTCCTCATTGTCCTTCTGTTGGCAAGTGAAGAGATGTTTACTCCAACAGACTTTTGGGAACTGACTGCTTTTAATGAAAGGACTGGTTGTTATTATAATTATTTGTAAGGGTTTCATAGATTTTATTTGTGTTTTACTTCTATCAAAGTTTAATTGCTTTTTATGTTGGTTTTTTTCCCTATGTTTTTAATGGTTCACATTTTTATATGTAAGGTGCCTTGAGTCACATCAAGTAAAAAGGTGGGTATTATTATTATTATTATTATTATTAATGCAACTGCCTCCCAGTACAACAATATGTGTGTTCCCACATGCCCATATTACACACCTAGATGATTTGTAAGTCATTTAAATGTGATACAAAGCACTATATGACTTGCAAATCATCAAGGTGTATAATATAAACACAAATAATTAAGGTTACAGGTAGGTAGCCGTATTGGCCTGCCATAGTCGAAACAAACAAACAAAAAATTCCTTCCAGTAGCACCTTAGAGACCAATTAAGTTTGTTATTGGTATGAGCTTTCGTGCGCAACTGCGCATGTACACTTCTGTGCATGCACACGAAAGCTCATACCAATAACAAACTTAGTTGGTCTCTAAGGTGCTACTGGAGGGAATTTTTTAAATTTTGTTTCGACTAATAATTAAGACATATTTTGACATATGCATGTGTAGCTATATTATACTTCAATCTATGAAAAAATAATCTGATCTATTTAATTTGAAATGATTACTGAAAATTTCGGTGAAGAAATTTCGGTTGATGTAATTTGATGTAAGGCTGCACTGAGTTCTGACAGTGCTACAGGGGAAAGATATCTATGAAGTGAGGACAACTCCTTGGCAGATAGTTATGATTAGCAAGAAGGAGATCTACTCAATAGCTAGGAAGTTCTATAAGGTCAGTAGAAAATGAGTGTTATTTTTCAAACACTTGTCACTCACTGAAAAGACTTCACCTACGTTTATTGTTAGCATACTGAAGATTCAAATGCCACCTGCATTTACACATGGAGCTGTAAATGAGTTGCAGTGTAACTGAGATTACCATGAGCCCAGAAAGAAAGTACTTCTTTACATGGCGCACAGTTAAATTATGGGATTTGTTCCCACAAGATGTAGTGATGGCTGTCAAAAGAGAATTAGACACACTCGTGGGAGAAAAGCCTACTGGTGATTACTAGACCCTATGGCTATGTTTTACCTCCACTGTCAGGAGCACTGCCAAAACCTGCAAGTTGGACATGAGTGCAACATCACTCCATCATCCTGCAATTCCCAGCAACTCATATTCAGAGGCATAGTGCCCCTAACAGTGGAGGTAGAACATAGATATCATGACTTTCAGTATCCTTGTCCACTGTGAATTTGTCTAAACCGCTTTAAAGCCATCCCAGTTGATGGCTCCCACTGCTTCCTGTGGGAGTGAGTTCATTAGTTTAACAGGACAATTACACAAATTCACAGAGAATAAGCCTCTAGTCTACCTCCATTGTCAGAGGCATTATGCTTCTGAGTTTGCAGGCAGGCAGGGTGCTTTTCCAATCATGTCCGGCTTGCAGGTTTCCCACAGGCATCTGTTCAGCCACTGTTAGAACAGGATGCTGGACTAGATGGGACATTGGTCTCATCCAACAGGCTGTTATGTTCCTATGAATGTTTAACTCATTGACAAAGCCAAAAGACACAGCATGTGGCCATTTCACATATTTTGGTGCCCATGCAGAGTTTCTTCCACCAGGGGTAAGAAATGTGGAGGCCTTCACATTATTTAATTAACCAATTGCTGTTATGATTGTTATTCATTAAATTTCTGTACCAACCTTCATCTGAGGATCAAAGGGTGGTCTACAATATAAAAACACAAAAATACATAACATTGTAGCAAACAAAAACTACATAGGATATTTGTAAGACTGAATCAAAGGGACATATATTTGTTACTATTATTAATGTTTTGTTCACTAGAACTGGTCTCATTGAGAGCCAGCGTGTGTAATGGTTAAGAGTGGTCGACTCATAATCTGGTGAACCAGGTTCGCGTCCCCCCTCCTCCACATGCAACTCCTGGGTGACCTTGGGCTAGTCACACTTCTTTGAAGTCTCTCAGCCTCACTCACCTCACAGAGCGTTTGTTGTATGGGAGGAAGGGAAAGGAGATTGTTATCCGCTTTATGCCTCCTTAAGGAGAGTGAAAGGCGGGATATCAAGTCCAAACTCTTCAAACTCTTCTTCAATGAGTCTATGTTGCCATTTTGCAGGACACCAATAGGTTTGGCCTGGCTACCACTCTGATCATGTTAGTAGGTAAGAACAACATTTTCTTGTTTT
Source organism: Lacerta agilis (assembly GCF_009819535.1). Lineage (NCBI taxonomy): Eukaryota > Metazoa > Chordata > Lepidosauria > Squamata > Lacertidae > Lacerta > Lacerta agilis. Next base: position 36,634,187 of record NC_046321.1, on the reverse strand, counting down.
CTTGTTTCCTTCAACAACTACCCCCACCCCACTTCTCAATGTCCTTTATTTTTTTTATTAACTTTCTTCCCAAAGAAGCCCACATGTGTTACAGTGTGTGAGAGACAGCAACATTGGAATTAAAGCTAAGAAGGGAAAGGGTTCTAGGCAACCCACCAAAAAGTATGTGTTTGTGTCTTAAGATAGGTAAAGGTAAAGGTGCTTCTGACCGTTAAGTCCAATCGCGGACAACTCTGGGGTTGCACGCTCATCTCGCTCTATAGGCCAAGGGAGCCAGCGTTTGTCCGCAGACAGCTTCTGGGTCATGTGGCCAGCGTGACTAAGCCGCTTCTGGAGAACCAGAGCAGTGCACAGAAACACCGCTTACCTTCCCTCTGGAGCAGTACCTATTTATCTACTGGTACTTTTTGCGTGCTTTTGAACTGCTAAGTTGGCAGGAGCTGGGAATAAGCAATGTGTGATGGCCTGGGAGTCAGACTCTGCTGCTGAACCTGAGGGATCCCAGCCTGCACAGGATTCCCCGCCTCCAGAACCAGCTGAGCCGGGGCCAGGGCTTGAGCCTGAAGGATCCCCACCTGTGCTGGATCCCCAGATGCAGGCATCAGCAGAGTCTGCTCTGGCTCCTGATGGGAGGGAGGACCCATTGCCTGCAGGTGCTCCACTCTCAGCCTCTTCAGAGGAAGCTGAGGCAGCCCCTGGGTCCAGTAACCCACCAGCCTCTCCTGAGCTACAGAGGCTCAGGGCAGAGAGGCGAAGGGAGTTAAGTGCCTACAGGAGGAGTGCTTGCCTCCAGGCCCGGAGGAGAGGCGAGTCTCCGGAGGATCGGGGCCGCCCTAAGCATAGGGCCAGATAAAAGCCAGCCAGACCCAGCCCAAGTTGCGTGAGCAACTTAGTTGCAAGCGTGTGCTCAACCTGCAACCTTGTGCCTGAACCTGCCTTGGACCTCGACCTGCTCCCTGCCTCGCTCCCCGCCGGACTGACCTCCTTTGGACCCCTAGACCCAGGACTGGACTTGGACCTCGCTTCACGGACAAACCCTTGGGGCCAGCACACAATGGGAGCTCACTCCGTCATGGGGATTCAAACCACGACCTTCTGATCGGCAAGACCTAGGCTCAGTGGTTTAGACCACAGCGCCTCCCACGTCTTAAGATAGAGCTCACCAAAATTAGAATCATAGAATTGTAGAATTGGAAGGGACCCTGATGGTCATCAACCCCCTGCGATGCATTTTTACCCAAGTTGCATTTACTATTTAATAATAATCATAATCTGATATATAAAGGCTTGTGTACTCCCATTGAACTGAAAACAAACATGTTCTTGCCAAGAAGATTGCTGTTCACTTTCTTGAAAGGAGCGGTTGGTTTCATTCCTACTCTTACTTCCTTTAAACTTGAGTAAAAATGAGGGAATGTTTTTGACAGGAAGTTAAAATTATTCCTGGCTAATTGCTGTCCATACAATTTTGGGTCACGCTCAGGAGAATATAGCTGTCTCTATATTTTGAACACTTAAGTTCCTTTCAATCATAGTTAGTGAGACTTTTGCCTAGGCTTCAAAGGCAAAGAAAATAGTATGTTAATTTATTCTATAACAGAGACTTCTGGACAGAGTTTTCAGACTCCAGAGGCTATAGCTGGTGATGAAGCTGTCAGAAATCGCTACACTTTCTCCACCCCCTGAAGGATATATGATGTCTCTGGTAAAATCAAAAACATATTGCTGCCACCGAAACCTTGTTAAGATTGCAAAGAATTCATAGGTATTCTTTTCCCCACAGCAAGTGGTAACTATAAAATTATTTTATTAAAAATAAATCTGAAGATACAAAGCATAATCTAGATTCTGAGTTATTTATTTATTTATTTATTCACTTCACTTATTAAAATGATTTATACTTTGCCTTTTGATTAAAATCTTCAGGATGGCTTACCAAATTTTCTAAAAAACACACACACATTTAAGCCACATTAACACACACACACACACAAAATAGTGCTAGAAGAGTAAAATGCTAAATAGCAAAACTACTGGAAGCAATTAAAAAAGAAAAAAGCATCCCAAAGGTTTTCAGAAGAGAGATGCCTGGTCTGATGCCTAAAAGTGCAGTAAACCTCTCTATGGAGGGAATTTCACAACCTTGTTGCCACCATGGAGAAAGTCCTGCTCCCACAGTCTGCCAGTATGTGTCAGATAGTGTCAGATGAAGAGGGGCCTCCAAGGATGTTCTTAATGTATGAGTAGATTTGGACAGAAGCAGTTGGTCCTTAAGGTATCCTGGCTCAGATTGTTTAGCACTGTGCCTTTTCAAACATCAATTACAATGGTGGCATTCGCAAGGGCACTAGGTTTCGCAAGCATGACCAATCAGCACGTACAAAGCACTGTGCCTTTGCCTGAAGTGGTTTGATTTCAAACCACACAGGCAAAGAGAAACTGGGTCACCTGACATCATTGTGACACCAGGTGGATAACACCCACTTGATAAAGTTGGCCTGCAATTTTGTGTTTTGAAGGTCAACACGGCAGTACTTTAAATTGGTCCCCCAAACTGTCTGGGAACTTATGAAGTAAATTCAGTGTTATGTGCACAAGACAGCTTGTCCCATTCAAGTCTGGCAGCTGCATAATATGGAGCCTTTTCAGATGCACACCAGAGAAGAGTACATTGCAGCACCTTAATCACAAAGAAGAGGATCACATATTTGACCAGCTGGTTATCAAAAGATCAAATATTCGACCAGCTAGATACTAGGACACATAGAATCAGAAACATGACACTCTCAGGGTCTTCTCTCCCCAGTCCATTGGTTCAGGGAAGACCACAGAATACAGGAAAACTACCTGTCTGCACACCAGAGGATTGGTCCTTTAAGAGACTCCAGATCTCCCAACCCTTTTGGAGCAAGTGGCTCACTGGCAGCTGTCCAAGCTTCTGCAGCTTCCTAGCTGCCTTTTTTCTGTGGCTTCTCTGCATGGCCAGAACAGGACAAGGTATGAGCACACACACAGTCTGGACAGTTCTTCCACAAGTTTGTGAAAGTGAAGCCCAGCTGGTCTGGACAGCACCCCTTGTAAATTGAGCGTGTTGCTTAGAATGTGCCCCAGGACACTCTTTATTTCATAGTCAATGTGCAGGAGTTATTCATATGAAGTGTTGATCTGCTAAATGTAGAAAGTTTGAAGATCATGGTGCTAGAAAAAACACGTACATCTGTACTGAATGCAGCATTGCACCCTAATATACAGCTGTATTTAAATCATTTACATCTTTCTTTTTATGGCTATAACAGGGAAATCTGTTCTTTCTCATTTACAATTAGGAACCAGAGCAGATGGCAAAAAGCTCAGTTTAAACTAATACAGGCTTTAAAATAACCACATTTTCTGCATTTTCCAACGTTACAGACATTTAGTTCTCTATAAAAGTAGTTTGTGCTACAGTGAAATGCATTAGCAGATGCATATGGTTTTGTATGACTTTACAAAACCATAAAATTCACTCCCTTTTTCTACTTGCAGGTTTTCTCAAGCCCATATGCACACACATATCAAGTAAATGGATTAAATGACTGGTGGGTTATGAATGCCCGGGATGTTTTGTAAATCTGTTAATATATAAAAGATGTGTAGACTAAAGAAAAGGAAACAGGATTTCAGAATCTTCTCCATGGCCATTATGGACAACAGAACATTAATTTACTCTAATTCTTGATAATGTAACAAAATGTTGAAAGAAAGTTTAGCTGCTGTATATATTTGGTGAAAATGAAGTAAAAAAATAAAGCTTGGAACTCGAGAGCAGAGTGGTCAGGGTAAACTTTACATGGATAGTTTACAGGAAAGGAAATTATGATTCAAATTGGATTATGGAGACATATTGACAGAGCACCCATCCACCAACATCACTACACATGTTACAACATAGGAAACTTTATTGTTCCACGTCAGACCGTTGGTCCATCTATGTCAGTAATGTCAACACTACTGGCAAAGGCTCTGTATGGTCTCAGACAGGGTGCCACCATTTGCAGATTAAACCTCCATCATTTTCAGATTAATAGTGCTAAATCTAATGTGAAGACCTATTTAAGAAAAAGCATATTGGAATAGTATGACATCAAACACAGATATAAGGATGGATGAATTAGTGTATTTCTGAACCTTGCCAAATTCATTTGAGTTTATTAAGAAGCCCATCTTGTCCCATTTCTACAAATAATATGTGACTTTAAAAAATCATTTTGAAATACTTACGTTATCACAAAAGCCTATTTAAATTTTGATATGTTGTTTGAGCTGAGAACTGTATTGCCAAATTCAAAGAAGTGCAAAATCAAAATGACAGCTGCATTCCAATCCATGCATTAGTCTGAGAGGTGTGATTTACATCAGTTCACTTAAAAATGCAGACTAGATGAAATTCTCCTACATCTCTATACAAATAAAACACCTTTGACTCATTAAAACTGATTAACCCAGGCTATCTTTGCTTCTCTCCCCCAGTTTCATATTCCAGCATAAATCTTATACACCCCACATTCCCTCCCCTTCCCACCTCCACAATTATTTCTCAATTCACTGGTGAGTACAGGGCAATAATTAAATCTGTTTCTTTGGTAAATGGAAATAGGGCAGGGAGATGAAGCCATTCCCCTATTGGTTAGAATTAATTAAGTGCCTAAGTTTACAGATACATGCACATTTATCCAGGGAGACTAATTGATTTCCTTGTTGCATGAAAAGACAAAGGATGGCATGGAGGATGAATCCACTGATTGCTCAGATTAGCTCGTGTCGAAACATTTATTGTTATATATTAAAGAGAATTCTTAGATCACAGCTGTTAAGAGAAGGGCAGACTGCACTAAATCCTGGGGATTTGCATATTTGAGCACAATGTACTCCATATGACAAAAACATACTTTCTAAGGGAAGTGGCACAATCACATTCTTTTAAATGCTAAACTAATAGTTTTGTGAATTCCAAATTCCCAGCCTGAACACACAGCCCAAGAGTAAATGTGTTCCTCTGTGCTACTCAATATATGCATATTTGTAACAAAAGGGAATATTTGAGCTAGAGGAAAGTCACTCAGTTCAACAGGGTTAAACCTCAAATGTAATCAAGACAAAACCCTACTATAAGAAAAGTTAAGTTAAGAAATACAAATGTCAGTTATTATCAATATGATGTTTAAATGTTGTATTTAAGATTTGGATTTAAGGGTAATAATAATAATAATAATAATAATAATAATAACAAAATGCAAAATCAGAGCATAATTAGGGGGGGGATTAGTTGAGGAGGAGGGAAGTCTCAGGACAAGATGGCCAAGTGGTCTTTATATATTATATGTATGGTGGATGTTTTGTCAATTTTTTATATAAAATTCAATAAAAAATATAAGAAAGAAATGCAAATGCTACACAGATAGACAGCAAATATGTTTGATGACTACAGTATATAGTTACAGGTAGGTAGTCGTGTTGGTCTGCCATAGTCAAAACAAAATAAAATAAAAAATTCCTTCCAGTAGCACCTTAGAGACCAACTAAGTTTGTTCTTGGTATGAGCTTTCGTGTGCATGCACAGAAGTGTATATGCGCACGAAAGCTCATACCAATAACAAACTTAGTTGGTCTCTAAGGTGCTACTGGAAGGAATTTTTTATTTTGTTTTGTTTTTACTATAGTATATAGTTGAAGAAGATGAAGACAAAGAAGAAGAAGAAGAAGAAGAAGAAGAAGAAGAAGAAGAAGAAGAAGAAGAAGAAGAAGAAGAATGGGGCAGGAGTGTGCACACAGGTTCCACACCCAATAGCCTGAGGGATATGGGCTGGTCTTCAGTTCATTGGGTGATCAGCATGAAGATGTGAAGGGTTTTTTTTAAAAAAAGTGTATTCAACTGAATGTGCTTAGAAACTCTAAGAACATATCTAGAAACTCTCCCTGCGATGAAAAGCACTGGTAAAAGAGGGAACCCACTTGCCCTGAAGGTTTCTAGTTGTGCTGCATGTGCATAAATCTGTTTTCAAATCTTCATGTTAATCTCACCAAAAATGAAGCTCAGGTCCAGTTTGTATCAAATCATTTGAAAAGCTCTCTTTGTCCTTCCAGCTCCTAGTCATTCTAGTCATGCATCCAATATTTCTCGCCCTCTATTTTTGCACTGAAAAACAATTTCGATAAATATCAGCAGACACAGGGAGCCGAATAAAGCATCTTACACTGATTCTGTAACACCTATTCTCTAGAGAAATGGCAAAGAGGAGCAAAATATTGTTCAGAGTTGTAACAAAATAAAAGAAGAAAAAGAGTTTTGGCTAAGTAGTTAAAGAAAGTTCTAATAAAATTACAGAGCAATCCTAACCCTTGTTGGGCAGCATCGAGGTGTGATGGAGTGGCATAACCATCAGTACATCTCCAGCCCCACCACCTGTCACTCATACCATCCAGAGGAATCAGGGAGAAGGCAACCACCTGTTGTCTACTTCACCTGTAGCTGATGAAGCAGAGGCAGATTTAAGGGAGCACAGTTGGTTTGATGTCACTCAGCCCTGAGCCTCAGGGGCACCTCAACTGTGATTTAGAATGGAGCACAAGAAGGGAGGCACCAAATTTTGGCATTGCGCAGGGCACCACTGAAATCTAGACTCTGGGTGCAGTAATGGAGCTGGATGCCATCAAGTGACAATAGTGGGGCAAGATTGGGCTGGCTCCTCTTCCTCCTACCCCCAAAATAGCCTGTTCTGGGGCTTTACATGGGCTACCACCAGGGAGCATCCCACTGGTGGTACTTCTGCCCAGGCACAAATTCAGTGGGTAGAATGGAGAGCTTTGTTCCAGAATAGGGAAACTGACATCACTTCATAGACAGAGGCCAGTGGCACTGAGCTGTTTGGGGCTGGGCAGATACCTTCATTCCATTCAAAACCACCCCCTCTGGTGCATCAGATGGGGGGGGGGGTCTGGCTTGCATCCTTAAATGAAGAAGCACTGGTATTGGTACTGCAAATATTCGTTGCAAGGCTTAGACATGTTGGCCAGATCAAATGCCTTTAAAACGAGGAAGTTGCACAGTACCTCAGAATAAAAGAGTAATAGCACTATTTGACTGCACAATTCACACTTTATTTAAATGTAAAAAAATAATGCTTGCATTTGCTTTTCTCAGTTTTTCAGCAATTGCATCTAGGTCACAGCATCACAAAGCCCGTCTCAGAGTTTGAAATAATTTGGTGGCTTGAGTAGCCAAACGATGTTAAGCACAACATCCTTTGGTTAAAAAACCATCATCATAACCATCAATATTTAAACTGGAGACAAGACAGAGAGCAACAAGTTAGCTTTTTTGAAAGCTTCCCATATTACCTTGCTCATTGTCAGAGGTTCACACCATTGAAAAACATCAGTAAGCACAGGTTCCATGCAGCAGATCTGTACTGGAGGCTCTTGGTAAGACAGAATACTAGCCCATGTCCTCCTGAGGTGTCCCTGAAGTGGCTTTGCATCTGTGGATCAACAGTCTCTCCTAGCAGAGCCTAATTCAATGAAGTCAGTTGCTCCTGCATTGGACTTGACAACCCTTTGAGTACCTTCCTACTGAACAATTATATGATTCTAAGTCTGGAATAATTTGTTTTAAGACAATGTAGGGTGAGTATGACATTAGTCACATTCAGAATAGACACATCAGAATCAATGGATTTAAGTCACTTAAGGGGTCTATGCTGAGTAAAACTTCCATATACTTTGTGGCTATAACAGCTTTTTTCTCCCCTGCCCCAACTTTTTTGCTTAACATCTAGCCAGAAGAGTTCAGCTGGAGTTCAGCTGGAACATTCGGAACTGGAAGAGAAGAAGAAGAGGAGTTTGGATTTGATATCCTGCTTTATCACTACCCGAAGAAGTCTCAAAGCGGCTAACATTCTCCTTTCCCTTCCTCCTCCACAACAAACGCTTTGTGAGGTGAGTGAGGCTGAGATACTTCAGAGAAGTGTGACTAGCCCAAGGTCACCCAGCAGCTGCATGAGGAGGAACAGAGATGTGAACCCAGTTCACTAGATTACGAGTCTACCACTCTTAACCACTACACCACACCGGCTCTCTGGAAGAGTTCTGAAGAGCCCATGAATCTTCTTCACTGTTTTGTGACATTTGATTGGTCCTAATAATGTTATTGCGTAAGTGTAGATTTTGAAACCATCTCTACTTGCAGGTTCCATTAAAACAAGGAAACATTCAATAGCAGTCTATTTATCTTTGCTGGGGCAAATGCATCCCAGTATAGAGTCACTTCTTAGGAGTGAAGGAAAGGTTTGTTTAAGTATGAAATGTGCATGTAAGACCTTTGAACAAAGGCTGCACTATATAGATTGTTTGACAAGCAATTTTGAAAACATATGACTGCAGGAGTAAATTAATGCAAGCAATGTAATTCTGGTCTAAGAATGTGTATTTTCATATATCTGCAAGGAAGTCCTGAAATGAATGAAGTTCAGTTTGCCTGATGATTATGTTTGTAGTACACAACAATCACCCAATATAACATGCAAAGGGCTTCAGCTCACCTTGGTTGTCAACAAAATAAAATACAAGCAGCTCAATACTGACTTGCCTTCCTTAATCTTCATAGGAGCTTGGCTGCCTGAATACCTTTCCCTGCCTGAACACCTCCTGAAAGATCTGCATTGGTTCCCAGTACCTAAAAGGGCTTCGGTCCTGTATACCTGAAGGAGCGTCTTCACCCCCATCGTTCAGCCTGGACACTGAGATCCAGCACCGAGGGCCTTCTGGCAGTTCCCTCACTGCGAGAAGCAAAGCTACAGGGAACCAGGCAGAGGGCCTTCTCAGTAGTGGCACCCACCCTGTGGAACGCCCTCCCATCTCATGTCAAAGAGATAAACAACTACCTTACATTCAGAAGACATCTGAAGGCAGCCCTGTTCAGGGAAGTTTTTAATCTGTGACATTTTAATGTATCCTAATATCTGTTGGAAGCCGCCCAGAGTGGCTGGGGAAACCCACCCAGATGGGCGGGGTACAAATAATAAATTGTTGTTGTTGTTGTTGTTGTTGTTGTTGTTGTTGTCGTCGTCGTCGTCTCATCAAGTGTGTTGGAGAGGTGTCATGTCTGTGGAAGACAAAGCTACAGATCCTTGTTTATAACTGGCCCAGGAAACAGGACCACTTCCATTGATTTGTAATCCTTTGTGTCTCCGGCCCAAACAGCATCCATGCAACCTAGTAGTTTTAGAATGCAATTGGCAGGCAGTTTAAGATTACAGTTCATAGTTCCCTTTATATATCTAGCAACTCTTTCACAGCAGTCCAATTCTTCTCAGTGGGAAAGCTAACTTTCCTGCTTAGGATTCCCACTACATCTGATTCCCACTACATCTGCTATGTCAAGTCTGGTTGTTATGGTAAAGTACAGGAGTTTTCCAATGGCTGATCTGTAGTGGTTGTTGTCTCACAAGAGTTCAGACTTATATTTCACATTTTGAGTGAGAAGGTTTGATGTATTGTGAAAACAAAGAAATAACAGCTGAGACTCTGAACAAGCCACTACCATTGAGTAAGCTTTCCTACAAGGCTTAGCTCCCCTTGGGACAGGCTAGGTAATCAAGGCTTTGTTCCCCAGTTTACCAGAGAAGCTCAACGTGTGAAGAGATCTGAGCAGCTTGCTGCAGCTCAGACTGAATGGCTCTAACAAGCCTCCCTTGAGTTGGAACTCAGCCAAGATTTACTGCCTGTGCATCTTTTCTGACTGATGTATGGAAAAGCGCATGAACCTGACCTTTGAAGAGTTTGTAAGTAAACAAAATTTAACTTACCAAACCTGTGGTCTTCTTATGCTGGGGATGGAGGGAAGTTTTCAAACTCACAAGGTGAGCCAAGCCTTGCAGGACAGCTTTCTCTATGGTCATGACCCCTTAATTAATCAATTAGACTTAAGCATGTTGGTTATATGATGCTGGCTCCTTCAGAATTTTAAATGCCACAGTTATGTAAAACAACCTCATTGGTTGGTTGTAGTTAAACTAGGTCAGATAAAACAACAGAACAAGCAAAATGTTACTAATTAAAACTTTCCCCCTAAGTGTGTGTTAAGGAGCAGGAGAGACAATTTTTGAATTTTTCCACACACTTAGAAAATAAGACAAGAACAAAAAGCTTTTGGAGGTTAAAAAAAAAAACCCTCACTAAGGAAGATGTATCTGCTTTCCACTTGCTGTGAGATTTTTTTTTTAAATAATCTTTCACATACAGCCTTAATGATACAGCCTATTTACTAGTTCAGGACTCTTAACACCTCATTAGTTTTCCAGGTGTAGGCTGCCTCTTACATTTATCCTCAGTAAAACTCAGTACAAAGAATAATAATATCAGATTTCCATATCTACCAATCACAATAATTGAACAAATTTGCTGTGAACAGTCATTTTTAATGTCTCTCTGATGTACATTTTCATTCCAGGTCATTCTGAGGGGATTAGGATATAAGCCTGTAGAGCAATTTCATACCATTAGTATGAAATTATTAGGACTAAAACACTTTGGTCGCAATTAGGTGTTCTTTCCTTCCAAGCAGAAATTATTAACTAGAAATCTTAAATGTAGCACCCCTCAATGTGATTATATAATTTAATATTCACTTTGTGAATCTGTAATGATTTTTCATCAGTTAATGCATAGGAAGCAATCATCCTTCTAGTAGAAACTAAGCAGTGAAAGAATCAAGTTATTCAATTTGTACAATTACAACTGTTCCCTCTATCATATTCTATTGTAGGGAATTCAGAGTATTAGAATTAGATGTAGCATTGCCATTTTCTTCTAAACTGACACAAAGCACTGAATTGGGTGCAGGGACACTTAAGTCTGCTGAAAACTAATATGGGATGAGGGAGAAATTTGATTCTCATTTAAAGTCAAATTTATCAAATTCACACTTTTAAAACCAATATGAGAACCAAAACACAGCTGTCCTTAAAATACTGCTCTAATTCAAATTTTGTGATGCAGTTCTCTGTGTTTTCAAAAATGCACATACTAGGGGGGAAATGTGAATAAAAAAATAAATATAGTAATGAAAATCACATACAAAATACATCAAATTAGGAGAAATTGCTTGCAAAATGTGTGCTTGTGAAAAGTGCAGACAATAAAGGTGTTTATTAGAAGAAATTCATACTAAAGTGCTCTAGAATCTTCACAAGGATTAAAATAAAATCCAATTGCTGCAGAAACTTGGAGAACTGAATTTAATCTTGGGGAAATGAGAAACAGAGAGAAATGATACTGACAGATATTTCCATCTCTAACCCCCTTCCATACACACACTTCAACCTCTTACACACATAGGCTTAGTCTGTCACACATTTTGTTCTGTATTTTAATGAGTAGCATTTTCCATTCCACAAAGAAGATGGAAAAAGGCACCCTGCAGAATCTGTGTTTTGAATCTGCAGAGAACTGAGAAAATAAAAACAACACAGGTGGGATAGTATCATATTTTTTTTTTATCCCTGTCTGTGTCCCGCAGTTTACAAATGAATAGTTCCAACTAAAGTTTTCAGAAAGACTGCTCCATAGGGAGGGTAAGATTCTTTCGGCAGAAGGTTTGGTTCCCATGGAGAAAATGTTTCACAGATCTACCCAACAGGGATGCACGTAAACTAACATCACCCTTATTCTTATGTGCAATTGAGGCATGGGAGTGCAACCTCGTGGAAGCAGCTCCATGTGCTCTTCTGGAAATTCCAACTTTGCTGACATTAGAACCCATCTTCTCTCACTGCAATTACTGGCATGACTAAGACTTCTGCAACTAGGTGGGAAGTCTCTCCCCCAAATGACACACCCTTTATTCACACAAATTCAAGTGCCCAACACCCCAAGCACCCAGGACACACATTATACAACATCTGTGTTTTGGTGGAGGGGTGGCAGATTGGCTGGTGTCCTTTAGATTATTGTATGTGTGCATGTGCATGTCTGTGGTTCCTGAGCTATATTTATCATGCATGCAAATAGGCATGTGTGTTAATTTGCCTTGCGCTAAAATGCCCGTCCCTTGATGCAAAAGGTGAAGGGAAATGTTGGCAAGTTATCATAGGGTGAATTAGTGAAGCATTTGGAGGAGTGTGCTTATTCTGTCTTTTTTAAAAATAAAAAAATAAAAATACACTCTCACTCTCTTTTGCAGTCCCTTATCAGGAGGAGGATGGCAGCCAGCATCATGTAGGAACATTCTTTCTCTACAAGAGAGAAGCAAAGAGAGAAAGTATGCACAGATAGATCTAGATTTAGCAGCAAAGAAAAGCTAATTCTTTTTTAGGCTGCATCAACAGAAGTATAGTGTCCAGGTCAAGGGAAGTAATAGTACCACTATATTCTGCCTTGGTCAGACCACACCTGGAATACTGTGTTCAGTTCTGGGTGCCACAATTTAAGAAGGATATTGACAAGCTGGAACGTGGACAGAGGAGGGCAACCAAGATGATCAAGGGTCTGCAAACCAAGCTTTATGAGGAACAGTTGAGGGTATACGAAACAAAATAAAAAATAAAAAAATCCTTCCAGTAGCACTTTAGAGACCAACTAAGTTGGTTATTGGTATGAGCTTTCATGTGCATGCACACTTCTTCAGATACCACATACATGCACATGAAAGCTCATACCAATATAAACTTAGAGACCAACTAAGTTTACTGGGGCTACTGGAAGGATTATTATTATTATTTTTACTATGGCAGACCAACACGGCTACCTACCTGTAACTAGAGTTGAGGGTATGTTTAGCTTGGAGAAGAGAAGACTGATACGAGATATAATAGCCACCTTCAACTATCTAAAGTGCTGTCACATGGAGGATAGAGTAAGCTTGTTTTCTTCTGCTCCAGAGGGCAGGACACAAATCAATGGCTTCAAGATACAAGAAAGGAGATGATGACTAAACATCAAGAAGAACTTTCTGACCATAAGAGCTGTTCAACAGTGGAACATGCTAACTCAGAAGGTGGTGGACTCTCCTTCCTTGGAGGTTTTTAAGCAGGGGTTGGATGTCCATATGTCATGAATGCTTTAGCTGAGATTCCAACATTGCAGGGAGTTGGACTAAATGACCCCCAGGGTCCGTTTCAACTCTACAATTATATGATTTTTTGATTCTATGCTTCTTCTTATAAAATTTGCAAGAAGTAAAGAATATATTAATAATACAGACACTTCAAGTGTATTCACAACCTGATATTTGCAGGAAAATACTCATTTTTATTTCAACTTTTATTAAATCCCAAAGGCAAACTGCAAAAGAATAAGCAATTTACTCTGAAACTGCAACAGTTCTGTACTGTGTTTTAATCAGTCAGCAGAGAAAGAAAACAGTTAATTAACAAGTGTTATTCCAGGACCTGTGGTAGTATCATTAATAATGTTGATACACAAAGTACTAAATGATACAGAAAGCTATTGATTAGTGATACATAAGTCAATGAAGGAAATCTCTAGATTCACTAGGGCTATTTGCTTTCCCAATACCAAGTGTTACTGTAGCCCATTAAGTGTAGCGTAGCAAAATTGTTCTTCTGTAGAAATAAAGGTGACATGAATAGTTTACTTTAATACGAACAGAGGTTAAGGAGAGTGCAATGAAATAAAGCAGCTCACATCTGATAATATTGTTTTCTTCAAGAAGCAACCAATGGGAATTTAGACTAAAGGGAATACTTTTTTTTACATAAAGAAGTTTGGATATCCCTCATTCTGTGCTGCACTGAGAAGCAGAGCTCTAAAAAAATGTTATATAATGTATGTAATCCAAGCTATAAGAACTTGGAAACTGGACATTATTTAATTCTTAAAACTGACATCAGATTAAATACATACTTCCCTGAAAATAAGTAGCAGCGATAGCTAGAAGTCAGCTCTTCACTTCACAGCAACAGAATGAATCATTTAGTAGGGCCAGAGCAACAGCAACCATAAAACATTACAAAAGCAGTCACCATTTTTTTAAAATATTAGTACACTTCACATTTAAAGGAGGCAAGGCCTCCTTCCACCTGCCTTTCCCCACCCCTGGCCCTGGGACTCTTCATAAGGGAGCTGTTCCTGAAGGAAGAACTGTGAGGGGAGAGACTCCATCAGGCAAGGCCTTCTTCCACCTGCCTTGCCCCACCCTCTAGTCTTTGCTTCTCAATTTGTATTGTATTATTTTATGTACTGTGGCTTGTCGTTGTTTTATTGATTAGTTTAGAAATTGTTTATTGTAAATGTCGAGTGGATTTCTGTTTAACTTTTATATGCTGATATTATTTTACAGTACTCTAATAATTGCTGAATGTTACTTTTGGATGTAGGTTGCTTATTTTAAAGTTTTGTTTTATTATCACATTTTTGCATTGCATTAGATTGTTATAAGATGTACATTTTTTGTTTCTTCTGCTTGTAAACCACGTCGAGTATCGTAAGATAGAAAGGCGGTATACAAATTTAAAAAATATTATTATTATTATTAGTAGTAGTAGTATTAGTATTATTAGTATTATTAGTATTATTAGTATTATTAGTATTAAAGAGACAGAAAAACTCTCCCACATTGATCACTTGGCTGATGTATTCAGTGATACACAAGGATATGTGAAGCAGCTCTAACTGAAGCCTGGAATTTGGCCACTGACCCAAGGCATACTCAGGTGTTTGCCTGAACATGCTAGTGCTGCATCCTTGAACAGGAGGCAGGGGTATACATGCAAGCCAACACCTTTGTGCATGTTGCCCCACCTGCTTTGCCTCCAACTTTCTCTGTATCGAGTGAGAAATGTCTGCAATGGGGTTTTCACTTGTTTCTGCTTGAACACAAATAGAGCCCTACGTTGGACTGCGGACCCAAATAAAACAGGGGACCCAACTGTGCAAGACATTCTATTTATGTGCATTCTACTTTAAAGAGTAAATTTCCTGCTCTCTGTCCACAAACTATTATCACTTTCTCATTCCTTAATGCGTGTAATTAGAGAATTCAGTGTTGAGTCTGACTCACTGCAAAATTATATCCCTGAGGATTTTGCTGCACGTAATACAGTGTAAGGATATATTAAGGAGATACCGGTACTTCTTGTGATATGCCTGGTACTTACATTGATTTTATAGATATACCTTACCAGTACCCCAAAGACAAAACTCAAAGGCTCAAAGTATTTTGATAGCAAAGAGGTTTAAAGAGACATCTACACACAAAACCTCAGGTCATAGCAGGGTGGGAAAACATAAAAGTCCTGGAGTAGGTAATGAGGTAGATTCAAGCACCCTGATGCTTTGAAACCGCCGTCAGATCGCACGAACACCTTAGCAAAAAAACAACTGTTTGAAATATGAAGCCCAAGGGTGTCATCACTATTGACAGCTCCCAAAATTTCTAGAACAAAGTAAAAAAATAATTTGAGAAGAAAATAACATGTCAGTTTCTATGAAGGGCATGCCAGTGCTTAGCAATGAAATATGAGATGGTGGAGAGAAACTTTGCAAAGCACAACTGGTCTTGGTGTTCAGCCAGAAAGAAACTGATGAAGGGGCTGGGGGGTAGGACATCACCACTTCCTGCAATCTTTAAGTCAGATTTTAAATTTATCTGTATGTTTTCAGGGAATATATATACTTTTAACTCTATCAATGTTTACTTGTTTTAAAATGCTTGATCCCCCCCCCGTGTTTTTAGCGGTATCTGTAAGCTACCTTGAGATAAAATTACTAAAATAAAATGATATATGCTCTCATCTATCCCATCTGATGCATAAACATCAGTCTGATGTGACAAATAATAAATGGGTTTATACTAGCAGTCCAACACGTTTTGACCTATTTCTTCTTCAGGGCTCAATGAGTTTTTAACACACATAGGCACCAGCTTCTTTGGGTCCAGACAATTTTGCCCCCCCCCATGTTTTTTTAAAGGGGCAGGCCCCCTCAGTGTTCAGAGGGCTCCTTGCAATATTGCAAGGAAGACATTGTCAGGACATTGTATCGGGCCCTCATAATCATAATGAGAAGTTGACGCCTCTGGTAACACATTATTTGAGACTTGACATTAGCCACTTGGCTGAACTACATAGATGATAACGTAAGCTGACCTGCAATGGCTACAATATAGAGTAGTGCATAGCTGATATAAATTTCTACAAAACTGATGCATTTTTTGTGGTATTTAAGATGGATTTTATACTTATACACATTTTAGGAGTACTTTACATATATTCTTTGCTCTTACCCAGTTCTGCAAAGGGGGTCTAATTTGAAGTATGGAATTTACACACACACACACACACACACACACACACACATATATATATATATATATATATATATATATATATATATATATATATGAGACTTATTAGTAGAACTGTACACTAAAATGTTGAGGAATTATGGAAGTATGGTCACCATGCATATCAGTTTCCAATGCATGTGTGGTGTGTGTGAACCTGTATACGGCTGTATAAACACACTGTACATTTAAAGCACATTCAAAGCAACCCATAACAAACTACTGTGCCCAGAATTATTTGATGGAGGGGATGTGCTTCAAATACGGGTATAGAGAGTATGCAACCTATCATGGGTTGGAATTTTAAAACCATTAGTACCCTTATCTCTCACCTTGTGCTATAAAAATAGATGAGTATTTCTTCTGAAAATGAAACAAGTGTAAGCTACAGAATAAATTAGGTAAAACCTCAAGACATGCTATGTTTAATTTTTACATGAATCTGATGAATGTCAATTCAATGGTAAATATGACTCACACAGAAATCACAAAGATGAAGTCAACGGTGATATAACAGGATTAATGTTTGATATACTGTATTAAAGTCTTTTCTCAGAGTATACTGCTATGAAATAAACATATCAATCTTCCAAACTGTTTTTTCCCTTCTTCTCTCACATAAATAATTTTTTTTCTGACCAGATACTAAGTGCAACAGAATGAATGCTTCCAACATAGCTAGCTAGACTCTCAGAAACACTCCCACCTCTAAGTTCTCTACAAATATCTTTTAAAGTCATAACTGTCCACAATATTAATTAGTAAATTATTTGAAAGTCTACTACATAATTGATCTGCTAGCAAATAGTGCTCAACTTTCCACATAACAGTAAGTGTAATTCAAAGTGATTCCTACACACATTCAACAAAACTTCCGCTTGTATTTTTGAACCAGAGGTAGAAATCCCACAAGCATGTCTCCCTGGGAGCAAACATCCGTACACTGCTGCTCCACTCATGTATCAGATTTCCATGTGCACAGTGGAACTGCCTCTTCCTCTCCTGTTCCCTCCAATCCCTCTCCCCCTCCCTCAGCTCTGGGGGCTTGGGGTCCTCCAGAGCAGATTATGGGGTATGCACAGGGGTAGGAGAGGCGCCAGAAGTCCCATTGCATGAGCAGAATTGTTGGATACAACCCCTTGTTATTTGTTATAAGCAAGTTTCTATCCTTCCACATTTATGTTGCATAGGCTCTGATTCTAGGTGGACTGAGAGAAGAACTGTGCTAATGGTCTATTTTTTAATTACTATTTTGTGGTTTCTCAGCAAGCTGGAAAGGCTGAGAAAGACTGGGAATTTAATGGAATGTCTCAACCCTTTGCATCAGCCTTTGCCAACCTGTTCCCCCGCCCCCTGGTGTTTTGCACAGCAACTCCCAGTAGTCCCACCCAACATGGTTGTATTGGTTGATGTGAGCTGCCATTCATAACCTCTGGATGGCAACAGGTGTATATATCTCTCTCTAGGCATCTTCACTAATTCATATTTCTCATTTGGCATAATAGTTTGACTATGGCCTCAATCTGGAGGGGGAAACTTTAGTCCCATCTAATACTGCGTGGGCAGTGTTTTTATGAAACAACGATAGAACTAACTGTTCTGAAACACTTGAAGCAATTAATTACTACCATTCAGAACTGTAAATGCATACTTCCTTGTAATTGCTTTTAAATTATTTAATTTGGCCCATACATTATTTATGAGGCATTGCCAATACAAAATCCTTCTGGGGGGGAAATGTTTAAAGAGTCTATGAAATCAGTTTTTTAAAAGCACATTATGCATGTAGATGTAGGCAACATGAACATAGTTCATATATTGCAGCTTTATATATATATTATTTTTTTAAAGAAACCCTAAATTAAATTTCTAAAAAGCAGGCATTCATTTGTAAATGTATTAAAATTAACTTGTGCATTTTTGCATAATAGGTTCATTCAATTTACCCCTAATAGTGGGGATTTGAGGAAGAAACCCTCACTAAGTGGTCAAGAAGAGAGTGGTGAAGTGGAAAGCTAACTGTGTTAAAATATCTTACACAAGCTGTCAGTTTTTTTTGAGATGGGAAGCTCATGGGACTGTCTCTCCCACAGCAGTGTCCAGGCCTGCATACCAGTCCCTGGAACATTAAAAAAACAACAACCACCCTTTGCTCTGTTCTGTTTGAGATGACATTTGTGTCCAGGACATGGGGGGTGGGGGGAGAGAGAAATTGACTTAAACTAATTTACTCCGTGAATCTGCAAATCTTGTTATAGATTTTCAGCTATCAAATAACTTTTCACAATACATGCATGCATTGCATGATTGGCAGATCTGTATTTTGAGCTAGAAAATAGGTAACTTTTTAGGATCTCTAGAAACAACTAGCAGTAGATCAAATCATTTTCTCTCTGAAACTCTGAAACAACAAGCAAACTTCCATATCTCATCCTGTGTCCCTGAAAAAATAAGCACTCTCCAGCTGGGCCAAGGGTCTGACAAACAGCCATATCATCACCACATACTGAAAGGAACACAATGTACAAGTACACCAACCTCCTCAGTAGGGCTGAGGAGTGGAGTTGAGGCAACAGCACCAGCATTGCTGTTGAGTTTTCTCCCCAAATGAACCTCCTCTACCATAAGCATCAGATCTCAGCTATACCATCTGCCTGCAATAGAGGGGGGAGGTCCCAGTGCTGTTGTGTACAAAAGCACTCAGCACTTTAAGCACCAAAGTATCACACAAGCCATGCTTTGTCATACCCCTATTGTTAACCATCCATTTTTGTGTCATGGTGCGAGTACCATGTGGTGCCATATAAGCAGACTCAGACCCTGAGCCAGATTGGTGTTGCAGTCCCCCAAGTTTGTCTGTCCAAGTTTTGAGAAGCTTGGTGTTGATTCTCAAAATGCTCTGTTTGCCTGACTGCATATCACCTGGTTCTCAACTAGCAACACCAATTGTCTTATCTGAGTTAAACTTCAGCTTTCTCACCTACACCCATTCCATAGCTGACCTCAGATGTCAGTTCAGGACCTTCGCTGTTGCCCTGGGCTCTGATAAATGGACAGATAAAGTTGAGTATTGCCCGCATACTGGGGACACCCTATCCCAAATCCCCCAGCTGTCTCACCCAAGAATTTAATGTAACCAGATCAAGCAGAGCCAACTCAGTTGAAAGTCCTTCATAAAGAGTCTTGTCATACTCCTTAGTGAGGCATCAAATACCACCAGCACCAAGTGAGCACAATGTACTTCTCAAATTGGTCACAGTGGCCCAGTGGTTTTTCCTCTAACCTGCTGTAGGCTAAGATATAAACAGTCCCTCGCCAAAGAGAATCCAGTGGATGACACTGTACAGATATCTGGCAGTGGAAAACTAAGAATATGAGCCTAATAATAAATAATGTGAAGTTTGCCAGTGGTACATTCTTAGTGGGGAGAATGCCGTTTGATGTTTCCAAGGTAATAGAGCTCACAATCCCGTCATTCTGTTCAGCATCAGACAATTCTGATGTGTATAGTTTTTGAAAGACACAACACTGCAGTTTATCGGATAGTTATGGAGTTAGGGGCTTGGCCACTGTGATACGAAGCATGAATCTGTGCTATCAAAAGGATGGATTGCCATATATGACAATCTTGGCATGAATTTAATGGTGGGAATCATAAGCAGGCACTCTTCATCATAAACAGATAATCCTGCTAAATTTTTCACACTGACAGCTGAATCCATTGTGTGTCTTCTAGAAACACACAGCAGCATGTGTGCATTTCCAGTGCTATCAGTACAATAATCCTGCATTTGTTTTCCTAATCCAAATAAATTATGTTGCAATGCTTGATGGTAAATTAACTTTTATGCACTAAAGGGTATTTTCCCCCTCTTCTGTATCAATTTGAATATTGCCACAAATAAAGAATACATAGTTTTCCCTTTATACTAAACATCATAAATCATATATGGGTGATTATTAAAATCCAACCATTGTAAGAGTGCAAAAATAAAACTGAACTAAATGGAAGGCAAGTCATCAGCAGCCAGGCTGGAACTGTGGACAGTATCTAAGCAGGTAGGTAGCCGTGTTGTTCTAATGCAGTCGAAATAAATTAAAAAATTGAAAACTCCACTAGCACCTTAGAGAGCAGCTAAGTTTGTTCTGGAAGTGTGCATGCACACAAGAGCTTATACCCAGAACAAACTTAGTTGGTCTCTAAGGTGCTACTGGACAATTTTTTTATTTTTATTTATTTCGAGTATCTAAGCAGTTCTGCTAGGACAAGGAATTTTAGCTGTGCAATGGAACTTCCCCACCCTTTTCTCTCCTTGTGCATACCTTCCAACATTTCTCAGGTGAAAATAGGGACATTTCTCACTCCCCCACCCCCAACTGACCTTCCTTGACCACCCATGTTTGTCCCCTACCCTCTACAGAGCATTTCCTATCAGAAGAAGGGCAAGTTCTGCTGCCACTACACCAATGGGACATAGCACACACACCTTCCACTGTCCTGAGAATCCTGATTTTATTTTTACTTTATTCTTTGGTAGATTTACAAAAAGAAAAAAAATACACACCTATAAATAAATGTTAGAATGGCACAAGATCAGACACAGATGGCCGAAACATTAATAATAGTAATAATCAGGACTCTTTGTGCTCTGCTCTGTTTCCCCTTTCTTCCTGCCCAGGGTGGCCCTGCCCTCTGTCTGCCTCTCAGAGCCGGCATGTCACACGAGGCTGAGCTTTGGTGGCTTCAGTCTCTCCTCCTTGCCTGCTCTCCAGCAGTCACTACAAGCTGCCCAAGGGAAGAAGCTGGCGGCAGCAGCCATGGAGAGGCGATGGGATCCTCTCTTGCAGGCGCAGTTACCATCACCACCACCGCTTGTGACAAGTGCTGGCCAAGTTCAACAGCAGAGGTACTGGCGGGGAAAATAGGGACATTCCAGGGAAGGTGGCTCACCAGGAGTGAACTTTGGTCTTTCCAATTTCAGCAGCACCCTGTGTGAGCACAAAATTCGGCGTGCCCCTGTCTCACAGTTTCCATTCTGAGCAATACATTATTGGGCTTGGCGCCCAATGTGGAGGAACTGGTCACACTACACTAAATTCACCTCTGGATTCATAAATCTACTTTTGGGCATGCACACCTTTTTAGCCTTGCAGCCTGATCACGCTGGCACAGCACATTCTCAATACACCAGGATGGTACCCCTCACAAGGTACCACCCCACAGAAGTTATTTGAATATGCAGCTCCTCTCGGGGCTTGTCCATGGGATGTTGTGGCCCATTTACTTAGTGTCAGGTGACTGCAAGCAACTCCCATGGCCAGTTGTCCAGGAATGTACAAAGACAAGGAAAAGTTCCTTACCACCCACTTTTTATTCAGTATTTACAGAGACAGACTTTGGAACACAGCCTCTTAGATAATGGCGTTGTCCCAAGTGACTCTCCTCCCCTCTTCTCTCCCACTTCCTCATTCGTCAACAGCATCATCTCCTCTACAGGTACAGCTACCTGTACATGCCCTCTGTCTATGAGTTCTTTGCTCTCCTTTCAAGACTCACCTGGTTCTGGGAGAGGTGAGGGTCTAGGATGCTTTCGAAAGAAACTGTATCCATCAGCTGTTGTCCCCCTACTGCTTCCTCTTTTTCTTCCTCCTCTCCCACTATTTCCCAACTTGCGCCCTCATCTGCCTGTGAGCTGTGACCGCCCTCAAATCCCTTTTGTAATTCTGAATTGTCTTCCTCTTCTCTGGAAGGGTCAGGCTGGGAAGGTGGTCTCCACCATTCCTCCTCTGCCCAGTCCCTGACACTTAGGATATAAGCAGTGACATTCATGGCAGAATGAGCACTGCCAACATTTCAGATCCAGGCCATTGGCGGAAGGGAATCCTCAGCTTGTCAATGATATATCTATCCTCATCAGGTTAGTCACTGGTTGATCCACTTTCAGTTCTCTTAAATGCTTGTGCTGCAGTGGCTGATAATAAACTTGACAGAATACCCACCTGCCTATGTGACTAAATCTACATACGGCCATGGTATGTGGTTTAATCCATAAAATAGTCAGTATTTTGGCACTTCAGCAATCCATTTTCATTGGGAACTAATTTGCAGAAACAACATGTATCTATGAGCTGTGTATATTATTTTTTTCAGATCCAGTTGTTTGTTAAACAGCTCGCTGACTGATGTTTAGTTAGATGAATTAGCAATTGATTAAGTAAAGTCGAAATGGTTTATGAACAAATGGGCCGGACAGCTTTTGATCCGTTTTCTTAAAACAGGATGAATGACAGAATGCGTTTGTTTTACAAAACAGGCACTCTTGGCTAATGATTCCAACCACATTTATTTGTGTGAGAAGTCCATGAAAGAATAGCTTAATGAACCACTTGACTTCCAGTCTGTGTCACTTTTGTATAAGAAGCAATAATCCAAGTTCTGGGAAACATTTTCATAGGTTATATAGATAGGAATAATTATTACCCTTGTGGTTTTCTCCCCTTTTTGTTTCTTTTTTTCCTGCTTTTATATTCAGATCATAGAAACTTAGAACCATAGAATTGCAGAGTTGGAAGAGACTACAAGAGTCATTTGGTTCAACCCCCTGCAATGCAAGAATCTTTTGCCCAAAGTGGGACTTGAACCCACGGCCCTGAGATTAAGAGTCTCATGCTCTACCAATGGAGCTATCACAAATCTTCCTTTTAAAATAAATAAATTTGTTTCTCCTTGTGATACACTTTGAAACTGATCCATAACTATCATATTTCTGTCAGGTAATATGTATAAAGTACAATATGCAACGTTGTGCATTCCAAGTTATGTCATGATTGGAGACAGATGAATTAGCATGTTTCTGGACCACCTGAGTTTCACATATGCAGTCATAAATCTGTTGCATCCTGTTTCTGTGGTAAACTGCAGATTTTTTTTAAAAAAAGAAATTCAGATAAAAATTTCTGATTTAAGTACAGGTATTATTTAAATACATATTTATCACACTTTCTATCAAAGTACATTTTTCCAGACATGACAGCATTGGAGCTGGCTTGGCACCTTTCTGCCCACAGAATGACCTGTTATGGGGATTTTTGCAGGATGACACAGACTGAGTTTGGCAGGACTGAGTAGAGTAGAGGGACACCTCTTCCTAATCTAATGCCCCCTGCAGTCCAGTGCAAATCACACTTTTCTCAGCCTCAGCCTCATAGAATAGGATTTACTTCTAAGTAGACATGGTTAGAATTGTACTGTTGTTCTGGAAGGTGTGGATTAGGTCAGTTTGTATCGGAATTTCTCAAGTGTCCCTAGTCCCAATACAACCAGCATCACTTAGGGCAGGTTCATATGATATCACAGGAGCCAACTCCAGGGGGCAACCACAATAATATAATTGCGGGGGCTGGGCACCCACAAAGTCAATGAGAAAAGCCAGCAGGCAGCGGCGCTGCCTCCAAGACAGAAGTAATTCAAGCTCCATCCTCCACAGCCAGCCAGCAAGGCATCCTTTTCTGAGAGGAGGGGCTTGGATACAGAGGCAGAGACCGAGCCCCTCCCCACAGAAAAGGGTGCCTCCCTGGCTGGCTGCAAAGACAAGTAGGAAGAAGAGCTGCTGACCTACGCAACGTGGACGTGTGACACCCCTGCATGTCACACGCACTACATACAGGTGTGGGCGGGTGATGTTGCACGTCCATGTTGCGGTGGCAGGCACCCACAATCCTGAGGGCAAGCTGGCGCTCCTGTATGATATACTCCCCATGTCAAGAGAACCAAAAGTGCTTACACATGATGGCATATGTGCAAGGGTTCATCGTCTGAAGTCCCTTAGTACTTTGTGCATGGCCTTTACCAAAGAATCATAGAATTGTAGTGTTGGAAGGGACCAAAAGGGTTATATGGGCTAACCCCTGCAATGCAGGAATCATAGCTAAATGATCAATAGCAAATGCCCACCTAACCTTTGTTTTTGTTTTTTAAAAAAACCTCCATCCCCAGATCCTCATCCTTCCCTGCCTGCCTGCCCCCAGGGGTCACCCGGCCCCAGAGCCCAGCCTGGCCTTGCCACATCCCCAGAAGAGGCTGGCAACCACAGAGGCTCTGCCCACACCAGGTAGATGGCTCCGCCTGCCTTCTTTCCACTCCTGAGGGTGCATTCCTGAGGTTGGGCTGCCCTTCGGCCAGGCCACGCTTCGGCCAGCCAGCACTCATTTGCTCCTCACTCAGTGTGCCAAACACCGCAAATGGCAATGGGAGCCATCCAGGCCCACAGTAAGCAGGTGTGGATTGAGGGAGGTGGAGAAGGGGCAAGCCCAATGTAGTCTGGCCTGGTCTCCTCTCTGAGGGCATCTGGGGGGATTCACCCACCAAGGGCTGTGTTAGCTGGCCAGGCTCCCCCATGCATAGGTGGGCAGGCCATGCAGCTTGGCTCTGGTGGTGGGGAGTCACTCTGCTGGCATTGGCAACTTGCCTGCCCTGGGCACCAGCAACCCATGCTATGCCACTGACCCATGGTATCAATATATGAGGACCAGTACCTCCTTTTTCACCCCCCCCCAAAAAAAGCACTGCCTAAATGTTTCAGTTTCTGGGTGGTACTGCATTTTCATTGCATTTCTGTTTAGGAAAGCATGGACTCCAAGAAACATGTTGTAGTCTTTTCAAACTCTTTTTTATCTCCTTCAGCTTATCAAATGACTTTTCTGAACTGGAACCTCCACAGATGCTTTAGCATTTTGCTTTTGCTTTAGGCACAATCAAACAGTAGCAATATGTGCTGCTTGGTTCAGCTTATAAGAAATGCTACAAAGGGAGACTTTCCTGCCATTTTTTCCTATCCTTAGTAGATAACCGTTAGAAAGAGTTTTAAGACCTGGTCTTCAGTGGGCTGCCTTTGTGTCCTTCTGTGTCTTGAGACCAACAAATTGGAAATGATTGCTAGAATCAAGCCATGTAATTAGACAGCATAACATCTAATATACTCCTTTTGTCAGTGCGCCAGAGAGAAATTTTCTGTAAATGACACATTACACCATAAAAATCCAACTTTCAACAGGCCTGTTAATGATGATAAATAAAGAACTTGTGGAAAATCAAGCAATTAATCCATTGGAAGCTTTCCACTGGAGTCACTAATAAGGCATCAGGAAATGCAAACACATACATAAACAAACCCTTTGTGAATAAACTGTTTTAGATTACTACAGGTTTTTGCGGGAATAAGCACCCCTAACCTCAGCAGTAATGTATTTTATGGCATTAAAATAAATCAAATTATTCATTTAAGAAAGATGATGTGCAAAGCAAGTTCTTTTTATTAGAAAGTATTAGTTACGCAGATGTATAATTTTATTTTGTGGACAAATCAGATAAGGCAGCTACATTATGTTTTTGTTTATTAACCATCAAATAATGCATTACAGGCATAATGCACTGCTGGTAATAAATGCTGAAATTTAGAATGTAGGAGGATATTATTGAGTAATTCAAACTGAGGCTATGTTAAGTAGGACACTGTGAAATAAAGAACAGAAGGTCCTGGCATGATAGTAGGCATAATATTGGATCCATTAGCACGGTAAATGTCCTTCGGGGGTTTGGCAGTCTGTCACTTTGGCAGGTGCAATCATTATTTAACAAAAATGTCCCAACATTTCTTACATTGCCCAGATCTGAGTTTTGCACATGCCCTCCCTTTCTACAGAGTAGTCCATTGACTGCCATAGTGCATGATTTCAGCATAATGCTAAGTTCCAGACTGTACGGGGCTGAGAGTCTGCATCAAATTGTTGGAAGAAGATGGGCCAAAAGTGAAGATACTAGTGGAACTAAAGGATCTGCAGGGAGAGATGGAGGGAGATGGAGAGATGGAGGGAGAAAATTTCAAGTGTTTAATGAATTGGAGGTGGGGGTTATATGTATTTATTGTAAAGTGGGTAATGTCCTGATTGAAATGTCATTTCCTTATATAAGGGACATCCACAAGTATAAGAAAGACGATAATTTGTCAGTATGTAATCTGTCATTTCCCCAACCAGTTCAAACCCAATACAAATATGTTTGACTGGTTTAGACCTGGTAGGTGTATGGATTCTTTACTTTATTTACTTTAATCCATTTCTTCCTGTTTTAGCCAAGTAATATGGATATGCCTTAGATGTGACGCTATGATCTTTGGAGAAGGGCTTGGGGAAGGTTGACTGATGTTTTTGAGTTCTGCATACACTATGTTTGTATTTTGTATATATTTTGTGTTTCATCTGAAACGCAACAAACATGGGGGGGGGAGATTGGAAAAGAGTGCCACAAATGTCTATGCTTTAAGACAGACCTGTGAGCTTCCATATGTTGTTGGACTCCAACAGCTTTCACCCCAAGACAACATGACCAATGGTCAGGTATGATGAGAGTTGGAATCCAGAAACATTTGGAGGGTCATAGGTCCCTCATCACTGTTCTAATAAATTTGCACCCCAATCTTTTAATGACTATGTTATGAAAACTTCCCGCGGGGGCAAGTTGAGAGACTGACCCCAAGACGGACGAAGCTTCCGTGCCCTCTGGCTCCTAGAGTCCAGGGGCACAATTGTAATATGCGGTTGTTCCCAGCTTGAAAACGACACACATACAAGCCATTTGGCTAAGATCTACTTTATTGTAGATAAAGAGCAGAGTATGCCTCTGCGCAGCAGCTCATTATTTCAGAGCTGTGTCTTAAAGCATCTTGCACCTCCTGATGCAAAACAGAAAGTAAGGAGTACAATAGTAAAATACAATGACATCACATGTGTGGGAGCTGGTATGCCCAGTGTAATTCCCACAGAGAGGAAACATGACTCTTGAGTCTTGTGACCTTGCTGCAGCGTTCGCAGCTCGTCATGCCATAATATCACAACATCCTCCCCCGATATTAGACAATGTAAGAGCGGCGAAAAGTAAGGCATCATTAAGAGAAGTAAACAAACAGTTATCATATACACAGTATGAATCTGTTGTCTTTGTTCCATCCTTGGAACTCTCTGAGACTGGTTCTACCAGTTTGAGCCTTTGATAACCAACTCTCCAGGGGACCAGAGCATTTGCTCTGTGTGTGTTGGCAGAAACAGTGTTGAACTTTGCAACCTGTTGTGGTGGCTTTTTCACACCTGTGAAATGAGCCTGAGTGCAAACTACAGCTACATTTGCAACAGCTGAGATTGCAAACTCATTGGAGTAGCGTTTGGGCGCCTGACCCTTTGTCACTCTCTCAGATCTACGCACAAGATGTAGATCTTCTTTGCTGAGTTTCTCCTTAACAGGGCTTTTTGGAGAAACTTTACCAATTGTAAACAGTGGCTCTAAAGATCCTAGCACATCATCTTGTTCTGATGGCCTGGAACTAGCATGAGTTCTCTCAATGACAGTTTCATCTGTGTCGGAACTAGCCGTGGTTGAGCTTGCACTGCTACTGCTGGTGTCAGTATCCTCATATGTATTGACATCAATGGGAAAGCTTTGGAGAACCTGTGTCTCCGGCTTTACAGTAAATTCTACCTCCTGAGTAAGAATTACTGTGTTTGAGGAAGGCAATAGAATTCTGTATTGACCTTTCTCATAGCCCATAAAGATGCCTTGGATGGTTGCACCTTCAAGTGATTCCACCCACATCTGAGAACCAAAAACCTTAAGATGCTTAACAGAAGGCTTTCTGTTAAACAGTATCTCATAAGGTGAGCATTCCATTCCTTTTGGAACACTTCTGACCCAAGCATATGTGAAGGCAGATAGGCTTTCAGCCCAATTCTGTTCAGACAGCTTTGCACTTAGCAATTGCGCCTGCATACCCTCACGTAGTATTGTGTTAATTTTAACACACAAATCTTTGTTCCATGATGATTGACTGACAGCAACTTTGTGCTGAATGCAATGTTGACTTAGGAACTCTTGGAACTCCTGTGAATCAAACACTGGTAATTGATTAGTATACAAACATTCAATTTTGCCATCATGCATGAAATCTATCTTAGCACAAAATTCAGTGAACTTGGCCAAGACTTGCTGCGGACTTTTCATAGTATAAATCCAAGAAAATTTAGAGAAATGATCAGACAGCAATAAATAACAGGTAGCTCCGCCTCTAGATTGTGGCAAAAGTCCTATTACATCAGCAGAAACCTGCTGGAAACATCTTGTGACCTTTTCTCTGCGTGGCTGTTTGGTAGTCTCCTTGGACTTCGCAGCACCTGCAAAATAAGAGTCAACAACATCATAACAACAGTCAGTAGATTCAAAAGACAGTAAAAACAGTCCATCTTTGTTCTTCTGAGCTGTAAGGATAACTTCTCCATCCTTATAAATTGTGCACAGTCCTTTGCGCAGCCTGAGCTCGCAGTCCTTCTCGGTAAGCTGCGGTACACCTAGCAGATTGTAGGCAATTTCTGGGACATATAGAACGTTGCTTATAGATAGCTGGAGACTCTGAAGATAAACAGTTCCAACTCCAGTCGATTTCAGGTGTGTTCCACTCACCTGCGACACGGTGGAGTCCAGCCTCTTAAAAGTCTTAAATAAACGCTTGTTAGCGGTCATGTGGTGGCTGGCAGCTGAATCAATAACAAAAGCCAGGTCAATGTCAATGTCATCCTGCTCCTGCACGCCTTGTGTAAGCAATGCAACTGTGCGCCCTTTGTAGACTTTGGCTTGCGCCTTGCCTGTAGATCCACCTGCTTGTTGGGTAGATCCTTTCTTGGGCTTTCTGCAGGTCTGGAAACTGTGTCCTCTCATTCCACAGTTTGTGCAGCGTATGACTTTAAGAGCTTGCACATGCTCTATTGGACCACTAGGAGGGGTAGAGGACGCTTCACTCCCCCTTCCATTAACCTCATTTTGAGCAGCACAACGATCTTGCTCATTTAGCAAAGTTGAGAAGACTCTGGCAACGGTTAAGTTTTGAGCATCCAGGGCACCTAGCTGTGACGCAATAGCACTATAACCGGCATGGAGGCTATTCAAAACCATGAAACAAAACACATCTTCGTTTAATTGCACGTTGCGTTGTGCGAGTTCACTTCTTAATTCTTTCATATGGTTAAGATGCGAACTCAAATTGTCTCCCTCCTTTAGCCTTAGGTTGGTGAGACATTGGAAATGCAGCATGGAACTCCCTGCCGCAATCCTCAAATGTTCATTTTGCAAAACAACCCAATAATCATTTGCGTGATGCAAATCCCTGATGTGAATTAACTGGGATTGGTCAAGATGCAAAACAATGGTCGCCTTCGCCTGATTGTCCCTGTTCAGCCATCGAGGGCCTGGGAAAGGTGGAGGGGCATTAGTGACCACATCAAGCAAATTCTGCCTGGTAAGCACAGCTTCCATTTTAATACGCCATGTCTGATAATTTTCATCAGTGAGAAGTGGACAAAGGGAGCTGCTGCTCTGCTTGCTATCCTTTGCCATAGTGGCGAAAAAGCAGGCTTTTTTACTCTCTGACTTCAGAAAGCAATTTAAGCAAACAAACCTAGCCTTTTGAGGTTTATTGCCTCGTAAATCAGTCCGGTACTACTCACAGCCAATTAACGCGTCTTCTCACAGTGGGAAACGGCCGTCTTCAGCACGAAAAAATTCCCCCGGAATGAAGCACGCAGTTTGAGGCTGCTTTCTTTGCCGGCAGATAAACATCAGGCAGAAGTCATCAAAGGTCCGATGTTCGGAAACCATCCAACTGCTACCAATGTTATTTAAACTTCCCGCGGGGGCAAGTTGAGAGACTGACCCCAAGACGGACGAAGCTTCCATGCCCTCTGGCTCCTAGAGTCCAGGGGCACAATTGTAATATGCGGTTGTTCCCAGCTTGAAAACGACACACATACAAGCCATTTGGCTAAGATCTACTTTATTGTAGATAAAGAGCAGAGTATGCCTCTGCGCAGCAGCTCATTATTTCAGAGCTGTGTCTTAAAGCATCTTGCACCTCCTGATGCAAAACAGAAAGTAAGGAGTACAATAGTAAAATACAATGACATCACATGTGTGGGAGCTGGTATGCCCAGTGTAATTCCCACAGAGAGGAAACATGACTCTTGAGTCTTGTGACCTTGCTGCAGCGTTCGCAGCTCGTCATGCCATAATATCACAACATCCTATCCCCACAAAACCAATATTTCCTTTACAAAGCAAATCTAACTTAGTAGAACTTAGTACATTAAACATCATATCAAATAAGAACATTCACAGGAAACATCCGCTGAAGCCAGCTAAAATATAACAAATACATCTAAAAGCCCATTAGAAAAGGAAAGAATCCAGGAATTGCGCAAAAAACACCCATTAAGGCAACTGGGCTTAGAGAGAGTTCCAGAGTTGAAGTACTACCACACATACAAAAAGTGTGTGCTACGACTATTTCTTTCCTGTCCAAATCAGGGTATTTGCCAAATGTATGAGCTTGTCTTAAGCCACACTGTTAATTAATGAGTCACAACTGGCACTCTCAAACGCCCCAGAGATGCCAATAAATATATTGCTATTGTTATCTGAATTTCACATCACCTCCTGAGTGTTTTGGACACCCTGGACATCAGAAATTGCCTTATACCAGGTCAGAAATATAAAATGGAAGTCAGCCTTAATTACTGAGTCCCAACTAGCATTCTCAAATCTCTGGAGATGCAAATAAACTCTATAAATATGGCATATGTGGTTTAAAGTTTCCTTCATTATACTTCTGTAAAGTCGTTGCCACTTTCTATTGCCTCTCTTGCAACCTGATCCAATGAGTCTGACATTATTTAAACTGGATTTTTTTTAGACATATACTGTATGCAAGACACACCCTAAGCCTTTTAATAAGCAAAAAATTGGGTTGTTTCAGTATTGTTAGATATAAGATCTGGAAGGGGGGAAATACTTTCCTTATACTGCTGCACCTAAACCTCATTGGACTCCCCAAACCACAATCCTAATCTAGTTGGATTTTAAGTGACACTGAAATTCAGTGGAATTTACTGCCATGGAAATGTTTTTCAAACAGCCTTTTCTATTTTTCTCCACCCCCAATTCTCCATCAATATAATACCTAGAAATTCAAACCTTGTTTCACAGAGACACCCTCATCAAGGGCATATATTGTATTCTCAGAAGTTTGAAGTTCTTTTTTCTGAGCATTTAAGTAGGCAGAAAGAAATATTTCTCTGAGATGAATAAGTGAACAGGGAGCCAACCCAGAAAATAATGAATTATCAACCATATAGATTTGTCACTGCAGTAAGGAATAATGGATGCTGCATGCACAATTACAAGTATGTATGAGAGACTGAAAAACCAGCCTGCTTCTTGTTAATTTCATATTTGCAGATTTATTAGGGAGGTAAAGATTTATTCAAGTAAATCCTTCTAATGACAGCAGACACTAGACATAAAAAAATACAGTCGGGAGATAGTAACCATGACAGACACAAAGAGAAACTAGAACAAAGCTTTGTGCAAGAGGAACAGAAGTAGAGAGGGGAGGAATACACACACACACACACACACACACACACACACACTGCGTTGTGCTATACATCATACAAAAAATGAACAAATGCCTTTCCTTTAGGAAAGCTCAATTTACATGTTGAAAAACAAATTCTTCCTGCATCATTAAACCTTAGCAAAGTGGATGCATAGTTTGGGACAAATTCTGTTTACTCCATTTCACACACAATTCCACCTCTCTCTCCCTCTCTCTCTCTCCCTCTCTCTCTCTCTCTCTCTCCTCCGCCCCAAGCCATTGAGGCAGACTTTCTTAATGGTTGTTTGAAACAATCCTGGGATAGATGAAAAGGTTGAATGGTTACAGTATAAGCACTTGAGAGTTTAACTGATTTCAGTAGGAAAGATTCAAGCACTTGCTGAAGTCTCTTGGGACTTAATGACTGCCTCACTTTGATTGAATTATGCCCAACATTACAATACAGCATCTTTCCCTGTTTGCGACTGAAGACTGCATAGGAGCTACTGCCGACTCGCTGCAGGAATGCTACTGAGTACCTGACGTCCTGAACAAAGATGGGTTGCAGAACATGGGAAGCAGCCAATAATGAGAAGCAGGGAGTGTTAATACTGTATCAAACTGTGAAATACTTACCGGTAACTTTGGGAGCTAGAGGAGAGATAAAGGTCACATCTACACCAGTTTACCTCTCACAGAGTCACAATTCTCTAAACCTTTAACACATTACAGTTTTCAGGATTCCTTGGGAGAAGTCATGTGCTTTAAATGTATTGTGTGGGTGGTGTTTAAACCAGAGTTCCTGTAAACTTGAATGTTGTCCCAACACTGATACTGAAGGGTACTATACCACAGCCGGGCAATGCACTTATACGGTTGTGTTTCACTGCAGAATATCAGCTCTCAATCCCCCTATTTCTAAGGGGTCCACTCTGATGAAGTTAGTAGGTTTCCTGTTACTTCTGAGGATGCAGCAGTAAAATGAAGGCAGGAAGCTGAAAGGCTGAGTACCTGGGGAAGAATCGTGGGAGTGAGGTGGAAGGTGGCACAGGTCTAGAGATATTTTGAGTTTCCTAAAGCTCACTTCAATTTCACTCAGGAAATAACTGGGTTTTTCAGGGGGGCGGAATAGGAGATATTAGAGGGGCACTTGTAGCCCCTCAAATGCATTCATAGCCTATGCTGATACACTTATTAAAAGGGGGTAGAAATGAAAGTGTGTTTTGGGGCTGGGAGTTACTCTTCTGTGGGTGGAAAATGGCAATTTTGGTCAAATTTTTATCTGAGCTGGATAAGTGTTTGAGGGTTTCAAACACTCACCTTTGAAGCTACAAAGTTCATTTCCAAGCTGGGATTGGATGAACGTCAATGGGATCTCTGCATGGAAATAACACCCTGAGTTCACCCCTAATTGCCTACCTGCCTGCCAAGTTTTGTAACTGGAAGTGCTCAAGAGCCTTATCCTGGCACTGGGTAAGAAATATTTGCCTAAGTGACTGTTTTGCAAGTTGGTCCAAGGAGAGGGTTTTTTGCTTGATGTCTCAGGGCTCCTCTTCTAATGCAAAAGTGCCTGAGTCTAGGTCCTGAGTTCCATGGCATATTCACCTGAACACAGCAATAATAATAATAATAATAATAATAATAATAATAATAATAATAATAAGGCATGCCCAATGGAAGTCAAGGACCAGACCAGACTTGAACTCTGATGACAGAGGATGGGGAAGACTGTGGGGTAGCAGTCATGTGTGGAGATAGCCCCAGAAATGACTGCCTTGTTGGAGACTCCCGCAGGAAGGAGACCCCAAGAGCTTACCTCCTCATCATTTGCTGACCCTGCACCTTGGAAACCTCCTTGGTGTAGGAAGGCACTATGCTGTTACAATCCAACAGGCAGAAAGAGTAGGAGGCTTCCAAGCCCCATAAGGGGCAACAGCTTCTGTCACAGGGATTGGAACTGGAATAATCCTTTAGTTACAGAACAATTAAAAGCCAGCTGTTGCTATTGCAATTTCTAGCTTGCTGCTCTGAGTGCCCTGGCTTGTACCCAAATCTGACCCCTTCCTTGACTTTCATATGTGCCATCTAGCTACACAGAGGGGTGATCATTTGTTGACTCCAACCACAGAAAGAGTTGAAAGGGGATATGGAGAAAGTGCATATGAAACAAACTCCCTAATTCTCTTTGATTTAGATATGTTTGTCGGTGTGATGCCTTTAAAGAGCATTCTGCACCATGTCCAAAGCTTGCAAAGTGCTTCAGGTGTGAGCTGTCCTTTCATAAGCCCACATCACGTCCAAAGTAGCTAGCCTCCATATTTGTGAAAGAGACTTTTGAATAATGAGATTTTCCTGTGTTGGAGGATAAATCATTTGTTGTGAGTCAACCCTGAGTATAAGAAAAATATTCCTATTTGTCTAAAGAAAAAATAAGCATTGTACCTCTCTCACCCCAAAATGTGCATGACTCACTTGAGAGCGCTAGATTTCCTACTGATACTGACCTTGAAATGCATCAACTCTCATTTCACCAGGCTCTAGCTATTTCAGCTCTCAAATAAAATACAAAATGTATTAACTAGATCACTTTAATGCTGCCTTAGTAAAGTTGTAACCTCTGTGATCCCCATTTTAGAAGAGAATGTATTCTACTTGCTCTTGAATGTACATGGTTAAAACACTTATATCCCAACTATTTCTATGCTATTGAACTGCTAGATTACTTGCTGTGTTAGGAAAACAGCTTACTTTGTTAAGTCTGACATGCTTTGAGTATGAATGAAAACATTCTACAGGGCAATACTCTTTATGTCATTCTTGCATAAGGCAATCCATCTTATGCTTTCTTAGGCTAAGCAAAGAAAAAATGTATCAGGAAAGTTGTCTCCCAAGAAGGGCTTTCATTTCATACCTGCTATCAAATGTGTTTACAATGCTACAACAATTCATTTTCTCAGTATTCTTCTTCCTTTTAAATCAATGCTGGGAGACCTGTGGTCATCAGGATGTTGTTGGATTCCACAACTGCAACCAGCATGGCAAATGGCTAGGGATAGTGGGAGTTGGAGTCCAACAATATCTGGAGAAGTACAGGTTTCTCATTCCTATTCTGGTAGTTCCAAATTACTAAGGCTACAATCCTGTACCCACAATAACTGGGATCAACCTCAACCAAACTCAATGAGACTTACCTCTGAGCAGAAATGCAAGGGATAATGCTTTAAAGTAGTTCTAAATTACTCCGTTCCTTGTTTTTGATCAACACTTAACTTCTCTTCCTGTGAAGTTAACCCATGAATCCGGACTGTAGAGTCTGCAGTGTTCTTTCGATAGTTATATATGCAAGACAGGACTGTCTCATGCCAAAGTTATGAAGAATTTGTTATTGTATCTCACATCTGTATAAATGTATTTCTTTATTAAGTTTATATTCCCCCTTTCTTCCAAGGAGCTTAGGGTGGCTTCTTCCTCTCTTTATTTTCTCCTCACGACAACCCTGTGAGGCAGTGTAGGCTGACAGATATTTATTGGCCCAAGGTTCAACACTCCAACCATTTCAACACACTTAATTAAATTGCCCACTTACATAAGAAAATGGCACTAGAAGGATTTAGATAAGTACATAATTTAAAGATAGGAAACTGACCTGTGCAAAAAAAAAGCTTAAATTCTGAGTTTCTAAAATAATTTGATGCAATCCAGCCAAAAGATAAATATTTTTGAGTCCCGTTAATTTCAGTTAGAGTCTCCTGTTGAAATATATCAAAGTTCTAAGTCCTTTATTATAACAGGGTTGATTTTTACACCAGAACTCTGCAACACTAGAATTCATGGACATACGATGAAGCTGATTGATGGAAGATTCAGGACAGACAAAAGAAAGTTATTCTTTGCATAGTGTATAGTTAAACTATGGATTCTGCTCCCACAAGAGGTACCCCACAACTTGGATTGCATATCAGCTTACTGTGCAGATGGTGGGTAATAGGTTGTTAAAATATCTGTGGGATAAAACTTATATTTTAGAACATTCTTTTGGGTCTCATAAGTCAACTTTCCCTGCCTCCATAGACCAACATGTTTTTAAAAAGGCTTAATATATTCATTGAATCCTAATGTTACAGTGAAGACAACAGACTTTGTGGGAGGAAAATCTTAATGATTTAAGAAACCAGACTGAATTCTGCAGAGAGATGAATTCTACATCACTCCCAGTTGGTGCGTAAGTAGTTCCCCTGTTTATTTTTTGTCAATGGCATTTTTAAAAAAAGTTTGTGGTGACATGGTTATTAAATAAACACATGCCTCTCTCCTCCTGTAGGAATTGGTTGTGTTACCATTTAAAATCCAATGCACAGAACCTTTAATCCTTCATGTATCACTTTGTGTAAGAGTCTACATGTCAACAAGATTTATCTCTTAATACACACTTAGACAATAGGTGTCTTTTGATTAATCTTGCGGCTAATTGCGTACTGAATGTACAGCTGCAAATTCCATCCAATTATTTTCTCAAGGATAATGACTAAATATACAGTACTTACAGATAACTGCACCTTTTAAATAATACCTCAGCTTAAGCTCATAAATAATAGTTTACTCTGGTAATGGCATTGAAATCTATGGTGCTGGTATACTGATCCTCTTAGTCAACAGAGAATTCTGTGCCGACTGCTACACATAGTGTTCTCTTCCACTGAACACACAATTGCTTCACTGATTGACAGTACTTGTCATCTGTTGGGACACAGGGGGTGGAATGCTTAGCTTTCATCCATTCAAACAGGTGATGAGCAAAGCTACAACATCAGTCATCTGCTTGGGCAGTGTACACATGATGCAAGAGCACACCCTTACTGACACGTGATGAGAGCTTTTTCTCCTGTACACCTTTCTGCATGCACAAAGGAAAATCAAGAAGGAGAAGACATGTGCAGAAATGTGACCCATCGTAATTTACTGTTCAGAAAAGCTAGCCTTTAAAACCTCATATGAAGGATAAGAACTTAAGAACAGTTCAAATGGTCCATGTGATCAAGCATCCTACTTCCCACCGTCAAAGTCTACAAGCAGGACAGGAAGGCAATAGCTATCTCCTGATTATATACTCTCCAGCAACGGGTACTTTAACCCATTTTACATCTGATGAAATTGTTTTGTAGTATTTGGAATTTGTATGGATGATTTTACCATTTCAGAGTTTGTTAAATTGATTTTAATCAATTTTAGAGCTTGCGCTTCTGTGTTTTATTTTGTTTAATATGTAAACCACTCCAGTGGCTTTAAGTTATGAAGAGGTCTACACATTTGTTTATTATTCTTATGATTATGAAGAAGATCCTGAAGAAATATCCTACCCCCAATAACAAAAATAAATTGCTGAGAAATCTTATCAAATTCTTTTTTAAGAAGCTGGTTTTCACTTTTAAAGCCCTATGTGGCCTAGGACCCTCGTACCTATGGGACCACCTCTCCTGGTATGCCCCGCGGAGGACCTTAAGGTTTGGCGACCCCTGGCCTAGGACCTCCATATGCATTGCCCAGACTTGTCCCCCAGAGAGGACTCTACACAGCTTGACTTCATACCCAAAAATGCAATTCATTGTCTCTTGAGACAGATGGATGCCAACAGCAGCAATCTGAGCTCAAGTTATAACCTTAAGCAAAGCAATGAGAAACTCTTGAGAGGAAAAAATGAAGAACCCGGTGGATTATGTACCTATCAGACCTTTGTTACAAATATACATTCCCAGGAAATGAGTTTGCCATACAGCAGCATTCAAGCTATCAAAACATCAACAGAAGAGAGAGTGAATGAAATATTCAATGGCTTTCCTCAATAAGAAAGGTAATAAAGAAAGCTATTGCTGGCAGCCACCCATTTGAAAAGGTAATATGGCTGTTTGCAAGCTGAGCAGTGCTTTTTTCTCCCTTCATTGAGCAAAGTTCCCTGCCGTTGAGTAACTGAACTTAATTTCTCAACGTCAACACCTCTGCTAATCCCACACCTGCTTTCAAAGCCAGCTCTGTTTAGCTTTACGTGGAATGAGCTGAATGTTTTACTTTCAAAGCAAAAGGTGAAACAGGAAGATTTCTCTCATGCTTCTCTACCTCAAAAGGGAAAATTACAAAATGACTATTCTGCTACTTATTTAAGTGGGAAATTGGCCTTTTATGTACATCAATCCAACTTGTATACAATAGGTAAAGCAGGAGAGCATGGTATGCTTTCAAACTGTTTTACCTTTACCTTTGCTCTATACACATGTTCCAAGACTTTTTTTAAAAAAAAAATACACTCACTGATCCTCTTGACTCCTGCAATCTTCTGTTTGATCTCTGCCTACTAGTAATTTTGCCTCAGCAAATCTGTTAAACTTGGTCATTTAAGTGATCTCAATGAGATGCTGACTATTCCCCACCTTTATTTTATTTATGTCCTTATTACGATTGTATCCAGTGCTGGCTTTGCCTTTTCAGAAACCGCTTTCACTCATAAAACTTGGGGCTCAATTTGTTGCTGCCATACTGCCTCACTTAAACCCTTTGTCTTCTCAGCCATTCCTGAGAATCACTGGCTAAAATGTGGTGCCTCATGGTTACACCCAATTTATGCTAAAAGAACCCTATTGCATTAAGCAAATTCAACACTAGAAATATCAGCATCTCCATGACGAGGCACCCTTAACAAACAACAGTTCCTAGAATTACCGGTATTTGGGAGAAGCCATGACTGTTTCAAGTGGTATTGTGCTTTAAATGTATGGTGTGAATTTGGCGTTAGAGAGTTAATGATTGAGGCAATATATGAACCAGGAACTTCCTGATGCATAGCTCTGTTCTATGATACACTATCTCATAACAACAATGCACCAATTTAGGCAAAACTATGTAGTGCAATGGTCTCTAGACACAAAGATTATT
Source organism: Lacerta agilis (assembly GCF_009819535.1). NCBI lineage: Eukaryota > Metazoa > Chordata > Lepidosauria > Squamata > Lacertidae > Lacerta > Lacerta agilis. Next base: position 36,595,454 of record NC_046321.1, on the reverse strand, counting down.
CTTCAAACATCTTTATCCATCACAGAGTATCTTGGGATAGGCAGTCGATATACCCCAAGAACCACTTTTCCCCACATAAACTAAGCCCATTCTGTTGGCAAACACTCTTGGGGAGACGGCGACCCCCCAGGACCTCTGAGCATCTCCTGGTAGGCACGTCTCTGGGATGGCATGTCCCTTCACTTCAGAGTGCCTCTCTGCGACACTTCTCATAAGAAAAGTGCACATAAGTCTTCTAGCATTACACAGCATGAAGAAGGAAACATCCGTAGATCTAAACTATGTTTTATTTACATTCTATACAGACAATCCATAATCATGTCTGTGTTCTCCAAGCTCTGGCAGAACAGCCATAGCATACTGCAAAAGTGAAAGTACAGTACAATAACACGCTCAGGTGGAAGGGATAAGACAGTCTTCTGTTCCCACACTCTTCTCATACATCTCATGTGATTTATACTAATCACACTAGCCAGCATCGGCTACATAAAATCCCAATACATTCATCACCTGAGGCCCTTCTCTGCAAGCCCCCATGGAAGGAGTTTCAGAGGGTGATGGATATCAGGCCTTTTCAATGGTGGCTCCCCACTTAATGGAATTATCTCCTCAAGGAGGCACATCTGGAATCATCACTCTCTTCATTTAGGTGCCAGGCAAAAACATGTCTTTTTTTACTGAGGCTTTGAGCATTTAATTTGAAGAGCTTTAGGTATTTGTGGTCTCTTTTCAGTGGGTGGACTGTGTTAGATGCATTTATTTATTCATTCATTCATTCATTCATTTTGTTTGGGTTTTATACTGGTTTTAATCTTTGTAGTTTTTTGTAAGTTGCTTTGGGTTACATTTTGTTAGAAAAAAAGACTAATAACTGCAATAAACAATCATAGTCAAGGTTGGGGATTATCTATAAAAAGGTTCAATTTGGTTCCAGACCTTGTCTGCTTGGAGCTGTTCAAGGTCCCACACTGTTGCTCTGGTCTGACACTACCTGCTCTTCTGATTGAGTGGTTGATTTAGAGTTGCTGCTGTCTTGCACCTCTCTCCCATATTGGAAAGTCAAACTCATGATCCACCCAGAAGAAATGGATTAGATTAGGAATTAGGAACCTGTGGGCCTGCAAGATGTTCTTGGACTTCAGTTTCAATCATCTCTGCTCAACTGGCCATGCCATTTGGAGTCAATGGGCATCTCAGACAACATCGGGAGGGTATCAGATTCTATATCTCTGGATTAATTGATCCAGAATGTGTAATATGATGATGCATCAAGATCCCACCACGAACATGGTAACAACATGAAAGGCACATTACAAAAGCTCTAACTATAGCGTGAGCAGCACAATAAGTTTAGGGTTAGTGGAATGTTCAGTGTAAAATGTTCATCTTAAGGAAATGGATTCTAAATCCAAATTAATTTTAGTTTATCGTAACAAATTCTTTCCAGATTCGCACCTGAAGCAGATGGAAGGCGACTGCATCAGTAAATCAGTCCCTTCAAATTACTGTGGTTTATGAAGCTCATCTGCATTTTAATCAGACATAAAGGGTTTATTCTTGGAAAACCTCAAGAATGCCAGTTTTTGCCACCTGGAAATACATGGGAGAATTCATAGTAAATCAAATAAAATATGTTGCACATTTTAATTTTGCATGTATTTCTCTCTTGAGACTGCAGTGTTATAGTTACAGGTATCAATATTTTTTTTACTAGCAATGATATATTAGAACTCAGATAAAAAGCTGATTTCCTGCCACAAGCCCATTTAATTGGAGATTTAGGACTTTTTTCAAAAGTGTTACAAAAGTGCAATAATTTTTAAAAATGCAAATGTAGTTGTGACACCTTCAAACAACTTCTATAATCTGAGAGTGGGTCAACCAGTTTCCACTTAGAGAGAGAAGTGATGTATTCCAATTAGGATTCCCTCCATTATTATGTTATGATTTATTATTTATTGGGTGATAAATGCAGCAAAGAAATGTAAGAAAGTTACATTTATAATAGTTTGGTTTCAACCAGCTCAGTCAAATTAAATGAGTGAATTCGTGGTTATCCATTGTGTGCTCTGAAATCCCCTTGTAAGTGCACAGAATTCCTTGTGCTTTTGGAGGCAAGAAGAACCTTGTCAATCAACTAATTTAAATTCAGAAAAGAAAAATAGTAGGAGTAGCCAACATGAAATGCCATGCTGTGGTTCCCATTAGCTCCAGTCAGCATGTCTAATGGCAAGAGATGATGAGAGTTTTCCAACAACACTTGAAGGACACCACATTGGCTATCTTGCCTTACAGATTCTGATCCAGATGCTCAAGTGCCCAGCTCCCAAAACTAACTATTCAATGTATCCTTTCCCTCAGTTTTATTTGTTGCTTCAAACAGTTCCTTACAACCAAGTGTCATCTGAATATTAGGCATTATACACTCTTCACAACCATATTTCAGATCTCTTTCCAACATATGACTTTCCCTCATCAACTTTTCTACTTTGCTGTTCAGGTCACATGGAATCAGTTGGATAACCTCATTCTCTTTCCACCCACCTGACAAATAATTTCCCAAAGATGAAAAATGTGTGTACTTGCCTATAATATTTTTTTTCAAAGCTACCATACTCCTTGACCACATGCATTTAGTTTTCAGAGTATGTCACTTTTAAAATACTTTAGTTTACAGTTATTTCATTTAATTATCATAACATACCCCAATTGTTCGTGCTGGCTGGTGTTTATTTAATATCTTACTTTTTTGCTCTTGCTGTTTTCAACCATGGTGGTAGCGCTGAAACTCCATACCAATATTGCATTGAGGATTCCAAGCCTCCACAGTTTTCTTGAAGTCTGGAGAGAAAGAAAAAATCATAATATATATATCTTCAACTTATTACCACTATTACGATTTCATTTATTATGGGTTGGATCCAGCACTGCCTGTCTATGATCAATAACAGTTCACTGCAGACTTTCATGAATGAAAGTTGGGTGGGGACCATTTTTAGCCAAGCAAACTCCCCACATTGTTTCGCAACATCCTCTTACCCTCTAGAGCAGCTGGGCCAGACCTATCATTGGGCAGAGATGGATGCGGCAGAGTGGTGAGCTTAGGAACCCCCAGGGGAACCCCTAGGGGAAAGAAGGCTTAGAGGTGGTGCAGGGTTGTGGGACTACAATGAGTGGTCAGAGGGAGAAGATTGGGAGGAGGTGGTGTCAGAAGCTGAAGAGGCAACAGGTTTTAGTGAGCAGGAAGAGACTGTGGAGGAGCACAGTTCTGACTCAGAGGCAGACAGGGGATCAAGAGGCTGAGTGGAGGCAGGCTGCTGAAGACACCAGGGAATCTCCCCCTCCTGCTGTGACCAGCTCCCATCCTCCCTGGTCTCCCAGAACACAGAGACAAATAAAAAGGACAGAACAAAGAGAGACAAGACAAAGGAGTCTTAGACTGCTGGTGAAGGAAGTGGGGGAGGAGCCTTAGAAAGAAATAGGGGGGGGGGCTTCAGTCCTTGGAACTGAACTGCCTCATTGGGGCAAGACCTACTGGGAAGAGTTGCTGTGATCACTAGGCCTGCACTGTTTTGGTTTATTTGAATAAAGAGTTAACTTCACTGACACTGAGTGTTTTATTGCTGACTTACTCCTGACTCCGGCTCCTGATAGTCCTGCATTGTCAATCCAGCACTTTCCTGAAATATTAGGTAACATCACTATGCATTTTAGTGAACGAAGTGAAATGGGCTAATAGAATAAAGTTAGCACTGACAGTGTGACACAACTCACAACTGGCATCTTGTCCATCAGTATAGGAAAATGACCAGTTATGTTAAAGCGTGGGGAACTAGGCAGCATTGAGCAGCAAAATGGCCTGACTCAGTAATTGTTGTTTGCCCTCCTGGTTCATTATGGAACCTTTTATAGCTGCTTAATTTGGGTACTTAGTTGTGAATGCTGCTAATCGAAGTAATCATGGAAAATTGGAGCTTTTTCACAAGGCAAGAACAACGTCTGCATTTATAGTCACATAAAATAGCAATAATTTCATTATGTGCTTTGTCGCTTTCGCCCTCATATAGTTCTTTCTACCCTTCTACAGTATATGCTGTATGCATGGGGGAGAGACTTTGTGGATGTCATAAGCATTTGCTGAAGGTTTGCTTGACACACAATCCAACCATCTGCCATGCTGCAAGTGTTGACATGTCCCCAGCTGTCACTGGAAACCTGACTCCAATCTTGAGGATTGTTAAAGCATGTGAAGAAGAAAAGTATTCTTATTGTTTGACAGTGACCTCTTGGTAAGAAACTCAGTGAAGTTCAAGCCTAGATAGATAGATAGACAGACAGATGGATATTATGGCCATTAGATGATTGCAAGGATGATTGCAAGGGCAACTAGTGGAGGCTGCTGAACAGAAATGACTCACCACACCACTTTATTACAGAAGATTCCATAAACCAGAATAAACTACACTTTTCTCCACAGAGAGATTGCTTGGTGTGGTGAGATGTTTGCATGCAGTAGCTTGGAAATGGCTTGGGCAACTATGGCAATTTTGGTTTCTCGGTTTCTCTCCCCGCCCCCCCCATCTCCACTTCAGTCTGCACAAATAATAAATAATGCAATGTTAATGAAATTAGTGACCATTTGGAGGCCGACTGCCAACCACCTGTTTAAAAAATGTATGGACATATTGACTAATTATTAACATTGCCCAGTCAACATTTCCTCAACTTAGAAAACAACAACCACTGAATAAATATTCATGTCATCAATGTAAACGAGAGAGAAAAAGTTACTAATTATGCATATGCATCTGTGCCAAAGAAAAACACAACACTGCCAAGAGACTTCAAATTGTGGATACATTTGGGATCTGAATAGCCTTGCATTGCAAATAATAATTTCAGAGACAGTTGTAGTTCTTTCATTGCTTTTAATATCATGTATGTCCAGGAAAACAAATGTTACACTTTTATTTTTAAGCAAACAGAATTGCATCATGAGGAAAACAAATTATATTTGGTGCACACACAAAAATGTGCCTGGTATTTAGATTCCTTCCTTCTGGCATAAATGGTTCAAATTGTACATTTTCTTAATGTTCGTGATACAATTTCCCAGGAATGTGAAAGACTCCTTGGTAGTCAGTTACTGTTCTTTCTGTCCTTTCACAAGATAGGTAGTAGCAACGAAATTGGTAGTTTGGGATGTAAATACAAGGATGGACAAAACAGGAAAGTATTGCTGGGTTAGAAGCACCCTGAGAGGCAGAAATAAACTGATCTTTTGCTTTTGGGGATTTGAGGCAAGATCAGCCCTTTGCTGCATATTGTGGAAGTAATTTTTGTCCCAATGTGCCCTGCTTGAATATTTCCAACACGCATATTACAAAGACACATTTGGGTAAATAAATGCATATAGAAAGTGGAACATGAATAATGCCAGCAGCCACCACCTGCAGCTCCTGTTTTGGCTCTATACACCTGATCGGGAACACTGCTTTTTATTAGTGAAGCAACCCAAACTTGTAACTGGTCAGTCTCAAGGATGAATCTGATGTCCAGATGAATGCAGAGCTTTGGTGTCTCTCTAGTAAACTGAAATATTCTTGTAATTCTAATCAAGTTTGATTACGAGTTAATTCATTGTTTGTACACATGAACGTTGAGCATGCATCTTTGTGCATATACAGATGTTGATTGCTACTGACTCTTTACTGAGGTATTAATTGACAAGATTTATTCACCACAAGATGCCAGGGCAGATTACAACAATACAATACAGTGATACCTCTGGTTAAGAACTTAATTCATTCCAAAGGTCCGTTCTTAACCTGAAACTGTTCTTAACCTGAAGCAGCACTTTAGCTAATGGGGCCTCCCACTGCCGCTGCGCCACCAGAGCACGATTTCTGTTCTTATCCTGAAGCAAAGTTCTTAACCTGAAGCGTTATTTCTGGGTTAGTGGGGTATGTAACCTGAAGCATATGTAACCTGAAGCGTCTGTAACCTGAGGTACCACTGTATACAGTTATAAAAACCAATAAAAACATTACAATTATGAAATGAGAAAAGTCATTTCACTCGGAGCAGGACAGTATTCAGCAAAAGAGGTGAGTCCCACAAAATGAAATACAGTAGCTGTCAAAGGTCAATGTAAAGACGTGTGCCTTCATAATATGGTGAAAGGTGAAGAATAAGGCACACAGGAAAAGCTAGACACATCTCTGTGGGGAGGGTGCTCTCTCCTGGGCTGCCATGCTGCACATGTCTGAGGGTCATGGAACTATCAAGAGAGCCCCCTCAGTAGATCATAACATCTGAGAAGTTTAGTAGGAATGGAAGCAGTCTTTCAAACATTTGGGGCCTAAGTAATTTAGGCCTTCAAAATACTAATACAGATCCTCCAGGTGTCCCTATTTTCCAGGAACATCCCTGATTTAGAGAAGCTGTCCCAGTTTCTGATTTAATCCCAGAATGTCCTGCTTTTCCTTAGGTTGTCCCTATTTTTACTGGATAAATGTTAGAGGGTATGGAGTTATCTGATCCCCAAGCTGTCTGTATAGGGAAGGTTTTTTAAATGTGTTTAATGTTTTATTATGCTTTTATATATGTTGGAAACTGCCAAGGGCGGCTGTGCAACCCAGTAAGATATGTGGAGTATAAATAGTAAAATCATCATTATGGAATGGGATGTCCCTATTTTCATCAGAGAAATGTTGGAGGGTATGCTAATGTGAGCAGGTTCAATTAGTCCTGGAAACAAACTGGCAATCATTGCAGCTTCTTTTAAAAAGGCTTATATAAACTCTAAACATAATCCCGGCAAATAAAAAATAGCTGCAACTTTTTGAACCAGTTGATATTTCTGAATAGTCTTCAAAGGCAGCCCCACATAGAGCACATTGCAGTAGTCCAATCAGAAACTCACCACAGCATGGAGTACAGTGGCCAGGTCATCACTGTCCAGGGACCACAGCTGGTGAACCAGCTGGGAATGGGCACTCAGCCTCAGACTACCTGAGCCTCCAAAGACCATGTTTGATTCAGGAGCACCTCTGAGCTACAAATCTGTTTCTTCCAGGGCAGTATCAAGCTAAATACCATTCCTGTTCTCAAAAGCTGATCCCACTGTTTTTACAAGCCTCCTTGCAACTTGCACAAGTGGAAGAATAAAATAAACAAACTGGTGTTGTAATGAATTTTGGCCGGTGAAGAGGTCAGCCGCTTGGAAGAAAGCAGTAGAAGAGGCATTGAAGGAGTATGTAAGGATGAAAGGCCAAGCAACAAGCGTCCTAGGACTGGTGACCCGGGTGAGGCCAGAGGGGTCTGACCCGAGGAAGAGGCCGGTGAAAAGGTCAGTTGCTAGGAAGGAAGCAGTGTGTCATATGTAGAAAAGGGAGACACACTGGAAGTGAGAATGGCCCCAGAATAGAGGAGAAGGAAGAGGAAGAGGACAAAGAAGAAGAGGGCTTGGAGGAAGATACCCCAGAGGGACCAACCAGAGATATTTCGCTGGGAGCCCAGTATTCTGTTATAACCACGCCTGTACAATCCAAAAGCCTAGAATCAGTGAACATTGTGGAAGCCACAAGTGATTTGTTCAGGGAGGCATTTGGAATGTCAAATTGAAGGATGCCACCTCACCCATCAGTTCCTGTATATGCCCAAATACCCAGTGCCCTCACTGGAAAGAGACGTCCCCTCAAGGTACAGACACAAATTATTTTGTCCCCAAAGGACCAGAAATGCAGCTATTTTCACGAGTGACCAGCATATTGTCACTAATGGCGCCTAGAGAATACTCTTAGGAACTTTTGGCAGCCCTGATCACAAAATCCCATCCATTTACTCTTGGGAAAAGTGACAGAATAAATACCTGAAACTCTCCAAGCTCCACCAGGGGTGTGGACTGAAGATAATCCCCAGAGTTGGCCAAAAATATCCTGCATATAATTCTTAATGTAAGGTCCTAGGCAATGCCAGTCTCAGTAAAACACTACTCTCACTTTCCTGCCACGATGGGCGGCAGAAGGAGCCCAGAAACACTTGAACTGATTATTGAATCTTGGCTTACTCAAACCCCTTTGATTCTGGCCACAAGGATTTTTAAAAAAAAAAATTGGTAAAGATGGCCAAAACTTGGAAGAAAAGGAAAAGAAGTTACAGAAGAACTGTTATACTTGTTATGGGAGACAGGATACAAAGCCTCTCAGAGAAAGGCATAAATTGTATCTGAAGGAAATCAAGTATTTAGGCTTCAATATATCACATCACAGAGGAAAGAAGCCATATGTCTCATAAGAGAGCCCACCACTAGGAAGCAGTTGTGGGACTTCCTAGGGAAATGCAGGGTGGTGCTAAATACCTGGCTTCAGTGTTTTACCAGAATCCCTGAATGATAGTACAGGAGGAGTGAAGGAAGACCCTTTGTGTGGGGACCAGAGCAGCAAGAGGCTTTTGAGACTATTAAGAAATGCCTAATGGAGGCTCCGGCCTTGAAGCTGCCAAACCCAGAGAAGCCCTTCCAACTGTATGTGCATGAGCAGAATGGCGTGGCAGCTGGAGTTTTGACTCAGAAGTTAGGAAGCTGGAATCGGCCTGTAGCTTATCTTTCAAAGCAACTGGACCCAACGGCTAAAGGATGGCCACCCTGTCTGAGATCAGTGGCAGCCACTGCAGTCTTGGTGACAGAAGCAGATAAATTCACCTTTGGCCAAGAAATGAATGTAAATGTACCCTATGCTGTTCTCACCCTCATGGAGTACAAAGGGAGTTACTGGCTGACAAACCCCCGAATGGCCCAATACCAGGGCCTGCTGTGTGAAAACCCAAGAGTGCACCTAAGAGTGGTGAATACCCTTAACCCCGCCACCCTGATGCCCCTACCAGACGACGAGGAAATAGAACACCATGATTGTCTCCAGGTGATGGACGAAGTCTACTCGAGCAGACCAGACTTGAAAGATGAACCCCTGAAAGAGCCTGATGTTGTATATTACACAGATGGGAGCAGCTTTGTATCCAATGGCGTTAGGAGGGCTGGGTATGCTGTGGTGACCAACGATGAGATTGTAGAGGCAGAAGCTCTGCAACCGGGAACCTCTGCCCAGAAGGCCGAAATAATTGCACTCACTAGAGCCCTGCAATTGGCAGCTGGATGTAAGGCGAATATATATACAGATTCAAAGTATGCCTTCTTAACCCTGCATGCGCATGGAGCTCTATGGAAGGAAAGAGGTTTGATAGGAGCCCATGGAAAAGCCTTGAAGTATGGACAAGAAGTGGAAAGTCTATTAGAGGCGGTGTGGGCCCCTGAGAGGATTGCTGTAATGCATTGCAAAGGACATGGGCGAGGCAAGGATTTGGTCACCAAAGGCAACCATAAGGCAGACAAGGCTGCCCGATAAGCAGCTATGCAATCACCACCTTCAACCGTGGCTGCACTCATCCCAGAAATATCCACTGAAGACTTGGAACCTCACTATTCTCCTGAAGAGCAAGAATGGGCACAACAGGAGGGAGCCTGACTGCAAGATGGATGGCTACTCCTCCCAGACAACCGAGTGTTCGTGCCCCAACACTTGGCCAGCAAAATTGTGAGAAACTATCATGAGTCCACACACTTGGGTGGCACTGCTGCTAGGGAACATCTCGGGAGAAAATTGTCCTAACCTCTCACAATTAACTGCTGCTATCTCCCAGAGGTGTATCCTTTGTGCCAAAAACAACCCCAAGCAAGGAATGCAACCCCCACCGGGTGTACAACATGTGGGATACAGCCCTATGGAGAATCTGATTGTGGATTTTACTGAGTTGCCACCTGCAAGGACTTGCAAATATCTGCTAGTGTTTGTTTGTACGCTGACCGGATGGGTAGAGGCGTTCCCAACACGGACTGAAAAAGCCAGGGAAGTAACTAAGAAACTTCTAACCGAACTAATACCCAGGTTCGGACTGCCCAGGAGTATAGGGAGTGATAATGGATAAGGGAGCCTTTATCGATTAGGTAGTGCAGGAAGTGTGCAAGAAACTTCAGATAAAGAAGAGACTGCACTCTGCCTATAGGCCACAGAGTTCGGGGGAAAACTGAAAGGATGAACCGGACTTTGAAAATCCAATTGGCCAAGTTAACCCAAGAGACCGGACTGAAGTGGACAGATGTCCTCCCTATAGCTCTGTTCCGAATTCGAAGCGCCCCCACCAAGAGACTTAAATTGTCACCATTCGAGCTCCTGTATGGGAGGCCACCTCCATTTGTTCGTGAAAAACCAGCTGGACTGGACAGGTGGAAGAGCATATCACCTTCCACAAACAAATAATCTCTCTATCTGTCTGTCTGTCTCTCTGTGTCTGTGTGTTGTTGTTCCCTCAGCAGGTGGGCCCTCGAGCAAACACCGTGCAGCTTTGCTGAGCCAGTCCATCAGTTCCAGCCTGGCTATAGCTTGTGGGTAAAGGAGTGGAAGTGCAACCTTCTTACACGGTCCATACACGGTTCTCCTATCCACCCCAACGGCGGTGAAAGGCGGAGGTGACCCCCTGGAGTCGACACCCTGCTGTGCCTAGCCAGGAGTAGGTACTCAACGCACGGTGCACCAGTCTCCCCTGCTGCGTCTGACCGGCAAGGACGCCCAGCGCACGGGAGACCGAATTGAAGTAGCCCCTGCTGTGACACACTGGACGCTGTCACTCGACGCACGGGCCACCGGAAACCTCCAGTTTATGCAACGGAGACCATCCCCAGCAGAACCACATCAGAAAAATTGGTCGGAAGGACATTGTTATTAGTGGTTTGTCGACCAGTTGTTAGACAGGGCATAACTCTATAGATTGGGAATGTTAGAGGTGTGAACAATGTTGGTCTAGGCTGTTGGGATTGGACGGGAAATTGGAAGGGAAAATCCTGTTGACCCCTTGAAATTGACTTTGTCAAAGTAACAATATCCCTTTCTATTCCCTTGCGTGTATATAGTTGGGAACCAGAGGGGGAGGGCCTAGTCTTTTATACCTATGGGTGTATTTTCACTGGAAAAGAGAATAGGGAGTCCATTCTACAGCCAAACAGTTCTTACTGTTAGAAAGTTATTCCTGACTATTTGCTACATTGCAACTGCTCTCAAGAAGTCAGAATAGGTAAAATATTCACTGATCCTATTCTTCTCACACTAATTTCATTAGTCCCTTCCAGTCCTCCAGTAAATGTCATCACCCTCCATAAGAAATATGGGCCATATTCAGCTGTAACAGTAAACCAGAATTTAGTCCTCGAGGAATGAACTTGGGGTGAGGCACTGGCTCTTATTCGACTTCCTCCAGTGTAGTCACAAGGAGATTTGAAGCTTTCACACCAGGGGACACGCCACCCAGAGTCACCAAAGGGGGGTGGGAAGTCCTTTTATGTACAGGAACCGCAGGCTTACCAAATATACCTGTGGTTGCCACGCAACTGCTTACAGTCCAAGGGACTGACTGGAGAAGGACACCATTACAACGTTCGCCTCATACATGGCAGCGGTTGTGAGTGGGGCTGAGGAGAAGGTGGCTGCAGGAGGAGAAGGGATGGTGGAAAGCGGCAGAGGTATCAACGAATATGATACGGATGTCTTTGAAGTGGAGAAGATCCTGGACATGAAAACCACAGATAGTAAAATACTATACAAAGTACGATGGAAAGGTTATTCACCAGATGATGATACATGGGAACCTGATGAACATTTTGAAGACCCTATAGAGGTGTTTGAACACTGGATGGATCAAGTTATAGAGGAAATCTAAGTAGGTCAATCTGAAGAGGAAGCAGAACAAGCTGCTCCTCTCGATTGAAAGGGGGGAAATGAGGCACCAAGGTACCAGAGGGTAGGTAGAAAGAGCCACAGAACCCCATTTTAGATGCAGCTTCACTCTGATTCCATTTCAGAAGATGCAGTTTTGCTCACTCTAGCTAAAGCTTAACACTGCAGCTTTTTTAGACATATCAGCAGTTTCAGCAGTTCAGCAGTTCAGCAGAATGTCAGTAAACGGCCGACCACAGACTTCCTCTTTTCCACACTCTGTCTGGGTAGCTAACCACAACTCACCCTGTGACCGAGCCATTTCCTGTGAACATCAGCAGAAGCCAAAATAAGGTCCCAGGTGCAGTTGGGGGTCAACGGCTAGGCATTTAGGCACTGAAATAATAGCATATAGCACCTCCTGGCGGCTAAAGCAGCTTGAAACAGACAAAGGCAGCCGGACAAAGGAAATGTTCTGATTTGCTAACGCAGTATTATAATATTAGTTCTGATAGGCCAGGAGGAGGGATTTAGGAGGAGCTTTACTATGTCATAGAGAGTACTTAAGCTTGCCCCACAGGAGGTGGGGTGTGCATTTTTGCCTTTTGCTTACTGAATGCACCTTATTGCAATAAAGAGACTTTTTTTCTGAAAACTTTGCTGCCTGAAATATTTTCGTCTGGTCTTATTGGGTCAAGGCATACAGGCGTAACAATCTCTCTGGTTTACTGTGAAATCCTGTGTACCTGCACTATACCCTTATATACAGTAAACTGAAAACTGTATCCGACAGGGGAAGATTCAGCTGGTAAGTTTATAGATATATTGGAAAGAGCAGGTAGGAGGTGCTTTGTCTAAAAGGAAATATGTTTTCACTCAGTCCTCTTGCAAGAAATCAATGCAGCTCACACCTGACATTTCCTACTCTTCGATTCAGGCACAAGTAACTCTGAGCCCATATTTATTTATTCAACTGTTAGAATGCTTTTGCACTTGTTATTGGCACCCATCTGTCTCAAGAGACAATGGAGTGTGCCTCGTGGGGTGAGGTCAAACTGCAGGAAAATCATAGCACTTGCTGTGGATGCAGAAACTGGTAATTTGTAACTGCTGGCTCCCACATTCTTTTTACTGTGTTGCGTGTTTAGACCTTTAACCTTCCCCTTAAATAAATTCAGACAAGACTCAAATTTTTGGTTTCATTTTTGGCAGAATTTAGGCCACAACTTTTGGTTGCATAGGCTCTGGTTCGACTAGCTCCTTGCACAGTTGCAGGTAGCACTGACCCAGGGCACCAGCATAGGTCATCCTAGGGTGAACACCTGAAACAGCGGAAAGCCGGGGTCAGGCTAGTCCACCACCCAGATGTCCCCGTGGACTCAGGCATGGACACAACCCCTCTCAGGGTTGACCAAACTATTGAGTCCCTGGATTACTTTAACAGAATACCCTTCGCATAGGGATGGTGAGAGTGTTCCCCCACCCCTATCACCTGAACCAGAGCCTATCCGCAACTTTACAAGTTATGACGATTTGCTACACGACAGGCGAAATCCAAATGGCAACAGTCAACCAGCCAAGTGGGGAAAATTCCTGCCGTGCCCCTGTCCCAATGACAGATGACACACGATGGCATAGCAAGGTCAAGCACAAGCCCTAAATATAGGGAGAGGTGGGTGGGTGTTCCGATGCACTGGCCCAAAGGGGAAGCTCAGGGACACATGCATGGGCTTATATATGTCCCTTGATCCATTTGGCCAGCGTCCCATTGGTCTGATTACACCCAGCATCAAGGGCCCTACCAATAGGGTGTTGTGGCTATCCAATCATACCCACCCACAACACAGGGTTTGGTTGCCAGGTTGCACCACAACATGTGCCCTCTGTGAGGGAGGACACGATTTAGCTGCACCAAAGCGACCTTTCCAGGGTGCAAGCCTGGTATAGAGGTCCTGGGCTGTCTAGACAATATGATCTCCCTCTCAGCCTCACTGATGTGGTTGAAAGGAAAGCATATTTGGCAGCAGCTTGGTTGTAGAGTTGCCACAAGAAGATGTACAAGATGCCATTCAACCATCTTAGGGACTTTATTCCAGATTTGTATAGTATTTACTCCTTAGTCAGGGAGAGAAAGAGAGACTCCATTCTGGGCTTCTTGCATTTCAACTGCAACCAGCAAAGCAGTTGTCCATGATTACCAGACAGGGAACAAACTTTAGTCTCTACCTGCAGCAAACAGGTGTTTTGTGTTTGTTTATGAAACCCAGCAGGTCAGGATTTACTAGACGTGCGCATTGGCCCAAATTACAAAGTGAATATGGGTGAGTCAGGTGAGGTTTTCACAAGTCAGACTGCATTGTAATCAAGGTTTATCAGGTTATATCATGGAATCCTTAAAGTCCTGAGGAGCTGTGTAAACTTGGGTATCCACAAAAAATGAGTTGGCATTTAAAATAAAGCAACCACTCCATTATTGCTGCTGCTGTTGCTTTATTGCTATTGTATTTCTGGTTGTTGTTGAAGTGAAACCAAGCTAACTAGGGAAGTTGCCCTGAACTCAAGTCAAGAGGAGTGGAGAGAACCTTGATTTCATGACTGATAGGTCTAGGTTTAATCACATTGAATTATTTTCCTAGGCCATAGTTAAAGTGATTTGTAATAACTAGTAGTCTTTTGTTTCTCAAATGGTTGTGTTTTTCTGCAAGTTCTGCCTAGGAATGCAAGGTATTGCCATTCATCCCAACTGCTTTCTGATTCTTAACTAATAAAATCAACACTCCAATCAATTTGTCTTCATTTTACTGCCCCCCCCTTTCCTTAGCCTTCCTCAGTTTGCATTTGTTTGGTTACTAGCTTGGCTACCAGTTTGCAAACTTCTAGGAGAGCTCAGTTCAAAGCAGCAACAAGATTTTCCTTATATATGTATTTGCAACATTTGGAAGCAGCCTGGTCTGTTTAGGATCTTCTACTCTGTATGATTCCAATTCTGTCCATCCTACACATTTCCAATTTTCAAACTGATTGTTGCAGGCTGGGAGCATAGAAGAGGAAACGTGATTTCTATTTTTGATGGTGAAGCCTGTGCATGCAGGAGAACCACAGCCCCTCTCATTTTGAGGTTGCATCTCCCCAGAAGGGGCAACAATGTCTGTAAATTTCATACAGTTATAGCCAAAAATCAAAAAGTCAGAGAAAGTTTCTCTTGAGTTTAAAAAAAAATCATACTTAAGGGTGCCCCATACAAAAAAGAAAAAGAAAAAAAAAGAATCTGGATTGATCTGCTTACAACTCATCATGCTTAATCCATTTAGCAGATCTGATTCAGTAACAAACTAAATCTGAAAGACAGAGTGGATCCAAATTAGATTGAGTTTGTACTATAGAAAGTTGAAATGTTTGGGTCCATTTTTTTTATTATGCATTCTCTGCTAGACTTATCTGTCAGGCTGGTACATCTTATCATTCTCTGGTCAAAGTGTCCCATTCATGAGCCTGATGCTCATCCTTTCAAAGCAGATATGTTATGTTATCCCAGACAGCAATCTTCTTTTTTCATTCAAGTGACCAAAGAGTTAAACTTACACATTTTAAGTGTGCACTTAATTATATGTCATTTTACTTTCCACATGAAGCCTACTTCCTTGAAGTTCGAAAACATCTTAGTCCAATTAAAAGGTATAATTTCACTAGCTCTGTGCCTGCATTCTGTGGGACCAACATGACTACAAAGACTGTGACCTAAATTTATCCTGCAGCAATATGTAAATTTTATAATTCATATGGATGAGCTTGGGGGAAAGAAAGCCAACATTAATAACTTGAGAGGGAGTCACACAGATGGGCCCGTGGATGTGTTTATGCTTTGAATATGTGATTTCCACTTTGGACTGTTTCTGTCTTTCGTTGTCTCCAGCTGGGTTAGCCACAACACTTTAAAAAAGAACACACACATATGGATTGAGTTCTCTCCCATTCCCTCCCTGCTCTCTCACACTTGCTCACGTCAAAAAGCACATCCCATGAAATTATAATCTGAGCCATCCTCAGCTAAATCAATCTTCAAAAACACCTGATGACACAAACCTTACCAAAGTAAGCAGATGCAACTGTTTACCAATTAGCAAGAGGAGGATTGACTCTGTCTTTATTTTTAGGAAAGGGAAAAAAAAGTTATCTACTGGGCAAGTCACTCGAGGTTTTGAATGAAGGATGGAAAACATTCTGATGCTGCACTGTGGTAAGAGTGATGCTTTAATAAGATCTACAAGCAGAAAACAAATTCCTGCTTTGTATGTTGCCATGCTTTCTTAGTATTAATGTCCTGGGGAGTAATACAGCACTGAAAATATTATACATAAGTGTGATGTATCATTTATTTATTTATGCATAACACTGTAAATTTTACACATTTCTTAGTTCAGGCTGCAATTAAACTATGGCAATAGCCATATTTTTAAGCAAATATTGCTGTGTCTGTTGCTTATAGCTCTGCTCTGTGCGTGTTTGTGTGACATTTCCACCCCCCAAAGAAATGTTATTTAAAACATTACTGTTTTTTTAATCATTGGGCACCCATGGGATTCCTCCTCAAGTTTAGACCCCAAGGGAAGCTCTTCTAAGGAAAGTAGAATATCTCTACCCTTTTCTTCTTGCATCCACATTGCCAGGTCCAACATTCCCTGGGCCAACAAGACTTGTTGTTGTTGTTCAGTCGTTCAGTCGTGTCTGACTCTTTGTGACCCCATGGACCAGAGCACGCCAGGCACGCCTATCTTTCACTGCCTCCCGCAGTTTGGCCAAACTCATGCTATTCGCTTCGAGAACACTGTCCCACCATCTCGTCCTCTGTCGTCCCCTTCTCCTTGTGCCCTCCATCTTTCCCAACATCAGGGTCTTTTCTAGGGAGTCTTCTCTTCTCATGAGGTGGCCAAAGTACTGGAGCCTCAACTTCAGGATCTGTCCTGAACAAAACTAGTACAATCAAACTGAAAAGCTGATGATAAAGTCAGATAAAAAACAAATGAATGCACATGGGAGAGGAGCTGTGTTAGTCTATTGTATACAAAAGCAAATGGCCTTAAAGGACTCTGTGTGTACACCCTCTCTTTCTCCCCCGCCCCCTCTCTCACACACACCAATTTATTAGAATCATTATAACTACTGTACCACTCTTTGCATTGTTTCCTGGGGGTAAGCTCGATTGAACTTGTTTCTGGTTGCATGGATTCAACTTGTAAAACAAATTGAGTGTTTACAACAGATCATGAGCCATGCAAAATACAATATTGCCAAAAAAAATTACCGTTTAAACTGCAAGCAATCTTGTAAAAACATTGTGCCATTTAAACTGCTAGCATGAAGTACTAGCCCCATCAAAGAAAAGAGAAGTATCAAGCTTCTGTTTGATTGTTTCCCTAATCTCTGATTTACTCCGTATCAACAAACTTGAGAGCCTTATTATCACTTCATTCACTTGACAGAACAAGGAGGATCTCTCAGTCATGCTAATACTCCATGTTTTCTGTTCATTACATCAACCTATTTGATTAACAATATTAGTCCCTGCTATTTGTTTCTTTCATTTTAGCTCAGGCTGTAGGGAAGTCCCCGAAAGACCTATTTTCCAAAAAAGTTCAAATGCCAGCAAAAACTTCAGACTTTAATGATACTTAGAGAAGAGACACTGATTTAATACCACTGTACTTTCTAGTGTGCACAAGGGAGCTCTCAGAAGTCTTTCATGTGGAGTGCTATCGTGCTTCCAGAGGATTTAGAGATAGCATTAAGTCCTCTGAGGTTTGTGCGATGAGTGACTTCTCTTTACTATTCATTAACGTACTCTAAAAGACAAGCCCTCTCATTCTAGGGGTTCTGCACTTAGTCAAAAATGAAGGGGACAAGAAAAAGAAGACAGAGTGAAGGCAAGCATTCTTGTCATTGTTGTGGACAGGTGGTGAGACATTTGGAGACACGTGGCAGTTTCAATACGTATTCAGTGCACAACTGTGTCTCTTGAATTGCAATCTGTTGGTTGCTCTCCAATAACTTTTTACCACTTTGTGCAAGGTATTTGGGATGGGAAGAAACTGAATAGGGCTGTAGGACTGTGTTAGGATATCTGATTTGCATGCAGAATGTCCCAGGTACAATCCCCAGAGTCTGCAGGGTAGAATTGGAAATGTATTCTTCCTGAAACCCAAGAGAGCTGCAGATATTCAGTGCACATAGGACTAAGCAAGATGGAGCAAAAGGTTTGACTTACAATCAAATAATTGGACAGTTGAAAGGGACCCCTGGGTCATCTAGTCAAGACCTCTGCAATTCAGTAATCAAAGCTAAAGAATCCCAGATGGAAGGCCATCCAACCTCTGTTTAAAAATCTCCAGTGAAGGAGGTGGTATTGGGCAACTTCCTAAACTCCTTTGTAATATATGTGTGTAATATATGTATCTACCCTCTTCTCTTCTTCCTCTTCCACCATTATAATTATTTCACTCCACCAGTGTGCTTCGAAGCACAATTCAAACTGTTGGTGTTGACGTTTAAAGCCCTAAATGGCCTTGGCCCAGTATACCTGAAGGGGCACCTCCACCCCCATCATTCTGCCTGGACACTGAGGTCCTGCTCCGAGGGCCTTCTGGTGGTTCCCTCACTCACCGCGAGATGTGAGGTTACGTGGAACCAGGCAGAGGGCCTTCTCTGTGGTGGCACCCACCCTGTGGAACACCCTCCCATCAGATGTCAAGGAAATAAACAACTATCTGACTTTTAGAAGGCATCTGAAGGCAGCCCTGTTTAGGGAAGTTTTTAATGCTGTATTGTGTTTTTAATATTTAGTTGGGAGCTGCCCAGAGTGGCTGGGGAAAGCCAGGCAGATGGAAGGGTATAAATAATATGTTGCTGCTGCTGCTGCTGCTGTTGGTTGTTGTTGTTGTTATATTACTGAAGTAGGCCACCATTTCTTAGGAACACAAAAATGTAGAATTCATTGCAATTGATACATTAAAGCAATAGATGCATATATGTGTGTGTGTGTGTATGTGTGTGTGTAATTTATTTAGATCACCAACAACCAAAACACAAACAGTGAAACCCTCCAGGCGGCCGATACATTGGATATACATGAACAATGAAAACATATTCAAATATACATATACATATGAGAGAGAGGAAAAAAATAGAGCAAGTGAACACTATTGAGTCTTGAGGGCCATGAGGAACAAATAAGCTTTCAACAAATGTCAAAAGCACATCACCATTTGTGCTCAACTTATTTCAGAGGAGGGACGATTCTGTAAGGTAGGTGCCACAACAGAGAGTGCCCTCACCCTAATTAATACAAGATAAGGATATAGGAAGTAATCTAGGTGGGGGTGGGGGAGGAAGTTCCAACCCAGTGAAAGGAATAAGTGTATCGCATTAAAGGCACCCAGGGGGAAATGATTCTGTCAGGATGCCCAGAGAAGGACTGATGGGCCAGAGAACCCCAAAATGTTGGTTTGAGGGTGGCAGTCACCCTGGTTTGATGTATGTCATGGTAAAATCCATAACCTTGCTTAACCCTGCCTAATAATCAGACAGCAAATGGGTTGGTTGATTCAGGATACACACCCAATACATGTGCCAAAACCTGCTAACATCTGTAATCAATAAAGTTGTGGCTTGTTTAAATCCCAAGCAGCTGTCCTGTAGTTATAACAACCTTGCCCTGCCTTGGCTCCACCACCGCGCTTGGACACACAATGATTCAAGGCACTTTGAAGGCACATGGACACATTAGCATTTATATTATAATAACTATGCAAGAGCGAAGGGATGCTGAATTAAACAAGGCTTCACTAATTAATTTTGGGGAGAATACTTTAGATTTTAAAGGTCCTAATGAGCTTCTTAAATCAAGCACTTTAATTATACAGGTTAATTAATATTGCTCCAGTGCTCTAAAAATGCAGAGCACCTCATAAGGTCTATGAAACCATCCTAATTAGTCACAGAAAAACATTTGATTCTGGGACACAGAGCAAAAAGATATTGTTGTTGACATTTTAGGATCCCTTTATCTCGTTCTGCTACTTATTTGTACTAGCTGAGCATAATTGATACAGGCCCACAAAATGAGGGCATCTCAGAGGAATATTACAAGAGTGCCAGCTGCCCTGGAACTTTGAGAAAAGCACCTTTTGCACATGCACCTGTCAAATAACTTGCCTTGTGCAACCTGCACACCATGTTTGAGAAGTACAGTAAGGAATACAGATAAGATTGGCATTATCATCATTATTATTATTCCCATGAATTAGAACAGAGCACAGAGAGAAGTTTGCTCATGACCTGTTTTACAAGAATGTAAAGCTTACAGGGAAAGCAGGCAGCATCCAGTCAAAGCAAAGCCATGTTCACACCACACATTCAAAGCATTAAGATACCACTTTAAACAGTCATGGCTTCCTCCAAATAATCCTGGGAACAGTAGTTCATTAAGAGTGCTGAGAGTTTTTAATGGACCCCTACTCCCCTCACAGAGGATGAATGGATTATTAAACCACTCAGAAATTGTAATTCTGGGAGGGGAACATGAGCCATACTCTTTTCAGCTTTTAAGTGGAAGGAACCAGAAAGTACTTCACTACCATCAGACAAATTTCCACAGATTTTAAGCACTTCCCAGAGAAGAGAGCAAAATGGGTGCTGCTGATAATTGAGTCAAGAAGGGTACAGCTCTCGGCCTGTTTACCTCACAAAAGTAAAGACTGACCGCTCCTTTATTACATTAGGAAATATGAACATTAGGAATCTATCGCCATGCATTGCAGCCTCCACAATCCCCCTCTACCCTCCTCCCAGAATCCAGCCATTTTAAAAGTGGGGGTGTTCATTTAATTCTAAAAGATCAGAATCCAACAACCTTTTAGGTTATTGGGGTCTGCCCTCCCAGAAATTACAGGAAAAGTCTTCGTATTTTCAACACACATGAACCGGATTCCTGTTTCACAGAGGATACCCGGTTTTTAATATATTTTAAAAAATGCAGTAGTCCCAGTGAAAACAGCTGTCATTATTGAGCTGTGACAGAAAACAAGATGGCAGCTAAACTAAAATCCCTAATGGGTGCACCATTCTTTCTAAGCCCCAGGCTGTCAAGTCTATTCACATCAATGGCTCTTTCAAAAAGTTTTTTTCACCAGGATAACAATAAATAACCTTGGTGACTTATAGAATGGAGTTTACAGAGCTTTTTGTTCTGTTCTGTTCTGTTTTCCACATATATCTTTTCAAATATAAATAGACCAAAGCAAAAATCTGCACACATTTTTAATTCATTGAGAGAAAATGAATTGGCTTATTTAAATCTATAACCAGTCTTAATGAAAGAATGAGAAACAATAGAAGCAAAAGGGGGAGACACTAGGAGGGAATCAATCAAAAGCATCCCTCCTTGGAATAGCAGTAATGCTTCAAGGACACAAATGGCACATTGGAAAATGCTTCTACTTATACCGACTCCCTGAACAGTAACAGCAACACAATAAATATTTCATATACCAAAAGACATTATCCTCAACGAATAAACTAAGGTTAAGTTTCTTCATCCTGTTCTGTAAGGCGAAACAGTTCTCTGAGGACAATAAATCCAACTCTAACACTGAATCAACAACCACCGCAATGTTCTCCCCACCAAACAGGATCTTGTTATTATGATCACAGAATTGCAAAGCATAAAAAAAAAATCAAAAGCCCAACTAACAGAATGCAAGGTCATCTGCCCATTATGAATCTGTGCATTCTGGGTTCTGAATTCCCATGAAGCATAAACAACATGCAGAACCAATCAAGAAGAGAGAAAGAGTGCAGAACAACTAATGTATATACCACTTAACAGCAGAGAGATTACTCTGTCTAAGAATGGGCATACCAACCAGAGTTGGAAAGTGAGCACTCCATGCAACACAGGTCACTTCAGCCTCTAAAAACTAATATGGATCTAGGAGTGCAACCCAATTATTGGACCCAAGATTGAACCCAGACAAGAGACCCACCCATGCATAGGGTCTCTTGCCTGGTCAGAATTCAGTTTCCATTATTAGGGCTCATCAAGCCAATTTCTGCTTCCAGGGACTAGTTCAGGGCATGCAATGCTGTTACCCACTCAGATGTTACAGAGAAACACAGCCAAGTATCATCCACTTATCGGTGATGCTTCACTCCAAATCTCCTAAATGACCTCTCCCAGCAACTGCAGATAGATGCTAAATAGTGTTGAGGACAATATAGTGACTGCTATGTGGCCAAGGCACAGTTACCCAATGCAATTCTCTGATACAATCCCTGCATGCAAGAATCAAGTCACTGAATACAGTGTCATCAACCCTCAAAGCAAGGAAATCATACATGAGAATACTGTGGTCGGTGGTATTAAAAGCTGCAGAGAGAGCCAACAGGATTAAGAGGGTTGCACTGCCCCTGGCTCTCTTCTGGAGAAGGTCATTCATCAGGGCATCCAAGGTCTATTCTTTCCCCCAAACCTTCCTTGTTTGTGTATAATACAAATAATTCTTGAAGCACAAATCAGATTCTAGAAGCCTTTGGTTGAGGGTGTGGCAGATAGGCTAAGCTAGACTCAAGGCTCTTGTGATTAAAATTATTCAGGATACAGATGTTGTTGTTTTTTGCCACTATTGGATAAGAGGTTTGGCTGAAGTGTCTACAAAGGATGTATTATGAAGTCAAAATGTCCTTGAAGAGAAAGTTTATCAAACTACCGTTCTGGCCACTTTCAGAATAAAGGCCAATCCCCTGAAGAAATATTGTGTTCTGAGCCTCACTTGTCTGCAACTGGCTGTTCTAAATGATGCCCAAGTCCCAGCTTCTCCATTTGATGAAGAAAAGGCTAGTCATTAGTACATGGTTTCTACTGGATTAGAAAGATATTTTGCATTGGATTAGTCACTCCATCGATGCCATTGTATTCCACAAAGGAAAGCTCAATGATTTCACGCTCTTGTGTTCTAAGCATTGAGCCACTGGATTTCTGCCAAGCAAATGTTAAGTCTGTGCTGTGTAATAATTATTTTGAATCTAAGCTTTAGTTTGTGCAGCTGTCATTAATCAGCACTGTCTTGTTGCCTATTTGCTTTGGCATTTGAGGCCCAGTAACCATATTCGTTCAACTAGCTTAAATGCTGCACAAACCCTAGGGTGTATTGTTTATCTGTTAACTGTGCTCAATATAGATTTAAGTTTTGAGCTTCAAAGAACTGACATGCATTTTCTCCATTTTAAAAAAAATAAAATTACTCCATGCTCTTGGTACCCGCCTGCCATTTCCTTTGTGATTAGAATGAAAAAGCTCAGAAAAAAGGTTGGTCTTTCAAAGCTCCGTCTGGGTATACATAAGGGACTTGTCAAGAAAGCAAGCTCATTATTCCATCCAAAAATGAACATAACCAGTTTAGAGTGAAACTGAGAAAAGGCAATTCGACTAACACGCTAATCAATAAAAAGCACTAGTTTCACAACATCAGATTTTAATTTGCTTCCAACAAACAAACACTAGCAAAATACTCCCATGCATTTCCGAATCTTGTTTTTGCTTTTAAAAAAAGGAAGAAGGAAAAGTCTTTGCAACTCATCTATTTAAGACTGAGCTGTATATCCATAACAAGAGCTTCTAGACATATCGATTGCCATTTGAGAAGAGAAAAATTAAAACTAAAGTTACTCAGACATAGGGCAATTTACTGGTTAAGTATGGCAGTGAATGTGACAAAGAAGGTATTCAATATATGCTGAAAATATAATATCATGCCCATCTGATATGGGAGTTCCAAGAGATAGGTGCTACCCCACTTAAGACCCAGTTCTCATCAAAGAAGTGTCTTGCCGAGAGAATACAATAAAATTCCTACATAAAAAAGACCCTAAGGACCCAATTATGACATTATGTGGAACACACTTCCTGGTAAGACTGTATCTTCAGTAGACTTTCTCATGCAGAAGTCAGTTGGGTCAATAAGGGGTGATCTTTTAGGGAACCTAGTCCCAAGTCATATTTGTACACCAGAACCAACAACTTTGAACTTTGTTCATCAGCTAACTGGCACCCAGAGCAATTATTTCATCAACAGCATAAGACGGCGGGCAGAAGTCTTTCCCAGCTAACAGTCAAGCCACTGTATTTTGCATGAGCTGCAGTTTCTGGGTGAACATCCCTGATAATTGTATCTGTCCCACATGCAATGCCCACAACCCACTCTGTTGTTCCATTGATGTGATATTCCAAGTAAGACAATATCATCCAGATTCGTTGTGTTTTAACAATATGGTGGTTGTGTTCAAACTATGCTTTGGATGCTGAGTTCAATGCTTTGGTGTTTCAGAAATGAAGGACATGCACACTCACTATTTAAAAAGGTGGGAAATAATTTTATGAAACTAGGGACATTTAAGTACAGAATCTTTTGAAACTGAAAACACCTGCAACATCGGTTTCAGTATGAGGGATGGTTTTCGATACTGAGTTTCTTCACAAGAATTACTGATGATTGATTTCTCAGGTGTCCAGGTCTTGTCCAGAAGCTTCAGCTAGTGCTGAATTCTAAGACTAGCCTGGTGATGGGAACAGACTGCCACTCAAACATGACACCAGTGTTAAAGACCCACAGAGTCTTTCCCATCCATAAGTGGAAACAACCGAGCCCCATAACCAGAAGGACCACCTAACCCTGTATGACCCCAAAAAATTAACCAGTACCATCTGGGGGAGCACTAGTCATGTCAATGAGGATTGTGCCTTCATTGTAGGGGCCCAACTCTGAGGAACTCCCTCCTGCTAGAAATCAGGTAGGCTAAAATAGTTTTACTTCAGGAGCTTGTTGCACCATGAATGCTAATCTTTTACTCTAAAATATGACATTGCCAGTGTGGTATAGTGGTTAGAGTGCTGGATTAGGACTAGGTATGGGCAAGTCCTACTCAAATCCCTACTCAGAAATGAAGCTGACTGGATGACCCTGGACCAGTCTTTAAATTATCATTCAACTGTCAATCTATCATCATGTTGTTGTGAGGATAAAACAAAAACAAGAAGAAATTGAGGAGGAAGGAACCACTCCAAGCTCTTTGGTGGGATAAAAACATTTTTTTAAATGGCTCATCCCATTTACCTGAATGAAGATTGAAGCTCTGAGCAGATTTCCCATACACATAACTGCTGCACAGGGACTTGCTAGTCTCATAATTGTGTTCCTTAAAATATCATATATTGAATG
Source organism: Lacerta agilis (assembly GCF_009819535.1). Taxonomy (NCBI): domain Eukaryota; kingdom Metazoa; phylum Chordata; class Lepidosauria; order Squamata; family Lacertidae; genus Lacerta; species Lacerta agilis. The sequence continues at coordinate 36,570,421 of NC_046321.1, read as the reverse complement.
AGCTTTCTTAAAATGATAATGTTATCTTTCTTAACTTGTTCTTCCTTCTTTAATTTAAGGTATATCTGCAGGAAAATTGGATGATTCATTCTGAAGAATTTGGATTTGACTATCATTAAAATCACTATTTTCGCTGACACCTACACAGTTCCCCTGCAACCGTAAGATTATTAATGCAAAGAATTATGGTTTAATGAACAGGATTAGAAGCCCATTAGAAAAAATCATTACCAAGATGTCTGTTTAATTTTTTTTCATTCAAAACACATTACTTATTGCATCCTTTCCTACATTCAGACTGAGCTGTGAGTTCCTAAGCAGCAGAAATGCTATTGAAATGATTTTTAAATGCCTTCAATGGGTCCAGTATGATATATGAGAAAGTAAAAATAGCAAATGTATTCTAGATCCTGTTGAAGCCTTTAATTATCTTTTGGAATAAGGAGAAAGCAACATCTCTAGACATTTAGAAAAAGTATTGTGGCTTACTGGGTTAATGAAGAAATTTTTGCAAACACTTTGATGAAGAACTACTCCTTTCTTCTGCTGTTCTTGATGACTATTGTTACTGAAATAATTATTATTTATAGGTTTTTATATCTTTCCAATCTTCAAATCAAGAGCTCAGGGTGGCTAACATCTGCATATATTTCTGAAAGGTTTTTTGGTTCACTATGCATTTGGATGTTTTACAAACAATTTTTTCACAATGGTTCCTAAGATCAGGGAACAAGTTTTCATCTACTTTGGAATATAGTTGGGCACCATTTTGAAGCAAGATGCTGAAATGAACCTTTCCCAACTGCAAAAAAACTTAACCAAATTTTGTGTGATGGTTCCTGAGATCAAGGAGCAGGATTTTTGTAGGTGTTTGGATTTAGTTGGGGGCCATTGTGAATTAAGATGTTGGACTGACCCTTTCAAAACTGCACTTTTTCAACCATTGTTTTCCAAACCACTGGTTTTGGGTTCTTCTTATAATTCCCCAGCAATGCCAGGTATGAGGATCCAAGTAAATAATAGAAAGCCATATTGTAAATTAACCATAATTATATAAAACTATAATTAAAATCACAGAACCACAATCTAATTTTAACAGAGCTCAGCAGTGTCAATATCCATAATAGCAACTCACTAAAATCTAATTTCCTTCACAATCCTGGAAAATAAAACTATGTTTAACTGCCACTTAAATATTTCTATTGTGGGGTCAGCCAGATGTCTTAAGGACGGGACCTCTCTATTTCAAGAACTCAAATTCTGTTACCTTACTTCCTGCACCATCATGATAGCTTTCCAGAAGATAGAGCTGCTTTTTCTGAGATCCACGAATTGATACTCAGGAGTGCTGCTGATTCAATGAGTCACAACAAATCTATCATAGCCCATTGACATACCTAGACTGACTTGGCAGTTTGGCAGCAGGTGACATAACCAACAAACTGGGTTTCATCCTACTCTAGATTGCGTCTCAAGTCTCTGCACCTTCTGCTGCCCCCATTACCAAGGAATAACAAGACATAACACAATATTTTCAAAAAAGGCTCAACTTTATTGATTACAGATGTTTGGCATAGGCACTGGATAGAACCATTGGCTTCTGGCCCATATGCCAAAATTATTTCCTGCGCCAACCCAACAGCAGGGTAATCCTGTGACGTACATCAAATAGAAACGCTCCTGAAGGGATGCTGTCTTGAGGAGTACTATGGCTCTGGACCCTGCCTAGGCATCTGGACAGAAGCAACTACTCCCAGAACTCTTTAACGGGATACCCTTTCTCTCAGAGGGGCAGGCAGAGGCTACAAGCCCCACTCCAGACAAGACAAAGACTTACCCAATGCTTAAACCACCATAAGTTGAGATGGTTTGCTATGAAGTAGGCAAAACCACCAGACTAGATCCAATTGCCCCAGTGGGAAAATTCCTACCCAGCCCTGAATACAGTGGCCAACCAAGGTCAAGAGCACCCAATAGCAGCCATTATTCAAAAGTGATGAACTGGGCACTGAGGACAGGGCAAAGCACTTTATATCTCCCAGGAGCAGACCCAAAGTCAGCCTGCATGCTCGGTTGGGTTTGCCCCTTGGGAAAGGCCAACCTCCAAGCCTGCCTATGATTGGCCAGTTTTGCAGGCAGGCTTGGATCCTAAACTCTGGCCAGTAGTGCAAGCAGTTATGCCTCCCACTGACCAGGCAGCCACGGGATCAATGCTGGACTGCATTGGAGGGAAGCAGCGCTGGCATGCAAAGCTGCCACACCACTGATGGTAAGTGGACTTTGCCTGGCTCTTCTTACTAAGCATCACATCCCAAGAGTACTTCACCTGTAGCTCAGATGACTAGTCTACTTGGTTATAACCCATTGTCTGCTTCAAAGATCATGCCTTGGTTGCACCTTCAGACTGACAGCCCTGCTAGTTACATGTGCTCCTTACATTCTTCAGATATTTTCTGCTCCATATTCAAAGCACAGCACTGGAACATACACTACTGAAATAAACAGGGCTCGCACAAGCAGAGCAGTTGAGGATCAGGAAGTACATGATTAAAAGATTTCCTGTTACATCCGGCATTGCTGTAAACCCAGGCAATCCCCAGCAGTATCCAGCTCAGCAAAAAATATGTAATATTTTATGACACTCTAAAAGCATCAACTTTGTATCAGTCTACAGACTACATGAACATCTCCCTGGTAAAAAAAAAAAAATCAAGCTATTAAATCAATGAGTAAGCACTGCCTCTATATTTTATAAATAATCCAATATAGAGTTTCCTGACATTTATGGACATTTACAAATTAAGCGTGTACTTTACTTGGAAGATTGAAGATCTAATCCTCAGAGTGCTTAGCCAAGATTGAACTGCTTATTTTATACGCATGAAAGGATTCCTTTTTCTACAAACCTTGGATGCTCCACATCTTTATACATGATGTGGAAGCACAAAAATATTGGTGGCTTGGGTACCCTTGGTCCATACTGCTGAGGTTTCAAGAAAGGGGAAAGTGAATGCATTTACTTGAATTGGTAAAATGTACACATATCCTATGAGAGAGATGTGTGAGCTCCCTAATTCCATGAGCCTCATAAGTGTGGGAATATGACATATAAATCACCACTTTTTGCATTGCATGCAAATCAGTTCAGTTTGAGGGGGAAGCTAAAATGTGAGAAAATGTTCACTACAGAGTAGACAAGGGGCGACAATTTCAGGACAACTGGAGTCCCGTTGAGACCACAGTAGACTGAGAATTTAAATGTGAAAGGCTTTGGCATAGTTTACATGGATATTTTAATCTGGAATTCACAGATTCAAGCCATAACCCAGAGTGCTATCTTGGCACATTAATAAGTTAGCGAGGAGTTGAGTGAATCCAAAGACAACTCCTTGTGTTGGGGAAGGAGCTGGTTTTATCATGTTTTACCTTCATTCTTATTAATTTTAAGTTCTACACAGACAGGAGCAACCCATTTCAATGAAGTTCTTGTTTTCTTACATTGCCTATCAGTGGAGTCATTAGAGACAGACAACTCAAGTTCAGTTGTTGTTTTTCCTATCCTGGCTATTGACTGTGATCCAGGAAATCCTTATTTCACAGGCTTGCTTAATAGTTCTCTTCCTAACTGCTGGAATACATAACAAGTCTGCCTTGCCAATGTCTGTAGGAGAAAGGAAGGCCAACAGAGGTTGAAGACTGGTGACAAAGGTTAAATGAGAGATTAGAGAGTGTTCACTGTGCTTTGATCTTGCCTTCAAACCTGAAGAGCCAGATACATCGGTGAATCAGAGATGCTCATTTAATCTATTTGGTCTTGTGTTGCCACACTGACTCCATTACTTGCTACTGCTGCCTCTTCCTTCACTGGGGAAAACTAACAGAGAGCCCTGCCGCCAGGTGGTTTGCTTTCCCTAGCCAAAGGTGAGGCAGTTGACAGCAGAAGAAAAGAGGAAATGATAGAGTGAACAATGTAACCCACTAAGAAGCAAAAGACTAAAGAGCTAGTGTTCATTTCGCTGCTGGTATGTCTGAAGGAACTTGGAGGCGGAAAAGTCTTGTTCATAACTTGGTTTGCAGAACTCTGACTTCTTCTAAATGGGATATTCATTGTACGTGGCAGTGTATATGAGGGAAGAGAAGTCTGCTGATTTATTTATGAGTGGCACATAAGTTCATTTCAATCACATTTAGTTTATTCACTGAGTTCCATTCTGAAGGAATGAATTCATTCTGATCATTTCGTCTGTGGCTGAGAAAATTGAACTCTAACAGATTGCAGTCCCAGAAGAAATTGCTTGGCGTTAAAGAGTTTCAAGTAATTGTTAAACTCCCACATGCTTCAGGGGAGAAAGCATGTCCCTGATTAGAAAAGCAAGCTGGAAAAAGTAGACAGCAGACTTGTAGTTAATAGGTATGATGCATCCCCGTGTAGAATACACTGACCCAATAAGATATTTCCATTCTGAATAACCAGCATATTAATTGATATCGACTCTATTCATAATCATCATTAGGCATCTGGATGCAGAGCTTTCAGCTCTTCAGATTGCTTTTAAAGTGATAAAGATGTTCTGTAGATAAATAAATAAAAGCACACACACAAATGAATATGAACAAATGCCTGGGAAACTTACTTCCATTGACTCATCATTGCTCACTGAATTATGCACTTCAGTCAAGTCAACAGCAAATTAAATAGGGGGGTTTACTGACAAATCCTACAGCTAGGAAATTAATATGTGACAATTACAAGGACATGTTAATGGCTTTGGTTCATCAGGGAAATTTATGACAGAATCCAGGGAGAACAAATAAGCTTCTCATGTATGAATTTATTTTGCCTCTGCACCATACAGACACAACTCCCAAGGTGGATTAAACTGAAACAATAGGTGCTACATTTACAAGACAGGATTCCCAGTGTTATACAAACAAGTAGTCAATGGATGATTTGGAAACAGTGTTAACATGTCCTCTTGTATGGGTTTTTGTACATCCTATCTATGGTTGCAAAGGCCAGGAACTTGGCTGAATTCATCTTGGAACAATATTTCATGTTATTTATCAAAATATTTCTAGACCTCCCATTCAAAATATCAGACAAGTATACAACTAAATTTTAAGAAGAGATAAAATAAAATTAAGAACTATGCAAAGTGACCATAAAATTGGTTGGCTCATCTTAAAAGCATAACGCACTGGATAGGCCTATCAACACACACACACACACACACACACGTCATCAAGAGATGCCTGAAGGTTTAGAAGTCAGGATGCTTGCTGAAATTCTGATAGAGACTATTCCACAGCATGGGACCATCAGCACTAAATGCCCAACTTCTAGTTGAAGTTGGTTAGAATTCAGAAACACAGGGAACAACTAGCAATACTCCTAGTATTGCTAAGAGCCAGTGTGGTGTAGTGGTTAAGTGCGGTGGACTCATAATCTGGTGAACTGGGTTCGCATCCCTGCTCCTCCACATGCAGCTGCTGAGTGACCTTGGGCTAGTCACACTTATTTGAAGTCTCTCAGCCTCATTCACCTCACAGAGTGTTTGTTGTGGGGGAGGAAGGGAAAGGCGATTGTTAGCCACTTTGAGACTCCTTATGCTGCAGGCATGTCCAAAGTCCATTTCAGGGGCCTAATCTGGCCTGCCACTTGGTTTAATCTGGCCCCTGTGGCAGTTTATTTCCTGGGGTAAAATCCTAAGAAAACCTCAACAACGTCAATCCTAAAAGAAGCTCAACAACTTCAATCCTCAACAACTTTGGTTGGCCCTTTGGTTGGCCCCCATGACCCTTCACTTCATCAAATCTGGCCCTCTTTGAAAAATGTTTGGACACCACTGAAGGGGAGTGAAAGGCGGGATATCAAGTCCAAACTCCTCCTCCTCCTCTTTTTCCTCTGGATGATCTCAGTAATCAAGCTGGGACAAAAGGGCTCTGGCAGTTCTTAAGATATCCTGGGCCCAACATATTCAAGGCTGTGGCAATTGTGTTACAAAGAACTTTGAGGCTGACCTGGTAAAATATGGACATTCAATGCAGGTATTTTAGCAGAGGTGTCACATGCTGTCAGGGGGCTGACTTGGGTAATATGGCACCCTGAGTGAGGACAAAATTTGGCGCACCCACACCCAATATTATTTGAGCACAGATGCTTTTTATGCATATTCTCAGTAGGCACCCATATAAATATAATTAATTTAATTAATTAGCTAGCATAGCTGGCTATGTGGTACTTTATGTCTGGAGAGTAGAACTTTACTTTACAAAACACCTACTTTGTTAATTTGCAACATATTATTCCATGCCAGAAAGAGGAGAAAGGAAAAATGTTTGTCACTTCCCTGACCTGTAGATACATCCCTTTAGGTGGAGTACATGAAAATGGCTGAATAGAACACTTTGTTGCCTGAATCAAAATTACTCCCACTCCTTGGCTGAAGAAGACAATATATACAAATAGCTGATTCAATGTAATGCATCTGGTTCCAAATCTACTACTCTTGCTAATGTTGTATATTCGTAACACCAATGTTGTTGATTCGGTTGTTGTGGCCAAGGCAAGGGTGAGATGGGGCCTGCATCTCTGAATTCCCCCCCCCATGCTCACTCCTCCCTGAATAGAAGTCATACTGAACAATCCTCTAGACATCTACTCAGAATTAAGTTATAATGAATTCAATGGGATAAACTCCAGGGTAAACTTGTATAGGATTACTACCTAAAGTTTATTATTGCCTTTGCACACATTCTTCCATTGTTACTCTTGCCTGTTCCCATCTTCCTTTCCTTTCTTGTCTCTCCCAAATGAAACTTTCTATCAAAATTTAGGTTTTAAGCTCCTTTGGAAGAGACCAGTTATTTTTCTTTATATTATACTATATTAAACAAAATGTGTACACTTACTCAAGCAAAAGACCTATAGGTGGTTTATAAAAGGCATTCTATGATATCCATTGCAATACCAATAAAAGCAAACAATAAAAACAAGTTAAAATATAAAATTAAACCAGTAATTTAAAATTAACCATGCTTAATGTTAGGCAATATTATAAGGACAATTAAATAAGTGTTTGTGTTGAGACTTTTAGTTTTGTTTCTTTTTGTATTTTTATATTTGTATTTTTGTCTTTCTTGTAATATTTTTGTTTTGTAATATTTGTATTTTTGTCTTTCTTGTAATATTTTTGTTTTGCAATATTTTTGTTTTGTAGTGTTTTGTTTTTGTTGTATTATCAAAACTTAATAAATTTCTTAAAAAATAAAATAAAATTAACCATGCTTACTAAAGAGCATGGGCTAAAACTGCTTGCTGAAATTACATGCCTGAGCAGATTTGTTGAAATAAAAAGTATCTAGCAGCAGCTGAAAACAATATATAGTAAAAATACCTGCCTACTATTCATCAGTAGGTGCAGTTCTGCAGATCTAAATCGTTGAGTGGGCACATATTGGGGCAGTTGTTAGAAACCTTTATTTTCCCTCAGAGAGCTACAATTTCCAGAGTTCCATGTTAAGAGGGATTGATTGTTAAACCACTCAGAACTGCAGCTCGTTGAGGGCAATAGGGTTTTCTTAAGAATTCTTAACACCCTTAAAAAAACTACATTTCCAAGAATTATTTGGAGGAAGCCGTGACTGTCTAAAGTGATATGATACTGCTTCACATGAGTAGGGCAAATGGGGCCTTGCTGATCAACGCTGAGGCCAAGGATTGCCTAAAATACAGAGTTCTGTGTTATGGACATTCTAGCAGAGCCTGATGGGTGCTAAGAACAAGCCCCACTAAGATTGGTTACATTAAGAAGCTTTCAGTCAAAAACTCCATATTGCAGATTACTTTGGGTAGCTGTAAAAGAGGATTATTCATGGTGAGTAAGACTATGGGCAGCTACTAGCCACAATGGATACGTTCAGCCGCCACTGTCAGAAACAATCGGCCTCTGAATATGAGTAGCTGGGAATTGCAAGGGGCAGAGTGCTATTGCTCTCATGCCCTGCTTCAGTGCTGCTCACAGGCCGATTGTTAGCCACTGTGAGAGAGAACGGGGTTCTGGCCTGATCCAGCAGTCTTTTCCGATGTTCTTACCTTCTTATGTTGCTGCCCAAAGCAGGGATTACTGCTATTATTGATCAGCAATCTTGCATCTGGATTGAGTACAAGCCAGGTTGCAAAGATAGGAAGGCAGGAATAGGGAGCACGTTTAGAGTTTGCTTCCGATTCTTTCCTTTGAATTGGGGTCACTTGATGTCACGGTGTGGCCTGCCTATCAAAATGGCCTACTGGTGAACTCAGGACGCAGTCCCTCCACTGGCCTAGTCCTATTCCTCATTCCTGGTCTAAATGACAGTATTTTTCCCATGGTACAACTACTATTAATGGTAAACTTTAATTTCCAATCATGATTAAAGCTGCTAACAACACTTATAGGGAGTAAGCTCCATTGAACATAACAGGACTTACTTTCAAGTAATCATGCACATGACTGCAATAGACGATGACATATGAAGCCAGTTTGAGAAATCTAACAGGAATTGATTTATATTCCCTGCTTAACCTTTGCTTTGTAAAGTTCCAGGAACACTTTCATTGTAATCCCAACAAAACCCCTCATTACAGACGGCTATGAACAATGCCGAATGCCTTCACACCTGTCAGTCACCCTTTTCATACACAATCAGAGATCAGCATTGGAAAGGTTACGATCTGATCTTGAAAATGGTTTCTCTTTGCCATTTAAGCTGCTACAGGTATATTGACTTCAACACAGATTTTGAGACTTCAATTAAAACAGTCTTATAGCATTTTGAAAATCCACTTCTGGCACCTTCTGTGCTAGGTGTTGTATTTACCCAGCCTTAAAGGGCTAGGCAAGTTACCGGTATTTAAATGGATGAAGCATATTGATATTGTAATCTGTTGGGGGGGGAATAAAATTATTTATGAAAATAATGGTTGTTGTCATACACACACAAACACACCACAAAGATGTAACTGGCTGTAACAAAATAGTCATGCAATATATTTCTCTCTGTATCAAAAGTTCTTCACAGACATAGTCTACATGTAGAGATCAACAAAGTTCAGCAAACTGACGTAATAGTAAAATGAATAAAAGTCCCAATTAACGATATCGATCACAAAGTCCCAGATATGAGCTTATCCACATATGTCTCTGTGTTTGTGTGGTCCAAACAAAAGCTCGCACAATTCACAAGAAGAGCTTGTACAGTTCACAGACAAGGTTTTCCAGAATAATAACCCTATTTCTCCCTCCTGGGCTTTATCAGAGGTGCATGCTTCTAAATAATACAAATACAGTATAGTAATACAACATCTTTGTACACAAAATCTAAATACTACAAACAATATAGACAATTGTAGCAGTAGTATACATACCATATAATATGTATCAAAATATATACGACCCTCATGACATAGTGGTTTCTTGCATAAAGTAACAATAGTAAACTCAGGTTATATAGATAAGATACAATAATGGTATTTTGAACAGGTGATGGCAATCTACAGTTCCAAAGTTGCTTTCTTAAAGTGATCCAGACCGCGCAAATACTGTAAAACAAACTTTCTACTTTCATAGGTGTTAAACATAAAGGCACTACTCATAACTAATGTTCATAATCAGTAGGAGTAGTGGAAAGTGGAGACATGCTGGATCTGTTAGACTGCCTATGTACTAGTCCTGAAGAATTACCGTAAGCCATAGATAAACTTTGCCTGTGGAATAGTCTTTGTGATCTCTGTTCAACTTCTTTTTCTTAAAATTGGATAATTCGTTGGAAAATTTGTAAATATCTTGATCCAACTTAGAAGTAAGTTTGTCAAAATCCTCCTTATTATACTTAACTTTTGTCCTTTCTTGTAACTCCATCAAACTGGTTTTATAACTAGAAATCTTAAGGCAGGACGTTTTTAATGTTTGTTTGTTTTATTTTATTATATGTGCTGGAAGCCTCCCAGGGTGGCTGGAGAAACCCTGCCAGATGGGTGGGATATTATTATTATTATTATTATTATTATTATTATTAGGCTGCTGCAGTTCTAAACAAATTTAATAGAGCAGGGTGGAGAACCTTTTTAGAAGTGAAGGTCATGTTCCCTTCTGGGCAACCTTTTCGGAACCACATGGCAGTGCCCCTGATCCAACAGGCTCCTATTATGTTATTTCATTCTTAATAGGACTAATGGGCTTTGGGGCAGCAAGTAACCCCTGAGCATAGCTGTCAACTTTTCCCTTTTCTTGCAAGGAATCCTATTTAGAATAAGGGAATTTCCCTTAAAAAAAGGAAAAAGTTGACAGCTATGCCCCTGAGAGATGCTATTAGACCGTTTCCTTGGAGCATGTTCTGACCTATCATCACATTGAAAAGGTCCTTACTCCACTTTCCTCTTCTCATTTTCTATAGTCAGACTTCTCTCCACTTCCCTCCCCCTGCTTGCAGAGGCTTGCTTCCATCACCTGAGCATTGCTGCCATGCTAGCCTAGCAAGTGAGATGAGAGGGAAAGCGGTTCAGAGAATGGGGTAAGAGGGGCGGTGTAGCGAGCTGATTCCTATTTGGATCAGCTCAAAATAGGCCAAGCAGTTTCCCAATTTTAAGTAGTTAGGCTCATTTCCAAGGTGGAACTTGTCCATCACTCATCCTAATCATGTTTATTCAGCATTTTAGTGAGGTATTTCTCCTGGTATGTATGTTTTTGTATGCAAAAATATATACATTTTGGTGAGCCATTTCCCTTAGCGTAATGCAGTTTGTATGTTATTTTCACAAATATGTGCAACTTTATGTACCCTTTCTGCAAATATGTGCAATTTTGCACAAAAATGTTATCACAAAATTCAGAGAAGTGCGGATTTCAAAGCATAGCTGTGTTTCAGTTTTGTGAATTGTTTCTGTAAGTGCAAATTAGATAAATTTGCATTGAAATGTCAACAGAAACAAATCTCCCCTCCCATTCCTAATATAGCACATCTGTGAATTAGCACATTGAGTGGTGATAGAGGATGCATTCATAGTATAATACACTTGCTTATTCTGATTATGGTATTTTTGAGTATAGACTATGTTCATGTAGCCACTTAACATAGTAGTGTATCAGATCAACACACAGACTGCTCTAACTGCCACCATGCAGGCAAACCATCCAGCGCAGAGCAATCCAAACCTTTCCCCTTCCAAACAGACCACAGCAAGCAATATAGGCCTAATTTATTCGTTGTACTGAAACCAAAAAGCAGATTATTTATTCACAAGATACCACACAAAATTTATTAGCACAGCTGTCGCTGCTTGCACAAAGAATTACAAATGAACATGATGGGCAATAAATTTAAATTAAAAATGATTGGTAATGCAAATTTTAATGACTGCAGATACAGGGCTATGTAAAGTCATGACATTGTTTTGTGTCTCTACTCTGGAGTGAGCTTGGTGTGCCACCAAATGCCCTTATGTACAAAAATAGCATTAAGCCATGACTTGCATATTTATCACTGATATACTTGGTGTAGGAACATTTGTATTCTTGATGACACTTCTGAACCTAGCTTTCAGAGTGCTAAGATAAGTGTTGTCCCTCATCCATTCCAAAAACAGGTGACAAAATTTCCTTAATTTTACTCGCATGTGTGTGCACATATGTCAATAGCATATGTATTTCTGACAGATTAAATGAAGGGTTGCTAAACATTTTTCAGGCTGGGGGGCACATTCATGTTTAGCCAGCACACCAAGAGTCACATGCTGCTTGCAATGTGTACAAACTCACCACATATACAGCACACACAAACCTACACATGCACACTATAAGTACCTACACACACATGTGCACGTGCACACACAACATTCATTTGCATATGCGGGCACACGACAATCTTTCCTTCTGACAAACACGCATATACACAGAGAACAAATTCTCTCACACACATGAAAAAGCACACTCTCTTTTGTCTCTCTCTGACACCACACACATTCTCACACACAGTCTCTCTCTCATTCATGCATACTCATGCAGTCACACAACTCTTTCCTCTCCCCCTTTCTTGCTCACACATATAAATACATATGCAGATACACAGCACACATACTGTAAATGCATTCACACATGCACAGAGGAACACACTACCTATGATCTAATGCAATAGATTCAAAACAGCCCATCACAAGGAAAACAAACCCAGCCCATCACAGGACTGATCTACATTGTCAGGTTTCAACATCTCATCTTGTTGGGAACATCATCTCATCACAGCGCTTGCCTGAGTGGAGAGGTTGAAACTCCTCCACTCAGTGCTGTGGTGGAAAAATCTCAATGCTGACAAGATGTCTGATTTTGCTTAGGCTGGCCAACCACTTGTAGTGGCTTGGTGGGTCAGATCTGACCTGCAAGCTACAGGTTCACCCTCCCATCATGGCTTTCCCAAAGAATCCTGGGAACTGTAGTTTGTTGTTTGGTGCCGGGAGTTGTTAGGAATGTCCTATTTCCTCACAGAACTACGATTCTCTGAGTGGTTTAACAATCCCTCTTCTCAGGAAGACTCTGAAAATTGTAACTCCATGAGGGAAAAGGGGTTTTCCAACAATTCTCAACCCCCTTATTGAACTTCAGTTTCCAAATTCTTTGGGGGAAGCCATGGCAGTTTAAAGTGGTATGATGATGCTTTAAATCATTAGTGCAGATGAAGTTTGTGTCTGGTTTTTATTGGGCATTCATTCTAATTAATTTGCAGAAAGGTTATGTGACAATGAGTGTTCATCCTGATTTGTTTGTGCAGAAGGCCTATATGCCTTCTTGTTAAACATTCATTCACCACATACATTCCAGTGCATTTCCCAGTCACTTTCCTGACCACAAAAGTCAGTTTCTCTCTTATAGTGGATTTTTTGCACTAGAATGATGGAGCATTTTAATCCACTTTAATTGCACAAACCTGAACTTCCCAGTAAGTGATTTAATAACTTCCACAAAGTACTGACCGTGTGAAGGCAACCTTAGATACGGCTTTAAAATACTTTTATTTATACAGGCCTACACTGCCATATGGCCCAGTTTTATGTTCTTCTTCTGATCTTTGCCTTTCTATGTTTTCACCTTTGATTTTATGCTGATTTCATGTAAAAACTGCTGTGAGGTTTTGTTGTTGTTGTTATTTCTCAGTAAGTGTGGAAATATATAAATAAATAAGCACTTGAAAATTCTAATAAGTGGAAGCAGAGCAGATAGTATTAGAAGAATATAAAGACATACAACCATAATGGCACTAAAAATTTGACTCGCATGTTCCTTCTCATAGATTGCTACTATTAAGATTTGAGTAGCCCACAAAAGGGCTGTGTGTGTGTGTGTGTAAAAGCGAAGTGAAAACTTGGTTACACACATATGCACTTCACACACATTTCCCCAGTGGCGCTTAACGGATTAGCATTTCCATATTTCCTGTACCTAAAAACACATAATTTGTTTATTTTCATTTCCCAGCAAGCTGACTGCCTATTTATTCTGAGAAGGGGGGAGAACTTTGATAAAAACCAGTTTCATCTTATTTGCAGGAAGTTGTTAAACACTGGGCTTTTCGCTAGATTACCTTTTACATGTAACCAGAGCATGAGAGGAATATTCAAGTCCCTGTATTAAATGAAAGCCCTTTGATCAACTGCCACCTAATTTTTGTTTTTCACCTGACAATATGTTCCACCAGCTGTCTGACATTTCTACTTAAAAGAGCTCAGCCAAATTCATTAGCATCGAGAAGCCTTTAAGAATTTATACCCCTTCCTGCAAGCACCTCCCTCTGAATGCCAATTGATTACTGATAATTTCTCAAAGAATCTCTCCCCCCCTTTCCTAAGGCATTTATTCTTATTGCTATTTCACTGCCAATGATCTTCTCTGTTATATATATATACATTAAAAGGAGAGGTAGCAGATACAGCAGCACAGAGACCTGAGAAATCAGAATTCCAGCCAGAAACCTGGATTATGAATGAAGGGAAAGCACTCCTAAGGTCTTGCTTTCAGGCTTTCCATAGACATCTGGTTGGCCACAGAGTACTGGACTAGATGGACCTTTGGCCTGATCCAGGCAGGGCTCTTAAGGAAGATGGGAAGTGACTTGCACAAGTACCCATCCCCCTTGCAACCTCCTCTTCCTTGCTAGAAATCCTTCTCAGGGCCATAGACAAAGCACCATAGCTCAGTGGTAGAACATATGCTTCTTATGAAGAACGTCTCAGATTCCATCACTGACATTGTCAGGTCAGGCTGGAAATGTCCCCTTCCTAAGACCTTGCTGAGCCACTACTAGTCAATGCAGATAATGCAGAGCTAGATGGACCAGTGGGCCCAGCTAAATGAAAACAGCTTTTTGTGTTCCTAACAACATTTGGAAGGTTCCACAATGGCTAATCTAAATTGTATTACCATTATTTCTTATTTGTATCTACCGCTGAGGACAAAGTCAAAGGAGCCCAGAGTTGCGACCACATCCTTGATGCAGGAGGTCACCTTAACTGTTTCCCTTTTCACTAAAATAATTTGAGAGATGCACAGCTGTCATGCAGGGCCAATGCCAAGATGCCCAAGCATAATTTAGATGTCATTTTCTCTATGCATAGCCGTGATAGGATTAAGACAAAGCAGATTATTCAACTCTGATATGAGTTGGAAGTTCGAGTGATTTATGGTGTGTGAGCTCTCCTTGGATGAATAGCATTAATTACCTAACTTAATAAAAACTGCAGTACTCTTTGGGTCAGTTCCTGTGGCAAGAATCACTGTGGTGTTGAAACGAGTATTACAAGGAAACAAAGGCAAAGTCGTTGACAAGTATGTATGTCAGCTGCAATTTACAATGATAGATGTGAGCATTAAGAAACCAAATTTTGTGATTAAGGAAGCACAAGCCCTTACTCAGCAGAAGACAGTTGAAACCATTTGGGTCCGCAGAATATAGCAACTTATTGAAAAAGTAATGCCGTGTGATTAATTTTTAAGCAGATTTTCCTAGGACTGCATTTTATGACATTCAACTGCATAAGGAGTTGTGCTGAAAATCTGGGGTCACTGCATTACAAATTTAAGGTCAGGTTTCTAGTTCTCTTGAGACCCAAGTTTGTTATTAAAACTCCAGCTTTGTTACACTACTTGGCCTCAGAGCTGGAGCATGCCACACAATTACTATGTGTATTCATTTCATAGCTAAAGAAAGAGCTACAGTGCATTCGTAAACATTGAGGAATAGGATGGCAAGAGGAAAAAGCTAACAGGGCTCCTGTGTCTGTATTAGTTCAGGATAAGAGGACATCCCAGCAGGAGTAGCTTGCATGGCAACTTCTACACAACTATTAAAGATGTAGGAGGGCTCCTCTTTTTTGTATCTGGCCACTCTACAGGATTAATAATTTTAACCTTACAATCACCAGTGGCATGCCCTAATCAGAAATCTTGTGGGTTGTGAAGTGGATACACAAAATTCATGCACCTCTGTGCTTTGTTCCATCCCAGATGTCTGATGCTATTCTTATACTTCCACTCATGATGCACTCGGCTAAGTTGTAATTCTTACACAGCTGTAACCTCACCCAGTTCAGCATTGTGGAACAGAGCTACCATTGGTGATGAGTAAGAGCCTCTAGTCCCAATGTATCAGAGAGCAGCTTGCCATTTCCTTACCTTGCAGAGATACTGTCTGCAAGTACCGTACCACAGGCACACCATTTCCCAACAAAGCATCTCTATGGCAGGGGGGGGGGAGACGAATATGCCTGTTGAACTTCTGGCTTCCATGCAGGTGTTAAACTAGGCACAGTTGCCCTGGATGATACAGCTAGACAGAAGAGTATTCAATGGATATTTCTTCCGAAATATTAGTTGTTGCCTTTTATCATCAAACTTCTTGGTGTGGGCAGAAAGAGGAAACCTCCAGAAAAGTGGCTGGGTGCCAGAGAAGAAGTTCTAGAAACCATACCCAAGTTGAAGTTATAAGCAGATAAGTTTAATGTAGATAAAAATGCTGTGTTTGAACGCATTGTATTTAAAGTGCTGTAGTGGAAGGTTTACCTTAGGCAAAAAGGTTCCACTCTGGCAAAAGTGTCAGAGAAGGCTGGTTTCCCCCCCCCCACTAGAGTGAGAGAAGCTACCTGATGACTCACCTCCGGAAACACAAACTTCACAGCTCTCACAGCAGGAAGCTGAAACTTGAGAAGCCTGTATTTGTTTGTTGGAGATGGCTAATAGTAGTAGCAGCTGTGAAGTTCTGCAATGATAAACAAGCTTAGGATCTCCCTCTGGGGAAAAAGGAAAGTTTCCTGGACTGCATAAAGGACTGAATCTCACTGCTTGTTTGCATCGCTTGTTACAATAAGATAAATGTTACAAAATAACAATGTAGCTAATATTTAAGCGTGATCTGCAGTAAAGCTGTGAAGCGCATTCTTGTGGTGGAGAGCATCCATTTCTACACAGGATTCAGATCAGGGATTCAAATGAACAGGGGCGTAGCAAGGGGGCGTAGGGGGCAGTCCGCCCCATGTTCCATAATGGAGTGGGTGACAAATTATTAAGTAACAATTACTGCCCTAATAGGGTGGTTCATAAAAAACTTTTTTTTAAAAAAAAATGCCTGCTCCAAAGGTCTTATCTTATTATACTAGGGATTATATAGCTATATATGACATTTCATGCATATCGGTTAATATCTTGACCCTCCTCCACCAAAATAGCTGTTTACTTGGCTGTTTTCCTATGTCGTGAAGGCTGAAATTTCAGTCCAGTGCAGCACTTACTGTTTCCAACCCTAATCCTGTGGAAAGCCATCTAGTTAGACTTTAATTTGATTTTGAGATGTTTTAGGTTTTTAGACAGCATCTTAAAAAGCAAAGACATCACCTTGCCGACAAAGGTCCGTATACCGGTAGTTAAAGCTATGGTTTTCCCAGTAGTAATGTACAGAAGTGAGAGCTGGACCATAAAGAAGGCAGATCACCAAAGAATGGTGCTGGAGGAGACTCTTGAGAGTCCCATGGACTGCAAGAAGAGCAAACCTATCCATTCTTAAAGAAATCAGCCCTGAGTGCTCACTAGAAGGACAGATCCTGAAGTTGAGACTCCAGTACTTTGGCCACCTCATGAGAAGAGAAGACTCTCTAGAAAAGACCCTGATGTTGGGAAAGATGGAGGGCACAAGGAGAAGGGGACGACAGAGGATGAGATGGTTGGACAGTGTTCTCGAAACGACTAGCATGAGTTTGGCCAAACTGCGAGAGGCAGTGAAGGATAGATGTGCCTGGCGTGCTCTGGTCCACGGAGTCAGACACGACTGAACAACAACAACAACAACAACAACAACAACAAATTATTATTACTTGTTATTATTCCTTTGTAAGAAAATATGAAATAACGTAAAACCATTTTTGCGGGGGGTGGATCAATGGGGGGGGGGTGACAAGAAATTTTCTATGCCTCTGCAAATGAACAACTCTAAAAGCCCATTGCCCTCAATATGTCAAGCAAGGGGCTCAGTTTCTGGATCAAGCTCTGAACCAGTTCTCACACCTTCAGTTCAGTACTTCAGTTCCATTCAATCAGATTGAGAAGGAATAGGAATACTGGTGGCCCTCCAGAAGTTGCTGGACTACAGCTCTCATCATCCCCAACTATTGGCCATGATGGCTGGGGCTGGTGAGAATTGGAGTCCAGGAACATCTGGAGGACCACAGGTTCCCTATCCCTGAGTTAGAGCCAGAGCAGTGAGAATTTGCTCATTGCTGTTTTCATCCTTCAAAAAATATACGAACAGGTATTTAATGCTATAGTGAACAGTAGAATACCTACGTTTGGATGCATTCCCATAACTGTGAAATACGTCCAGGTTGGACTCACAATTAATCATTTTTCAGCAAGTCTTCCTAGGTGACATTTTAGTGGGATTATAGAAAACCTGTGACACATTAATACTCCCCCCCTCCAAAATCGTTAGCACAAAAGGTAAAATGGCAACACACCATTGATTTTTTATTTTCGAAGGTTAGCACAACCTCAGATTCTTCATGAAGCCAAGAGCAAGATGCAGCTATTCAAGCATCCAATGTAAAACAAAAGACTTATTCACAGGCACAGCAATTTAACATGCTGGGGGACCTGTTTGCTGTGTAGATTTCAGATGAAATTAATTCTTTGTGTGACAGCATAGGTTGAAAAAAGCAACAATAATTAGCAGCATTTTGTTCATGACTGACACTCAAAAAACAGAGACAGGTACCTTATGAAGTGATTGTTTTTGGAGAGATATAAGAAGAAAACCCTGGAGTGGGGGAAACATGGAATTTTTATCTTTAGAGAGAATGGCTTTTAAATTAAAAATAAACTCAGAGGGTGGAATCCATTTGGTTCTCTCATACTCATGGAATACTTTTTGATTCCTCTGCTAATGGAAGGAATCAAAAGGCATGGAATTTGCCTTTTTCATGGCTGACAAACACTGGGTCTATGTTTATATCAAGATATCCACTACTACAACACTAAGGTCTGAGTAAGAAACTGAGAGAAACCAACATTTGCAGATTTGTTTTACTCTCCTGCTTCTCCCTTCCTCTCTCTTATGGTGCTCAAAATTAACCAGGTCCTTAAAGGCTCAGTTTTTAAAAGAGCAAAATAATCTCAGCACGCATGCAATCCTTGTCTGAATTGGGCTAAAGTTTCAGAAAGCATTGACTCCTCAACATAAAATTTTAAGAGATAGCAGAGTTGTTATTTTTTTAAAAAAAACATATGTTAAGGCAGGCATCCCCAAACAGTGGCCCTCCAGATGTTTTGGCCTACAACTGCCATGATCCCTAGCTAACAGGACCAACCAGTGGTCAGGGATGATGGGAATTGTAGTCCAAAACATTTGGAGGGCCGAAGTTGGGGATGCCTGTGTTAAAGATTATCAGTGATAGTGAACTCCAATCTAGAAAACTCCTTTCTGAGCTTAGAATGGCATCATATGGGGTTGACTCATATTTGCTTCAAGGGAGTTGATTAACTTTTCAATAAAAATCTCAGTCGAGCAAGAAAGTAGGAATTACAATTTGAGCTATCTATTCTTTCTCCTAATAAATATAGTATTGGTAATATGCACTTCCTTACTCATGAAGGATGGAGAGGAGCACATAATACAAAGTAATAAATTAGCATAACAAAGACTGAAGCTGAAGGGGGGAATCAACTTATGAGAAATCTGACTGGGGGGAATAATATAGGATTCAAAATTGTAATATCAAATTCAAAATGCAACATTTCATCAGACAATTTTATGCACTCGTTCCTTTTCATATGCCAAAATACCATCCAAAGCAGAAAGAAAATGCAAGTCATGCAATGATATCTTCCATACTTTCATTGCGTACCTGTACTGGCATCAAATGGGAAAAACCGAAAGGGTTCTGTTCCTTGCATGTGAAGGATAGTGTAAAGAAACTTCTAAATTGTAGCCATGGAACCATGTGGAGGTGCACACTATCAGAACCCAAGGCTCTATGCCCATTCATTACGCATGCAGCATTCCTGACCCCTGCACCTGTCTGGAACCAGGAGTAAGCAGCACAGCTGGTGGGATTTTGGCCACTCACTGCTTGATGATGCCATGACACTGGGAGCCGAACAAACTGGTTGCCGGAGAGACAAGGGAGTATGCTGGACTACCCACTCATTCCCTCACCTTAAAGAGGAGAAACTTGTGGCCTACCAGATTCCAGATACAACTCCTCTCATTTTTGACCATTGGATATGCTGGCTAGGGCTCATGGGAGTTGTAGTAGGGCCACTGTTTCTCCATTCATGCTGCACTTCATTCATCACACAGCAATGGTAGCTTCCTGAAAGTGAAACAAAATACTTCCTTGGGCACCAGACCACTGGCCATTCATACTATAGTTGCCAACAATTTTGCATAAGCAAGATTCGGGGTGAATGAAGAGAGTCCCACACAAGGCAAAGCAGCCAAGGAACTGTGGCTGGCAACATAATGGGGGTAGCAGGAGGGGAGAAACACTAAAGTGGGATGTTGTCAAGCTGTTGTCATCAATTTCTCATCTGCATTGGATGAAAATTTGCATGTTTTAGCCAAAAGTGAAAAGATTGTTGGCTGTCACTAGATTTTACTGACAAATTTAAGAGGATACTGCTCAGGGGAAACACCAATAGGTTTAGAGGAATAGATTAGCTATGACTGTAGAAGTGGTAGGGTTTTTTGGGGGGGAGTGGTTTCAGAGTTGAACTAATCCCCAATCATCCATGAAGCTCACTTTATATCACTGCCCTATTTAAAGAGGGATTATTACTAAGTGTACAAATCACTGTGTGTCTGCTCAGAAGTAAATCCCATTGAATCCAATGGCACTTACTCCCGGATGAGTTAGGTTAGCACTTCAGCTTTATTCACTTAAAAAAAAAATCAATTGAAAAATACTCGTTTAAAAATCTGGAAGTCAGTTAGTGACGTGATATAATTTTAAATGTCAATTACTCACACATCTAGTGCTATTTCATTGCAAAAAAAAATTGTTTTAGAAGCCAATAAATTAAAGTCATTCTAGAATCACTGAAGAGATCTGATGTATTATCCACTCCTTGGTAGAAACTGGAGTTCAACCTATGGAGATGTCTCAAAGCAAAAGTGTCATTTTTAAAACAAATTTAATCATCATGATACTGTATTTTTTTATTTTAAAAAATCCTATGGAAACCTTATCAAAGGGCCAATGAAAAATAAAACAGAGAATTGTTTCATTTTATTTTGATAAAGCATTTCAATATTGCCTTTCAATTATAAAAAAGAGCCTCCCAGGCATTTTACCACAATAAAACATCAACACAATTAAACAGAGCATTCAAATGCAAAATTTAATCAACAAAACCTAGCAATATAACAGCAAAGGGCAGCAGAGAAGGGCTCAGTCTAACCAACAGGATCACAGAGGTGCAGTGGTCTGGGATCACAGGAGGTCAAAGACCTGCTACTGTTTTTGAGGCAGGGGCTCTATCTCCAGCCAAATCAGCATGAAAGCGGACCTTTTTATCCACTGATAAGTCTTCTCACACTTTGTATTGACTGATTCAGAGTGAAAGGAGGAGAGTCCACCACTGAGGGTCACTGGTGAAGGTGTGTGGGAAGAACACGAAAATGTTATTGTTCTGTATGCTACAAAGCTAAGCATTTAGGGAAACTGAAAACACAAGGTGCTTCAGTTTCAAGAGAAGGGTGTGCAATTTCTGTTACGTTTAAAGTTGAGCTGCGAGTTATTATGATTCAAGTATGTAATATAAGAATTTTCACAAACTAGTTCTGGGTTGGGGGACCAGTTACCCAACTGTTCTTGGTCAGATGTGTTTTGCCAGCCTTCTATTTGTTGATTATGGTTGTCAGTGCTCCTTAGGGATGCAAAATTCATTGTCTCTGAGGCAAAGCCAGTGGGGTTAGCCTTTAAGATATCTTCGGTAGCTATAGGACTAGTCACCACTGGGTGGCAGTAATCTAAAATAGACTTTTGTAGGAGTGGCGGGGCTGTTTCTTTATTGCTCTGCTTCCTCTCCTGGGCTCTGGTTAGCACCATGGTGGACTTATTACACATTTATTCTGGGTGTCTCCGAGAGTTCAGCTGCTCTCAGTAGCAGGCGAATGGAGATAAGAGTGGTAAACAGCCTTGTTAGCAGGGAATTTCCTCCGAAGTTCTGTTACATACACTTGAACTTCAAGGAAAGCACAACCTAAGTCACTATGAAAGAAGAAATTGGAGAACTCCAAATGTTGTATAAGATTATTCCGTAATCTTTTAAGGGTTGTATAAAGGTTAGGTGGTGGCACGGCATGACATTGAGGCATGGCATTGAATTCATTTTTGTGTTGTGGTGGAACACAAAACAAGGTCTTGGAAGCTGACTGCAGTTGACAAGCAAATTCATGTGGGAAGTGACTACCCTTCAATGATCTTCCGCCCAAGCCATTTAGGTTTCTACAGGCAATAGAACTGGAAACTGGAGTCAACTGGAAGACATGGAATAGGTATTCATTCTGTAGAAAGGTGAGGATACAAGTCAAGATCTGCTTTTAGAATGAAGAGATTGAATAGGTGCTCCCATAATTTGTTGTAATCTTGTGTATCTGGCATAGCTGTCAACTTTCCTTTTTCTTGCATTGGGAAACGGCCATAGCTGTCAACCTTCCCTTTTTATGCAGTGGGAAACGGCGCTGGAATAAGGGAATTTCCCGCAAAAAAAGGGAAAGTTGACAGCTATGATCTGGGGCATAGGCTGCATGGAGAATCATCTTTAAATAGCACTATTGTCTAACAGACACAAAATAAAGTAATTTAACTCAGAGGACAAAATGAACTCCCAACCGCCTTTCAACAAATTCTCATGCAAAATTTCAGTTCACTAGCAATGTTATAATACATCCAATTAAAACTGACCTCAGCTCTTCTTCATAGTAAATTAAATATCTAGATAAAACAGAAGTTGCATGTGAGGATCCTTGAAAATAAAAAAGGAACAACAAGGGATCACAAGGCAATAAGAGAGTGGGATTCAAAAGCATCTGGAAGTGCAAATGAAGGAGAGGTTTAAATAAAAATGAAGAGGAAGCACACTGAGGTTCATCAAAGAAAAAAAAAACGAGTGTTCAAAAAGCAACTGAAATTATTGTGATGAGTGAAACACCCACCTGTCTACTCTAAATTTAGAATTGAGCTCTGCTATCTGGGCTAAATGGTTAGGAGATAGTGAGGCTATTTCTGAGCCCAAGACAGACTTCTTTTCTGATCCTGTTTTACTTCTGATGGTGTTGTTGGAAGCAAAAAAGGGGTACCAGTCCCCTCCATTTAGTCTCTTGCCCCCTAGCTTCTTAAGTCTCCACTGTCTTAAGCCCAAAATAGCTAATAGGCTACCTCTTTCACCACAGACCCTCTCAGGTGCAAGGGAGCCCCTTTGGTAGCTCCACCACACTTGGAAATTTGGGATTGGTGGTCCAGGGGAGTGCATTCTCTGGGTCAGTCTTATAGCTGTGGAAATCTCTCTCTGCAGTGGCAGACCTTGGGGTCACAAATTTCAATGGTGCCCTGGGTGATGCCAAAATTCAGTGGCCCCCACCTCTTGCCTTTCTTTCTACATCATAGTTGTGGTGCCCCCTGTAGCACCCACAATGTTTTGTACCCAGTGTGACCAAACTGGTCATGCTCCCCTAAATCTGCCTCTGGTATCTGACACATTCATTATATAGATTTTGTCATATATTAAAGACATATCTCTTTACCCTGAATGTTGACACCTGGTGCATATATACATAGCTATACACATAGAAGTAGAAATTCTGTAAAACTGATTATCAGTAAGGCCAACTACATAAAAGTGAAGCCTGGTAAGAACCAAGCTTAACAGGAAGATAACACTGACCATTAAGAGTGGAAAAACAACTCCAGATAAGGCGCAAGAGTGGCCCTGCATTTACAGCAAAAAAATCTTGGGTTGGATAAGTGTTTTCAAGGACTGTGGTTGGATGAAGAGATGGTGAGGTGCTGGGGTGGCAGAAGGTGGTGGTTGACTAGAGAATAAACAGCCAAAATGATGTGTTTTTTTCTATACAGGAATGCTCTCATAAACTCTGACCACTAATGTGTTTCAGATTAAAGTCTGGCCAATTGGGAATCTGGTTTGATTCTCTGTATTGAACCCCCAAAGCGAATTTTCTCCCACAGTATTGATATATCTTAGGACCCACCCTAACTGTGTGATTGTAAATTGTTTTAATTGGTTTTAAGATTGTGTTTTCACATTGTTGTAACCCATCCTAGGACCTGATAATGAAGAGTGGGTAAGAAATCCAATAAAATCAGCATTAGCATTCATTCCTGTCAAATCTGTGGGTTCTCCTCTTCTTCCTTTACCTAGTTGTAGGAAGGTCAAAGGTGACAATTTGTGTGGAATAGAAAGGTGGCCTAGAGATGGCAGAGTGTTTGCAGAATGAGCCAAGCTAAATGTTGGTGAGGGTGCTCTCAGTTCCACAAGACCTCAGATGTAATTCAATGACAAACAATAGCTCTGCTGGTAATCACCATCTCTTCCCATTTTCATTTTGATTCCTATGCTTCTATTTCTTCCACCCCTTTCCCTGGTCGGAAGTACTGTACATTTATTGCTAGGGATGGGAATAGTGTAGGGTTGATGCAGTGGCAACTGCTGTCACAAAAGTACTCATAGCTCTTTAAAGCAGAGAGAAGCCATGTTTTCTTGTTGTGCAACTCCTAGTGAGACAGGGCAGTTGGAAGCTGATTTCCGGGTGAAAGGTAGGTGAAGCTTCTTTCAAGTTTCCAGTGACACGTCTCTTTGATCACTCTTGCAGACAGATTTGAGAGGAGCAGGCAGACAGATTCACAAATAGAAGAAAAACACACGCTTGAGATTGAACACACACATCCATCACACAAGCTATTCCATTTGAAAGGTACAGAACAGATGGGATGGGCAAGAAAGCCAACAATAGGAGAGTATGAAAGTGAAAGTGTCTACTATGGACATAGAGATAACAGAAAGATCCAGTATCTGTTAGGCCTAGTGGTTAGGCCTGTCTTCAACTAGACAGGAGCCAGTCAACTGGAAAAGGTCCAAAGCAAGGCTGTAAAAATATTTTCCCTAGGCTAAAGAAACCATCTGACATTTTGGCCTTATGAGCTATTGTGCTTCAGTACCTGTGGGAACCAGAAGACAGCATTCAGAAAACAGAATTGATCAGACTTCATTTAAGATCTCTTCAATTTCAAGAGGCTGATATCTTCACCAACAGTTAGCAATGTCTTCTATACACCTGTTGAAGTGGTCCTCCTACACCAGGGCTAGGCTGCATGGGATGATGATTTGATGACAGTTAACCAGTGGCCTTGTCTAGAGTCAGCAGTCACTTACCACTGAAACAAGGAAGGTTGAACATGAAGCAGGCACCCTTGTGTCACTTCTAACACTTGGCCCCTTGGCCTCTTTCTACCTACTCTTTCCACCTACTTAGGAAGAACTTCCTGACAGTAAGAGCTGTCTGACAGTGGAATTTGCTGCCAAGGAGTGTGGTGGAGTCTCCTTCTTTGGAGGTCTTTAAGCGGAGGCTTGACAGCCATCTGTCAGGAATGCTTTGATGGTGTTTCCTGCTTGGCAGGGGGTTGGACTGGATGGCCCTTGTGGTCTCTTCCAACTCTATGATTCTATGATTCTACTCTCCATCCATTTTACCTCTTACAGCACCAAGTGACAAAGGACCTTTCAAACCCCATAGCTAACCAAAAATTAAATTTTTGTGGCTGCAGAGGCAGGGAGGGAGAAGACAGCATTGCCATGAAAGCTGCCACATATATTTAACAGATGGAAAAGCTACAATCCCCACATACCTCACTGCCCATCATAATTGAACTACCTTCCAGGTGGCAAAATTAGGCAGAAGGCGGGAAGGGACAGCTTAAATGCTCAACCATGAGAAGCTGCACTGGAATGGTCACAGTTTGTGTACATATATCATATACCCTAAAGAATTCCCTCCTTTGTATTTTATTCACAATGCAAGAAAAGAACCAGATTATTAGCAGTAGCATTTATTAAAAACATTTCTATAGCACTTCCCACACCAAATCTCAAGGTAGCATACATTATTAAGTGCATAATTAGTTTAAAAATGTGCATCAACACATTCAAATACAGAAGAAAATGTTAACCATTACATATGTTAGCATTTGCCTTAATTCCTAATATATTCCTAATTGTTCGGTAATATATTTCCATCACAAGTTGGCTCCATGACAGTACCTGTCAATGCGAGGGAAATATGCCAATAGTAAGATTGGGTATGGAAGGGGTCATCTTAATTTACTACACGACCTACAAATAGGGCTTTGAAACTCTCCAATTAATGTTCTCTATTCTACCCAATTATGAATTGTGGACTGATTCATCAACGTGTTAATTTACAGAATCTGTGACCGTAAGAAGACTGCTTGGCAATTGGATAATTCAACCACTTAATGAGTTCAATACTTTTCATGGAAAACTGTTTCTTAACTCCCAAACTGGAAAGGTTGATGAGTCTATGATTCATATTGTTACTACACACTGCACTCGTTAGAGAAGTGGATATTAATTATATATAAACTTAAGTGGAGGGGGAGCAATGTGTGGGAGGAACAGGAGTTTATAGACAACTCGGCATTAATAAAGATTTAGAGCAGTGTTCTCTTCTGTATAAATCTACTGCTATTTTCTATTAATTAACATAATTGATAACAATTATAAAGATATCTGGCATTTTAATCATGCAAATACGTCTTCCACTGTCAGAGCAGAAAATTAAAAACAGCCAGGAGTCTTTTATTTGCAGTGCGAGCTGGAGAGGAAATTAAAACAGCAGCAGTAATGAATGAGTGATATATTCACTTTAAAAGAAATCATAGATTAAGTTCATAAGGCTAAGGACAGGACACCAGGAAGCTTTGTAATGAACATAAGAGGTAAATGATGCTGCCACTCTAGGAATACTAGAATGAATTGCAGGGGGCAGGGAAGAGCATAGAGGCAGTTCACATCGTTCTGATGTCCTGGGTACTTCTCATCTCTTTTAAATATTACAGGATGATAAATCCAGCATTGAGAGATGAGCAGATTACCCCTATGCCAAATGTATATTGCTGTCATATACCAGTGTACAGTAAGGGTTTATTACAATGTAATTGGGGTGCTTCAGGAATTCTCTTCATCTTGGTTTATCCTAGGATTGCAGTCCTATGCCCACTTAGCTGGAAACTTAGATCAGAGCAGATATGCATAGGATGGTGTGGTAAATTACCTAGTGCCTTGAGAGCCACTGTGGTGCAGTGGTTAAGAGTGATAGACTTGTAATCTGGTGAACCGGGTTCGCGTCTCCGCTCCTCCACATGCAACTGCTGGGTGACCTTGGGCTAGTCACACTTCTTTGAAGTCTCTCAGCCCCACTACCTCACAGAGTGTTTGTTGTGGGGGAGGAAGGGAAAGAAGAATGTTAGCCGCTTTGAGACTCCTTTGGGTAGTGATAAAGCGGGATATCAAATCCAAACTCTTCCTCTTCTTCTTCTTCTTCTTCTTCTTCTTCTTCTTCTTCTTCTTCTTCTTCTTCTTTTTCTTCACAGGGTGACCTTGGACTCACATGGTTGTTGTTGGGCTTAAATGAAGAGCAGCGGAACCATGCTGCTCACCACTACCTTGTGCTCCTTGAAGAAAAAGGTGGGATATGAATGCAGTAAAATAAAATAAAAACAAAGACCTGGGGGCAGAGGGTGGCACTCTGTGTGTGTAAAAATACAGAAGTAAAGATTAAACAAGCAATTTAAGACCTACAGACTGGATGAAATAAATCCAAGAGATGAGATGGGGGGCATTGATAGTTCCAGTGAAGTATTAAATCTGTAGAAGGCTGAAACGAAGCAATTTGGGTCCTGTACATGAGAACAGAGCCAGTGAATGCTGCTTTCAGAAGTTAACAAGCAGGTGCTTGGGCAAAAGTTACTTAAGGGATGTGAGGGTACCGGGATAAGACAGCGGCTGCTGCAGCCATAAAATGAATGATAAAGTTCTTAAGGGGAAACAGTTGATCAAAGGAAGCACCTGGGCTGTCAGATAAACCACTGATGAGGTGCTAAACAAACAGTTCAGTTGGTTATAGGAGCTGTAAAATGCGAAGGAGTCTTGTTACTATGCAACCACATGGAGAGGGCACAAAGCTCCCAAAGTAAACGGATGGACTAAATAACCCAGTATCTCTTCCACATCAAATGCAGAGCCCCCGAGAGTTCTGTAAGCATACTCTAACACTATAAAGATTTCTTAAGGATCTCCAGTATTTCCCTTTCATCGCACTGTAGGGATTTGACAAGCCATCGATTAGACCAGCTACAAACTACAGACTTTACTTCTGATTTCCCCGCGGTTAACTTAAGATAGAAATTATCTATCCAGGCTAAAAACAAAAACTTCAACACTTGGCATGGTGCAAATTTAAGAAGAAGAAGAAGAAGAAGAGTTTAGATTTGATATCCCGCTTTTCACTGGCTGTAGGCAAAGATGGGCCAATATATTTTGATGTTTGAGGTGCAACAGCAAATAGTGCACACACATATGCAAACATATATATGTACATGTGTGTGCACATACTGTATATTAGTGCCTGTGATCATGCACAGAGTTGGTTTTGAAGGATCTTTTTATTCCAGATCAGTTGGAAGAACAAACATCATCCCTATCACTATCCTCCCAGCCCATGCCTCCTCTTCCTACAGGACTGGGGTGAGGAACCTCAGATCCATGGGCTGAATGCAGTACCAAGACCTCTTTGTTTGACCCTCAGGACTCTTGGTAGATCATTGCCAGGTTACAGCATTCACTGAACCTGCTCCACACCTCCTGAAGTGCTTTTGCCTGGCTGGAATGTGCCTTCAAACTACGATACTATTGCTGAAATGGAGGATGGAGAGGTGTATGCATGTAGTAGAACTCCTGAACTTTTGCATGGTTGAAATACAGTACAGCTTATGCACAATTTATTGCTTCACCCACACTTGGCATGCGACTCACTTCTGAATAAAGCTGCTTAGAGTCAGGGTGAAAGTGACTGACAAAAAGTTCTGGAGGAGAACTTCTGCCTGTTTCTGAAAGGGACTCATCTCCCTTCCTCCCCAGCCTCCATTCATTATTAGGAACAGTTAAATGCAGTCTCAGAAGAGCCCCACAGATTTGCACTAGAACCCTTTTTGCATAACTAAAGAGCTACATACAAATAGTTTAGTTTAATAAATAATGTCCAGCAAATTTATCCAAAAAAGGCTCCTGCATAATTTAAGCTTGCTTGAGGGAAGGTTGAGTTTGTGCGCTGGCAATGTGCATTCTTGTTTTGCCCAGACTCCTTACATCACAGTGTGAACCACAAAATGAAATATGACATGTGTTAATGTTGCATGCTTGTCTATTTAAACTCTCTTGCTCCTGAAATGTAGAACTTGGCCTTATTCTTACATGCATTAAACCTGTCTCTTTTTGTGAGTAGAAAAGCTCCTTTTGGGGCAATGGGATCTCCAGAATTTCTTTACTAAATATAATGTATCAAAATGAACCTGCTCTGATGGATATTTTGTTTTTTCCTACCTGCAAGTGCCCTTGCACTGGCAAAAAACAACAACAACCTGATACTTTTTTCACACTGTAATAGGGAGAGAAGAGAATCAAGTGAATCATGAGCTAACTCTGAGGAATTGCATCAGTTTCACTTCACTTCATTATTTTATTTTTGTTTTTATTTTATTTATTTATTTATTTATTCATTGTTAGTTATTTGAGTTTACTGAATTTATATAGGACCCGTCATCCAAGGATCACAAGGCAGCTTACAGTATTAAAAACACAGAATTACATGACATAATAGCAAACCAGACAATATCCTCCCACAATTTAAAAGGCCATTAAAGGTAAAGGTACCCATGACAGTTAGGTCCAGTCGCGGACGACTCTGGGGTTGTGGCGCTCATCTCGCTCTATAGGCCGAGGGAGTTGGCGTTTGTCCGCAGACAGCTTCCGAGTCATGTGGCCAGCATGACTAAGAGCATGGCGAACCAGAGCAGCACACGGAAATGCCGTTTACCTTCCCGTGGGAGCAGTACCTATTTATCTACTTGCACTTTGACGTGCTTTCGAACTGCTAGGTTGGCAGGAACAAGGATCGAGCAACGGGAGCTCACCCCATTGTGGGGATTCGAACCGCCGACCTTCTGATCGGCAAGCCCTAGGCTCTGTGGTTTAGACCACAGCATCACCTGCATCCATAGCTTGTTTAATTAGAATCGTAGTGCTTGCAAGAGACATTGAAGCCCATCTAACCCAATCACCTCCCTCCGGTGCAGGATCTGCACCATAGAATCACATCCTCCCTTCCATTTTCACTGTTATGTTTATCACAATGGCTGTGTCATGTTTAATACTATCCACAGTTCAGATTAAAGGTCGCTTAGGTTATTTTTTTTATTAAAAAATAATACATATAGACTTTAAAAGTTAAAACCATGAATTGTGAATTAGAAATGACTTCCCATGATTTAGCGACTTGCCATGCAGTCCTAGGCATGCCTACTCAGAAGTAAAAACTCATTGACTCCAATGGGACTTACTCCCAGGTGAGCGTGCATAGATTGTAGTCTTGGTATACTGCCCCTTAAACCCATATGAATATTGAATGGTTATAAACTCGAGCTGAAATCCTGTTAAGGTTTTTTTAATTAAAAAAAAATAGACAGATGAAGCCCACAGAACATTCTACAATCAATTTCTGCTTCATTGATCCCATTTTGCAAGAAGAGGTATAAGGAGCTTAACCCTGCACTACTGACCTTAACTAAACATAGCATGCATTCCAAAGCATTGGTATCTGAAGAAGTGTGCATGCACACGAAAGCTCACACCAAGAACAAACTTAGTTGGTCTTTAAGGTGCTACTGGAAGGAATTTTTTTATTTTTTTATTTTGTTTCGACTATGGCAGACCAACACGGCTACCTACATGTAACTGCATTTCAGCTGTTTGCCAAGTACCCGGAAAAGCATAGCTGTAATTTAAACAGAGCAGCACTCATAAAGATTGATAAATACTTTCTTGCTAGAGCAAAGGCAACTATGATGTTGCTTCCAGTTTTATTTCGGCAGTGTTTTTGAAGCACCCGCATTCCGCATTGGTTTCTATTCTTTGCATAATGCCTTAGAAACCTCAAACTATAGCAGCAATTATGATAATGGTCAATAACCAACATGGATGACTTTAAAAGTGGAGAAGAGAAATTCATGGAGGAAAAAGCTATCAGAGGGTATTGGTCATGATGGATGTGCTCTCCCTCCATTGCCAGAGCCCCTGAAAACTAATTGTGGGAGTCTCAGGTGAGGAGAGTGCTTTTGTGTTTCGGTACCGGTAATTCTTGCCGATGTCCCGTAAGCAACTGGTTGGTATTGCAATAATAAGATACTGTCTAGATGGGCCTTTGGCCTGATTCCACATGGCTCTTTTATGTTTTCATGTAGGAAAAAGGCTTCAGCTGTGAGTATCACCAGTTCCCTGAATTAAATCAACTGAAACATCAGCAAAATGGCCACATTAAGAGCCCCAAATTAGTAATTCCCCATGTGCATTACTATTGATAAGAGAGATTATCAATACAACTCCCTTAACCTAACATACTGTATTTACTGCACAACTGCTAAACTCTTTTTTGCTGTGTGGCGGGGGGTTCTTTTGGATGAAATATTTCTGCTTGCATCGACTGAGATAATTACAAAGACAGCTTCTAAATTGCTTTTGTCATCCTGCCAGCAACAGATTTGTACTTAAATGGTACACTTTACTACTGTACAGGCTTATTATACCAGGGAAGCTAACGAGAATATATTTGACTCTCTCTCTCTCTCTTTCCCTTTTGGGGAAAAGCAATTTATTCCCCAAGTGGGCAGGGAATACATCCTCATGAGAATATGATCATGCTATTTTCATTTTTTTTTTCTTTTAAAAAGAAATATCGATAACATCATTACTGTTCCTTTATGGATTTCTTGGTTACATGTATCAGTTTAAATCCATTGACACTTTGTTCTCCTGTCTTCTGAAGTATTTTTCTAACTATTCCAGGACCCAGTTATTTTGCACTATAAGACAGTTTCTACATAAGCTGCTTTCCCTGGGAGAGAACATTTGTACCTTGTTTTAAACTAAGTGTGTGTTATGATGGACAGTCATTTCCTGAATATCATACAGTAGTGCCAACAATATATATTTTTCATGCAACCCCAATCTCTGAGTGGTGCAAAACTCCAAGGGTCCCAGGAGTTTACCCAGAGTTTGAATTTCTTGGAGTGAGGGACAGCAGAGACCGTGATGTCTTTATGACAAATAGTTTATTTACACATAATAATAATAACAATAACAATAATAATTTATATTTATACCCCACCCATCTGGCTGGGTTTCCCCAGCCACTCTGGGCAAAAGAATGTTAAATACAATAATCTATGAAACATTAAAAGCTCCCCTAAACAGGGCTGCTTTCAGGTGTCTCCTAAAAGTCTGGCAGTTGGTTTTCTCTTTGACATCTGGTGGGAGGGTGTTCCACAAGGCGGGTGCCACTGCCGAGAAGGCCCTCTGCCTGGTTCCCTGAAACTTGGCTTCTCGCAGCGAGGGAACTGCCAGAAGGCCCTCAGCACTGGACCTCAGTGTCCGGGCAGAACAATGGGGGTGGAGACGCTCCTTCATATGTATAACCTGAGGGGGGCTCACAGCATTAACACCCCAGAAGGTCTTGCTTCTCTCATAGCCACAGGCTTGGATTCCAGCAGAAATCAAGCATGTCTCTCCCTCTCAGAGTTCTGCCTGCTTCTGGCCCAGCTCTTAGATACTCAACTCTGGTTTTGTCTCTCTCACTACTGGCCAGGTGAGGGAGGGGAGCCACCCATTTTTCTCTGGCTCAAAGCCACTTCCTCTATGACCTATACTTACAGTAGGAGCCATTAACACACCAAGAAGCTGTCCTGGCTGAATCCTTGCTGGATTGAGGAATTAAACAGGATTCGAGCATACAGCCTACCCTATTTGAAAGAATCCTCTTTTTTGATAGGCTGTACCAAGTCCAGTTTAAACATAAAGGAGCACAAGATGGGAGAGCAGCTAGAGTCTTGAAGTTGCCCATCAGTGCTTACCACCTGGACAGCTGACCAAGCAGGCAGGCAGGCCATCTGGTTACAGTATTCCCCACTGCTGTTTTTCTATTTAAATTATAGTAATTATGGCTAAATTAGCATGCATGCAGCTAAATTAGCACAAACAAATCTGTGTGCTTTTTGTCCTCTTTTCTAGTGACTTATTTCCTAGACCACTAGTAGTCTGAGCAGAGGTGGCTCCCCTACTTTAATAGCTTTAAAAAAAAAAAGAATTAGACAAATTCATGGAGAATAAAGCTATTAGTGGCTATTAGTCAGTTGCTGGGTATTTTTCATTTCCAAGCCATCAGGCTACTGGAAACTGTGCCCAGTACCACTGAAGATACTGCAGGGGAAATATATTCAAAATTGCTCCTATTAAATAGTTTGTTTTCCCATCAAATTCTAGAAGGCATAGATTACTTATCTACTTCTTAACAGCACACATGTACTCTTGATCAAGCACCCAAACTCCAACATGGGTGGAGCCAAGAGCGCATATTCTGACAAAGTGAATGGGCCTTGTTAATTGGCTCATAGAAGATCAAAACAGCAGCACTTACTTTTGGTTTAGAAGTGGCCCTGAGTTCTTTTCTTTGAAGTTTTGTTGTAAGAATGTAGCAAGAGCATGCTGGATCAGGCTAAAGGGTGACAATTTCAGAACTACAGGGTTCTGGGTTTTTTCTGGCCAGCATTGTCTAATCCTTTGGGGTCATGCAGCTGCTGTGTGGTGCAGAAAGTACAGTGCTTTCAACATTTTAAGGCTCTAATGACTGCTTAGAACATTTCAGGTTTCCTGCAAAGATATTTAGATTTTTTTTTCAAAAAATTCTCATTCTTCACACCTAGTCAACCCTGACAAGTGTACTGCTAAGTAGATAGAAATTTATCCAAGTGGATCGCTGTACCTTGTTAATAAGGATAGAAGTGTAAAAAGGCTATATATGCAGCACACCAAGGCATTTTTCCCTATAGCCCTTTGAATTCAATTGCTGTGACCCGAGCGGGTCAACTTGTATAAAGATGGAATAAAAGAATCCACAACATAAAGCATTAAGAGAAGGGAAGTACAAGTATAGATTTCATTCCTTCTGCTTATTTGAAATGGGGAATATGGCATGAAAATAAATTCCCAGTTTTGCTATGTACATTCCTGTGTTCCTCTCATCAGAGTACAATAACATTCAATCTATGCTTTCACATCTTTAAATAACAAGGTGTCAAGAGCCATATTGAAACTGTTGTTGCACCTTTGAGACTTAATATTTTTAGTTTGCCCAGGAGGTCAAAGGCAAACCTATTTTCATCAGATGCCGGCTGATGGAATGGTATGCATGATCACATGGATTTAGTTTCCCTAGACATAAACCAAGTTAAGAAGAAGGTAATGAAAGAGGTAAATGGCAATGGAACACAGTTTCATTTTAAGCAGTTTTTGTTTTACTGATCCTTCTTCTCCCAACGGTTTTGTCTACCTTTGGTTTCTCCCTAATGCCTGAGAATTGGTTGCTCACAAAAAAAAATCATCAGCAAGGGGAAGCACAGTTAACGTCCTGGAACAGAGAATATAACGAAGAACGCAGAACAGATATTTTGGAGGGCACAGCAGCTAAAACTTGTAGAGTTTGAAGACTCATTCTCTCTCTCTCACACACACACACACATGCACACACCCACACCCCAGAGGCATATTTGGGGCAGTGTGAGTGGTGCAGTTGCACTGGGTGCACAGCCAAGGTGGTTGCCTTCTCAAAGCCTGGTGAATGCTTGATCAACTTTGGGAAGGAGACGTGCAGCCCTGGCACAGTTCTTGAGCCCTCCTACCTGCTTCCCAAAGTCCAGTAATTACTTGTCCAGCTTTGAGACAGAGGCAGAGGGACTCTAGGACCCTGTCAGAGCCTCACGCCTTCTTCCCAAAGCCTGGCTTAAGCCAGTGCTGTGAAGGCATCAAATAATAGGTATCATATTACCAAGGTCCGGCTGTGAGCACACATATATTCTAGGGCTCTCACACATAATTCAGGACTCAGCCTCATGCCTCAAATCAATGTTATGTGGTGAGCCTGAGAAGCTCCAGAGGGCAGGGTATTCAGAATTTCCTCATGAAAAGCTTAGATTAGATCTAGGGCTGCCATTTTGATCTTCATCTACAGACCATAGGAATAGTGCAAATTTAGGCTATGGAATTCTGTCCAACAAGTGTGAGAGATGGCCAACAACTTGGATGACATAGAGGAATAGACAAATTTATGGAGAACAAGGCTATCGAGGGCTAATAGCCATAATGACTATCCATGTTTTGCCTCCACTGTTGAAGGCTGCATATCTCTGAATACCAGTTGCTGCAAATCACAAGTGAGGGGAGTAATGTTACAGATTTCCCCTAGGTGTCTACGGTTATTTGCCACTCTGAGAATACAATACTGGACTAGCTTGGATTTTGCCCTGATCCAGCAGGGCTCTTCTTACATTCTTATGACAAAACTGTAGAGAAAAGTACTTGGGACAAGTGTTAGCAAGGTTGTTTTCATCTTCTATGGGCCAATTAATAAAGGTCATTCAGTTTATGAGAATATGGGTTCTTTCCTCCCTCCATGCTGGAGTTTAGATGCTTGATCATGTAAGCCTCATGTGAGAGCCACAAAGTCCTCATTTACATATTTAATAGTTTGCTAGGAACACACCAATCTAGGTCATTTTGCTCCTCCCTACTAGTGTGTGGGAGAAACAAATGGCAATGGCTGATTTGGTGTTATGTCCAAACCAAGAATCATGGTTTGTTTTGCTCCAAACAAACCACAGTCTGTAGCCAAAGTTTGTTGTTTGGGTGAAACAAACCACAGCCCCTGATGTGGACATAACTCTAAGCCAGGGAGTGTGGTTTGTTACTCCCATGTGCTAGCAGGGAGGAGCAAAGTGGCCCAGAGAAAGGATTAGTTATGGTTTACTGAGGTGGTGGAACTGGATCAGTGCAGGACACAGTGGTTTGAAAAAAAAATGTTTATGGACCTAAAGAGAAGAGCTGAAAATTTCGAGCTCTAAAGATTCATCATTGTACACTAGCTATTGTAAATTATTTCAGAAAGCATGCTATTATGCTGCATCTTACAGTCATGTTATGTTTGAGTGGCAAGTAGCACATCCAGGAACTGTATAATTCAGTTTCCATGCTTATACATGTTCTTGCTTCACATTCCAGCCAAATGGGAGAAAGAAACATTTGTCTTCCAGGAGTACACATATGAGCTTCCCCTAATATGTCTCCTAGAAGATATGGGAAATGTGCTTTATTTGTTAGGAAGTTTGTCACAATCCTGTTAATGTGGAACAAATGGACCATGATGCAAAAAGTTGCAGGTAATGGACATCTTTCAAAGCAACCAACGCTGAAAAAGAAAATGACAAACATACAGCCTGATCCCGTTTAGGCCGGCACCCAATTTCTGTTTTATGCATTTTAAAATGTTCTCCACTTCCAGTTCATTGCCAGTGTCTCAAAATTTCTGATGATACTAATATATTTGATGTGGCAGGAGGAACCATTTTTGAGAGCAATCTGCATTTTGTGGCTTGAAGGAGGCATAGCTAAATCATCCGTTCTTCAGCTTATTTATATGGATGTTTATCTCTACCTGATCCAAGCTCTGAGTCCCTCTAGTGCCAGGAGCTTTTATTTATGCCTGCAATGGAGTAGGGGGGTCAAGGGTGCATTGCCCACCCAGCAGCATTGGCAATAGGCAACCAATTTGTCTGCTCGCCTCCAGGCCAATCAGGAAGTGGCTGGGAAGGAGGAAGCAGTGTTTGATCCAAGGGGAATCTTCTTCCCTCTACACTATCAAAACTCCAGAAATATGAAGTCAAACGTTACTACTGAGATGTAGAGCACAATTAAGTCTATTTGCACATTCCTAAAAGCCTTAGGAGTTCTTATCATGGTGGAGGCTTCAGAATAGATCCAGTTCTACTCTAAAAGGGCTACTGTTGCAGCTGGTCCTAGGGTACAGTTTGACAGGTAAAGGACGTGGGTGGCACTGTGGTCTAAACCACTGAGCCTCCTGGGCTTCCGATCAGAAGGCTGGCTGCTTGAATCCCTGCAACTGAGTGAGATCCCATTGTTCTGTCCCAGCTCCTGCCAATCTAGCAGTTCAAAAGCACACCAGTGCAAATAGATAAATAGGTACCGTTGCGGTGGGAAGGTAAATGGCATTTCTGTGCACTCTGGTTTCCATCATGGTATTGTGTTGTGCCAAAAGCAGTTTAGTCATGCTGGCCACAAGACCCGGAAAGATGTCTGTTGAGAAACACTGGCTCCCTTGGCCTGAAAGTGAGATGAGCGCCGCAACCCCATAGTCTCCTTTGACTGGACTTAACCACCCAGGGGTCCTTTGCCTTTTTTTTTTTTAAACCTTACAGTTTGGCAGCATACCTAGTTATCAGATAGTGATTCCCCCTCCCCCCCAGTTCTTGACCAGGTTGGTGAAACTGCAGCTTGTTTCTGCTCCTGTTGCAGACACTCTCACCAGTGTTTTTGTCTCTGCAACTCATTGCTGTAGCCTGGCTCAAAAGACAATTGACTAATTTGGTTCTGGGCGGGGGACACAGATTCTTTCAATGCTATGATTCCTCCCTGCAGGAAGATGGAATAACTGGGAAAGCTACACCTGCTAATTTCTGTCTGTCATGAAGATAAATGGAAGCAAAATCTCAGTTATAAAAGAAAAGTTGCACTTCTACCACTATCCTACACTCTATTAAATGATGGGGTTGCATAGCCTGGACATTAGATGGAGGCAAAAGACTATGTGAGTTTTTGAGCATGATGGGGGAGGGGGACTTCCTAACATAATTTACAGTAAAAAAAAATGTGAACAAACTGCACACAGTGTTATTTTAGTGGAAAGTACATTGAATAATGTACAAAAAGATCAAACATATCCATCCTTAAAGAAATCAGCCCTGAGTGCTCACTGGAAGGGCAGATCCTGAAGTTGAGGCTCCAGTACTTTGGCCACCTCATGAGAAGAGAAGACTCCCTGGAAAAGACCCTGATGTTGGGAAAGATGGAGGGCACAAGGAGAAGGGGACGACAGAGGATGAGATGGTTGGACAGTGTTCTCGAAGCGACTGGCATGAGTTTGGCCAAACTGCAGGAGGCAGTGGAGGATAGGGGTGCCTGGCGTGCTCTGGTCCATGGGGTCACGAAGAGTCGGACACGACTGGACAACAACAACATTGAATAATCATAACAAATGTCTCAGTTTTTTAAGAAATCCTAATGGATTACTTGTGAAACAGACATGGAATGAAAATTGGCTGATAGGTCCATCCTTATAGTGCACACTTCTGTACATCAGCTCTGATAATACACACACAAACACACACACAAGGCAGGTGAGAGAATGTTCTCTGAGATTAAATAGCACTCAGACATTATCAGGAATCCTATCTAGGTTGTGGCAGTCTGTATTCAGAACATTTGTTTGACAGTTTTGTATATATGGAAAAGAAAACCCTCATGGATTCAATGCAGTTGTATCTAAATATACATCAGCAGAAGTACCAAAATTGTGTTTTGAAATGAGTCAGAGCTGCAAATGAACACAAACTGTAGACATAATTGCACATTTTAAGGCTCCCCTATAAAGTTAATTAACTGTTATGAGGTAACAAAAACAGTCTTCCATATATAGATTTATTCTAAATTGCAACAATCTTGAAGCTTTGCTTCTCAAGGCAACTCTTCATTTTATCTTTATTGGAATGGTTTTCAGGTAAAATGCTGTGATGTTAGTTTGGCAAAATAGGAGTTCCAGAAACTCTTGTAAACATTTAATGAGATACTAAAGATAGTTTAACAATGATATTATCAGTCACAAATAATAGTCTTAATGACTTACTGTCCATTAAAATGGTAACAATGGCTGCTTTAAAATAATAAACAGCTGAGTAATGGCATAAAATGTGATAAATGCTACCGTACTAATGATGAC
This sequence comes from Lacerta agilis, assembly GCF_009819535.1. Lineage (NCBI taxonomy): Eukaryota > Metazoa > Chordata > Lepidosauria > Squamata > Lacertidae > Lacerta > Lacerta agilis. The sequence continues at coordinate 36,531,643 of NC_046321.1, read as the reverse complement.
ACCATTTATACAGGGCCTTGTAATGGATTTCCACTCTGTGGTGTTCAGTAATAAAAAGAGAGTCAACTGCACATCACAAAATCATAAGCCTAGCAAAACACTGCTTAACAAAAAGGCATATGTACAATACATACTCGCGTATTTAGTATGTTCACAGTTATTAAACTGCTTCATAGCAGAATACCTTAAGAAACTGCTAATTTTCCCTCTAGCTAAAATAACAGTCAACCAATCACTAACATTGGCTGGAAGTGTTAAATGAACCTACTCTTTTTTTTCTGGATGGGGTATCCCTAATACTCTATTGACCTTTGCTGAACAGCATTTATTTCCTGAGCATAAAAAGGATACATCACAATTCATATCTAATGGTGTTATATCAGTGCTACTGACTTTAACTGAACTACTTTGGACCAAATGGGAAGTCTGTAGGTGATGTGAGCTTTCCTGTCTTCAGCTGGTATTCCATGTATAATAATTGTCTACTTCCCTGTAGGTAAATCTTCAAGTCCTACTGGAAGCTCATCTTTGTCATTTGTAGGGACAGGGGAGGAATCTGGTAAAAGAAAATCCTCGTGTGGAATCACCTGATCTTCTTCATCAAAACCAATGTTATCTTCTTGGGAACCCATACATTGCTGAATCTCCTAGTGACTATGTGAAAAGGTCTGAGAGCTGCCTCACGGTCTTCTCTTGTCTCTAAAAAAGCAATCGCAGCTGCCTATCCTATGAGCAATTAGCTAATATATGGGTCTCCTATTGCTTTGCTCATGTGGGGCAGGGATGAAAATATAGCAAATATCCTTGGAAGAATCACAACCTGAAAGCATGGTTGCCAGTTCCGGAGAAAGTTCAGAAAAGAAAAGAAAAACCATGGTTGACTCTGTGGAGCTCTTGGGATGAAGTGGCAGCAGGAGGAGAGAGGATTATTTTTCACATGTGTGAAGTCAGGAGCTTGGGTGCTGTCATAATTTCTTTTCAAATGTAGCAAAAGAAGATAGAAGGGAAGGTCTTGGACAACCTCCAAACTGTGTGCTTTTTTTAAAAAAAAATCATTGTTTTGTTTCAAAATTCTTCCTATAATATGTGTATGGAACCAGGACAGGGTGGACATTACCCCAGTCCCTTGTGGAACCAGGACCAGTTGGAATTTGGACCTGTGCCCATGCCTAGTCATCCTCTCCCTAAGTTGGAAGGAGAAGAAAACACCATGATTTACTGTATCCAACTGAGTATACATTTGGGATCCTGTACCCTGAGTTATCCCCGCACACATTTCCCCTAATCAATAAACTGCTATATACATTTTTGTGCTTTCATCCTGATAGTGATGCCTGCTTGCAGCTAAATAAACCACCCTGGGAAAATGGTTGAAGAGCACTGTAAAAAATTCTTACAACAAATAACATAACAAGTATAGGGTGCTTGCTTTGCATTGTCTGCTTCCTCAAAGAGTGGGAAGTTTCAGAAGAGTTTTAAAGCAACGCCTAAGGCTTACATGTTCAAATCCATGTGTTGGTTGTTGTTTTTAAACAAATATGCAGGTAGAAAAGATTGCAAGCAAATGAGCATATGGACAGGTTCTTCAAATCTCCAAAGTAACATAATTCCCAAAGTGACAGGCAATACCCTTCTTGTTCTGATTCAGCTTTTGCTAGCAGCTCCAAAAGAAAAAAAGAATATATATACTGTGTATTTATCCGTTCCTCAGGTCAGAACCAAAAGTGGCAATAGCGCCAGAGTATAGTCCTCCAGTACACCAATGGCTTGCTTTGGGAGTGCAGGACAGACCATGCAGCACACACAACTTTGCCCTCTAAAACTTCACCACCACAACTTCCTTCCTCCCAGTAGTCCTTCACCTCAAGTGCCTCACTCTGCGTAATGGTCAGCGTAGTTACCACCGACTTATGAATTCGATCCCATTGTTCACTCCCAGGTTGCAGAAAAATCCTAAGAAATCATATTAACACTAATGAGAAAGTGCAACGATGTCTCTGTCTGCATGGAGTGCTACTCAGTTCACAGACTTAAGGGACTACATAAGCAACAAAGGGACTAACAAATTTATCGTGGCATATGTTACGCTTATACTGTATTCACTTAAACATAGCTACCCCTCTGGGAAAGATGCTACAAGACTCTTTTTTATATTTGATAGAGAAGACTTTTGTTTTTACACTTTTGCTTCTGCTGCTCACAGGCAACGGTGAGGGAAAGGCAGAGCACAGTCTTGATGCCACGAGGAAGCAGGGATGGATGGATCAAAGTAAACAAGAAATCCAAGCCCTTATGCATTCTGGAGCAATTTATGTGGCATGAGTTGATTATGATCTGTAGAGCAGGGCTCTCCAACCTTTTCTGGTTAAGCTCAGACCTCCATATGTTTTGGGGGCTACAGCGCCTTGGTCATCCCTAACTATTGGCCATGCTGGCAGAGGCTGATGGGAGTTGTAGTCCAATAACAGATAGAGGGAACCATGTTGTAGCAGCAAATGATGAGGTTCTGCCTGCAGTAGCTTTGCTATATTTGAACACTTATGCATCATTTAATTTTATTGTGGGAATACAGAAAGGAAGCTTGAAGACAAGGAGGGGGGAAAAATGATCCCATTTCTTCCAAGGCTATTTCTTTTTCACTTTCCCCAAGAACAGCTGGGTAATCAGCTGCTGGCTAGGGAGTCCTACAGCTCCATTTATTACAGCCCTTTGTCCATCACTAGTGAAAATAAATTGCCATGCTTCACTACTAAGGGTACTTCTGCAGAACAGGGTAGAATAGGGTGGAAAATTTTGAAGTTTCTTCCTATTGGCTCTAAGGTAGGAAGCAATCGGGGAAAAAGAGCACAGATATTCAGCAGTGAGAAGGAAAATGCAGTGCTACACCTTAAAAAGATATTGTTTTCTTAATACGGCAAGATTTCTGCCCTACCCCATTTTACAAATCTTTCCTCCCCCCCCCCAAAAAAAAGCATTCTGCTTAGCATTGCAGATGATAAAATGCTTATAAAATTACAAGAATGCCAACTTTAACTATTCTAAGCGGTAGATTAATCTGCTAATGCTTCTTTAAGTGGGGACCCATTTAAAATAACAAGTGCACTATGAATTGTGAACTGTGCAGCACATGCAGGAAAAATAATAAATATACAGTGGAAATAGAGTGCTGATAGTTTGAATGGAACCTATTTCCTCCCTATAATCTCATTGCCCACTCCCCTGAGCATGAAAATCGGGGGCACCCAAAAATGGGACACACACACACACACAGGGGTATAATACATTTAAATACCGGTACTCATTATACACAAACTCCTTTAAATAATGTTTTTCTCCCTTCACAAATGTTTGGCAATAGACATATCTGAAAAGGCGAAATAAACTGATGTTCCCACCCCACCTGCTGAACTGAGTTGGTGTTTCAGATGCAAAATTAGATTTTTAAAAAAATTTGGGATGCAAATGATAAAATATGCTCATGATTACTAAAGAAGGTGGTTTTCAAAAACAACAGCTTTGTGGCATGTTGATACCATTTGTCATTATTTCCCCTGGTTTTATTCGATTGGCCATTATGTAGATGTGTAATGTATCGGGGCTACTGAGATAACTGTATCTGAAAGCTCAGCATGGCTCTCAGCTTTATATTATTTCATATACCTGTGGCTCAGCAAAGTAATTTCTGCAGAGATTGCTTGAAATAACATACAATGCAATCTCCTATGGCTTTATCTGGAGGGTATTTCCCCCCAGCTTATATAGACCCCATAAAAATGAAGTAAAGTTACCATATTGCCTTTCTTGCTTTGACTTGCTTCTCAGCATGCAGTGCAAAACATCTTCCTTCGCTCTCCAGACTTCATATAAAAGTACAGTAAATACTTTTGTGGTCCCCCCTCCCCACCTCTTTTTTGGTACGTCATGAGGTAACATACAGACCCGACTTGTTTATTAATTCTTATGGCTGTGCACCCATTTGCACTATACATCTAAAGCAGTACCATACCACTTTAAAAATCATGGCTCCCCCAAAAGGCTCCTGGGAACTGTAGTTTCCTAAGGGTGCTGAGAGTTGTTAGAAAACCCCTCTCAGTGCCACAGTTCTCAGTTGCCAAAACAAACTACAGTTCCCAGGATTCTTTAGGGGAAGTGATGACTTTTTAAAGTGGTATGATACTGCGGTAAATGTTGTGACTATAGAAGAGTCAGGATCACAAACACACATACAAAAACATGATTTCTGTGTTTCTGGGATATTTATCCCTTTTATCTAATTTAGGACTTCATGCTAGTGAACACTTCTCTGTCAGCTACAGCATTTGTCAAATTGCTTTAGTTAGAGTTATATCAACCTTAACAATTTACAGAGGCATCTTATTTTTAGATATCCTACATGAAGCCAGCTTCTTGAGTACTGTATTTTGACCTCTTTATATTTGTATGTGGGTGAGTGGATTTGTGTCTCAGTGTGCCTAAAATAGTTTCTCAGGTGTGAGATCCTGTTATTTTCTGTGTTTCCTTAACTTTATTTTTCAGTTTCTAAAAAGACATATAATAATAAGCAATCTCCATATCCCTCCACCACCACCACCACCCAAAACTTTCTATGCACATACAATGTAAGTAATGAATCAAACATTAAGGAAGTTTGCATAATAGTTTAGAGCTGATTATATCAGCAACTTTTCATCTTAACAGATAGTTGCAGAGCAGAGGCAGACTCAAGGCAGTGTGAGAAGTTCTACTGCACTGGGCACTGAGCCTAGGGGATGCTGCGGGGCGTCACAACTATGATGTCATGAATTGAGCAGAACAGAAGGTGAGAGATGGGGGTTGCCAATTTTGGCCTCGCACTGAGAACTGCTGAAATCTGAAAGACCAAAGTTCCCCCCTGCCCAGACTGAGCCATTGGTAGCTGGTGTACTGAATAAGCATGTGCCATCCAGTTTCAAAATCATTTTTGGCCTTTGTGTTCCTTGGTGCTCATAGAGCTCCTGTTATTGACCACATATTTTGTTCTGCAGTTATTCCTCAGGTGCTTAAACTTGCATTCTACTTCACCAAAAATGTTTTACATGTAAAATATATATGAATATGTCTCCTTTGCAGGTAAGTATTTTCTGTCACCTACAATTCAGCGATGTTCTTCAGCAAACATTAACATGCTCATATGGGGAAGGAGGTTTTTTGTTGTTGGTTGTACCTATAAATACTGATAACCTTTGTTCACCTCTACATTTTAATTAAAGAGCCATACTATTTGACAGATTGGAAACACTAAACCCTTTTGAATGTATTGGAATGGCTGGTTCTAATTGTTCTCTTATCAGTTATTTAACTGGCACAGATTTTGATGCATATATAAAGACTGTAAATCGGTGGTGAGATTTCAGTTACTTTATTATTAATTTTATGAATCACCTTCTGCATGGGTCTCAGGACCAATTTAGTTTTAAAATAGGGTTATAATAGTTTTTAAATGGTTTTAAACAGTACCCCCCAACAGCTAATGTGTTTCTAAAAATCAATATAACATGAAAACCTAAAACAGAGAACACTTAATCCCACTGGAAAAGCTTGTTGAAACAAAATTCCAGAAACAATTGAGAAGTGCAAATAGTGGGTGCCTGTTGTATCACAATAAGAATGCTGTTCCACAGAACAAGGACAGCCCTACTCCAAGCTATCATGAAATGGACTTCTGATATTTTAGGGATAAACCCTCCTGCAGAATACAGTGGCCTGCTAGGTATTTACGGGATAAAGTAACTTGGACCTAAGCTGTATCGGGGCTTATACTGAACTTGGTCCAGTATATAAAGTTGTTTTCTATGCAACTAAGATGTCCTTCAATGCCTAATGCCATCAGCTATATTGGGATGAAATAAATATTTTAGGCACCTTTTAGATTTCATGCCTGGTGGCTAGGGCTATCTAGGCAAGCTGCATGGATCCATGTTCAATATTTTATATTAGTCTCTCCATATAAAGTTATTCCACTAACAGCTACAGTCATAAAGAAATGTTTCCCCATATTTTGTATAGCTTTAGTTAGGGAAGGGTAGGCCAGACTAATTTGTGCATTTTTCTTTTAAAGAACCTTACATTGTATGCATTTATTGGTTCTCAAACCTTCTATTTTTATCAAATTTTCCTGTTGACTTTAGTAGCCATTTGAAGAAGAAAAAATCCTAGTCCTTTCATAACTGAGAATGAAACTTTGATCTATCAGATAGTTATTAATGTGGTGTAAGTATAAAAATCCAGACAATTCAATCAAAGAGAAAATTAAACACATAAATTTCCAGAACTGCAAGTTTTCAGAATTTAAAATAACATGGAACTGAGCAAGCAAGGGTGGACTTGAGTCAGCTGTTTCTGAATGATGTGCATTTTTTTGCTCTCCCACAGGTAGTATAAGCACAAGCCAAAGGGTGAAAACCAAATGAATAAGGTTGTGGCACTGAGGTCTGCAGGTCCAAAAAAGATAAGAACTACATAACTGACTCTCTGTCTTAATTGTTTCCAGAAGAGTAGCTGTAGCTGTCTCTTGCAGCAGAAACAAGGAATGTGTCTTGTGGCACATTAATGATGAACAAGCTTTTTTATTGTGGCATATGCTTTCATGAGGGATGCGGGTGGCGCTGTGGGTTAAACCAGAGCCTAGGGCATGTTGATCAGAAGGTTGGCGGTTCGAATCCCCACAACGGGGTGAGCTCCCATTGTTCGGTCCCAGCTCCTGCCCACCTAGCAGTTCGAAAGCACATCAAAGTGCAAGTAGATAAATAGGTACTGCTCCAGCGGGAAGGTAAACGGTGTTTCCGTGTGCTGCTCTGGTTTGCCAGAAGCAGCTTAGTCATGCTGGCCACATGACCCAGAAGCTGTACACCGGCTCCCTCGGCCAATAAAGCGAGATGAGCGCCGCAACCCCAGAGTCATCCGCGACTGGACCTAATGGTCAGGGGTCCCTTTACCTTTACCATTATGCTTTCATGAACTCAAGCCTGTTTCATCAGATGCGTTTTTTCATACTGCCCAACATGAAGTGACACTGTAATATAAAAGGGTGTGCCTTGGCAGAGCCTCTGAAGCTAACAATTTATTGATTTGTTTCTTTGGAAGAATATTTATTCACTGGTAACATAAAAAAGCCATGGCAATGTGCAGTAAAATTAATAAACCACTATAATTTAATAAAATCATTAAAAATGGAACAAATTGTCAATGCTGAATTAAACTGAAGTTTACACACACACACACACTTGGTGAAACAAAAACACTTTCAGCAGGCAACAAAAGGTTTGTGTTCAGTACATACTGTAATTTTTAATAATGGATATGTGGTGTTGCTTTTGAAAAGATTTAAGGTGCATTTGTTGCTAAGACCAACTGCCCAAGTAGCGCCGGACTTCATCGCCTTCTCTCTAAATCTAAACAGAGAAGAATTGATTCTTCTATTGTTTCTCCAACACTCTGCTTCTAGTTTAACATTCCTGTCAGTAATTGCTTTTCAGGATTTGATTCAAACACTGCAGGGTTGACAGTGGCTACAGATCAAGTTGCTACAAGCTCACCTGAGATATCAAAACCTACATCTGAATCAGATCATGAAGCTACATACCCACCTGAGCCATCTAAATCAGCTCTGACAAACCAAGTTTCTAATGGGGAGGATGGGAGCATTTCAGCTGTTCTTTAGTAGCTGGGACTGTGTTGTGCAAGGGCAGTACAGCTCAAGGGTAGAGCATCTACTTCACATGCAGAGGGTCCCAGGATCAATCCCTTGCATCTCCAAGTAGGGATGGGAATGTTCTGCAGCTAAAACCATGGAGAGCTACTGCCAGTCAGTGTAGACCATTGTTGGCCAAACTTGGCCCTCCAGCTGTTTTGGAACTACAACTCCCATCACCCCTAGCTAACACAACCAGGGGTCAGGGATTATGGAAATTGTAGTCCCAAAACAGCTGGAGGGCCAAGTTTGGCCATGCCTGGTGTAGACAATACTGACCTGGAAGAACCAATGGTCTGACACTTGAAGAAAGATAATTACCTCCAGAATAGCATCCCCAATGGCTATAAGACAAGTAAACCAATGTGGAACACTTGAGTTGCAGAACTTACCTAGATCTTTTACTACATGATACTAGATACCAGGCTTTTCAGGAAAGCTAAAGGCAGTACAGTAGTTCTTGGGAGTGGTCCAAATCATTGTAAAATACAGCAATGGAGTTAAAGACAGTTGTCTTACCTCTTGAATCTTCAAGGAGCACAATGTCAGGTATGGGGGGTTGTTTTCACAAACGAAAGAGATACGTTCTTACTTTCTACAGAAATTGGATTCCTGATATGTTGTCTGATAGTAATCATATATTATAGTAGATTAACAGTAAATGGAATCTCATTCAACTTTAGTGAAGGGGTTTTTTTTTGGGGGGGGAACAACCTTGTTTGTATCATTCATTATGTTATGTGCATAATGCCAGCCCCTGTTTATGCTGGTGGAGTGGACCAGAGTGAAGACTTCTGCAACACGGTCAGCTCCAATTGTCCCTCCCCACAGGCCACCACAGATTGGCCAGAATTTGAATCTGGGTTTGGCGGGAACCCAGTAGGCTCCATGGCAGCCGTGGAAGAGGAACAACTTGGGAGAATGAGGGAAATGTTGCATTGGGTCTAAACCACCACCCACCCTTGAACTGAATAAGTGGTCATTCTTGAGATATGTGATTTGTACACTGCACAAATGTGATTCTCCTTACGGAGGAGAATGGCCAGCACAACCTAAACATCTCTGTATTCCCCTCCATTTATGAATCTAGATCTTGAAAGATCTAGGAAGATCCAAGGAAAATAGCTGATTTGCTCACATTTGTTTTGTTTAATGTACTTATGTTTATATGTCAAATGCTGATAGTTAGGCATTGTGCAAGTGCCATGGCCAAAGCACAAAAAAACGCATTATTGTGTGCACTTTAAGTGTTCCACACAGAATCTTGACATTTGTTTAGACTTTGTGTTTTGTGTGTCTGTGGTTAAAATCCTTTCTTCAGTAGCAACATCACCTCAAAAATTGCAGGAGTTATTTTAAAAATGAGCTGTGAAGGAATGCAGTTCTTTCTCAGAACTGACCCCAGCTTCAGTCCTTAGGAAATTGACTTTTATTATTGTTGTGTGAGAATCTGAATGCTGTAATAGTACATTGATATATTGTTTTCCATTGAAGAGTACCATTATATTTAGGGGGATTTTAAATGATGGGAGATAAATTGACCATCTATGCTTGTGAGCTAGCATGGTAGTAGATATTGAACTAGAGAGAACCTCTGCTAAGCCACGAAGCTCACCTTCAGCCAATGAGTATCAATCAGTTTAATCTGTTTCATTGAATTTTGAGTAGAATTAATGGGAAGCGACATGTCCACCATGCTAAGGTTCCTTGAAGAAGAATGGGATAAAAATGTAAGAGATAAATGCATTTAATTAATTATGAGATATATTGAACCAGAATTACACCATGTTCTGTTCTAAAGCATAATCCTGTTATGTATTCTTACTGTGAATTAAACAAAGTAAGAATGAATGAAAAACAAACAAATTTTTGCCCACCACTCATAAGGGGACAGACATAACCATGCACCTTCACATGTTTGGGGACTTCACAAACATACTTTTGGGACCTGGCTGCATGGAGAGAACTGCAGGTGAAAAGATGCAGAGGAGGTTAAGCACACCTTCCTCTCATCTGCTGCTTCTTCCCTGAAAATGCCTTTCCCAATGCTACATAAAATGTAGTTATATGTGTCACCTGATACTGGGCACATATTTTAAATAAGATTTACACATTCTATTACTAGTTCAAGGCTTTCTTCAAAGGCATTTTGTTCCAAAAAGTCCATCTTCCATAACCAGGTCACTGCATGTTGCATCTCCAAATTGCAAAGCACTTAAATCTAGTGACATGACTGCCTTCACTTAGGAGCTTAGCTAGTACTTTCTCTAGTAATTTATTATCAATTGCTGTTTTCATTGCTCCCCTCCCCCCAAAAAAACCACATACATTTTTTGGGCAATCCTTAACGTACCTAAAGGAGACCAAATATCATGTAACTTTATTATGGGGTGTATTTTATCTTATTTATTTATAAAATTTAACTGCAAGCACTCTCCAAGCATTGTACAGATTAAAGAAGAGACAGAACATGATTAAAATCCAATTAAAAACATACATAAAATCATCATTGTTAAAAAGGATATACACCCAAAAAGGTATATTTGAGCAAATGTGTTTAGGATTGCACTGCATGGCTTTTTTCTAATTTTGGGCATACCAGTATACCTTTGGGTGTCCTAGGAAACATATGCTACATATCTCCAGTGATTACCATATTGTTACAGAAAGGTCACTCGAATCCATTTCTTAAGGCCACTGCAGATATTTCTCTTTTGTGCTTGGTTTCATAGTATCTTCTTGACCTTCTTTTAATACCTGTTTTAAGCTTCTAAAATGCAGCACTGAGATGTGTATTTAAGCAGTAATGCTCTCATGTGGAAAATTAAAGGAGCTAGATGTGGTATGTACTGTCTGATAACTGCATCATTCTAAAGAATTTTTGTACCCCTTCCTTATCTGTTGCAGCAGATGTGACAGCAACTGTTGGATCAACCTTAGTCTGTTGTTTATTTACCCAAATGGGTATCATTGGTTTTGGCTTTGCATTTTCCTTTATTCAATTTCAGCAATGTTATCCTGGTCCCCCCCCCCCTCCACACAAGGCTTTCTGAAGCCTTCAGTTATGTTGGTCACTTGTGAATTTCTAGATTAAGATGCCATCTATGAAAACCTGGATGTCTTCTCCCTTGATAGAAGTAATGTTCTTTGAAAAATCTGCAGTATAAATCATAACCAAAATGCGGGCCTTTTAAACACACACATAGACTACTATGTCCTACACAGATAGCACCTTGGGGAGAACTCCAAGGTAACATCAAGTGCGCAAAAACAGTAATAATACTGGATCACAGTGAATTCTCCATATGTTTTCTCTCCAACTCCCAATAGAAGTATCTTCCTTTGTTTGATTAGTGGTGAAGACTAGGGGTGGACAAATCTGTCAGTTTAAAATTTTCTCAGTTTCTTATTTTTCCAATTCCAAATTCAGTTCATTGCATTTCCATATCATTTTTTGAAGTCTCGCAAATGTTTGTTAGTATTTTAGCATCCGTTTCTTTTGACGTGAATTTATTTGCAAGCTATTTTTGCCTAACAATATCCATTCTGAGAGCAACTTTCCTTAATATAATGAATTTTTGTCTGCTATCTCCCCCAGTGTAGGAGTTCCTTTTGCACACAATTGCACTTTTGCAGATGTATTTTGGTTGGAGAACTGCTTTGCAAAATTCAGAGAAGCGTGAATTTTGAATGATTGCTTTGTTTCTGTTTGTATACTGTTTTCAAAAGTGCAGATTAGGTTTGTGTTAACATACAAACTGAGCCAAATTCCTCCTCCTTCTCTTATGAGAACATAAATGTAGTTTAGACCCTATCCCTAAATTTCTACTAATAACCATACACATTCTATTGGCCTGCTGCTCTTTCTATATATATTTTTAAATAATATTTTTTTGAGAACCACAATTATTTACATGTATCAAACAGAAATACCAGTAAACAAATAAAACTCTGGACTGAACAAAAGGCGCAGCAGCTAACAATGGCATGGCAGCAAAAGTTTCATAGCACTCTTTCTTATTCTGCTGTTTCTATTATTATTATTATTAAGCACTGAGAGCCTCTTGCAATTTCTTTTTTAAATGCAAAAGCCATAGTTCTAGATATGTGATGTGAAGCAGCTAGGTTCTATTGCCGCTGTTGTATATTCTGTAGGCAGCTTCCTTAACAACATCTGAGAATAAGCTCCCTCTTGGTTTGTTCTGCCCTCTAGCATATACAATTTATTTTAATGAGACCCAGAGCATGGCAGGTTCTCCATCTTAGCACTGCCACTATTTGCTCAGGCACTATTGCCAATGCAATTATTTCTTGTTTGTTGTTGACTTTTATATCTAGCTCACAAATCACCCTTGTGAGTTGAGGTCACCATTGTAAGCCCTTCATTTTATATGATTACCTTCCATTTCTCCCCCCTCCCTTTTTTGTCTCTCTATCATACAAACAGGGACCACATTGACTCAAGAACCAATAGCCATTTTTTTCAACTTAATAGTCCAGTTATGTGCTGCTTCAGTGTATGCAGTTTGCAGGATCTTCTGTGCCTTTCCTTTTAAGCTTTGACTATTCCATTCTAGCTGCAGAATGAGGCCATGCAACTTAAAAGGTGTGACTTGCTTTGTGATTCCAAATTTGATTGCTGCAACAACTTCTACATCTTCCAGCATTTTTCCAACATTACATCTCTGCAAAGGGAGGAAATGCCCTTCTCTATAACCCTTTTTCTAGCTTTAGATACTAATAGACACTGATATCCAGGTGACAGTTTTCAAGCTAAGGGGACAAGTCATACCCATGGGTGGAAGCAGAGACAGCTAAGATCAGGGTATAGAAGCTGTATGGAGAAAAGAGCCAGTGTGGATTTGAAGAAGGAAGTTACATTTTAGCAACTTGCTGACAAACAACTTTGGGAAAATATTCTCCAGACATGTCTATACATATTGAATTGTAGTGGGATAATTCATTGGCACCAAATGATATGGCAGTTTAATTTATGTCTGCAAATGACTATGCAGTTCAAATGTTGGATGCTATGACAGTTTCACTGATTTCTGCAATGGTCTGTAAGATGCAAGCTGTATTATGTAAGTAACTATTCACAAAGGCAATATATGAAAATTTGTAATTATTTAATATGCATTACAATATGAATTTTATACAAGGTTTTTTTTATTTTGTGTCTGTTCCATCTTGCTGTAGTGCTTCTCCCCTGCCCCCACCAGGTTGTCCATTTTAGGTTTGCTATAGGTCATCCTAATCAACAGCAGATCTAAAACAGATTTGATTTAAGTCTGCTGAGTTCCACCAAAGTCAAGCTCAAACACCATGACTCAATTGCTCCACCCAGTTTTGGATATGGGGTGTGAAGTGGGACAAGGGGCTACTTGATGGTTATTCTGCAAGTGCTGGAATAGTCCTGAGAAAGTGCTTCTGCATTCAAAAGTATCCTTTGTTGAAGGAAGCCTTTTTAAAATAAAAGAGTAAATACTTTTTGGGGTTTCCAATTCATTGCATATCTAGTGACCATTTGGGCTGGAAAGGCTGTAATCTGCTACTTGCAAAACACTTCCATACAGAAGCCTTATAGTATTTGCTATTTTGTATTTTTAATAAATAAAACAAAACAAATAAATAAATAAAACAAAAACAATATTTTATTTTTTAATAAATTAAAAAAAATTCCAGTAGCAGCTTAGAGACCGACTAAGTTTGTTCTGGGTATAAGCTTTCGTGTGCATGCACGAAAGCTTATACCCAGAACAAACTTAGTCGGTCTCTAAGCTGCTACTGGACAATATATATATATACAGATATATTGACTGCATCAGACCAACATGGCTACCTACCTGAATCTTGTATTTTTAAACAAATGATAATAATAAAAGTAATAGTGACTGGTATGGGAAAGCTACTTTGCCTGTTTCATTTTCCCATTAGTCTCCCAAATAGCAGTTGATATTCAACGCTAACTATATTCAAAGTCTTGTGACCTTTTTTCTTAAACAAAACAAAACTCCATTGGTTCTGGAGTATGATCCTGTTGAGTATCACTTATTAAATTTAACACTGGTTTAAATTTTATAAAGGAAATATATCAGTTTATGAAGATATGCATATAATATTACACAGGCTTTCTACAGACAACTGAATTGAAGACACAAAAGTGGCAGTGCATCCTTAAAAATGAATCACTTTTATCATCATATATTTCATTTATGTCTTCCACCTCAATAATTTGTTATGAAGGCAAAACAGTACTGTAGCATCAGAATAAAAATGGAAATATTTCCAAAAGTTTTTAACAAAAATCCCAAGAGTCAATATACAATGAAAATTATTCAATGCCTAAAAGTAAGGAATCCACGCTTTTGATGTTCATAGCCATGAGAATCTTGTTTACTTAATAGTAAATAAATTAAGAGGATAATTATGAAGAGTTTTGATTATAATTTTCAAATCCTTGTTTGGTATAAGCAGCTGGTACCTGATAATGAAATTATTTGCCTACATATTCATATTTAATTATAAGGAACGATAAGAAAAGTCCCTACGATAGCAAAACAGATACATACTACCATGAAAATGTTCTTTCCCTTGAGAAGGAAGGGTTTCAAAGTTTGGAGATTCTAGAGAATAAACCTTGACCCTTCTGCACAAAAGCTACGTGTTTGACCATAACTGAGATATGGCATCTCCCCAAGCATTATTCTCTGTACTTTACAAATAAAATCATACTGTGACAGAAGTGGCACATCTGTGATCTGAAAACCATCACAGATTTCACTTGAGGTTTCATGGAGTCAAGACCAAAAACAAAATAAAAAAAGGTGAAAGATTTATACGATCTGAGGAGAAGCCTTTATATCCTGAATCCAAATAACATCAGTATAAGTAGGAGACAAATCAAACACTCAGTGTTACACCTTTCACACAACTGCACCACCTCAGGACGCAGGTCATATTTGACAGTATCCGCACCTTAACATCTCCTAGGGAATCTTATCCCTGATATGTTCCTTCTGAGTCAGTATTGTCCACTCTGATGGGTACCAAACAACTCTCCAGTGTCTTAGGCAAGGTTTGACACATCATCCGCTCCTTTTAACTGAGAGTGCAAGGGATTGGACCTGATTTTCAAATGCCAGAGCAGGGATACTTTACACTATGAAAACATTTTCAAAGAAAAGTAATCACCTGCTTGTATTTTGGGAAAGTTCAAACCTTTCAGAGTTAGTTGAGTACGGCCATGCTAGTGTAGGAGGCGAGTTGAGGACAACCTGTCAGATTAGATTTTCTTAAATACTCCAAATGCCAAACCTTTAAGAAGTGCCTTATAAATCAATAAGAAGTTCAGTATTTTAAAAATATATATTGTTAAATATTGTTTTAAATAAGACTCACCTCTTACAAAAGATACAAAAGGAAAAGTTGAGTGATGTTTGCTAAAGACAGGGACCTCAAAGGTGGATTAGTCAACCTCATTTTGCCACAATTCCCCCAATCTCAGTGGAAGGGGACATGCTTTGGAAAAGGAGTGGATAAGCTGTGGACCACCAGATGCCAATGTACTACAACTCCCATCATCCTTGACCATTGGCCAAGCAAGTTAACTGGTGCTGATGGGAGCTGGAGTCCAACAATGCTTGTAGGGCCACGGGCTAGCACCCTCACCCCCAATTTAGAAGTTGTAGCACCTGAGTAGAAATCAGTTCCCTTTGTGTCTAGTTCATGTCTCTTTTCCATCTAAAGTCTCTAGTTGTAAAAGAAGTTTCAAAAGCATGATATACCAAAGCCCAGCATATGATCTTCCTTATCATAATTACTTCTGAAATGTTAAATATTCACCAAAGGAAGGTGATTTAAGATGTCCACTGGCTCTTCCATCTTCTCTGTTATTATTCTTACACCTGACAAATGTGATTTGCCATGTCTTTTCCATGAACTGACAATATCAGTTCTATAAACAAATTAGACAGCACAGCTAACATGTGTCAACTTGTAGCTAGTCGATTCATCCCACCAGCGGTGTCAGAAACTCCAGATATGACCTATTTAGTCATATATTTTAAGAGGCATGCCAGCAATGTGTTGGAAGAAAAGGAGCTTTAGTATGATCTGTGAGCATGAAATATCATGCTGAAAAACAGGAAAAGGACATCTGTGCATCATTTCAACTATCAGGTTTCCCTCCCGGGTTCCTTTCCTACATCTCCTTAGAATATATGTGTCTCAGGGCTGACACACACACGCTGAAGCCAGCAATGTTACATCAAGAATAATTTCATGATACACCAATCTCAGCCTGAATGCAATTGCTGTCATTTCCAGCAAGCAGAACCTTGAAACAGTTTGAATGCTGACTTCTCTGCAACACCGTAAAATGATCCCTATTTTTTTTCTTTTTCTTCTTTTATTTTGTAAAAAAAGGGATCTACCCAAAGCACCACATGCTTAGAAGTCTTCTTAAGTCACACAGAACTTTGTTATTACTAATGTTTTACTACTCCTGTAGATTTTTAATTGCATTCATGACCCTGGCTGCATAATAAACTTTTATCGGGATGCTTCTGAAATTAGGAAGGCAAACGCCTGTCACATCTATCACATTTGATGAAATGCATTGATATTAAATCACTTGTAATAACTCAGAACATACTGAACCACTGAAAATAATTCATGTACTTGCGAAACTTTTCCGAGCTTCTCAGCATGAAAGCATTCTACCATTTTGTTCAACCGACCAGTATCAACAGTCATAGATGGGTATCTGCTTCCCCCCAACATGTTTTGTCAGTCTCAGTGCTATGATTCATTGTAGAAAAATTATCAGGGCAGCCAATGTGAACTTATACTAATACAGCTTGCAGGTGTGTGTGTGTGTGTGTGTGTGTGTGTGTGTGTGTGTGTGTGTTTGCTGACATAGCATTTTATGGTAGGGTAGGAGATACAGACCAATAGTAAGCAGTTCAGAGTATTTTACCTGCAACCATGCTGCAATAAAGTGCCATCATCATTCAATCGATAGAGGTTACTTACTTAACATTTGCTTGAACATATTTGGATTGCCAGCCCATTAGATCATTTTCTGATAAACAGCGTAGTTAATGAATGGAGAGAGTAACTACCTACCTTCAGGAAGAACCTGCCCAATAACAATAATCCATCAAGAAAACTGACAATATCCTCTGATCTATTGCCTGCAAAGCAGGGACTTGATGGAGAGTTTCATTCCTTCTGCTCAGTACTCCAGGAGAAAATCAGTGCAATTTGAATATTTCTCAGGCTGTGACACCTCTCCAAGATTCCTGGTTGCGTTCTGTTTCCCAGAGGACGGCAGCCTGGCGCTCCCGTGTGCATACAGCAGTGAAGATAAATAGAAAAAGGCTTGAGATAAATTAGGGATGGCTAAGTTAAAATTGTCTCTGCTCCTGACTCTCTCATCTGCAGTCTGAAAGTCTGTTTTGCTGTGAAAAAGCTAGATGGCAGGCTGCCTCAGCGAGTTCTTCTTAAGCTACAGAGAGCATTTCAATGAAGAAATTTTTTTCCCCATTATCTAAGCTAATGTGACTGAAGCTAAGTCTAGTTTTTAAAAAGTGTCTGCTGGCATGAAATTCATTTTACTGTTGCTTTCTTTCAAGCTACAGGTAAAAAAAAACAACACCATGTTATTGGGCTATATATGTCTATCTAAATAGAGCACTTCAACTTTTCAAGGTACACAAATGGTATCTAGGATCTTTTTACAGCTTTGTTCAATAGCTTAAAAGGTATTCAATTTCCACTTTTGTACCCGAGTGTGTCTTTCATGCTCTTCAGTCTTTTAACCTAAGCTTTCTTTCCCACCACAAAAGCACACTTTACTATGTCTCTACAAATACAATAATCCAGAAATTAGGATAATGACTCATTTTAGAACACTTATTTTGGGGGGCGGGGGCGGGCAGAGGCTTTTTATGCTTTAAAAACAAAAACAAAGGAATCCCAACCACATGTACAAAGAAATAAGTATCTGAAGAAGTGTGCATGCACACGAAAGCTCATACCAAGAACAAACTCAGTTGGTCTCTAAGGTGCTACTGGAAAGAATTTCCTATTTTGTTTTGACTATGGCAGACCAACACGGCTACCCACCTGTAAAAGAAATAAGTGTTATTGAGAATCTGCCATTATTTTTTATATGAAGCATTGATACCTAAAATTGCTCCTGTGGCCTGAGGGGATGGTTGGGTGGAAGTCCAGAGAGCTAACCAGGAACCCAGGCAGCTGGTTGGGAATTTCCAGTCCTGGGGCATGGATGTCCAGATCCAATAGCTCCTCAGGTTCACTGGTGATGCGGAGATTCTCAGGTCCAGTGTCCGGTCCAGGCTGAATCCTGACACACAGATACATATTCCCATTACAGACAGTTGGCTTCCATGAGGTGGAAGCAGTAAATAATGACCGAGGGGGCAGAGCTATTGTATTCAGCCACAATTCCTCCTCATGTGCTAATTCACTTTAAAATAAAGCTTGAAGAGGACTTTAGTGAAGCTATTGCAATGAAATATATGTGCATGCTTAATGTTTAATAAGTCACTTTCCTGTCCTATCTCAGGCTGCATAAACACAATATATTTAAAGTTGTTGTTCAGTCGTTCAGTCGTGTCCAACTCTTCGTGACCCCATAGACCAGAGAACGCCAGGCACCCCTATCCTCCACTGCCTCCCCTAGTTTGGCCAAACTCATACCAGTCACTTCGAGAACACTGTCCAACCATCTCATCCTCTGTCGTCCCCTTCTCCTTGTGCCCTCCATCTTTCCCAACATCAGGGTCTTTTCCAGGGAGTCTTCTCTTCTCATGAGGTGGCCAAAGTACTGGAGCCTCAACTTCAGGATCTGCCCTTCCAGTGAGCACTCAGGGCTGATTTCTTTAAGGATGGGTAAGTTTGATCTTCTTGCAGTCCATGGGACTCTCAAGAGTCTCCTCCAGCACCATAATTCAAAAGCATCAATTCTTCGGTGATCAGTTTTCTTAATAATCCTGCAAACTGTAGTTTACCCCTCATAGGGCTACAGGCGCAGAGGAAGCCTCTTGACGGCCTGGGGTGGCAGGACGGAGGCACCCCCCTGGGCATGCACAGTTTATTTGGGCTGGCGCTGCTGCTCCCGCGGCGACCGAATGAGCCGCCTAGTGAGCGGTGGGCCGTGGGGCTGCCCCGTCCGTAAAGCAGCACGGGCGGGGTGCTGGGCAGCGGGGCTCGGTTTGGGGAGGGGCTGTCAAGTGTCACCCGCCCCCCCTGGAACACGGGGCACCCCACCCCCTATGCCCCTCCATTCCTATGCCACTGCAAGGCTATAATTTCTAGCACCCATACCAATCTACCTGTTTCTAGGATTCTTTGGAAAGATGCTTTATATGTGCTTTAAATGCAGTGCTTTTTTTCTAAAAAAAAATGTTTAGGGGTACTTTCATTTACTCTTAAGAAAATCACCATTTTATAGTACAAATCAAAAAAATAAATACAGCATATGGACAAAAGGCTGCCATCGGGGGTAGCAACGGAACTGACGATTCACTGTGCTAGAGAAGAAACTAAAAATTTTATTTTTATTTACTTTATTCTCCCATTAGATTCACAAAATGTTTAGGGGTATGTTTACCCCTGTGTCCCACCCCAGAAAAAACCACTGTTTAAATGTATGGTTATATGTAGCCTCACCTCTCTGGGTATCCTCCACTCTCAGTCTCTCATTGTCTGACTGTCTCAGCCATCCATGTTTTAGCTGCGTAGTAGCTGGAATAAAAGCCATTGTGCTGTTGAAAGCGTGGTGTTTCAGCCTTGCATTATTCAGGGCTAGTCGCTTGAGGGCCTGCAAGTCATTAGGGCTAAACAAAATGAAGTTCAGTTATGCTCTCTCAACAATACATAATAAAAAATATATGGAATGGCTGAATTAATCTTCACTATGGAAGCAAAGCCTCTCCTTGTGGGGTTTTTTTTCTATCTCTTCACAGGATTTCTATATCACCCATTAGCTGATAATAATAATAATAATAATAATAATAATAATAATAATAATAATAAGTTCTCTGAGCAGCTTACAAACAGTTTTCATGGAACCAACATAACTAATAAGAATAATGACTTCAGTCAAGTCAAGTGGATGTACATTGAACTCTATACATTTTGAATATAAAAATAAATCTGAATAGTCCTTACATTTCAAAGATCAGCTCTGGAAGGTAGATAGGCATCTTCAGTTCTTTACATCATGATGATAAAGGTCAGCAGGGGAAAGTTCGCTCAATTAACATTTCTATTTCCTTCTTATGCCCGAAGGGCTCTCCAACTTCCAACCATCAACAAAGATACAGGGGGCCATCCATGAAGTACTGCTGTTATGTAACATCTGTTCATTTCCCCATAGACCGAACATGCAAAGAAGATAAACAGTAGTGTTATGTATTGAAGTTCTCACCCTAGGCCACTAGGGGTGTTGTGTATATAGTTTCAATCTGCCTACCGTGGCTGCAGTTCTCACTCAGGTCCGCACATGCAAATGAAGGATTGAGATTGCCGCTCACGGATTGGGTAGCCAGAGAGAGAGTTGTTACTGTTGCATGTTACTGAATACTATATAAGCAGGCTGGCTCAGCCCTTCAGTTCAGTTCTGTTCCAGCCAGAGAATAAAGAGAGGTGCTTGAAAATCACTGTGTCATCTGCTATGTTCACCCACTATTTAATAAGTAGAGTCCTTATAGGGGTTTACTTGGAAACACCATAGACATTTAAGTCCTTCTGAATTCAGTTGGGCTCATGTCCCAAGTACCTGTGTTCGAGACTGCAGGCTTAATCTTGGCTGTATGCTTTCTTCCTTCCATTTAATTTAGTTTAGTCCTAATAATAGCGCCCATTTTTGCTTTCCTTTAAAAACAACAGCTCAATGTAAATGAAATAATCCTGGCTTCCATTTAATTGTATTTTGCTGCATCTTATTTTTTTGATGGTTTGTCGTGCTTTTGATTTGCTGAATGATGTGCAAATATCAGAACAGCAAGGTAAAAACAAGAACAATAATAATTTCATCTATGACAATGGCATATCTAGACAAATAGAGAGGGAGGACATTTTAAATACAACTGTGCAAGAATCAGTGACGTAGATAGAGAATCATTCAGTGGCTCTTTATTTTTTAGTGTATTCTGCTTTTCTTTGTAAAAATTCAAATTACATATTAGTTTACAATTAAAACCTGGATCTACACTACACCTTAAACCTGGATCTAAACTTCAAAGAAGCCACCTTGTGACTGCTTCTATATTGTAATCCACCCTGAATTCATGTACAGCAGAGGATCCTAACAAAATGGATGATAGTGAAACCATTAATGAAATTCCAGTTTCATAAATGTCCCCGCTTCAGTTTTCATAGAAATGTAGTTTGTCACTAAATAACATTGAACCTTCAATGCAATCTTTTAAGGACAACTACTCATTCCAATAATAATATTTTTTAATTAAAAAAAACCAGTTCAATGTGAAAGAGCTTCAATGTACAGCTAAGAATCCGCCCTCCTGGGAAAAAAATGACCTACATTTGCACTTCTTGTGCCCCCTTTCAGATATTTTCATTGAAGGAAAAGATCACACACAGACACAATGCACACGAGAGGTCCATGCGTGCCAAATGCACAGATAGATGTGAATCGGGGTGACAGAACGGGAAGCAGAATTGGCTTTGTACTTTTCAATGCTCCTCCTACAAAATGACAATATTTGATTCCCTCCCACTTGCAGTTTTCATGCCCAACACTGTCATTACAGCTAAATAAATACACTGCAGCATTTAACAGCAATCTGGTCCGACAGTAAATTACCACCTAGTAAATCACTAATATTTTCATAAAATAAGATAAAAAGCGCAGAATAGTGTTGCCTTAGAACTTTGTGCTGAACAATTGTGATAAAGTGGGTGGGGAAACTGTATTTTGCGACAATGCCTGTAGAAATTTAGGGCTCAGTCCCAACCCCTGACCAGCACTCATGCAAGCCACACTGGAAGGTGGGGTGGTAGAGGAAAAAAAAGTCCCTCTGCTGTGTCATGTGATGGCAGCAAGGCTCAAACGGGATCCAAAAGAAACTGTGCTGACCTGCCCACCCCTCTCTCCTGAAATGAACTGTTTCATGGGTTTTTGCCCATCTGTTACTGGCAAGGATGCCACTGGAGGTAGCTCCACCTTTCTGCCACTTGGAGAAGTGCACTGGTACATTCCTCACCAACAGGATGTCCTTACTGCACTGGCAGAGAAAGAGGAGTGCGGGGGGAGTGCACCACCCCCAGCAGTGCGATCCCGGCAGGGTGCCATCGTAGTTGCCCCTCCCGCCCACGCTGGGTGCCATTCCCCTGCAGGTGGCGTGCCCCGTCCCCAGGACACGCACCAGCCCCAGCCCCGCCTGCTTCCAGCCCCCCCACCCCCACCCCGGTGCCAGAGCATGAAGCTCCACCACTGCCTCACTGTCTGATGGTAGAACTTGCCTAGCAACAGTGGAGCTCCCCTACCAGTTGAGGTCAAAGACCTCTTGCTTCATCCAACGCCCCTGCAGCAAGGCTGATCAGGGATTTGGGTTGCTCCATCAGAGAATTTAGCTATGATCTGCTGAAGATGTCCAATATACACAGATTCAACCATGTAAAATGGGAAACTATTTGAACGGAAGACTGGGATGGTGCTAATTTGGAGCAGCAAAAGAGAACATCTATAAAGTGACATGAATTCTACTCATATTGATCCAAAGCAGAACTCCAACGTATAATTAGCAGAGTAAAAAACTTAAACGTGTTGCAGGATTCCCAAAAATAGACCACAGGCAATTGTATTTCATCCAGAAGAGTTTACTACTGCTACTGAAGGTAAATGAACATAATGGTCATAAATCCAACATATTCAGGATTGGTGCTTTCAATATGAAATACAATTGCAACAGACTTAACTTATCGGTAAATTTGCGATGAGACTAAAACCATAACACTAAGCATACTATGTACAGAACACCACACCAGAAGGAAAAGAAAGAAAGGTGAGACCCAGGCTCCTTCTGGCCTGTTATTATAGTCAGCATGACCTTGAGTGAAAGAGATCATAGTACCAGTTTAAACCAGCTGTTCCGCTTCTCTGAAGGAATAACCCAAACATCAGGAACCTTCTGCCTGTTTCTAGGCAGAATAGAAGCTTGCATGTCAGTTAGAAACTTCCAGCTTGCAATGGCTTGTATGACACAGAGAAGCTTCCAGAACCCTCTTGAATCAATTAGAATAGGAAAGATCTTTACATCTTGGGCTGATGCTTAAAGGCCAGTAGGGAACAAATTTGGTGGTCTGTGGCTTGATTGTTGTTGTTGTTGTTGTTGTTGTTGTTGTTGTTGTTGTTGTTGTGAGGAGTTCCAACAACATTGGTGCCTATATAGGGGCAGGGTTAAGTTATCCTTAAATAAATACATCATTAAATAAGGCTTTTATTTAAAAAAATGTGTTAAAAGATCAGATGGAAGTGTGGTGTGGGGAGAAATCACCATGGGCCCAAATTTACTTAGCAAACAGCAAACTTGTTTTAAGACTCCCTGACTGTTATGGCTGCTATTCACACAGGATTTTCATTCTTCCAGTTGAAAATAAAATTGCTTCTTTCGGCGACAAATTGAGTGTATATATATAAAACAAAAGAAACCCCACAATATATTGTATTCAAGTGTAAGTGAAATAAAGACCATAGCAGGCAATTGGCACATTTTTTAAAAAAATCAACCTTTTTTTAAAAAAAGCCACCAGAAATGTCAAAGTAATGTGGCACTAACTGGGTTTGAAACCATGAGAAACAAAGTCGACAGAGACTTTATAGAAGCAGTTTTCACTTCCTGAAGAGAAGCCTCATCATCTGATTTAATGATGCTGTCACAATAGCAAATAAAAAGGGTCACCAGTTACATTAGCACCATTAAATACCATAGACAGTTTATTTTTCCAAGTGGAAGATGGGCCTCATAACAGCACAACAGGTTTTTTTTAAAGGTGTTGTTTTTCTTTTTGTTAGTAACTCTCAATAAACATCAGCTCATTGGCTCAACTGTCATCTCCTTCATTCTACACCTATTTTAGATGCCACAGCAATCTCATGGAGAGCTCTTGGACTAGTCAGTCTCTCAATCTAATCTACCCACAGTGTTGTTGTGAAGATTAAAGGGAGAGAAGGGAAAACCAGGTATACCACCTTGAGCTACATGGAGGAAATGTGGGATATAAATTAATAATAGTAACAACCACCACCACCAACACAACAACAACAATTTGAATGGCTTCA
Organism: Lacerta agilis; assembly: GCF_009819535.1. Classification (NCBI taxonomy): domain Eukaryota; kingdom Metazoa; phylum Chordata; class Lepidosauria; order Squamata; family Lacertidae; genus Lacerta; species Lacerta agilis. The sequence goes on along the minus strand of NC_046321.1, from coordinate 36,507,578 downwards.
TACCAGGAAAACCATTTGGTTTTCTCATGGCAGGGCCAACCATAACAATAGTGATGGATATGCAGAAATCCCTAGGTATCAAACCTGAACGGTTTTGGCCTTCTGGAACTGAACCATAACATTGCATATGTTTCATTCGAGGGTTGGATTGCTGTGCTGGCCCTATCATTAGATGGCTACCCAGGCAGCAGATTTAGGGTGTCAAGAAGGGTCAGCAAATTGTTGTTGTTCAGTCGTGTCCGGCTCTTCATGACCCAATGGACCAGAACACACCAGGCACGCCTAGGCTATCTTTCACTGCCTCCCACAGTTTGGCCAAACTCATGCTAGTCGCTTCGAGAACACTGTCCAACCATCTCGTCCTCTGTCGTCCCCTTCTCCTTGTGCCCTCCATCTTTCCCAACATCAGGGTCTTTTCTAGGGAGTCTTCTCTTCTCATGAGGTGGCCAAAGTACTGGAGCCTCAACTTCAGGATCTGTCCTTCCAGTGAGCACTCAGCAAATTATTGAGCTATTTAATGTATTATAATTGCATTTATTTTTTTAGCAAGGAGGTAGAGAGATGCTTGTGGGGTTCTTACCTTTGGGTAACAATTTAATATGGCTTTTCTTGGGCACAATGCCTCTGGACAGAGATGGGGTGGCATTTGCTTCTCTGCCTCAGGCAGAAAATGGCTTTAGCCAGCCCTTTCTCTGAAGCAGAAGAAGGAAAGGCAGAAGCAGAAGCCCTCAATATGACATTGCAGTCACCCATCAGGGTAACTATACAGAAAACAGGGAGGTGGGGGAATAAGGGGTTTGCATGTGGGCACTGTGCATCTTGACTTGGTGAGAGGATATCAGGAAGCAAAATGTCTGGAGCTTGCCATAATTTTAGGGACAAAGGCACATGAACAAATGGTTTGTGTGAGCTGGATAGGGTACTAGTTGTGTGTCACCCCTCCCATTCCCAGGAAGGTTTAAATAAAGGAATGGGAACTTATTGGACTCCTGGTGCTGTTAGACTACAACCCCCATTTGTTCTGACCATTGAGCAAGCTGGCTAAGGCTATTCGAGTCTAACAACATCTGGGAGGACACAGTTTTGCCATCCCTAGTGCAGAAAGTTATGAGTATCAGGAATGTGCTGATGCATAGTGCATCAGCCATCTCACCTATGATGTCATTTGTGTGGTCCGGCCACATACAAATGACATCATAGGTGAGGCCCAGGCCCACTCCCTGTGAAAGGCAAGCTGACTGTGTCTGAATTGAGTCATAGTTCCAAAGCCATGAAGTGTTCTGGGTGTGCTCCTGAGGTGCAGAACCATCTTATTTTTTTATTTCACTTTATAGCTTTCATTATTCTAAAATATATCAACCCACATTGTGAAGGAAATTGTCTTCTGCAAATTTCTAATGCATTTTATAGTTAGGGTAATTCTCCCCACCCCACCCCCCAAATACTGCAATGACATGCTTTGTGTGTGAGGACCATATATCATTTTCGTCCCTCGAGTGTAGTTATATCTGATTTATCAGCGCCTTCAAAATTACTAATTCCTCTGCAAGCTGCATCACTCTCCTCACTCAAAATCTATTTATTTTATAATATGTTTGCAGACAACACCCTGAGAACAGTCTGCTAGTAAAACCCACACACGCACACACAAACACAAAGCGAGAAGATTTAATGTGCCCTCAAGGATTCCTGTTGTCTGATGGACAGCAGCAATTAATAGTTAGGGCTAAATAATCTAATGGTGCCAAGGAAATAAGTGCCCAGTGAAATCATATTTATTTATCTTTCCTGCTAACATCAAAACCATTAAGATGAAAGGTTCAAAAGACAAGTGCTCTTTGCTGATATGAGCTTAGGAGAATCAACACTTGAATGCTGGAATCTAATTATTAGGCATTTTTAGCCACACACAAAAACAGACATCGCCACAGCATGCTATGTTATATGCAATACAGCAGGCAAGAGAAATGGCACTTAAGGGTTTGCAGATTTAATTTCATTTTATGCACACAAATTTGGGAAGCAATAAGATTTGTGAAATATTCCATGCAGCTAAATGAAAGTATATAACATTATCCATTCTGCATGCTTACCCAAACCCTTCTGTCGGGGGGGGGGGATTTTCTCACGGCCACACAAGGCTAGTGGGCCCAACCTATTGATTCAGCCATCTTTGGTGGATGAAAATGCTATTGTGACTGCATGTGTGAGAGTCAACGCTTCTGACTTTTGAGTGGCTGGTGTGTAGCCTGCTGTACAAGGATAAGAGTCACACCCATTGCTCTGCCCACTTTTCCCTTCGGCCCCACTACTAGCAGATGCCCCGTGAAAGGTTTCCCATAATGATCTGTGGCCCTTGAACTGAAAGAGGTTCCCCACTCCTAGTTTAAAACTTAAACTCTTGTCTCTGGATCTATTTGCTGCACAAATATAAGATGGGCTACATCTGTCTTGCCAGTTGTACATTTGAAAAGGTTCTACAGGTCTTAGCAAGCTTGACATGAGTCAACAGTGTGAAGCAGTAGCAAAAAAGCTAATGCTATTCACAGCTGCATTAATAGAAGCATAGTGCCCAGATCAAGGGAAGTGATAGTACTGCTGTATTCTGCCTTGATCAGACCATACCTGGAATACTATGTCTAGTTCTGGGTGCCACAATTTAAGAATGATACTGACAAGTTGGAATATGTGCAGAGGATGTAGGGGCCAAGATTCCTTTGCCCCCCCCTAAAATATTTGAGGGGGATGGGCCTCACCAAAGTTGATGTGCATTGCCATTAAAATGGGGGGGGGGGTTGATCAATTATACAGGGTGGGGCTTACCTGCTACCCAATATTTTATTTGAGTTGGCAACCTTGGCAGAGGAAAGTGACCAAAATGATAAAAGGCTGGGAAACCAACTCTTAGGCAGGATGTTTGAATGAGTTGGGTATGTTTAACCTGGAAAAGAGGAGACCAAGAGGAGATATGATAGGGGTCCTTTCCTATTCTACAATTGTGTGATTCTATGATTCACAAATCGATGATTCTATGATTCACAAATTGGCCAAACTGCGGGAGGCAGTGAAAGATAAGCGTGCCTGGCGTGCTCTGTTCCATGGGGTCACGAAGAGTCGGACATGACTGAACGACTGAACAACAACAAGAAGAAGAAGAACAACAAATGATTCACACAGGAGAGAAGTTGTAAAGGTGCTCTGAGTGTCGAAACAATTCAATCAGAAGGGAAACCTTAGAATACATGAGAGAACAGAGAGAACATTGGGGGTCAGAAGGAAGAGGGTGAAAAAAGCACATTTGAAAGAATGTATGACTACCCACTTTCTTCGATGACTAAACAGTGATATATAAGATGCACTTGGAAGGAGAACAAGTAAAGTTCTGTTATTAGATCTGTCACAATGTCTTATGAGAATTAAAGTGTGTAAGGAAACAAAATAATAGGAAAATATCATGTACTTTGCTATGTGATTGAAGGTGTTCCCTGATTTTATGCTATTTTGTAAACTGCCTTGGGAGACCCTTCTTGCCTAATTAAATTAAATCAAATTTAAAATAGCAGGTGGTATGTAGGGACTAATCTGATGCAAATTGTAATCCTTAATGAGTGGTAAATAAGTGGGATTTGGTGGCAATTCAAAAGAGCTCTGGCAGTCCCTTTCTCTTTTCTAACTCTATTTCCACAATGAATGCAGAAGCTACAGTCCATTTCCCATTTCAGGTGTTGAGGCCAATGGCCAACATAATAATGAATATCAAAATTACTCCTTTATTGGAAGATCTGCAGTCTGGATGGTTAAAGATGGCTTAATAATTTTCTGAGCCAGACAGATATGCTCCTATTTCATCATTTGGGGGAAAGTCACTTAACCTTAGTTGATTATGGTGTGGAAGTCTGTTTTCATGGTTGCAAGGCATTCAGTCCATTAATACTGCTTTAATGAATATAAATAACTAGAATTACATTAGAAGTAAATTATTTGCTTCCCTTGTGTAGAAAGCAGGATGATATTTTGGTAATCAAATATGTTGCGAAAGCTCCAGTTTGTCATCCAACGGCTTCTTGTTGCATTACTGGACGGGCAGAGCTACTACATCTGTATTGCTGCTGTTCGACGGAGCTAGCCGTACAGTGAGGCAGAATGAAGCAGCCTCCTCAGGCAGCAGATGCTCTGAGGAGGGTAGGAAGCAAAGGCAGGGAGAAGCACCAAGGTAACAGAAGATGTAGCATACCCTGCACTCAGTGGTAGAGGAGGCTGTTCCAATGCCCACGTTGAAGTACTATTCAGTTGCAACCCATAGAATCCTAGAACTGTAGAGTTGAAAGGGACTCAAAGCGTCACCTAGTCCAAGTACCACTTTCACCTTGAAAATGAAGTTCTTAAATTGCCCAACTGGACAAAACGGTGCTGACCAAACAGGATTCAAGAGACAAATTTGTTTTAAATACATCAGCAGTGTTTGCATTTCATTATATGAAAGATAGCAGCAAATGAGCACCAAAAAGAAACCAACAGCATATTACACATGAAGGCCACCCTTGCTTTCGTCTCCAAAGATGTCAAAGGATGCTCACCGAAGAACATTGTTCCTTGTTCAATTTCCCATCTCCTCCTTTCAAATGTGGCTCATTTAACCTAGGGTTCATCATCCATACTCCCACTTGTCCCATACCTTGAAAGCAGCTTGGACCCTGCTTTCTCGGACCCAGAAAGAAGGGTCCGAGCTGCTTTCTCCTTGTCCCATCTGGTTATTTCCAGGTGTAATTAGACTGCAACTCCAATCAGCCCTGATGGGTGCTGTGCTAGCTGGGCCGATAGGGGTTGGAACCCAACACTCTCTGGAGATCGCCATGCTGGATAACCCTGCAGTATTGAGTAGACAGAGGGGAGCAGGGGAACCACTCACCACAAGGCCAGTGTGCTAATGGATGAAAAATGTTTGCAAGCTATTTGACCGGCACTGTAGCCAAAGGTGGAGGACTGGATGATAAAATGGAAAGAGCCTGGTGAGGAGGCAGAGTTTGGTAGCCACAGATGCCCTGCCCTCTGCAACACTGACTCTGAAGCCTTTGGCTTTCTTTAAATCTCTCTTTATAAAGAGAATTGCTGGATCTCCCAGTTTATTAAAATATCCCAGTTACTTTTGTTATTTCGGGGTTTGGATATATGCATATACGTGCACAAAATAGATTTGGCTGTGGCATTTTATTAAGAGAGATGCCATCTAGGAAATTACTTTTGCATTGGCCTTTCAAAACAGTCATCTGCTCTCTGCTGTGCAGAAGTTGGAGAATTTTGTGTTCAAATGAAAACTGGGTAATTGAGATAAGTGGTCTCAATTACTCAGCTTTCATTTTGAACACAAAACACCTTACTGAGATAAAAGGCCTTCCTAGATTATCATTTTTAATGTTCTCTTTTAAATTATACACCAGATAGCCCAGCCCAGCAGTGGTAGCCCAATATCCTGTCTCTATAATGCATGAGGAGATTTCTGTCTCTTTTGGGGGGCTGTGGCTTAATGAATTTGCTTTATACAGAAAGAGACACTCAAGATAGCAGACAGTGAAACAGGAATGAGCCTTAGGAATATAGGAAACAGTCCTATACTAAATAAGACAATGGGTCCATCTGGCTCAGAATGGTTAACACTAGTCTTTCTCAACTTCGGTTCTATTATTATTATTATTATTATTATTATTATTATTATTATTATTATTATCCCACGAATCTGGCTGGGTTTCCCCAGCCACTCTGGGTGGCTTACAACATATATATAAGAAACCATCAAACATTAAAAACAAAATATCCTATACAAGCAACAAATCAATAAATCAAAAGAAACCAATAACAACAGTAACAACAACAACAACAACAACAACAACAACAACAACATTAAACAGTTTACAGTTATACCGAAATTAAAGTAACTGCCAACCTCAACAAACATTTACGGTAACCAACACCAACCCAATAAAAAACAAAACAGAGGAACCAAAATTAGAACTGTTTAAAACATTTAAAAACATTTTAGCCAGTTGCCTCATCCCGAGCGTTGTTCTAGCAGTGTCCCAGTGGCCTCCCAGGAGCCTCTTTTAGCTGTTCAGACCAGATGGAAATGGGCCTTGCAGCAGAGAGCGGTCTTCTCTCCAGCCCTCACAACAGTTATTGTTGGGCTACAATTCCCATCATTCCTAGGCAGCATGCCAGTGGTTTGGGATTATGGGAGTTGTGGTTCAAGAACATCTGGAGACCGAAGCTTGAGAAAAGCTGGTCTACACCCATCTCATACCTGCCAACATTCCTCAGATGAAAATGGGGACGTTTCTCACTCCCTCTCCCCAACTGACCCTCCTGGACCATCCATCCCCCTCATCCTCGCAGAGCATTTCTTATCAGAAGAAGGGCAAATGCCACTAGTACTACACCAACAGGACATGGCATGCATGTCACCCACCATCCAGAGAAAACCTCTTAATCCCGATTTTATTTTATTTTATTCTTTGGTAGATTTACAAAAAGAAAAACACAGACCAACAAATAAATTTTGGAAAGGGTCCATATTAGAAGTGAATACGCAAAGTATTTTTTTAAAAAAATAAATAAATACAAAATCAAGACTTATTGCACTCTGCTCTGCTCCCCCTTTCTTCCCGCCCAGGGCAGCCCTGCCCTCTATCTGCTCCTCAAAGCTGGCATGTCCCACAGGTCTGGGCCTTGGCAGTGGCACCCCCTCCTCCTCCTCCTCCTCCTCCTCACCCTGCTCTCCAGCAACCGTTAAAGGCTGCTCAAGGGGGGAGACCAGCAGCAGTGGTCTTGGAAAGGCTATGAGAGGTAACAGGATGCTACCTCACTGCCGCTGTCACTCAGGACAACAGCAGCCTCCTCCTCCTCCTCCCTGAGATCAGTAGCAGCAGCACTGGCAGGGAAAATAAGGACATTCCAGGATCAATCAGAAACCAGGATGACTTTCATAATTCCAGGACTGCCCCTGGAAAATCGGAACACTTGGAGGGTATGTGATCTTCAGAGGGCCTCCAGGGTTTCAGAAAGGGGTGTTGCCCAGTTTACCTGCATGTCTTGGTTTATAAAAAGTATTTGATCAATCATTCCAGGAATCAAACCTGGGTCTTTCTGCATGCATACCACTGAGCTAGGGCCCTTTCCCATAAACCCATACTGTTTTTCACAAGTTTCAAAAACAAAAAAAATCCCCACTTGACACAGGTTAACTTACCCAGGCATTCAATTAACGTAAAACTAGCATGATTATTTTGAAGTGTGAGCCATGCTCAGAACATGATTTTTTTTCCCCTTTTTGGCAAGCCTGCAAACACTTAGGCAAAAAAATAAAAATGAAAAATGCACAATCTACCAGGCTCAGTGCTTGTTGGGTTTCCGTGGTTAATTAGAATGTGAGGATTTCAACCTGAGCCTGTTGCCAGGTTCTGCACATTCCTTGACTTAGTATAAACCTCCCCGACGCATATGGCAGAACAAAATATGCTATGGAATAGAGCTGGAAAGGAAAACGGGAGAAAAGCTGCAGAGTGACAGGTGTATCAGAAAGGAAACAAGCAGCAGAGGAAAGCCCTGTAAAATGGAATACCGCAGCACAAGGGAGCACTTTTTTTTTATACCAGAGAAGATAATCAGCAAGGCAGCACAGAGCCACACTTTATCACCAAACACAGGCAGCACGGCAAGAAAAGATAGGGTTTCCATGCCAGATAGAGGCAGCACAGCGGGTTTGGCAGCACAGAAGAGCACTTTTTATAACAATGCAAACAAGCAGTGTGGCAGCCCACAAGATACCAGTGGGAGCTGATTAAATAACTCCGGGCTCCTTTCTGTCTTTCCCCCCTTCTTCTTTGTCTTTTAAAAAAACATGTCTTTTTAAAAGTTGAGCATTTATAAAGGTTAAACTTTCTCCTCACATTCACCTTTTCAAAATGTCAGCGGAGTTGGCTAGACTCAGAAAGCAAGTGGCCAAGAGATGCCACACATTCAGATATGTCCTTGGTAGCACTGGTCGAGGATACTTTAAATGCTGTCAAGAGGTGTGATTTTGACATAGAGCACCTACTTTGAGTGCAGAAAGACCCAGGCATCTCAAGACACAGCTGGGAGATAGCCCCGTCTGAAAGATAGAGCCAATGCACACATTACTTAACTCAGGATAGATTACGGCAGGGGTCAGCAAACTTTTTCAGCAGGGGGCCAGTCCACTGTCCCTCAGACCTTGTGGGGGGGGGGCGGACTATATTTTGAACAAAAAATATGAACGAATTCCTATGCCCCACAAATAACCCAGAGATGCATTTTAAACAAAAGGACACATTCTACTCATATAAAAACATGCTGATTCCCGGACCATCTGCGGGCCGCATTTAGAAGGCACTGGGCTGCATCCGGCCCCTGGGCCTTAGTTTGGGGACCCCTGGATTAAGGTTACCAGATGTCCCTGTTTTCCGGGGACAGTCCCTGGATTTACAAATCAGACTCCATACAAAATCCATTGAAGTTGAAAAGTGTCCCTGGTTTCATTGAAAAAAAATCTGGTAACCTTAGGATAGAGAGATAGAGAGATGATAGACAGACAGACAGACAGACAGACAGACAGACAGACAGACAGACAGATATATAGTTTGGTCATGTCTGTACAGAATCTTATTATCTGTAATCCTTCAACCTGCTCAGAAAATAATACACTTTCTCCCCCAAATATTCTGAAAACTTATGACTCAGTTTTATGCTATTAAGCTGGATCAAAATTGGTATGTACAGTTCGATGTAGCCTCACTGATTAGTGACATATTCAAATATGACAATCAAACATTGCTGAAGGTTGTATAAAAGAGGCTGTACTCTAAAGTGAAATAAGCAATTCTGTACAAAATTGGCACATATTAAAATGTATGACATGAAAATGATGTTCAGAAATGGAGTGAATATATATATATATCCTGTTTGCAAACTGCAAACCAATAATGGATTTCAAGCACCAGGTTTCAAATATTCTGTTGAATTGCAACGCCTCCTCTCTCCCTACCAATTTTTATTCAGACCTACCAGATGTATACAAGTATCAATGCTTTGATCAATGCCCCCGCCCCGTTACTTTTCAAGAGACAAAAAAAAAAAAAGGTTTTGAAAATATTGTGCAATTCCAAGTAATGTTTCTGGTGGTAAATGTAGATTAGCAGTGTGTTCCTATTCACATTATTTGGAAGTAATCTGCAATGAAACCTGCTCCCTGGTAAATCTGTATAGTAGGTGTAGGGAACATTTGGCCTTCCAGAAGTTGCTGAACTACAGTTCCCATCATCTCTGGCCATTGGACATGTTTGCTGAGGCTGATGGCAGTTGTAGTTCAGCAACATCTAGAGGGCCAAAGTTCCCACCTGGTGTGTAATATTGCAGTCATAACCGCTCTTGCCTGGGGGTAATCCCCATTGAATTCAGTAGGGCTCACTTATGAGAAGACATGATTAGGATGCGGTAAATCTATGTTTAATTATGCTGATTTAATTATTTCAATATTAAGAAAATCATTTTTATATACATATGGATACTATGATAATTCTTACCTTTGCAGGCATGGTTTCTTAAAACAATCTGCATAAAGTTCACCATTTGATGAACCAGAGTGCTTGAGTAGGCCCTGGTGTGGGAATATACTTTGCAGGTGCACTCGCACCTGTGGTTATTTATGTTTATTTGTGATTATTTGTGCTTAATTTTACTGTGTCCTTCCGCCTGGAAGGAAAGATAGTAGTAGGATCCGGCAGACGATTCACTGCTGGGATCCCTCCACAGGGAAAAAGTGGCTCCAAACTTTGAATTGGGCAACGGTCATTTAATCTTCTTCCTGCCCAATTTAGGGCAGGAACAGAGTTGTAATTGGTTGATGTATTGATTATGATGTTGGTTATTCACTCAATAAATAGCTGCCGCTCCCTGTTTGTGGTGTGGAGAAAGCCGAGGAGTAAGCGCGAGAACATCGTTGCGTGACAAGCCCAGTTGCAAACAGAAAGCGAAACCAACCAAGCAGGGCAGCGGTAGGCTCCTCCACCAGACTGCAGTCTCAGTTGTTTTATTTTCACTTTTGTTTTAAAAGTCTTTTATTTGGCCGTTTAGTTTTGGCCGCCTTTTAGCTTTATTTTCCTCTTCGGAACATTTTTGGACCAGACGCTTGCAACCATTCACGAGGCAGAATCTTCACGGACTCACAAAATTCAACCCTCAGATTGCAGCCAGCGGATACCTTTTTTCACGGCACGGTGGGAGTGGGCTCCAGGATTACCGGCCATCCCGTCCGCAGGCTGACCCACAACTGGTGCCCCGTGTGAGGCTACACATGAGGTGTCGGTTGCAACAATCCCGACAACTGGTGCCCCGTGTGAGGCTACACGTGAGGCATCGGTTATCCCCACACCCTGGCTGTAGCAAATTTGAAAATCTTTATTTAAGGATTTTGTGGGTTCGAGCCCACAAAATGTCCCTGCATTGCAGGGGGTTGAACTAGATGACCCTCGTGGTGCTTTCCAACTCCACAGTTCTAGGAAACATGTATTTGTTTTGGCATTTGAAAGATGGCTATAAAGTCAATAGGTCTGACAAGAAAACCCAATATACAAATTGGGCTTTGTGGCGATAGGCACTGTGTAACTTGCTTTTACATGACGGTTGCCTCAGGCTGCATTGTTAACCATATGATTAACAGTGCAATCGTAAGCATGTCTGCTCAGAAAGGAGTTTCATCCTGTTGAATGGAGCTTTCTCCCAGGACTTGTATAGGATTGCTGCCTTATTTCTCATTTCAGGAAGTTCAAAGCTTGCACTGGTAGGAGGAGACATCTTGAGACATTTTAAAAAGTGGGTCTTCCAGCACTAATCTAACTAGCAACTAAACAGGGAGCTGCTATAACACATTCTCCTTTCCTTTTTCATTTTGAATTATCCTGCGGCTAAACATGTTCAGTTGCAATGCTCTTCATGTCCAACCAATTTGCTAAAACACCAAGGAACAGCAGACTCTTCTGCTGTCTCCAGCCATTTCGCCTGGGTCTTTTTAATTAACAGCTATTAGTCCCAACAGAGTTCAAGGCATTGTGCACAACATAACACAACTGTATTGTAGCACTGTACAGAGAGCATTTCGTTTGTATGCCTACCTTCAGCAAACCAATAGCCGTTTAAGGCTGCAATTCTATTCCTACTTACCTGTAAGGAAGACCTACTGAACTAAACAGGCCTTACTTCTGTTCTGAATCAATGTCTGTAGTTTTGTTCTGTTCAGTTCCTTCCTTGGACTTTCAGGTCTATCACAGCTGAAAGTGAAGTCAAGAAAATAGGATGTATTATTGATATCTCTTCTGGGTTTCTCCCCCCCCCCCCACACCGCCAAGGATCAGTTCATAATGCAAAACAAATAAATGAAAATGTACAATTGTTACTGCATGCTGAATGTGTAGCAACATCCTTTGTGTGGCCTTATGGTTTCTGGCAACCAAACACACAGTATGATTCTTTCTCTGGCTTGTGAGACCATTGTGATTTGAAGGTCTGCATTGATCCCTTGACTAACTTTTAGCTGTATTACAGTTATATCAACACAGTGTAATAGTTGGAGTAATTGCCTAAGGCCAGGGAGACCTGAGCTCAAATACCTCTTCAGCCATGCAGCTCACTGGGTGACCTACAGCCAGTCAACATCACTTTAGCGTAACCTACCTAACAGGGTTGTTGTTAAGATGAAACCAAACTAAGGGCCAGAACCAAGTTGTTCTGAGCTCTTGGGAGAAAGGGCAGGGGGTAAATGCAAAAAACAAACAAACCCTGGAATGCACTTCCCTAAATGTGCTGCACTGCCCTAACTACATTTACTCAGAGGTGTGGTCAAGGGCATGCATTTGTAAGCATGGATAAGATTGCAGCTGTCCAAAATACTCTGAAATGTCACTGTCTGGCGCCATGAAAACCTGACAATATACCGGTACATTCCACACTTCAGTTTTCTTCTAGAGGTGGTCATCTTCAAAAGCAGATGAAACAAAACTCTCACCACCATCCACCCAGCCCAGTTATTCATTTTCAGCCTCAGCCAGTCAATTATATAAGCCTCGATTTGGAACCATTTTCCTGGGCATCTTATCTGTTTCAAGGAACACAGATACTTTGAGAAACTGGGTACAGTATAACTTTCAATTTGGCCAAAGTGATGTTATTTCCACTTAACAGGCATATGCATGTATCCACCAAGGCTGTATTCTCGCTTCCTTTAAACCCCTGCTTTGTCACCCTAATAGAACCGTATTCTCCTTTGTTCACCACCAGGAATATTAAAAAGCTTTATCGGAGCTTTAGTTAAAGCTTGCGTATAAAACATATTGTAGTTATATAAAACAGTATTTTTCTTCGGAGCTTGCAAAATTAATTGAAATCTGAATGTGCTGCCTTTCACTTCACCCTATGTCATTATCCCACCAATACAATAATCATTGCATTAGCATTCAGCCGGTAATTACTTAGAACCTACAAGGTCATGTGGTGTGATGGTAGATATGTCCAGTGGCATTAAGTTGCACATTAATCCTGCTAATTTATTTGCAGAGGGAACTGAATAAATGCTCCTCCAGCTGGATTCTAGGTCTGTAAAGAAGGGAAGAAGAAAATAACTTACTGTACTGCAAGCTGATCCATAGCTATTTTAGATTATACTACCCCCATTAATAAGGCACATAACCAGAACTGTCAATAATGCAAGACATAAATGACACAATTTAGATTTGAATGCAAATGCAACTAGCATTCCTATTTTATCATTTGTATTTTCAAATAAATAAATGTAAAAGGCACTAACTGTATCAATGGAAATACAGGGGTAATAAACATGCTTGATTTTTAAGATCAAGTGACAAGTCTATGGGTTCTGGGGCTTAACCTCAGTTTTGGGATACCGTGGGTTTGATGGGTTGGTTCCAAAATTACAGCACAATCCTAACTGTGGATTCAGCTTCATTATCAAAGAAAGAGCAATTTCAATGCACTATAAACATACAACATCAGATGGCGCCAGAGAGGAGGAAATTTTAAAACGTGATTTTCCATAGAGGTTTTTTTCTTCTGTTATAATGATCTAATTTCTGACTTATTTACAGTGTTTTTTCCCTGTGTCTAGACCCACCCTGTGTCTACTCAGAAGTATGTCATATTGAATTTCTTAGGGTTAGGATTGCAGTCTAACTCATGCTTAATGTAGATTTAATGAGATCTATGGAACTTACAATAACCCACTTTTTTTAAAAAAAAAATCTATTAAAGATTTTTTTGATTTACAAAGGTAGTGCAATGTCTCTCTCATATAACATTTCCATATAACATTTTTACAAATCAGTTTTTGTTGTTGAGACATTAGGAAGAAAAGGGGGAGAGAGGTGGGTGGGGTGGGGTGACAATGTTTCTATTTTACTTAATATGAGTAGTTGTTTGGTGTCAGCATTGTTTGTACATTAATCCACATTTGTCTCATTTATTTCATTGGTTCTACATTAAGTAAGGATCCCTCTAAGTATGTTGTTGTTGTTGTTCAGTCGTTCAGTCGTGTCCGACTCTTCGTGACCCCATGGACCAGAGCACACCAGACACCCCTATCCTTCACTGCCTCTCGTAGTTTGGCCAAACTCATGTTAGTAGCTTCGAGAACACTGTCCAACCATCTCATCCTCTGTCGTCCCCTTCTCCTTGTGCCCTCCATCTTTCCCAACATCAGGGTCTTCTCTAGGGAGTCTTCTCTTCTCATGAGGTGGCCAAAGTACTGGAGCCTCAACTTCAGGATCTGTCCTTCTAGTGAGCACTCAGGGCTGATTTCTTTGAGAATGGATAGGTTTGATCTTCTTGCAGTCCATGGGACTCTCAAGAGTCTCCTCCAGCACCATAATTCAAAAGCATCAATTCTTCAGCGATCAGCCGAAGTATACCAGTCCAAACCTCTAAGTATACCAGTCCAATTGTTCAATTGTCCCTCACAATCCTCATTTATTTCTTTTCTACAATCCCTTTTTGAGATGCTTAATCTGTTAACATAACCAAGAGACAATTAAACATTCAAAGATCACGCAGGAAGTCCGAGTGAAAACTCAAGTGCCCCAAAGTTTTAAAAAGGCTGAGTCTTAACTAGTACACATCACAAATTGATGTGAAATGACAAATTCTGTTTTCTGCACAAGGTAGATGAAAATCCACAAGGAAGTTGAAATGTTCCCACCTTTGCAGAGGGGGCAGAGCAGTGTGCCTAACTGAAATGGGGAGTGTTTTTCATGCATGTGTTGGCCATTTGCCAAGCACTCTACCTGTTCAGTGATTTGTGTACCTCATCGTGAAAAGTTGGAAAACTGTTCATAAGGGTCAGGTGTCAAGAACAAAGGGTGATAGGATCCTCACTGCTGAGGCAAACCAATTAACACCGCTTCTTCAAATTCAGTTTCATGTGGCTGAATACTTAGAACAGTGAAGCAGAATTATTTGAAAGCAGTGCTAAAAGAGACCATACAGGAGCTGTGAACAGGTAAAAGAAACAATGCAAACAGCCACACACTAAATCCAGAACAATGTTTACAGTAGATTGGATTCTTGAGTTTCTCATGTTTTCAGTCTTCAGTTCAGTCATCCACATTGCCACACCTGTTTGTGAATTTCTGTTTAAATTCCTCATGAAAATTCATCAGCACTTGAGTGCAGATTTGTCCTGAACTACACATTTGTATGCAATGTCGCCTAATCTACACAGCATTGCAAAGAAATCTCCCCATATATAATGCATTCTTGTATGTTATTTTCAAGAATGCATTATATATGGGGAAATTTCGCTTCTCGGCCTTTTGGCTAAGATCAAGTGTATGTTATTTTCCTTAATAATGCTTTTATGTGTACACTTTACCCCATTGTATACATTTTTGTGCACATTATATGGCTGAAGAAATAAAATGTAGAGAAGGCTGGATTTCGAAGGAGGACTGTGCTTCACTTCAAGTACAGTTTCAGAAGGTGCCTTTAAATGTGAACTGAACTGAATCTCTTCCCCACCCCCCTTCTCTTCAAATACTAGAAAATCAAGCTCTTGGTACTTATTTATTTCTATAGTCCACAACAGTGGCTGGTTTCTTAATTGACTTGGTTAAATATTTACATTGTGCTTTGCTGTCCTGCCCCCTGCTCATTATGGTAATAAATAAATAAATGAACACACACACACACACACACACACACACACACAAACACTAAAGTTTTTTCAATAGTGCATCCCCCAAAAGTACATAATTATAAGGTGCAAAGAATTTGAATTCAAATTACCCATGGGTCCAAATGCTTGGCTTGTTATAATTACTTTCAAATTATTTCTGTCAAATATATGTTATAGTTGACTTAGTCATTCATTTTTTTTTAAGGGAAACCAAGGAAGTTTTTATTTAGAATTGTTAATAAGGAGAGATAATACATTCTTTCCTCCTTTGAAAAAACAAGGAAGTTTTTAGAAGAAATAAAATCAGCATATGAAGTACATTCAGTATTCTGGAAGATAAATTTGCAAGTTAAAGGCTGGAATTCTAGCACACCAAATGTATCTGACTTTAAAAAAATAAAAAGAATATGACCTCAATACATAAAATTTGAGATTTCATGCTTGTGATGTTTTCGTATGAAATCTTGGGAAGCATTCAACACATTTCCTCCACCACAAACTGATGTTAAACGTCTCTACAGTGATTGGCATCTGACAGTGATGTGTTAAGTAATATTTGCACCCATTTTTGTAGCAGTTCGATTTTACTGCCAGTTCATAACAGGAGACCTCAAGCATTTATAAAGAAGTCCAGCAGCTGCAGGAATTAAATGTTGATTCCCACATGGGAGTTGATGTTTCATAATGTGCATATTGAGCATGCAGCTGAACATGTGAACTACCTCCCCTGAAACATTGTGTGCTAGATGCTAGATGGAACCTTTGCATTAACTGTCATGGTTAATCTGTGATGCAATTGCTCTGCACATGCAAGTCTTCATCACTTCTTGTTGAAGTGGCAGCTGAATGATGAACCTGTATGTGGAAACTCAACAGTTTCCATTGGTTGCCAGTTTGTTGTTGTTGTTGTTCAGTCGTTCAGTCGTGTCCGACTCTTCGTGACCCCATGGACCAGAGCACGCCAGGCACCCCTATCCTCCACTGCCTCCCGCAGTTCAGCCAAACTCATGCCAGTCGCTTCGAGAACACTGTCCAACCATCTCATCCTCTGTTGTCCACTTCTCCTTGTGCCCTCCATCTTCCCCAACATCAGGGTTTTTTCCAGGGAGTCTTCTCTTCTCATGAGGTGGCCAAAGTATTGGAGCCTCAACTTCAGGATCTGCCCTTCCAGTGAGCACTCAGGGCTGATTTCTTTAAGGATGGATATGTTTGATCTTTTTGCAGTCCATGGGACTCTCAAGAGTCTCCTCCAGCACCATAATTCAAAAGCATCAATTTGTATCTACCAGTTTGTATCTTGCCCAATTCAAAATGCTCAGGCCCCAGAGACCTAAAAGACCACCTCTTTCCCTACAGAGCCTCTCTAGTGTTAAGATGAGATGATGGTTGTTCCACCAACCATCAGAAACTCAGATAGATGGGTCTCAGGGGAGGCCCTATGGGTCTCCTAACAATTCTCAACACCCTTAACAAAGCCAGAATTTGAGGGTGGGTGGGTGTATCATGACTGTTTAAAGTGGCATGATGATGATGATGATGATGATGATGATTTATTTATATCCCACCCATCTGGCTGGTTTTCCCCAGCCACTCTGGGTGGCTTCCAACAAAAGATTAAAAATACATTTAAAAAACCAGTCATTAAAAACTTCCCTAAACAGGGCTGCCTTCAGATGTCTTGTAAACGTCATAGAGCTTTAAAGGAATGGCTTGAATGTGGCCTTAGCATACCCTCCAACACGTTGCAGCCAAAAACCGGGAAGCTTGTCTTCCAGGGCCGCACTCCTGTGTGAGTCATGTAACTCAGGAATGGGGAGATTGAATCCATTTGCCCCCAGCAGCCCCTGCCCCAAGGATGATTAGAAAATGTATGCCCGATGGAATAGTGCAGAAATCAGCTCGGCAGTTAGAAAACAGAATCTACTTGCCTCAGCAGTCCGACACCCAAAAAGTACCCTGTAAGCAGAAAGTGTCTTCAAAGCCACCCCCCACTCCTGTGTTGGAGTCGCTTGAGATGGGCCAATGTGAATTATCAGAACTTTGCAAAGAGTCAGCAGTCTGGAAAAATGGGGAAGTGAGGCTAACTTTAGGTTGGACTAACCTTGAAACCTGCTTATCTCCCAGAAAGAGGAACCATTGGATCAGGACTCTTGAAAAGTGCTTGCTTGCAATTTTGTAACCAGGCCTTTGCACATGCTCTTATACCCATGTCTGGAAGTTGGTTGTGACATGGTATAAAAGTGAGCCCCAAATAGCAATCGGGGCTTTGAGAATGATCTCACTGATGCCAGCTGCAGCTTAATAAATCAGACCTTCCTCGGAAAGAACCCTTGTCTGTCTTTATTGACTAGGATAACCTGCAACATAACATGCATGAGAGCATGGTCTCCCCAAATACCCCTATTCAGGCACTGCAATCTCACATGGTTTTAGGCGCCAGGCTCTCACATGGATGGACATCCAAAACAGGATGTCCCAAAATGGGACAATTGAGGGTATACACCTTAGAGCACCTGTCCCCAGCAGAGATTTGCTAGGCAAACAGATATAAACAAGATGAAAAAAAAAATTCCTTCCAGTAGCACCTTAGAAACCAACTAAGTTTGTTCTTGGTATGAGCTTTTGTGTGCATGCACACTCCTTCAGATGCACTGAAACAGAAGTCACCAGACCCTTATATATAGTGAGAGAGTGGGGAAGGGTACTACACAGAAGGGTGGTGAGAATGGGTGATTGGCTGATGGGTGTGGAAAACCTGTTGACGACTGTTAACAACTGCAATTGGTCTTACAGGAAAAAGCAAGAAGGGGTGAGGTGGCTAAAGATAGCTTTGTCATGTATAATGAGATAAGAATCCAATGTCTTTGTTCAGCCCAGGTCTCTCCATGGTTTTAAGTTTGGTAATTAGTTGCAATTCAGCAACTTCTCTTTCCAGTCTAACACAGCTACCTACCTGTAACTGATATAAACAAGAGACAGCAATATCTTAGATACTAGTGGATGCAATGGTATTTGGCATAGCAATGAAAAACCCAATCCTCAGCATTTTCCTTTGGGGCTCACTCCCTATCTAGTGTATTTAGGATATTGAGCCGAACAGCACAAGGCTACATGTGGCCACTCAGAAATAAGTTCCATTGTGTTCTGTAGGGTTGCTTTTTAACAGAGGCGCTGATGCAGAAGAGTGGCTTGACCTGAAGTGTGTAGCACTCAACAAATATACGGCTTTAAGGACAAAGGAGAACAGCAATTTGCATAAAAATAGCATATGCCCATTTATTTTATATTCGCTAAATCCAAATTTAGACATAATTACTGTAATTTAAATAGAAATGCAATTCATTTCATCATTGTGGGGAAGACTGTGACCTGGTGACCCCCCTCCCCCCTGCAGTGCTGCTCCAACCTCCTGAGGCTGCATTTGTTTTCTTTCCTTTTTTATAATGGGAATAAATAATCACAGGTTTCGCGCACATACGCACGTCAGGTTTGTCTGAAGTACTTCTGGAAAATGGAGCATTTTGGGCGGTTTTATTCATTAAGTGCCCTGTGCATCTTGTAGGTAGACAGCATGAGGCATGAGCCCTTCACAGTCCCCCCCCCCATCTGAACATCCTCACCACCCTTTGGCTGTTGTGCTGTTAGTACCAATAGGGAGGGTCTGCGTTTCTAATGAAGAATCAGCTGTTTTGCTTGTGATGCTAGTGTTAAATGAAATTATATAGTTCAGAGAAGCAGCTGTGAGATCCAGGAGGAGGATGCTTCTTCCCTGACCTTTGTCAGTGTGTGCTATCTGCCAAGAGAGGAGAAAGACACCCACCCACTCACTCACTCACTCACTCCTAGGCTCCTCCTCCTCCTCTTCCTTTCATCTCCATCCTCCCATTGCGCTGCCACCAATTAAGAAAGAGACAAAGCCATCCGTCCACCATGTTCACCTGGGTAGGCACTCCACTCCTCATCTGAAAAGCATGGGGAAAGAGGAGGAAGCCACACAGCAAAAATAGAAAACCCACAGTTGCACACAGTGCTTGAACACACACTCCCATTTCCTCTGTGTTCTCCCATTCATACAACATTAGCAACAACCCACAGCTGTCCTGTAGCTTCTTGTGACATGTTGCTCTTTGATGCCTTTCCTCCAAAGTGTAGCTTCAATCTGAACTGAAAAGTGCTCATTGGGTAAAGACATCCCTGCCCCATCTCTCCTCATTGGTGTGGGCTTACCTCAGGAGACCTGGATACACAGAAAACCCCACTGATGTAAACAGCAATGTGCAAATACAGTTTGAAATGTATTTTTTATAGCCAAGGAGAAGGAGTGGAGCTTGTGTGACATTCTGCCACAAGCGCCACAATAAATTGACCAGCTTTGAGTTTGACACATATTTACTGGGGTGGGGTGGGGAGACACTCCTGTTTCTCTCAGGTGTAAACATGTATTGGGTTGGTCCTGCCAGATGACTTTTGTGTCCTTCAGAATGTAAGGTTTGGAAGAAGTACTGCTACCACAGAGACCTGGTTAGATGTGATTAACAGCTTAAGAAGATACCTGCTGGATCAGGCCAGTGTCCCATCTACAGTTCTCACAGTGGCCAACCAAATGCCCATTTGAAACCTTCAAGGAGGACCTGAGTGCAACAGCACTCTGCCCTCCTGCATTTCCCAGGACTCTGGCACTGCAGATAGACTAGACACATCATGGTTAGTAGCCACCATTAGCCTTATTCTGCATTAATTTGTCCAAAGCCATCCAAGTTGGCGGTCATCACATATAACAGATGTTTGTTAGCAATTCCACATCAGTTTTTGATAGAATTGAATTTGTCATAGTTGTACCTCTTTGTACCACCATCAACACATTCTTTTCCTCCTTTAAAGCCTTTGAATAGCTTTGCAGATGACTTCCGGCTGGCGACGCCATAGCGGGTGGTCGGGGCTGCTTCGGCTGCGAGGCGCCCGATCCATCCCGGGGGTTAGGAGCCCCGCAACCGCAAAGCGGGGCTCCGGTTGGGGTGCGGGAAGAGCGTCCCGCACCCTGGGCTCCCCGGCTGCGCCCACGGAGGCTCCGAACCCTTCCCTTGCCCCCCCTGTAAAGGGGGAGTGGGGGTGAAGGGACAACGGAGCCGGGCTTACGGGGATATGCCCCAACCGGGATGCAAATGCGGCGACAAAGCCCGCGGTGAGCGTCTTAGTTCTACCTTTGAAGAATGGAGCCAAAGGAACCCGGTGGTCGTGAGTAATTAATTTGACCAGAAACTGAGCTTTTGGAACGATCCGGGGGGAAGGAGAAAGGCAGCCTGCCTTCTTCCCTTCGAGTTAAAGAAGCTAACCAATTTGAGTAACTGCTGCTACAGAACTGTTTCAATGTACTTAAAATTGATACATGAGACTGGCAAACTCTTTTCTTGGGAAGTAAATTAGTGGAAAATATCTCCATTTAAAGTTGCGGTATCTGCGCTCCAGTTTAGGAAAATGGCGACGAACAGAGAGGCAGGAGTAGAAATCTGATACCCACTTCCTCCCCCTCTACCAGTATGCTGGGCTTCGTCCTTGAACTGGTACTGAACTCTGGACTAACGGACGAACAGAGGCTCACTGCTTTGAAGGTGGAACTGCTGTACAGGAAAGTCAAAGTCTTGTGTGGGGGTCTGAAAGAGAACCAATTGCCCACAGAGGAGGCTTTTAAAACTTTTAATACTTTGGAAGAAAGTCTTGCCAAAGAGCTGAGAGGGTGTCTGGGAAGATGGAGAGAAATGAGTGAGCTACTTCGGAGAAGAAACTCGCCTTTTGGGGGTGGCAGTCCCAAGGCGACGGTAAGATTTGTTATATCCAGTCCCCGAGGTGTGAGCTCGGGGGCCAGGGACAGAGAATTATGGTTTTTACAAGAAGAAAAGGAATGCTACAAAGAACCGGAGAAGCTGAGAGACGACGAGACGGACATCCTGGAGCTCGTGGCAAGGAGAGTTTTGGACTGTGCCTGGATCTGTGGACGCTTGGAGAGGGAAGCTACAGGGAAATTCAGTGTTGATGCCACCAGGAGAAGAATAATGGACAGAGGGGGTGTGGGGTGAAACACTAAGTAAAATTTGAAGTAGCCTGTCATGGAATTTTGAAATCGGAGGGTGAATACTGTCAACAATCTTTCTGTTTTATTTTTTGTTTGAATATGAAAGGAGATATTTTGAGTTACTATGTTATTAGCAGCAGTTTAAAGGATAGAAGAGATAGATATGATATAAATGATTGGTGAAGATTTTAATGGAAGAAGAATTATGATGAGATATTACTACGATGATGCATTGTTAGTTAAATGTTGAATATATAATTGTGTGTAACTATATAATTGAATTTGAATTTCAGGAGAAATGGTTATAAAATAGATTAAGAATATGAACTCGAAGGAGAAAGGGCAGGGGAAGTCAATGGTCAAGATATGGAAATAGAAATTTTCTTTTTAAAGAAAAGATGCAACAAGAAAACTTGACACTGTTTGTATTTGTTTTATCAGTGTATCTGTTTTGTATTTGTTTAATTGTAGGTGTGGGTGTGGGTATATGCTGTTATAAGAAAAAGGTCAATAAATTCTT
Organism: Lacerta agilis; assembly: GCF_009819535.1. Lineage (NCBI taxonomy): Eukaryota > Metazoa > Chordata > Lepidosauria > Squamata > Lacertidae > Lacerta > Lacerta agilis. Next base: position 36,485,741 of record NC_046321.1, on the reverse strand, counting down.
ATAAAAAAAAATGAATAGCTTTGCAGATGCACAGTCTATTTATATTTATGATGGCTACAGGGCTGGCAATAGCATAGTTAAGCAAGAGATGTATTTCTTATATAACCTGCTGTAGCATTATGGTTGGCATCTAGTAATTTATTCATATCTGACTGTCAAGAGCCTGCTGGTATCCTGTTTATATGTGCACATAAATTCTTAATAGAGGACCTTGTAAAAAATAAATATTTTAATATAACTAGCTTTTTCCTTAAATGCAAGTATTTCAGATGCATTTTAATGTTAAAATACCACAGCGATTTAAGCCGCATAAGAACAAAACAAGATACAAATTGATCTATACTCAAAATACACTGTGCTCTGAAAAACCATCCCTGTTGCCTTAACACATCAAATTTTATATGCTTATCCGTCTTCAGACAAAACATTTTTTTGTGGGTTAGGCCTGTCTAAGGCTCATTCCATTTCACTATGGTATACAAAGCAGCATTGTTTATTTCTGAGTAAAGGCCATTTCTATATTTGGTTATCATGAATATGCCCAAGCATAATAGGATATCAAAACAGGGGGAATGCATTTATAGCTCCAAATAACATAGGACTACACTGTATCATGCAGTAAGAGTTTCCTTAGCAGTTTTGTTTGAAACATCTCATTTGTTCCTCAGCCTAATTAAGTGAGATGAATCATTTATCATCATTGATTGTATCAACAATGTTTTCAAAATGATGGAATGCTAGGACAAAAACAGCTTGGGGACCATGCATCATCATCACGGGGTTGTGATTGAACATTTTTTTAAAAAAAAATGAATAAAAGAATAGCAACAATTAACTATTATTTTGTTATGTTTTGTACTAGGTCACCACTTCCCCCCCCCCCAAAGAAAACCATATAGTCTTGCAAACCACTTCTAAGAATCAGTTTCATAAAGAGAAAGAGCGGGGGGGGGGGGGGGGAGAGAGAGAGAGAGAGAGAGAGAGAGAGAGAGAGAGAGAGAGAGTCTACCCTACAGACTAACCTACAACAAGAACTAATACTTAGGAAACTGTGAACATATTTTTGTGTTATATATATATATATACACACACACACACACACACACACATACACACACACACACACACACACACACACACACACATACTGGTATATGGTTTATAAACAAGAATAATGTTATACAAACAAGTATACCAAGTTTTCTCATGTCATTTGTATATCACAAAAATAGCATAATGAATGTGGAAAAATATCTACAACTTATATTTCATTATAAGTGGTCAATGTACACGTTCTTGGTTCACGAATTGGTTTAAACAGTTAAGAAGAAATTAATAAATAAATAATAAAAAGGGGGAGGGGGAATGGTGTGTGGGGTTGGGGAGTTATGTTCCTATTCTTCTACTTAGTGTGTGGGAGGGGGGTTGTGTCTGCGTTACTCGTATGGCTTCTCTTACTATTCCCTTGTTGTATTTCTTCGGTGGTGAGAGAGGTTGGGGGTACTATGAACATAATTGAGGGGGGAATGCTTTAAAATGAAATCCACCATGAGTTAGGACAAAACTGCCTTAAGAGGTCATCAAAAAATGAGAAGACGTGTAGTGATAATCATATCTAACAGGCAGGATAGAAATGCAATGCAATAAAATAATAATAGAAAAAAATATTTCAAGCACACATCTCATTTTAGGTTTGCGTTTAATATTCTTATGCTTAATTGTGCATGTTACTGATACTTTGAAGATGTTGATTGAATTATCCTCAAGGCAGCTTACAACCAATTGCAATAAAACAATACAAATGAAAGAGCCACACATACAAGGTGCAACAGGTGTGCCAGATAGACTCTGTCATTGTGTTTACATCACACTGACTCAGATGCTGGAAAACTTGTGTATTAGTTCCACCCACCCAGGGAGACGCCTCTGCTGAGAGTTCCCTTCCCTTCAGCCAATATCGTTCAGGATAATAATTATTATTATTATAATTTATTATTTATTCCCAACCCATCTGGCTGGGTTTCCCCAGCCACTCTGGGTGGCTCCCAACTGAATATTTAAAAACACAATAAAACATCAAACTTCCCTAAACAGGGATGCCTTCAGATGTCTTCTAAAAGTCAGATGGTTGTTTATTTCCTTGACATCTGATGGGAGGACATTCCACAGGGTGGGCGCCACCACTGAGAAGACCCTCTGCCTGGTTCCCTGCAACCTCACTTCTCGCAGTGAGGGGACCGCCAGAAGGCCCTCGAAGCTGAACCTCAGTGTCCAGGCTGAACGATGGGGGTGGAGACAACTAGCATTGGACTGAGGTATTGGGGTTTTCCCCCGTCATGGACAGTGGAAGCCATCTCCCTGAAGCTGCTTGTTTTCTGGCTGATGGGATGGGACCAAGCTTGCCTTCCCTTTGCTGTTACATCATTTGACAGGAAGAAAGACAGTCATCAAGTAAGGCATCCAGGATAGAACTTCAGTATAATTTCTTCAATGGATACTGGAAGACTAGCACTGAAGGCAGATTTGTGATCATTCACAATGTGAATTCAACCCTTACAGGCACATGTCTGGCTTCACTGCACATAAAGTTTATAGGTAAAAGGTAAAGGACCCCTGGATGGTTACGTCCAGTCAAAGGCGACAATGGGGTTGCGGTGCTCATCTCGCTTTGAAGCTGAGGGAGCTGGTGTTTGTCCACAGTCAGCTTTCCAGGTCATGTGGCCAGTATGACTAAACTGCTTCTGGTGCAACGGAACACCATGATTGAAACCAGAGAGCACGGAAACACTGTTTACCTTCCCGCCACAGCGGTACCTATTTATCTACTTGCACTGGCATGCTTTTGAACTGCTAGGTTGGCAGGAGCTGGGACAGAGCAACGGGAGCTCACCCCATTGTGGGGATTTGAACCGCCAACCTTCTGATCGGCAAACCCAAGAGGCTCAGTGGTTTAGACCAGTGTTTTTCAACCTTTTTTGGGCAAAGGCACACTTGTTTCATGAAAAAAATCACGAGGCACACCACCATTAGAAAATGTTAAAAAAATTAACTCTGTGCCTATATTGACTATATATAAAGTAATTATCTTGAATTTTTCAATTTTTCCCACGGCACACCAGGCAACATCTTGCGGCACACTAGTGTGCCGCGGAACAGTGGTTGAAAAACACTGGTTTAGACCACAGCACCACCCGCGTGTATGTGCTTGTCTTAGGAGAGTTATGTCAGTCTGAACATTCCTGATTTTGCATGCATGATTTCTGGGACTGCATGGCTTGTTTTTTAATGAGTCTTAATAATGCTTACTTCTGAGTAATTCTGTTTGAGACAGAGATATATTTATTCCTCCATCCACTCTGAGTGTTGCTGGTTTCAGTGTCAAGTGACAGCCAAGAATGCACATCCTTGATCAAGAATGCATGAAGATTTTGTAGTGTGAAATATTCTTGCTCACTCCGCCTGCCAGCCAGCCCACCCTGCCTTCCATGAGGGAACATTATTCCATTCCCCTGCTGACCTGGATTTCATCTCTCCTCAATAGTAAATCAGATGTCTATGGACTCTGGGCATGCTCAGTCTTCAGCGGAGGGGAGGTTCTGGAGTTCTTCCTCCCCTTAGGCTTTAGTAAAAAAAATACTTTTGGGGCTTTTGCAAAGCTTGAGATTCCACAAAGCCTACTGATACCTCCTTTTTGTTCATGGAGAGTGCCATCTTAGCTACACGCAGAGTGATAGCATTAGTATATAGGATTGCCTTTAATATTTTGCTTGCTTGTACCACAGCCAATATCCTATTTTCACATGAACATTGTCAAATATCCAATAAATTAGTTACAGATAATCTGTTTAGAGTTACACACAAACACCCTCCCACCTTACTTTCAATTCAGAAATGCAAGGGTATGTTAAGCTCTGAAAGAAATCCAGGCAACTTCCACCATAATGCTTTAGGTGGATATATTACATTTCAACATGGCAATGTACCTCTGCAGGGAGCTCCCTATAATGGCAGTGCTTGAAAGGTTAATGGCATTCATCGCTCTACTAATCTATCCTTTGAACCACTGATTAGCATTGAAATTGATTTGGAGCTACTTGTGGCTGAAATGACATTAATCTAGACTTTGCAGTGGAAAACCCATGTTACTAGGTGATGACACATTGTTTTCTTCATTTTTCCAGTAGAACATATGAAATTGGGAATATTATCTCTCTCCCCCCCCAAAAAAAAAAATTCTATTTCATTTGCACCTTAACATTTCAGCAACACATCAATTGCCTTATTGGAAATGTATACACCTGATAGGTGAAAATGAAAATCAATTTAACACTCAATTTTACAGTGATAAACAATTATAAGATTATAGGCTTGATTTCCCCAAAGCTTGACCCTCCGTGATATATTTTGCCATCAGGATGGGATTTAAATAATAATAATAATAATAATAATAATAATAATAATAATAATAATAATAATTTATTATTTATACCCCACCCATCTGGCTGAGTTTCCCCAGCCACCTACCAAAGTCACAGGGGAGGGCATTATCCTGCAAAATGACCAAATATGCCAGGATCTGTGTTCAGGGTCAGATGCCAAAATTGAGAATCACACTTCAAAACACCCTGAACATCACCTCTGCATCTGCATATGGTGATTAGATGGATATGTTGTATCATTTAACCAAGTGTATTTGAACTTTTCAGAAGATCAGTAAAAAATGGTAAGTGGGCTTCCATGGGACCTCACTGGCCATTACAAATGTTTTTTACTGAGGAACCCCTGAAAAGCTACTAAGGAAACACAGGGTTTCCTGGACCACTGTGCTACATTTTTTGACATTTAATTAATCAGAGGAACAAAATAGATGTCTGTCAAACATGAGCAGAAGAGCAAAAGTTATTCTGGACCATTTATGCAGAAGGAATGTACATCGGCCTTAAAATATAAATATGATTCTTTGAATGCTTTGCTATTTTCAGGAGTATAGAAGGTTAAAGTAATGACAAGGTGTTTTTTTTTACTGCAATGTTTAAAATAAATGCAATTTTTAAATGTAATAAAAAGATCCAAGCACTCTTGTCCATGTGTCATAAAACATGGAAGAAGACTACATAAAAGAGTCAAACAGAAGCATTCTGAGCATGATTTCTGAAAAATACAGATTTTTATAGAAGTCTAAACAACAACGGTGCTTTTAAGAATAAGGAGCAAAAGATGACAAGAATTAAAAGCACTCTGCTATTAAGTGGAAGAAAGAATTGCTGGTAGTCCAAAATCTAGGTACAATGTGGCAGAGGTAGGCAAATAAAAGTATGCAATTTACTGTGTGTGACATGTTATAAATATGGAAGCAGGCAAAGGGATAATTGTAATCTAGCAACAAACCCTTTGCATTATCCACCAGAGGATAATGCAAAAGGAAAAGAAAAGAAAAAGATGGAATTAGATATGGTCGCAGATTAGCTTGGACTTTAGAGCCCATGAAAGAATGACTTTGACCTTTAATAAGGGAGGGTAATAATGGAGGAATATTGTTTGTCCTGATAAGCAGAAGAAGAAGAAGAAGAAGAGTTTGGATTTGATATCCCGCTTTTCACTACCCGAAGGAGTCTCAAAGCGGCTAACATTCTCCTTTCCCTTCCTCCCCCACAACAAACACTCTGTGAGGTGAGTGGGGCTGAGAGACTTCAGAGAAGTGTGACTAGCCCAAGGTCACCCAGCAGCTGCATGTGGAGGAATGGAGACGCGAACCCGGTTCCCCAGATAACGAGTCTACCGCTCTTAACCACTACACCAAACTGGCTCTACCACCAAAAGACGAAACAGATTCAAAATGGGGGCAACCTTTGAAGTAGGCACCATTGACGGCATTTACTGTGGAAGGGCTCAGTGGCAGTCAGTGTAGGTAGGAGTGAACTATTCGGAGCAATGACTCAGAAGAAGGCAGCTGTCCCTATGACTGTGTTTAGAAACCAGACTGGTACTAATTGTTCATCCTTCATGCAATGAACCAAGAGTATTAGGTCACTTCTTAACTTCTGCCTGCAGCATTTACTAAATGGTGGTGGGAACACTGGCGGAGGAGCGAAAGTGCGGAAGGAGCAGACCGCCCCCGGCACCACTATTCTGGTAGGGTGCCATTGCGGCAACCCCCTCGGACACGTGCTGTGCATCCCCCCTTGCGCCGGGCACCCCACCCCACAGGCAGCGTGGCATGCCCCCAGAACGCGCGCCACATCAAGCCCCCGGGATGCACGTCATACACTTGTGGGCAGTGTGACATGCCCCGGGAGCGCATCACGCCCCAGGGGGGTGTCAGCCATGCCCCTGCCTGCTCTCCGCCCTTGGTAGCACAGCATGCAGCTTCGCCACTGGGTGGGGAAGACTGGAAGATGACCATATAGCTTGGGTGTCATAGGCCACAACATCATTTTCAAGAATAGCTTCCAAAGAGTACCAGGGACAAGGCAGATGTTGCTGACTTGATGTTGATGAAGTGTTCTTGTCAGCAGTCAGCGACTTCTTGACCACTGGGTAATCCTAAGAGAGAGGGTTTCCAGAGAGTTAACTGTGTTAAATACATGTTAAAGTAAAAGCAACAGAGTCTTTTGGCATCTTAAAGACTAACAACTCTATTGCGGTAGAAGCCTAGAGTGGCCAAGTATAACTCCCATCACCCCGACCATTTGCCATGCTGGCTGGGGTGGATGGGAATTGTAGTCCTGCATCATATGAAGAGCACCACATTAACTATCTGGGCATAAGCTTTCACAGACTAGAGTAATCAGATTAAGGTTTTTAAACCCTAGTTATCTTTTAAGGTGCTGCAATGCTCTCTGCTGTTTCTGCTGAGTGGAAGGGGTGGTGGCTGGTAGCTGATTACATGTGTCAATCCTGGAATCTTTAGACCATCCTGTGAGCTCTTCAAGGTGGCTGACTACTGTTATTCTCTTACCAGAGAATTGTGTATGGCAAGTTAAAATGATTACTTCCCACACCCCCATATTATAGAAGAGAGGTCTAAGGCTCAGGAAGAATGGTTTGCCGAGGCAAAATTCAAACCAGGGATTTCCTAATTTTCAGTTCAGTCTCTTTAACCATGGGAATTTATTCAGATACCTATTTTTTCTGTCTTCAGCAGCATCAGTTTTGAAAGTAGATAAAATATGCCATTTAGTAATCCTGTATGTATTTTTTTACCTTTTCCAATTGGGGTCCCTTCACTGGCAGGGCCACATAGAATGGACCAGGAAGATCATTTCACAGTGGTTCTGTAGTTGTTTGCCCAATGACAATTGAAGGTGACTGAAGATCTCATCCTAGGGTAAAAATTAGACAAGAGAGAACAATTATACCCAAAGTCTTGTCATGTCAGCTAATAGAACACCTGTTTCTCTAGATGTGAAAAAGAAACTACGATCCTTGAGGGGGAAAGAGAGAAAAGATCACAGCATGAAAATATATTCTGCAGCTCCAACAACACATTTTAATTGCCTCTGATTCCTGTTAAGTTGTGATATTTTAGAAGCTTAAAAATTAAGCTTCAGGTGCATGACCACAAAGTATAATTTGACATTTTTGGTCCTCTGTCAGGTTTGTCAAATATCAGAAAATGTCATGTTTTCCTCCTTGCCCCCACCCTCACCGAACCCCCCCCCCACTTTCCAGCTGATGATGTATTGAAATTTGATAACAAAAGAATGACCTGGTTCTGTGTAAGTGGCTAAGAGGTGATATCCCAGGAGTTTGGTGGAAAGGGAATGAAAATTAGGCAGATGTTTTCCATTATCACCCACAGTTGAGGTGCTGCCGCAGAATTACTTTATCACCAGTCAATAGCAGAAGCAGTAATTAGGCACGGCTTGCTTCTGATTATAAAGAAGATGAAATCCACTCTTGTTGGCAATATTAATTTTAGTTATTACAGCTGCAAACTATTAGTTGAAAAACAGCACTTATCTTATATATACATGAATGTACTTGGGTTTTCCCCTTCATGGATCACTGCCTTGTCGTGGCAAAGGGGCTTGAATTACTCAGGGAAGCTATGGACAGGTCAAGATGGACAGGTCATAGTGGAGAGTTTTGACCAAACGTGATCCACCTGGAGGAGGAACTGGCAACCCACTCCAGTATCCCTGCCAAGAAAACTCCATGGACAAAGACAACAGGCATATAAATGATATGACGCTGGAAGATGAGCCCCTCAGGTCGGAAGGCGTCCAACATGCTACTGGGGAAGAGCGGAGGACAAGTACAAGTAGATTCAGAGCTGATGAAGCGGCTGGGCCAAAGCCGAAAGGTCACTCAGTTGCGGATATGCCTGGAAGCAAAAGGAAAGTCCAATGCTGTAAAGAAAAGTATTGCATAGGAACCTGGAATGTAAGAACTATGAACCTTGGTAAGCTGGATGTGGTCAAAAATGAGATGGCAAGAATAAACATTGACATCCTAGGCATCAGTGAACTAAAATGGACGGGAATGGGCGAATTCAGTTCAGATGACTATCATATCTACTACTGTGCGCAGGAATCCTATAAAAGAAATGCAGTGGCCCTCATAGTCAACAAAAGAGTGGTGAAAGCTGTACTGGGATGCAATTTCAAAAATGATAGAATGATCTCAATACGAATCCAAGGCAGACCTAAAAGGGGTTTCACCTCATAGAATTGTAGAGTTGGAAGGGACCCCAAGGGTTATCTAGTCCAACCCCCTACCAAACAGGAGCCACAATAGAAGAATCCCTGATGGATCCATCCATCTGTTTAAAACCTCTAATGAAGGAGAGTGTACCACCTTCCAAGGGATTCTGTTCCACTCTCAAACAGCTCTTACCATCAGCAAGTTCTTCCTCATAGTTAGTCAGAATCTCATTTCTTGTCATTTGACTCCATTAGTTTGGGTCCTGCCCTCTGCAGCAGGAGAAAATAAGCTTGCCCCATCATCCATTTCAGATATTGAAGACGGCTATCCTATCATCTCTCTGGATAAACACACCACCTCTCTCAACCATTCCTCATAAGGCTTGGAGTCTTGACCCTTTGTCTAATTGGTCGCCTGCCTCTGCGCATGTTCCAGCTTGTCAATATCCTTCCTAAACTGGGGTGCCCAGAACCAGACACAGGATGTGCTCCCAGAGTGTACAAGCCACTTCCACAGGGTGTGATCCCACACTGCAGGGGCGCATACACAGGAATAATGCAGGTGTGCAGAGGTTGTGTGGATATTTCCGAAGTATTTGGCAAAAATCTGTGAAAATAGCAGGAACTGAGATTGTTGAACCAACTCACAAGATCAGCCCTGTTCTTGTGGTGACATGAAGCCCATGAGGGATGCTGCTGTATACAATGGCACCACACAGAAACAGCTTTCCACAGGGCTCAGAGCACATAAGAAATTATGGGGGCTCAACAACAACAAACCCTGAATATAGTCATTCAAATTTGTTTCCTTCAGTACTACTTACCTGATGACTTTTGTCTATTTCATTTATTTTTATTTAGCAAGATTTACATACTGATAATATGTACATACTGAACATATATATATGCAGTTCACATAATCATATAAAATAGTCATTAAATATAATGATAAAAACAGGCTTTAGAAACAACAGACAATAAAATGACCCAAACATAGCTAAAATCGAATGTTTTCAAAGTAAATATACATAATAAAATTTCACATCTGCGTAGGCTTCCGTAAACTTAGATAGACAGACAGAAAGACAGACAAGCAGGCATTGAAAACACAATGAAGATGCTGCATAATATTAATGGGTGGGGAGTTCCATAAAATAGCCGCTACCACACTAAAATATTGATTTCTCACATGTGAAGATTGTGCATTATGTGATGCTTGTAAAAGATGGCTTCTGTGCACTATAGGAATAATTTCTTCATTGTCTCAGTATAGGGCCATGGGTAGTGGAAGCTGATGCCCATTGGTGTTACTGGTGCAGAACTCAAGACAGACAACAGGCAGGTGGAGTCACAATATCAAAAAAAAAAATTCCTAATGATCAATGCATTTAACAACAGCCTGCTATGCAGGAATTAAACAGGTGAAGTAAAGGGTATTTAAAGGAACAGGATGTCTTAAAAGACTGAGTGACTGAGGAAGTATAATAGCATGGGAGATAGGAAGAATGGAATAGCAGTGACCTTCATTGCACACGGGAGTGGCCAACACTGGCCACAGGTACACTGTGGTGAAGTGGTCAGGGTACCTGGCTAGACATGGGTTCAAATGCCCACTCATTTACAAAGCTTGCTGCTTGACCCAATCCCTAAGTGTAACCAGGGCTTTTTTTTTCAGCTGGAACTTGCTGGAACTCAGTTGCGGCACTTCTCAGCCATTGCCATTCTTGGAGAACAATGGAGGCGTTTGTGGGGCGTTCCTGCACCTCTTTTTCTAGAAAACAGGCTTTTCCATTCCACACATTACTTTGCAAAATAACAGCGCCAAATGCTTGTTATTGCAAAGCTGAATTAAATAATGGCATGCAGTATTAGTGCCAGGGTCTTCAGCAATACAAACAAAATTGTTTAACTACCTTATCGATCCACAATATTGTATTTCTAAAACATAAGATATGTAACTCCTGCACTTTCTTTTCCTCAATAAAATAAATAGGCCTTTTGTGTAGTGGGCTGTGGCAGAGGCTGTCAAAGAGTGTGGCTGGTGAGAAAGAAATAAAATAGATTTTTTCCAGCTTAGGGCTGTTTCATTATTCCAGACAACACTTCATATTGATCCCCCTCTATTTATTTCTAATTTTGTTGCCTCTGATTGAGCTGAGCTCTAAATCTTCTGATGGCTTACATGCTGTAAGGATGCAGCATTGCTACATGAAGTGCAAGGTAGCAATGTTCTCATTTTAAGCTCTAATTTAGTCTGATTTGCAGCAAATTAAGGTGTCTGAAGGAGCATTTTAGCACAGAGGCCATTGCTTTATTATATGACTGCTATTACTTGAATAGCAAACACTACACCAATTACTGTGCTGCCTTCGTTTTGCAGCCATCACTGCCTCTTGGCATTTTCCCCAATACAAAAATCAAATCTGAAACATTCAGTAGCATTCTCAAAACTATTCAAAGCGAGTAGATATAGATATATAAAATTTTCAGCATTAAAACCAACAGAAAGTATAGGATTATTTAGAAAATTGGAATCAGTCGAGAACAAGTGCTGTATCTCCACACAAATACAGCAGCATCTGCATAGCCCTCCACAGGTTGGAGGTATACATTCTAAAGCAGTGAGCCTTTCTTACTATTTTGTATCACCTTCAATACATTGTCCAAACTTTTCCAAGGCTCTAACTCACGTGGAAAGTCTACATGAGTAGAGCAGACTTCCCGCTTCAGATGTTATCCCTCCAACTTGTGGAAGGTGATGGAGCTGGTGTACCTGTCCTTGGTCTCTCTTATTGTGGGGTTTTAAATGCTCATAAAGTGCTAACATGCATGCTGTTTCTGGAAACCAGATAGCTGTTAATATCTATTTTACATAAAAGATGCACGTGAATATTAATCCAGTTAAGAAAATTATGTTGAATGATGCTTCTGACGTTCCAGTTTATCACCTTGCACATGCAACTTTATCAGTGTAATTATGCTAGTTATGCAAACATTCAAATATATAACATTTCTGATGTTATTTAAAATAATGTTTGTTGACTCAGCTACTGGGAGGAGATGGATACCCTAGATTTCAAGGGAGGGACCCACTGGCATAAATCTTTATACAGTACTTAGGTTAATATTTATAGGTGGGCTTGATCAGTTCAGACCAGTTTGTGATAGGCTAGCCACCCTATCACCCAAACATTGTACACCCCATAAAATCCAGTTGGAGAGCTGTTTGGAGTGAAGACGTTTTGGACAGAGAATTAAGCTCACCCTCCTTTTGCTCTAAATTGTCCCTCTCCAAAATTGCTTTTCCATTTTTTAAAAAGCAGGAGTATCGTTAACACCTTTGACATATACCAGCTCCATCATTTTATTTTATTTTTGCTAACTAACAAAAGGTCATTGAGGAACATAACAAATTTCCACCTAGTTCATAGTTTTGTTCTCAACTGCAATTTAGGAACAAAAGTGAACTGAAGACTGAAGAAAATGCAAAGTTCTCAATTTGTTTACTTCAGATTTCTAACTTTTGTATTTAGGCTTAAACTAAGCTGAAATATTTTAGGGTAGTAGCACTGAAAAACATGGGCATTATTCAGTACAGCAGAACCTAAGTTAGCATCTAAATGCAAAAGTTGAAATCTAGCACATTCACATGCCTTTAAATCCCATTGAAATCAATTATTTTAATGTGTGGTCATGTTGTTTTGTTTTGTTTTGGCTTTGTTCTCCTCATCAAAGCCCAAACGTGCTTAGCTATGGAGTGCTTGTAACTGCCGCTAAATGTTTGTGCTGATTCCCCGAATCCCGTTATGTATTCGGCAGAAACAGATGGAATTTGCTTTTCTTGCCATTATTTTGACCTGAGAACAACATTTCAAGAAGCCCTTGAGAGAGTGAAAGAGAAAATATTGAAAAGCTGTACAAACATTCTAACAATGTGAACAACAGAACAGTCCACCTTGACACAATGAAAAATCGCAACTGCTGTGTTGCATGTTAATGTTTCCTTATATGTTATATTTTTTTCAGAGTTTCCTAAATCAGGGTATGCCAATTTCTGAAAACTTGAGGACCATGTGCATTGGCACCCAGTGGCTTAGCTTGGACCGTGGCACTGCAAGTCACCTGAGAAGGCATTTGTGAAAAGGTTCTCCCCTTACTAACTGCCCTCAGAGCTCTAATTTTACAAATGAAGCACCAGGTCGGTTTCCTTTGTCCCTCATGTAGCTGACAGGGACTAACCATCTAATGATAAGCTTCCACAGAAGAAGATTCCCAAAGCCTACTCATGCTATCATCCCTGAAGGACTTAATTAACCCTGTACCAAAACTACTTTGTTCACGTATTATTTGATTAATTTATGAATTCACATAAATCTCAAAGCAATTTACATGAACTAAAAAAGTACTAAAAATGGCAACTAAAATACTCAAATAAATAAATAAATAAATAAATAACCAGGTTTGGAGGGTCTTGTGGAACACAATGGGGCAGGGAAGAAAAAAACAAAAGGAGGAAAGTTGAGGAAGCTCTGTTGTGAAAGTGGAACTCTACTGGTATTGGATTTCAGCCTATATGCGTACATAGATCTAGGATTTTCCAGTTTAGAGCTGAAAGTTTTGTTTTTCCTGTTTTTTAGTCAATTCCATTTTTCACACTTGCTTGGCTAAGCACCGGAGTGTTCATGAGAATTAAGCTTTCCAGCTTAAGGCTCTGTTTACATGTACAATCGCTCATTTGTACAACCAAATCACAGTTCCTTACACATTTGGGTGACAGCTGCAAATTCTTCCTGATTGCTCTTTGCCCTCTGCCTTGGTATAGAAAGCTGTATCAGTAGAAGGTAACAAGCATTAACTACATTCCCATCACATACTCTCACTAGGCATGTTCCTTTGCTCTGTGTATTGGTCTTGACAATGTAAGCAACAGTTCCTTTTCTACAGAGAAAAAACAAGTTAACCTCATGTATTGAAAAATGTATTGAAAAATGTCACTGTCGGAGCTTTTCATTGTAACAATTATAAGGTCAAAGGTTTAGTGAACACTCAGATACTTCTACAATTTGGTTGTCCCATAATCCAGATCGAAACAAGCGCCAATATGCACATTGTAAATTAAACACATTACTCTATTTTGGTGGTGGGTGGAAAATACAGCGGAAAACCATACCCTCCAGGACAGGTTCAATATATTTTGTTGTCCGAAGAAGCAAATGTCCACCTCCTCCAAGGCAAAGAGGAAGAGTACCCAAGGCTAGTCAAGTTATTTGGGTACCTAAGGCAGAAAATCCCAGAAGCACCTCTCTACTTCCTTGCCCACAGAAATACAATTATTATAAATTAAAGAGGAATGTGGTGCTGTTTCATTAGAACTCAACATGGATGGCACCGGGGGGGGGGGGGGGGGGATAAATTCCTTTACTTGCCGGACTCCTATCATTAACACGAGACAGCTAGGAATTCTAGGAATGTACTTTGCCCCTTCTGTGCCCATTGCCCTGAAAACAGACAAGTGGCATTCAAAAGTCTGGTATTTAGCTTTAGCAGAAAACCTTGCATGCAATGAGTGTGTTATGAGACGATGCATTGAAAAACTGATGCATTAAAAAAAAAGAAAAAGCTTCATTTATTTTCCAAACTAGTCCAAAAATGACAGGAAACATCCTGCTGCATATAAAATGCTTTGGTTTAATGTATAACACACAAAACTTTGCACATCTGAGAGGCACTGCACAAAGAGATTTCCACTATCATCATACAGGATCACTGAGTCAATAAATTAAATATGTCAAACAAGACCTGCTTAAGTACTGAAAGAGCTTCAGACAAAAAGCACTTTATAGGAAAAGTGGAAATTATAGCTTTAAAATATGTGAGGATTTTATTTGTTTTAATATATTGCATGTCCAATTGAAAATAAAAAGTAAAAAAGAGGCAGGAAGAGGAAAGAACTTCTTCTTAGTAGGTAAAGGGTAAAGGAAAAGGGAGCCATAACCATTAGGTCCAGTTGCGGACGACTCTGGGGAGCCGGCGTACAGCTTCCAGGTCATGTGGCCAGCATGACTAAGCCGCTTCTGGCGAACCAGAGCAATAAAACAATACAAATGAAGGAGCCACACATACAAGATGCAACAGGAGTGCCAGATTGACTCTGCCATTGTGTTTATATCACACTGACTCAGATGCTCGAAAACCTGTGTATTAGTTCCACCCACCCAGGGAGACACTTCTGCTCACAGTTCCCTTCCCTTCAGCCAATACTGTTCAGGAGAATTATTTATTTATTTATACATACATACATACATACATACATACCCGACCCATCTGGCTGGGTTTCCCCAGCCACTCTGGGTGGCTCCCAACAGAATATTAAAAACACAATAAAACATCAAACTTCCCTAAACAGGGATGCCTTCAGATATCTCCTAAAAGTCAGATGGTTGTTTATTTCCTTGACATCTGATGGGAGGGTGTTCCACATGGGGGGCGCCACTCCCGAGAAGACCTTCTGCCTGGTTCCCTGCAACCTCATTTCTCACAGTGAGGGAACCACGAGAAGGCCCTTGGAGCTGGACCTCAGTGTCCAGGCTGAACGATGGGGGTGGAGACAACTAGCATTGGGCTGAGGTATTGGGGTTTTCCCCCGACATGGACAGTGGAAGCCATCTCCCTGAAGCTGCTTGTTTTCTGGCTGATGGGATGGGACCAAGCTAGCCTTCCCTTTGCTGTTACATCATTTGACAGGGAGAAAGACAGTCATCAAGTAAGGCATCCAGGATAGAATTTCAGTATAATTTCTTCAATGGATACTGGAAGACTAGCACTGAAGGCAGATTTGTGATCATTCACAATGTGATTTCAACCCTTACAGGCACATGTCTGGCTTCACTGCATAGAAAGTTTATAGGTAAAAGGTAAAGGACCCCTGGATGGTTACGTCCAGTCAAAGGCGACAATGGGGTTGCCGTGCTCATCTCGCTTTGAGGCCGAGGGACAGGGGCGTACCCAGGATCAAAACTGGGGGGGGGGGGGCAAGCCTGGTCATTCAGGTTCAAAAACAAAAACAGCTTCAAAAAACAGAAAACTTTCCCCCCAAAAACAGAAAGCTTCAAATGGCTGAAAAACTCAGTTTCCCAGGATCCTCATTCCTCGCAAAGGAACTACTCACCATGCAAGGGAACTCAGTTTGCCAAGCTCCCTTTCAACGATGAATCCCGGCAACGATGAATTCACCCCCTGACACTGCCCAAGTCTCAGCCTGCATCCCCATCTGATAGGCACGCCAGCTCTTTGTCGGCATGAGGGAGGGGGAAACAGCCGGCGCAACACACACACACACACACACAGAGAGAGAGAGAGAGAGAGAGAGAGAGGCCAACTGCCTCGGCAAGAGCGCAAGAGCTCAATTGTTATTGAGATTTTGGGAGGGGGAGAAAGACCAGTCTTGAGCTTTTTTTCCCTTTTACACTGCCGATAACCATTTAATTATTATTATTTGGCTTCCTGCCCCCCCCCCGGGTATGCCCATGCCGAGGGAGCCGGTGTTTGTCCCCAGACAGCTTTCCGGGTGATGTGGCCAGCATGACTAAACTGCTTCTGGTGCAACGGAATGCCATGATGGAAACCAGAGTGCACGGAAACACTGTTTACCTTCCCACCACAGTGGTACCTATTTATCTACTTGCTCTTTGTGCTTTCGAACAACTAGGTTGGCAGGAGCTGGGACAGAGCAACGGGAGCTCACCCTGTCACAGGGATTTGAACCAGCGACCTTCTGATCAGCAAGCCCTGGGCTCTGTGGTTTAACCCACAGTGCCACCCGCTTAGTGGGTGGCTCTACATTAGTAGGTAGAGTGCAATAACCTCAGATTTATTGTTTAATGTGGTACCAAAGTGAATCTAATGTGTAAATATTGCCTAAAAGAAATGTTACCTAAGTGGGATTCTTCTTCCATTGACATCTACCTGAAATATTTCAGTCCCTAGCTATGTATAGTGTTCTCAATCCCTTTGCTTTATCAGTAAATCCACACACTGGTAGGAGAGGAAGATTTGCTTGCTATTTGATTTATTTAGAACAATTATAAACCACTTAATAAAAAGCAGAACAAGTCCTCTAAGTGGTGTACATAAAACAATTATCAGAAGTACACAGGTAAGAACAGCAAATAGTAAAAGCAGGCATAAATGAATAGGCTTGCTAGAAACAAAGTTTAAAAGTTTATAGCAGGTTCTAAAATGGCGCAACAGTGCCTGCCTAATGTTAAAATGTAGGCTGCTCCAAATCATTGGCGCTGCTATGCTGAAAGACTGACTCCCAATAGATGTGGAATGAACATTATATGACACTTGTAAAAGTGCATGTTTCCACCGAGTCTCTGCTTTCTTCAGCCTTTGTGCTCTTATTGCATTGTTATTCAAGACCGTTATCCATTCAATGTTCATGTCCTTCCAGAAGTCCCCTTGGAAAAAAATAGCAGAAACCTTAAATTTCCCCTTGGTAAACATAATCATAAACCTCATATCTAAGCCAGCTAGTACTTTCCAAACACAAAGGATTATTCCGAGCTAAAAATGTCAGGCACTGGCAGGCAAAGTAGGTAGTTTTATACTACATTTCTCAGCAATCTTTGCGTGCATTTTTGAACTTGTAGAATTCACTGTTGATTTTTTAAATTATTATTAAACACTTTTATTACAAAAAGAAAGACAACAATAGAAACTACATTTGATTCCACAAGATACAAGAGCCGTGGGTTGTATTCAACAAAATAATTGTGCAGTTGGACTTTCCCCTATACTCCTCCACATGCACCCTGCACCTTCCCTGATTCTGTTCCAAAGGTTTGTTATTCTGCTCCAAAAGTTCATCCTCATTCATTGTCAGCATTTTAGTGCATATTTCTCCTAGCAAACACATTTTTTTGTATCCCCTTTTCTTAGCATACTCATTTCACACACACCCCAAAGCAGTTTTGTCTAATATAATACCATTTTGCATGTTATTTTCATGAATCTATGCATTTTATGAACATTATATCCTAGTATATGCATTTGAAAATTTCAGAAAAGTATGAATTCTGAAGGCTGGCTACATTTCAGTTTCTGTTTTGTTTCAGAAAGTGCAGATCTGGGGAATTCACCTTTAAGTGTGAACTGAATGAATTTCTTCTATGTCCAGATTCCAGATTCAAACTGTGAGCTGCCCCCGACTGACTTCCCAAACAGGTGTCCCTGGCTCTGTCCGAGGAACTGTTTTCTTTCAGAAGCCTCTGCGTATCTCAAAGCAGATTATACATCACTGTGCTACCATAACATGTCCAGCCTTCCAACATCTATATGCCAACCTGCTCCAAACCCCAAAACAATATTTTATCAATAATAATATATATTTTTAAAAAACCACTTCAGCCCACAAACACATAATAGCTGGTAGACTTGTTGGAAGCCTCATGCTTTCTACTCAAATTCCGCTTTGATAGGATTAAAGAAGAAATTAGCTAACTAATTTAAGGATGTAATGTGCCCTTTGAAACTCCCTTTTCCCATTAAAAGAGAAGATGCTGTTGAAAATTTCATTGGAGAAATCTGTCTCCAATGTCTTTTTCATTTTCAAATTAATTAGTTAGTGTATCATGAATAAAATTTGTTATACTTTATGTGCCTCAGTGGTTCATAGATTAAAGCCTTGATTCCACAATTCTTGTTCAGTGCACAGAGTGCATAAGGTTGATAATGTCCCCTGTGAGGGCTAATGGAAATAGTGCAGAGCTGAAAACCCAAACAAAGCAAGCACAACACAGTGTTCTACACTAGGCCTGGGGGACCTATGGCCCTGCAGCTGATGTCGGACTCAAACTCCCATCAGCCCCTGACAGTACAGCCAGTGGCTAGGAATGCTGGGAGTTATAGTCCTACAGCAGGTGAAAGGCCACAGCCACTGAAAAGTAAGAAGAACCTTCACTCAACAACAGTGTGACCTGTGATTCTATCTAATGACAAGAGAAAGCTCTATTTTGCTTCCCATTCACATTCCCAATCTGCTCATCAGGACATGAAACCCAAGAAGCCCCATTGTACTGGGCCATCTTTCTCCATCCATCTAGTGAGCATTGTCTACTGTCGAGTTTCTCAGCACGTATTTGCTGTCTGATCCTTAAAACACCAGTACGGTGGTACCTCTGGTTACGAATGGGATCCGTTCCGGAGCCCCGTTCTTAACCTGTGACGTCCGTATCATGAAGTGCCGTGCCTGTGCATGTGTGCAATGCGATTTGGCACTTCTGCGCATGTGCATGATGCATGCACGACACGGCAAACCCAGAAGCAACCTGTTCCGTTATTTTCGGGTTGCCGCGGTGCGTATCCCGAACGTACGCATCCCGCAGCGTACCTAACACAAGGTATGACTGTACATTTCTCCCAAGCTTTGTCACATGATCCCCCCTCCCAACCCCTTCGCCACGTGCAAGCATCTTTCTTTTTTTCCAAGCCATGAAGCTATCTCGAGTCTCCAACAGATCAGTCCTGCCTCAGGGCCTTATTATTTCATGACCAGACAAAGCTCTGATTCTAAAGGACATGACTCTGTCAGTCCTCTGTGTACAAGTACAGAAAGAAGCAAGGTATTATGAAGCCTTTCCCCCTAGGTGCATTATTACAAAGTTACAATAAATACAACCTTAAATCCTGCAATACCCTTGCGAGAGCAGAGAGGGAGGAGAGAGAATGGAAGAATAAGGCAATACCTCCAGGCCTATAGCCTTGAACCTTAATAGAATTATTTTTGAGGACGAACATAGGAATCAGGATCGAAATCCTATTTGCACCACTGCTTTAGACTGGATTTTTATGCTTTCCAAGAAAGGACTCTATTGAGCACTGTGAGGCTTCTGTATACTCAAGTGTCTTGCACACAACCTGATCAAACTTTTAGTGCTCAAATAAAACAATGGGGGGGCGGTTCATAAGGCAAGGTGAGGTGACTGCCTCAGGTGGCAAGATCCACATGGGCAGCAGATCTGCCTCCAATGAATGCTTTATCTGTTGCTGCTGCTACCGTGCTAGTAGTGATGGCTGCAGCATCGAATCATCGAATTGTAGAGTTGGATGAGACAACAAGGGTCATCTAGTCCAACTCTCTGCAATGCAGGACTCTTTTGCCCAACCCAGCAGTTGAATCCATGACACTGAGATTAAGAGTCTCATGGTCTACCAACTGAACCATCTCAGTTCTTCCATACTCCTTGCAGGCTAGATCTGTCGCATCCTCAACATTGCCCTATGTCATCTCTACAGCAACCTCTCAGTGAATAGGAGGCTGCTGGTCTCCTCCCAGAGAAGAAATAGCAAAGGCTGGCCTCTGGAGTCTCCTGGGCTCTTAATCCACCCAGCATGATTCAGAATGGGTCCATAGCTCCTTGCCATAATGGACGTTGATTCCCACATTAACCACTGGATAAGGCTGATTTGATTCCACCCCCTTGTTCCCAAACTAGCTTTTCACTCCCCTCTTGCTCCTGATGTAGATCTTCACTCACCCCATCTTCCAGGATGAGATTGGGAGCCCCATTTTGTGGTTTGTCTAAGGTGCCAAAATGTTTTGGGCTAGCACTGCTATTATGGGATGGGAAAAGGAGCAGGACATATGTGGAAAACTCTGGATGTTGGAATTGTTCCATATCATTTCCCCTTTCTAGCATCCATCAGGATTCAAAACCAGCGGAAAAGACTGATGGTGTGACCCTGATGGGATGCGTTAAGAGTCAGCACAACTACATGATCACAAACAGCAATTCAATGTCTCTGAATGTGCTTGTATATGGAAGATTGTGATGTTTGGGCTCTTTACAATAGCTTCCCTCGCCATCATACCCAGGGATGAAACATCACTACAGAAGAGAACCTGAAAAAAATCCCTGCAAAATATCAAGAGTTGAACTTTATTGTTCTAATAACAAAAAAGATGGATGGAGCTGAATACCGAACTAAACATGAAATACTTGCTTATGACAACAAAATGCCTTTTAAATCATTTGCCTTCTTGGACGTTTTATTTGGCAGCAATGGAAAAGTAGAAAATAATGGTGATATATTTCTAAGGTATGCTATTAAAGATCTTTATTTACTTTATTTAACCTGATACGATTCTTTCCTCAAGGAAGGGGCAGTGAAACTGCTAGGATAAGAAGCATTGTAGCATCTTCACACTTATAAGTAACTGCTTCCAAATGACAATTAAAAGATCAGTTCCATGACACACCTCGTGCTCGCAGGGATCTTGAGCACTAACTTTTGGCATGTGACACTCTGTAAATATTTAGGGAGAGGTGTTTCTGTTTTTGAACCAATCCTAGAGAGAGGGAGTGCACACATATGTAAACTTGAGGGCAGTATGCCTGTGTAAAATAGTGGCCCTAGCTCTTAGGTTTGGGAAGTCACTCCAGATCTGGACCAGAGTGATCTATGACAGCCTACACAGACTTTTAAAAATGAGATGTCACATGGTTAGCAGTTTAAATTGTCAGACTGCAGACCCAACTTTGTTCAGCTTCGTGCTGTGAATTGCATTTCTGTCTACTATATGTCTCATTCGCAAAAGGTTGCAGTATTTGGAGCTGATGGCAGTATGGGGGTGCTTCCATTCCATTAGGGAAAGGGTCATAGCCCAGTGGTGCAGCAACTGATTTGCATACCAAAGGCCCCAGGTTCAATCCCCAGCATTGTCAAGGTAGGGCTGGGAAAGATGCCTGAAATCCTGGAGAGCTGCTGCCAGTCTGAGCAGGCAATACTGAGCTAGATGGACCTATGAACTAGATGGACCAGTGGTCTGACTTGGTATAGGGCAAGTACCTATATTCTTAACACAGAGAGATGGAACAAGTGCCCCTGTCAACCCCTCCCTTGTAGGCTGAGGTTGTATATATGTGTAAATAAACCATATATCATAAAGACACCACAGTCTCCACAGTCTCATTTCCAAAAGGAAACATGGATCCTGGGTAAACAACTGAACCCCTGGAATCTCACACTGCTCTGAGATTGGGGTGGGGTACATTTTATTAAAGTGAAACCAAGCTGATGTGCTTTTAAAAAGTGAAACCAAGCTGGTGTGCTTTAAAAAAAACCCCTTTTATATAAAAAAAAATCACACCACCCTACCTCCCCATATATATTTGAGAACCATGCCCAGAGACTTTTAAATCAGGCAATGAACCCACATATATCCAAAGCTTTCTAGACAATGGAGAAGAGAAGAAAAACATCTTTCAGTTTTAGCCTCAGGGCTGTCATCTATTTAAAGCTGCCTAATGTGGAAAAAGTCCTGAGTAAGCAAGACAAAATATACTGGTTTTAATCTCCAAGACACCTTTAAGGCTATATAAAAGGATTATGGCTTTTACGAGCTTCTTTTAATACTGTATCAATATTGATCTTATCGTGTAATTACATAAGATTCTCCAGCCAGCCTTACCGGGGTAAGGTTGTTGTAACTATTCAAGAGTATGATCTCTCTCTCTCTCTCTCTCTCTCTCTCTCTCTCTCTCTGTGTGTGTGTGTGTGTGTATGTGTGTGTTCATGCACTCTTACCAAGAATTACAATTGTAAATGGAACTCTGTGTTCATTTCCCCCCCCCCACCTCACTATGGAGATTTTCATAGCCCCCAAGTCATGAGCACAAAGAAAATACTATTTATATTCTTCTATATGGAATGAAGGCCAGAGTTGATAATAAAACTGTCTCCTTACATTCTTCCACAATGTTTCTCTAAGAGTTTAAAATATAGATGTAGAAAAATGACTATACATTTTACTTCTCCATTTGCGTTTGTGAAATTATGTCACACAATGATGTGTGTAAGAGAGTCTGCATTCCTGCAACAGTTTATTCCATTTCTCTAAACTGTTAATTTCCGCATTATAATTGAGCTTTCATGTGACATAAAAGCCACTTCTAGAAATATAATGGAATAAACCACATGTTTAGCACATTCCTGTGTTATTTATTTAATTAAAAATAAATAAATATGTTTTCAGGCCCCTTAACCTGGAAAATGCGGGAGTGAAGTGACAAAGGTTGGGGTTGTATACCAGCATACAGTTCTTTCCAGGTGTTTTCATGGGGGACCAGAAGTGCACATGTGCAGAAATGGTGAAGGAGTAGCAATGTTGTCGAATGATGTTCATTGTTGTGTCACACCCTGCCCACTGGTGTGAGTGATTGAAATTTAGTGCATATAGTGGTATGTTTTGGCTCATCACTAGCTGTGATTTTTCTGACTAGTCACAATGGCACAGGCAGTTGTTGCTGCTGGTTGCACAACAACATTTAATACAGGCTACTGTGATGTTCAAAGGGAAATGTGAGTTGCAGAGATTTGAAAGCTTTGGGTGCACACATTTTCTGAGCCTAAACTGTACAAAACCCGCTTTGGGTATTACAGCCACGTGCAGCAGAGCAGCTAAGCTAGCTTTCAGAAAGGTGGGTTGCTGTTGCTGACCAAGAGAGATAGTGAGAGGGTAGAGGTGTTGCAGTGGTCAGTGAGGTACAGATGCACTAGCAGAGCCCAATTCCTGCTGGTGTGTTTGCACCACAATGACCTCCCTGCTGCCCTTACCTTCTCCCAGTGAGCATCAGGAACTTACCTTCCAGGAAGCTAGTGTAGTGCCTCCACTCCATTCAGAAGATGCTCACACAGAATGGCCAAACTGCTCCTACTTTTTTTTTAAAGGATTTGGTATAAGGGTTTTTGTTTTTATTTGTAAGCGTGGGGAAGCAAAATGTGTACTGAAAACATTTTCCTTTAGTAAGTTTTAGTAACAGATCTTCAAACTGCCTTCTAAAAGGCTGAGGATTCCTTGCTTGTGTGGCATTCTTTTTTCTTTCTTTTTTGCTTTTCTAAAAGGCATGCTCATCATTATGCATATCATGAGGATTATGATCAACTAGAAAATCCTTGACAGCTATGCCTTGTAAAATCTATATGAATGAATTTAGTGACAGAGGTAGTAATTTAGTGACAGAGGTAGTAATGAGAAGAGAAATATGGGGGGATTGTGTTATGGTGTCTTCACCCTCTTCCCTCTGATTAATGTAAGAACAAAACTTGAACTCAATGTATTTTACATTTTTTAAAATAGCATTATAATATATTGATGGAATTCTGCTTCATTACTGATGTTACCATATACCATATACCATATACCCCACCCACCCCAGTATACCCTGATGGATAAGCAGATAGGGAAAGTATTGTTATACGTAGATGTGACATCAGAGAAGTAATAAAACATATATAAATATTGAATGTACACTCGGCTACCTCCCCCAAAATCAAACACTTTTCATTTTGTACAAAAAATGTTCTTTTGTGTCAAATCCATCCTTTCTTCCCACAAGGTCAAATGTTACTATTTCCCAGGCCTGCTGTCTGATCTAACCTTGAAAATATATACAACAGGAGAAGCAACCCTCTTGCCTTCCCCCCTCTCTCTCTCTTTACAGAAAAATCCTTTGTCATTACTACTGAGCATTTATTGGTAGTGACCTACATTGCTTTGTTCAGAAACAAAAACTTTCAATATTGAAAGCATAAATGGATACCATTCCAACAATAAAGAAAAGTGGGAGGCATCTAAAGAAACCAGTGTGGCTGCATAAGGAGCTTAAAGATGAGTTGAGATTTAAGAAGGGCAAGTGTAAGGAAAAGAAGAAAGGGGAAATAATATACAGTACACGAGTATATACGAGGAGCCAACAGTGATAGGGAGAAGGTCAGGTGGAACAAAGCTGAGAATGAGCTCAGGCTTGCAAGACAGGTAAAAAACAATTTAAAAAATGGTTTCTTCAGCTATGTTCGAAGCAAGAGTTAGACCAAGCAAGTCCTCTGATTGGAGAAAATGGAGAAATGCTATTGGGTGACAGAGAGAAAGTGGAGCTGCTCCACGCCTACTTGGTCTTTGTCTTCACCCAGAAGGAAAGCAGTGCCCAACTTGGTGACAACAGAATAAATGATGGAAGGTGGGAGCTGTAGCCCAAGACATGAAAAGAGGTGGTAAGCAAACACCTTGCTACATGAAAGGAATTCAAATCTCCAGGGCCTGATTAGTTGTAATCTCAAAGCCCCTGTCTATAAACTTTCAGAATTATTGGAGAACAGGTGGCGTCCGTGTGAACTGGAGGTAGGCAAACATTGTTCCCATCTTTTAAAAGGGGGGGAAAGAAGATTGAGGTAGCTGCCGGCATCAATACCAGGATAGTCCTAGAACAGATAATTCAACAGTCAGTCTGTGAGCACTATTCTATTATTCTAGCACACAGAGGAGGATGTAAATTTAAAGCATGAGTACAGGGAAGGGGTAGCTAACCTCCAGTTCTGATCCAGCTCCTCAGGCAAATGCATCCTCATGGCGATACAAATTGCCCTCCTGCCAATAATAAGACTGTTCATTCGAGCGGCAATAATCTTCCCTCCTTGTCTGCATACACATCATACATTGAAAGGCCCCCCCCCCCCGCAAGAATCCTGTAGTTCTGCCATTAGAAAGCTGTAATTTCTTATTCCTTTAACAAACTACAGTTTCTGGGAATCTTTGTGGGGTCCTTGAAATTAGGGTGCATGGTGGTCATACCCGCTGCTGGTGTACAACCTCCCCCACCTCCCAAGAGCTGGACAATGGTGAATGCATCTCTCAGGCATCCCAGAACAGCTAGTCCTTTCATAGCTATTTCACCAAGCTTTGTAAGAACTGACAGAAAACTCAGCAGTCCACTCATTGGGCTGGGGTGCCTTCAATCTGCATTTGGGGAATTGCATGGTTTGTTATAACTCCACATCAAAATCTCTCCACATTTGCAAAGCCACATGACCAAGAGCTCACTGCTGCAGCCAAGAAAACAGCAATAGCGGAACCTTTACACTCTTTGAGTGTGCTGGAAATGTTAAGGCAGTCACTTTTAAGTGATGCTTCCTCCCAACATCTGAGGTGATACACAGACCCTTGTGAATCCGCTCTTGGTATATGCTTCTTTCAAACTGCAAACAGAAATAAATTATAAACCAGGACCTTCAAAGAATATGACATGAGAAAGCAGCCTTTGGGAGACTTGGTCTTGTTCCTCAGAAGGCAATTGCTATTTTTACAGGAGCAGAACTGGAGAATGGAGTGTAAACCTAAGGAAGGGATGAGGAACCTATGGCCCTCCAGATGTTGTTGGACTCCAACTTGCATCAGCTACAGACAGTATGGGCCAACGAACAGGAGCAATGACAGATGTATTCCATGAACATCTGGGAGGTGCCAGGTTCCCCATCGCTGGTCTCAACCATAGGTTAGCAACCCATGTCCCAGTGCTTATCTCCCCACCATTTATCCGCCTTTCATTTTTCTTGTTGTATTGTAAATATTCTTACAGAAACACACACAAGCACACACACAAACAGGAAAAATCCAGTGTTGTAAATGAAAAAAGGAGTGAGAGGTGTGTCTCAGAGATTCTGGAAAACATACATGTGATGTTTTCTTTGAAATTTTTCATAAGGGAACAGTTAGGCCCCAGCTTGCAATGGTGATTTGGAGGGGAGGGCATCACACCTCTCTCCCTAAGCTGGGAAGAAGCTTCCGAAGCTTTGGGAGGGAGGCACCAAGGGAACATTTAAGGGAACTAGTGCCACTGGAACACACAGCCTACAGTCCTGAACCTCCCTACTCACAAGTTGTCCTATTAGCATTCCAACAAGGCTCTTTTTAAAATGTCATCCAAAAGGCATATTTAGCATTAAGCAACGATGAATAGAAATTTATTGCATTTATTGCAATTTATTGCATTTATTTAAATAGAAATTAAATGCATTTATCTCAGATGATTAATTTGAAAGCATAATTAGCTGGAACATAAAATGCAAAAGGCCTTTCAAAGTCCTCAGACTCCTGATTGATTTTGAAAGCCTCCCTCTACTTATTATTGTAATGTAAAACACCTAGGAAATGTTCTGATATTACATTATTTGAGTTAGGAAAATTCAAAATACAATTTAGTTGCCACTATGCCAGCATTCATTTCAGTGGAGATGGAATACCTGCTTTACTGAAAAAATAGCTGCTTACTTAGCCAGCTGTTAAAATGGTATGAAGCGCTGCCCCATCTGCTACTTACACCAGAATCTATATGTTCTTGGTTCACTTTGTTCAGTGCAGACTTGTCACTTTCACTTTCAATAACTATAGGCATCTTTCATGGAAGAAAGATGTGCCAGAAAATGAACAACAATGTGAGATTTTCCTGTTGTTATTTTTATTTTATTTTGCTACTCATTTTGGACAACTGAGAGAGAGTGTTGGAGATGAATGTGACATTTACTTCGTTTACAAATATATACTAGAGCACAGGTACCAATGGAAGCACTCCTATAAAGAAGCAGGATCACTACCCCATAACAGAGGGAGGTCATAGAGCCCAAGAACATTCTTGTTTCAACCAACTAACTGTGGTCCTTCCATGAAGATGAAAAGTGGGTGAAGAGGGGATTTGAGGCCCTGCTTCATGGAATTTGCCCAGCTGATGAACATCTCATTCAAACACAGAAAATCCTCACCTATCAGAAGACTATCTCCAGAGTACAAACCATTAGCTTCCTGGGCTTTATTCAAGAGTTTGAATGCAGCATATTAGTGAAGAAAAATCAACCAGCCATCTTGATTAACACCACAGCATCTTATGAATGTCTACTCACAAGTAAATGCAACTTAGTTCAGTGGGGCAAGACTGAATCCTCAATCTGCTTAAAATGGGAATAATAGCACGTTGTTGTTGTTGTTGTTGTTGTTGTTGTTGTTGTTGTTCCTTAGTGGAAAAAGTATATGGTTTGTTGTACTGAAATAATGTTCCACAAATGAGTGAAAAATACAAAAAAAAAAATACTTACTAGAAGCAAGCCAGAAGAGAAACTTCAAAAGCTTTCCTATGTATTTTCCTCTGCAAATTGCAAAGATGCTAATCTACAGTTCATCAGTTTTGCCATGCTGGCTCTCTACAGGAAACATAAAAGCACCAGGGAAAAGGTTCTACCCTTTCTTATTAGTTTTACAACTCAGATCATCCTGTGTCTGACTGGCCAAGTTTATCAAAATAAAAGAAGCTGAAATAATTCATGCAGAATTATCTGTCTAACCTGGGTCCACATCCAAGCACTGAATTTGAATTCTGCATGGTGGAAGCCAATATACCCCTTTGTTGTATTATCTACAGTTTACAGCCAATCATATGCAGTTAATTCAGAAATAAATTCCACTGCATTGAGTGAGATTACACCCAGATAAATGTGCATGGGATTGCAGGTTTAGAGCCTTTAGATAAGGAAAAGCTAAACAGCACTTCGTGATTAAAAAAAAAGACTTACATGGGTACTTTCTTGGACTCTTCCTGTTTTTCTGTAGATTGTCTAGAAATCCTTTCATTTTAATACTACTCTGAATTCTTAATCTCAAACGGTTGGACTTCAAAATACTTCCAATTATTACTAAGCAACTCCCTCTCCCCCCACTTCCTCGATGAGGTTCTATTTCAGCAGTGATTAATAAAATTTCTGCATGTATAATATTGTAATGCATATAAGACAAGGCTCTGAACACATTCTCCCATTTCCACTGGATTCAAGACATTCCTGCTACTGGTTTGGTAAGAGGTGTGTAGTGCAAATATTAATATTGTGCAGTCTGAAGTGATTCAGAACTGGTTCCTTTTGGAAGAAAACATTGTCCAGGCCAATGAAAATATTCTTTTAAGTTTATTTACAGAACTTTTTTAAAACACACACACACACATAAAAAACCAAAAAATGAAACATGCAAACAGTTCCATTTCCAGCACAGGGTCAGCATCTTCTCAGAAATAACTTTAAATATGGTTGAGATCATAACTCTGTCTCTCCCCCATTCCAGCCTCCATTTTCCCTGGAGCTGTTTTTCCTGGAGAGCTTCATTTACATCCTCACTCCATGGAGTTTGGAACCAAAGAAACAAAGGGAACAACTACTTAAAGCTCAGAGAGAGCTCTTCTTGCTGTTCTTTTGCTTCAGTGGAATCTCCCCATGTTAAACCTTTTCACCAGTACACAGACAATCCCATTTCAGTGTGAATTAAATCAATTATACGTATGATGTTAGCTACAATACACATCTATCCTATCATTTCTTATGAAATAACAAGCTTTTATGCCCCCCCCCAACCAGCTTCAATGGGAAATGGGGGGGGGGCTTACCTGTGTTTTAAACCAGTAATGTGTACACAGCCCTAGCCTGACCCTATTCTTACTGAAGTCAACGTCAAAAGCACCCTTGAATGGAATTCATTACTTTTGGAAGAAAAGTACAGTAAAAATGGAAGTTTTATCCATTACACTATAATATTTCACCTGAAAATGTGCAGGCATCCATCTCACAATGACACAATCTTTGCTCTGACACTCATCTTCAAGGTAAATGCTTTTATTGCTGCTGCACCAGTGATTATAACTGTCTTCAGGCATTACAATTAATGGTTAAATAAACACATGTGTGGAAGAGGGCAATAGTTTGCCCCTCCATCACCTTTTTGACTTGGGGGAAGTGACTGTCTGCAGAGCCTTCTGTGCTCATGCTTTTCCCAAGTCTCTGAAATGTGAGAAGGGAATCTCTGTTAATATGGAAGGCTGTCATCTATTGGAGAAAGCCCATAGATGGCAGAGCAGCTGCTTTGCATAAAAGAGGTCCTAGATTCAAACTCTGTCATTCCCACATGATACTGGCAAGTCATTGTAGACAATAATGAACTAGGTGGAACAATGGTCTGACTTGGTATAAGTCAGTTGCTAGATTTCTCCATGAGTTCTTCTGTGAATTAGAGGTGACTGGGATGGGGATGGACCTAGCACACTCATCTTTGAATTCATTTAATTTCTAATTTAATGCTTGAAGAGGGCTCCATGCAGTTGAAACATGATTTTGAGTTGTACTGACATGAATGGCTAATACATGAACAAGCAGTGTCCGGACAAGAACAATGGCTGTATCTGAGAGTCACGGGATTGCATGGCCAGATCTTGACCCAACATTGGAAAGGTGGAAGCAGAGAAATGAAGGCACGGGGACTGGGTTAGTGCCTAGAGAGTCACCATTCCATTTCTTCTCCACGAATTAGCCTTTCATGCAGGGAACTAACACTTCAGGGAGGCTAAAGTTTGGGCTAAATTTTGAAGAAGAAGAAATGAATTATTATCCATTCCTATCTTTGAAATCCCTCACCTCCAGCAACAACATTTTAAGGCCCTGCATTTAAATATCTGCCCACAGTTCTTTCTGTTATTGTTATGATGCTCAAGGTGAAGCTGAATGTTCTCGTCTAGTAAAAGATAGCTTATTGCTAATAGGCATTCATTTTCCTGTCACTTTCCTCTGCAAGACTAAGCAATTAAAATACCCTTTATTTTCAATTCTGTGAATATTTTCCCTACAAGTCATTAGGGAGTTCATAATGGACTCCTTTACAAGATCTAGTGACATTTTCTTGATGCTGCTTATATTAGTGAGGATCTTGAAAAGTGCTGGCTGGTAATTATGAACCTACTGATATGACCCATGGATGGGTTCAGCATGTGAATTGCTACTAACATTATTAGCTGAGCTGCTAACCTCTGTTTTGTGCAATAGCAATTTTGTGCTTTGATTCAAAGAGCATCCCCTCCCCACGCAAGGGAAAGCCGGCCATAAACTGAACACTTTCCTCCATTCCCAGGGTTGCCAGCTTTGCTTATTGGCCTTTGCTCCTAAACTTTTAGCAGCTGCTTCATCTGCAGATATTAACAGGGCTGAGCTTTAGCTCCCTACAATGAGAAGCTCCACCTGCTGGTCAGTGATAATTCCAGGCACTCTCCTATTGCTTAAGTGGGGGTTGCTAGTTAATGTGAACCAATCCCGAGTAATCTCCTTATACGAAGATTGTTGTTAATAGAGCTGTTATCCCATGCCATGTATTTGACCCCATTTGGACTAGTCTGGAGGAAGCCATCAGTGTGCTTAATTTCTGATTAATGTCACATAATATATAGCCACCCACAAAGAGAAATGAGCAGAAGTATTTAGATAGGAGGTTTGCTGAAATGTGAGGATTATAAGGGAGGAGGGGGAAAATCCAGTTTTATAGTCATTAACTTCTCTGTGAGACTAATCTCAACTTCAATGAGACTTCAGTAGGTCTATCAATAGGTCTGTTCAGTTGGATATTAAGTGGCTAAGATTATAGTCTTGGGCAAATTGACTGTTCCCATGCTTAAAATAAGCAAGCGCTTGACAACCACTATGTACAGTATTTGTGTTACAGTTGGGAAGCCAAACAATCAAGTGAAGGGACAAATCATTAATTTGCAGGTACCAGGATCTGCAATCTGGATGCCATGATTCAAAAAAATTAGTTTGCATGTAGTAGCAGTCATTTATAATTGTTTCAGTCATAAGCAGTAATAAAATTAGTGACAATGTAAAACCCAGCATTTTTTAAGCATGCACCAGGGACTCATGTAGTTGACCCATTAAAGTATTAATTTAATGGCACACATTCTTGAATTCAAGCTAGCAAATTACAAGTCTGCTGAATCTTCCTATGATGAAGCTGTATCAGGGAATGGAAATCTTCAACCTATTCTACAAACACAATGTAGGGAACAATTCAATGATCTCAGAGAGGGGAAGAGTCATATTGCCATGATACATTAAGAAGAAAAATGCAAAAGGTTCTGAACTTGTCCTAGCTGATATATGAATATTCAAAAATCCAAATTAGTTCTCTCTCTCTCTCTCTCTGTCACACACACACACACACACACACACACACACACACAATATCATATATATGTGTGTGCATATGGAATGGGCAACCTCTGGCTCTTGAGATATTGTTGGACCCTAGCTCTTGTCAGTCACAGGCAGTATAGCCAGTGGGGGGGGGGGGTTGATGGGAGTTATAGTCCAACGGCATTCAAGCATCACATATTTGTCATCTCTGATATAACCTATTTAGCTTACACTATAATAATATGTATTTAGTTATTTAGAAAATTTATAGCTTGCCTTTCATCAGTACTAATACCAGGGTGGGGGTACAACATAGTACAAATCCCCCACCCCCAGAAATGTTCTACATTTCACTTACTTCCTAGAAACAACCCAAGAGCATTACTCCAGTGTGTGCATATAACAATGAGTTAATTAGTTTTGTTGTGGTGGTTTAAAAAAAATAGTGCTAGAAGAGCAAAACCACATATCCCCCCCAAAAAAACTATACATTCCTCACTCCTATGGATCAGTTAAAGCTGTAGTGATTCAGGTAGCAGTGTGTCCTAATGCCAGCTTTCTATTTGATTCTTATTTAGTATATTTTAAAAAATGCTGGGGACTAATGAGAACACAAAAGCCACAAATCCCATATCATTTGCTTTCTGCATTTAACCAAAAGGGAAAAAAAGAATTAGGAAAAAGGAAGAACTTACTATTTAAGAACTAATGAGATGTGATGTGTTGTGTTCATTTCTTATTTATTGTGTGCTGGAAAACTACCATTTCAAAATCTCTAAGTGCACAGCCAGATAACTCAGCTTTCCCTATTGCTTGCAATAACTTTCATTCTGTCCTTGCTGCTGGCTATACTTTCCTTCTAAGCGTCTTTGAAAACCCATTTGATATCTTCCCTGGCCCTGCAGCCATCTATTTTAGCTGGTTTCTTTCTAGAGAAAACTCTCGCTTTCTCCAGCTGGTTCCAAACATTCTCCCACTGCTGTTTATCATTTTCTCTTTCTCATTGACTCTGATCAGGATTAAAACTGTCAAATCTTAAGTGGGATGTAGCAGATAGAGCCAAAATGACAGCCATTTTACAGCTAATTTCTTGAACACAGTCGGTATTATCCGGGGAAAGTTAGGCACATGTTAAGGGCCATCTTGCACATTACACAGAGGCAAACCCATGTTTCCCATCAAGAATGAAGTTACAATAAAACTGTACTGAATAAGAAGCATACCTTATAATATATGTGCTTCTTCTATGCAGACTTTACATTCTTTAGGCCACATTCACACCATACATTGAAAGCAGCATTGACATTGATTCCCCCAAAGAATTCTGGAAGCTGTAGTTTGTTAAGGGTGCTGAGAGTTGTTAGGAAACCTGTTTTCCCCTTCCAGAGCTACCATTCTCAGACTGGTGTTATCAATCAATCCGTCTTTGTGAGGAACTTTGCACTCAACCTTTGTCAACCTGTCCAGATGTGTTGGACTCCAATATGCTTCAGCCACGTCAGCATGGACAATGGCAGGGGTGTTTAAAGTTGGAGACCGGAATGTCTGGAGGCCACCAGGTTGGCAAAGTCTGATTTAGCTGAAGGGTGCAAAATGCACTCAAAAGAGGAAGATACCTGCTGGGAGTTGTTTCAGGAGTTGCTAACCTTTTTGGACCAGTGGACACATTAAGAATTTTGAGAATGTACCATGTGTGCCAGTCATAAAATGGCTGCTTTGAGCCTGTAGTACAATACCAAATGGCTGGTGTGACGGCTTGGGGAAATACAAAATGTGAGGGTATAGGTATAACATAACATAACACAAAGTGATTTCTGTGAGGGCATGGAATAACACAAAATGGTGGCTGTGGCATAATGGCTTTAATGTAGAGGCTGAACCAGTGCCAACAAGAACTGAGCAGCAGGAGCAAACATTTTCTCATGCATTTAGGGAATATTTACAGAGACATTTTGTGAGCACCATGATGGCAGGCACACTATGTTTCATGAGTTACCCCCTGTGCAATTGTAACTAAGCTGAAGTGCTAATAATATTCTTCCTCTGCCTACTCATGCCTCCATCCCCCCAGGGCAGGGGACTGTCATATCCATTCTTTGTATAGTGTAGAGCATATAGAAGGTACTACAGTCGTCATCATCATCTTAGTCTATGAAATCTAGCACTAGATGTTTATGCATTTAAATGTAAACTGCACAAGCCCATTGGGAGAAATTCCCTGGAGATAGCAAATGAAAGGCTTCCAATCTGAACAGTTCCCTGCCCTGATCCATAGTGATGGTCCACCAGTAAGAGAAGGAGATGGTCTAAGCAATATGGTGATCAGCAGGCCTAGGTTTCTGGAATAGATGGCAAGGCATTGGTTCAGCACCATGGCTAGCAACCCTGCATCTGATGTTGAAAATCATCCTGGTAAGATATTGAAGTAAAGGACAGAATTTTATAGTTTCTGCTAGGCAGTCAAGATGAAAGCCTCACACCCTGAGTAGTGCATGTGGCCAGTTGAAGGGCTGGTGCCTGTTCTGCTGCCACAAGGCAATGGGATTTCAAGCCACAGTGGGACATCTCCGCCATTCCTCCCTGATCCTCTGAGTTGTCTGTGGTCCAGTAACTGGTGTTTGGTGTCTCTTTGGGGTTCAGAGGATAAGATGCAGGCTCCACTGCCTGGAGAAGTTCCCTCACTTTGCCTACTAGTAGGGCTGCCCCTGACTCTAAAAAGCTGGGAAGGATGCAAACGAACTTTATTCATATGGGTGCACATTTTTATTTCTAATAATACATGTTGCCTTCATCGAGACAAGAAAGTCACTTCAGAGAACTGTCCCTGCTCAAAACAGTTGCAGATCTAAAAGAGCCATTACTGAAGGCTGGGCAAGCTTCTTGCTTGAGTAGCTTGGCTGAGCAAGAAAGCAAGATTGGTGACCTTTCTGCAGCTTTCACACTGTGGATAATTTCTGCTGAATAGGTCTAAAAGTAATCATGATCCGAAGGTCTACAGCAGTGGCATCTGATCTCATTTCATCATTACAGCACAAGGAGTGAATCGTACAAAGATTATTCTTTGATTTTAATTTAAATGGATTTTACTGGTAAATTGGATTTTGTTATGCTTCATAAGAATATATTTCATAAAGCAAGCTGAATTGCCCACCTTTACAAATAGATATGGATCAGAGGAGAAACTTCATTTCATGCAACCTTTGAAATATCCATACAGAAATGTAAAATTTACTCTAGCAAATCATCTGTGGTTCTAATGCCTTTGGAGTTATTATTATCTAAGCAAATGGAACAGCTCAGTATTTCATATTTTATTTTCCAAGAAACCCACTGTCTCTAGTATCAAGCAATATATAAAACCTATACAATCTAACATTAAGTAAATGTATAATAAAAGTATGTTCTTGTCCCTAGATTTTAATTCTTGTTTACACTTCCATTTATTTATATTTATATTTCAATTTAAACGTATCGTCCAAGTGGCAAACAGAAGAAAGAATGCTGCTGCTTTAATGGAATTTGATGTATTTTTTTATATTGCTGAAACTTTATCATACTAGGACTTTACAGTAAAGGGTGGGTTATACAGTAAACATTACTGTTGTTGTTGTTGTTGCTGCTGCTGTTATTGTTATCACCACAATAGTAAAACCCATTAAATGACTGTCAATATGCTCTATACTTCTAACCCTTTTACCATTCTTGCAAACATGTTAAAGCAGGATCCAAGTCACTTATCTTAAAGCTTTTGCATTCCAAGTAACAATATTGTTGCAGGCCACCCCCAATTTTTACTGAGCAGTGGCAAGTTTTCAGGGGGTCCCAGGCAGTCACCTAGGAATGTGTTTCCATTGGAAAAATCAAGGCACAACTGAGTCCTGAATGTATTTGAAATATTATTTATCCACACATATTTACACCTGGAACCTGCAGTGGAGGGTGTGCAAAACATTATACCCAGGGCTGTCTTACCCATAGGTGCTAGGGGTGCGGGGGACCCGGGCGCCGGGCTCTAAGGGGCGCCAAGCAGATAGTCTGGGGAAGAGCCCGCCTATTGGTCAGAGCACCGTGGTGGGCATTTCTGCTGCGCTGCGAGTTCAGGGGCGACCGAGCCAGTGAAGCGCTGAGGCAGCCGGCCGGCTCTGCCCTCCTGCGCACATGGGACTGGACAACCTGGGGGGGGGGGGGCTGGGTCTTTGCACCCCGGCACCACATATGCGTAAGACAGCCCTGGTTATACCCCAAAAGTGTTTATCATTTATTCTCTCATAACGGCAGCCATTCATGGTCCCTGGTCTCTATCCAGCACCGCATGGAGCTGCCTAATGTCCTCCTCCTCATTCCCAGAGAGCACCTTGCAAAAAACCACTGCATAGACTTTTTTTTTCTCTGTGTGTGACAACATGCAGACATACACAATGTCCTGGCTACCTCCCCCTCAGTTACCTGTAGAGTCTTTTGTCTTGTAGATGGATTTTGTGGGGCCATCATCTCCCATTGCCCCTCTGTCTGGCAGGAAAACAAACTCAGTCTCCCGGCTCATCTTAATTATCAAAGCTTTGATTAAACCCCAGCACCCAAGAATCTAGAGGGGGAGATCTGGCACCCAGGAATCTAGGGGATTCCTATTGCACCACTAACTCAAAACTATATATTTCCAAACACACACACCCCTCTTAAAATGATTCAGACCAATGATCCACAGAAATGCAATTGCTTCAATGATGTGATGTGATTGGATGTGTTGTTCTACAGGGTCACAGTCTCCTGACAGTGATTTTTTAACAATCACAACAGTTTGAAAAAGTGCCATCTCAGTCACCTTAGCACCATGAAGCACTTCAACTCATACTGCCTCATACAGATGTCACTTCACTTCTTACTGTCAGGGTGCTGTCAGCCACACCCTCTTACAAATTCTATACATATTATAGACATTTCCATTTGTGCAACGTGTCATTAAAGATAGCCAAGATATCTGCTTGTTTATCTGGCCTCTTCAAGATAGCTTTTAATCTCCTTCTCCACTCTTCCTTAGGCGAAGGAGGAATTTGAAACATATTGAAAATATAAGGCCAATAGACTGTTGCAAATTTTATTAATGCTCATTAATTTATAGAGCATCCTTCTCTATCCTATAAGCATACTAATGTTCACTGTACATATGTTTATAGAATGAAAATTATGTGGGTTATATGAAAAGGGGCTAATAAAATATTGACTTCTCTCTTTTAAAAAAATAAATAAATATCACTTTCATTTGTAAATAAATATTTGTCTACTCCTAATATGGAAAATGTGTTTCTTCCCTTCCTGAGACCACATAGTTCTATGTTTGTGGTCAACAGGAAATATTTTGAACTCTTGTTGCCAAGCAACTGCAAGAGAAAGAAATTATATTCCTACCACACGGTTAGCAGAATACAGGTTTCTAAAGTGTCTATAAAATGGAGTAAGCTACAGTGCAGCTTCTAGTAATGTAATGTGACAAAAAGAAAAGTTTTATGACTAATTAATTAGGGGTGTAAAGTTGGAATTTAATTTTTTGCATGAAGGTTCAGAGGAAAAAAGAAAATCATTCAAATGCAAACAGCCATGTCATTAAACCTTTGGAAAAGTAATCTAAAATCATTATTGCTGATAGATTGTTGTTCATCCTTCTTGCTCTGCAGTAATTTTGAAATAAATATGGTTGTCTTCAGGAAACGCCTGTTCTTAAGCGCAGTGAGTGAAATCTTTATTCTCTTGCAGACAATTATCTGGATACAGAAGCATTT
Organism: Lacerta agilis; assembly: GCF_009819535.1. Classification (NCBI taxonomy): domain Eukaryota; kingdom Metazoa; phylum Chordata; class Lepidosauria; order Squamata; family Lacertidae; genus Lacerta; species Lacerta agilis. The sequence goes on along the minus strand of NC_046321.1, from coordinate 36,448,492 downwards.
GAACAGTCAGGTGTTCCAGCACACATGCAGAGTCTCTGATATGGAATGCAGCCAATGCCAATCATAAATATGTCTCATGGAAACACACTGCACAAGTTAGTTGTTACTAACAAGTTAATTGTTTTCAATGGGAATAAGTCACAAGTAACTCTAGCTCAATTCGAACAGGCTCTGTGACTTTAAAGAGCTTCTTCATTTTTGTGTCAGAGTAACCATGGAACTTTGAATCAGATCAGATTATATAAAATATGTTTTGTTTTCATTTGTAGAAACGCATCGTTACTATAATCAGTGGGTCATAACAACTGTTAAATAAATGGGTTGCATCCAGAGAAGCCCACTGCAAATAGACGACGTATTCTGCAAATGGATGCTCCTTGTGTGATAATCTAGCAATGTGCTTCTTTTAACATTAGGCATTGCTCAATCTCTTAGTTTTGCAAAATGTATCAATGAGTGCCAGTACAATGTATCATGTAACCGTTTGCAGAGAACTAGCGCAAGACAATGGACAACAATGAGTTGTCTATGTTGTATGCAGTCATCTACTAGCTCTTGCACAACAGTGCACAGAACAACACCACTGTCAGAATCCCCCCACCCAGCATACAACTGGATACTACTCAGTGTATGCAAAGGCAATGCTGAATATTGTTGTGTATTGTTCTGCATTGTAAAGCCACTCTGCTTTATTATATCTGATTACTGTATTTGATTAGTTCTAGACAGGCTATGTTCTTTGACTTTAGAATTCCCCCTTATTTCTTTAAAGCACATTGAATAACTACTCTGGAAATGCAACTGTGTTCCTTGACATTCCATTTATAAATAGACAGCAGGTCTTTGATTAGAAGCAAAACGGAATGAGCTCATGGATAAGACTGAATAGTTTTACCACTCTAAATGCGGTTAACAAAAGCAATACAATGAATGTATATATCCAGAGGCGGATCTACTATGAAATTAATGAAGCTTAAGCTTCAGGGCCCCAAATCCCAGGGGCCCCTCAGAAGTAATTCTAGTCCACATTGCTTAAAACATTTGGGTCTAGTAGAGCCAATTTGAGAAGCAGAACTCAAATTGATTGATTTTTGGTTGTATATAAATAAAAGAACATTCTCTACACTAGAAACCCTTCAATGTGAGGATGCATTTTGGAGTTTTATGTACCGGTAAACTCAGACAGGTTATGGAGGCTTGTAGAAACAACCAGAGCTTTATGCCATGCATCTACATTGCATTGTTTCAGAGATGAAGAACTTCTGGCTCTTTGAAATTTTTGGGGCTTCAGCTATCTTTTGTTCTAGTCAGGGATGATGGGAGTTCCATGACATATTTTCTCCATCCCTGGTCTATTTAAACTCATTATTCCAGATCCAGCAGTTCTTTGGTTCACTTGTGGATTCTTGTATGCAAATATCCCACCAGTTCCAAAGCTGTTCTGTTAAATCAGAGCTTCTTTCGAGAGGCATCTCCTTTACAAATCCTCTTCAATAGCTTTTAATTATGTTACCTGCACTCCTTCTTCCAGCTAACTTGTACAGTAATTAAAGGCTACTTTCGGAGTCTTTGCAAAGGATCTGAACTCTTCCAAAGAGTTATAAATTAACCCCTGAGCTTTCGCTAATCATCTAATTGTCAACAGAAGAAACAAAAGTGAAGAGGTTGAAAGGAAATTTCTGATATTCCAATCCACAGTCTAAATTGTGGGTAATTTGGCTAAAATGCAAGTACTCAGTTGATGATGAATAGCCGGAGTGAGAGGAGATTGGTCCATAATAATGGAAGTCTAGTGCTCCAGGAAGTTAGGGTTAAGTCTGATTGAATACTAACTTCATCACATTTGCTGGAAATAATATAGAATGATAGTAAGCAATATAGCCACATTGAAAAACAATTGCACATAAATGAAATGGAACTATTTATTTCTGAAGAGTCTGTTAAAGGAATGGACACTTGACTTGTACATGCAGCAGGTAAAAGCAGGAGGCAGGAATATTCTCTGCATGCTATCTTTTGACACAAGGCGCACATAATCCCCCTATTCATTCTCATGGCAGTAAGTGAGATAGCTTTCAAACCCACCGAATAGTCAGAAAAGTGTGATTCATATTTAGTGTAAATAAACCTTTCTTCCTAGCACTTACGTTGTGCCATAAATGTTGCCAGAAGGCAGGGCCCTCGTGGTATTCACAGTGCAAAAACTGCTAAAAAAAAAGGTTCATTGTGAATACTGTATTTTGGCAGATATTGAGCCTTACATGCTGAGAGGACAATTCAATTCAAAAAGCTGTTCTTTTAAGAAGAGTGAAGCTGTGTGCTCTTTCTGCACACACGACACCCCCCAACAACATTGCCTCTTTAACCATGATCAGATTTTTATTCTGACAGCATGATCATGGTGGTTCGCAGCCAAATAAAGTTTTGGTTTGGGGCAAGGAAAAAGCCAAGTTTTTTTTTTTTTAAAATACAGATCTCAGATATGTATAAATTGAAAATGATCTAAATGTATATGAATTTTGTCCAAAAAAAACCAAAAACAAATTATTATTTTTAAAGTACAGTTTTAAAAAGTTTACTGATGCTAGTATGTGTTCTTGGCAGGCATTTGGTTCTTGATTTTGTAGGTTGCATCAAGAAACTCATTGCATGAGTGGAAAAACTCATAACTTCTGCTCATGCAAAGGAACTTCCACTTTCCTTGTAAAATATATCCCACATCTGCTCTACCTGCTCCTCCAATTCCTAGAGCACATCTGAGGGGTGGGGACCATGCAGGGAGAGGAAGGGGAGGAGAAGTTCTGTTGTGCAAGTGGAAGTCATTCTGTTCACATAATGATTGCACTGGATTCAACCCTCTGTCCGGAAAATATGCAATCACAAATGTCTATATCTAGCATCCTTTGTCTAACATATAATATGTCAATTAATGTTCATGATCTTCTTCTACCCATTGTGAGTTTCTGGCCTTGAATCTTGCAATGACTTCCTGCTCATAGGGGTGGACTAACATTCGACCAGCTTTGAATGGATAATAATAATAATAATAATAATAATAATAATAATAATAATAGATGTATTTGGAGCTATAGTAACAAAATGTTCCTAGTGAGTCTCAAAGATAAAAGGTATCTTTGTCAATCCACTTTTGCACAGAAAAAGGAAAGATTTTTCTTTTTAAGAAAAAAATGAAAAGAAGTTAAAATTCTGTTCATTAAAATACAACAGCAGGACATCAATTGAGAATCAAGAGGATTTTTTCTCATACAAATGAAGCAATGTTGAACTCCTATGACATTCTGTCAAGCTGATCATTAAGAGTTCTATTCATCTAAAATTCCTGGCTCCCTGGGTGTCTGCTCTGGGAGTTTTTCAATTTAGCATGCTGGAGCTGCATCAAAGTTTAAACTTTAAAAAGTCTCTGGGGTCAGAAAGAGCTCTCCTAAGACATTGTCAAGAATAGAAAGGGTGGGTGAAGGTGTATATATGCTCACATTATTACTCTTAAAAGGCTGCTCAAGCAAACTTTTTAACTGAGGACCCATAAACCCACAAGAGATCTCAATTAGAAAGTTGATCAGGTGTTAAAGTTGTCGCTCTTTGTCAGGGCTGAGATAAGGGCAGCACTCTGAGGTGAGCTGAGAGCCAAGAACTAAGAGTTGTGGGACAAATCCAATGGTCAGGACCAAATAGCAAGTGAGGACCAGAGTAAGAAATTAGGAAACAAGATTGAAGAACAAGCCAGGAAGCAGGACTGAAGAACAAGCCAGTAGTGTGGACCAAATAGTGGTGGAATTTGAGGTGGTATACTGGCATAAATTTCTTTTCTGCTGTTTTCATGGAGGAATCACGGGGAAACAGAAGCACACATGTGCAAAAAGAGTGGGAGAGTAGAGGCATTGTCCAATGATATTTGTAGTGTCACACCATGCTTGTTTAGCACCCCATACCAGTGTATTGTTCAAAAAGCCATGGTTCCATAACACAACAGGTAATGATGTATGAAAGGAACATTAGAAAACAGAACAGAAGCTCTAGTTTTATGATCCGGAAAACTAACACAATATTCCCCACATCTGCATCTAGCCATTGGTTATTTGTTGAGGGCATTAAATGATGAAACCAAACCACAGGAATAGTCACTGGGTCCAAACACCTATTATTTCATGCCAATTCTGCTTCTGATCTTCTCTGCAGCTATCAATGCAGGAGTATATTTTATTTTCCCCTTCATATCCCCATGTTATATGGAGGAGGACTTGTTTGTGTACTATCTAAGGACTGTGAATTACACCCCCACCCTCTTTTCAGAATAGGGGAAAAAACAGAATAAATGTTTGGAAATAGGTAAACATTATGTGAATACTTTTCAAACTACATGATTTGAAGAAGGAACACGATTTAGCTTTTTTTGGGGGGGGAGGGGAGACCCATTATTTGAACTGCCTGGTGACAGAAGTGAGCACTGAAATGCCCAGTGCCTTGTTATTCCCCTCAGTCATGCAACAGGACCCATAATGAAGCCCATATATTTTCCTTCTCGAGGCAGAGCAACAAATTTTTATCTCTGCTGCCCCCCACACCCCCAGAGTCAACATGAACAATACCCAAGTCTGCCTCTTGAGACAGAAAATCAATTTCTCCAGCAGTAAATATACAGCAATCGCAAATTAAATAAGTAACAATTTGCTGCCCTCTCAGAAACACAAAATAAACTGCTGGTTATGGTTGCCTCACTCTACCCAAGAGTAGGGCTGGCTCTGCTACTACCTCTTTGTCAGCCTTCCTAATTTTCTTTAACCATTCCTCAAGAGAACATTCTATTAACTAACAAAATTATCCCTACAAATGTGGCAACAACAAAAAAATGAAGCCTAGCTACAACAACAGAAATTAGCAAAAAAAAGTGTGCATCTTCCCCCTTTTTTTTAGTTGGCATGACTACCCCCACACTCATTCAAAAACAAATCCAAGGAAACTTTTCTTCATTCTGTCACTGTGAGTGAAGAATGCAACCTCCTACAAAATGAGGTAATTTGTGCTTAATTTAGTTGTGTACACATTTATCAACATGGCAGTCTTTGGTGTGCAAGGCGAGACTGCATGACGTGTGTGCTTTGTTTTGCAAAGCTAGAGGCCATTGCCACAAAATTGAATTAACTTGTAATTTACGCTTGTCAATAAGACCAGTGATGCATAATAGTAATTAATATAGAGACTCCTCCTCATTATCACAAAACAAATAAACTTCCTATCAGACAAATAAAAATGTTAGGATTTTTTCCCTTTAATTACTCTGGGTTCCATGGTAATGGTATAAGAAAATATCAATAGTAAATCATGTTGAGCAATAACCATTCATTTTTTTTAAATAGTGAACAATTGTATCTTAGTATTTCTATCAGTGGACTAGTCAATGATGCACATTTAATCCTTAACAGATAATCATGCAGAGCTGGAGTCAAAAGTTTCTGGAGGACACAACATAAGCTATCCCTGCTATGAACATTTATTTAGGAGCAAGTCCAATGGTACTCAATGGAGTTTATTTCAGAGGAGATGCATAGGATTGCACTGTTGTTGTTGTGATGACGATGACGATGATTGGGGGGGATGTTAGGTGAATGGTAGTATGTCTGGTGGAGGACACATTGTGCTTCTTCTGGGGTGATCTCTACCTGCACTCGGCTCTCACCTGTGGATCCTAGAAGCTGGTAGCATTAAGCAGTGGCCACACCCTAGTAAACGGCTTTGACTGACTGACTGAACCAGGTAAGGGTAGCCAAAGGGTCTCAAATCCTCAGTGAGTTGGGGCCTTCACCTGCATGCAAAGACAGGCTCTGAATCAATCAGATTTTAGTCTGCCAATTGACTTTTCCTAGTACACCCCCAGTCTGTCATTCTCTCTCTCTCTCTCTCTCTCTCTCTCTCTCTCACACACACACACACACACACACACACTTTTCAGCATTACCAATGCTGGAACACGGCCATCAGTAGGACAAAGGCCCCAGATACTTCCCAGCAATGGGGATTGAGAATCCAGCACCAGGTCATTGTTGTCTCTCCATCCTCAAAGAAACACACCTGAAGCTTCCTGGAGCCCCTGCTAGGGCACCTCTTTTGGGATCACATGAGTTTTCTTCTTAATGGGGTTTTCCAGATGCATTTAAATCTGTTTCACATTCCCAGATGTATTTAATACTTTCCTGATGAAGATTTATTGGTCTTAATGCACGCAATCAAGGCAATGCAAAAGGGACTGATACTTGCATCTTCTTACACTGCATTTGAAAAAAAGAATGTTCTGTAAAACAGCATTCATATTATTCCCTCCTGTTATTTATGATCCTGCAGCCTACATAAATAATGCATATGGAAAAAGATATGTCCAAATGATCTAAATAACAGGAGATAAAAACATGATATAGTGTCATATACCGGTAGCTTATCACCTGACACATATGAAAACACTCTGGCAGAAGCACAATGTTTACATGGAAGATTCCTTCTGTTATAAGCACTTTTAATTTTCTGTTCTCAAATTGCTTTAAGACTATCAAGATTCAGTTCTAGAAGATGAGCTATCCCCTTCATTTTAAAAAAGGAAAGAAAAAACAGTTTGTCTTGTCCTAAAAGCTGAGTGTGCGTTGCTTGAAGCGGCTAAAGCTTTGCATTGTATTTTATTCTTAAGAAAGATACTCTACAGTCATACTAATGTTCATGGACCAAAAAGCACAAAAGGTCAAGGATAAAACACAGGTAATTGCTCATTTACAGGTAGGAGCAAGTGAAAGTATAATTATATTTCCTCATCATTGTGTGCAGCTAACGGGGCTATTCTGTATATTTATAGAATGAAGATTCACAGAATAATTTACATGATAAGGTCTTGCACTACTGGAGAAGTTATTAAAGAACCTCATAAACTTCCCCTCTGAAAGATATATGGAGCAGTCTATCTTTGATAAAGAGTTGCTGGGATTGAATTATCTGCATCCATTCTAGATCCTTGATCTTTGGACAACCTGCTAGTTGTAATGTGCAGCTAATATTTCTTCCAACTCACTCCACACTGCAAGTTGTTAAATTGGAGACATATTGCCTACTGACAGGTTTTGAATAGCTTGTAAAAATTATACAAATCCTTGTACAAATCTTTGGGAAATTATGTCGTGGAGAAAGCAGAACTATTGACTGTGCCAGTTCTATAGATTTATGAAATAGCAGATTTGATCTTTAGACTCTTAATCAACGCATGGTGGGGGGGGGGTGCCCTTTAATCATATGATATTGCAAATTCAGCCCTTCACAGCTACTGAAAGGGATATGATTGGTGCATATTAATTGCTTCTCTGCTAATTTCCAGACCTTGAACTTATTTGTATGATAAAATGTGTAATAATTTGAAATTTTTTTCAGATGGATTACAAAGATGTAAATGAAGAACAGTATAGGAGAAGGAATAAAAATTGCAGCTTTAGACTTCTACATTTCAAATTTATGATAATTTTTTATGTTGGTGTTAAATACATAATCATATACATTTGGAAAGTGCTAAAATATACATCATTATGAAAAGCAATGTAAAACATGACAAATGTGTAGCATATTGTGCCTGGTTGTTTATAAAATAAGCCTGTGAAAATACTAATTGAAATCTAGCAGATGAAACAGCATGTTCTAAATTATGTTCAGTTGTTGGAAAGGGCTTGTTCTTGGAAATGGTATTTGCTGGAATATTGGAGCTTTTTGATATTTCAAAATGAACCTGCTTTTCATTCAGACTATGCTAGGTTTTAGACCAGTGCTTGGATCAGCTATTTGTTAGTGTTGGGGGGTCATATTTATAAAGTTCCTCTTGGGGGAAAGAAAAACTAAATCCAGTGACCCATAAAACCTTAGAAATGTAGAGGTGGAATGAGCCCTTGAAACCAATCCAATACCCTGCACTAGAGAGAACTGAGGCATCCCAAACAGAACATAGCATTAGCCAGCCATTCTGGGATATTAGCCAGCAATCCCTATAGCAATAACCAGTGATGTACCACAGGGAGAGCACAAGGGAGCCGGGATCTAGGACTTCATTAGGGCAGGCACGGACAGCAGGTAGATCATGATCTACTGGTAGATCATTGGACATCTGTGATAGATCACTGGTAGATCATTGACTCCCCCCAAAGAAGCTCAACAAGTTTCGCTCCTCTTAAAAAAGCTCAACATTTATGCCCTGCACCCCTCCAAAAAAGGCCCTTCCTTCTCCCTAAAAAATATTTGACCTGAACCCAAAAAGGGGGTAGATCACTGCCAGTTTTTAACTCTGTGAGTAGATCACAGTCTCTTGGGAGTTGGCCACCCCTGATTTAGAACATGAGAAATGATTCCATGGAACTGGTGGACCCTCCTTGCTTTGGTGAGTGAATGAGGTGATAATGAGGTTTTAATGCTTGTTTGTGACAGATTAGCATAGGAGAAGTCAGAGGATATGCAAAACAAATCAGGAAGAGGCCAGTTCCTTCTTTGCTTTTCCTTGATGAAGTTCCTGAGTTAGCAGTTTAAATGGAAACATTCCTTTCCAATATTGTTTTCCTTTCTAGTTAAAAGCTTAAAGGTTGCGTTTCAACTAGCTGAAGTTGCTCTTTTCTGGGCAGTGTAAGAATTAGAACTATGAGATCAGAAGCAAGCACCTCAAAGTTCAATGAACTAAACTCACTGGAAACTACATGGGATTGTAGTGATGTTGATCCTAATAAGCTGGGTGCTTTGTATGTGCATGCCTGTAGTAACAGGTCAACACAGCTGTTTGTATTTTTGGACTTCCACAGGTGGCGAGCCACCGCAGAGAAAGCCTGTTCTTGTGTTGCCACCCTCTGGACCTCTTACAGAGAAGACACAGAAAAAAGGTCCTCAGATGATGATTGCAGGGTCTGGATCAGTTTATATGGGGAGAGGCAGTCCTTAAGGTATAGCAGCCCTGAGCCATTTAGGGCTTTATAGGCCCAGTACTTTGAATTGAGCCAGGAAACTAATTGGCAGCCAGCGCAATAGGGCCAGGATCCGTGTGGTATGCTCAAACCATCTTGCCCCAGTGAACAACCTAGCTGCGAAATTCTGCCAACTTCAGCTGAAGTTTCTAAACTGTTTTCAAAGGCAACTGTCTCATATAACATGTTGCAGTAATCTAACCTAGAGGTTACCAGGGCATAGACAAGAGAAGTTGGGCTATCCCTGTCCCAATTGGGGCCCAGCTGGGCCACCAGCTGAAGCCACCAGCTGAAGCTGATGGAAGGTGTTCTGCTCCACTGAAACCACCTGAGGCTCAAGTGACATGAATGGAACCAGAAGTACCCCAAAGCTGCATACCTGCTCCTTCAGAGGGGGTGTAAGCCCATCAAGAGCTGTGTGTCATCTGCATATTGCTGACAATGTACTTCAAAAGTCTGTCGACCCCACTCAGCGGTTTCATGTAGATGTTGAACAGCATGGAGGATAAAATTGAACCCTGAAGAACCCCACATTGAAGGCTCAATAGGAACGAAGAACACTCACTACATATGGAGGGTCGGCTTGAGGTAAGGTGGGGCAGCCAGGGACAAAGAGCTGCTTAGGGAAATCCCAGGGCTTTGTGGGAATCATGTGTTTGTCTGATTCCAACATCTGACTACCACACACTTTATCTCTAACTGCTTTTGAGCCTCCTTCCTTTTTCCAGAGTGCTTTGCCCTTGGTATGCAAAACCTGTTGCTCAGTTCTTTGGATCCTGGAACATGACATGGGTGAAGGAATGTTACATATTAGAAAGGGAATCGCTCATGACTGAGCCTCAGAGTATGCCTTCAGGGAGATTTTTCAGGAGCTTTGATACATTGATTCAGCATATTAGTTCCTGGTGAACCACAGAGCAACTATATCTATCTTTATACTAATCTCCCAGCTGATGCAGAATGGGGGAATTGTAAGTGACACCGACCACACAAAGAAATATCCAACTCACTGTCAGTCATGATATCTCTCTCCTTCCTTCCTTCCTTCCTTCCTTCCTTCCTTCCTTCCTTCCTTTTTTTGAGTTACTGCTTCTCACACTTCTTTTCAGCACTGAAGTAACCAAGCAACAGCAGGAGTCCCAGTCAGCATTTCAAGTATGCCTAGATAAGGCTGTCATTATATTTACTTCTTCTTTTTTTCCCTAGATAGTCAAGTTCCACCTTCTCAGGTCATCACCCAGGCCAGAAGAGACTCTTGAGTTGGTTGGCTTCCATACAGAATTGTGAGGATTGCATGAGAGGGCTGATGGGAAAGTTTGTTTTATTTTCATTTATTTTCATTCTGTTGCCCTGACAACTGTGGATGGCACCACAGAGATGAAATAAACCAGACTCGACAAGGCAACAAATACAAAAAAACATCATTAAACTATAAACACTTATTTATTTTCACATTTATTTTTGGCCCTGTTCTACCTTGCCCTTTCTTAATTTGATGGATACTGTACAAAATATTATGACTTTAAAAATAATTAAGCTGCATTTGGTGTTAAGTTAGGTGTTTTTAAAGTATTAATTTTTTGTCTTTTATGCTGACTTATCTATTTTTAGTAGGAAAAAAATATTTTGAGTGAGTATGTGTGAGATAGAACAAAGACCCATTCAGTCAACTGAAATGGGATAGTTGATGCAGGAGCAGGGAACTGAGATACTGTAGCTCCCACCGGCCCTCTCCTGACCTCCATATATGAATCTAGCCATTTTGTAGAGAACCTGAAATAAAACTGCACACACACACACATGCGCACACACCCTTGAATCCTGCAAAATGTGCAGTCCCCAGTTGAATGGAGAAATCCTGTGCTCAGATAGTTCCACATGCAAAAGTTCTGTAGGGGAGACAGATCAATGTGCAGAGGTCAGACATAAGACCCACAGTTGCTATTTCACCTTCCCCCCTGCAGTTATTCTGTATCCCTTGGGTTGCAGCAAATCCCTTGGGTTGTAGCCATGCCCAGAGTAGACCCATTGAAATTAATGGATGTGTCTATTTAGGTCAATTAATTTCAGAGGGTCTATTCTCAGGATCTTCTTAGTTGTTTTGGTCAATTGGACAGGGAGCTAGAAAAAAAAAGCAATATACACCATTTTCAATTAATATTTCATTCCCCCCCTTCTATAGTTATTCTAAACCTGTGAGTTGAATTTGCTCCTACTGCTAAGCAGGGGTGGACATCTGAGCAGTTTTAGATGCTGGTAAGCTACTACTCCAATTGTTATGGATAAAATATGGAAAGAATTATATTATGAAAAATATCATGAGTACACTATTAGAAAAACAGATAATATGACAGTAAAATAGCATTTTTCATCGCACCATGACCTTGGTGTTCACCGTGTACATAGATTTCAATTTGCATCAGCACTTAAGCAGCTCCATCTTGTAGGGAATGCAAAATTGATACCACTGCAAATATCTTTAACCTAATAATAATGTATTTCCTTAAACAAATGTAATTTCTAAGACCAAAAAAGAAAAAAAGAAAAAGAAACAGTATTTCACTATATTGGTATATTCAAATCAGAATATTTCCCTATTTACAGAGGAGGAAATAAAATATTCCAAGAAAAGCAAAAATAAATAAAAATAAATGGAGAAGTATCTTACACCCTCTGGAGATAAGGCTTGGGTTTTATTTTTTAGATTTAGGATACAATTCTTCCCTCATTATGGGTTTGAGTGGGTGGCATAAATTTGCTGCTCTGCCAGCAGAGACAGAAGTACATAATGCAAAACTGCTTTAATATGGCCATGTATATATTGCCAACAGGTTACATTATACAACCCATAGTCACCAGCAGTCTACCTTCATACCACATTCCCATTTCCCCTGCTGCTCAGCTCCTAGCTCTTACATAAACTCACAACCTTACCCAGATAACTTGAGGCAGATTTCTGGGTTGACTTTCCCAACCCCTTTGGATCTGTGCTGCCGGCAGGTGCCAGTTTTGCCAACCCTTGGGTACAGATCTGCACTTTTTTGAGGCGGATTTTGGGGAGTGCGACTGGTTCCTCTGCACTGGATGCCAACACTTGAGGGTGCTGCGGAGCTTCACAGTGATTAACATAGTGAATGGAGCAGAACAAAAAGCAAGAAGCCCCCCCCCCCCCGGAGGGCACCATATTTTAGTCTTGCACAAGGCACCTCTGAAATGTTAAAGACCAACGTCCATCACTGCTTACAGAACTGGTTCCTTAAAACCCTGTCTGTGGTATGACAACAGTGATGTTGACAGTCAAGGTAAGCATAGTCCTTTTTGTAGGTTTTCTTCCACTTGTTCAATGAGCAATGCCCACTGGGCCCATCCACAATGGGAGCATCCTTACTGGCTTTTACCCCTTGACCTCTGACTTCGAGGAGATCTTTAACTCTCTTCATTAATCCCCTTCACAGATGGGCAGTAGCAGAGGAAAAACCTGTGCATGTAGACCTCTATGCAAGTCTGCCCGCAGCTGATTGAATCACATGGATTCCCTTCAGCTTTTGCCTCTAGATGAAGAAAAGAAGAATGGAGGAGGTAGGCAGACAGCAATTCACATCTGTGCAGGTTCATATTTTCACATTATGATTCACAGCCTCTACCACCTCTTATTTGAATGAAATTAATTTGCAAAAGCTGGTGATTGAATTTAGATAATTAAATCACTCAGTAATTAAATCAGCTTAATAACATTAATTATGCAAGAATCATATCAGTTTTTATAGTTTGTAAAAAAAAGAAGAATCTTGAGGGTTTAATTGAAAAAAAGGTGATTCAATTACACTGATACTGAATGTTTCGCTCATATTCTCAGTAATTATTCCAGCATACTGGAAACTGGTTGGAAAATGGAGAATAAGAATTGATCCATGGAAATGTCATTTTGTTCTATTGTCCTTGTAGTTGTTGTTAAATGTTGCTGACTAACATTAATGTTGTTAGGGGTGTCCAGTGAAGATAGATAATCCCTCCTTCCCTATCCTTCTGACTTAGAATAAACTCTCCTAAATCTTGCCAGCTATTACAAGAAATTCATAAATCTGCTTGCTTAAGATAAGTATCACACATGTCATTTCTGTACTTACATTGTTCTTTTAAAATACCCCCTTTATCCCTATTCCCTCTGGTATTGTTAATTATGTACTATAATTGTCAACTTTAATCACAACTGAAATGTTTAATCTGTGTTAATTGCATTTAATTAATTTTTGTAACTTTTTGAAAAGAAAGTGTTGCAAAAGTATGAAGTCGTTGCCAAATCACATCTTTCAACCTTTCAAAAGAGCTTTTAAAAAAAAGATTATTTGCAAGTGTATGGAATTATTAAAATCACAGGAAAATAAATATTGATATGTAGATTTAATTAACACTGTGCAAATGCAAATAAATAATGAGCATTATTTTCCAATCTCTTTGTAAGCCTGGAGGAGATCCCTAGGAAAGCATGTACTCTAGTTATGTTCAAAACTAGGCAACTTAAATAGTTCAGAGGGGCTAGCAACGGGGTCTAGCTCAGTAGTCTTCAGCCTTTTCAAGCCCAGATCAGCTTTTAACCCAAACATGCATTTAGAGGCCCATTTCTTAATATGTTTTTACCATATATTCACATCATGGCAGTTCTGCTCTTGTGTTCCAGTAGTGGGTTCTGACCCATCATTTGAAGTCCATTTGTCTAGTTCCCATTACTATAATCAGCACTACTCACCTTGCCTCTCAGCTCATTACAAATACAAAGGATAGGAATGTGTCCTGCTTTAGAGGACAGTCCTCTGTTTGAAAGTTCAGTCCAGGTAATGATGAAGTACCATAGGAAGGTAGAGTGAGCAGGACCCTTGAAGTTGCTCATTAGCACTTGGACAGCAGACTGAATAGACCCATAGGTCACCTCACCACAAATTTGCATTTCTGTTGCATTTCTATTTAAATTATGGGATTTTAATTTTTTTTTTTTTTTGCCTAAACTGGACTTAATGTTTATGCATATCTGTGCACTTTTCTGCATGTGTGTGATGCATTTCTTCATTTTTGGTGGTGTATAAGTGGCCACCCTACAAACAAACAATTTTGAGGATGTGAAATCTACACCTATGAAGGGGCTCATGAACCTCATCTGGCATTCCCGCCACTTTCCTTAAAACAATACAAAAGGGAAAAAAATCTACTGAAGGGTTGACACTCTGAAATAATGTAAATTATGGGGCAGGCCTGGTTTAGAGTTCCCCAAGGCTACACTTACTTGGATACATTTCTGTGAGCTCTCCCAGCCCACATTGTTTCTAGACGTCATCTCCAATAGTAGTGCACATAGAAACAATGTATTCTAACTGTGGTCATACATGCATGAGGTAAGCAAATGGAAATAAAGCAGAAAGTATAATACCATTAAATAAATCTATGGTACAGCTATATTTAGAACAATGCGAGGGACTCTTTCCGCTCTCCATCTCAAATGTTATATTGTTGAGGAGGATGACAGAGTGATTGAGAGGGTGGAAGGTCTTTATGAAGAAAGGCTTAAGAAGTCGAGGCTCTTTAGGGGAAGGGAAAAGCTGACAGAGGAGATATGATAGAGATTTATAAAACAATGAGTGCTGTGGACAAGGTGAATAGAGAAGAAATTATTCTGCCTGTCCAAACAGTGAAAGCGATGGGCTGCACTTTCAGGACAAACCAAAGGATTTTCCACTTCCACTACCGGTAACTTGTTGAATTAACAGCAACCTGTTGAATTAATAGATGCTAGTGAAATTGCAGGCTCAGATCATAATGGGAGTGGGTTTTGAGTCCTCTGTCATAGCCACCCCATTATGAATGTCGGTACCATCGCAATGCTCTCCTTCCCCCAGGTGACCTGCACTTTTTTAAAAAAATTGCCCGCTTCCAAATTTTACACCAAAGTCTTGACCAGCTTCCTTCTCGCTATGTGTTGTCAAATGTCTGATAAAAGCTGTTGTTTTCAGAGATTGTTTGTGCGATGGTGGTGGTGATAGGGTAATATCCATGATGGACCCAGCTGAAAACTCATGTGAAGATTGGTTAAATCCAAGAAGATGGAGGTGCTGTGGGTGGGGAGACCCCCAGCTCTGTCAGATGGCGACTCCATGGCTGTGGAATTCCATTCTATTGGACCTGCAGCAAATTCCTACATTGTAGGCTTTTTGGAAGGCCCTGAAGACCGACTGTATCTTTTTCCATTGGCCTTCAAAATGTGATGTCTTTTAGCTGAAGGAAGACTTAGTAGAATTATGTTATGTCCTGGCTCTTCCAAAAAGTTGTAATTGTACAATGTTGTTCAATTGTTCTTTTGAATGAGTGGTTACCCAGAAAATTTTTACTTTTTTTAAATAGAAAAATCTGATTCTTAGAAAATGTGACGTTAGCTTGGTGCCAAAACTTTACAAGGTTCTGCAGCATTATGTCAGTTAACAACAATATACACACTAGGTATCTCCAGAGTGGGCAAGATTTGCACAAATTGTGAATTCAGTTTAATGTTAAATGTATAGTAAAGTCAGAACTTCAGCATAAATTTAGTTTTGGGGTGCCTTTCATAACTATGTAAGCTAGAAAGCAGAATTCCATATACTTTCTAGATGAAGGATAATAAACCATTAGAAATAGGGAACCTGAGGCCCTGCAGTTGTTGTTGTAATCCAACTACCAACAACCCCAACTGGCATGGCAGGGGATTGGACTGGAAAACCCTCGCTCTATACTTTGATAATTCTATATTTGATTGATTAGGTAACTTGACATTTATTTCTAATTGGTATTCACATTGAGGCTGTGATCCAGACCTTGGCTCTCTTTACACATTCCAGGCAAAGAGTGTGTGCATGTAAAGGATGAAATGCTAGGCCAAAAAGCCCCCCCCCCAAAAAAAAATGCCACTGCTTTCCCACCATCAGTCGGCATTGGGGCTTATGCTCCCACAGCCCCTTTCTGCTAATGATCTACACGCCTGCCTTAGGCAGTTCCTTAGCTAGCTGGTGGTTCCTTTTCCTGGGAAGTCTTTCCTTTCCAGGCTCCCCCCATGACACACCAGACACTTCTGTCTTCCTGGCTTCCACCACTGCCTTCAATGCAGAAAGAAGGGGGACTTGGAGTATGCCTAAATATTTTTATGGCTAATATCCTGGGAAATGTTGTTGTTGTTGTTCAGTCGTTCAGTCGTGTCCAACTCTTCGTGACCCCATGGACCACAGCACGCCAGGCACCCCTATCCTTCACTGCCTCTTGCAGTTTGGCCAAACTCATGTTAGTAGCTTCGAGAACACTGCCCATCCATCTCATCCTCTGTCATCCCCTTCTCCTTGTGCCCTCCATCTTTCCCAACATCAGGGTCTTTTCTAGGGAGTCTTCTCTTCTCATGAGGTGGCCAAAGTACTGGAGCCTCAACTTCAGGATCTGTCCTTCTAATGAGCACTCAGGGCTGATTTCTTTAAGAATGGATGGGTTTGATCTTCTTGCAGTCCATGGGACTCTCAAGAGTCTCCTCCAGCACCATAATTCAAAAGCATCAATTCTTTGGCGAAGCAGGCGTCTTCTAATTTTGTGACTGCTGTCACCATCTGCAGTGATCATGGAACCCAAGAAATTGAAATCTCTCACTGCCTCCATTTCTTCCCCTTCTATTTGCCAGGAGGTGATGGGACCAGTGGCCATGATCTTAGTTTTTTTGATGTTGAGCTTCAGACCATATTTTGTGCTCTCCTCTTTCACCCTCATTAAAAGGTTCTTTAATACCTCCTCACTTTCTGCCATCAAGATTGTATCATCAGCATATCTGAGGTTGTTGAGGGGATGGAAATTCTGGGTAAGAGGACTCACTCAGCAGTAGCTTAAAATTTCCTGTGGTTTTACATGCAAACTGTCAGCTCTTGCACTGAGCTACATTCCCTCACCTATGATGATTCTCCCTGCCATTCTCAAGCAGTTTAGGCAATTGGCATTAGATTTTCCCCTCGCCCTCCTTCATTATTCAGAGACCTTTTTTATAGTCCATTTTGTTTTCCAACTTATTCGAACAAAATCACATTATAAATAAAATAAATGTTTCCAATCATTCTTTTGGCAATTGTCTGTGCTTGTTATTCAGCACTGAGCTTAGTAGGGAATATCAAATCTCCTCAAGGAGGTTTAAGTGAATTTTGATTAAATAGAAGAACCAAACAAAGTCTAATTACAGACAGCTTTTATATAAAAAAAGTTGTAGTATCATCCAAGAATCCAAAGCTTGCTTCATTTAATTGCCTTTAAATTATTTGTGCTATCCTATTGCTATAGGGATTTATATGCCTGGCTCTAAATTAAAAAGTAATTAAAACAGTTATCTAGTAGCAGCATGTCACATTGTATTGCAGAGAATGCAGAGAATGCAAAATAAAATAGATAGGGCACAATTCCAAAGAAAGAGGATACAGAGAGAAAGATTTCAGTATTTTTCTAGGAATGGAATCTGAAGATTTTGAGAAGTGACTCTAAACCCAGGAAGTTGAAGCCCTTCTTTACATATAGAGTCTCTGCTTGCAGAGGGAGTGGAGCACATCTGCTGTTCCCACTGCCCTTATTGCATGTCCCACAAGCCCTATCCCCTCGACATTTGTGTGTTGTGACAAATATGCAGTGGGGAACCCTGCTTAGCTCTCTCTTTGTATGTGCATAAGATTCAGGACACTTACATGATCAGGGATCCAAATCTGACATCATATAGGCTATCAGGTGTGGGATTGGTAAAATGCAACTGAACTATATGCATGTAGTAGAAGTAGTAGTAGTAATAATAATAATAATAATAATAATAATAATAATAATAATTTTATTTGTATCCCGCCCTCCCTGGCCAAAGTCGGGCTTAGAGCAGCTAACAACAAGTAAAAATAGCACAGTGTACATAAAATCACACAGTCAATTAATTAAAATACATTCTAAAATCAATTCAGAATCAAATTAATGGCAACCATTGGGTTAGAGTTCTATGAGGATTACAGAAGGAGAGATGGGGTCAGACTATGCCTTGGCCAAAGGCCTGGCGGAACAGCTCCATCATGCAGGCCCTGTGGAAAGATTTCAAGTCCCACAGGGCCCTAGTCTCTTGTGACAGAGCGTTCCACCAGATCGGGGCCACGGCCGAAAAAGCCCTGGCTCTAGTCGAGGCCAGCCTAACCCCCTTGTGGCCCGGGATCTCCAAGATGTTTTTATTTGAAGACCGTAAGGCCCTCCGTGGGACTTACCAGGAGAAGCAGTCCCATAGGTATATGTGCACATATACATAGTAGAGACCCCAAGTATGTTGGGGTATGTGTGCATATTATGCAAACACTTAAGCTCCTTTATGTGTTGTGTACACAGGCTGTGTATATGGGAAGCTCCTCAAGATTCAGTGTAGGTAAGGGATGCTTTTTTTAAAAAAATATTGAATGTATATACCGCCCTAAACCTGGCGGTCTCAGGGCGGTTCAAAGAATAAAGATCTAAAATAAAGATATAAAACCACAAAATACATAATAAAAATAAAAACAACAACCCAATAGCCCCCGCCCCCAAACCCAACATTTTAAAAGGGCATAGTATGGAAATCAGATCAACCAAAGACCTGGTTAAAAAGCAACATTTTTGCCTGTTGCCTAAAGGTGTATAATGAAGGCACCATGCGAACTTCCCTGGGGAGAGCATTCCACAGACAGGGAGCCACTAAAAAGAAGGCCCGTTCTTGTGTTGCCACCCTCCTGACCTCACGAGGAGGAGGCATATGAAGAAGGGCCTCAGAAGATGATCTCAGGGTCTGGGTAGGTTCATATGGAAAGAGGCAGTCCATGAGGTATTGTGGTCCTGAGCTGTTTAAGGCTTTATAGGTCAACACCAGCACTTTGAATTGGGCCCAGAAACTAATTGAACCAGGATCGGTGTAGTATGCTCAAACTGTCTTGCTTTTTAAGATGTATGGGGCAGCATATGCCCCTCCATAAATGCATTGAACACCTGGCCAGGTCTTTTGTACCTGACTATTGTGTACTCAAGGTTTGCTTGAAAATAAGCGGGTGAAACTATGGTGGTTGAGCTCAGAAATGTCCATCGCTCAGTGGTAGACAACATTAATTACATGCAAAAGGTCTGAAGCTCAATTCTCAGCATCTCCAGGTTGGGCTGGGAGAAGCTCTTGTTGAAAACTGAAGCCCTGGAGAGCTGCTGCCAGTAGATATTATCCAGGCATAGGCAAACTCGGCCATCCAGATGTTTTGGAACTACAACTCCCATGATCCCTAGCTAACAGGACCAGTGGTCAGGGATGATGGGAATTGTAGTCCCAAAACATTTGGAGGGACGAGTTTTCCTATGCCTGATATAGTCAGTAGTGAACTAGACAGACCAGTGGCCTAGCTTCATAAAACACAGCTTTCTGTGTCTGGCCAAAGTTTATTGAAATCTTTCATAGGACTTTTAACTGCAGCATTTTCTACTGTAATGAAGCAGCAGAGCTAACGCAAGTTAGGTTTTGCTTTTGCATCAAATTTTGATTGTCTGGTAACTTCGGATTCCCTCGAAATTAAGATTTAGTGGATTGAAATATGCCTGATTACCCTTGAACTAGTCTATAGTGTGACAGTAAAATGATCTTTTTATATATCTGTAGTTCTCATATTAAAATTCCAGTGATATGAAAAAGGAACACATTTGCTAATATGACCTTGCCTTTGTTAGCTGTAAAACAATTATATCAAAGCCGGCCAGTTTTGTGGGAACAATAAAGTAAAATAATTGCACGCAAAGGCAATTCAATTATTTAATGTTTAGACTCTTACCCTTTATTAAGGAAAAGGTCATTAGTACACCACATTCAGATCGTAGTTAAGCACATTTTTATTCATAGGTTCCACTTGGATGGAGAACAGACAGCAGTGCTCAGACTCATGACAGAGCCTCTCCTTAACAGGATTGTCAGCTTCTTTCTGTCTCTTTTAACAGTGAGGTGGCAGGCAAAAATTCAGCAGGTAATGGACCCTGGCATAGTGGCCGAAAAGAGTCTACCGGCTGGATTTCTACCTGCTAAGTACAACTTAGAGAGACCCAGAGGCCCAGCCCAAAAAAGCAAAAAGAAGACCCTGAATAACAGCAAGTAAAATGAGCAAAAAAATAATAATAATCAGCTGTGAGTATCATCATCTCACATCCTTGGGGTAGTTTTCCAGGGAACTCTTTCAATGGATGCTGCTGGATGCTTTGGCATTCAATTGTGACAATGCAAAATTAGTTAGACCAAGAAAACTGATTACCCAACAAAACCAGTGGTGCAACGAAGAGGGAGCACAGAGAAGCACAGCTCAACATCTTTTTCAGAGCAAGAGCAATGGAGTGTCAGGGCAACTGATAGACTTGCAGGTGAATGAGTTGATGAGAAGACTTTCAAGTGTGCCGTCACAGGGAAAATTAGAGAAGATAATGAACAAGCAGAGGCTGGATACTACTTTCCTTCTTCTTGCACTAGCTGTTTAGAAGAGCACACTTTTTTGCATATCTATGTTAAAATCAAAGATTGTGTTTCAGCTGGCTCAAGGTCTTTTGATACAGCTCAATGTGAACCATGCAATAAGAAATAAGCACCACTGATTTCAACGGAGCTTAGTCCACTGTCAGATTTAGGGCGGTGCGGGCAGTTCCTTCACAAAGGATGCTGAGCCGAGGGAGGCACAAAACAACAACAATGAATAATGTTGTTAGAACACCCACAAAAAAGCAGCTGTACCAAAAGGAATTATTGTGAAAATAATATTTAGCTTGGGGGCATCAAATTTTGTCCTCGCACAGGGTGCCATATTACCAAAGTCAGTCCCTGCTTACCTATGGGAAGTTATGAAAAAGAATGCAGTCAGGATGCTCTTAATAAATGTGGTATTATGCTATGTACTGCTGGTGTATCTGTATGCATGCCATGTATTTCAAGAGCATGACAATGGGCTTTCCTTAGAGGTGTGGCTTCACGAACTCCTACACTCAAAATTAACCACTACACTACTGATTGCAATACCTACAATAGTCAAGGACTGGCAAACAGCAGGTTAACAACAGGGGCTGGTGGACAGGAACAAGCAGCTACGCTTGTAGAAGTGGACTTGGAAGCCTTGCTGAAGGACTTTGAAGCCTTCTAGAGTTGGAAGGAACACCAAGGATCATCTAGTCTGCAATGCAACAATCACAGCTAAATCACAGGCCCTTCAAGATAGATCTTTAAACATCAATAAATATTTTGCAAGATGCTTTTTAAACTAATTAATCACTTTACCATTTGACTTTGATTAATGGATAAGAAACTTGGGGCAGGGAGGATGAGAAGCTCTCTGCAAGATTTCATTTTTCTGATGCACTGCTTTTGTTGCAACTATTGAGCTGGAATTGGTGCAGTGGTATTTATTGCCTCGCTGAACAGTGCATGGTAGACTGTACCCCCCCCCCCAAAGGTAACAGAATAACTGAGTTAGAAAACACTTTTAAACTTCGGGCCCAGAGATATTTCCTATAATTTTCAGGCAGGGACAGGACAAACCTTTGACTGAGTGCATGCAAAACCACCATGCATCTTTAGGCAATACAGCTTTTTCTCACTATCCTGGGGTTTCTGAAACAAGAAGCAATAACGTAATACAGTATTTCTTTTAAAACTTGGCCATCCCCAAGAGGGATGTTTCACTCTTGGTCCCTTGAACACTAGACTTCAGTGTCATATCACAAGCTGCTTTTGATTCCACATAGTAATTTGTTAGTGGATGCTGCATTCCTAAGTTTGGGAGAAAGATCTCCAGGACACAACGGGACTTGCTCCTGAGCTTTCAGAGAACTTCTGCAATGGGGTATCTCTATGGGTGAGTGTGCTAAATAAATCAATGATATTACTTCTTTAATTATGTACTTATTACACTTATATCCCAACATTTGTCTCAAGAGCCCAAGGTGGTGTGCATGGATACAGGCAACTCCCCATTGATGTGGGCATCATGATTTTGGCACCACACATGTCAGTGTGATGCACAGAAGCTTGCCCTGCCCCATTCTGCACCCTACCTGCCCCCTTGCGATGTGTTTCAGCAGTCACATGACTCAAACACCTGGAAATGGGGAGTTGCTTGTACTTCCTTCATAACTAGTCTGTGACGTAGGTTAGACAGAGAGTTCATGACAAGCCCAAGGTCACCCAGTGAGCTTCATGGTTGAGTGGGAATGGTAACTTTGGCTTCCCAGGTCTGAGGTTGTAACCACTACACCAACTGGTTTCTCAACCAGTTGGCTGTAGCAAACCATCTCAGGATCCTTTTCCCCTTTGACACTTACCAGGTGCCCATGCCTATGTCTTTTCAGCACCAGGGCGAGAAATTTTTATTTTCTCATTATTTGATTTTTATTTTCTCATTATTTGAATTTTTATTTTCAAATTATTTGAATTTGTATGCCATTTTTGCATATAAATATGCTCAAAGGCAAATCAATTTAAACTTACAATAGCAATCAAATATGAGTAGATCAATTCAAAATATAAGAATCCAACAAATAACTCAGTTTGATTCTATGAACATTGCAACACTCAAACTCATAAAACAGCACTCAATCAATAAAACGTCAATCAATAAAAATATATAATCATTGATACGTTTTATTGTACTAGCTGAAGGCCATGACAGAACCATGCAATCAGTTCAAAATATAACTCAAACTGCTGCAGATAGAAACAGTGACCAAGATAACTAATGACAGGGACACCAGCACAGCTACACTGAGTTATCACATGTCAGCAGTCATATAACCAACAGCCACCACATGGTAGTGCTTTCGATATAATACAAAAACTAACAAGTTTTCATAAAGAGGCTAAAAATGTTAAAGTGCTCACTATGCTTAGAAGTTGGATCGTATATTATATAATACACAGCAATTATTAGATCTATACTATAAAGTTATACAGGCTGAATACTCTATAATGATATACTGTAATAAGTTATAGAGGCTAAGAAGTAAAGTGTGCACATTTCATGACATCTTGATCATATAAAGGGCTAAATAAAATAAAATAAAATAAAATAAAAGCTCTTTTATTTTATTTTTATTAATAAAATAAAAACTCTTTTTCAGTCCTGGCAGGGAGCCCCTCTTCTGTAAACAATAGATAGCATTAATCACCTCATTCAGACTGGCATCTCACTCCAGATCCCATTCAAGCTATTGAATTCTAATGGATTAGTGAATATTGCTTTATTTTATGTAAGTTGATTATTTTAAAGTCATTGTGACTTTTTATATAGGATCTGATTGTTACTATTAATGTTTGTTGTTGTTGTTGTTGTTATGTGTGTTGGAAGCTGCCCAGAGTTACAGGGGCAACCCAGCCATATGGGCAGGGTATAAATAAAAAGTTGTTGTTGTTGATGATGATGTTGTTATAAAAGCAACAAAGCATGCATCCCCAAAGGGCGAGTCCCGTTTATGTCACCTGTGCAAGGGCCGCCCCGTTGTTGGGCACCCTGCACCTCCCAGTAGCACCTCCTTTTATCCCTGATCAAAATGCCAGCCAGAGATCTCCCAAGGAAGCATCCAGAGCTTGTTCAGGAGTTTCTGGTTTGGAAAACAAAAGGTTTGTGTCCACCCCCTTCACCTGAACTCTTGAGCAGCTAGGAAAGTTTTCGCTTAAAGTTCTGCTGGGCCTCAGCAGGGCAGATGTTCCAAGAGCATGAGGGAAAATACAAGAAAATCGTCTGCCATCCCAGCTCCAACGTTACAGCCTCTACTGGTCACCATTGAAGCGGCTGCTGCTGCTGCTGTTTGTTTGGTTCACTTTCTTTGTCCTTGTCATTGAGACTTTTCCAATAAAGAAGGTGAAAGAACATTAAACATTAAAAGCTTACTCCTCCCACAAAAAATAATAAACCCTTGAAATAACTGCCATGTTTCATGTCTTCTATGTGTTGTTGTACAAGTTAAGTGAGCAAAAGCATTTGCTGACAGACTGTAAGAAAGGTAAAGGTAAAGGGACCCCTGACCACTAGGTCCAGTCGCGGACGACTCTGGGGTTGCGGTGCTCATCTCACTTTATTGGCCGAGGGAGCCGGCGTACAGCTTCCGGGTCATGTGGCCAACATGACTAAGCTGCTTCTGCTGAACCAGAGCAGCGCATGGAAATGCCATTTACCTTCCCACCGGAGCGGTAGCTATTTATCTACTTGCACTTTGACATGCTTTCAAATTGCTAGATGGGCAGGAGCAGGGACCGAGCAACGGGAGCTTACCCTGTCGTGGGGATTCAAACCACCAACCTCTGATCAGCAAGCCCTGGGCTCTGTGGTTTAGACCACAGTGCCACCCACATCCCAGACTGTACAGACTGTACATGCCGCTAAAGCAAAGCCAGTTGTCAATTGTGTTTGTTTGTTTTTTAAAAAAATGTATTATAACAGTAACGAATAAATTGTAGTACCTGAGAATAATATTGCATTCCAAGTCACTTATCATTTTTGATGCTTCACTGGTTCAAAATTGGGATTTTGTTTGTTCTATGTTACATTTGATACTGCTTTTTTATTACTTGCTGGTTTGCCGTAGTTCCAGGACTTCTAAGAACTTATTCTATGGTTTGCTGCATTGTTTAGGTGTGTACTGGCATGACCTTATTACCTCATGGCAAACAGATCAAAATACAACTGCCTGCCAAGTGAAGTTCTAATGGGCTGGCTCATGGTCAACTGGCCCACACACTAATTTCAAAGTTTTAAATTACTAATTTACATTTATATTAAATTTAATTATATCTCTCTATCATAGGAAATTTCCTAGCTTCCTATTCCCCTCTTTAAAATGATGATGAGTGAAAGGGAATTTGTGTTTGATACAGTAGATTAATCCAATAAAGCCTACTTAATATGAAATTCTGGCTTTCTAGTTACTCATGTGGACTAATTAAATCCACCTTTATAAAAATGTAATAATGCCTTAAAGCATAGCCAGATTTCTCATTGTTTAATTCTGACATTACCCTGGTGGCCTGGCAGTGGAACATGACATCCCTCCCCCAAATGAACCAATATAGGACATAAGACAATTAACATGTCTTTATTAAATTGCTTTAGTTACCGCTATGGCTATGATAATATACTATGAATGATATTATATTATAGCAATTGACTAGCAATATCACATTTGAAAATCATAACACCGGTTAACTGCAGAAACACTTAAGTTTCTCGCTGTTATTTTCTACTGGAATTGGGGTGGAGGTGGCTCTCACCCCCTAACTCTCAGCTGTGGGAAATGACCTCCTTTAGATGTCTATATTAAGACATCTTCCTTAGATTGCAAATATAGAAAAAAACTGCAAACTGGTATCTCTGCAATCAGAAGATGTGCCCAGAAAGAAAAACAATGTAGGAAAGAGGATGAAGTAATGTAACTGAACTATGAACATAGGTAAAGCAAGGTGCTGAAAATACAAAATAGTTATAGTTTATGACAAATATCTGCATAATAAAATTATACCGCAGCCATTATATCATTCTATGAACAATAGACATAGCCTTAATCACCGCACACATCTCATTAGGCACATCTTACATATGCAGCCTCATTTAATATATATAAGCTTCCCCAATCTGTGGCCGTCCAAACATTTTGGACTGCAACTTCCATAATCCCAGACTGTTGGCATTACTGGCTGGGGCTGATGAGAGGTGTAGTCCAAAATATTTGGAGGGCAGCAGGTTGGGGAAGGCTACCATGTTGGTTTGGTCCTACTGGAGTTCAAATAAAAGCCAATAGGATTTCAGTTGCAGAATCACACAGTTGGAAGGGGCCAATGCAGGGTTTCCAGCTTGACTTTGTACTGCTTTAAAGGCACTTTCTGTTTTATTGCATACACATTTCTGTGCATCACCCAGATATTTTATATTATGGAGGTATATTATTTTAAAAAATATGAATAAAAATGTAAAAATCCAGGAAATCCTGAGCTAGAACATCTTCAACAGATAACTGTCCAACCTCTGTCTGAAGATGTCTGGTGAGGGACACTCCATCCTAGCCACACACCTGGGTATAATTCAACTGGGCTTACTTCTGAGTAGTGAGACAGGAGTGAAGGCCACCTTTTTGCCCCTGAAGGCCTTGGTCTTCCAGTGCTGGGTGAGTGTCACATGCCAGTGGCAGAGCTGATGTTGGTGGCAGGCATGGCCATGAAGACACATTCATTTGACACTCACATATTCAGTTTTCCTTCTTAGTTTGCCCCCCAAGTGATTCCCAGCATTAACATCTCCCCCAACATTAGCTTTCCCCACCTCAGTGGTCCTGATCATATTAAGATTGCTGTTCCAAAACTGCTGTTATCAACTCAGAGACACCAACTCAGAGACAGCAATTTCAGCTGTATCACTTAAATGCTTTCCTACCATAGTGATTATTATGTAGCCCAACTCATCATCTTGCTAATCGCAGAAGAGGCACAAACCATCTTGTCCTGTCTGCTAGCTGACAGCTGATCAGCTGGATGGAGGAAAAAATGAAAGGGTTCCTCAGGGGTCACACAGGGAGTGGCAAATGGCTGTTCGTTGCCCCTGAGCCACAGGTTTCCTTTTGGTGATGCAAAGGGCTACATTAGGGTTTGAGGTTGTATTGGCACAGCAGTTTATTCCACCTCCTTGGTGTTTCTCTAAACTTTTAGTTCCTCCATTATACTTGAGCTTTCACACAACTTCCAGAAAACAAATGGAATATAGCTCAAGTTTAGTGTTCAGTTCTGTGTTATTTTGATTCCAGAAAAAAAAAATATGTTGGCAGTCCCCTTAACCCAGAAAATCACAGGAGTAAAGTGATGAAATTTGGGGCAGTATACTGACACATAGTGTCGCCCCCCCACTGTTTTCATGGAGAAATCACAGGGGAACAGAAACACATGTGCAAAAAGAGTGGAGGAACAGAGGCATTATAACTGGTGTGATGGAAAATTATACTCTTCAAAAAGCCACAGTTCCACAACACGGTGGGCACTGTAGTGTGAAAAGGGGAAGTGCTAGCATCAGGGAAACTAATGCAATATTCCCCTCAGTATCAAGCTGCTCCTGCCATTAAGACATTTTTCTTCCTGTTCAACAGAACTCTATTGACCTGCAATTTAAGCCCATTATACCTTGGCCTTGCCCTTTGGGCAGCACAGAACAAGAGCTCGCCCTTTTCTTTGTGACAGCCTTTCTGCACAACTGCCATCAACAATTTAATCAATATATTTGTTTACTGTTAGGAAGAAAAGTAACTTGTCACCAACACATTTGGAAATATTAAGAGCTATGAATAAGTGACCGTGTGCTACAGGTTTGTGAGAAATAACTGTTCAGACCGTTGAGCTGAAAAATTCCATTTAGGACTCCGCATAGCCTTCTTTCTTGTCTAATTATAATTCTCTGTAGGTATGAGTTCTAATAGATTCAAGCATTCAAGTCTTTCTCCATTCAGCTACAGGCAATGTATAACAGCAAGAATGATTCCCCCCCCCCTTTAAATATATTCTGTAGACAAAGTTGACATAATAGGCTACATAAATGGAATTGATTTTTTAAAAAAACTATTTTAGTCTCCAAGAGCGTGAGACCCATTTAATTGTTTTACTTGTTGAAAGGGGCAAAAGTCCTAGCTATTAAAGTGGTCACATGAGGACTAGATCTGATATAAAATCAAATAGTGTAGTGTGTTATTAGTACATTGATTTTTCTACCAGTGCACAGGTAATATAAAGCTTTGTGCTCAATATTAAAATTTTAAGGAAGAATATAGTATCAAATGGTAGCTGACTAATGTGTGCTCTACTTAATAAAGCCATCAGACAATAGCGTGATGGGGGGCGGGGGCGGCAGGAAAACATCCCAGGAATTCTATAGCTTATGCCACAATGTGAAAACTAACAGAAGAGCAAGTGTTAAGTGGAATGCAGTGTCTGTGCATTTCTGGGTCATGTTCATCTGAAGGAAGCCCTGTTTAAGAAAACTTTTAATGTTTAATATATTATTGAATTTTAATATTCTGTTGGAAGCTGCCCAGAGTGGCTGGGGAAACCCAGCCAGATGGGTGGGGTATAAATAAATTATTATTATTATTATTATTATTATTATTATTATTATTATTATTAGACAATCCAGAAGACTCGTTGGCACAAACTTGCAGCACATTTGCTGTTTTCAGGTAGGATTCAGTCACATAACCCCAAATCCAGGTGGTGCAATTAAAGATGGAGCTCTTGCCCAACAAACCCACTTCTCCTCAGATCAGACCTGATGCAATAAGGAAAGAGATGGGGAAACACACTAAAAGTGTTGGGCACCATTCACTTGATTCAACATCATCCAATCTCACTGTGAATTGACTGTCCATGAGTTCTATGAGAGAGGGAGAAAACTTTTTTCTATCCATTTTCTCCAAGTCATATATCATGTTGTACACTTCTATCATGTCACCTCTTACTCGCCTTTTCTCTATAGTACAAAGTCCCCAATGCTGCAACCTATGTTCTTTGGGGAGTTGATCTATTCCCTTGAACATTTTTGTTTCCCTTTTGTGAACTTTTCCAAGTCTACAATATCCTTTTGAGATGATGCCTGAGGCTGTAGTATAGTCACTCCTGAAGGAGGCAGTAGTATGGTCACTCCTGAAGAACTGTTTCATTGTATACATATAATGAAATATACATAGCTTTTGTGTAGCTGTCACAACAGAAGGTCTGTCTTAAAAATATCTCTCAGTTTCCCAACACAGTTCTAGACTTCTTCCAAATCTTCTTTATGATGGCGTCTCAGCTGAACTTTCTTATCTTGGACATAAACGTTGAAGTGCTCGAAGCTAGGAAGCTTATTATCTTGACACAGTTGTTGTTCAGTCGTTCAGTCGTGTCCGACTCTTCGTGACCCCATGGACCAGAGCACGCCAGGCACGCCTATCCTTCACTGCCTCTCGCAGTTTGGCGAAACTCATGTTAGTAGCTTCGAGAACACTGTCCAACCATCTCATCCTCTGTCGTCCCCTTCTCCTTGTGCCCTCCATCTTTCCCAAGATCAGGGTCTTTTCTAGGGAGTCTTCTCTTCTCATGAGGTGGCCAAAGTACTGGAGCCTCAACTTCAGGATCTGTCCTTCTAGTGAGCACTCAGGGCTGATTTCTTTGAGAATGGATAGGTTTGATCTTCTTGCAGTCCATGGGACTCTCAAGAGTCTCCTCCAGCACCATAATTCAAAAGCATCAATTCTACGGCGATCAGCCTTCTTTATGGTCCAGCTCTCACTTCCGTACATTACTACTGGGAAAGACATCACCTTGCCGACAAAGGCCCGTATAGCTTTAACTATACGGGCCTTTGTCGGCAAGGTGATGTCTTTGCTTTTTAAGATGCTGTCTAGGTTTGTCATTGCTTTTCTCCCAAGAAGCAGGCGTCTTCTAATTTCGTGACTGCTGTCACCATCTGCAGTGATCATGGAACCCAAGAAAGTGAAATCTCTCACTGCCTCCATTTCTTCCCCTTCTATTTGCCAGGAGGTGATGGGACCAGTGGCCATATTTTGCGCTCTCTTCTTTCACCCTCATTAAAAGCTTCTTTAATTCTTCCTCACTTTCTGCCATCAAGGTAGTATCATCAGCATATCTGAGGTTGTTGATATTTTTTCCGGCAATCTTAATTCCGGCTTGGGATTCATCCAGTCCAGCCTTTCGCATGATGAATTCTGCATATAAGTTTAAATAAGCAGGGAGACAATATACAGCCTTGTCGTACTCCTTTCCCAATTTCTTGACACTGTAGGGAAGACAAAAAAAATAAGCCCATACAAATTGGCTTTACACTACTTACAGCCTGAATGATGAAATGTGGTTAAAATGCACACTGACTAACCAGCCTGTTTCAACTTGAAACTAGAACACTCAGTGCCCTCCTGTCTCTATTTCTGCACACATACTAGTTTCTGAAAACACGAATGAGTTTAAATATGCCCCTTGAGGAAGCCATGGGAAGAAAACCTGTGAAGTTCTCATTCTTTGACGGATCTCTTCATGAATTTATAGGAAATTATACATTAGATGTGGTTCAAACTCTCTCCCCTATTTGATGAAGTACTTGGTCACTTTTAGATTTGCCTAGGGTAGTTATTGATACTTTGTGGTAAGAATACAGTGGTACCCCGTGTTATGCACGTGATCCGTTCTGGATCGCGCTACGTAACACGGGCGTGCTTAACACGAACGCCCCCCAAAACCCCCGAAAACCTGGAAGTAGCGCAATTTGAGTGCTTCTGCACATGCACGAAGTGTGCAGAAGCGTTCTGCGCATCTGGGGGTCACGTGCGGGTCGCACGTGCTCCGGAAACGCTTCCAGGTTGCGGGCGTTCTTAACTCGAACGTCCGCAACCCGGGGTGTGCGTAACCCGGGATATGAGTGTATATGCAATTCAGACAGAACTCAGCTACATGGGCCAGTGGTATGACTCAGTATAAGACAGCGTCTTATGTTCCCCTATTTTTGGCATGTTTCTCAATTGCCGATAGAAATCTTTCATCCTTACAATTTGTACACCTGGAGGTTTTGTTCAGAAGATATGCTGAATATATGTAAGGAGGGGGCCTCTGATGCATGTTTCATTTAGACGTAGGTCTACAAAATGCTATGAAGCTGATCATGTTTCAGAATTGTTCCCCTGATTGTGACTGTTACCCTGTAGGTGGCCTTGTTGATCTGTGGAACAGAGCTTGCATAGAGCTCTATAAATGCAATAAAAACATATAAAATGCCAGTCACTCAGCATGTACATTGGAGATAATTAATGAAGTGTTTACAAAAACAGTGCTCTAAGTATAGAGATAACATCAGATATTGCTGTAACAGCATATTTATGTCTTATCTTTGCTGTCTTTTGGCTGTGGCATATCTATATATATTTCTTATGGCACTCTAAAATTAATCCCGGACATATAATTTTAAAGGAGATGGGACTTCTAAGAAAGGGATTATAGGTAATTAGAGATACAACATTTTACAAGATCTCTGAATCCTAACTAAAGCTTTCTTGGCTAACTTCCTTAATGTTATGCTGTATTATTTATTTCTCTCCCGTTACAGCTAATTAATGGCTTATTCATCTGAGATTTGTTTAACCTTGACCCCAATTAATGTTCATCTTTTCATTCAAAAGCATTGCTATTTATTTGGCCCTGGCTTTCAAGTAGTTGAGTGTTCCTGCTCCCTTTGAAGCCCAGTCTTTCCATTTAAACAACAGATTAAGTTTTATTAAAATTGCCATAAATATTGCAGCCATCTCCATGGCACCAAAGCATTTGGTTATGCTCGCTGAGGTCTGAAATAATATGTCAACTCACACTGTAAACTGTTGAATAAAAATGCATTACTCCAAGGGTTGCTATCTCAGGAAAATGGATGGGCCTGGCAAACGGGAATGTCTGTAGCCTTCTTATCTTTTTGTAGCTTCTCTACTCTTCTCCATTGGATATATATATATATATATATATATATATATATATATATATATATATATATATATATATATGCAGTTTTATAGTACAATTTCAGACCAGATAATTTACTAAGCAGCATTTGCTGCACCTAATTAAGAGGACATCAGAGTGCTCCACAAATCTGGGAGGGGGGGAAATGCTACACAAATCAATTGCTTTATTAGTCTACTAAAACTAATTAGAAAATGATAAATAACACCAATTTCGCTGAATAATAAATGCCTTACATTGGTCAATAGAGAGAGTATTAAAACTTTAAATATGAAACTGGTATTGACATCTCTGCATTAACTTATTATGGAACAAGCAACAAGATAGCGGCTCATTAGAAAGGCAGTTAACTTGTAAAAAAAAAAAAAAACCTTTCAGAAGGAGGGGAAAATCTATGGTTGGAATATAATTGTGCCCATCTGTTTGCAGAGGGGTACTTGATCTAATGCAAGGCTTTGCTAACAGAAGACAAGAAGAAAGGATTCCTGCCTCTTTCCCCTGCAGCCCCCTGCAGCCCCCCAAAAAGGTGACATGGGGGCTTTGAGGACATTAAGTGAAAAGCCCATCTCCTCCTCTCAATCAAAGACTCTTCTATAAATGCAACTGCATACAGAAATTGAGGGCAACCATATGGCATGGCATTGGACTCACAAGGTACTATCAGTGTTTTACATTACTTCTGCACAAATCGAAATAATAATAATAATTAGCATTATTTGTCATTAATTGCTATTGTTATCATTATTTATCAATCTTATATTCTGCCCAAAGGAATCTGGGGCAGCAAACACATACAAAAATGAAAACAATAGAATTTAAAAAAAATTAAAAAAGCATTTACGGACAATTAAAACATCTAAAACAAATAAAATATCTAAAAGTATTTTAAAACAAAAACATAAGTTTGCCAGGAAGAATATCTTTCAGCTATCAAATGCCTGGATAAGTAGAAATGTTTTAAATTCCTCCTGAACATCAGTAGTGATCCACTAATGGAACCCACTACAGGGTGGTACAGTGGTTACACAAGTGATCATCAACAACTTGAGGGTCTTGGGCACATGTGGAAATCTAAGAGACTCACCACACGTACTGCAGTCATGAATGTATGCATTCCCATGCAACACACTCACACTCTCCATCTCGTAGTAGAAACCACTAAGTCATGGCCCAACACTGAAGCCCCACTCGGGGGAAAACCCTCCACGCACTGATCCTCCCACCACCAGAAGAGTTGTAAGGAAGACAGTGTTCCTCCTTAAAACAGCTCAATGATGTAGGCCATGTGGAGAGATAGGAATATGGCGATTCATTTCTGTCAGAGGTATGCCAT
This sequence comes from Lacerta agilis, assembly GCF_009819535.1. Taxonomy (NCBI): domain Eukaryota; kingdom Metazoa; phylum Chordata; class Lepidosauria; order Squamata; family Lacertidae; genus Lacerta; species Lacerta agilis. The sequence continues at coordinate 36,415,611 of NC_046321.1, read as the reverse complement.
GTGTTTAACCAGTCAAATATTCAAACCATTAGAGGAATCCACATCCCAAAACCACACATGGTTTACAACCACATTGTAAACTTCACCCCAGGAAAAAAAATGGAAAACAACAAGAAGTACCAATGAACGATGGCAGATGAAGATGATGGACTTTGCATAACTGGCGAAGCTGACAGGAAAAAGCCGAAACCAGCATGATCAAGTATTCCAAAAAGACTGGAGTAAATTTATACAATATCTGAAAGATTATTGCAAACATTTAACATCACTAGCAGGGTTATCTGAAGACTTGCAATGAGAAGTTTTCTACCTTGCTATATTTATTTAAATTTTGAGTTATTTTGTAATGAGCGTAATTGGAATTGGGAAACGTACAAAATGCAATGATATAAAGGTTAATTTTGAAAGCCATGAGGTGGGAGGGAAGGAAGTAAATGGGCTCTAAAGAGCCAGGGAGGTAAAGTGGATAATAATGATGTGAATATATATTATTAAATGGAAAATAAATTATACACACACACACATACATACATACACAATTTTCAAAAACAAAAAACCTCACCCCACTCTGCAAGCACTGTAGAAGCCCTATGGCACACTGAAACCCACCCAACACGGAATCCTCTCTGCCCCACATGCCATTTTGCCCACTACACACTGAAATTCCTTCTACACACTCCAACCCACAATTATAACCCCACCACAGAACTCCACAAACAAAGTGAAACCCCAGACACACACCATGCCTCGCACCTATTCCCCCCAACCTTCACCCCACTCCACACCAAAAACACATGCAAAACTCGCATCACACTGAAACCCACCCCCATGGGATCAACTGACGGGAGGATTCCTCTTGCAATATAATAAGGAAAGTAGATGCTCTGTTCAGGACCAGGACACCTGGAGGCATCTTTGCCAGGGGCGTAGGAAGGGGGGGTGGAGGGGGCGGGGTGCTCCGTGTGCCACTCTGGGAGGGGTGACAAGATGGCCCCTGCCTCCGCCCAGCTGTAGAGCGGCCTAGGGCATGCGCAGCGTCCATATGGGCAACCTTGCCACCCGCTGCTCAGGCCAGCCCACACCAACATGATATAGCCTTAAGCCTGATCTAAAACTGACAGGATTTTTTTAAATATCATTGAATAAATAAGCAAGGCCCTCACATCCAAATATGCCAGCTGGACAGGCATCAGTATTTGCGAAAAAGATCAAGGCTTCAGCTTGGTACGAGAGTCGGGAAGGACTCCTCCTCTTCATAATTTCTGCAGTTAGCTTCAGGGCCACTGAGCAATCTCTCCTGCTTTCATTCACTGCTTTATGACAAGCTGCCTCCTCTAATCTGCCTCAACCTGTACATTAATTAACTTAAAGTCACTGTGACAAGCTTGTCATTTCAGATTTTCGGGGAGCAGGGAGGGAGGTTCCTACACATGCATATATATATATATATATATATATATATATATATATATATATATAATCTTTCCACAGTTTTAAACCAATAATCTGCAACAAATCTATATGTCATCCATAATGAAAGAAAGGAACGAGCTGTTGAGGGGGTTGTCACAGAGCATGGTGATAGGCCCCAAACTCTTCCAACCTTCAGGCTTCTACTGTTTAGTATATGAACCACCCTGAGATTTTTGATGCAGGGCAGGATACAAATCTAGTAAATAAATAATAACAATGATAAATAAGTCAACAGGAAATTAAGTGTTCTCCCCAAAGCAATCAACAAGGATCTGCATGCCTATGTTCACCCTTCCAATAGTTCCCATGCAACAAATGATCCACACCAGCAATGGTAATGTCGATTTAGGAATTTGGTCATTAGAATTGTTAACACATTTGGAACTCCCTCCCCTTGAACATTAGACAGGCAACACCTCTGTTTTCCCCTTCAGCACCTGCTGAAGATTTTTCCTCTTCCAATGAAACTTTTCAACTGACATCTTTTCCAGTCTGCATCAGTATTGGAACTGTTTTAAATGTGCTTTTAAGATGTTTTAATTGTTTTATCACTAGTTGTTCGCCATCTTGGGTTCTTATGGGAGGAAGGATATAAATTTAATAAATAAAAGAATAAACTCTCCAGATTCTCAAACTCTGTTGAAAAAACCCCATAAGATTAAGTTTATTAATGTATTTTCATTAATTGCATTTATATCCCACTTCTTCTCCAAGAACATCAAGGTGGCGTATGTGTTCTTCCCCTCCTCATTTAATCCTCACAACAACCCAATGAAGTTGGTTAGGCTGAGAAGCAGTGACTGGTCATCCAATGAGCATCATGGCCCAGTGAAGGTTTGAACCCTGGTCTCCCAGATCCTAGTCTAAAACTCTAACCACTGCACCACACTAACTCCCAATTTACTTGGTGGGTTGGCTTCTTGGAAGTGTATTTATGGACATGGCATATTATTGTTGCACTAGAAATGCTATAAAGTGAAAGCTTTCTCCATAAGGAGACATATTTATAGCTGAAAATAGATTACTTCATTGCTTTCTATTTGTCCCTGAAGTGGAGACTGGGGGCACTGGAGATTGGAAAGAGGGATGTAACACCTTTCAATAATTGCTTTTACTCTGCCAAATAATTTTAAGGAAATAATTACAAATAACTACTTTCTTTTTTATGGTGCTGATTTTATATCATTATATGTGCTCCAAAGTAAATGTGATGTGACTCCCAACTGATAAATCAGTAACTAATTCAGAAATATCCTGATAAATTGACCCATTCAGTTTCATGGCAGCAGCTGGGCTACTTATTCAAACTCTGATATCAATCTGAAAGCCTCTATAAAGAGCAGGATAAGGCTGGCAAATATCTCTCTGTTCAGTAGTCTTTGGATCAAGATATTCAAGATTATTTCCTGAAAGCACAGTGCACAGATTTATTGCTGATTATTTATGTAGTACTTGAAAGCAGACACGAGTACATTTAACCTACATTATAGCAACTGCACGGGATTCCTGTTCACTTACAATCACAGTTCAAGGTGTTGATTTTTAAACTGGTTTAAAATCCCCATATGATCTAGGTCTGGCTAAGGAACGTCATTTTCAGTTCCTATACCAGTCTGCCAAAGTTATTGAAACTACTAGGGCAGGGGTCAGCAAACTGTTTCTGCAGGGGGGTGGTCCACTGTCCCTCAGACCTTGTGGGGGGCCGGACTATATTTTGGAAAAGAAAAGAAAAACCTCCCCACTGACTCTCCCCTCCCTTCTCCACAGCACCAGACGAGCCCCGGTGGCTGCTTACCTGTGCCTTGCGAGCGGCAGGGGCTGGTGGTGGTGGTGATGGCAGTGGCAGAGGGGCGATGAGCAGCCCGAAAGGGCTGGCTCTGGAGAGGGACTGCTTAAAATGGCGCTCAGCCAACCATGGCTCAACAAAGCCCAACCCCCTTCCTCCACTGTAGATCACTACCCTCCACACATTAGTGGAAGCTTTTTGGTTTGACTTCCAGAATGTGCCCTCAATTGGGGTCAAACAACATGTTATGTGCCCTCAATTGGGGTCAAACAACACGTTGAAGAGGACAGATCCTGAAGTTGAGGCTCCAGTACTTTGGCCACCTCATGAGAAGAGAAGACTCCCTAGAAAAGACCCTGATGTTAGGAAAGATGGAGGGCACAAGGAGAAGGGGACGACAGAGGACGAGATGGTTGGACAGTGTTCTCGAAGCTACTAACATGAGTTTGGCCAAACTGCGAGAGGCAGGGAAGGATAGGCGTGCCTGGCGTGCTGTGGTCCATGGGGTCACGAAGAGTCGGACACGACTGAACGACTGAACAACAACAAAACACGTTATATTAAATATGCGATCATCTTTTTAAAAATAAAAATGGGGGAATAAGACCACAGAAGAGGAAGGAGGAAATGAATAGTCTAGGCCACACAGTCCTGACAAAAAGAAATTAAACAAAAAATCACGTCCTACAACCCCGAAACGGATAGATCCAGCTCTAGAACTGTGATACCAGTACAGCACCTTCATAGAATCACAGAATTGTAGAGTTGGAAGGGACCACGAGGCTCATCTAGTCCAACCCCCTGCAATGCAGGAATCTCAACTAAAGCATCTCTGACAGGTGGCCATCTAACTTTCTGCTAGAAACCTCCAAGGAAAAAGAGTCCACAACCTCCCGAGGGAGTCCGTTCCACAGATCTTGCTGTCAAAATTTTCCTCCTGATGTTTAGCTGGAATCTCCTTTCTTGTAACTTGAATCCATTGGTTCGAGTCCTACCCTCTGGAGCAGCTGAAAACAAGCTCACTCTGTCTTCCACATGACAGCCCTATCGTATCTCCTCTCAGTCGCCTCTTTTCCAGGATAAACGTTATGGAGCATGTTTCTTTAAAAGTGAGACAAAGGCAGTTTTCCAACACAGGATTTTCCCTTCAACAGTGACGTTCCTTGTTAAATCTGATGCTAGGTCAAGTGTCAACAGCCGAAATTTGCTTTCCACATTTGAAACTGTGCACATATCATAATTCGATCTCTACATGCAGCTTTAAAATACATTGCCTCAACCAGGAAGAAAAACAGCTTAGAAATGACATGTGCAGAATTATAACTAAGCACAGAATAGAGTAGGGAAGAAATGCTTATCCTTTCAATCCACTGCTTTTCAGTTAGTAGCTACTTTTGAACTAGGTCCTCAGGAACCAGCTTCTTGCTGCACTAGTTATACATAATAAACCAAGTACTGAAATCAGTAATAACCACAAAATGTGCTCAAGCATGCCAGGAAAGAAATATTCCGGTGATTGCAGCCAGCAGCAGCAATATTTATATTTAATAAGTAAATAATAAACATGACATTAAATTGCAAAGATTACAAAGAATATAAACCATCCATGAAATTGTCAATTAACAGGATAGCCCCTTGGTTTTGATGAGATAAAAGAGAGGGGGGAACCAAACAGCAGTTTAAACTGTAATATCCTCTAATTCTTCCAATCTTTCCCATGTGTATTTCTGTTTCAACCTTCTAAAAGTAGCTCCCTTCATCTTCAGGGGATCTTTTAAATTTTTTAAAGTCAGTATTAAAATTGGGGATGGCTCCCACATGATACATTCCAGTTGCATTTCTTAATATTCATTTCCAAAGTAATTTAGAGAAATCAACAATAGCCTAGGTTCAACTGCTTTAATCTCTGAGCAACTTGCCAAAGTCTAGGGCTGTACAGAAGCGCTGATACCCAATTTTAGCTATTATATATTTTAGGATAGGAGACATCAAACTTTTCGTACCGGCAGGCAGATTTCAAATATTAAGGAAGCACTATCCACTCCAATAACAAAATGTCTGCTATGGGTGTATGGCATTACACAAAATTACTACCATAGGGAGGCATGGCATAACACAAAATTAGAGAGAGTGTGGTGGTCCTGATTGTGCAGATCACACAATATTGATTTAAACACACACAACACTTTGCTGATGCTTTGTAATAACTACAGGGAGCATTCCCTAGTCCCCAGAAAAAAATATATCGCACTCACTCTTTGTCACACACAGAACACACAAACTCAGCACACACATATGGGACACAGACCAACATGGAGCTCTCTCCCTTACACACTTCACATACAAACAGCCACACATCATCTCTCTCTCTCTCTCTCTCTCTCTCTCTCTCTCTCTCTCTCTCTCTCCAATTGCATCTCTCCTTCTCTCTCAGGCGGGCAGTACTTTGATTTAGTACCATTGACATAATCCGCCATCTCTCTCCTGAGTTAGGATTGCGCTCAGACGGACCTCGCAGACTGACAGCTCTCACCAATCAGAGGAATTTGGTGAGTGGCATGAAACACATGTTTCCCAAACCACACCCACCAACCCCAACCTCCTCCCCACAGAAAAGGGGATGTTGCTTGTACATATAGCTCACAGGTGAAAATATTGAGGATCCAGTCCGGATCTTCCACGGAAGACAGATTTTTTGAGGTATAAGAAAAAGTGGTTGCGGTTTTGTTTTTTGTTTTTAAAGCACATCATTTTGGAATACTAGCTGAATAAGGATGATGTTGTTTGGCAGCATACCAACCCCCCAACCCCCCACAAAAAAATCCCAGCAACTACACCACTATAAATGGTAAGTGCAGAAAGGGCCTATTTCTCAATGCCTATTTTAGGATGCAGCTGTTCTTTAAAGTGCTCATCACTGACCATCATCACTTACTGACTCCTTTGCTTCACAGCAATAGTTAACCAGGACAAATTCTTCCACAAAACATGAGACTGCCAAGGACAGCTAATCTTGAATGAATATATATATAAAAACCAAGTACGTGAATATATATATTCACGTACTTGGTTTTTTCTTCTGCTGCTGCTTACGGAACACAAGAAATAAACCAATTATTCTCACTGTGCATAGCTAAGAAAGTCAAACAGTTTCTCCTCAACAATATACCCAAAAGGATTATATGGTACACATGTAAGAAATTCATTTAAAGGTGAGAGGTGGGCATTTGGGGCAGATAATACAATATCTGCACATGGCAATACTTGTTCCACCACTTGCTCATCCATCAGGGCTGACAACATGATTTTATCAGGCACCATTATGGGAGACAACTCAGTGCTTAATATATCATGGGAGACTTGAGGTAGAGCCCATTTTTCAACAGCACTTTTCTCAGCCCCATCTACTTTTGACATAAACAATCTTCTTGAAGTTTCTCCACAAATATATGTATGAATTCAGCATGCAGTGATGTATTGCTATGTTTAGACATTTTGCTATTTCTTACGCCATTCAAATAGGTGCTTCAGTAATGAGGTCTGAATGAATATTAGGTGTAGGCTTAGAACTAACGTTCAGTCTCGTACAATAATATTCTCTTCATCTCAATGAAATCCCCCTTTGCATAAGAAGTGTGTATTAGGAATTCATAGGTTTAATCATGATTACCCAACTCACATATCTCAAAGAGAATTTGCTTCCTTCTGCTCCTTCAGCTGTCTATATTTTATTCACAACAGATTTTCTTTCGTATCTCATTTTCCCAATAGTCTACTCTTCAGAAATCTGTCCCAGGGATAGTGTTTATTTATTATTTTCATTTATTATTATTAGACCCTTAGAGACTTGACTTTTGCATGCACACACACACACACACACACTTACCTTTTATTGGTCTGTATAGTGAATTTAATTGCTATTCAGTGGCCTTGAAATAGAATTGAAATTCATCAATATATTTGTTATAGTCATTTTAATTTCTGAACAATTGTAAAACCAAGAACAGCTGAAGTTTCATTTGAAAAATATATCATGCTTCAGTTAATTTTAATAACTATAATTCATAATAAATGCAATCCAGTGTGAGATTCTTAATAATGTAGATTCATGCTTTCTTGCCAAGGAATATTAATAAGATGAGACAGAGGCATGTGATCCTATATTAAAAAGCATAGCTTTTCACTCATAAATACACATAATTTGTAATGAAAGTTTGTTAGAAATTTGTAATCTAAGAATTAACAATAGATCAGACAACTTGGGGTGGGGGGAGCACCCTAAACCCATTTGAGTATTTAAAACAAGGCGTAAGGTGTTGAAATAAATGTGACTCTAAAACGTTTCTAATGCTTCTTTCTTGCATCAGTTGAGAAAGCTTATCCTCCTTCCTGAGGGGAGGAGTTGTGAGCAGGAGACGGTTCCTGCGTCGGCAGGGGAGCTTGTTGGCCCCCTGCATGAGCTGTCCCGGCTACCGCGCTGTGCCCCTGGCAGCCAACCAATCGGGTTGGATGAGGGGGCGGGGTTTAGCCGCTCTTATGTGGCCCCATCAGTACTGACGAAGAAGAAGAAGAAGAGTTTGGATTTGATATCCCGCTTTATCGCTACCCGAAGGAGTCTCAAAGCGGCTAACATTCTCCTTTCCCTTCCTCCCCACAACAAACACTCTGTGAGGTGAGTGGGGCTGAGAGACTTCAGAGAAGTGTGACTAGCCCAAGGTCACCCAGCAGCTGCAGGTGGAGGAGCGGGGACTCGAACCCGGTTCACCAGATTACGAGTCTGCCGCTCTTAACCACTACACCACACTGGCTCTCCTTGCACTCTCCTTGCGCTGACCCCTCATTGCGCTCCGGATTTTGTCGGATGAGCCGCCCACCCTCCCTTTAGTTCATTTCTAAGCTTCTGACATTGCTATGGACTTTTGTTGGTCGCCTTGGTTGTCCAAGGGGCTGGGTAGGAATTTTTATCCAACTGGCAAATTGGCTCTTCCTCTTGGTTTTTCGCCTACCTCGTAGCAAATTGTCACAACTTTTCTGGCATTGGCAGTTAGGCATTGGAATATGTACATTGTTTTGTGAGGCAAGGTGTGACCATCACCTACCCCTCTACTTGTTGAGTATTCCATTAAAGGAATCTGGCAGTCGTGGATCCTGTCCAATGCCCTGCTGGTGGCTAGGACCTTGGCACGACCCCAGTGACATCAGGGGAAGCTTCCAGTTGTATTTGCATCAACAAGCTCCTCCTTCTGGTGGTTAACCCTTGAATGACTCCCTGCCGAGCGGGGTGGAGTCATGTTCTGTAGTTTGATCCAATGCCTAAACCAATACCTCTCACATGCTGTAACCAATAAAAGTTGTGGCCTTTTCTAGCCCATTAACCTAAATACACTGTGTCCTTGTGTCTTTCTTATCCTCAAGTGGGTGGCGGGTCCTCGACTCACAACTATGTGTTAGAGATTGAGAACTACGTTGCAAAGAAAAGACCTGGAAGAGGAAGGCAAATAATCTCAGTGCTGTTCACAAATACTTAAAAGAGCAAAGTAATAGAAAAGGGCTCTGGAGCTGTTCCCATGATTCTTCTTGTGCAAAAAGTTGTTGCACAAACAGAGCACTATTTTTGCATTTGGTTTCATTCTCCCTCTGTGGTGCTCTAGAGAAAACCGTTACAGCCCCTCTCTGAGCGGAACTGAAACCCTCTTTTAAGAACACAAAGGCACCCTTGCATCCAACCCCATGTGTACCTGCTTAAAACTCATGGGACAAAATCCAAGAGAATTGAGACCCAATCTAGATGTGGTGAAAACTAAAACAAATCTTAAATGTTCAGGGTCTGGGCTGCTTACTGGGAATCAAGCAATGACTTCTTAGCAGAGCCAGATCTGGCCTTGATGCTTAATACTGCAGAGAGTCTGTTATCTGTCTTTGTATGTCTGGGTGGGTGTGCCTATGCACAGTATCGTGCTGGGGGAAAATTCTGCCTTTTTCCTGACCATTTTCCAACAATTAAAGAGAGAGGAAAATGGATCTGGAAATTATCAAAAGGTATAGAAAAGGTCAGTGAACTTTTTTGGGGGGGGAGGGGAGTGCAGCAGATTTTTTATTGCACTTTCTTTTGATGTGCCTGAAGAATGTTTGTAAGTGTCTCTCCTTTCATTCTACAAATGATCTCATTAGCGGTGTACACTCTGTATCCCTCCCAGGTGCCGGTTTTTCAGTTAAAGCCCAGATACAAGAGGGTAGATTTGGGTGCACCACTAATTCTAAGAGAATAATGGACTTCCTTTTTAAACTCTAACAGCAGTCTTACTGAGGCACAAGCCGCATTCAGAGAGAATTATTCACCTTCCAGACATTGTTTGGTCCTCTTCCATCTTGCCGAGAAATATTCTAGACCTCTGCAAGGCAAGCTGTTTGTTGCCTTTATGAACCTAAAGACAGCTTTTGACTAAGCTGGAAAAGGGTTTGGTCGACAAAAGACTCTTCTGTCTTATCAAGGCCCTATACAGTCATACCTTCGTTCTCAAATGGAATCCATTCCAGAGGTCTGTTTGATTTCCAAAAACGTTCAAAAACTAAGGTATGACTTCCGATTGGCTGCAGGAGCTTCCTGCACTCAATCAGAAGTCGCGGAAGCCACGCTGGACATTTGGCTTCAAAAAAACTTCGCAAACCAGAACACTCACTTCCAAGTTTGTGGTGTTCGGGAGCCAAATCGTTCAAGTCACAAGGCGTTCCAGAACCAAGGTATGACTGTATTGTAACAGCAAGCTATAAGATAGATGTGCCATACAGGGGCAGCTTTTGAGAGAGAAATCTGTCCAGAGGAGTCAGACAGGGATGCATCCTAGCACCTTCCTTGATAAATAAATTAAATGACCTAAAGGATACCTTGGGGACCCAAATTGTTGTCTATCCAAACTTGAGGTCAGGAAAATTGACATTCTACTGTACGTTGATGATGCAGCTATTCTCTCACGCTGTGGACCTGGGTGAAACCAACTATCAGGAAAGTTTATGACTTAATGCTCACAAAATTACTTAAAACCATCTATAGGAAATCTAAAGTTATGGTATTTGAGAAGAAATTCTCCCAATGCAAATGTTCACTAGAAGGTCATGTTTCTGTCTGAGGTGGTCAGGATCAGAGTTCAATTTGTATCAGACCAAGTCTGAAACAAGCATAGTCTTATGATTTGTCCAAGTAGTCTATGTGCTTTTAATGTATTTTAAATGTACTGAATTTTGTATTGTGGGTCTTTGGACCACAATAAAGAATTGCTGTAGTAATTCTAAGAGAAGTGGCCTGTACCAGCATGAAGATAGCAGAATCAGCCAGCTAGCCCTCTTCCTTCCTCTTCCCATGGAGCAATTTGTGTGAGTTATCACTGTCCTACTTTCTTCTCCAAGGTACCTAGCAACTATTCTCAAGGCATGGAGGAGTCTTCAGTTGTACAAATCATTTTATATGTTTGTATGAAGTGTATGTATTTATTTTAATTTGCTCGTGTTGTTTTGCTGCATGTTATGCAGCATGTGAAAAGAGCTCTTTGAGTTTTATGACTGAATAAGGGGGGGGGGGAAGACTACTGGGAGGAGACATGTTTGTCACAGCTAAAGAATTTTCAGAGTGCCACTGAGTCACAATTTACTTGCTTGAATAAACATCCCAAATGAATGCTGCATAAAAGGGAAGAAAAATATTACATTTGCTAAAATAAATACGTGTTAAAATGTGCGCAGCTACAGATGACTTTAACGCTTAGCAAAATAAATAGAGCTAAGACGGGAATAAATGTAAGACATTGAAAGGAGCACACAAGTGTTTTACAGAACATGATAAAATGAATACTGCACCATTTAAAACTGATTGACAGGTAATGAACTATAAAATCTATATTGAAATGGGAATGACAGAGAAAGAATAGTGCATGGCTCCATCAATGTAGTGATGCAGCTGAAAGATGGGAACTTTTCCTAAGACAACGGCTCATGAAAATTAAGCAAATTAAGGACTGATGAAAAATCTATGTGTGCTGATTGCATTAGCAAGTTGCTCAGAGACAAAATAACACGGCAGTTTAACGTGATTATTAAGCAGCTGCTCCTGCTTATGTCTGCCTGCGTAGATGTGAGACGTCAGTGGGACAAAACCAGACATCAGTAAGACAAATGGCACTCATGCAACTGGATCTTACTTAATTTTAATAACTCAGATGTTAAGTCTCTTTTGTTTAATGAGCAGCTTTTTAATTAGTTGGTGCACATTGGTTCCAATATATAGATTTGAAAATGAGTTTTGATCAGCAGTCATGATAGGCTCCAGACAGTATCACTTTTTAGTTCAAGCTAGGCAGCAACCACTATTTAATTCAAAATTAGCATATTCAATGCAGCTGAACTAATTGCTGGGGGGGGGCGGAACTGTCTCACTGCCTTTCTGCATTGTTTCAGTGCTACTCAGTGTCCTTTTGTTCTCCTGGCGACTGCTAATTCTTGGTTCAATGTGCCCATCCTCTTTGCTCTCACTGCCCTCCCCTTCATTTCCATTTATCCTGATGGGCTGTGACAGCCCACATGCTTGTGTTTATTGGCAGTGAAGATGTCGTCATATCAGACATTACCCTATTATGTCATCAACAAAAAAACACCTGACTTGCAACATCCAATCAAAATGAGTAGCAGTGAGGACAAATGTAGCTTAAGGGCAGTGAAGACAAAGAAGAAGAATGACATGAGAAGAAGTAGGTGTCATACCAGGGTGTGTGGAAAGAAGGGACACCAAACAGGAGCAAAAATCTTTGTCGCAAGAGACAAAAATGAGAGGCACTTTCCCAATGCTTCAGAAAAAGAACACAAAACTAGGTAAGCAGCTTTGTCTCCAGTTTTGAGTGACCCAAGCAAGCCTTCTATCCTTGCTAACTGGAGTTCATCCAACACAACAGGACTAGACAGTGCTGTGGACACCCCATGAGATTCATCTGCTATAATACTGGAGTCAAAATTCTAGTGGATGCAAGCAATTTTATCCTCAAAATGCTTTGCAAACAAGTCACAGCATGCTACCATTGGTTATAGGCAGCGGTGTAGCTAGCCACTGGTGCAGGGGCATGTCCTGCAGCCGGGGGCAGCATGGGGACAGGGTGAGCCTCTCCATCGCCCCCCCCTCAGTTGTAGGGCGGCTGAGGGAGAGGGAGTAGGCAGGTGCAAGTCCTACACTGCCATTTCAGGCAGCACGGAACCTGCAGGCGCCCAAGCCACCACGTCACTCCTAAAAAGTTTCATGAGCCCATTAAAAAAACAAAACACACAACTCATTTTGTCACCCACCCCATCAGTGATGACACCCGGGGCAGACCGCACACACCCCCGCACCCCCTTTCTCCACCACTGGTTACAGGCCAGACTGTAAGAAGTCCTGCACTGCCTAGAAGCATTGTGCCAGACAGCACAATGAGGATGCAATGGAGTTCACTGCCACTAGGTAGTCTTGATGGTGAGCCCTCACTAGTATTCGATTGCATTCAACTTGGGGCCACCATATGTATAGCAGTTTATATTGAAAGTGTGGAGTTTTGGGTGAATTCCGCAAAAAAAGCTCAAAAACTCACTATATAAAAGGGTCTGGTGACTTCTGTTTCTCTGTATCTGAAGAAGTGTGCATGCACACGAAAGCTCATACCAATAACAAACTTAGTTGGTCTCTAAGGTGCTACTGGAAGGAATTTTTAAATTTTGTTTTGTGAAGGGCAGATGTTACAGTGTCCATTTTTGTTCACACAGAAAGGAAGAGGAAGGCTTGTTTCAACTCTCATCATATAGCAAGCTACTGAAAAATCTGAATTGCACCATTAACTGCATAAATTCCATTGTTTTGAGTAGGACCTAAAATACGTAACTTTCTGCTGATCGGACTCCACCAGTGCAGCACTCAAGGCAAAGTAAAACTTGTGTGATATCAGATTTCCAGTGTAGAAAATGTATCTTTTACAGTTTGTGTGTGTGCGCACGCGCCGCAACATATTTTAGCAAGAAAAAAAAATAGATATCCAGCTAAAACCTCTTAATTTTATGAACAATGAAAAATGTCTTCGGGAAGATATCCATATTTCATTGCCTGCTGTTTCATTGTTCAAGTTCATTACATGCTCATTCACACCCAGTGTTCAAGTAATACTCTAATGTCATACTTAATAACACTGTATTCATAATTATGAGTAAAATGTTAAACCCAAAGAATCCCAGATAAAACTATTTCCTAAAGTAACAAGTCCTATTCATATGTTATGTTTAATACATACTGTGGTGGGGGAGAAGCTAGCTGGCTGCCGCCACTCCAGTCCTCAATATATTCAGCTTATGTATTGACAAAAGGGCAATGGTTCTTTAAAGATGCAGAACACACTGAGCACACAAATAGAGTGAAGGCTGAAGACGTTATTAAATAGTTCAAAGAAAGCTACAAAGCACAGTCACTATCTTATGCTGGTTTGGCCTTTGGTTGCTCTGGGAATCCTTTCTGCAAAGAATGTGGCCTCAAAAGATGGTGATGGAACTGTCCCTGGGTGCAAGCACTTTCCATGGTCCAGCCTGCATAGAGGTTCCCACTAACAAAAGTATCATCATCATTATTTCATTTATTAATTTATACACCACCCTTCATCAAAAGATCTCAAGGTGGTTCACAAGCTAAAAGCACAAATAAATAGTCAAAACAGAAAGATAACAATACAATAACCCTCCCTCCCACAAACACGTTTTAAAGGCTGTAGAATGTGAACCAGCCAAAGACCTGGTTGAAGAGGAACACCTTCACCTGGCACCTAAAAATATATAATGAAAGTGCCCAATAGACCTCTCTGGGGAGAGCATTCCACAAACAGGGAGCCGCTGCAGAAAAGGCTGGTTCTCATGGAGGAGGCACACAAAGAAGTGCCTCGGGTGAGTCTGGGCCAGTTTATATGGGAAGAGGTGGTCCTTGACATATTGTGGCTAGTATACCCTTTGCATAAACCACATCTGGTCCATTCCAATCCAAGTGAAAGACTACTTCATATTGCTGGGGTTATATAAGCCACAGCTGGTTTTTGGGTGACAAACCAGTCTCCAACCCGAGTGAAAAACTAACTGATATGACTGATTCGCATTTAAGCGCATTTAACTTACATGATTTCAGCTTGATGCACTTGGCTGGAAAAAAATATATAAAGTGGTAGGTTGTCGGGGTGTGTGTTGGCTCACCATTGCACTCACCTTGGGAGAGCATTTAGAGGGGCAGGGAGAGCCTTGGGGAAGAGCCTTGGGGGAGTGCATGCGTCTTCTTACAGATCATTTTTCATTGTTTTGACTATATATGATTTTGACTTTACATGCTATTCCTAGAATGTAACCCGGGCATAAGATGATAGTTGGTTGTACTTTGCTGGAAGTCAACATAAATAACTTTCAAGGCTAGACTATACTCCTAGGAGCTCTAGATATATGTATATTTCTCTTTCATTTGCCCAAAAGCAGCAGTGAAGGACTTGACATAGGGGGCCAGTTTAACATCCCTGCCCCTCTGCAGTCCATCAGCTGACAACATGGTGGAGCAGCACCACTCACCAGACTCTCCTTCACCTCTAGTGTTGCTGCTGCTTACCAGGAGGTAGAGGAGAGAGGCAGGATTGGGAACATGGTGCAAATGCACCAGAAGGCACACTAGATTGACTCTGCCAGTGTGTTTGCACTGTGCTGACTTCACCACTGCCACCTCTCCCCTTTCTCTCTATCTCGCAGTAAGTAGCACCAGGTGAGCAATGGTACCCATCATGAAGCTCACTACTGCTACAGCCTCAGTCAAATTTCCACTCCAAGCTGTTATTAGCTGTATATTTCCTATTAGGGGTACTTCCTTTCACATGCCTCCATGGAAGAAAGATCATTAGACATCAGAGGCAGAGCCAGCTGGGTCTTCTCCCCTTCCACATCTAGAAACCCATAAAGGAATATGTCTGGAAAAGCCCTCTGGTTTTTATTCAATCTAACCTTTTAAAATGCTGTAGAATCGTGCCTGTTCCCAGAATTATGTATACTTTTTTCACAAAAGAAACTGTAATTAGATTGTTAAAAAGAAAATTGGAGGAGGAGGAGGTGCAATTGTTGAAAATTAAACTCTTGCTTTCCTTGAATCCACTCTGCTTTCAACAACTTTACCCTTTTATTGCTAGAAAAGGAACAGAATAGCATTAATTGAGTAGGAGATGCATTAAAGAAAGAAAATGGTAACTTATATTCTTTTAATTCAAAAAGGTTTATGAAGGTATTGATGGGTTTGGGAATGGGCTTTTGCAGTTAATGGACAGCTAAATGAAGGGCACAGTTACTAACTGTCAGGAAATTCTGACCCCAAAGCCAGCTATACTTAAATATCCTGCCATTTATAATGCTAACTTACGGTAATTGCTAAATAGATGTACAAATATATATTTGAAGGAGAGGTGTAGGGAAAGGCTGAAGTTTACTGGCACGGAAGCTTGTGCACAGTGGTGTTGATGGCATGCCCTCCAACATTTTTGTCGTGACGTCAGGACGCCTTCCCTTCCAGCTCTTTGTTGCTCATCAGCAGGGTCACACCAGAGTGCTGGAGCTTCAGCAATTTGGCACGACCCTGCTGATTCGTGCCAGAGTGAACGTCTTTTGATCTGGTGCTGTAGTGTGAAGACTCACAATGGAACAATGCGAGTGGGAATGGGACATCCAGGCTGCAGTATTGGCTTCTGTGATTCTGGGATGTACCACTTAAAATGGGACAGTTGGGGGTTTTTGTGATGGGGCAGAAGGCAGGTTAGACAATGAAGGACATGGGTAGCCAGAGCCAGGGGTCACATTAGGTAGAATCACTACTTCCTGCCCCTTTCCCCCCCTAATGATCTGTGCCTTTAATGACAGCTTGACATGGTGGAATTAAACTGGCGAAGGAAAGTACATTTAAATGATGTTATAAAAGACTTCTGAGTGACGGGTGATGAATTATAATAGCAGAGGAGACTGACTTATTTAGCCCATAGGAGTGGCCACCATTGGTTTACTCTGAATGGGCATGCAGGGAATGTATGTGGAGTTGAGGATATGTGAAGCCCACAATATCTTCTCCAGAGCCACCAAAATAGCAACACTTTTTACAAGGGCATGATGTACTCTAGTCAAGTTATTTTTCTTTTTCCTCTTTCCATTATTTTAATTTTCTTTTTGTTACAAATATGTATATGTATCTAACTGTTTATGGAAAAATTACACACACACACACACACACACACACACACACGACAAGGAACAGATCCTTCTTAATTCTAGTGCAGTTTCATAATTTATAGATTGTTATTTGTTTCTGCAACAAAGAGATACAGCTTGAAAGGAGAATGAAAATGGTTTACAGATCCTTTCATGCAGCTCATAGCTAGTGTCACAAATGAGGCCATATTTTTCTGAAAGATGATCAATAATAATAGCAACCTGAAAGCACTGAAATACTAACTGTGATTTTAAAGAACACATTTAGAAACCGTTTGGGAATGTATACATTATGACAAATTATTTATTTCATTCTAACAAGATTTCTCCCCAGGTGACGCAATTAGGCATGAATCTATACTGTAAAGTGAATTGATCAGTAAAAGGCCAGCTACTTTTAAAAAAAAGTTATATGTGGAAATATTAACAACAGGATGACAACATGTGGTGCATGAAACCCTAGGGACATATCTGGAATCATAAGGTATACCCAAGACCCAGAGATCTGCAGTGCCACTAAAAATCAGGTTCTTTATCTGCAGGGCATATGAAAAAAAGAAAATGTCTTGCTCGCCTATCACACTTTTTCATAATACCGGTACATACAGTAATGGACTGCATCTGTGTATTTCTGTTGAATACTGTTCCACACCTGAGAATTTGGCACAGATTTATTCTCCAGTTGAGATTATTCATAATTACAATTGAAACAAGTAAACTCTTGGTAGAAATTGCACCAAATCTGAGCTAAGTCAAAAGTTGAAAAGCTGCATTGCCTAAAAACTGCTGTTGGCAGACTGAAGAGAATATTGAAAGGTATTAGAGCATTCATGCTTCAAATATCTGTTAATGGGAGAGGTCAATAATTTACTTTCTGCTGCCCCAGAGAGCCAAGACTGGATTGAACGGGTTTAGGTCAGAGGAGATCAGCGAAAAGAAAGTAAGATTACCAGGGCAATCTTACTTGGGCCTCATCTGTCACTACACATTTAAGCAGTATCATAACACTTTAGCCTGCCACAGCTTCCCCCAAACAATTAGGGGAACTGTAGTCTGTTAGAGTGGCTTAAAGGTTTTTGGAAGAGCCCTGTTTCCCCTCTGAAAGCTACATTTCCAGAACTTGTCCTGAGAAGAGGGACTAATGGTTAAACCACATGGAGAATTGCCAGCTCTGTGAAGGGAATAGTGGTAGTTTATTTGCACTGAGGATAAACTGGAACCCTGGATACATTTACCTAAGCAAGGAAGAGAGTTTGAAATATGCAGCGGTGTGCATATAATTGGTGTATGCATATATATATACCCAGACATTCACCTTTTGGGTCATGCAGTTTGAGGCACAAATTCCCAGCTGAGGATGACAAAAAGCAAAAAGGCAGAGATGTTAGAGTGGTAGCCTTTAGAGGATGCTACTGAATACACTAGATCCATATGGAGGACATTACTAAGAAACCTTTGTTGGGCTATTTATTTTAACAAGTATTCCTTTGCTTTATGGGGGGAAATGATCTCTATTAGAGTTCTGCATATAATTTGCATGTTTGTAGAACTGGAAAAAATGAAACATTTGGCTGGGAATACATTAACTACTATCTTAACTTCACATTATACCTGCAATACACAAAGTCCCATGTTCACTAACACTTTGGTAATGGACAAATTCAGGAAGTTGTATTTTTTTAACATTCTTGGGCTGAATAGGTATATTATTATTGTTGGTTCATTTAATATTGGGATTAGGGTTAACATTAGGGTTGTACTGTAGAAATTATTGTGTATTTTACATTTTCCTGCACTTTCCCATAATTACTGATGACATTTTTTTGTTCTGACAGCTTTCCCAGCTGGATGAATAGGACTCTGCCATTGCTGTCTACTTTGTATTGTGTTTAAATGTTCCTGCTGTTATTTTCGGTATTGTTTCTAACTATTCTTCATTGTTTAAATGTTAATCAGTATATACAGCACTATGCTATGCAGGCTTGCTGTGTAGAACAGCTGTCATGTGAAGGTAGCTTCAAGTGGGAAATTGATTTTGGTAGGCTTAGGATCCAAGTACACATGCAAGCAGGACTTTTTTCAGCTGGAACTCACCGGAACTCAACACCTCTCAGGCGGGCACAGCCATTATAAGAGAACAAGGGAGGCATTCATGGTGAGTTATGCTACCTCTTTTTCTAGAAAAATAGTACTGTATGCAAACATTTGACTGATCCTAGAGTTAAAAACAAAAAAGATCTTCCGTGGTACATGACAGGTAAATGTAAAGGTAAAGGAACCCTGGATGGTTAAGTCCAGTCAAAGGTGACTATGGGGTTGCGGTGCTCATCTCGCTTTCAGACTGAGGGAGCCACAATTTGTCCACAGACAGCTTTCCAGGTAATGTGGGCAGCATGACTAAACCGCTTCTGGTGCATCAAAACACCGTGATGGAAGCCAGAACGCATGGAAACACCTTCCTGCCACAGCAGTACCTATTTATCTACTTGCACTGGTGTGCTTTGAAACTGCTAGGTTGGCAGAAGCTGGGACAGAGCAACGGGAGCTCACCCCATCATGGGGATTCGAACCGTTAGCCTTCTGATTGGCAAGCCCAAGAGGCTCAGTGGTTTAGACCACAGCGCCACCCGCTCCCCATAATGACAATGGCAACGAGTGGCTTGTACTTTTACCCAATGGCCTTTGATTCAGCCCAACAGGAGCATTTGGCTTGTACAAGCTCATGGAAATCAGTGGGAGTTGCACAAGCATACTTCTGTGCTCTTTTGCAATTCCAGTATAGAATTTGCTACTGGAAGGCCTGAGAATTGCCACAGATATGGGACAAAGAAGTGAACCCCTATAGTTGCTGCCTCCTCAAATTTTCATAGAAGTCAACATATCTTTTTCTTCATGCAGATGACACAAAGTTAAAGAGTCTTGATTATCTGCAGATGGGGCAATGTGTCAATGATGGAGCATGCACACACATAACACATGCAACATTCTTGGAAGAGAGTGTAGAGCCCACAAATGAATACTACACAAATATTTCTGAAAAGATTAAACTTTTTAATTCTTCCATAAATACCTCTTGTTGAAATAGATTATTTTTCACAGTTATTGGTGCAACAATTAGATCTGGCCATTAGCAAACAAATAAAACAAAGAAATTAAAGATTTCAAATTAGCACAGTGTCTTCTTGAAATGAAATACACTGTATTTTTTTACAGTGTTATGCTGGATAGCACCGATCACTCTGAGGAGTTTGCATGTATGGATTATTCTCTTAGTATTTCCTTAAACTTTCTGCTGTTTACCTGTGTCTGTAATGGCCTGTGGCTTCACCGTTTTCAAAGGAAATTGACATCTGAGTGAGCTTACCCTACGTACTTAAGCCTAAGGAAAGAGCACAGCAAATCATAATCTGTATATTGAAGTCCTGCTGTTCTTCAAGAAGTAGAACTCAATAGTCTTTTTCAAGGGCTTCCCCACCCCCCTGTGTGACAGATTGAGGAGACGCCATCTGACCCCAGAAAATTACAGGTTAACAATTCAGGCTTACACAAATACTTCAGGCTGCGGGCATAACAGCAGTTGCTTTATGAACAGGAGGAAGCAACACTTTCAGAAGAAGGCCAGGCTCTGAACTCCAGGCACTGCATTTGAAAATCGAAATTGGAGGACACGGGGGTTACCTTCCCTGATGTTTTTCTGAATCTTGTCCTTTTAAAATGCCATAAGCTTTTTTTTTCCCCTACAGGGAACTAGGTTGAAAGAATGGGCAGTTGTGCTTCCTTACCGGCTTACACTTATTTTTTTTTTAAGCTGAAGGGTGACCAGTAGGATTTTGGTAGTAAAACTGTGACCACATTGCAGCTTGTGAACATATTGCCCTTAAAAAAAAAAAAGCAGACTAGCAGCATTTAATCTCTAATTTATTCAGTGGTGGAAAAGTGTGCCTTTTTCTTTCTTACTGTATATATATTTCATTATTTATTAATGATGTAGTAGCAGTGAAAACTAGGGAAATTCAGAAAAGCCCTTGGTTTAAGAGGACAAGGTATTTACACAATAATTGCCATTCTTAGAAAATTGATACAATCAATAATCATATTTTCCTGGAAATAAACTTCCAGTAATACATGTTTAGCAGAATAAAAGTCACTCCCAAGAATATGGGTTGTCCGTTATCTCCTCCATACCTGCTTAAAGGTGTAGAATGCCAGGAATATGCAGGATAGCTCAGTCGATAGAGCATGAAACCATTAATCTCAGGGTCGTGGGTTCAAACTGCATGCTGGGCGAAAAGATAACCCTCCTTGTGCCTTCCAGTTCTATGATTCTGTGCATTCAGAAAAAAAAACCAAAGTACAATGTAGTTCAATGTCAAGTCCAAAGTAAGACCCACCCACAAACAAAATACTGTAATAATAATGAAAACACTCTCACAAGTAGCAGGTGAACTACATCATATTTCAGTGTGGCTCAAAAAAAGGAAGGTTCCCAAATGTGGGCTAGCAGAGGTCCTGTTTATTTGAAAGTTCTACATGAGTCTCTGCCTGGTGGTACTTATTCTCCAGAGTCGCCTTAAGATTGGATTAATCATACATATTCACACACAGAAAGAGGCAGACAGACAGACACTCCTGTCCCCACTGCTTCTGTGCCATGGTAATAAAGCAAAATGTAGTTTATCCTAGAATCAAATGGTCCAGTGCAGAGTATCTGAAAGATCCTTATCATTGTCCTTTACTGATTCACTGTGCCCATTGGAATATAACAGGAAGAGATCAGTATTTGTTAACAGGAGTCAAGGGAGTAGAAAGGCATTATTGTCTGCTGCTTCTCCTTTAACAGTGATGGCAAATTTGACTGTGATCCATTGAGAACACAAAGACATGATTGCTTCCCGAAACAGAAACAAAATCAGTGTGCACAATAAATAAGCTGTCTGACCGGCAGTCCAAAATTCAATTATTCCGAGTCTTGAAAAGGCTTTTGGAAAAATTGAGCTCTTTAGCCTGAAGCTTTCCAACTTTAAAGAGAAACACGTGGGTGTATTAAAAAAATAAATAAACGCACAATGAGAATTTTCAAGATTACAAAGGCATTGTTTCAATTAGAATACATGGAAGAAAACAATTTGCCAGGTGAAAGCCCGTTTGTGTTACCCCAGCAAAGATTGTGACTGGGTGACCAAGTTGTGATGGGATCAGAACCATTAAAAGCAACAACAACACAACAACACAACAACAACAACAACAACAACAGTTAGGAGTATAGGACAGTGATAATATAACTCGTATCAGGGGGAGCAGAAGCAAGGTAAATCTAAAACTTTAATGCAAGTTCTTAGTGACTGCTTGAAGTTGTGCAGGAATAACCAAGGTAATGAACTCCAGGTGTTTGGGGGATTCATCTTGCATCAGCTTCAGCCAACATTGTCCAAAAACATTTGGAGGTTCACAAATTACCCACTCCTAAAGGCTGTTGAGCAGAAGTGTGGAACCTCAGGGCCCTCCAGATGTTGCTAAACTCCAACTCCCATCAGCCCCAGCAAGCATGGCCAGTGTGTTGGAGATGCTGGGAGCTGTAGTCCAGCAACATATGGAAGGCCAAAGTTCACCATTTCTTCTGCTAGGGACCTCTATGAAAAACTTTTCATGTTTTCTTCACCTATTGAATTTTATCATTTAGAGCATAGTATACACAAAAAGTATCAGGTGTAATGACAATTATTATACAACAAACCAACAACACCAAAACTGGCTTATGAATATAAAGGACAATTTGAAGAATGATTTGTTTGTTCCAGCTGTGTAATGAAATACTAATTGCATACACAACTGGTATAGTAAAGAGAGAGAGATTAGTTCATTTGATGTTTATGAGTATCTCCAGGCTTGGTTAGGCACATTGCACTTTAGTTTGCTCATTGTTTAGTAGGTTTATGAGTTTATATACATATTCTAGTAAAAATGTTTTTTATATTCATAAGCCAGTTTTGGCGTTGTTGGTTTGTTGTATAATAATTATCATTTAGAGCATGTCAATTACATAACACAAGAACTTCATGACCAGTTCTGATCAAGGTAAAGAAGACTAAGATTCTCATACTGATTTCAGGTGACCAGCCAAATCCTTGGGTATCATTGCCATATTCATTCATTCATTCATTCATTCCCCAGCCATTCTGGGTGGCTTCCAACAGAATATTAAAATACAATCTGCCTTCAGATGTCTCCTAAAAGTCTGGTAGTTGTTGTTCTCTTTGACATCTGGTGCGAGGGTGTTCCACAGGGTGGGTGCCACTACCGAGAAGGCCCTCTGCCTGGTTCCCTGCAACTTGGCTTCTCATAGCAAAGGAACCGCCAGAAGGCCCTCAGCACTGGACCTCAGTGTCCGGGCAGAACGATGGGGGTGGAGACGCTCCTTCAGTTATACAGGACTGAGGCCGTTTAGGGCTTTAAAGGTCAGCACCAACACTTTGAATTGTGCTCAGAAACGTACTGGGAGCCAATGTAGGTCTTTCAAGACTGGTTTTATGTGGTCTCGGCGGCTGCTCCCAGTCACCAGTCTAGCTGCCGCATTCTGGATTAGTTGCAGTTTCTGGGTCACTCTCAAAGGTAGCCCCACATAGAGCGCATTGCAGTAATCCAAGCAAGAGATAACTAGGGGCACTGACTCTTGTCTATGAACATCTTCCTAGCTTGGAGTTTTAAACCACTTTGCATTTCTGTTGTTCTATTGTTCTAATGTAATGATAAATGCTTTCAAACCCATTTGAGGTTGAAGAGCAAGCTACTCCCCCAAAAATATGCAACTAAATAAATGAATGAGATTCTTTACTTTTTATTCTTCTAGCAATGCAGAAGAGAAAGTTGTTGAACTAGCAGTTTGTGATGCTGCTGACATGAGGGATATTATCTTTTCCCTTCAGATGGTCTGCATCCTTTGATAATAAATAAGGCTCCCATCTCTAAGAAATGTGTTGCCAAGGATGTAAGAAGATAAGTCAAATATTTATCATTTTACTTAGATTATCCTCTAATGGTCATGATGGGGTTTTCCCACACACACATCAGCTTTTTGTAGCTTTTTGAATACTTTTTCTCAAAAGAATTGAAAAACAGCTGGAAATGCAGTGAAACTTTTGAGGGAAAGTTTGACATTTATTTCACAGTGAAATAAAAGTCCAGTTATTTTGGAGAAACCCCACAACACCCCCACACCAACTAGCAGTTCTATTGCTTGGACAGGCGGAGTCCCCCAACCCCCAGGCGACCCCCGAGCGGAATAAGGACACAAGAAAACATGCTATGGGATTAAAATTGGCCACAACTTTATTAAGATTCAGATGTAGGGAGACCTTGGCTCAGGCATTGGGCGTTTATCCTTCCCAGCCCCCAGCTGGGGATCTGGGAAACTGCAGGGTTATCCAGAATGTGCAGGGATTGGGCTAGCTCTGGAAAACATATGTTCAAGCAGAGAGGCCCCCCCTTTGCCACCACTGGTAGGGGAGAGCAATGACAATCTCTCAGTGTTTGGTCAATGCCTCCCCCCAATACCCCTTTAACGGGGAACCCTGGCATTGCCACCGTACTGGGGGCATGGAGTCACCCCCCATTTAGGAAGATGACTAAAGGATTCTGCCCAAGGCCTGAAACCACCAAAGTTGTGACTAATTGCTACGGAAAAGGCGAAACCTGCCAATGCAGGGAAATTCCTTTCTGGCCCTTTAACAGTGTGGCCTTGACATAGTAGCGCCTGCGTACCTGTGGAGAAGATGTTAACCTGCAATATAAGCGTTAATTGAGGGAGTGGAGGGTGGGAGAAGCTCTGGAGCCTGAATGCTGCTTCTTGGTAAGCTACACCTTCTATTGTGTGGGCTAGGTAGTCCCTCCCCTTACCTGGCCAATCCCCTGGCAACGCCTACCCCCAAGCGGGATTGGGCACTTAACTGGGGTAGGCGGAGACCCCAGGTATCCCCAGGTATCAATCTTAGATTCAATTCTACACATTTCTGCAACAATTTGCAATTTAAATTTAAAAAAACCTCCTGAAAATTCACCAGCATCTTAGTGCACATTTCTCTGAAGAATCATGCCTTTCGAAGCAGTATTTATTAAAATACATAATTTTGTTAGTGGTTTTCCATAATATAATACTTTTCTGTGTGCCTCTTAATGCACACTTTACTAGAAAAATGCATTTCTGTACACTCTGCTTGGCTGGAGAACTTCATTGCAAAATTCAGAGAAGTGCAATTTTTGAAGGATGGCTGTTTTTCAGTTCACGTATTGTGACAAAAAGTGCATATTTGGTAACTCCGCTTGTTAACTTTAAAATTCTCCCCAACCTTCACTGACAAACTATTATTATTCCCATGGTGTGGGGATGGGAGAGGAATTTAGGAGGTTTGCATTCCAGAGAAGACTGACCTAATCTCCACCTCTGAGAATAATGTATTGTTGAGACTATGGCCTATTTCTGGAATCTGCATCTCTCCAAACTCCTCCACAAGGTGGTCTGAAAACTTAAGCCTTTTCCCTCTTTCTTTAATAGGTACTAGAAATAACCTTGGGAGCTGCACAAGGGGCCAAAAAAGTCCCTGTGAGCCACCATTTTAATTCTCTTTCAATGGATTGCAGCCAAGCAATGTCTAAGTGCTTCTAAAAAAAACCGAATCCTAGTGCTTCTCCAAAAAACACCGCAGTGTGTAACTCAACCCTGATGGTGGTATTTGTTCTCGGAGACACACATTGGAAAAAGGGAACCCCTTCTGGTAATATGAAGTGGTCTTAGGGTTTGGGTTTTTCAGTAACTCAGCCTGTACAACCAGAATATGCCATAAAGTTCACAATCAAAAGTTACCCATAGGAGTGTCTGAAAGGAAAAACAAGCAGATTTGGTTGTTGGCTCTTTTACATGATACGGTAAATATCATTTCTCATTAACATATTTTAAAACAAGGATGTGTTTGGTGGTAAATGTTATACACACAAACACACACTTAACACTTTTGTGTTAAAAACATTTTCCCCCTATTATTTTTCTTGTATTTCCATAGTAGTGATTAGTAATTATGAGACATAGGGAGTTGGCAGGCAAATATCTTCAAGGAACAGTATAGCTCATGCTGTACTCTGAAACATACAGCATCGAATCTTTCAGCATATCTTGTTTATATGTGCAAATATTCACAGTTTTTATATTTACTGTCATTCTGTTCAAGTTATAATAACCCTTTAGAAACAAGGTCCTCTGGGCAATCAGTTTATTTGTTTCTTCAGCAAATCTACAATCTAGGTAGTTTGCCATGAGCACAGTGGCTGCACAACACTATCTCCCTGTGAACATGTACACGTTAGTGTTTGACTTGTATTTTAGGTTGTTCTACAAATGGGTTTCTTAGCTACCCTTAAATGTCTGGCACTAATGTTCCCACCGAATGAGTTGCTGAGAGGGCAAAAAAGTTATGTACGGTTGAAAGCAAGGACGGCTGCACAAATGCATCATTAAAATGTGTGGCTTTTTGCCATTCACCTCAAGCAGATCCCGCACATTCCATTGGCAAAGTCACAAATGTCAAAAAGCAAAACAAAAAACAAAAAAAAACAGTGCATGGGCAGCAACCAACATTTTAATTTAAATCATGGAAACATGACACAGATTCCATGTGTGGCTTAAAACGAGAAGTGCAATGGTGTTTGGACTGTAGGTGATGAGCAAGATTCGCTGTGCATATCCTAGAGCAGGGATGTCCAACAGGTCGATCGCGATCTACTGGTAGATCCCCGCGAGATTTTGCTACATCACAGTTGATCTCTGGCTTCCTTTCCATATCATGGCTAAAACTGACTCCTGCCTTGCCCCCTCGCCCCGCCTTCCATTGTTGTTTGATCTCTGGAAGGGAAGATGGAACTCTCTCTGTGCTGCTGTTTTCATCCATAGCGATCTTTTTGTGAGTGACTTTATCCCTTTGTCCCTTGCCTTTAACCCCCCCTAAAAGTTTTTTTTATTTTTAACCCCTAAAAAAGCAGGGCTTTCCTCATCCCTCCAAAAAGCTCAACAACTTGGAGCTGAACCCCCCCAAAACCGGGGGTAGATCACTGCCAGTTTTTAATTCTGAAAGTATATCTCAGTCTCTTGAGAGCTGGCCACCCCTGTTCTAGAGAAATGTGAGTCATTGTGAACATCACTATCTGAATGAATGGCACATGGCATATATAGGATCTTGTATATGTGTGACTATATAGTTCTAAACCCTTTGGCTTCATCCACGCTATGCAGTTACAGCATGATGACAGGATGGCGATTAAACAGCAAGATGCTTAGCAGAGGAGGGGGAGTCCCTTCATGGAGTGGTTTGGTAAACAGAGCTGCTGTGAAGTTTAACAGAGGGGGGAGGCACTTCAGAAAACCCTCTCCCCTTTAAAAGGGGTTGGCAGTGGGAGTAAGCTCTGAGAGGAGGGGGATGAGCTTAGGGAGAGCTATGAGGAGAGGTGGTATTGTGAGCTGTGAGGGATCGGAAGGTGTAAAGAAAGGGGGTTGATCATGTGTATGTATTATAATTTGAAACATTAAAATAAAGCATTTTTATTTTTTTAAAAAAGATCATGTGTAAATGGATTCTAGTTGTAGAGGAAGTGGGGTTGGAGGGCAGGCAGGGTGACAAGCGGAGTGAGCAAGGGCAGCCACCATCTATGTTCAGTCAGTTCATTGTTGGTCAGCTTACCTTATTGCTGTGAAGGGGCTGAGTGTGGTGTGTTCTTTCTTTCTTTCTTTTCTTTCTTTTCTTTCTTTCTTTTCTTTTTCTTTCTTTCTTGCGTTTTCTTTCTTTTTTTTTTTTTCTTTCTTTCTTTCTTTTCTTTCTTTCTTTTCTTTTTTCTTTCTTCTTTCTTCTTCTTTACCATTTCTCTGGTACTCTGCAGCCTTCCTGGCTGCCTCTGCTTCCTCATCTGAAAAAGCTCTTTGAGAGCTTTTTTACCTCATAAAATGAGCACCTGCAAAGGCTTCAGAGTGCAGATCCCTGCTTGATTTGTAGAATGAATAAAGAAGGATGGATTGTGGAGTGTGACCCTGTAATTCTTGGTGGGATGTATTAGAGCATCAAAACATTAATTGTTTCAATCTAGGTTGTGCATAAATCTTGGTGTCAATTCAAAACCCGTGAACAAGTCTTGCTTCACTGCAGAATATGCCACTCGAGGTAAATTCCAGTAAGTTATATCTCAACAACTAAAGGTTTGGATATCAACTTTGCATCTTTCCCTCTTAAAAAATAGGCTTCCTTAGGCCAAACATGGAGAAAACAGTCATAAATATTTTAAGGCCAACTCAAACTGCCTGAAACAGATTTTAATAAATTACTTTATATGCTGCAGCTCAAACATTAAGCTGCCACACTTATGATTATAGAGGTGGGAATGTAATTAAAGGAAAACATCTCTAGAAAAAAGAGTTGTGCTCTGACAGTGGTATAATGGTGGCACTATAAATGGTACAAGGGTTTCACAAAAGATAAGGAAACGGTTTTTTAAAAATGCAGTTCCTTGTACATCTCCTTCAGCTGGTTACAATAATATCTGTACAAATGAATTTCAATAAGATGAAAGGAGGAGCAAGGTGAGCATCATCATTACTGATAAGAAAATAGATTGCTCTTATGAGAACAATTTGCATTGGAAGACAGGAGACTGCAAGCTCCTAACTACTGATGAATGCTGCCTTTTGTATCTTGTATGGAATATAATTAATGGGACAGAAGTGATTTCAGTATGCCCAGGAATTTGGTGTGCCTGCTGCAATTCTTGATATTTTTGTTTGCAACAGAACCCTCTCCCCATGCTGTATAACAACCTAAAAAGGATTTTTTAAAATAGCCTTTATTAAATAACCATGATCATAATTTCTCCTTCCCCCTCCCCTCATGACGGCACTGCAGAGAGCAGGACGAACCTTCTGCACTGCAGCAGGTGAGCAGAGTGTGCAATCCTGCTGTGTGCGGCTTCACCAAGGGGTTCCCTGTAGAAACAGACACACACAGCCAAAGCACAGTGTGGGGCTGTTGGAAAGCCCTTTGCAAACAGCTCATGTTGCTCTTGCAAAGGCCATTGCCTCCTCCTCGCTGCCCTCAGCCCTAGAGTTGTTGGTTGTTGCTGTTTTTTTTTAAAAACTAGTCTATTCTCTCCCAACTCCCAATTTTGTTATTTGTTACACTGTCTCCTAGCATTTAGAAATGCTTTGATTTTCCCACTGTTGAACAGTTAGCACTTATCAAGCCTTAGTATCTACTAACATGCACTTATTGGTTTTTCCATGGAGTATGTCTAATCCATTTAGACTAGTTCTCCTCAGAAAAAGAAAGCCTCCCTCTGGACTTGTCCAAATCACTCCCGAGTTGCAGCCTGGAGAATCAGGCCTTGCACTACATTTTCTGCTCATTCATTATTCTTTTTTTTTCCCCCAGTCAGAATCATCTCCCATTAATCCTTCTACTACAGCTAAATTTGATCACCTGTATTTACAAGCTGTTTGCTGTTCAAGTTCTGTTCAAGTTATTAATAAAGTTCAAAATTTATTTACATGAAAGTGTGAGTTGGGTGTGTGCTTAACACACTGAATATACATGCAGATTAACATGTATTGATAATCACCTACACTTGGCCAACTCTTTAGTTGTGCAAAGATCCGTTCTCTGAACGAAAGGGAATGTGTGCCGAGCTATCTCCTTAACAAAGGCAACTGGTTAACTACTTAACAAAAGCTGGATGTTGGGCAGGATTAGTTATGTATTGAAAGAGCAACAATGACATCTAAAGTAAGCTTGGTGAACAGTATAAAACCAATGTATACCTTGCTAGAAGGAGGAAGAACAGGAAAAGTGTACTTTTGCATGTGGATTGGACAAAGAGGACAGAATGCACATGGGATGAAGGTAATAAGGAAGCACTATAATTCTCCCATGGATACTTTAATGTTGTGATCCTGACAACCTTCAGATGAAAGGCAGTATATAAATTTAATAAATAATAAAATAACCTTACCTGGAAACAGGGGCTTTTTTAGCTGGAACTCACGAACCCAGTTCTGGCACGTCTCAAGTGGGTTCCCATGTCTCTTGGGGAGGCGCCATTGCTATTCTAAGAGAACAAGGAAGGCATTCATGGTGAGTTCTGGCACCTCTTTTTTCTAGAAAAATAGCACTGCCTGGAGATGCACCATTGAAGTCATGCAGCTTACTCTCTGAGAAGACATGCCTAAAGTAGCACTAGAGAAGTGCCAGACATTGTGAGATTGCACCCTAGTGAAACAGACCCAGAGATTCATTTGGAGTACAGAGGATTAAGACTCTTTCAAATCATCTGTTTATTCAGTATTTGTCTTGATTTGCTTACACAAAGCTCACACCAGTGGTTAAACTATATCTGGTCTTTGCTGAGCATTCATTCTGATTTATTACAGGTGGGTAGCCGTGTTGGTCTGCCATAGTCGAAACAAAATAGGAAACAAAATAGGAAATTCTTTCCAGTAGCACCTTAGAGACCAACTGAGTTTGTTCTTGGTATGAGCTTTCGTGTGCATTGCATCTGAAGAAGTGTGCATGCACACGAAAGCTCATACCAAGAACAAACTTAGTTGGTCTCTAGGTGCTACTGGAAAGAATTTCCTATTTGTTTCCTATTTTATTCTGATTTATGTACAGGTTTACATACAGGTTGTAAGTGTATGGGAGGAGACTCCCCTAACCTAAGAATTAATGAATGACAGGATCTAGCTAATATCTGGAGTACTGAAGGGAAGATTCCTGGCCACTATAAAATTACTGGCTAAGTGTCCTTTCCAAGCCAGGGCCTCACCTGAGATACAGGCATTAAGATGACAAAAGGTGTTGATGACCCAGCCAAGATCACTTCTTGGGCCAGGGCAGACAGGGTGCCAAGGTGGTGGGAAGGGGCAGGCACAAATGTGCCTCTCGAAAACTAGACTTGGGATGGGAGATTGGATGAGGACGAGTTGCTTGGAGAAGAATTGTGCTGAGTAGAAGAGAACAAAGGCCAGACTTCAGTAGAGTTGCTGGGCAGACCAGAACTCCATATGGGGAGGCTGAGATCAGAACCATCTTGGCTGCTGTCTGGAGAGCTGCAACCTTCCTGTTAATTCCTCCCAGTGCTTTTCAAAGCATTTCCCCATCAGTATTCCAAACCACCAGAAGTCTGTGATTTGTTTAAACAAGTGGATTTTGTTGGGCCTAGGGCAACAGAGCCTTTTAATCTACTTCACCTGTGCAAACCTAACATTTCAGGATGGGCTTGAATCCCTCCTGCAAAAATACTGACAGACCTTGGAGCACCCAGAGTGGTCCATACTTCCAGGGTCCTCCCTCCACTTCCTTTCTATAAAACCATTTGCTACTTATAGTTAAGAGAAAGAAAGGGAGAATAATTTTGCATTTCTTCATATTACACACTTGTTCAGTAAAATAACTGCTTGTTGTCCCTCTGAGGATGTCTTTCCACTATAATCTGCTTTTTGCAACACTGAGATACTTTAAGCTTGCCAGAAAATGGATGCATTACTCTTCCTCTTTTCCTGACAGAAAACCATAGAATTGAAAAATTAAAAAGCTAAAGTGGTTGACTTAGATATATTCATATTGACAACAATTAGTTTTAGTATGTAATGAGTTTTAATTCAAAGCAGTACAAATGGCTTCCTGGAGTTTGCATACTGAAGCCTACATTTTATCTAAGTTTACTGTCTTGTACTGTTCTGCATGTGGCATATAAATCAAATGGAAAAGGACAGGAAATGCTGCTTATCCACAACTTTGATAGCATTTCTCTCCCAGTATATGTTTCTCTGAACTTGCACATCCAGGTGTTCCACTATAAAAGCCACATGTTAACACACATTGAATGTGATATCTCACATGCACAACTTCTTCAATCTGTAGGCCAATTGCTTTGGTCTATACAAGTATGCCTGTTGTCTTTCTTGGGTGCCATGATCACTGCAGATGGTGACAGCAGTCACAAAATTAGAAGACGCCTGCTTCTTGGGAGGAAAGCAATGACAAACCTAGACAGCATCTTAAAAAGCAGAGACACCACCTTGCCGACAAAGGTCCATATAGTTAAAGCTATGGTTTTCCCAGTAGTAATGTATGGAAGTGAAAGCTGGAGCATAAAGAAGGCTGATTGCCAAGGAATTAATGCTTTTGAATTATGGTGCTGGAGGAGACTCTTGAGAGTCCCATGGACTGCAAAAAGATCAAACATATCCACCCTTAAAGAAATCAGCCCTGAGTGCTCACTGGAAGGGCAGATCCTGAAGTTGAGGCTCCAATACTTTGGGCACCTCATGAGAAGAGAAGACTCCCTGGAAAAGACCCTGATGTTGGGAAAGATGGAGGGCACAAGGAGAAGGGGACGACAGAGGATGAGATGGTTGGACAGTGTTCTCGAAGTGACTGGCATGAGTTTGGTCAAACTGAGGGAGGCAGTGGAGGATAGGGGTGCCTGGCGTGCTGTGGTCCATGGGGTCACGATGAGTCGGACATACTGAATGACTGAACAACAACAACATACAAGTATGTAGTTTACACATGTGAGATGGTACTATTTGACAGACACATTCATCCTGCACGTATATTATGTGGCAATCTGCATGTGTATCCTCAGCAGAAACTTGGTATAGTCAATTTTGACTGTACAGCCCATCTGTTTGAAGAATAGGGGGATGAAGCCCAAGTACTCCTCTTGTCACTTCAGTCTATTCTCAGCCCACATAGGTTTTCCATGTGTAATTTGTAAGTCCACTCCATCCTTTTCCTACATTAATCAGCAATTCATTTTTTTGATTAATTGACCTATCTATCCATCCATACACACACACACTTACAAAATGAATATTTAAATATTATTTCATAATGAAATAGACAATTAAATGTTGTTTTATTTCAATATATGCCCTTCTGAATGTATTTTACCCTACAATATGCACTTTGGAACTTTTTTTTTTAACTAAGAACTACATTGCAGAAGTTGGAACTTCAAAGCATCATTACATTCCAAACCATACCTTCATCCAGGAATCAGGTCAGTTTGCATTGGAATTCACAGAAATCAAATTCTTCAAGCATCTCTACAAGGGTCATCATAGTTGGCTGTGCCAGTCATCTGTTCAATGAGTGGCTCTGCATAGATCTTTGCA
The DNA here is from genome assembly GCF_009819535.1 of Lacerta agilis. Lineage (NCBI taxonomy): Eukaryota > Metazoa > Chordata > Lepidosauria > Squamata > Lacertidae > Lacerta > Lacerta agilis. The sequence continues at coordinate 36,382,885 of NC_046321.1, read as the reverse complement.
GGCAGCACCATGTATACTGTTGAACAGTATACATGGTAAAGGGCCCCTGGAAGGTTAAGCCCAGTCAAAGGCAACTATGGGGTACAGTGCTCATCTCACTTTAGGCTGAGGGAGCCGACATTTGTCCACAGACAGCTTTCCAGGTCTTGTGGCCAACATGACTAAACTGCTTCTGGCACAACGGAACACTGACAGAAGCCAGAGCACACAGAAACACTGTTTACCTTCCTGCCACAGTGGTACCTATTTATCTACTCATACTGGTGTGCTTTTGAACTACTAGGTTGGCAAAAGCTGGGACAGAGCAATGGGAGATCACCCCATCATGTGGATTCTAACCGCCAACCTTCTGATCAGCAAGCCCACAAAGCTCAGTGATTTAGACCCTATATTCAAGGATCTGTAGATTAGTGCCAACACCACCTGCTTTTGTCCACACAAAATCTGTGCCATCAACTGAGGGCTTCTAGAATGGAGCCATTAGCACTCAGAAATGGAGCTATAATTCAGCATACACTTTATTGAATCCTGTAGAAGCTGATGGACTCACACTTGTATAGACATAAACTGGATTGCAGCCAAAGTTACTCATTTCATATTCAGTTAATACATTGAGGAGGCAAGGATGACTGACTTGCATTCTCTAATTCCTCACAAAAGGGATAACAAAGAATGCATAATTTGTAGGACAAAGAGCAACACCCTGGGAATTATTTCAAAATATAAAATAGATTATGCCTGTATGATAAACATTTCAATGCAGCAAGATCTCTCTAACCTTGTAAATTCCCAGGTCCGCTATGATGGGCCCTGTTCCAATGAATTTCTTTATTTAAAACAGAAGTGGTAATTAAAATATGCAGTCAGAATGCATGCAGTAACTGTCAGCGTCTAGTCTAGAAAGGTGGGCTCCTGGTCTTTAATCATCAAACATTATCAATTGGCATAATCTGTCTGGGTCAAATGAGGTCGCTAAGTGCTTTGAGCATACTTAAGCAGCATTAATACAGCAGTCACAGCCACACAGCCACAAAAACCCCACACACAATATCATAAATCGAAAGGATGAAAATGCAGGAGAGTTTCACCACCTTTCCATTAATATAAAAAGAGAATTTTACATTATAAAATTTCAAGAACTAATTTGCATAATTCAGAGAGCCTTCTGTCTGAAGTTCAGGGACTTCCAACCAATTAAAATAGTTCATAAAGTTTGTTTACCATCTTCCTCCCCAGCTATCAAAAATCTCTCTGGAAACCCTCTTCCAGTAGCTATATGTGCAAATTCCCAATTCTCATTAGTTATCAAGTTCATTCACTGTACTCAGAAGCAATTTGTTCTGCTTTAATTAAGGTGGTAAACATGCCCTCGAAGCTCAAGGAGGAATTCTTCAGGTCATTTGTTTTCCTCGCTTCTTTATAGAATTTGGAGAAAGCTCCCATTTTCTACACACACACACACACACACACACACACACAGTGCCCGTAGCTTACATGGCTATAAAATAATTCAAGGCTTTGCCAGTTGTAAGTTTCTACAGAGAATTTCATTCCCCAAGGCATAAAATATGGCTTTGAATTTAGAATGCAACTGAAGGCCTAGCTTGTTTTTAGAAGCCAGGTTCCATCAATTACTTTCTGTGTGACCCTGAGCAAGGGAGATGAGAACACACTGCGACAACTGAAGCTATTGGGAAATGTGGTGCAGCTTAACGTGTCTGATAATTGGGCAAGGGCTCCACAACTCTATTACTAATACTTCCCTCGGAATCAGGAGATAACTCACTTTCAGACGCTCATCAAAGGCACTACAAATTAAAGTGAGTAATGTTTACATCCTGTAATGTTTACAACCTGTAATGTAGAACTTTGATCAAAATTCTGTGGGAGAGGCAAGATTCAAACCAATGAGAAAAGGGGCGGAGATGCAAAACTCAGACCGCTGCAGAGCATCGTTTCAGAATGGCAAGTGACTCAGAATATTCCAAATTTGTAGTCTGGGAATGAAGACTGAGGATTTTAAACAGGAATCTACAACATGTTGGTGTGCTTTAGTGAAAAGGGTGTTAATTAACTATATATGTAATTGAACAAATGTGCTGCATAGGAAGGTATGTCTTCTGTTTATAAATCAATAAAGTAAAGTACCCCTCACAGTTAAGTCTAGTCATGAATGACTCTGGGGTTGCGGCACTCATCTCACTCTATAGGCCAAGGGAGCCAGGGTTTGTCCGCAGACAGCTTCTGGGTCACGCGGCCAGCATGACTAAGCTGCTTCTGGCGAACCAGAGCAGTGCACGGAACCGCCGTTTACCTTCTCACCAGAGTGGTACCTATTTATCTACTTGCACTTTGATGTGCTTTCGAACTGCTAGGTTGGCAGGATTAGAAGTCAATACATCGCAACTATTTATTCAAGAGAGTTGACCTATCTTCTAGCTCTCTTCCACAAACCTTCTGTCCTCAGGTTCAGCAAAGAAAGGAAGGTGGCCTCATTTAGAAATGTTGTATCTCTCTGATATAGGTGTGGGGAAGAAAATATATTCAGTTAAGATTTAAAGGGAAACCCACCTGATAGGCTCTTACTGAAACAATTGGAGAACCAAAAGAAAGCCATCTAAAATCCACTGTGATTTTATTTTCTATTATTATTTTAGCAATGCGGTTCTCCAGCCAAGGGCACATTAAGGCCACTGTCCGCTAGGGTCCAAAGGGTGTGAAAACTCACAACACTAAATCATAAGGGTAGTCCATAGAACAACGCTAGCCTAAGAACTCCAGTTTTCGGGAAAGGGGTAAAAAGGAAACTCCAATGTATATACAGTTCAACATCGTGCAAATCTAGCTAGTGGGAGAGTCAACTTAGTTTTTTTAAGGGCAGGCTTATCTGCAATTCTAATTGGACACTACCAGTAGAGTAAAGAAAAGACAATACTGATCACTGATCCAAAAATATATATCACAAATCAGAGAAGATGCCACATAAACACTTGCCCTCTGTTGTGATTGTTTCTTCTTAATGAATATTGTCAAAGGGTTGTATTCAACTAAGTTTTACATGGAGTAGACCCACTGAAATCAATAGCCATGGCTAACTTAGGTCCATGAATTTCAATAGGTTTACTCTGACTGCAACTCAGTGATTCTAATGAGAAAGTGGTGCTTAAGTAGAAATAAAGTGATTTTCTTTAAAGCATGGAAACGCTTGAAATATATTTTATAGAAGTATTCTGGCATAAAGTCCTTCACAGATTTGACTATGCCAATAAGATCCTTTAAAACAAACAAGCCTTAATATTGTATCAGGGAAAAGATTGCTCTCGTCCCTGGTCACATTTCTCCATGAACAAACTCTGCCGAGATTGAAGAAAAAACAAAGAAAACGAGTCGTCAAATGGAAGCCCGTGTATTCAGATGAAAGATCAACTGCACAGAGAAACAAATAAATTTTCACAGGTGGAGAAAAGTGACTGAAAAACTTTCAGAGAGATGTGCTTTCGCCAAATATGTGAATTCATTTGGATTCCTGGCAAGACTGGATCATTCTTCCCCAAATTTTGATACACTGAAAGGGATCGTGAAAGGTATGCAGAATATTTAGTGAGAGCTTACTCAAATGCCTTCAGATTTCTCCATCCTCTGAGCTAAACCATTTCATTCACTACTTAGATGCCACAGAGTGAAGTGATGGATCTGAGAATACTGCACATAGAAGACAATTCACAGTAAGGACCTACATTAAAGACTTTTCCGAAATTGTACCATAGCTCTTTGCCTTTAACTTTGTCCATTTCAAATTCTGAAGGGAAAACATCGTTCACCAAGTAATTTTTTTTCATTAAAAATAAATCATGGTTACCACTGCTACAGTCACGACTGATATTATTATCTGTTCTTTTCTACAGAATTTGATATTACAAGAGAAATGTGTTTTGAAAATCTCATATCTGAATTTGCTGCCAAGAAAAGTAGAAAAAAGAAGATAGAACTTTACTTATTAAATGGCAACTTCTACAATGGCAAGGTCATCACTGTGTGTAAATATTTTTTTTTTTAACTTTACTAATGTTCATATTAGATGGAACTCTGAACACAGGAAGCTGCCTCACACTGAGTCAGATTGTCAGTCCTCTTAGCTCAGTAATGTCTACACTGATTGGCTGTGGCTCTCCAAGGTTACAGACTAAGAACCTTCTTAGCCCTTCCTAGAGTTGCTGAGAATTGAAATTGAGATATTCTGTGTGCAGAGCAGAGGCTCTACCTCAGAGCTTGAGACACACCCCCCCCCCCATAAAAAGAGGAGCCTGTATGTGCATATTCCTGAAAAATAACATACAAAAATTCATTGTGTTAGGAAAAATTGTGTGCAAAAATGTGTATATTAAGATAAATGAACACCAAAAATGCATATAATCTTTTTTAAAGAATCTGCAATCTGATGTACAAACAGGGCGAAGTGAACATAAGATGGGGAAAATGAGAAACTAAGAGGAAGCCTTACTGAAAGATTCATCCATCCCAACCTTACAGACTAACAAATGTTGGCATGGAATAAAGCTCTGTGGACTAGAGCCCTGAGCACAAAGGCTTATTTTCATAATAAGGCAGGGATGAACAAGCTTTTTTTTTGAAGGGTACAAAGACCTTAAAGTTTAAGGTGCCTCTAGAATCTCTGAATCAAAGAAAACCATGAAAACTGTAACATTATGACATTCATATCATGGGCTGAACTGGCACTGAAAGTCACGTCTTTGAGCATGGTTTGAGTGCAGTGGGGGATTCATCAAGTTCTCACAGCATATTATTATATCTAGAGCTCAGACCTATGCTCTGCTGTGCTTGCATCACAAAGCAGCATCGGGTTCATGGTTCTCAGCAGCAGTGCAATGAGATAACTTATTTGCAAAACTCTGACAACAAACCCAGCCTCCACTTCAGATGTTGGTATAGTAGTTGCAGCACTGAACAGAAATGTGTTTGAGAAAGGTCAATGGGGCAATTGCCCAGCATGGCAAATTTAAGGGGCTGGCATATTAAACATCAACACGAGGCCTGAACTTCCAGTTTTCATTTAAGAAAAAGTAAGTCCATGAGCCTAAAGGTGAGCTGCTGCCACCTGCAATTTATGTGAAATGAGTTAGCTCACTTTGGCTGACTTAAGTCCTCGCCAATGGTGATAACAAAGCTGTGGGCTGAGGGTGCAAGGACTCCTTCAACACCTCTCCCATCTTCAGAAAGTCCATATTGAAGGCAGAAGCAACAGCTTCTTCCCTGGGAGATAGACTTTTCCTCCTCTCCTTCATGCAGTACTTTTCTCCTGACAAAACTGACTGGTACTCAGTGCTGCCACCCCATCATCTTTTGTGAGGGGGTAGTTTTGCCCTCTACCTCCCTTTCAAAAGAGAGGAAGACTCCCATGGCTTCCTCTAGCTGGGGGGGGGGGGCTTTGGCACTCATCGCATCCATGGCAGCCAGTGGGAGACAGGCAGCTCTCCCCAGTGAAAGAAGCCTTCTCCCTCCTTGTCCTCCACAGCTTTGACACCAATAAGTGAGCTACAGACTTTTCCCAGTAAATAATACCCAGATGAATAAAACACAGAGTCATACCTTTATTTGCCATTCCTACACCCATGTGACTGATTCATTTGCGGCTAAAGCAAGCCATGGAATCTGTTGCCCCATGACCATTCCCTCACTTCTAAATTACATGACAGGGTGCCAAAACAGTCTGCCACCTCAAACACCCTGAGACATCATCTTTAAATCACAATAATATATCTATAGCCAAGAGATTCCTTCTGGAACTGTATACAATCCTCAAGGGAGGGGTTAAATGGTCTAAGACAAGAGCTGCATCCTATATCTCACCTGTAGAAAATGACATCAGTGAAGCACAGCACTAAGTGTCTCGTGGCCTCTTAGGAAGTTGTGTTAGGAACAGAAGGGAAGAAGAAGAAGAAGAAGAAGAAGAAGAAGAAGAAGAAGAAGAAGAAGAAGAAGAAGAAGAAGAAGAGGAGGAGGAGGAGGAGGAGGAGGAGGAGGAGGAGGTGGTGGTGGTGGAGGAGTTTGAATTTGATATCCCGCTTTATCACTACTTGAAGGAATCTCAAAGCAGCTAACATTCTCCTTTCCCTTCCTCCCCCACAACAAATGCTCTGTGAGGTGAGTGGGGCTGAGAGACTTCAAAGAAGTGTGACTAGCCCAAGGTCACCCAGCAGCTGCATGTGGAGGAGCGGAGACACGAACCTGGTTCATCAGACTACGAGTCTACCGCTCTTAACCACTACACCACACTGGCTCTCAAACAGAGAACCTGTGGCCCTCCAGATGTTGTTGGACTCCAACTCCCATCAGCCCCACCCAGAATGACCACTGGTTGGGTATGATGGGAGTTTTGGCTAGCAACATATGGAGGTCCACCGGTTCCCTATCCCTGACTTAGTTACTTCTTTCCCCTCTTCCACTGCTTTAGCACTGTGCAAGAAACACCAGCTATTACTACAGAGGCTAGGGCTATTGTGCTAAGTAACCCAACTGTGCCAGTACTTTCTTACACAATTCCCTCAGTCAGCATAATAGCTTGGCTTATGCTCTTATGTATTTTCAAGCATGACATGTTGCAAAAATTGGTCTTTGGTTTTCTGATATAAAACCAGGCCTTAGCTAGACTATTTGAAAGAAGTCTCCCCCAACTTTCTTCAGAACACAAAGCTCGAGTTTGATTATTTATTTCCCTTATATCATCTGTGGGTTCCCCCGCCCCTTTTCTTTATCTAACTGCAATTTAGCTACACATTTAATTGAACTGAAATGACTGGGCCTAATGTAACCATGGCTATAAACTAATTCCGAAAGCTCAATTAGGTATCATTTTAAGTATCTCTTTTCTAAAAAGAATACATATTTAAGATTCACTCTTTACTTTTCAATTATTTTCAAGGAAAGAATTGTGTTAGTTATAATTAAAGAACACACAGAAGAGTGGCATTATCTCTGGACCAGCAGGAGTTTCCAGCAACAAATACAACCATGACCATTTTTGATGTGCACAAAGCTACTAATGGAAAAGCACCCCACTGTTTCAGCTATTTATTGCTAAAATCATGCACCATTGTGAATCCATCACTCATTCATTCATAAAACGAATAAACAGTTATATTGCCTCTTTCAAAATGTATGATAAAAACTGGATGATCAGATCTTCCACCTCAAAGATATTTCAGTGGCCTCTCGAGATACATGCTTAGTGCAAGGAGAAAGCAGTTATTCACACAGCAGGTTGATCCCCTGGCAACTGATTCTTCCCCTGATCTTTCTTATGGTGCATTCAAGAATCTCTTTCTCTACAACCACATAATAGCTCTCTGCATGTAATTAGGACTTTTCTACAATATCTCTAAAGGTTTCACCCTCCAGATCACATAGCCTAGCTGCAGAACATACATTTCTTTCCTGGGAGTGAGGAACTCTTTGCATCATGTTGGAAAATAATAGCCTCTGTCCACCTCCTCGATTTCTCATTGCACATCATTTATTGGCTTTATGAGATATTTTGCAAGTGAAAAATGCAACAAAAAGTTGCAGCATGGAGTGCTCCTTTGCAGTCCTCCAAACTTGTCATGTCTTCTTCCATGATACTCTTTTCCTCCCCCTCCATCCCAGCTTTTCATTTCCGGGGTTCCATTGCACCTCCTTCTTGTGCATGGATGGTGCCGTTTTGACTACGAATGGGCTGGTCTTCCCATTAGGCAGAATAAGGCAGCTGCCTGGGACAGCACATGTTGGGGCAGAGAATGGCAACAGAGTGCTACAGACCATGGTCTGACTTGTGCCCTCTAAGCTAGCCTGTTGCCTTCAGGTGTACTGAAGGATATTGTTCTATTGTCAGTGTTGAAGGTTCAAGTGCCAGTCCATTAAGCTCCTGTATGTTGAATACAATCAACAACTATTATAATATAAAGCAGGGATGGTGAAACTGTGTGCCTCCAAATGTTGTTTGGTCCAAACTCTCATTATCACTGACTGTTGGTCATGCTGGCTGAGGTCAATGGGAGTTGGAGACCTACAACAGCTCGACCATGGGTTCTCAATTGGTGGTATATAAGGCATAAATTATATTGAAAGGGTATTCTTTTTTAGTAAATTAGTATGGATCAGTAACAAATTCTCTTGGCTTTCCAGCAATCTACCTCCATTCCTGCCTTATCTACATACTGTGACTTGCTAATATCACATGTTCCACCCATGGAGATTTTCTTTATACCCCAAACTTCATATTTCATGAAGAAACTAAGGATGCATCACAGTGGACAAGCTCCTAGCTTTAAAAAAATAAGAACAGTCTAGCAATGCCTCTTAAGCCTGCCCCACAAAATTCCTATTTGGGGAATTTAAATATAAATAGGTCCTCAGTAAATCACCTCCTCAAGACATGTGATATCTATGCATTCAACTTAAAATCATGGCCCTGGGTTTGTAATCTTTGGCATCAATTTTCACAAAGAGGAGCTAAACTACAATAGATGAATCCACCCTATCATAAGGCATTATGCTCAGATAGAAACCAATTACTCTTTCCTTGATAGAATATGAATTCCTATGATAGAATAGTGGTTCAAGTTCAATTTGCAGCTAGTGCTTTCAAATTCCTGAATGCTACTTGAAAATTCAGAAGCACTTTGAAGACTTATGAAAGTCACAAAGCCAGTAAAGAATATCTCCTGAGTTCAAGGACCTACATTTTTTATTTGGGAGTTATTATTTTTTTTTAAAAAAAAAAAAGATTTAACTCTGTGATGATAGATGTTATTTTCTTAAGTCTTTTTTAAAAAAAGAAAGTAAAGTTGTGGGTGTGCTGATGCAGACTTCCTTGGCAATATTGCACAAGCCCCTTCTCCTTTTCTATGTATTAAAGGTAAAGGTAAAGGTACCCCGGAACGTTAGGCCCAGTCGCAGATGACTCTGGGCTTGCGGCGCTCATCTCGCTCTATAAGCTGAGGGAGCCGGCGTTTGTCCACAGACAGCTTCCGGGTCATGTGGCGAGCATGACTAAGCTGCTTCTGGAGAACCAGAGCAGCACATGGAAATGTTGTTTACCTTCCTGCCGGAGCGGTACCTACCGGTATTTATCTACTTGCACTTTGACGTGCTTTCGAACTGCTAGGTGGGCAGGAGCTGGGACCGAACAACGGGAGCTCACCCCGTCGCGGGGATTTGAACTGCCGACCTTCTGATTGGCAAGCCCTAGGCTCAGTGGTTTAGACCACTGCGCCACCCGAGTCCCTTTTTTCTATGTATTAGTGTTACCAAAAACAAAGCCAAAATGACTTCTAATACAGAAGCATTGACATATTACATCCATCAAGTACCCAGTCTGTGTACACAAAGAGTTGAGTTGTACCAATCAATAAGTGTACACTTTATCACACAAACACTTGATATGCTTGGATCGGTGTTCATGTGAACAAGCCTACTGCCACCATTCGATACAATCCTCTGATTATGTGTTGCCAAACTTATTATTTGGGGAATATTACCAGAAGAGAGCACTTTCTTAGTCTTTCCCATACTGCTCATCACTGCTGATGTGGGAGGGGGGGAAGAAAGGGCGTGAGGTTCCAGGAAAAATGACCTTGGCAATTCCACCCGCCACTGAACCCAATGTGTTTGGCTTTAGATGTGACCCTCAAAACGTAACCCCCATGTAAGGTTGCAGGCTTACTGTATATGATACATTACAGCCATCATGTGTATTGGATTGCTGGTGGCTCTGATATTCACCCTATGATATTTAAACTCAATCACAGCTATATGCTTTTACTGCTACTGCTATATACAGTTTTCCTATCCTTTTTTTGTGTTATTTTTAACAGAATAGATCCATTTGCAGCCTTACATCAGACGAGTACTGGATTATGCCATCGATACTAGAAATTTCTGAAGGAGCTGGCCATGCAATCTTATCCATATAAGAAGTCCAAACAAAATCAAGGGTTGGGCTTGATGAATGTTTGGCAAATCAGATGTAAACACCCCTAGTCCTAACCATGCTTACTTGGAAGTAAATACTGCTTCAGGTAAATTCCAAATGAGCATGCTTCCAATTGCACATAAGTATAATAAAGAACCTTTTCTGTCACTAGCAGTACAATCCTATGTGTGCCTACTTAGAAGTTCCTTTGAGTTCAATGTGACTTAATCCCAGGTAAGAATTGCCGTTTAATGAGGTTTTATGCTGGGCATACACTAGCTGATGTCATGCTATTGTAGCTTCTGAAATTGCTGTGAATTTTGGAGGGGATAAAGCCAAACACTCACAGATGTTTTCTTTCTTGCAAACTTGCAGGGAGCGTTGAACCCCTAGTATAAAGTGCTATGGTTAAAAAAGAAATATTTTTATAGAGCTTCGCTTCCAGAGTTTCAGTTAGTAATTATTAATCTCTACAAAGTCTTGTCTTTTTACCTTAGCACCTCTTCAATGTAGTCAAAAAAAATTCAGGGGAAAAAATAATCTATGAGAATTACATTTCCCTTCCCCTTGCACCCTATAAAACTCATAGTAGTATCAGAAACTAAAAAGGCAGAAGTGATGTCTCTTTCAACCTTACTTAAAGTGTAGCTAAATCTATTGAATCTCTGCTACAAATTAGAAAACAGATGATAAAGAGTAAGAACTCCCCTTTGACTCCTCTCCTTAGCTATCTGCATTCTTGTTATGTAATGCATCCTGTTTGTATCAACTTTTATTGGTCCATAACTGTAATGAATTATTTATTCATTCTAATTGCTTTTTATTTATTTTTTTGGTCACTTGATTTAAATGTGTTCTGCAACTGATGGGGAGATTCTGAACTATTTAAATTAACTTGCTTTATAACACTGTGTTATGGATCAATATGATTTGTAAACATCAAACGAACGTTCAACACGGACTCGGAATGCAGATGGGATAAAGCAGGGGTAAAAACACAACAACAAAAATCTAGCATGGGTTCTGACATGTTTAGGAATATTGTCTGGTATTACTGTCCAGCATTTAATCACACCTGTGTTCAGTATCGATCATAAAAACAGAGCATGCTTAAGTTTTGGGGTTTTTTTAAGCAATATGAATTAGCAGGGAAATGCACATTGTGACCTGTGATTATTTCATGCAATAATAATAATAATAATAATAATAATAATAATAATAATAATGGGTATGGAGCAGGGCTATTTACACCACAAAAAGTAAAAATAAGGATAATAATTCATGATCCAGGAAATAAGCAAGATGGATTGATATAAGGGTTATTTTGGCAAAACACCAAACCTTCCCCATACTGTGCTAGCATGGAGGCATGGGTCTCAATCAATTCTACTCCTCAAGAACACACTGTTTAGAGAGATAGCATGTCTAAGTGCAACTCAACAGTGTTTCACAAAATTGTTAAAAGGTACAAAAACCAGTAGAAATGGGACGTGGTCAAAGACAGAACAAGAGAATGTCATTCAGCCACCATAGAGTCCATTATATATATCACAGTCTTATATGCCCGATACATTGCCAAAGCCTGTTATAGTGAGATTGGAACTAACAAGCAGCATACGAGATACAGCTGTCTCCGCCAATGTTATGCTTATTCCGTTGCAGCATCCATGGAAGCCGCTCTGCACTATTGTGGCTAGATAGATCAGGAGGACAGAGGTGCCCAACCACTGGGGGAGGAACGGGGGTATGGAAGGAGCGGACCACCCCCGGCACCACTATTCTGGTAGGGTGCCATCACAGCGGCCCCCCACCAGACACATGCTGCACACCCCACTGTGTCCTGTGCGCCACGCCCCATAGGCGGTGTGCCATGCCCCCAGAACATGCGCCACCACCCCTGCAGGCAGCGTACCACGACCCCAGGTGCGCATCCCAGGGTGCACGTCATGCCCCCCCAGGGGCACCAACCACACCCCTGCCTGCTCTCCACCCCCAGTAGCAGAGCATGCAGCTCCGCCACTGTGCCCATCGCCAATGAAACACAACCAGTTAGTATCAAATCTAGCCAGCGTTACACTAAACTGTAGGAAAGAGGCATACAGGACACTGTATCACGCATGTCCTGGGGGAATGCTTCTTTGTAGCATTTGAAGTCCACTCTCTTATGTTATGGTAGACTCTGTGCAACAGCCTAACACCCTTTTCCCTCCACTTACCCAGGAGCATGCATCTGCTCTTATCCCAGCTGGAGAAGGCATCAGGTAACATTCACATCCACACCATTTAAGGCACCTGGCCTTCTCTGAAGACTCCCAGGAACTGTTCCCTGAAAATATATCTATGTACAGAGGTACCTTGGTTCTAAAAACTTAATCCATTCCAGAAATCCATTCCAAACCCAAAGTGTTCCATAGAAAGTAATGCAAAATGGATTTATCTGTTCTAGACTTTTAAAAACAACCCCTAAAACAGCAATTTAATATGAATTTTACTGTCTAATGAGAACATTGAACCATAAATTGAAAGCAATAAACAACGTACTGCAGTCACACAATCAATCAATCAATCTGTAGCTGAACTGGGTTCCACACAGTTACAAAAACAAACAAAAATGAGTCACAAAAACTCAAAATAAATAGCAAAAACAGACAGACCTCAGCGTAACTCTCAAATCGGAAACGTAACACTCAAAACAGAAGCGTAACATTTAAAACGGAGCACGTTCGGCTTCCAAAAAAAGTTTGCAAACCGGAACACTTACCTCAGGGTTTGCAGTGTTTGGGTTCCAAGTTGTTTGAGTACCAAGGCGTTTGAGAACCAAGGTACCACTGTACATATTGGAGACATGATATAATAGTAATGTGATACAGGGTCCTATCTAACTCTTCCATCTCTTGTGTTGCTGGGTCTTTTTCTACTGCCATCCATAATACTTTTGAATGCTATTCATAATAATTTCTTCCCCTGCCTTTTAGTTACGTTCGTACCCATTTGTTGTTGTTTTGTGTTTGTTTGTTTTTGTGTGTGTGTGCGTGCGTGTGTCCCAAGAGATCAGATTGGGGATGCTCCTAAACACTGGGTTGGGATTTATTTGCATAGATTGGGCGAGGGCATATAGTTATAGAAGTCACTCTATCATTAGCTAAAGAAGGATATTAGAATTATTTCACCGGGATTTTAAAGTTTCCTTATTGTGCAATTATGTCTGTGACTACTCAGAAGTAAGTCCCATTGAGTACAGTGAGGCTTATTCCCAGTTAACTGGGTATAGGATTGCAGCATTTATATATATAATTTATATGTATATAGAAGTATACAATCAATCCTTGTTTTGCACTGGGGTTACTTTCCAGATTTCCTACCCCCCCCCCCAACACACACTGGTGGAACATGCATAAACCTACTCTGCCCCACCTGTGGTCCTCCCCATTCTGCACCTTTTCATGACATTTGGGGGCTATTTCAAAGTTTGGTGCCATGCACACATGCATTATAGTGCATCATTCAGACGTTCCTAAATCAGTCGTTGCCTGTATATTAAAAATCTATTCTCTTTAAACAATTGTGTGTGTGTGTGTGTCCCCTTGTATGTTATATGCATGCAGGAAAAGTAAACAGTTTTTCTCTCTTACTAAAGCTGTTCCTTTTTGGCCATTCCTGACAATAATCTACATTCCTGATAGCATCAGGATTAACTTTTCTAATTGTGCTTGGTTTGTGCCAACAGCTATCACTTTTAGCTCCTGTTACTTAATGGAAGAAAAAATTTCTGGTCACTAATCTGTTGGGGATCAGAAGGTTGGTGAAGGAAATTGAATTCAACATCAAAATAGATCTTCTGTGAAATTTAATTTTCCCCTCTAGGGGTTCCTTTGAAGCTTTGAGATTCTCTCTCCTCCTCCTTATTTCTTAGACTCACAGTAGGATGACTTGGCTTCTGGATGTGGAAAGCTGGTTGTCTCAGATGAAGTGTATTCCCAGCTCTGAAAGACAAATGACCCCCTTCTGTTCAGCTACATAAATACTTCTGAAGACTTAAAAATTTAAGGCATGCTGAACCTGGATCTTTAGCTTCTCAAGAAATATAGCTGGTGCATTAGTAATAGAAGCCTGAACCAAAATTGTATTTTGTTTCTCTAAAGGAAATGGACTCAGACAATTAATTAATTATCCCACACATGTTCTATGCAGTTATTTATTTTAGACTTTAATCTGATATTCCTTCAAGGATATCTCCATCTACTTATTTAGGAGGGGACACAACACAATGCCTTCTTACCTGACTGATACCAAACCTGTAATGAAGGCCCTATAGCTCCCCCTGCTTTGTTACACATAAAGCACATTAATCAGTTGAGCCACAAGCTCAGCATCAAGGCCACAAATATCAGGAGGAGAGCCTTCATGGCATGCACCAAAGAACAGTTGGTAGAAACTGCATGGCTAAGTTGGTGTATTGGCAAAGAAGTTGAGAATATGCAAAATAGTAGCCATTATTTTGTGTCAGAGACCAGATTGAGGATTACAGCTCTGAAGAGGAATGCTGGGAAACTCCCCCTCTTCCTGCTCCTGACCAGGATCCTGAAGCTGCTCAGGAACAATGGAGCAGTATAGATTTAGAGAATTGGTTTGCAGAGGGACATATTTTGGGAAACAACAGCTGGGCAGAGCTGAGTAGGGAACAGCTAGGAGAAGCAGAACAAGGAGAGAGAGATATAACTGACTCCCCTTCGCTAGAAAGTATCCAGCCTCTATCTCCAAGGGCAAGGAGAGCTGATAAGGTTGCTGTGCAGAAGGCTCAGTGGTTGCGAGATCAGGTTACAAGAAGGGGGAAGTGATGGAGATAACTGGGGGGGGGGTGGAATAGGAGAGAAGCTTAACTGGGAGCGCCTTTCCTCTGAGAATGGCTGCGTTGTTCTTTTGCTCTGATCATTAAACACTCTTAAACTGGTAAGGGACTTGAATTGCTTTGTTCTGCTGATGGACAGGCAAAGGGGGGTGGGGAGAAGCCATTTTCCAAAGTCTGACATTTTGGGACCTGGGATATATCAGTCTTACTGAGCCTTTCTCTTCTATATGTTAACCGCAAACACATCAACTCACCAAAACACCATATGGAAGCAGGAGTAGCCTGGTGTCTGTATTACAGTTTTGGATAAATATACCAAGAGACAAGAAGCACGAGATCCACTGGAATGGGGGGAAAGAGCTCCAGTGTGATGCAACTACAGTAGAGCACTAAGAATAGACAGCATCCAAATACCTTTGGGGAATTAGCTCAACCCTATCTTAAATCCGATCTTGTTATGGGTTCATGCCGTTGTTTCTTTTTGGAGCTTGTTCCCAAACTTTACATGCTAAGCAGTTTGAAATCTTCTTTTAATTCCTCATTGAAACTGATTAATCAACCTGAAGTTAGTAATCCCCAAAAGAATAATTTGTTTTGCATGCCAAAGGGGATGATGTTTAAAAATGCACCTTCTGTTTTTCTTCCTCTCCAACTCTGCTGGTTATCTGCAGAAGGCTTTCTTCAGATTCCAACATATTAAAATTTAACAACTCAAAATCTCAAGGGATTATCATTTATAATTTATAGGGAACACAGGCAATCTGACATATACTTCCCTTTCCCCTCCAGCTCTACTGTTGTATCCTTCCTCTCTTTACTGTTCTATAAAATATACAATTGTTTTCCGTAGTAGTATTTTTTTTCATTACCCACCAGATTTTTCCCCTGTTACCTGCTCAAATATTTCAAGATTCTCATGTTGCATCCCCACACCTACTTATCTGGGAGTAAGCCCCGCTGAACTCAGTAGAACTTACTCCTGAGCAGATGTGTATAGGATTATGTTGCACAAGTTGAAGTGGTAACATTTTTATCCCCACATATTAACGTTTCATTTTAGCTGATTGGATTAAGACTTGTGTGGTGTTGCTACTTCTATAAATGGGGGTGGATATATTTAAAATATAGTGGGTGGAATTAAATGCCGTGCAATTTGATTGTTTCATCAGTTTCTGCTTGACAAATTGAATGATCTACCCATGGGTAGTCAAACTAAGGCCCAAAGGCCAGATCTGGCCCAACTGCCTTCTAAATTTGGCCCGCAGATGGTCTGGGAATCAGCATGTTTTTACATGAGTAGAATGTGTGCTTTTATTTAAAATGCATCTCTAGGTTATTTGTGGGTCATAGGAATTCGTTCATTTTTTCCCCTTCAAAATATAGTCTGGCCCCTCACAAGGTCTGAAGGATAGTGGACTGGCCCCCTGCTGAAAAAGTTTGCTGACCGCACCCTTATTCATATGCTATTCTGGGGAGTTCTCCTGTCCCCACATTTGGATTGGAGGGCATGCAGGGGGAGAAAGGAAAGCCTCATTGCATTAGTGGGACTCATTGCACTTACTTGCACTAGTGCACCTATGTAGTTGAATCCAGCTATTTGAATTTTAACATCACTGGTTCGGAATACATAAGTCAAAAGATGAAAACACCCGACTTGTCATACAGCCATAAATTAGGCTGCCATCACAGAAACAAGCCTACATGATTTTAAGTTTTCACTTAATGGGACACAGAACAACTGGGGGAATGGATTTTCAACAGGGTAACACTGGAGGGGAAAAGCACTGAACTAAACTATTTGTTCACACACACACACACCCTACCATCTTGTAAAATATCAGGGTAATGCACAACATTACACATGCAATAAAACACAATTTAAAACAGTGCACAATAATCATGGCTCCCCTCAAAGAATCATGGGAACTTTAGTTTGTTAAGGGTGCTGAAATTTGTTAGAAGACTTCTCACAAAGCAACAATGCTGCACTCCCCAAGGAGAAGCTATGATTGTTAAATGTGAGGTGGTGTGGATGGAACCTTAAGCCCACACCAAAAGGTGGGTCAAAATTACACACTCCACCCCCTTGGCACTCCCTGCCCGCCCCAGGGAGCACCTGTAATCATTCCTCGTCCTTTGAACACTATATATCATATAGCCACTGAGAAGCCTACTCTGAATTTATTTTTCAAGTTTTTGTTCTGAAAGTAAGCCTACAACAGTCATCCGAAGCAGTGTAGCCAGAGGCACAGTATATAATCGGCTGAGCTAGCAGCTTCAAGGCACAACTGAAACCACCTCGGTATCTAATCTAATTGTATTCAAAAGATAATATTCAAGGGGCAGAGCAAGTAAAGATTCAATAAAAGCCCTGTCCGTTTTTTGTACATCAAAAATCTTTGTGCATGTCTGAAATTGATTATTCAATTGAGCAATCTCTGCAGCGCTGAATAGACTTTCTGTAGTGTCAGCCAACCTTGAAACCTTTCTCTTTTTCAATTTGACTATTAAGCAAGTCCTGCAAGTTACATTTTGAAACACTGAATTTCATTTTCAGAAAGGGTTCCTGTATAGCCGAGTTACAAAGGTGTAAGCCACAAAGCCTCTCTGTTAGGCTGCTGCAATACTGCAGTTCTCCTTCCACAATGGGACAGCCTACCTGCCCGGACCTTGGTGCTGTTACTACTGCGGGGAACAGCTGCAACAACTCCTGTCCAGGACAATGTTGTTGTTGTGGGTCCTTTGACACTAACAGGCAATCACACAGCACATAGCCATGCATCCATGTACTTTCAAGGCCAAGTAGGCTCCATCTACCCAGGAAATCTCCCCCCCCCCTCATAATAACATCCATTTTATAAATAAAATAAAGAAACATTTGGCTATATAAGCCTGGAACTTGCCTCATCTTCGACTAATGGTTTTCAAACTTAATCTCTAATATGCATTTTGTTCTTATCAATATTACTATTAAATCATGATCTTAAATAAACAATTTGTAAATTGCATTTAGTAATAAATGATAATTTGAGCCTACAAAACTTCTTATAGCCCTATTAGCGATGTCAATTGTTTACAATTGTCTTTCAGATACAACATAATTTTAATCCTATCTTTCAAGAAATTCTGGTCCTGTTGGTTCCAAATTTTCCCAATTTCGCCAATTCAGCATAGTCCATTAATTTCATCTGCCACTCGTCTTTCGATGATATCTCTTCTTGCTTCCATCATTGGGCTAGTAATATTCTCGCTGCAGTTGTAGCATATAAAAATAATGTTTTGTCCTGCCCATGTATTTCTCTAACTACAATTCCTAATAGGAAGGCCTCTGGGCTTTTTTTTTTTTTTAAACAAATGTATATTTCAACATTTTTAAAAGTTCATTATATATCATACCCAGGAAGTCTCTTAGGCCTGCATGGTCAGGCTGGTGACACAGTAAGCAAGCAACCTGAGCAAGGAATATATGAAGGTAGCAACGACAGACTGGTGCAGCAACACCTTTCTTATGGGCCCTGAAAGGAGAATACTTCTTCATAGGCATCTGGTTGATTGTCACAAATGCTGGCATATACCGTACATAGTGGTTTAACACTCTTCCTTTCTAAGGAACTCTGAGAATTGTAGCTCTGTGAGAGGAATAGGGGTCTTCCAACAGCTTTCAGCATGCTTAACAAACTAGAATTACCAGGATTCTTTGAGGGAAGTCATAACTGTTTAAGGTGGCATGGTATGGCTCAAAATGTATAAAGCAGATAGGTTTCTCACATCGTGTGTGTGTGTGTGTGTGTGTGTGTGTGCTTCTTTGTGAAATGAGACATCTTAACTTTCCTCAGTTACAATAGGCTTCATATAACTAGCTGTTTGTTTTAAAGGAGGGATCTATCCCCTCTCCTCCTTATTTCATTAAATTACACACACACACACACACACACACACACACTCCAGTTTTCCTTGTTGAGCAAGTTGGTGATCAATTTTTTGAAGTACTTTCATTTGAGGAATTACAACAGCAATGAACTACAATTAGGCTTTGTACAATTCTTTTCTTTTTCTTGTGCATATCCACAGCGTTCAACACTCCCTGAAAGAGAGAAGCAGCAGAACAAGAAAGCAGCTAACCCACATGCCTCATTGAGACAAGAGAAATGCCTTGTTATGTCCTAGTAAATATTTGGATGTTACAGTTTAATAATTTAGCCATAGAAGTGCCAGCTCAAACCAAAAGTGCATTGCGCAATATTGCACCGTACAAACGAAAGAGAATCCATCTTCATTTCCATCATACCAAATGAGCAATTAAACTTGGCTTATGCACGGCATACAACAGCTGCTTTGTTGCTTGAATGTGAGGCCAATTATTACATGGCAATAGCTTAGCCTAAGTTTAAATGAGAAATCAAATTGATTACCATATAATTGGAAATAAACAAGCAGTCTCATATAAAATCTCAACCTCACGCTAGCATTGTCTGTTCAGATAAGTAGAGCTCAAGCTGAGCTTTCCATTTATAAGCATAAATTGAATGTAGGAAGCTAAAAATTGCTCTGTCTCCTGGCTCTGAGTGATACGATTCAGCATATTTGATGCTCTGTCATTGTGTATTGGCATCCAGGGCACCAAATTATCGGTATGTGTTATGACAAAGCTATTTTTTGCCATCTCCTCCCAGTCTCAGATAGGATCAGTCTGATGAACTTTGCATTTGTGATTGAAGTTAAAGACCTTCATCTACTGTTATAAAAAGGAAGGGCTTGATGGCTTAATGGATAAAGTGCTGACCTTTTTCCTGTTTCTGCTCTAAGCACTTCACTGAACAATAGACATCCACAATGGATGAAAAGAACATCAAGTGCCATGCAATCAGCAGGTGCTATTCACTGCAAGCTGAAGACTAAGCTAACTCAAACAGTGAATTCCTCAGGTAGAAACTCACTTTACTGCACTGGATTTCCCCCCCCCCCTTTATTTTAGACCCTTAAGCATAACTCAGATGGCACTGAGTGGGACATGATGGCAAGGGTGGGATCAGAGGGTGCGACCCTGCTTTTACTCTCCCTACCGCTGATCATCTCGCTGAGATTATTGAGCAAGCAAAACTTTTGAAGCGTTGAAGATCAGCAGCAGATGCAAGTGGGGGGGGGGGTGTTGCATTCTTCTTTGTCAGACCATTGGTCCACCTAACCAAGTGTTGCAGCAGCTTTCCAGAGTTTCAGACTGGTGATATTCCAATGCAGGGCCTACATACTAGCAAGAATGAATGTGCTGCCCTCGACAATACTACAGGGGAGATTCCAGAAAACACCACTTTGTTGAAAGACTGTGCCCCTACAGGGCAGAGAAAAGTAGAATCAATCACACATGTTCTTTTGCACTGCCCCTGTTATCAGACCATTCAATCTAACAAGTTTATTGTTATTAGGCAGTGGTTAGTGGGGGTTGTTAGTAGGGAGCGGCATTCAGATGAATGAAAGGTAGCCTTCCTTATGTTTACTCAGGATGGGGAATAAGATGGAGATAGTAGCCAGGTTTCTGCAACAGACAATGAGGATTCATGAATGCTGTGCAACACTAATTTAAGTGTTAGGTGCAGGGATTTTTGTGTGTGAGAGTGGTTCTTTTGTTTTGAGCCTTACTGAAATATTTGTCAAGCTCAGAGAGTCCTCCCCTCCCTTCGGTAACTTCACAGCTAAGAATTAATGAGCAGTTGATAGATGTATAGTCCTTTTATTAAAGCTTCATGTTGCGGTCACAAAATACACAGCTCTCCGCAAGGATCTGCCTTCCTACTTCCACAGCAAGGAGCATGCCAATGGGAAGTTTGTCTCCCTCTCTGCTTCCTTTGTTCTCTGATATGTTCGGACCTCTGAGTCCATGGGGAGGAGGGATTCCCCCACACTCTCAATTGATGTGTCTCCCAACTTCACCCTCCCCTCTGGATCTCTTGTCATTATCTCATAAGCTGGGTAACTCCTCCCTAATCTTCAGCTTCAGCTTCTGTGTCTGTGTCTGCCTGTCTTTCTGCTTCTGTAAATGCAGGAGGTGAGAGGGGCAAATATTCCACCTCCTCTTCTGAGAGAAGCTGATCTGTCTGCGACTGCATTCAGCAGTCTTCAGATCCAGACCATTCCCTGACAATATTGTACATATGCCAATATAGGTTTGAGAGAATCTGATGATATACCCAACCCAAGCTAGAAATGCTAAGGATTGAACTTGGAACCTTTTGCATGCAAAGCAGAGAAGGTCCCTGGTTCAATTCCTGGCATCTCCAGGTAGAACTGGGAGGAAGCCCTGCCCTAGGGAGCCATTGCCAGTCACCAATGGCCTGATTAATGTTCCTGAGTTACTGATCCTATTGGTGAGTTCCGTCAGTGCCCCTTTCTCGCAAACGGGGGATATTTATCTTGGCTGATGTGACATTCTCTTCAGTTGGATCAGTATAAGGCCTGCATGGCACTTATTCCTGACTAAATGGAGCCTAAATGGCATTGGTCATGCTGCTCTCCTAAGCGGAAAAGAAAGAAATTACCTCTGTCCTTTTTTAGGGGAAGGTGCTTTGAAAATGAAGATCTACTTTTCAGAGACAAAAATGCTGCAACTTAACTGACTAAGACTTGGTTTCATCATAACTTGCCACTGAGGGTGGAATACAGAACACCTATCAAACAAGGAAACAGAATCATCTCCCACTGTGCTACACAGGATAACTGAGCTCAGGTGTTTTATTTCATTCAACAAAGCAAGACATTTGAAGCACAAACACCAGCCTAGACTGGAGAGTTTAAAATGGAATTTATTTCCTACAGATAGGAAATTCTCTTGTGGGTAAAGCAGAATAAACAAATGTCATTAATATTTCTTTGAGTGTGAGTGTGTGTGTGTGTGTGAATGAGAATGAATTTGACAAAAATGTTGTCTGTTGTCCTTTTAATGTGCATATGAAGCAGTTTAAAAAACATTTTGGGCAAATTCAAATGTTTTTTAATAGTTACAGTATATTCTAAAGGTGTGTGTGTGTGTAATACTTTTAAATGCTTTTAGAGTACTGTTTTACCAGCAAACAAAGGAAGCATCGAAGCTTCGATAAACCCCCTTGTTGACAATTACGTGAATATCTATGCTAAACTAACTTTGAAATTGTATAGAAAATCTGTATTAAGATATAAACATCAGAGTGGTAGTTCTAACATCTTGCAGGTGCTTTTAAAAAGCAGCATTCATTTTAAAAATAACAATAAATTATGGAAGCCATATTTTTATTATTTTTATTATGTTACAGGGTTTGTGGACAGCTATTCCCCCCCCCCCTATTTTACACATATATAATATTTTTCACCTATATCTATCTCCCTGTAGGCTGTGCCCCTGCTCATTCCTCTTGCCTGTGGGAATGTTGTGGATAGTAGGAGAGGATATATTGATTAAATATTATCCTTCCTCACTCATGCTAGTGAGTCAGTTAACAGAGTACATTCCCCAGTATATAGCAGGAAGCTAGTTGGTAGAGATTCATTTGAATCTCTTTACTTAAGTAATCCAATCTGGCTTTGTCCAGATTGGGTTTCGTTCCTGGTAAATTCTCCTTTTATCCCTCCTAAAAAGGATAAAGACACAACAGTCTTTACTTAAAAGTAAGAAGAAGTTTACTCGCATTCAGTTCACAGTCGGTTCTCTGAAGGCAAGCTTTGGCTTGTAGTTACAAAAGAGAGTTTGAGTTCATCCCATATGGAAATTAGCTTGTGTGCTGCTGTCTGAGAGCCAGCAGACAGCAAAATACATCAAGATGGAATAAAATGAAGAAGAAGGGGAAGGGAATATGGCTGTGTGACCAGTCCTTTTATAAGGTCTCACAGGGTTACACCCATCTACCTAGTCACATGCAGGGGGGGGGGATGCTCCAGACAGGTGTGATAGGAAGTCCTCCTGGCTGGATTAATATCCACCTATGCATCCACTCTGGGAAAACAGGAAGTGTTATACTTGACTGCTTATGTTACATCTCACATTGCCAACCCACCACCACCACCACCACTTCCCCCACATTAACCACCCAGTGTTTACCCTTCCCAACCCATGCAACTACTGAGCTCAGTTTTCATCTTCCAAACCCCATTTCTGAAGCCAGCACTCTCTTCTATTCTGCAGCCCCACTTTGCTTCCTTGTTTTCCCCTTTGGCTCCAAGCTTCTGAGGCAAAATGACCCTGAACTCCAGAGTGGGAGCCTTCTAAAGGCTTCTTTCCCCTCCTGTGGCATCCCATGGGAGAGTTTTTCTGGGGGTCCCCATGGGAGCATGATCTCGGCAGGACCCTGCCCCCATTTGCAGCTCACTTGGCCATGCATCACCTGACAAAAAGGGTCCCAATACAAGAGTGCCCTGGAACAAGGCTCATGTGAATGGAAAGTGGACTAGATTTTTAAAAATATATCAATAAATCGGTTAGTATAAACATAATTCACAGACCTGCGCTCAAATGTGGTTGTGTTTGCTTGTTTAAAAAAGAAAAAGCTAACAACAAACAATTGCAAAAAAAGATTTGGGAACTAGCCATACAGCAGCATTCCGCACATTGCATGGCGGTCCAACATCAGCCTAAAGAGAGGAGATCCGGCTTCACTTGACTCCAGTGGCAGCTGGTGTCCATTGGGATTGGTTGGGTATAAGACAAGAGCCAACAGCAGGTGAAGCCAGAGCCAATTACAGGCACAGTGACATCCAGTGAAAGGCAGAACTAATTCCAGTTTTATCCTCATCTTCCTCCCTGCTGAGTTCTATAAGGGGAACGTTAAGATTCAGGAAAATGAAGCTGAAAGCTCTGCACTGGATGCAAGCAAGAAGGCAGGTGGGTGGGGGTTGTCTGGGAATAGACTGAGCTTGGTGGGACAGAGCCCAATTCACTCTAACGGACCAGCCTCTGCTGTTTTGCTCACCATGAAGAGGTATCATAGGAGCATTGCTGAATCATGGACAGGCTACCAACAAGTTAGCTGTGCAATTATTTTCTCTCAAACATGCTCCATTATAGGAAGATCCAAATCATCCACTGAACCTTCTCCTTTAAAAACAAAACAAAACAAAACAAAAAAACCAAACCAACCAACCCCCATACTTTCCAGCCAGTTCTCAATCAGAAAGTTTCAAAGCAGGACCAAGCTAACTATCGAGGTCATAAGACATGACCAGTGTTTGGTCACAAAACTGTGAAGCATCAGCTGCAACATGAAGTTCTGCTACAGACAAGTGAGATATGAGGCCCCCTTCCTAAATGCCAAGATACCAGCGTATCACTCAAAAAAAAAATTATACATGTATCTCCCATATTTCATAGAACACAATTTTCAAGGAATGCTGACTTGCACATTGTAATGACTTAAATGGTCAGGGCAGAAAGGAAGACCACGATAACTGTCATTCTTTAAAATGATGCTAAAGTCCAACCATTCATCATAGGGCATGCAAAAAAAAGAAAGCTTTGTGCTGAAACCAGCAGCTACCTCAGCAAACCTTGCATTTACCCAGTCACTCATAATCACCTTTTCTTAAAGAAATGAAAGCACCAAACAGAAAGTATATTTGCTTTTTTTTTAACAAGCAACCAAATATTCATATAAATAGTTTTTGCCCTTTCCTTAGCGAATCAAGAGTGTTGCTGAACCCCTAGATATTGGTTTCTTCAGCAGCTTTACCCATCTTGTCCAGAAAAATGCTGAAGAATTTCATTTTTACATTGGCAACAAATATTATTCAATGATCCAGCCATTTTATATAAACATGAGGCAGTTCTGAAGAGCTATTCTTAGCAGCAACTTAAAATGTAGGATCATAATTTTGTAGATTCCTGTCATGCACATGTTGTCTGGGCACACATTGTCTGGCAACATTCGGGTAAGGCCCTCTTCTCCTACTATTATGTAATATCTGACACTGTGTGTAGTTCTCCTCTCCCTACATGCTGTCAAAATCTGCTCTGGGTGATACTCCAGCCTTTGAAAGCAGATTTTTGAGGGTGTGCAGGGAGCTACAGGAGAGAGGAGAGGGAAATTGCATTGCACAGAGTGCTTCTGCACTAGTGAAAAAACAGCATTGGATATGACTCCTAATGTGTGAAATTGGGATAAACTACATGTGATGTTTATCACACACTTTGCCCTCCAGTGCAAGCATTTTCCACCACAAATTGCCAACATGAGGTGTCCATGATCTGGATCAGAGCACTGGCATTAGAGCTGGGTTTGACCTCACTGACTTCTTCAATTTGATTTCACTTTTGTACTTTAAGTGAACCAGCAACATAGCTTGTGTACTCTCCAATAGCTTCAACATCCTTGTAACATGCTGGGGGTGATTTTTACTGCTTCCATCTGTGTTGTGAAATGTTCTCCTTGCTGAAATATGAGAGTCCTCCCCATCAGTATTGGCATTCGGCTGGCTCTTAAAGACCAACCTGTTTATACATGCATTCCCCTGGCTTCCTGATTTGTACTATGTGTTAATTTCTGTTTTAACTGTTTTAATTGTGCTGTTTTAATTGCCTTGTATTGTTGTACATTTTAATTTGGGATATATATTTTAATGCATTGATGAGATGTGTGTGTGTGTGTGTGTGTGTGTGTGTGTGTGTGTTGGCTTTATAATTAGAAATTAAGTGATATATAAATTAATAAATGAGGGTGATGATGGCCCTCATTGCATCCAACCAACTGTAAGTAGTGGCGGCATAAAATACATTGGGTTGGATCCCAAATTTGCTCCTATGGATGAGAACATCCACCAAGCAGAGTTGTGTTCACAGGACTTTCCCACTGGCAGAGGTGGGGAGATGACATTTGATGACTCCCCTCTTCCCCTTCAGACCATACGTTTCCAAAGGGTAGGAGAACCCTTCTAAACAGTGTGAGAGTTGGCACTGGAGGTTGCAGGGAGAGGGAATCAGTGAAATTCCCTTGAGCACCACTGGATCAAAAGCCTTCCAAGGATGGAAGGAGGCTTTCCATTCATGAAAGCTGAAATCTGGATCCAAGCTGTTAAGTTATGCTATATCATGTCCATTCTCTTCCTACTGGGCAACAAGGGACAAAATGTCAAAATCAAAGTGAATCAGTTTTAAAATGGTTTGATCCATTTCCAAGCATCATTTTGGTTTCCGGTATCAATTTCAAAGCTTGAAAAGGAAATTAATGCATGTGTGTGTGTGTGTGTGTGTGTGTGTGTGTGTGTGTGTGAGAGAGAGAGAGAGAGAGAGAGAGAGAGAGAGAGAGAGAGTAGTAACACTTAATTGCAGTACAGTACCCTGTTTCTCCTAAAATAAGACATAGCCATAAAATAAGCCATAGCAGGATTTCTATGCATTTGCGAAATATAAGCCGTTCCCCAAAAATAAGCCATACCCCAAAAATAAGCCATAGTGACGTGGTACCTCCCATTAAAACAGCCTGGAGAGGCGTGGCTATGCAGCGTACCGATGCGACATGGTTAAAATAAGACATCCCCTGAAAATAAGCCATACTGTGTTTTGTTGAGCGAAAAAAAAATATAAGACAGTGTCTTATTTTAGGAGAAACATGGTAGCTTTATAAATGGGTGATATCCAACATCAGTCATGCTGAGACTAGACCCACAGAAACATGCGAACTTAAGTAACTTATATTCATCCATTTCAATGGATCAGCTGTGAGGATGACTTAGTAATATATGACCCCATGATATTGCATGAAAATCATCATCATCATTAGCATTAATTAATTAAGTTGCACTGGGATGGAAAAACCTTTGTGATAGTTGAAAAAGGGAGGAGAATTTTACAAATCACAGTCTGAAAATTTGTAACCATCATTTGGTGCACAGCAAGGCTGAGCCAGTATGGCCAGGAAAATAACTATTAAAGTTAACAGCTCTGCAATGCAAAATCTGGCTAACCTACATTTAATTTCAAATGCAGCCATTAATTTAAATGTGCTGCAGCAGATTCAACAAATGGAAGTGAACCAAATGTTCATTACATGATGCTGGCATTGTATTACTTGCCTTCAGCAACATTTACGTGGATGAGCAAATTGCAGGTGTGGTCACAGGCTGCTTCCATGCCTACATCTTCTAAGGGAAGGTTCTGCTGCTATGTTTTAAAACAGATTATGCATTATGGTTTATTTCTTATGAGAACTGGATACCCGCACTCAGTGTTATCTTTTGTTAATACTTCCTTTACTCTTAGGCGAGTCTTTCAATCCTGGAAAAATTATCCCCCCAAAATACTTGATCCACTGCAGTTTGGGTACAGAGCTACGTAGGATGAGATCCAACTTAACACCTCAGGTATCTGCTTGTACAACAGATTCTAGCTTTCCTCCACCTGCAGCCTCCCACACATACCCAAATAAACATGCTCTGGCAGGTTGGGCAGAGCAGATTTCAGAGCCACATGGGAGGGGACAAGAGCATCCAGAAGTCCCATGGTGAATGATTCGCATTCCTCAAGCAAGTAGACATCATTTGAGCCCGCTCATGGTTATTTTGAGCTGTTCTGATTGAACATCATTCATATAACAATTTCAGTACAGCAGCAGAATAGGAAAAGAGCAAAGAAGAAAACATTTCCATATGGTCCAAAACACCTTTTAAAAATCTGCTACTTTACTGGCTTCTGCTTAAAACATGTAGAATAGAGGCGGGAAATAATAATCACAGAATACGCTGATATTTACTGGGATTTATACTGATGCTGCAACACACTGAACAGGTATGGTGTTGTGGCTAACAGACTGAATTAGCAAGTGCCTGATTCAAATTTTACCTCTGCCATGAACCCACTGCATGGCCTCATTGCCTTCCAGCCTCAATCTCCTCATCTATAATTCGGGGTGGATAGTAAGATAATAGGTTTAGGTAAAAATCACTCCATAATGCATGTGAGGCACTTTGAACACTTGAAAGAGCCTAGGAACTTAAGGAACTGCCGAACACTGAGTCCATTGGTTCAGCTGGAAGTTGTGCAGAGGAGGGCAACCGAGATGATCAAGGGTCTGGAAACCAAGTTTTATGAGGGAAGTTTGAAGGAGCTGGGTATGTTTAACCTGGAAAAGACTGAGAAGATATACGATAGCCATTTTCAGATATCTTAAGGGCTGTCACGTAAAAGATGGAGCAAGCTTATTTTCTCCTGCTCTGGAGGGAAGGACTAAAATCATTGGCTACAAGTTACAAGAAAGGAGATTTTGAAGAACATTCTGACAGTAGGAGCTGTTTGGACAGTGGAATGGTCTCCCTTGGGAGGTTGTAAACTCTCCTTCCTTGGAGATTTTTAAGCAGAGGTTGGATGGCCATCTGCCATGCATGCTTTAGCTCAGGTTCCTGTATTGCAGGGGGTTGAACTAGATAGTCTTAGGGTTCCTTCCAATTTCATGATTCTGTGATTCTATTACTATAAAAGAATTATTATTATTATTATTATTATTATTATTATTATTATTATTATTACTACTACTACTACTACTACTACAGTATTTAGTTCAGTATTGTCCACAGTGATCAGCAGTGGTTCTCTAGAGTCTCAGTTGGAGATTGGTCCCAGCTCTTTCAAGAGATGCTGGGGATCAAATTTAGGACACTTTGCCTGCAAAGCAGATATTCTAACACTGAGCCATTTTCAGTATTAAACCCTATTCAGGGCTTCACGATGTGGCTTGAATAAGCACACAAGAAGAAAATGTGCATGAATGTCCTATGTCCACATTCCCATCTCCTTCGCATGTTTCAAGGCTATCTTTCTGGATCAGGGAACTCTCCTGTACTTGTGAAGGGTCCTGCCTGGTTTTGTATGTTGATAGGGAAAACAATCAATTCCTGTTGGAACTGGAAAGCTGAATTCAGTTTCCCAAACGTAAACATGGAGATGATCAAATTAGTTGAAATAGTTCCTATAGCTAAATGGGCGAGGTGTATGTTTAACAGACACACAGAGATCATTCTTGCCCTCTCCATTGCAGCACAATAGTGCAAAACCTCAGTCTATTAGCAGGTTTACTGCATGGCTGATATTCAGCCTTTCTAACAGAGCACTTCTGCACATTCAAAATTCTGCTTACATTGTAGGTAAAAAAGGAAAGTAGTCAGTAGTCATAGTAAGGTATTGATGCTTGTAATCTATCTTCAGGTCATCGATTCTCAACTAACTGCTTCAGAACAACCTATTTTACTGGCTTTAAGAGAACCAATGTGTCACCAACTGCTTCCTTTTGGCACAGTTCCCCCCCCCCAACAGGTGATGGCTATAGGAAAAATGGGGCCCAAGGTAACAATGCTTCATTGCTAGCCAAAAGATAGAGGGTGGGAAGAAGGGAGAGGCAGCTCTCATTACTGTGTGAACCTGTTGTTACCTGGCATTTATCGCTGCCGAGAAATGGACTGGCCAGCTGCTTCGCAGGCTTTCAGCTCTTCTAACAGATGGCACAAATGTAGTCAGTCTATTGACAATGAATGCAGCCAGGCTTGCTCACAGGAAGACTCCCCAGGTAACAAGGTCTAAATGGTCACAAGTGCTGGAAATACACGGCTGTGACAGCAGCACCGTGTTTCTGAGCTGGTCTATGTTTTTAAAATGGAAAGGAGAAGAAGAAAGCACATCTCAACAAAATGACCTGGAGACTGACTCTCAAACAGGGAAAATACAAACAGTGTCTGCATTCCCACTCTTGCCTGCCTCAAAGATGATACGCATACATCAGTTCTGCCCCAAGCTCTATAAAGGCATACCAACATTTGTGCATCAGTGTGCTAATTACTGTTGAGAAAGATCTCCAAAGGACACGATAGCAGGCCATGGAATAATTATCTCAGCGTGTTTTCTTTAAAAGGAGAGGAGCTGTTTTAGTAGATACTGACAAAAAGAAGATGGGCTCATTTCAAGCCAATATAAAAAATGTATGAAAAATGTATGAACAATCATAGGGAAACCAGTTAAGTGAGCCTTCCACTAGCTGAATGATTGTGTGGTGGCCAATATTTAAATAAATAAAAAAATCTTTTTAAAAATAAATAAACCAAACTCCTAATTTTATTTTGCATTTTGATGCAAAGAGCAAAACAGAGAACAGAGGGGTGTCTATGAGAAGAAACAAAGAGGCGATCATTTGGTATACAGCTTGCCTCATATAAGGTTCAAATCAGTCTGAGAGAGACAATTTTCTAAAATCCAGTGCAGGACCCAAGGTGGCTCACAGCATAAATTAAAAAACATGCAAACTAAAAACACACAATAAAAATAAGTAAAGTAAGTAAGTTAATAAGTAATCCTATTAAAAACAGCACTAAAAACTTAAACACCATTTATAAGAACAAAATATGAAATAAATATTTTTTGTTAAGCGTATGTCAGAAATTCTTATCCCAATAGTTAATTGTGATGTTCTGGAAGATAGGCCATTTTAGGTGGAAGGTATCCTGTTTGGGGCAGGTCCTCGTAATTCTAGAGTAGATCATTCTTTGAAATGGAGAAGAGTCAGAGATACAGCTATTTCACTATTTTGCATTTTTAAAAACAAAAACAAAAACCCTGCTCCTTGAGAAATGATTATGTGAGAATCTTCTTCCATTTGGCATCAATGCTGGGGCTATCTCATGGAACACATGCATAAGAGCCATCGAAATAAAGATGTAGATATCTTACTACATAAAAATCTGAATGGAAAGTACTGCACAGTGAAATTCCATGTGTACAAGCGGCCACTGAATCTGGGCATCTCAAAAAGGACTTTCCAAGGCTTCATAGCAAGACAGTTCTGAAATTGCTCCAAAAGCAGTTGGTGATATGACACAGTGATTAACTTTGCAAATAAAAAAAAAAGTCAGACATTTCACTCAGAAGGCAATCTCTCAGGCATGGCTGGAGAAGCATATACTGGATCCCAGCCAACATCAACTTGTGTAGAATCTTTAAATCAACAAGCTTAGGGTCAAACTTTGCATTTAACACGCAGGGAGGTTAATGATAATATTATGGTGGAATTGGCTTAATGTCCCACTCCTTTCTAGCCAACTTGGTTGAGGTAGAATGAATATATACCTTTTTTAACAATTGCCTGTGTCTTCTCAGCAGAACCAGTATTTCATTTGGAGAATTTAAAATATAGATAGAAAAAAATGCTCATCTATTTTCAAAGGCAATTAAAAGAAACACCCTGCTCTGTTAAGTGGAGAGTCAATGTGTGATGTCAGTAAATTTTAATGCATAAGCAAGAAAATATTGCTTATTGTTTTAAATGCATAAGCAAGAACATTCGTAATTGAGCATTCCCTGTTCTTGGTGGCAACCACAAAATCCTTGATCCTCAGATTCTGTCTTTGAGTATCCCAGCATTTGGCAGTTCTACTTTCGGCTCATCTCTTATCTGTCAGCTCAGTTTGCTTCACTGTGAACTTATGTGAAAGAAAACCTCCTGTGGAGTTTGCGGTTAGTTTTTTAATCTGGAAGCTCATGGTACCCCTCCAGAATGGGGTGGAGTGGTTTTGTGGCAATATTCTGCATCATGTCATTACCACAAGCATAGTGCATTTGTAGTGGATTTATACTGGACCATCCACACAGCATTCCACTTCATGTTTTTTTTTTCTGCAATGTTTCCCCAATGCTACCACATAATTGTCACCTAGAGGGGCACTCTTGTGCTGTAGTGCAACAAATGCAGTATACCTGTCCTTCCACCCCACTCAAACAGTTTTGGTATGAAAAGTTGCAGGATTTCAGCAGGCATCTCTGAGACATGCACCAATTGGAAACTAAACAGTATGTCCACCCTAAACCTCTGCAGAGAGAAACAGTTTTGAAAGCAGAAGCAAATGTGAAGTTGCAGAGTGCATTTGAAGTCACATCAGGAATGCAAACTGTTTCCATCGCTTGTCATTTTCAGTCACTAAATCCGGACACTTCTATAATCCATAGGATTAAAATTCACCTGCCTGGTTAAGCAAGTTCAGTCAAGAAGATATCTCTTGCAAGCATTTTATACTTGCTGTCCACATATACTGATCCTGGATATGTTCCTATATGTGTCAAACAAGGACCTTGCTTGCCTAGAGTTCCCTCACACCAATTAATGTTCAGGATGTTCTTTTTATATCTGTCCAAAAAGAAATTGTGCCTGTCAAATCGATCTTCCAACCTTGGACTGACTTTGGCATGTCAGAGCATCATGTCATACAATCATATTGTCTACTGCCTTGACAAGGATAGCGTTCCTATTAGAGTATCCGGCATGCTGCTGCTAAATTAAAGTGAAGGTGGGCCATTTTATTTTTCTTTGGAAGCACTCAAAACAGGGCTAGAGATTTCTCTCTCTCAATACATAGGAAATTTTCTTTCAAACTTTTGGAGATAATTTTTTTTTGACATGGCATAAAGCAAGTCATAGCCTAAGCAAAACAAAACAAAACAAATCTTGTTTAAAAGCATGCACATATTGTATAATATATACATTACAACATTTATATTTTACTCAGTTTGAAGTGATGGTTAAGGGTGCAGTCCTTAACCTCCCCTGGGAAGGTGTCCTACAGATATATAGGTGTCCCTTAGTAACAACAGTGAAAAGCTGACACATATTGCACTTTCAAAAATGTTTTTCTGTAGAGTGTTACAGGTTTCTCATCCATATTATTTTATTCCTCCCCAAAGCCTTTTCATAATCACAAGCCATCATTTTTTTTTTTTTTTTTTGCTGTTTACCATTTTCAAATTATTCTTTAGGAGCAGCCATTTTTAATGTAATTATATTTTAAGACAACAAAACAACAGAAATGGAAATTGTATATTTTACAGGGTAGTCAATCTGTGAAAATGTGTGAAACAAAAATACAGGAAGTTGGTTGCAGACACACACACACTGCCCCCGTGGGTGAAGACATTAATCAGTGCTAGAGGGAACAAACTACACATGAGAACTTTCTGGGACTAAAAACCGGCCACAACTTTATTGATTATGAGAGGAAGGCTGAAGTTGAACAGGGCTGGGTCTGGAATATGGACCACGTCAAGACTCAGGTCAACTAAAGCGGCCAACCCGAGGCTGCTGCCAAGGCTTCGCCTCCATGGCTGACCCTGATTGACAAGATTTGAACTGGGGATTTGGTGAGCTATCCCATGATCCCTTGTGGCCAAACAGAGAATCAAACAGCTGGCCACAATATAGAGCTGTTTCATCCTCACTGGGTGAGGGATGTAAGAAAAACACTGGGGCCTAATTTGAATAGTAGAGTGCTAGGTATCTGGTGTGTGTGGGGGTATGTGTTCTGCTCCGGAATCAGCCCCTCCCTTCTGTGTGTTCCGTTAAATTTCCCCTAAGAGGGACCAACTGCCTCTTCTTGTTTTCTTGCCTCAGACTTGCCTCATATTGTTGTATTTAGTTTCTCTCATTATGTCATTTTGTTTCACTTTTCTTTCTTTTTAAAGCTTAGTTTACATTTACGCGAGCCACTTATTTTTCTCAAAGAAAAGGAAACTCTGAAGAAAGGTGTGGAATGTCCTAAACTGCAGGAGTGAGGGGATATTCCCAGTTGGATTTTGTTAATCATCCCCCCACCTCCACAACAGGGAGAAGCCCATGATGGCTGCAACCACCAACACCCCAGAGTTGGGTAAGTGGTCAATCCCACAAACTGCAATAAATGATTCCTAAAGACATCTTAATCAATTGTTTCAGTTTCCCAGGATAACTAGCTTAGTAGCTTAGTACAGAGTTCTGGTAGTTGTTGATAGATAAGATAGATAGATAGATAGATAGATAGATAGATAGATAGATATACATACATACATACCCCGCCCATCTGGCTGGATTTCCCCAGTCACTCTGGGCAGCTTCCAACAAAATATTAAAAATACAATTAAATACATTTGACACTTATCTGCAAATCTGATAAATTAATAGATTAAGATTTCAAAATTCAAGTGACAGGCCCAATTCTAACCATTATTTACGTGTACTTTGCAGAAAGATAGCACAAATGTCAGAAATAGCCTTCTCCTATAGATGTGCTGAGCCAAGCACTTAGGAAAACTATAAGCTTTCCTTAAGTGTTTTTGTTTTGTTTTGTTTTGTAATTCTCCCCTATGAATAATTGCTTTAAGTTAATTTTACAATAACATAAGAGTTCCCAGCAATCTATAAGAACTCATCAT
Organism: Lacerta agilis; assembly: GCF_009819535.1. NCBI lineage: Eukaryota > Metazoa > Chordata > Lepidosauria > Squamata > Lacertidae > Lacerta > Lacerta agilis. The sequence continues at coordinate 36,348,898 of NC_046321.1, read as the reverse complement.
TAATGAAGTGTGCTGCTGTTTGTTTCACTTCTTGCTGAAGACCCACATAAATGTGAGTTTTGCCCACAAAACACCAGCACTCTCAGTAGTTTTTGTTTTTAATTTTTAATTTTGCTTTGCTTAATTCATTTAAAATGAGTATCTTACACTTATATAATTGTACACTAGATTCAGGTAGGTAGCCATGTTGGTCTGACACAGTCGAAATATACATAAAAATTAAAAAATTGTCCAGTAGCACCTTAGAGACCAACTAAGTTTGTTATTGGTATAAGCTTTCGTGTGCATGCACACTTCTTCAGATACACTGAAACAGAAGCAGGGCCATCTTAAGCATATCCAGTGCTGTGGTGCAAAGCTCCCTCCGGCACCCTCCCCCCTGTTTCCCAGAGTTTTTTAGGGAGGACGGCACTGCCGGTGGGGCTGGAGGAGGCGGGCAGTGGCTGGAGGGCTGCTCCTCTGGCGGGGAAGAGGCGGAGGCTGGACGCGGTGCCTCCTGGCTCAGCTGGCCACGGTACCCATTGCAGATGGAGGCTCCGGACGTGGCGCTGCTTTTGCGCAGCATGGCGGAGGCAGGTGAGGGTGGCGAGCTGAGGCCGGGAGGTGCCGCGTCCAGCCTCCATCTCTTCCCTGGCACCCTCCAGAACTTGCCACCCTGCGCCACTAGCTTCTGTGGGTAAGACGCCCCTGAACAGAATTCACCAGACCCTTATATAATTGTACACTGTCCAATTTGATGTAATGTTTTTCTCCATTACTCACATCAATATTGCATGCAAGGCAAGGAAGGCCTTCCAGAAGTTGTTGGACTACAACTCCCATCAGCTCCAGCCAGCATCACCAAGGGTGATGGGAATTGTAGTCAAGCAATCAATTCTCTTCCAAAGTCAGGTGAAAATATGTGCCTTTACATGATGCCAGAAGCCCCATAGTGAGGCACCAGCTGCACCTTCAGAGAAAGGGAATTCCATAGTTGATGTGTCATTACTGAGAAGGCCCTACCCCATGTCACTGTACAGCAGGCTACATCCAACACTGAGAAGGGCCTTGTGAATTAATATCAGCATGTTGAATTGGGCCTGGTAACATATAGGCAACCAGTGCAACTCCCTCAGAATCTAAAAAAACCTCGCCCATTTCCCCATGTTGTTCAGGACTGCCACAGAATTTATACCTCTGTTGCAAATGCTAAAGTATCTGTTTAACAACAGCCAGTTAAAATGGATAGTTTGAAAGGTAAGAACCTCCCCCCCCCAAAAAAAATCAATAGATTATGGTACACTGATTTGTCAAGATTTTTCTAATTCTTTCATAGTAGAAAGAACAAGGGAAAGAGAAGGAGGGAGGAAGAAAACCAAGTCAGACACAGAGTGTCAGTTTACCTTCCTCTCTTTTTCTCCCTGGAGGGAAATATTCGATTTATCTTTAAGGGTAAATGTTGATGCAACAAATAGTCATTATGTAACTATGCTCAGCTCAGGAAAACCTGAAATGGATTTTCAGGCTATTTGTCAAGTTATTCCTTCAAGCAGGACACTTGGTATTGATTTTTTAAAAGCTGACCCTCCTCAAAACACACTGAGCTCCACTGTAGAGTGAACATAACAGCATGTGATATAATGTAAAATTACTTATTATTGCTAAGAACAATAATAAAACGATCAGCTTGACAGTAAAGAGTAATTGCATGCAAAACACACACGTCTAATAAACAAATATCAGGATTAACAAAACCGCTTTGTATTTGTCTTCAGTGTGTTGACCTGATACTCTTTCCACAAGGGCCGGCATTGATGCTGAAATCCAGCATCGCTTGAGCTCTGTGAATGCAGCTTTCTCCTGATTAAAGTGTTTGAGGACAGGGACGTTTGCAGGGAAACAAAAATGCTTGTTTACAAAGTTATTGTACTACCAACCTTACTACTGGTATATGCTTGTGAAACATAAACACCATATCCAACGCCTCAAAAGATTCCATCAACAGTGTCTCCAAAAAAATTTACACATCACTTGGGAAGACAGGCAAACTGTCTTCCCAAAGATCACCAGTGTTGAAGCAATGATTCTTCAACATCAACTTCTTGGACTGGTCATGTTGTTCAGATGCCTGATGATCGTCTTCCAAAGCAACTACTCTATTCTGAACTTAAAAATGGAAAGCATAATGCTGATGGTCAACAAAAGAGGTTTAAAGACTGTCTCAAGGCAAAAAAATTAAAATGTGGTATAAACACCAAAAATTGGGAAACAGTTGCCTGTGAGCACTCCAATTGGAGAACAGCCTTTACCAAAGGTATCATGGGCTTTGAAGACACTCAAACTCAGGATGCAAGGGAGAAACATGCTAAGAGGAAGGCACGCTTGGCAAACCCACACCTTGATCAACGCCCACCCGGAAACCAATGTCCCCACTGTGGAAGGACATGTGGATCCAGAATTGGCCTCCACAGTCACTTATGGACTCATTGTTAAAACTGTGTTTATGGAAGACAATCATACTCAGCTACGAGTGATCGACAGAGAAGAAGAAGACCTGGTACACTTTCCTTGAGGCTGCAGGATCTCAAAACAATCTAAATGAATTGTTTCCTGCAATAAATGCTTTAAAAGTTACCTTGAGGGTAACTTAATACAAGTGTCTATTTTTCTGGAGAATCTACCATGAAGAAATTCCCTAACAGCTTTGGAATCCTGAAATCAATCCTCACCTAACCTAATTAGTTAATGACCCATCCCACATGAAGAAAATATTGTTCAGAAAGAAATATTAGAATAAAAGTACCCATAATGTTTTGGGCTAGGTCCTGGTTGCAGAACAGAACCAATAACAGGACGGGTAATAATGCAATGGTTAAAAACAACTAAGTGAGAACTAGGCTAGGTGGCTAGGTGAGAATTGACTTCATGGTCCCAAATCTCTTATGGAATGGTAAAAACAAAAGGGGGCTACTGGTTCCTCAGTCCTACCCTGGAGTAAGAGTTCTCTTAATTTGAATTAGCTGCTCAAAAACAGAATGGGGGAAAGGCAAAACATAAGAGGGCATCAGGTAATACTTATCTGCCACAATAGCCAGGTTCACCATAGCTCAAGAAGACTTGTAGTTCCTCCTCTAATCTCTTATACTCCCGCAAGATTAGAGTTCTGGAATACTAGGCATTATTTATTATTATTATTATTATTATTATTATTATTATTATTATTATTATTATTTTAAAAGCTACAGAACCTTTGCTTGTAACTCCAGTATTTACTGACTGGAGGAACATTACAATATGGTAAGAGTGACAGAACTTTTTTCAGTTTGGGCACAATCCGCCATTAGTATAGACAGGAAACTCCCACACTTACATTCTAACGGCAACATTTGAGCAAAAGTACAGACAATCAGCTATGAATTCACTCTTAAAAATGTTGGATCAATCAGCCACAATAACACTAAAAAATGGCAAGTGTGGAAAGGCCCTAGCTAAGGAAGAGACAACCGTGGCTGGTCTCTCAGCTAAGCTGATGGCTTTACAGTAATGAATAAGCCACAAAGCTAATGCAAGAAAACCACTTGCAGTAGTTTGTTTTCCTGTCCAAAGGTTGAACAACTGAAAATACAATCCGACATCATTAGCAAGCCAGTAGTTGATATGTGGCTTCAGCTGAATGTAGATCTTCTGTATTTATTAAAGCACAATAGTCTATCCATCAGGACTTTTCAGTGGTGACCCACTGGTTAAGGAGTGTTTCTCCGAAGAGTCTTTTCAGCACCAGGTAACCCCCCCCCCCCAAAAAAAAGCTTTTGAAATGTGAACTTTTGTATTCCCTGAATTTGACATCTATTGTATGCTTTTAATGTATTTCTCTGGAAACTCCACAGCTCAGTGTTAGAGCCTCAGAAGGTACCTGGCCTCTCCAGGTAGAGCTAGGAAAGACCCCTGCCTGAAACCCTGGATAGCCACTTCCAGTCATTGTAGACAATACTGACTTAGACGAACCAACTCAGTACAAGTGCTGCTTCCATTTTTATATTGATTTTTCTGTGCTGCAATTTATTTACTATTTTTGGTTTCTTCTGCAGCTATATTGTATTTTCATGTTTATTGTTTGTAACCCACCCAGAGAATACCAGTACTGAATGGCATATAAATACTGTTAATAATAAAATGTGAAAATTCTGGAATGAGGTACCGGTACATATTATAAATTAGTTGTATTCTGGTTTGTGTCAAAGCACATGTTTTGAAAGAATTTTTTTTTTTTTTAAGAAGAAGAAGAAGAAGAGCACAGGAACCAGAAATACAGAACTATACCTCAAAGGTTTTATAAATTTGTATGTTTGCTCATGTAATGCACCATAATCAGGAGAGATTTGATTTATTGCCTGGTTTGACTAACATCACAATCCCATTTCTATCTCTGAGGGGATTTTCAGGCACAGAGTAACTAGCAAGGTACCAAGCAGAGTCTCGTTAATGAAATGTGTTCTGTCACCAACGTCAGTTGCTGCCTATTATAATCTTAGAGATGTCTGATCATTTTGACTTGTATTTAATTTAATAACATGCTGTTTGTCAGTTTGATGGGACCCGCAATTACCAAACAGGTCCACTCAATCCTACCGCCTTAAAAAAAAGATGATTTCTTAATTAGAAAGTAACTTTGTCATTTATTAATGTCAAAGAAATTTAAAGCGTTGGCATAGTCTTCTCCAAGGGCTCAAATTAACCAACAAATAGATAATTAATATAAAATGTCCTTTCCCTCCACTTCCCACCTTCAAGCTGGCTCCAGTGCTGAGAGGGTTTCTTCTTTCTAATTTTTGGGTGGGAAATTTTCCAAGTGTAAATCAAATGTTTCAAACTTCTGAACTTATCTCATCCAAGCCCTAAGTGGTATAACTTATGAAGAAGACTCAAAAAAGTAAATAAAAGTCATTTTCCACGTCACTTCTGCGTCCCCAGATACAGAACAAATAATTCAACTCTTCTAAAAGACATAATCAGGGCACCTCCAGACTCGTGTTTTACTGCATGTCTAATCTCCAACATGTTCTTGAAACAATAATAGTGCATTTGTTGTGTATTTTGTAATACTTTAGCTTGTTCTGCGATGCTTCCACACTTCTTCCACATTAATGCTGACGAGAGGGGTAGAAGCACTGGGGTTTCTTCCCAAACCCTATTCCCTGGTGCTGGTCTTAGTGCTTGTAAAGATGAATGTCTGTTTCCGAAGTCTATCAGTTAATTAAAGAAACAATTACAGGTGCTGAGGGGTGTATGTGTGGGTGTGCACATGCATACACATCATGGCCAAAACTCTGGTCACCCCATCAAATTTCAGCTTGCTTACTCTGAAACAGATAACACAGTTGTGGCAGCTTAACAATTAACAGATTTATCATGATGGAAGCATAAATGGATTAGAGAAAACTTCATTTGATTCAAGATGATCTCCCAATTTCCACTGATACTTTCCATGGTGACCAATGAAATAGGCTCCCATAGGCACTGAGATCTTTGCATTTTCTTGCTCAGGGCCGGCGCGTCCATTAAGGCGAACTAGGCAATTGCCTAGGGCGCCAAAATGGAGGGGGCGCTGTCCAGGCTTGGGGGCGAGAAGGGCTAGCAGCAGCTTCTCCGCTGTAGTGGATAGGTGCTGCTTGCCCCCTACACCACCCCCACCTCCCGCTAAAGCAGGCTTTGGCAGGGGGGCGGCGGTGGAGGGCGCCAGAAGCTGGTCTGCCTAGGGCACAAGAAACCCTAGCACCGGTCCTGTTCTTGCTGATACTGTGAAACTGGCTTCTGCTAAAGTTCTTGGCTTGGGGATAGGGCAGGCTCCTTTGTTCATCTGGAATCATTTGCGCTGTACATGCTTTTCATTTGTGGCATGATGGTAATCAGGATTATGGCTGCCTGGCCATGTCTGTTGTGCATGCGCAGGTGGGCCCTTGTTTTCACTGGTGAGGTGCCGGATGGTATTCCAGTAAGAAACACTCATATTCTCTGCTTCACTTAGTGCCATCCAGTTGTTCATTACTAATGGATCATTTTAATTAGGTGTCAAAATCAAAATTGTTACATAATCAAACTTGCAATATAAAACATGAAAATGGCTTGAAAATCAATAGTTTAAAGCTATTGTTGCACTGTTCTTTTATATTCATTCCAATACTTGACATATTTTCCCTATGGTGTGCTTTTATTATCTCCCATAATTTAGGGCATTAAATTAATAGGAGGCCATTGCAATTTATGCAACCAAATAAAAAAGTGCTCCTCCTTTTCCACCACATTTTCCCTCTAAGTCTAGACTGAGATTAAAAAAACTGGAGATGGAATAAGTATAAAAAACCCTGCAAAGTACTGAGAGAAGGGTCATAACTCAGTGGCAGAGAACTTCCTTTGCATGCAAAAGGTCCCAGATTCAACCTCTAGTACAGGCTTCCTCAGCCTCGGCCCTCCAGATGTTTTTGGCCTACAACTCCCATGATCCCTAGCTAACAGGACCAGTGGTCAGGAATGATGGGAATTGTAGTCTCAAAACATCTGGAGGGCTGAGGTTGAGGAAGCCTTCTCTAGTGTCTCCAGGTAGAGGTTGGAGAAACCCTGGAGAGTTGCTACCAGTCAGTGTCAGCAATATGGATCAGTGGTCTGACACAGTATAAAGCAGCGCCATATGTTCCTAAGCAGCTATTTCCTCTTTGTTTTAATTTATTGGAAGAGGGGCAGTCTTATACTGAGGAGTACCAGAACAGGCTGTATGAGTGAGCAGTCACCAGGCCACACTAACTGATTAAGGTATCTGCCAAACAGCAACATAACTCAGTTGCAAAGCCCATTCATGTGCTACCACCAAGAAGCACAGTATAAACAAGCATCCATGCTGTGGTGAAATTAAGCTAATAAACTCCAGCTTCAGGAGCATCATAAAAGCCAGGTGTTTCTTCATCAACAGGAATGGCCCAATACATTTCCTGCTTGAGATTAGGCACAAGATGGTACATCCTTGCAATTCTATGTACTAAAGTCAGATGTGTTGCAATGGCTCTGTTCCAGCTTGCAGGGTTGTGCCCAGATAACAGCACTGAAGTACTGCTCTGTGGGCCTGTGGCAGTTACATTGCAGGGTCCCACCTTTTTCTCCAAGCAGCTCAATGTGGCACACATGATTCTCTCCCCCTCGCCTCCTCATTTAATCCCCACAGCAACCCTGTGAGATAGGTTAGGCTTAGAGGCAGTGCTTGGCCCAAGTTCACCCAGTGATCTTCATGGCTGAGTGGGGATTTGAACCCTGGTCTCCCAGGTTCTAGTCTAACACTCTAACCACCACACCACACAGGTTCCATTCCACTGTACAAATGTTTAGCATCAGGATGCTGATGATGAGGTTAAAATGTGAAATGTGAAACTCACAGGCAACTGGTTGGAGATGTTGGCCATATGCTGGCATGATGGGAAAGCAAATTTTCCAAGAAGCAAAATCAACAATTTTCAGAAAGTTATTGCTAGGAACATCAATGCCTGTTAAAGGAATCGTTGCAGATACTGCATTAAATCCTACACGTTTTTCTTTCCCCATTGTAATAAAGCATCTATGCTCTATGGGAAGCCCTCCCATCACCTTTCTTCAGTTTTCTTCATTCTTTTAATGTAGATCTTAACACAAATGAAATCTTATTGATTGGCATTTTTCCTTTAAGAGCTTGTATGATAAAAGCTTCTTCTGGTTGCAAAGGAAGAAAAGGTATCAGTTTATGGAAAAAGGGGGTTGTGCAAAGGTAATCCTGGAACCTGAAAACTTGTCAGGAGCCAGACAGAATGAGAGAAACAATGTTTGCTGACAGTAACGATCTCAGCAGCTGCAAGAAGATGTAATTAGACTTGTGGGTTGTTGGTTTTTTCCTAGTGTCCATTATGCTTTACATCAGGATCATTTTCTGGAGGCAGTCAATCATCTCCTCCCCAGGCTGCTGTCACAAAGAGATCAGCAGCAGCTGAGCTGACAACATTATTAAGGCGGAGGTGTTTATTTGGTCCCTTTAAGTAAAATATTGCAACAGGATATGACCATTAGTATACATACGCAGGCACATTTTTCTGCCATGTTGGTCTGTATTTGATGTCAACAAGGAATATATATATATAGTGTAGGGTTGGAAGGAACCCCAAAGCTCATCTAATCCAACCCCTGCAATGCAGGAATCACAGTTAAAGAAACCCTAACAGATGGCCATCCAACCTCTGATTAAAAACCTTCAATGAAAAAGAGTCCTCTAGCTACTTAGGGAGTCTGTTCCACTGTCAAACAGCTCTTACCAACTTATTATTGATAAATTAATTTATAGACCACTTATTATATAAAATTTTGCTCCATCCTCCATGTGACAGCCCTTTAAATATTTGAAGGTGGCTATCATATCTCCACTGTTACCTCTTTACCATAAAATTGTAGAGCTGGAAGGGACACTGAATATCATCTAGTCCCCCTACAGTGCAGGAATATGCAGCTGTCCCATGTGGGGATCAAACCTGCAACCTTGGCATTATCAGTTCCATGATCACTGCAGATGGTGACAGCAGTCACAAAATTAAAAGATGCCTGCTTCTTGGGAGAAAAGCAATGACAAACCTAGACAGCATCTTAAAAAGCAGAGACATCACCTTGCCAACAAAGCTCCGTATAGTTAAAGCTATGATTGTCCCAGTAGTGATGTATGGAAGTGAGAGCTGGACCATAAAGAAGGCTGATCACCAAAGAATTGAGGCTTTTGAATTATGGTGCTGGAGGAGACTCTTGAGAGTCCCATGGACTGCAAAAAGATAAAACCCAGGGCCATCTTAAGCCTATCTGGCGCCATGGTGCAAGGATCCCTCCGGCGCCCCCTATGCCCACCTTTCCCTCTGGGTGGGCAGCAGCTGGAGAGCAACTCCTCTGGCAAGGAGGTATTCACCCCACCCACCCACCCACCCATCCACACCTCTCTCCACACAGGATCCTGTTCCAGGTGCAAGGCTTGGCGCATGCCGGGCGCGGAGGATAGGTGCCAGGATTGATCTTGGCTTGTGTTCTGCGTGGATCCCTTCCATGGGGACCCCTCGGGCCCCTTCCTGGCTGCCCTGCACCCTCCAGTCCTGCGCAGAAGCGCTCCGGCAACCAATTGTGGCGCCGAGAGGAGGGGCAGCCACCGGGGATTGTGCCCACCTCCCGAGCAGGGTGCGTACACCAGCCAGAGAGGGACAGAGGGAGGGATGGAAGGCTGATCACTGCATGCCCGGCCCACTGCTGCCGATCGCCTCCTCCTGCCTTCCCCCTGGTGGTGGGCAGGCTGCCGCCCCTACCGAGCCACCGACGTGGCCCCTGAACCTCTTCCCTGGCGCCCTCCAGAATGTGGCACCGTGGTTCCCCTCGCCACTAGCATCTATGGCTAAGATGCCCCTGATCAAACCTATCCATTCTGAAGGAAATCAGCCCTGAGTGCTCACTGGAAGCACAGATCCTGAAGCTGAGGCTCCAATACTTTGGCCACCTCACGAGAAGAAAAGATTCCCTGGAAAAGACCCTGATGTTGGGAAAGATGGAGGGCACAAGGAGAAGGAGACGACATAGGACGAGATGGTTGGACAGTGTTCTCGAAGCTACTAACATGAGTTTGACCAAACTGCAGGAGGCAGTGGAAGACAGGAGTGCCTGGCGTGCCCTGGTCCATGGGGTCATGAAGAGTCGGACACGACTAAATGACTAAACAACAACAAAGACTGCCTATAGTAGCATTCATTTTAAGCTTGTGTTCTATTAAGACCCCATGATCCTTTTCACATGTATTACTGGCTTTCCAGTCTTTCCTTGCCCTACCTGGACACACCAGCCATTGAACCCGAGACATTTTGCATGCAAACTGGGCTATGCATGGTTGTGGGCCTTCTTTTAAGCCTATTCTGCATCTCTGATCTCAGGGTCTCTCTTTTGTGCTATCGATTCTTGACAAAGAATATGTTTTGCTTTCTGCATTTGCCCAGTCAAAATGACCCCCCTTTTTTTCTTTTTTGGTAAGCCAATGATTTAAGCTCTGTGATTATTCTCCATTAAACTGCTGCAGAAATGCCAGTCAGGCATTATGAGGTTTTCACTCCAGCTGTGCCGAACCACAAGTAGATATGAAGTAATTGACCTTGTTGTTCACTGAATTGTACAGTGCTTTGCTACCTACTGTTTGGTGCCACTCACTTCACTTCACGCGTCTTCGGAAGTCGCAACCTTTGTGGAGGATATTACTCTCCAGCATTCCAAAGGGGGGGGGAGCTTTTGCAAAAGCAAAACATTAAATACTAGGAGTCCCTTATGCTGAAACATCAGGGGCAAGCAAACCTTGCAATATTAAAACGAAAGGTTCCAGATTATTCTCAGAAAAGAAAGTGGGGGGCAAACACGGAAATTCCTGGGTTTGGCTTATGCTAACGAGCCAGACTAGTCTGGCAGGGCTAGCTGAGTACAAGTCATTAAGGAACCAAACAGAGCAATGGCCCATCAAGGATACCATCAAGACTGCAATACAAAGGCCTCTCCTCCAGCTTTGTGCTGGTGTGCAAAGACCAAAGGATTCTTGGGTTTCCAGGCTGATGACATTGTAAGCAAACAGGAAAACCGTTATGAGACATAACTATGGTTCAATGAATATTTTTCTGGGTTAATCCTACCATGGAAAGAAGGAAGAAAGAAATGGGAGTGTGAGGTCAGAGCACATAGCCCATGGTTCATACATATTTTGGGTAACCAAGGCAAGATATGCATTTACAGTCATATCTTGGAAGTTGAACGGAACCCGTTCTGGAAGTCCGTTCAATTCCAAACCATTCTCCTTCCAAATCGCAGCTTCTGATTGGCTGTGGGAAGCTGAGAAAGCCCTGTCAGATATTTGGCTTCCAAAAGAATGTTTGAAAACCAGTCACTGTTCAATTTTCCAGGAGCCAAAACATCTGAGTTCTAGGGCATTTGACAACCAAGGTACGACTGTATTCATTATTTGCTTGCTTGTCTGTTTGTTTATATACAATTTAACATTTTTAGCCCAAAAAATCCCTGAGCAGGACTTCCGGCGAGGACACCATCGCGGGCGGTCGTGGGTCGCTTCGCTACTGAAGCGACCCAGGCCGGCCGGGGGTAGGAGCCCCGCTACCGCAAAGCGGGGCTACGATAAGCCGCGGGAAGAGCGTCCCGCGGCTTGGGCTCTCCGGCGAGCCCGCTATGGCTCCGAACCCTTCCCTCGTTCCCCCTGTAAAGGGGGAGCGGGGGTGAAGGGACCACAGAGCCGGGCTGTGGAGGCATGCCCCAACCGGTCCGGCGAAGTGGCGACCGCCACTCGCGATGAGCGAGTTCATTCTACCTGTAAAAAAGGAAAAAAAGAAGAAGCCCGTTGGCCGTGAGTACGTCTAATTTGGATTTATCATCGGCATTTGCCGCACCGGGAGCTACTACGGAAAGGAAGCCTGTTTATCTCCCTTTGTGTGGAGTGAAAATAACTGTTTCTGATGGCTGCTGTTGCAGTGCTGGATACAATGTTTCAAATTTTGACAAGTGAGACTGATTAGATCCCTTTTGAGGGACTCAAGCTGGTGGAAATATTTCTTCCTAAAGTGGAAAGAATGTAATCTTTTCGCCCTGACTCCAGGGAAAATGGCTGCGGAAATCTGTGGTTGAGATGGAAAAAGACTGTGACTAAGTTGGGAAAACATTGAAATCTGATACCTTATACCCACTTCTACCATGTTGGGTTTCGTTTTTAAGTTGGCCTTGGACTCTGGATTAACTCACGAACAAAGGACTATTCTTTTGAACTTAGAATTGCTGAACCAGAAACTAACTTTGCTGACCCAGGATGACAATTTATACATCACAAGAAAGACTATTCAGAATATTACTAGAATGGAACAAAACCTTGGCAGGGAACTCAAGGGAATTATTGAAGTACATAGTACAACGCTCTGGCAACTCCGAGAAGATGAAAAATCCTGTTGGGGTGAGGGACCCAGGATTAGAGGACGGCTTATATCCAATTCCTGGAGTGAGAGTCCAGGAATGATGGGGAAAAGATTCATATATCTACAACTAGAAGATGAACGGAATTTTGAAGCGGAGATGCTGCAAGGTGATGATTTGTGTACCCTGATGCTCCCTGCAAGGACTGTCATAGACACTGTTTGGAACTGTGGTCTTACAAAGAAAGAGGACATTTTGAAAAAGGGTTTTGGCGTAAGATGGAGGAATGTTTGTGGGGAGACCCAGAGAAGGCACAGGAAAATGGTCAGGAAAAGGGATAGGGTGAAATATAATAAATTAAAATTAGGATTTATTATGGTACCCTGAAGCCGGTGTGTTAAGATTTTAAGTTTTTGAACTAGAGAAGAGATATTTGATTTTTTTTTATTAACAGCAGTTTAAGTGAAAGAAGATGTATGATTTGAAATAAGAAGTAATTTGTTATGTTTTGAAGTTATGCTATTAATTAATATGAAGTTATATTTGGAATAGAGCTGATTTAAGCTAAGGAGTGATTAGTATTGATTTTTGAATGATTTAATTTTTGATTAAAGAAGTTACTAAAGTAAATTAGAATTGGAACCAAAGGAGGGAAAACGGGGGAAGTCACCTAGTAAAGATTCGAACTAGAAAAGTTTTTTTTTGTATAAACAAGAAGAAGAATTGTTGGTGTGTTTTATATCTGTTTTATCATGTTTTGATTGTGGGGTTGCGTTTTGGTCTGTGTTAGTGTATGTGTTGTGTTGTTTTTTGTTTTGTAAAAACCAATAAATTCTTTAAAAAAATAATAATCCCTGAGCTGTTTACAAAAATTCTAAGATCAAAATATAGTAAATACGTTTATCCAAACTAGGCCATTTAATCATACCTGTCAACTTTTCCCTTTTATTGTGAGGAATCCTATTTGGAATAAGGGAATTTCCCTTTAAAAAGGGGAAAAGTTGACAGCTATGTATTTAATGAATTTGAAATGAGTGACTGCACAGTAGGGTTTCAAAATGAACCAAATCTTAAGGTTTAATTAAATAAAAACAGACATCTCAACAAAAGTTGTGCCAGAAGTAGCTGAGAAATGTCCATCAGGTTTATATATGAGGTATTTCTGTCCCTAGAGCTCCATAATCAATGTATTAGGCAGCTTATTTACAGGACTGTAACAAATAGGTAGTATCCTTGGTGTTAAAACTATTGTGATGAGTAGGAAAGTCACCAGTGTGTATTAAATCCTATGTTGTCTATTTATTTGACCCCTAAACATTTTAATGGTTTTAAATTTGAGCAGCATTTTGGTGGAAGAAAACCACAGCAACCAGTTACTATAATTGGAATAGCTCTTGCTTTTAGATTAATTGATCTAGAGCCCAGTTAAGCTAAAGGACCATTTGAACTAATTCTGTTCCAATGAAGTCAATTAACTATACTGATTAAATCCAAGTACTTCACCTGAAACAATTGAGTTGGCCAGCTATCTGGGGATTACTTTATTCCACTTTCTTTCTTCATGTATAAAAGATTTTAGAAAGTTTGCAATTTGAAATACTGAAAAGCCTGATATCACCATTATGTATATTTTTATAGGTATATTTTTATAACCATTTCCTTCTCTACGATTTATTCCTTGAAACTTGAGAAGCCCTAAGACATGCAAAATAGCTTTAACTTGGATGGGTGTGATAGGATTCTAAACATGGCAACTGGAGCAAGTTCTTGTAGTGGACTCTGTCTGCTGCGGTCCAAATAAGTATTGTTGTAAGTTGTTATTTGTTCGTTAATGTACTGCTTAATGACAAAATAGGTTTATTAGCAGTTTAAAGGTACGGTTTGCACCCAGCTAAGTTCCACTTAGACAGGGGTGGAGGAAGGGAGTGCGGTAAGGGCGGGCCGCCCCTTGTGTCACCTCTGAGGGGTGACAAAATGGCGGCAGCACTCACCACGGTGCCTGCAGCGCGCCCGAGCCATGCTTCTCTCCTGGGAGAGATGCAGTGGCTTGGGTGCGCAGGCTCTGCACTGCCCCAAACAGCCTGCCCCACACCTCCCCCTCAGCTGTAGGGCGGCTGAGTGGGAGGAGGCAGGCAGACTCCTCAGAGGCCCCCCCAGAGCATGCTGCCCTGGCTGGCCCCGCCCCATGGGTAGCTGGCCCAGCCCCTGGGCACCGGGAAAGTGTCCCGCCCCAGGCTCCCAATCGGCTTGCTCTGCCACTGCACTTAGAGCAAACCCACTGAAATTAATGGGCATGAGCTAATTTCATTGGGGCTACTTTAAGAGGGTCTAGTGTTGGACACAATGTTGTAAAGCCATTGTGTTGTCCTCCGTCTGTCTTGAGAGACAATTAAGCGTGCCTCTGAGCAGTTAAATCAACCAGTTGTATTAGTAGCACTGAAGTGACCTACCCGGGGCACATCTAGGCAGAGTGTATGGAGGTCCTGGACTGCCCAGATGGCAAGACCCACCCACCCCACTTTCAGCAAGTGGCATGCAGAAGCACACTCCCTCTGACTGGAAGTGGTGAAAAAGCAATTAAAACAGCTGGATTTTTTAAAAAAATCTGCAACACCATTGTGTTGAATATTGGCGTGCTAGCAACTACTGATGCAAACACATTGACCCACACTGCTGCACAGTCATGGACTCCTTGAGAGAGGAAAAATTAAGCAGTTTGTGTGGGAGAGCAGTTTTTAGGACCGAACCTCAGCTGCATCAAACCTTGCCCCTTCAATATCTCCTCAACGTCTCAGAATATAATGCCTCGCTTTCCCTAACTATAGCAAAGTTCAGCTGACATGCTCAGCTAACAGAGCCACATGGCTAGACTTGTCTCATTCATTTCAATTGAAGTTTCACACATGCAAACAGGTTCTTAGAACTACTGTTATCACCACCATCTTCATTTTCTTCTTCATCCCATCTTTTTACTTACCCAAGGAGTACTTAAGGTGGCTAACAACATTCAAAGTGCAATAAAACAAGCAACAATTAAGCATTAAAGTGAAGCAGCAGCAGAGCAGATAATTAAAGCAGCACCGCTCAGAATACGTAAATTAATGGGAAAGCCACCTGAACAAAATGTTCTTACTCTAATAAAACACTGAAATAATTTAAAACGAACACAGATACAACCTTGGAACTAAAAGCACCAAGCACGAAACATACACCAGCTTTAACTAGTTTCTAAATCCCCAAGTACATCCTGGGTGAATTCTGTACATTTGGTCACAGAGAAAGGCACATGCCAAAGGCAAAGCCTCAGGCTGCAGTGGCTGAAGGTGTGGCAGCAGTGGGAAATTCAACAAGCTCTCATGTTCTGCCTAAATGGTCTGGTCTGGATGTGTCTGCCAAAGAAAAGAAATTAATGGACTTAAGTGCCCATATAAGTCCCTGCTTATTTAACATATATGCAGAATTCATGATGCGAAAGGCTGGACTGGATAAATCCTAAAACGGAATTAAGATTGCCAGAAGAAATATCAACAACCTCAAGATATGCAGATGACACAACTTTGATGGCAGAAAGTGAGGAGGAATTAAAGAACCTCTTAATGAGGGTGAAAGAGGAGAGCGCAAAATATGGTCTGAAGCACATCAAAAAAACTAAGATCATGGCCACTGATCCCATCACCTCCTGGCAAATAGAAGAGGAAGAAATGGAGACAGTGAGAGATTTTACTTTCTTGGGCTCCATGATCACTGCAGATGGTGACAGCAGCCATGAAATTAGAAGAAGCCTGCATCTTGGGAGAAAAGCGATGACAAACCTAGACAGCATCTTAAAAAGCAGAGACATCACCTTGCCAACAAAGGACCATATAGTTAAAGCTATGGTTTTCCCAGTAGTGATGTATGGAAGTGAGAGCTCGACCATAAAGAAGGCTGATTGCCAAAGAATTGATGCTTTTGAATTATGGTGCTGGAGATTTCCATTCTGAAGGAAATCAGCCCTGAGTGCTCACTGGAAGGACAGATCCTGAAGCTGAGGCTCCAATACTTTGGCCACCTCATGAGAAGAAAAGACTCCATGAAAAAGACCCTGGTGTTGGGAAAGATGGAGGGCACAAGGAGAAGGGGACGACAGAGGATGAGATGGTTGGACAGTGTTCTTGAAGGTACTAACATGAGTTTGACCAAATTGCGGGAGGGAGTGGAAGACAGGAGTGCCTGGCGTGCTCTGGTCCATGGGGTCACAAAGAGTCGGACACGACTAAATGACTAAACAACAAAGAAGTGCCCAATGTTGCTAGCAGTGGGGTGTAAGAGGAGCATTCCCCCCTCCTTGTTGAGAAACCTAGGTGCTGAGCTAAATCACAGTAGCCATAACATTATGCAGAATGTTTATGAAAAAATGCTAGCCCAACATAGAATTTCCTTTCCTCAAAAGTGGTTATTACTGATGCCACAAAAGGAACATTTAAATAAAATAATAATAATAATAACCAAAACATTGAGAAATTAAGGAAAGTTCCAAGCATTTATTCACATACTGGGGCAGAACAGTTTTGAAGACAAAGCTCAAGGGGCTTTATTGTGAATCTCAGCATTTCATTTGAATGCTAAAGGCAATTGCTCATTTGTAGCCTTTGCAAATTTACATTTAAGGGTGTTATGAGAATACTTTGTCTTCTACTGTGCATTATGGAAACAAGAGTTTGAAATATGTCATTTCCCAGAAGGCTGGCGAAAGACAAAAGGCCCAGGAAGCCTAGCTCAGCTTTATCTTTCAGTTCCTCAAGGATGATTCAAGTGCAACTCTCTTAAAGGAGGGAATGCAGATGTTGTTATGCCAGTAATAAATTGAAAAGTTATGAGCTCAGCAAATAATCTGTGTTAAGTTAACCCCATGTGAATATGCAGGTTAAAATCAAGAATCAAACTGGGGCATAATGATGCAAAATAATAATTAGACTCTTATTTATAATTTATCCTTGACCTTCAATTTATTTAAAGAGAGTAAGTAGTAAGAGATAATGTGTACAAAACTGAACACATGTTGATCCTGGTATTTTAATGGCACACACAAGATGAATTGATTAGTAATGATTGAACGGCTTCAGAAGCTTATGCTCTGTCATTTATTTGTTTCTTAGGGTCACTGACTTCATTCATGTGTGGGAGAAACAACCTCCATAGACTGTGATGAATGGAGAACATGGATATATTGACTACATGGCTATATTATGTAGAATTTTTCATGTTTCTACCACAGCTAAAGCTTCAAGGTGAAAAATCTACAGCTAAGCCAAATGAGGTCCATACCAGAATTGTAGACTTGTAGAGTTGGAAGGGAACAAAGGGATCATCTAGTCCAACCCCCTGAAATGCAGGAAACTTTTGCCCAATGTGGGGCTCAAACCCATGACCCTGAGATTAAGAATTTCATGCTCTTCCAACTGAGCTTGCTTCCTTTTTCCCTTCAATTGGGATGGCTTACCTGTGGCCTTCCAGATCTAATACAGCTAGCTGACTATAGCCCATGTTTGTTCAGGCTGATGGTAATTGGAATCAAACAACATCTGGAGAACCGCTGTTTTCTCATTCCTTTCCTACATGTACTGGTAACTCATTCTTTACAATGGCTTCCCAATGTGTATCCACGCTGTAAACAGAGTTGTATTCACCATTGACACAGGATGTTATGCACTGATTTCTCTCTCCCATAAAGAGGAAGAGTCATGTGTGTAGTATCGTACAGGTGACTTTCAAAGTGTGCAGGTTGGCATGGAATCCCATCTAGAATCATGGGGGGAATGTCCATTTTAGAATGGGATTCTTGTGTACCCCCCTTTCAAATTCAGGGAGACAGTGTGCATCAAAATCCCCTCCCCCAAGGGGCTTTAACTCCATTTTATCTGGGGTTTCTATGTAGCTTTGTGACCTGGAGGTACATGACCTGGAGGTACTCAAATTTGCCATAACACCAAAAAATGCAACTTCAAAACACATGGCCAGGATCACAGCAATCTCTGCTGAATCCATAGCCTATTGTTTTCCTAAACAATTGGGGTTCAGACACAATTGCATAGAAAACAGCAGGTGCATTCCGGAGGTGTGTGTGAACTGGCCCTAAGCTTAGCTACTTCTACAATGGCAGTTTTTTATCCAAGTCATTAAAAAAAAAACCTAATGAAGCCGACTAGTCTCTAAAATCCCATGTGCCCAATCTGTCAAATTCTCCCTACCCATATTAATAATGTTCTATAAATTCAAAGCCTGGCTTAGAAGTCAGATTTGATGGTTTATATGTAACATAAGCAGATCAGTAATGTGGTAGCGTTATCTCCTTGAAAATATTGCTGTTACTATGAACTTGTTAAAGAGCAACAGACGTGTTTTCTGGAAACTCCACAAAAGGTACAAATTAAAATGGCTCAAGGGTTAGTGGGTAAAAGCAGATTTTTCTCTGAACATTTTACCATGTGATACATAAATCATTAGAGTAAATCCCATATTGCAAGTCAACTCAGGGAATGGTAGAAAGGTTAATGCTTTGAGGACCCAGACTTCCGGCGGCGACGCAATCGCTGGGTGGTCGAGGGCTGCTTCGGGTCCGAGGCGCCCTGTCCATCCCGGGGGTTAGGAGCCCCGCCACCGCAAAGCGGGGCTCCGGTTGGGGTGCGGGAAGAGCGTCCCGCACCCTGGGCTCCCCGGCTGCGCCCGCGGAGGCTCCGAACCCTTCCCTTGCCCCCCCTGTAAAGGGGGAGTGGGGGTGAAGGGACAACGGAGCCGGGCTTCGGGGATATGCCCCAACCGGGATGCAAATGCGGCGACAAAGCCCGCGGTGAGCGTCCAAGTTCTACCTTTGAAGAATGGAGCTAAAGGAACCCGGTGGTCGTGAGTAATTAATTTGATCAAAAACCGAGCTTTTGGAACGATCCGGGGGGAAGGAGAAAGGCAGCCTGCCTCCCTCCCTTCGAGTTAAAGAAGCTAACCAATTTGAGTGACTGCTGCCACAGAACTGGCTACAAAGTATTTAAAATTGATACATGAGACTGGCAAACTTCTTTCTTGGGAAGTAAACTAGTGGAAAATATCTCCATTTAAAGTTGCGGTATTTGCGCTCCAGTTTAGGAAAATGGCGACGAACAGAGAGGCAGGAGTAGAAATTTGATACCCACTTCCTCCCCCTCTACCAGTATGCTGGGCTTCGTCCTTGAACTGGTATTGAACTCTGGACTAACGGACGAACAGAGGCTCATTGCTTTGAAGGTGGAACTGCTTTACAGAAAAGTCAAAGTCTTGTGTGGGGGTCTGAAATGGAACCAATTGCCCACAGAGGAGGCTTTTAAAACTTTTAACACTTTGGAAGAAAGTCTTGCCAAAGAGCTGAGAGGGTGGCTGGAAAGATGGAGAGAAATGAGTGAGCTACTTCGGAGAAGAAATTCGCTTTTTGGGGGTGGCAGTCCCAAGGCGACGGTAAGATTTGTTATATCCAGTCCCCGAGGTGTGAGCTCGGGGGCCAGGGACAGAGAATTATGGTTTCTACAAGAAGAAAAGGAATGCTATAAAGAACCGGAGAAGCTGAGAGATGACGAGATGGTCACCCTGGAGCTCGTGGCAAGGAGAGTTTTGGACTGTGCCTGGATCTGTGGACGCTTGGAGAGGGAAGCTACAGGGAAGTTCAGTGCTGATGCCACCAGGAGAAGAATAATGGACAGAGGGGGTGTGGGGTGAAGCATTAAGTAAAACTTAAAGCAGCCTGTCATGGAATTTTGAAATCGGAGGGTGAATACTGTCAACAATATTTTGTTTTTTTGTTTTTTTGTTTGAATATGAAAGGAGATATTTTGAGCTTTTATGTTATTAGCAGCAGTTTAAAGGATAGAAGAGATAGATTTGATACAAATGATCGGTGAGGATTTGTGAGGATACAGTATAAGTAAAGTTAATTTAAGTGGATCAAGTTTATGGATTAAGATGATTAAGATCAAGAGGTAGATTAAGACAAAAATTTGATAAGAACAAGAATAATTGAAGAAGAATTATGATGAGATATTACTACGATGATGCATTGTTAGTAAAATGTTGAATATATAATTGTGCGTAACTATATAATTGAATTTGATTTTCAGGAGAAATGGTTATAAAATAGATTAAGGATATGAACTCGAAGGTGAAAAGGCAGGGGAAGTCAATGGTCAAGATATGGAAATAGAATTTTTTTTTTTTAAAGAAAGATGCAATAAGAAAACTTGACACTGTTTGTATTTGTTTTATCAGTGTATTTGTTTTGCATTTGTTTAATTGTAGGTGTGGGTGTGGGTATATGTTGCTATAAGAAAAATGTCAATAAATTCTTATAAAAAAAAAAGAAAGGTTAATGCTTTGAGAAGTGATGAATGGGGAAGAAATTCCTATTTACTTAGAGGGAAGAATTTGTATAATGATAGAAATTTTACACGTAACAGATTTATCAATGCCTCGGAGCTAAATTTTGCAAGGGATCTCAGTCATTAAAAAGAAGGAATATACTCCTGTTATTGGTTCATCATTTTCTTACATGTGCATCACCAGTATGCAGAGAAATTCAGGTCTACTTCTCCCATTCTTTTTCTTTTCTTTTCTATTTTTGTATTTTTACCATGATAATTCTGTTCCCCCTGGTGGAATTTCTTTAGAGTAAGACCCTAGATTGGGGTAGGTAATCTTCTCCAGCCTAAGGGCAGCATGCCCTTGTGAACAGTCTTCTGGGTACCACATGCTGTGGTGTGGAAGGCCAGAGGCAATAATTGCGACTCTTACATTTGTACAGTTGGCAGCATACCAGCCATATAAAAGCCAGAAGTTTCTACACACAAACACCTATGTCTAGGCAAGCAGGAGACATTGTCACAGTTTAAGGATACATCCCTGCCAGTAAATGGACCCAAGGAGGCGACAGAGCAGGGCCAAAGAGTGGTGCAGCCTGAAACAAAGGGATGTGCTTTGTGGAGTAGATGTGGCTTGGGAGAGTCCCAAGGGCTGGATGATACTGAATTGTGGAGGCTACATTTTGTCCCCATGCCTGAGTTCCCTGTCATGGATATTCTCTACTCTGGAGAACTTTAGCATTTGAGGGGACTTCAGAAGACTGCATACCTTACAACATCAAGATGCATTTATGAAAAGAGAGACTAAACAGAGCATGTCTATCTATGCGTACCTCAATGGGACTTACTTCAAAGGTAAATGTTGATAGTGTTGTGGCCAAGGACGCCTAACTGTGACTTCATAATGTCAAATCTGAGAACAAATCTGAGAGCCATTGACCCAGAGAGGTCCTCCTTAAGAGAAAAACCACAGCCAAGAAAGGTTAAAGCAAAGGACAAGCACATCTGGCTTCACTCTGAAGCTTATCCCATTGCTAATTTTCATGAATCTAGTGATAAATATTTGGACACTCATCCCCAACAGTAAATATGGACTTTCCACTTGAGGAAGCAAAAAATGATTAAAAGCTATGAGATCCACATGATCAACAAAGGAGATGGCAAACTGAAAAGGAAATCACAGAAAAATCATGTTTGAAGCATTGCTTTCCTGCCTGGCGACATTTTGAGATGATTTTTTAGTTTGCAGTTGTTCTCAGGGGATTCAGAGGGTGAATGGATGAGTGCACTAGCAAGAGACATGGATAAGCATGACATTTTCCTACAGACATCATCAGCATTTTTAAAAAACTGAAGAGTAAACACAGTATCATAAATTAGGGAGGCATGAAACCTGTCACTGTGAATTTTTCCATTTTGACTACTATGCTCTCAGAAAGCAACAAGACGTCAATGGAGTGTCTCTGATATCTGTAGTTTTCTGGACAACTTTTACACATGTAGGCTCTTGATTCCTTTCCCATTGAAAATATAGTTTTGCAAACATTACAGCAGCATAGCGGCTAGTTTCACTAGATGTGGAATTCACATTTGAATGTGTATCAGAAGGGACATCCCAGCAGGAATAATGCTGGGCTGGCAGATGTTTGCACCCTGGTGCACATTTTGATGCACAACTCCTTGCTGCTTTCAATCTGTGCGCTATCTGCCTTCACTCTTTGCTCATTCAGTCACCAATTTTCTTTTCAAAACGAGAAGTAACTCAGATCACATTAGGCAGCAGGAAAAATCAGGATAATTTTCCACACCACTAGACTAGCAATATCCATGTCAACAATCGAAGCTGGCAGATTATGATAGAACCCCAAATATAAACTAAGAAATGTCATGCATGAATTGCTGTCAGGGACCTCAAAAGCTGCATGTTCATATAAGGCATATAACCTCATCTCTAGTTTCTTCTGTGTTTGTATTTTTGTACAAGTGTCAAGTCATAAAGATTCCACCAGATGCCCGAGACTATTCATTCTTGTTTTATAAGACACCGTACTGCAGGCCCACTCACATTTCTTTATGGAATTTTCAGCTTGCGTACTAGTACTTTTTGGTAAAAAATACTATCAAAGAATGCCATGTTTCCTTCATTGAGAATGAGTATAAATGGATGGCAGAGGTGGGTGGGAAGCTCCTAATTGTGTGACTCAAATAGATTCTGAAGTATAAATAAATATATTATTCATTTATGAAGAAGCATTCTGATGAACACTTAGCGGGGGTTATACTTTATGTCTCCTTAATAGTCTGCATGATAAGGGGGGACACCTTAATTAGAACTCATCTAGCTATGCATAAGCAACACCAATTCAGCTTTTTTACTTGAATATGTTTGGACTCCTCAAAACACACACACACACACACACTCAAAATCTTAATTTTATTACTACTCATGTTCATTAATGACAGTGGCTACAGTTTCTGCACCCAGTTGCATGCTACAGCTGGAGCTACCATCGTTTAATAGCTTTAACTAGAGAATTCCAGTTAGCATGTTGAGGATCCCCTTCCCCCTCCACCTGCAAATTATCTATGCTATTTTACTGGTTATTTGCTTTTATTTTATGAGCTGCTAGTCCAGCAAACAAATACGACACCATGTACATTGCTTGAGCAACACAAGTCACCCCAGGATCTTTTAGGATTTTACGGATGGACCATTGCTTAGCAGTACAGCACACATGCTAACCTGTTGAATCAAGCCAGTGGCACATCTGTTCTCACAGTGCCTGAACAGTTGTCCTTGAAGGGTTTTTCACAGGCAAGAGTCCTCTCCTCTCCTGTGGTTTCCAACAACTGGTATTTGGAAACACCCAACTATGGAAGTAGAGCATAGCCATCATGGCTAGTAATCATCAATAGCCCTCTCCTCCATGCATTTGTTTAATCTTTTTAAAGCCATACAAATTGTTTGTCATCGCTCACTCCTATGCAAAACTCACCATGAAATTGTTACAGTAAGTTGCCAGGTGACTCAGGGCAGCTCTGAACAGCCCTGAACAGATGCTGGTTTGACAACAGTCACATTCACAGCCTGCAGAGGTGCTAAAAACTATGGCAAGCTGTCACCCTAGCTGGGGTTTTTTTGGGGGGGGGTCACACCTGGTTCTGGCGCAGGTCAAATAAATGTGCACCCACCTGCCTCATTCTCTTAGATTCAGGCGGATGGCTAGGGAAGCTTGGAAAAGCCCTCATACAAATACTTCGTATGTGCAATGGTATATGCCTGGCTGGAAAGCTTAAAGCCTGCCACTGCCACATGGGAGATGGATTGAAGAAAATGAAATATGAATTGGGCCCACCCCCTGGCTTGGCCAATCGCTGCTAGAAGCAGCTAGGAGCTAGGTGGAGTCATAGATCTAAAGAAAGTGCAGACTCGCACATGCTGGCCAGCTTCCATTTTGACTTGAAATGTTTGTTTTGGGCTTCTCAGAATTATGTAAAGGCATGAAGTGGGTGGAGGGAGCACTGGCCCACAATGGCACCTACAATGGCAAGGTGCACTCTGGTGCACTCCAGCTGGGGGGGAAAATGCACTGCTCCTGTGGGACTTCCATAGTTTAACTATGTGCTGTGTGAATAAATACTTTTGTTTATTCATCCTGAATCTTACAACACTCAGCTTCATTGTATGTCCATAGTTCCAGTCCTCTCACCTCTCCTGTCAATGGGATCAGATAGCAAAAGTTGGGAGAGATCTCTGCCTAAGGTCTTGGAGAACTGCTGCCAGTCAGAGCAGAAATCATGGGCAAATAGTTTGGCCTGGGAAAAGGCAGCCTCTTGTGTTTTTTGTGTACACTGATACAGCACAATTGTAGTTGAACTATGTAATTCACTCCCACAAGAGGCATTGATGGCCACCAACTTGGGTGGCTTTAGAAGAGGATTAGATGAATTAATGGAGGATAAGGTTGTTAGCAGGAGCGTCCTACTCTCGTGTAGGACCCTGGCAGAGAGACATGCCCGGCTGGCATGTTCTCTCCCTCCTGGTCGATCGGTCGGGAACTTCAAAAGCTTTCTTCTGCCCGAACATCACAGCGACTGATACCAAGAAGCATCAGCACACTTAGGGATCCGCAGAGTCTTCGCAGCATGCGTAAACAGACCTCAGCAACTCAGCATTTTGGCTAATCTACTTTATTTACATATAAACACACAAGGAGCACTGCAACATGGCTCCCTTTCTCTCTAGCATCAGTCAGCAAAGAGAAAGAACAAAGGACAATAGTCCCACTTCACAGAACACAGTAACACAAACATCCTGTCTCCGTCACTTCCCACTCTGTGGAATGAAAATATACACCGTCATGTGATAGACAACAATCCCATGACTGCAGACATGGGGAATGAATCTCCAACAAAGGTGATCAGTGGCTGCTGGCCATGATGGCTATTTGCTCTGCCTCCATGGCTGCAGGCAGTAATGCTACTGAATACCAGTTGTTGGAAACTGCAGGAAGACTGAATGGACCTGCACTTGAGTCCTGCTTTCAGGCTTCCTGCAGACATCTGGTAAGAACCTCTGAAACAACCCACATTTTCCCAGGGTGAAAAAAGGAAAGGTCCCCATTTATAGAAGGCATAATGACTCCTTTCAGAAGTTATAATGTTTTCACTCTTTGTTTTCCTGCTGAATATCCCTGCATTTTGTCAAAGCGACTTTATGAGTAAAAATGAGGAATGACATCTAGATGAAAAGATCAAGCATAAAAGTGAAAATGAGGATGCCGACATTTTTCATGCATTAAAATTTACTGTGTTTATACATCTTCTT
Source organism: Lacerta agilis (assembly GCF_009819535.1). Classification (NCBI taxonomy): domain Eukaryota; kingdom Metazoa; phylum Chordata; class Lepidosauria; order Squamata; family Lacertidae; genus Lacerta; species Lacerta agilis. Next base: position 36,323,752 of record NC_046321.1, on the reverse strand, counting down.
AAACATTAATATAGATTTTGCCAGCTTCCGCTCTGAGATCCAGCAGCATATTCATTAATAGTGGCAAGTGGCTTGCATGCCAGCCAATATAAAATAAATGGATGATACTGGCATAAAATAAAATGGCAACAAAAGGTAGGTAAGTCGGCATCTGTCCTTGAAGTCTGATTTGCTGCCTCATAAAAATTATCCATAACAAATTTAAAGCACCATTGAAAAGAAGAAGAATATAAGCCTGGAACTAATAGCAATGAATGCGAAGTGTTTCTCTGAGTAAATGTGTCCAGTAAATGCTGCAGTATGGGAAAACATATAGTAAATTAATGCAAGGCTGTTTGCAAGGCAAAGTATATAGCTGTTCCAACAAATCCCCTCAAATGAATATCTATCCTGAGTGCCTACAAAGAGTTCTATGCATTCCCAAATGCAAAAGATATCAATAACAATATGGAAAAGCACGAAGGCAGTGGATGGTTGCCAGCACCTTGGTAATTAACTGTGCAGTCAGATCCATGTTTACACAAAAATAAGTCACACTGGAATTCATTTCAAAGAAAGTGTGCAAGGATTTCAGGACAAGGAGCAAATCAAATGTTGAATGAGCATGTGGGTGGGATTTCCAAGAAAATGTAATGTACCGGTAAATAGCCAGTATGGCCAATAGAAATAGCCACTCTGAGGTCCTACTCAGGGGCGATGGAAATTATAACCCAGCAGCATCTACCAGATGTCATCATTCTTGCTCATACAACTACACTACACTGTCTCCTTATACACATACCATATTCATTCACTCACTCAAAGAAGCACATTATTATGGATACTCAGAAGTGTTCAAAAAAACCTTAATCAGCCTTGATTGAGTATATGCAAATTGTATAATATGCACTTTAAAAACCCCTCTCCAGCAATAATTGCCAGTTGCCAGGTTTGAACCTACAAAATGCTGGCTTCTGTATCTATATAAATTGTATTAATTCCACACATGTGCATGCGTTTTCTTACTCTGCAATAGTTCCCATATGCAAGGGGAAACTGTTTAGTTAAAAACCATCTACACGTTAGATCTGTTTGAAAGAGAACCTTCTTGGCTGATCATGACTAGACTCTGGACCCATCATAACTTGCCTTAACTGAACAACTGTTTTTTTAAAAAAACAGAAACTTCCTTGGAATACAGAATCCAAAGAAGCTTTTTTTTTAAAAAAAAAAAAAACCACCCTCAGCTAAATAGTTCTGATTTTAAGTGATGTTCTGTACAGGTGTGAAATACAACTCTAATGGCTTTCCCAGCTGAATTACATTAATATTGCAGTGAAACCATTTGTGACATTTAGTGTAACATGTATAATGCAGGATTTGAAAAGATGCCTGCCTCTCTTAGGTATGCAACTGTTTTATGTAATCTGGAAACCTGGTGGGAGGAAAGAAGCTGAAATAATTGTAGCTCATTTCCATAATGAGTCCTGCCTCAGAGATAATTAAAAGCAAAAACATTTAAAACTTTGCCTACCCCAAATTAATTACTGTGACTCAAACATTCATAAGAAAGAAATGGTCAATAATAACTGGCTTTCCCTTGACCTTATTAATGTTGGCTTATGGGGAATAGATGCAGGTTACAATCCTGAATAAAGCAGTCATGACAAAACAGGAGTTGGATTCCTGTAAATAGCTGGAATTACAGAGGTGAATCACATTAAATGACTGAAGCAAACACTTGAATTCTAGTCTAACTTATTGCTACAAAGGGGTGGCCAGTGGATTCAGACCAGGTTAGCACCATGGAAAGCTGCCATCTTAGATCTGCATCATCTATTGCCACAAGCTCCAGCTGAACGAATCTGTAAATTTTGGGTTCTCTTGGTTTCTGGATTCTTTGAGCAACTAGGCAGTCATGTTTTTAGGTAGCTCCGCACTGTAAATAGTTTTTGACACAATAAAACTGTTAAAAGACAAGACGGACTTTGTCGTTACCTGTGAGCAACCCCCTTGCAGACCTGACATAGGCTTTTTAAAAAAGCAAGTAAAATAATCACTCCCAAATTACCCTAAGATGATGGGCTACTCTAGTGCATGATTCCTACTATAATACAGAAAAGAGCCCCATTAGGACTGGCCTTCATTGCCTTTCACTATCTATCGTGCTACCCCTAGCAAGAGAATTGCATGAGTTCATATGAATGAGATCACAGTTATTCTGCAGCAACTCCAACCCCATTAAAACTACTGAAGCTGCACCAGGTTTTAACAAAGGTCAATGGAAAAGCTCTCAGTAACTCCAAAGTGCTTTGGATCCAACCTAGGTCTGTATCTAATTTGGCTCAGTTCATTTCAGGTCCAGGCATTTGTTAACACTGCAATTTATAATGCTTGCAGCTCCTGCAAATTCAGACCTTAATCAGTGGCTTCAGTGTCAAATCAAGTCAGAGAATGCAGGAGGGGGCTTGGCAGAATGAATGCTGATATATATATATATATTTCTGATAGCTTGCAGGAAAACATAATGTTATAGATTCCCCCATATAGTTCCCTCCCCCTTCCTTCATTTCATACACATAAAAAAAAAACTTAATTCTGCATTGACACTGAATATATTTAATTTGTAAGAAATGAAGATACTGGGACTGAAAACAGATTAGTATAAGCTTTGTAGGCTGCTCCAGTGCTTTTGCAAATGAGCTACAAGGGCGGTGATTAATCTGGTGCACTTTAACTTTTAAATTTATTCTTAAAATTCAGCTCCTCTTACCAAAAAAAAAAAAGTTTTTCCCCCTGTCACTTAAGGCCCTTGAGAAAAGTTTTTCTTTTTTGAAAAACAAATTAACAGAGATTAGCTTTTCCTTACCATTGTTAAGATAGGAGCATATCTGCTTCTTTGTTCGTGGTTTTTATGCCTTTGCACTGCAAGACAGATTCATTTATTAGGAATGGCCTACAAAAAAAGGAAGTACCTCTCAGTAATATCAGTCGAATTCTAGGCTTATTTCAGACATTCCCGTGCCCTAGTACAAGGTATATGATGTCAGGCGTTGGGACAGGTAAAGGTGTGGCCGGGTCAAAGAGGGCTTACAGGCACTACTGATCAGCTGGTCAGCAGCCTCCACAAAACCCTTTGCACTTCTACTTCTGAAAACATAAGTGATCATTGGCTGAATAATTGGGCAAACTGGCCTTTTGTGCAACCTCCCAAACTTTTTTGTGGGTGTGACACATCATTAGCCAGAGTTTCTGTTTGCACAAATATGCTGGAAGTTAACCACTGAATACCTGACCCTGTACTTCAGTGATGTAGGTTAGGGATGGATGGCTCAGACTAGGTTTGGTCTACCTTGCTTTTGCTAGTTTTCACGTGCTCCATTCCATCCTGTTTCCACATTAAAATATGAGGCAGTTTGGGGAGGGGGTGGAATCTGATTGAAATTCTAATGTTTTAAAAGTTCTTCGGCTTTTAGGAGGTAGTCTGCAGTCTGACTTGCTTTAAAAAGAAAAAGCACAGGTAGTAGCCACTGCAAATGGCTGGAAAGAGTAGTTGTTCACTTCCCATCCCTTCTAGGAAACTTGAATTGGGGAAGGGGAAATGGCTTCCTGGTGGCATCATGCCCCATCACTCCCAGGGGCACTTGAGGCCCCAGTTTCAACGCACATTGCAGTTCACACTTCCCTAAAATCAGGGTTGCCATATTTCAAACGGTGAAAATCCAGACACAAAAATTGTTTTGTCAAAATCTACACTACTGAAACGGGCTGCCATATGCCCACATTTTCCTGGACATTTCAGCGATTTCCGCCCAGATGCTGCTAACAAGGGCCAAATATCAGCTATGTCCAAGAAATTCTGGACTGATGGCAACCCTACTAAAATAAGGTAAGCAAACAACAAAATAGTATTCATTTTGCAAACTGGAGGGGGGGCAGAGCATGAGAAGAATTGTCAGAGGGTCAGACACAATGGTTGGGTTCTCTTTGAAGTGGAGGCTGCAGCAATGGAAGGGATGTGAAAGTTCTGCATTCTCTCCATCTATGTGCAGGTTGTATTTATATATAAACAAACCATATATCATAAAGGCACCACAGTCTCCTCTGTCCCTCATGTTTCCCAAAAGGAAGCACAAACCCTGGTAAGTGCACCTGGAACCCTTGGAATCTTGCCCCACTCAGAGATTGGGATGGCATGTAACAATATATACACCCGGGGCAGCCCTACCATTAGACAAAGTGAGGCCTCAAGTGTCAGAGTCTGGGAGTAAGCAGCAGCCTCTTGGCTGTTCCTCCTAAGACCTCCAGTCATCCCCTCTGTTGGAAGACAGATCTGAGTGTGCTATGCAGCCCGTCCTGGGCCACCTAAACCTGCATGTTATCCTATCACCAGAGTTGAAGAAGGATTCAATTGCCACTCTGTGCCTGGAATGGGAAGGGGACACAATCTTGTCCTTTGCTTCAGGCAGCAAGATGTGTTGAGCCAACCCTGTGTTTACACGCCACCTAATGGAATTCGCAAGTAAGGATTCCAAATAAGGACTACAATCAGATCAGCAAATTACTCCAGAATATATGGAGTCTGCTTTGCAATATGGAACCAGCAAATGCCTCCTCTATTCCCAATACAATATTGCAACAATATTTCCTCAGTATATTCGCTATCTCAAACAAAACAAAAGGAAACCACATGAACCCTAAAATCCGTGTTCTTATCATGCTTATTAGGCGTTCACAACAATTAGAGCAGTTGCTCTGGCTTTCCTCCCCTTCTTTTCTTAATTGATGAGTCAAAGCAAAAGTTTCTGTATAGAGCTTGATTTATTTAGAGGGAGAATTCAAACCTGAGCATGTGTTGGGAAAATAAATCAAGTAAAGATTTCTTTGTTCTCATTATAAAGCAAGAATAAACCTGCAAAGGAGCAAAGTATTTTTCTTTTCTTTTCTTTTCTTTTCTTTTTTAAAGGGGGAATTACACTGTCAGAAATGGATTTCGCATTAAACTGTGCCTACATATGCTGTGCAACATCTCAGTTGTGATCACAGCAAAACCTATTATATTGGCCATTATACTGCACCACTTTATTTTGCAGAATCTATTTCTGAATATAAGAGAATTTTTTTCCTTGCTAACAAAGAACAAACACTAACATGGAGAACAATGTCCTAGTAAATGTCTCTCTCACTAAGTGTCATTGCCGGCTTCTTTTCTGTGAGCCTCTGTGGCACACAATGAATTATGGTAATCCTCAATGTTCATTTAATTCTTTCAACAGAAAAGGAAAACCTTCTGAGGCCAACATCGATATTACCACCTACACTTGACACTCAGAAGTGTTTGCCCATTGAGTTGATAGAAGAGTAATTCCCAGACTAGTGTACCATGTCATGTGCCAAGGAAATGTGAGACCAGAACATGCACCCACGGAGGAAGCATTTTGCTGCAGCCTTTTTCAGACACCCCACCACCTACCACCACCAATGTACATGCCTCCAATGCCTGCAGGCTATGCTCCAGATTGTAATGTGAAAGTAGGCAAAGGATAAGATAATGCTCCCTCCCAATTTATTTATAGAATCTGATTTGCTTACATCTGTTCTTAAATTTATTACCCAAGTTTTATTGTGTTTTGTTGTTTTGGGTACTTTAAATAACTTTTTCCTGTTTTAACTTATTTTTTATCACAACAGGGTTTGCCAGGCATAGGCAAACTCGGCCCTCCAGATGTTTTGGGAATACAACTCCCACCATCCCTAGCTAACAGGACCAGTGGTCAGGGATGATGGGAATTGTAGTCTGGAGGACCGAGTTTGCCTATGCCTGGTGTTTGCCATCCTGAGCTCCTTTGGAAAGAATTTAATAAATCAATAAAATCAATGAAGATCCAGAGTCACTTCTATCAGTCAGTTCAAGAGATCAGGGTATGGAAGGAGTGGATCTTACATTTGAGGGCAAAAAGGTTATATTTATCCAAGCCTTTGGAAAAACAAGCATATGGACCAGACTTCAATGTCCAGGCAACTGCTTCAGAACTTCAGTGTCTCATTCTGTAGTAGGTGAACTGCTGCAGGACCCCTGGAGATCTCTTGAAGTGAAGCTATAATGAAATCGTTAGCTTCCTTAACAGTATTTTTCTTTCCTTCATCTCATTTGAAAGACATGAAATCCATTCTTCTTTAGTCTTTCTACAATTTTTTTTTTTTTTTTTTGCTAAAGGATTTAAAGAATTATGCTCTCAAATCAATACTTTCTTTTGAGCATCCTGCCAGTAATGAGTCCTTCTTTTATGAAGGAAGCAATCAAATCTGAACTCACAATGGAAAGACTCACCCAACCATCTTTGGGATTTCTTTCAGGTGGTTAGCTCAATCTTAAAATCGTCACTGCTGCCATTATAGGTGGTAGATTTTTAAATCAAAGACTCCTAACAGGTCACTATGAGACCATTACAAATACTTGATCTCTATTCTCTTTCAAGTGTTGCTAGCATAAGTGATAATGATAATAAAAAGATGGAAAACTAAGGAAGCTTGAGGGTGTGCTTTTAAAAATACTAAATCTAGCCATTCTCTGGGCAGTAGAGATATACAAGTTTTTCTCCATCATTAAAAGGGTCACTTTATCAATAGTCCTAACCTGGATAGGCTGGTTATTTCTTTTAGAGCTGCAGATATCTTCATCAATGGAAGAATTCCTTCCATCAGAGGAACATCCCTTCCTTCAGAAAAAAAATGAATCTTTGATCAAACCCATTATCTTCTGTAGCTGCAGATATGGAAGGGATCAACCATGTGACCAGGTTCAAATGTGAGCCTAATACCAACATATTTAATTCAACGAGAAGCTTTGTAGATTAAAGAAGGAAAGTCATTGTAGTATGAAATTGTAGTGATAATTTAAGTGTGATAATTAAAGCAGTGATTGATTTGTGAAGTATATATATTAGTGATGAATGTTAGAATATCATACGGAGGGCATTTTGGCCGTAAAAAGCCAAAATGCTAAGAATGGAAAAGATAATGTGATGGAATTTATTATTGTATTGTAATAAAACCAATAAAAATGATATGGCAAATAAATAAATAAATAAATGTGAGCCTAATAAATCAGGAGTTGCATGCCCAGATGCCGTGTGCCCACTACCCCTTTGATGCTGTATATGTAGAAACTGAAAGGACCACAATACAATGTCACTTTGGTTCTAATTAGGGCCCAACTTTTTTGATTACAGATGTAAGTAGGTTTTGGCTTAGGCAGCCCGCCTGATGGAAGATTTTCTGGGGAGTCGATCCTGATATACTGTTGACCTATGACATGTATCAAATAGGTGCAACCCTGACAGGATCACCACCTGGGGAGTGCTTTGGCCCTTAGCTCTCTCCTGGGCATATGGACAGAAGCACCTCCCCTTAGGATTTCTTTAGCTGGATACCCCATTTCCTTGGAGGATAAGACTTTAACTTCCCCCTTCTGTCCTTGACTAAAGATCTTATTCAATGCCTTATTTACCAAAGTTGTGACAATTGCGGGGGGGGGTGGTTAGATCCAGACAAGTCCAATTAGTCTGAAAGAAATTCATCCCTGGCCTTGAATACAGCAATTGTTAGTTCCATAGCAAGGCCATACAAAGGACACTACCACTCTGTTGGGTGGGTGCTAGCCATGCAACAAGGGAGGGTAGGTGGAAAATCCAAAGCTAACTGCAATGCCGGGTGAGGAGGCAGGCCTAATTGAAGGCTGGGGAGCAGACCTGAGGAAAGACTCCAGCCTGAGTCTCAGTTAGCCCTGCCCTGCCCTGCCCTGCCCTGCCTCTAGGCCCGCCTGTGATTGGCCAATTTTCAGGTGAGCCATATTCAAATCCCCTTGACCAGCAATAGAGGAGGTAACATCTCCCACTGGCCATTGAGACTCCATCCGAGGAGCCTAACAATGAAAGCAGGGCAGCACCATGACACAACTGTCACCTCACAAAGGATGGAGACGGGACATGCAACCCTTTATCATGATTATCAAAGTTGATGTCATTGTCTCTGAGAATTCTAGGCTGTCTGCAAAGTGTTCCCCAAATTAACTTTAGCAAATAAGCTATTTCAAATACACTCTTTATTGAATGCACGCTCCCAGGCACTATGTTGTTGCACCCTTCCTGACTTGAAGCAGACTCAGGTCAAACGTTCTTTGCTAAATTATTGCAGCTACAAACTCTATGGGAACTGTACGCAAAAGCTCTATGTAACCTCCAGAGTCCACCTGCAAAATGGGTCAGATCCCCTGGAACAGAACTAAGCGTATCTAATCCTTAGGTTCAGTCTAATCCATTAAGATAAACCTCATTAGTACTAATCCCTTTTACTAATTACAAAAGTTCCTTAAAGCTTTAAGATTGCATTACAGATAGGAGGACATATTAATTATACCCATGTGACTCCATTTACCCACATTAGATCCACCAAATTTCTACTTTGGTCTAAAGCAAAAGATGATGAACCAAAATTAATAAGTCAACTAAACTAAATAATCTTAAATTAACACTGCAGTTATACTGACCATTGCTTTCAACATTAATAAAAAGCAACAGTGTTATTGAATTCTTATGGCCATCAAGATTTAGATGACCTATAATTCTTGGGTGAGCTGAGAGTTTGTTTGGACTGTGGGTGAAAACCTGGAGGCTGAGAAGGAGGGTGTGTCAGAAGGAAAAGGAATTGGTATGAGTTTATATCTATTAGTAAATTTGTATTAATGTAGCATTTTTATAAGTGACTGTATTTTTGTAATATTTTGTTTAAGTTATCTGATGTTGTTACCATTTTTTGTACACCACTTAGAGAATATATTTTTGTACACCACTTTTTAATATATTAAGTGGTATAGATATCAAATAATCAATCCCAGGCATTGAATCCTAGACCTTCTGGTATATCAAGCACTTTACCAATGAACTACAATGAGCTATAGCCTTTGCACTCAGTTACTGTATTTTTTGCTCCATAAGACACACTTTTTTTCCTCCTAAAAAGTAAGGGGGAATATCTGTGCGTCTTATGGAGTGAATGGTGGTCTCTGGAGCTGAATTGCCCAGGGGCCAAAAGCAGATCGTTTTTGGGGTTTTTTACAAAGAGAAAAGGGGGTGTTGAAAGGACCCTGCTCAGCAGCTGATCAGCAAGAGATCGGGAGAGAGATAAGAGTCCCTGGCTCCCTTTCAGCCCCACCCTCTTGCCCAGGCCTCCATTGTTGAATGTGCTGCAGAGGGAGGCTGTTTGTTTCCCCAGTGACATGTGACTGGCTGATTAGATTATCTGTCTGGAAACTGTAGAAATGGCTCCCTTTCCTTAAGAAGCTGCAGAAATGTGAGTTGAACCCCATAAAAACGGGGCTTTTCCTCTTTGCTTTTCCCCCTTTGCAAAAAAAGCTGCAGAAATTTGAGCTGATCCTCAAAAAAAAAAAAACAGGGCTTTTAGAGGAGGAAAACCAGATTTTTTTTTCTTGTTTTCTCTTCTAAAAACGAGGTGCACCCTATGGCCAAGTGCACCCTATGGAGCGAAAAATACGGTACACAATTAGTTGCAATGGGTTGCATGGCAGATCAGCACTGAATGCCTTGCACTTCATTCTAGCCTTGCTGAAAAACCACATCATATACTTCTAATTTATGTTGCATTTATCATTCAATCATTACAACTCTCTCATACAAATAAAATGTTAGATGTCTCTTGAAGGGGAGTGCGAATCATAGCACTGTCCTCCCAAAATAAAATTGATCTGTATTCATTTGTCTTCATAATTCATAGTAGTGATTGGGGGAGTTCTTCATTTTTATTTTTCACAGTGTGAGAACAAATGGCTCATTAATTTTAAGCACATCAGTCTGCAATCCATGTCAGATAGAATAATGACTGGCATTATATAGAACACAATGGACTGGATGTACAAATATAATTTCCTTGCATTCATCCATGTTTGCATAGGGAAAACTTTTAAGAAGAACCAACTGATGAGAGAGGTGCATAATTTAGCAGAGACAGGAAGAATGTGTGAGGGGTACAGATATGGCCAATTCTGGGTAGAGTGGATGTTTTGTAAAAAGACAAGGCTTGAAATGTCCAAGTCATTGGCACCTAACAGAATGCCCACCATTGTGCATGTAGGTAGATATGTAAACCCTTCTTACCTAACAGAGAGAGCTCTGGAGATGCTATGGATGTCTGCATTCTCTGAATGTTTAAAGACACAGTGCACAATGGCATCCCTGCAGGGGACACTCTGTAAGGACACTCCATCCTGTGTCAGACAAACTCAAAGATGGAGAGTAGCATTTGCTTTCATCACAGCAATGTTAATGGCAGCCATTCAGTTGTGACATCACTGAGCACCAAGCCACTTGTTATCTACAGATTCCTAGACTGGAGTACTGAACTTGCCCACACTGGTGAACCATGGAGCTGGTGGAGTAGAATGGGGTGCTGCAAACTTGCATGCATAGATAGATAAAGAGATCTGAGAATACATTGTACCATGTCTGATCTAGCAGGAATGGTCCTGTTCAGGGTTCTAGCTAGCAAGCCATATGCTTTCCCACTTACTTCCCTACCCACCTGCCCTTTCTCCAGCTGACACCATTTCCTGGCTATTGTGTTCAATTCTCACCGGGTTGTGTTCTCTCTACACCCCCCCCCCTATTTCTGCATACCTCAGGATTGCCCCAAGCATGACAATAATTTCTTCTCATTTCTCAACTGATATCAACAATGTTGGCAAAAAGAGGGAACTTTTGGATGTATATTCTAGACCAGGCATAGGGAAGCTCAGCCCTCCAGATGTTTTGGGACTACAACTCCCATCATCCCTGACCACTGGTCCTGTTAGCTAGGGATGATGGGACTTGAAGTCCCAAAATATCTGGAGGGCCGAGTTTGCCTATGCCTGTGCTAGACACTTTAACACTGCATAACGTCAGTCTGGAGGCAAGCTCTTCTGAACAGTCCATCATCAAAACTCTATAACTGCCAGGTTGGAAAGAGCATAATTTCATTTTTATCAGAGCAGCTCGTGAAGATGGAAGCCAAAACATTTTTCAACATCAAAAAATACTCCATTTTGTTAATCATAGCAACATGTATATGTTGGGAAGTGTTGTTTGATACAACAAAGCTGTCATCCTACACCACCTGAAGTTGCTATCAGGGGAAGTGATGGGTTTGACCACATTCTTTGATTTGTATATATCCTTTATATAGAGGATATATAGTGGGATGGCCAACGAGCATGGCCAGTTAATATATTCATGCAAGGGCTTTTGGCCTAATGCTCACTAGGGGTGAGAAAGAATTGCATGGAAAGCACTGTCTTATTAAATTGATATCATTAAATCAGTTGGATGAACTTATCCAAAAGAAGCGGTAGGGTTTCCATTTCCAATTGTGTAGGAAGATCTGGGCTGAAATCCTGTATGTAGTTAGACTGTTTAAATGCAGTTGAAGTCAATAGTATTTAAGTGCCATCATTGTGCACAGGATGGCAGTTCTTGAGGGCATTTCTATCATTCCACTGCCACCAAAAGAGCCTCTTAACTAACATAAGGCAAACCTTTCCCATTATTGCTTGATTGAGAATTATATGCTTTCCGAAAGTTTTCTATGACAATGTCAATGTACATTTATTAGGAGTGGAGCTTTGGAAGTAGTTGAATGATCTTGCAAGTGTTTGAGACTGCAGCTCCAGGAAAAAAAGTTGAGGTTGTAATGCATTGAAATCTATTCTCAACATATTATGTCAAGGACATTTTTGAAACTGCTGCAAAATAGCTATTTGGGTTTCCCTCCCACACCCACCCACCCACTCTACTTAACCATTTTGTAGAATAGCCATTCACAGGTTTGCATCATTTATGGGATGGAAAATACTCAATGGCCCTGGAATAATTGTATGCTACCTCTAAGATAAAGGGAATATTTCCTTAAGATAAATGTGACATCCTTCGTGTTTTTCTATCATCAATATTTGCTGCCCAAGTGAAAAAGAAACTTGAATAAGCACATAAGAGGGAATGTAAATAAGAATATTGCATGCATTTTCTTAATATACTCAGAGATATCATCCATGAAGCTGCTTAGTTAGCAAAATTCTATCAGTTTCCTGCATAAAAATGGCATTAAAAAGCTATAAAGGCAGCTGTTTTCAGGAAACTGAGTCTTTATAGTCCCAAGCTGGAGATACTCTTGCACATCCCAGCATTAATAGTCATGTTTTGTTACTTAATTTAGAGCAAGCAACAACATAATGTAGTGTGACTAATGCAGCCTGACAGTAAAACATTGCCCGCCTCCCCAAAGTCCATCACCTGGAAAATGTGGAAATCAAAGCCATTTTCTAAAAAAAAAAAAAAAAAAGGTTAAATAAATCAAACTTTCAAAAGGAGAACACAAAGAAAGATTTGCATTTAAAAATATTTATTCTTTACTATCTTTGTTTCTAAGGACAATGATTTACTCTAGTCACTTTGAAATCAATCAATGGCATCAGATTCAGTGCCCAAGCCAAGTATGATGGCAACATACAAATTGCCTGAGTTGTCGGTGATTTGCACCCAGACAGCAATGATGCACCCATGTCCTAGACTGGAAGCAGCCTCCCCAGAGCTGCAAAACTTTGAGTCTGTGATGGTCTTGTTCTCCATATATCAATCTAAAATGCCCAGAACACATGGGCCTATATTAGCAAATCTTTATAATGTGGTTCGTGAAGGAGCAAAATTCAGTGTTATGCTTCTACACATAAGAATTTTCTAATGTAGGTCAGAGTGTTCTGGGTGCTTTAGATTAATATATTGAAAATAAGACCATCAAAGATTAATAGTTTTAGTGCTCTGGGGATGTTGCCTCCTACTCTACCAAGTGCCTGAGCTAATATAGCCCATAATTGATGGTAGAGTACCGCATAGGCATCATACGTTTTAATTTCTCATCATTTAGGAATTATGCAACAATATTGTTTATAAAATAGGTAATTAAAGCCAGAACATGACCTCGCCATTTCAGACTATTTAAATTTTATATTCTCAGCATCTAAATATGCTTTAGCTCTAATCTGACATATTCTGATACTATAAAATCTCATTCTTTTTACAAGGGGGCATCAGAGTTTAAAGGGCCCCATGAGTAATTAAGACACTGTCAGAATTTTTTTGAAAGGTTATACTTGTTAAACTACGACCTCCGGTATTATTTTCACCAAAACCGTTTTTTAGCAGCTTTACAAAATAAGATATAGAACTATGCACCATCATTTGCAATATAACATCAAAAATAGGAGAAAACTTGTTGCAAGTTAGAAGTGGTGTATATCAGAGTGAGAAAGTATAGATTGGTGGCTGATTGATGGTTTTGAACCCTTGGCCTACCTGGCAGCAAGTCAGTATGACAACTCCAAAGTTAAAAGTCTGAGGGCTGATCCACATAAGCAAAGTCCAAAGATCAGGAAACTCAGTCCAGAGTCGATCCAAGTAGCCACATCTGAAGTCCAGCAGTCAAGTAGCCACATCTGAAGTCCATACAGTCCAGAGTCAAACCTGAAGCACAGTCCTGGAGCATCCAAGTCAAGGTCCATCAACATGGTCAATGGAGCAAACACAACAGCTTAGCTCTGCATCCCTTTTGTAATTTGCATGCTGATAGCAGAATCTGGGCTTGATGAGGCATGTGACCCTCACCTGTTCTCAGCCTACTCCAGCTAAGGAACCACACACCTCCTCCCAGAGCTAGCAAGTCCCACCTGTGGCCAGCTAGTGAGCTGGGCTATGGGCCCTTGCCCACCTCAGCCTCCCAGAGCACCATTCCCACTGCTTCCTACACGTCAGAGGCTGCCATTCATGGATACAGGTGCCCCTCAAGCTCCAACAATGGGTCCTGCTGCTCTGGTTCCTGTGCACTGGCCCCCATCTCATCTCCCTCCTCCATCACCCTGTGAGTACTTCCTTCCCCATCCCCTGCTTGTCCCAGTCCTGCCTACATCCCACGCTGGGATCTTCTTCCTCTTCTTCCACCTCCCCGTCATCCTGCCAGCTTCTGACACTGATTGAGAGACAGACAGACCATTCTAAATGAAGCTTCCAAATCATCATCAAGGGCAGACCTATGTATAATACGTACATTACAATAATCCAGAAGTATTTTGCCAGAGCATAGGCCATTGTGGGCAGGCTATTTCTATAAAGGAACAGCCATAACTGGTGAACCAGCGCACACTGCAAAAAGGAATTCTTCACCACAGGTGCTACTTGAGTCTTAATCAACAAAGCTGGATCCATCACACTAATGCATTGAATCCAGATGTGCCTTCCATGATCAGAAAAACTTCTAGTGCAGACATAGGCAAACTCGGCCCTCCAGATGTTTTTGGCCTGCAACTCCCTTGACCCCTAGCTAACAGGACCAGTGGTCAGGTATGATGGGAATTGTAGTCCCAAAACATCTGGAGGGCCGAGTTTGCCTATGCCTGTTCTAGTGTCCATGGAAGGCTTTTGAGCTAATGAAAGGGACCCATTGGTGGAGTAGAATTTCTACCTACCTACCCCCTGAAGACCACCTTTCACACTGTTCCAGGGTGTTGTCCATCTCCAGTGTGGCATGTACTGCTGGGGGCTGAAGGGGTAGAGTGAAATCAGCAAAAGTTGCCCCCACCCTGCTGAGAGGATGCTCCCACCAATGGCAGCAAAGGCTAGATCCAATCCAATATAAATGCAGATGGAAGCCTTGCAGACTTTCCAGGTGGAAATGTGCTCACCAAATCACACAAAGAAAATAGCTCCTGCCTTGAGCATCAGTTTTTAAGTTTAGAATTTTTCTCTGTTTAAGGTGAAAAGTGAGATAAGCCGCATTGAAAGCAGGAGGTGAGAGTAACACCCTTAATGTGCTCTGCTTTGTCTGTTGCTCAAACATGTTAATGTGATGCTTCCTGAAAATATGGAAATTAATTTCCTAAATGATCCTATTGCCTCTGCCAGAGCTGGAGTGGATAATTACTCTTTGGAGCCTTTCGTTTTTGTGAGATAATGCTAACAACTCTCTTGTGCAATATGATGTATCCGTACACTTCAGTCTCTCTCCCTTAAGTCAAGTACCTGACACATGGCCTACGATGTTGCAAATCTCATCCAGGTCATTATTCCCATTAAACACCTCAAATGCCACCTGCCTTACCCAGGAGAAAAACTAGTGAAAGTTTCCCCTTGTAAATATCTGCAGCAGCAAGCTATATTCAAAAAGAAAGAGATCACCTTTTACAAGGTACTCAAGTAAAAGCTGTTATTTATTTTGTTGCTATCTTGGATCTTCACTGTAAGCACCAGGGAGATCCAATAAAGATAGAGAACTGCAACGCAGAGTTGTCTGAGGCACATAAAACACCCAAAGGTGATAAATTTCATTGACTTACCTGGTGCATTGGCCTGGCTGGTGACTGCAAATCCTCTGTTGTTTATCAAATAAATAGCATGCCATTAGGCAAAAACATGCAAGCCAGCTCTGTAATTGCTCTTTTCAGCAGGTGGCATTGATATCTTATAGACAACCTTTCCATCAATACAGACCATGAGCATAAAGAGGTGGAGATATTTGCAGTAACACAGGAGAATCAAGCAAGTCCATTTCTGTTTGATTAGATTAGTAACAGGACCAACTATCTGCATTCACCAAGTCTTCCGAGCACAGAATTCAATACTTGGTTCTGACAGCGAAATTAGGGGTGGGATAGGGGAATACCTCAGTCTTTACTATTTATTTTAAAAGGCAAAGTCACAAACCAGAATAACATAACTTATATTTTCTTTGTTTTTGTAAAACCATTAAGTACTGTTTTGGTATTTCTGTGACTTTGTTGACTCCCAAGTGTGTATAGCATTGCAACCTAATGAATGAGGTGAAGGGTTGCATCCTACCACAAGACCCAAAAAGACTATTACTCAAGGCCTGGTAAATGTCACTGATCTAAAAGTGACTGTGGATTTAATCACCAATACTGCTTCATGTATACCTGCTTATTGGAAGCAAGCCACAGATCCAGTAGTTTTGGAATCTCACAGTGGTTTGGAATGCTACTATTTGATCAACTTGGCACATATCAGAAGAAGGAGAAATAGATAACATGCACATAATTGTGTGGGTTTTCATACTGTTCCAGAATAACATATTTTATAATAGCATCCAACCATATATTATGTTTTCCTTATTATACTGGCTTTGTATACATAGTTGATATTTTCTACTTTTATTTATTTTTTAATTGGGAAACATTACATTAAACTTGAGTAGATGGGACACATCCAATGGTGTCTATATAACTAAAATCTAGTTCTAAGTTTGCAGTATCTTTTTTATTTTCATTCAAGGCTAGCATTCTCCTGAGCATGGATATTCTTTTTATATTTTAATGAATTGTTCACATTGCACACCACTCTGTAAAGGTCAATGTGACAAATAATTAAAACTGCAATTATGCACAATGCACATTATAATTAGCTTTTTTTCCAAATAAATAAGAATGTGTCACAAAACATATATGCATGCAAAACAGAAATGGTCCCAGGGTTTCATCAAATAATATTGTATGACCGAAAGACAATTAGAGTTCTTTTTAAAATTCCATTCATAAATATAGCACTTAAAAAAAACAACCACAATTGATGATTATCTAATATGTTTGTGCAATACATTTGTAAATATATAGGAAGAAAGATCTCAGGAATAAAGATACAAATATCTTTACCCCAATTGCATCACCATAACAACTGAGTTAATTATGGAGTACCAGCAGGGAAATGCTGACCTCAGTTCACAGCTGGGAGTAGAAGACAGCAATAAGATGTAGCCATAGAAATATGTCACAAAACCCCACTAGCAAATAAGTAAGGTGCAGATGCCAGCAGTCATCAGAATTCCTAGGAACCAATGCAATTAAACAAGAGGCATCTCCCTAATAAATGTTGCCTTTATCAAGCAGGTTTTGTTGTGTTTTTAACAGAGGAGCCCCATCCTTGGGGATATTGTCTACATCTTTTCCCATCCGTCTCTGTCCAATGTTTCCCACTTCTCGAAATCATCTGCAGTCATCTAATGATGATCTGCTGAAATCCCCCTGTGGCTTGCAAGCAATTAAAAGAGAATTAGAACAAATAGGTTTTTAGGGCAAGCTCAGTCGTCATGTCTCAGACTTAAAACTGCCTTGGAGAGTATTCCTGATGCAGATGAGGCTTTTGTGGAGCTGGGTCAGGAGGACAGCCCGGGGAAGAAGGTGCTGCTAGCTGTCTGATGAAAAAAGATTTCATGCCTGTCTCATCCTGTGGGTTCAAACTTCTCAAAGAACAAACTAGAACCCTCAACTCCATCACTTCTCCAGTCACCTAAGGCTCCTCGCACCCATCTGGCAGAGGATACAGAAGATGCAGATTCTGATTAAGCTAAACTTGCAGCTGGGACTGAGGTTTTGGACACCTACTAGACCTGGTGCCCTATTTAGGTCAGCGCTGTGGAACCTGATATTACTGGGCCACAGCTGCCATCATCCATGACGATTGGCTATGCTGGCTGAAGTTTATGGCAGTTGGAGCCCAACCCATGTCTAAGGGTCCACAGGTTCCCTGTTCCTGGTTTAGGTGTTTAACTGAGCTCTGCCCCTTCCTCTCTGCTTCACCCACCCTTAGCTGTTTGGACACTTGATCTCCCTGCTGCTGGGCTCACATCAAAGGCCAATCTTCTCAAGGCCTACATGAGCAGCGCCTCACAAGCATGCAACATCAGCATGCCCTACTGAACTACAAAGCAAACCTGTAAAGGGCAAAACAGTTGGCAAGCAGGAATGACAGGACGGCCATGTGTCCTACTTCACAGAGGCAGTCCTCTGTTGTGAAAGCATGCCATCCAAGTGTGGCTAAAAGCTAAGGAAGAATAAAAAGGATGACCAGGGACCTTGAAATCAACCATGAACAGTACCCGGTCAGCAGATCAAGCAGGTCCACAAGACACCTGGTGCCTCTCCCACTATGGCAGGATGCATTGAATTTATTTTTAAATTATAGTAATTATTTATAAATTTGCATAAACATTAACATATGCAGATGAATGTCCTCTGTTGTGATTATGCAAATGCCCTCTTCTTTTTCTATGGCAAATTGGTAACCATAAACAAGGATGCAATCTAATTTTAGAAAACAGGAGCATAAGAATTTTTTTTTTGCAGGGGGAAACATGTATGATAGGTAACTGAATGCATATTTATTGTGATGCAAGTACTTTATACGCTATTCTGCACCTCCTGTGCTTACAGCGGGGGTGGGGATGGGGGTATAACAGGCATTTGCTTATAGATGAGCAGCTTTATTATGTTTTTGTTTTTGTTTTTATTGCACTGGTGCTTGCTCCAAGAAAGAAGAAAAACAATGCAAAGGCTGTCATTGGCCTGGAAGCAAACCCATCTGGAGAAGTCATGAATGACTGAGTTTAACAGCAGTACCTACTGCTAATCAGTTTTGCAGCCAATTGAGAAAGCTAGTGAAAATTCATTGAAGAGACAAAAAAACGACCTTAGCCTTCTGCAGAATGGTGGGCTGCTGAAGGTAAATATCAACCTTCCCACCACCCACCACCACCCCACTATGCAAGACACTCTATTCACCCAGCCCTTTGGGTGAGCCTCCTGGGCAATTAAGTTTCACCAATAATAGTTTATTGGTCATTGTGTGTTGTTTCATTACTCTGCTGTTTCATTATGCATCACATTTTTGCAACCCACTCTGAGATTACTTTTAGTAATAAAGAACAGGCAAGAACCATGTTTTGAATGAATGAATGAATAGAATACCTATGTGAAAGTACAACAGAAATTGTTTGAGAGCCTAAGAAAAGCGAGAAAGAGATTATTATTTCAAGTACACATTGTGTCAATGCGATGGCCACTGAGTTGGGAGGAGTTTCATGTTGTTGCACTCATGACCAGCTTGTGAGCTTCTTGCAGGTCAGCCACTGTGAGAACAGGATGCTGGACAGGATGAGCTATTGGCCTGATCCAGAAGGTTCATCTTATGTTCTTATGTTTTCACAGCCTTAATGCATCTCTCTCTACTCTTTGCACTTAGTAAAGTTTTCTCCCCTTAAGCCCAGCATATGCTTACCAGAAAGCAAGGGACTGCTGGAACCAATGCTGCAAAATACATTTAAACAAACAAACAGGAAACACAGTGCTCAAGTGATGGAAAGACAGTTGAATTGGCCATGGGAAAATCTTAACCAGATTACATAGGAATACATTTCCTGACTGTTCAGCTATAGAGCTTCAGTTCTTGGACTCTCAAGTCCCATCAACCCCACTAAGCATGGTCAGTGTTAGGGTGTGCTGGCCCCAAGGGTATGTCCGTAAAACGAGGTCCAAGTCCAGTCCTGGGTCAAGGGGTCCAAAGGAAGTCAGTCCGGCAGGGAGCAAGGCAGGGAGCAGGTCAAAGTCCAAGGCACGAGGTTGCAGGTTGAGCACACGCTTGCAACAAAGTTGCTCACGCAACTTGGGCTGGGTCTGGCTGGCTTTTATCTGGCCCTATGCTTAGGGCAGTCCCGATCCTCCGGAGACTCGCCTCTCCTCCGGGCCTGGAGGCGAGCACTCCTCCTGCAGACACTTAACTCCCTTCGCCTCTCTGCCCTGAGCCTCTGTAGCTCAGGAGAGGATGGTGGGTTACTGGACCCAGGGGATGCCTCAGCTTCCTCTGAAGAGGCTGGGAGTGGAGCACCTGCAGGCAATGGGTCCTCCCTCCCATCAGGAGCCAGAGCAGACTCTGCTGATGCCTGCACCTGGGGATCCAGCACAGGTGGGGATCCTTCAGGCTCAAGCCCTGGCCCTGGCCCCGGCTCAGCTGGTTCTGGAGGCGGGGAATCCCGTGCAGGCTGGGATCCCTCAGGTTCAGCATCAGAGTCTGACTCCCAGGCCATCACACCATCCCCCCTCCCAGGCCTCCCCCTCAACCGAGGGGCCGGACCAGGCTTGCTGGGGTAAGCTGCATGGAAATCACGGAGGCAGGCAGGCGCGTGGACGTTTTCCGCTGGTTCCCATGAACGATCCTCAGGCCCATACCCTTTCCAGTCGATGAGGTATTGGAGCTTCCCCCTGCGGTGTCGTGAGTCGAGAATGCGCTCCACCTCGTACTCAGGCTCCCCCTCAACCAAAACTGGCTGCGGTCGTGGGTTGTCTGGGTGGAACTCGTCGGGCGGGGCGACTGGACTAAGTAGGGACCGGTGGAATACCGGGTGAACCTTGAGCGATGGAGGTAACTGGAGGCGAAACGCCACCGGCGACACCTGCGCAGTGATGGTGAATGGGCCGGCAAACCGTGCATCCAGCTTTCGTGAGGGCCGAGAAGGATGCAGGTGACGGGTAGAGAGCCACACCCGATCACCAACATGGAGTTCTGGCCCCTCCTGACGATGTCGGTCAGCCTGGGCCTTGTATGCGTCCTTGGCCTGGTGCAGTTGCTCCATCAATAATTGTTGCTGGGACTGAAGCTCCTGAAGCCAGTCTGTCACTGCGGGGACCGCGGAAGCTGGCAGCACGTCTGGGAACAAACGAGGATGGTAGCCGTAGGAGGCCTGGAACGGGGTTTGCTGGGTGGAGGCGTTCACTGCATTGTTGTAGGCGAACTCCGCCAATGGCAAGTGATCGACCCAGTCATCCTGCTGAAAGCTGCAGTAACACCGGAGATACTGCTCCAGCACTGCATTTGCCCGTTCCGTCTGGCCATCGGTCTGCGGGTGGTGGGCCGAAGATAGACAGACCTCCGTCCCAAGGGTCTGGTGCAGGGCTCGCCAGAAGTGGGATGTGAACTGGACGCCGCGGTCAGAAACCACACGCTCGGGCAGGCCATGCAGGCGGAAGATGTGCTGCAAGTACAGTTGAGCCGTTTCCTTAGCTGTGGGTATGGACGGGCAGGGGGCACAGTGCACCATCTTAGTGAAATGGTCCGTGAAAACCAGGAGGCAGGTACAGTGACGAGATGGGGGCAAGTCCACCACAAAGTCCAGCGAGACCGTGTGCCAGGGACGCGGTGGGACTGGTAATGGCTGGAGCAGACCGGGGGGTCGCCCGGTAGGACCCTTGGCCCGCCGGCAGACATCGCAACCAGCAACATAGCGTGCCACATCAGCCTTCAGGCGGGGCCACCAGAACTCCCGGCTTACCAGATGGGTGGTCCGGTACCGCCCAAAGTGCCCTGCTGCTGGGGCATCGTGGGACATCTGGAGAACCTCAGCCCGCAATGGTCCTGGTGGGATGTATAGACGACCCTGGTGCAGCAGTAGGCCCTGGTGCAGGGCCAGCCCCGGATATCGAGGGCATGACCCGTCAGACAGTTCCCGGAGCCGTTCCTGTGCCCAAGCGTCGACCCGTTGCTGTTCTCGCACCCGAGCCTGCAGCGGCTTGGCCTCCTGAGTGGCCAGGAATGCGGCTGGTGGTAAGATAGTCGCCGGCACTGCCTGCTGTACAGTGTCTGCGACGTCCTCAGGTTTCCGGGACAGGGCATCCGCTTTCCGGTTTTGGGAGCTAGGGATGTAGCGGATCCGGAACTGGAACCGGGAGAAAAACAGCGCCCACCGGATCTGCCTTTGGTTCAACTTGCGGGTGGTCTGGAGGTACTCCAGATTCCGGTGGTCCGTTCTCACTTCCACCGGGTGTCGTGCCCCCTCAAGATGATGGCGCCAGACCTCAAAGGCCACCTTGATGGCCAGTAGTTCCCGCTCCCACACGGTATAGTTACGCTCCGCCGGAAGGAGCTGCCGGGAGTAGTAAGCGCAGGGTAACAGTGGCGCATCGGGTCCGTGTTGCTGAGACAGGATGGCACTGAGAGCCGTACTGGAGGCATCAGTCTCCACCACGAAGGGACGAGAGGGATCAGGATGCTGTAAAATCGGCGCCCTCTGGAAACAGGCTTTCAACCCCTGAAATGCCACTTCAGCCTCCTCATCCCAGGAGAAGGGCGTCTTGGGGCGCAGCAGTCGGGTTAATGGGGTGGTGCGATGAGCATAATCTGCAATGAAGGTCCGGTAATAGTTGGCGAACCCTAGGAACCGCTGTAAGTCCTTGCGGTTCCGGGGCGCTGCCCACTCTCGAACCGCAGCCACCTTCCCAGGGTCCATCTGCACCCCGTCAGGGGAGAGTCGGTGTCCAAGGAAGTCTACTGACCGCTGGTGGAACTCGCACTTGCTGAGCTTGGCGTACAGGCGGTGCTCCCGCAAGCGCTGCAACACGGACCGAACATGACTCTCGTGACGGGCTGGGTCACGGGAATAAATCAGAATATCATCTAGGTACACCACCACGTATTTGTCTAGCAAGTCCTGGAACACGTGGTTGATGTACCGTTGAAACACGGCGGGCGCGTTGCATAATCCGAACGGCATAACCAGGTATTCAAACTGCCCATACCGGGTCCCGAATGCAGTCTTCCACTCGTCCCCGGCACGGATCCGAATCAAGTTGTAGGCCCCTCGGAGGTCCAGTTTGGTGAACATCTGCGCCCCCTGCACCCGCTCCAGCAATTCTGCAATAAGGGGCAAGGGGTACCGGTCTGGGATGGTGATCTTATTCAGGGCCCGGTAGTCATGGCAGAGGCGAAGCTCCCCACACTTCTTCTTAACGAAGAGTACAGGAGCGGCAGTGGGTGAGGTAGAGGGTCTAATGAACCCGCGTTCCAGGTTCTTGCGAAGGAAGTCCTGCAAGGCTTCACGCTCTGGCTCCGAAAGAGAATATAAGCGGCTCACAGGCAGGGGCGCCCCAGGCTGTAGGTCTATGCCGCAGTCGAAGGACCGATGAGGCGGCAGTTTGTCTGCCCCCTGTTCCTCGAACACGTCTAAATAGTCCTGGTACACGGCAGGGAGCGTTGACACAGCCTGACCCATGGGGGCAGCTGCTACTAACTCGGACTGAGCATGGGAACCCGGGTCTGGGAAACGTACAGTCCGATTGACCCAGTCGATCTGAACATTGTGCGACTCCAGCCAGTCCATCCCAAGCACCAGGGGAAACCGGGGCATGGTGGCAATGTCCAGGGTTCGCACCTCCCGGTGCTGCTGGTAGCACAGGACCAAGGGCTGGGTCTCCCGAGTAACAGCGCCCGAGCGTAGGAGCCGTCCGTCAATTGCCTCCACCTGTACTGGTTCCGGCTTGTTCTGAAGCGGCACCTGATGCTGAGTGGCGAAGGCAGAGTCCATATAGGAGCGGGTTGCCCCCGAATCCACCAGAGCGTGGGTGAGAATCCAGGGCCCACCGGGGGGGTATAGACGCACCGGTATCATGAGGTGTTGCAATTCCACTGGTGAGGGCCCATCATGCGATGCTTGGGACCCCAGGTAGCCTGGGCCATCGGCTACTGGGGTTGGCCGTTTTCCCTGCGGCTGGTGTTTCTCAGGGCAGGTTCGGGCGTAGTGTCCACTCCCACCGCAGTAGAGACACAGGTTCCCCTCCCGACGCCGAGTCTTTTCCGAGGGGGAGAGGCGAGGCCGCGCTGCCCCGAGCTGCATCGGCTCCTCCAATGACTCAGCTTTGGCCACGGAACTGCAGGGAAGCACCGGCGCCGGGAGCCCGGAGTGCCGGCGGCCCCGGGCCTGGCGACGGTCCTCCAACCGATCGTCTATCTGCAGACTCCGTTGGATGAGGGCATCCAGTGTGGCAGGGCGATCCAACGTGGCCAGCTGATCCAGTATCTCGTCTGAAAGTCCCTCGAGATACTGGTCCCGCAGGGCAGAGTCGTTCCAGGTCAAGTCCTGCGCCAGCAGCCGAAATTCCGTGGCGTAGGTGGCCACTGTGGACTTGCCCTGTTTCAACCGCCGAATTGCCCGATTGGCTTGACTCCCCTTCTGAGGGTTGGCGAACGTGGTTTCCAGATGATTGCAAAACCCCGTATAGTCTGTCAGCAAGGGGGAGTCTTGCCGGAGCAGCGGCAACGCCCACTTGGCCGCCTGGTCCTTCAGCAAGCTGATCAGGAAGTGCACCTTGGTGCGGTCGTCAGGGAAATCCCGAGCTCGCCCCTGAATATACAGCTTGGCCTGGGCGAGAAACATGGGAAAGCTGGCTGGGGACCCATCAAATTTCTCTGGCAGGGCCACTGGGTACTTGCCAGGAGCTGGGGCGGCAGCCCCAGGAGCCGGTAAGGCATCCAAACGCTGCTGAAGCGCCGTAACCACATTGCTTAGCTGCTGCACGGTGTGGGTCAAGGCCTGGTTCTCCTGCGCCAATGCCACCAGCGCAGCCGCCTGGTCAGCCATGGCTACTAGTTCCTCCCGAACGCACCCCAGCAAAGGGGGAGTGCGGGTGTGGCGTGAGCAAACTGTGCTGGCCCCAGGGGTATGTCCGTAAAACGAGGTCCAAGTCCAGTCCTGGGTCAAGGGGTCCAAAGGAAGTCAGTCCGGCAGGGAGCAAGGCAGGGAGCAGGTCAAAGTCCAAGGCACGAGGTTGCAGGTTGAGCACACGCTTGCAACAAAGTTGCTCACGCAACTTGGGCTGGGTCTGGCTGGCTTTTATCTGGCCCTATGCTTAGGGCGGTCCCGATCCTCCGGAGACTCGCCTCTCCTCCGGGCCTGGAGGCGAGCACTCCTCCTGCAGACACTTAACTCCCTTCGCCTCTCTGCCCTGAGCCTCTGTAGCTCAGGAGAGGATGGTGGGTTACTGGACCCAGGGGATGCCTCAGCTTCCTCTGAAGAGGCTGGGAGTGGAGCACCTGCAGGCAATGGGTCCTCCCTCCCATCAGGAGCCAGAGCAGACTCTGCTGATGCCTGCACCTGGGGATCCAGCACAGGTGGGGATCCTTCAGGCTCAAGCCCTGGCCCTGGCCCCGGCTCAGCTGGTTCTGGAGGCGGGGAATCCCGTGCAGGCTGGGATCCCTCAGGTTCAGCATCAGAGTCTGACTCCCAGGCCATCACACCGGGATTATGTGAGCTTTATGCCTTCTTGATATGTTGACTGGCTGGTTTCTCCAAAATTGTGAAAGAGTTCTCTGTTCTTTGCTCCCCACATTCACCTCCATTCTCCTGACAGAAGGTTTGCATGGAAAATGGGGAGAAGGCACCAGCAGCCTCACCAAACAGAAACATTTGCTATTAAGAGCATTAATGGGATGTTGCTTTCCCAGTGCTACAGTTTCCAATGAGAGAGGGAAACACTACCTGGACTCTCCTTCTCTCCTTCCCTCAGAAGAATATCCCACTGCTACTATTTCTGCCTTAATTATTACTAAGAGCGGCAATATTTTCTCTTACTCAAGTAAGGAAGTAGGAGAAGATTGGCAGATCACTAACCGGCATGCTTATGCATCTAATCCCAAAAGAACATGCCAGCACTCAGACACCAGAGAGAGTGGCTGGCTACCTGGATTCCTTCTGCTACAGCCCAAGGGCCACATTATGTTCTGGAAAACCTTCTGAAGGCCAGTTTTATATATTGAAAATCGATTTAAAATCCAATGTGAGTACAGGGCTCTTCAATGTGACTTTTTAAAAATGTTCCTCCTGACCAGATGGTGCTAGCTGTTTATTGGGCATTCATTCTGTTTTGTTTGTGGGAAATGTGATATTGCATGAATGGGCAATTTTCCAACACTTTCCTTCTATTTTGGGGAAGGAGGCATGCTGCACAAGACCTCCCAGCCATCTATAATAGTGAAGCCTAAATTTGCCAGTATGTGTCTGAATCCCACTTAGAAAATAGCATCAGTCTGGAGATGCCCACGGACCGGGATAAAAACCTCCAACCTGAAAGTCTTGTTGAAAAGGAAGAGTTATTAATATGTGCCTGATCTGTAACAGGGGAAATGTAACAAAATGCTGAGCTGCTGCTAATTGTTGTTGTTCAGTCGTTCAGTCGTGTCCGACTCTTTGTGACCCCATGGACCAGAGCACACCAGGCACACCTGTCTTTCACTGCCTCCCGCAGTTTGGCCAAACTCATGCTAGTTGCTTCGAGAACACTGTCCAACCTTCTCATCCTCTATCGTCCCCTTCTAATGTCATCCCCTTCTGCTCCTGCTGCTAATGTTACCTACCAAATGTCTCATTTGTATACAAGAGTCTCCAACATCTCTGACTTTTCTGACTTGCATTTGGGGAAGTCTGACTAGGGCTGGTGGAAGTTGAGTCTAAAAGACCAGGAGGGCACCAAGTTTTTGAAGGCTGTTCTATTCAGTGCACAACTTCTCAGCCACCCATGGTGAGGAATGGAAGGCCATGAAGTGAAGCAACCAATTAAGATTCTGGAATCTCTGGTCCACTCCAAATGATGCAGCAACTACTGGTGTGAATTCAAGACTCCTGCTGTCAAATGACAACTATATACCAGCTGGAAATCTTTCCACTTAAAGCAGAATTAGTGCTTCAAATGTTTCATACAGCATCTACTATGGGAAGGATGCTGGCTCTTACTGAAATTTGGAACAGAATTTACTGAAATCATGAAACAGTGCTTTTTATTTTAAAATCATTCAAATGCTTTCCAATTTAAAACACATTCCTTTCCAAATAATTTTGAGCAGACAAAAGGCTGCAAAAGAAGGTGCTAAAATCGTTATAGTACTCAGGAGAGTAACCTATTTTAGAAGCAAGATGTCTGCTAGAATGCTTAATAGAAACTTAAAATAGTATTAAAGTAGGAAAGTTTCCTGCTGCTATATAGTCTACTTCAGGGACCACCAACTGATGAAGCAGCAGCAGGAACAATCACAGCAAGACCAGCTGTCTGATCAACACACAATGTGAAGATGAAATGTAAGAGAAAAATTGTAAAGGAAGAGATCCACCACATCTTTTCAGCAATGCCCATGGCAGCTGCTACTCCAAATAGTTGCAGCCCTTCACCTAGTTTCAGTGATACCCACTGATGCATACATAGAACCTTGCAGGCACCATTTTCTGAAATCTCAGCTTCCATTTTTTTTTAATACTCAAAATATACCAGTAGCATGTTGGACAACTGTGCTGTTTGGTGACCAACAGGGATGTGTTCTGAATATGTAGTACACTGGGTCCATTACAGCTCATTTGTTTGAACTAGATGGTTTGAACTGCAGTGGAAGGAAAATGGAGATGACCTTGCCTTGAGACAAGAATGACGACTTGATTACTCTTGTTGTGTTCCTGCCCTGACTGGGTATTAGAGTTCTTGAATGAGATGAACTTGGTACTCCTCACCAGCAATGTCCACAATAATGGGGCCACATTCTTCTGCTGTCATAATCACAGGAGGTGGTGGTAGTATCTGGTTCACAAGTGACATTCCAAATGTAAACGTATCCCTGCAGGTGCTGGAAGTGTGTAATATAGAGGAAAAGGTGACCACATTAACTGACCACATAGCAATAATTCATCCAAAAGGCCACTAAACTTTCTTGTTTGGACTGGCTGGATCCGGTGTGCTCTGCTTTTCCTTTAAAGGATCCTCTATTTAAAATAATTTGCATTCCTTTAATTTTTGCATATTTGCTTTCATATCATATGGGCCAGGGGCTAAAAAAATGGCTAAGCACATGTTGGTCATCATTGTGCATGCAGCTGGATTTTGGTACATTGTTTTCTTTGTTATGTTGCAGGCATATTGCTCCACCATAAGATTTGAAGGAGAAATAAAGTCCTGGCATGAGTGCACTTTCCCAATGCATGTATCATATATTTGAAATCTGGATCTGGGCCAATGTTATCAGCCTCAAGCCCTTATTATGGAACTATAGAAGGGGGGAACTAAATAAGCAAAATTCCACTTGGATGATCAGGGATAATAAATGGAAGAAATGGTGAACAGTTAAAGACTTTATTTGCTTTTGCTTTTGCTTTGCTTTTTACAAAAACAAATATTTCATTTTGGCAAGTATATACAGTAAAGCCCTTCAGGTCTCCTATGGTTTAGCAGTGCTGAGTTCAAGTGTGGAGGAAAGAGCACCAAAGGCATGTGCAGTATCTAGAATTGATGGAGGTGGGAATGGGATTCTGCAATAGGCTCTCCCCTCTCCCCATAAATAATTATAGATCAAAGCTGACACTCTGAGCCTTTGCAGGTACAGGTCTTTTCTGTATGATCTGTGCAAATTTCTGCACCTACAGCTTATACAAATGAAGGCTCCATTCACAATGCATGAGCAACACTTGGAGCCTGGATGTTAAATCTGTCACTACAATACTTTCTTCTCTTTCATATGTTGCTGGTGCCTAGTTCTCATTCTTCTGCTCAGGGCTTTATTGGTGTCTCATTCCTAGGGGGAAGGACAGGTCACTCTGCTTCAGTGTTATTTGCCAATCATATGACACTACTTGTTTCAATAGACCAATTATCTGTGAATATAAACTTGAATATTCTCCATGTTCCAACCAAGCAAGAAATGACGGTGCTGGTTGTAAATTGTGGTCTTCTTAAAAACCTTCAGCCACATCATGCACACTGAAAGCAGATGACTTCCCCACAAAGAAACCTGACAACTGTAGTTACACAGAGCTACAATCCCCAGCACCCTTTACAAGTTACAGTTCCCCACATTCTTTGGGGAAAGTCATGTGCTTTAAATGTATGGTATATACATTTAAAGTTGGAAGGTTTGGGTAGGTATGCAGTCCCTTTATGGGTCTGTCGTTTTCACCAAAGTCAGCTGAAAGAGTAGACTCTTTAAAAAAAGAAAAAAACCATTTCCTCCTCTGTGTCCCTCAAGAAAATGCTGCCAAGGTGCAGCCATTGCTCCACAGCCTCTAATCATGCTGCTCTAGCAGCTTTCAGATTGCTTACCAGGATAATAGCAATAGAGTAAGCTCAGGTCTCAAATTTTATATATCGCTTGTGGCAGAGTGTTGTGCTATCAGCTGGTTTCCCACGATGTGCGTTCCATTAAGCTCTCCATATATAATGAGAGGTAGCAGGTTACTGTTGATGGCTGAGTGACAGGAGAATGCTCTCAAGCTCTCACACATGCACACACTAACAATGTTAGCTCTGTGTCGTGTTAAATGTGATGTGATCTGATGGACTCTTTCTTGACTGAACAGCCCATTATGGTCGTTCCATTTACACTGTATCAATTAAGACTGCCGGAATGTTTCTAAAATAGCTTTTCTCTCCTCTCTCTCCCCCCCACCCCACCCCCCACAAGGCCTTGACATTAACAAAAAATAATAGTTGGAAAATAGAATTAAGTGAGACACAAATGTTTAAGATCAATGTCCTTCACGTTAAGTTGCTCTTGGGGCTTACATTTCTTTAAAAGGAAATTAACATGTAAGAATGTCTGCCTGAAAAAAAACACTGCTAAGTTAGAGATAACTGATAAATATATACAGACAAAGTCATTGTAAAGCAACCGCCAATGACTGTCTTCAGCATGTCATGTTCAGGGCTTGGGAATACTGCAGGCACGTCATTGCTCTTGTCCTTGCTGTTTGTTCTCTGATAGACAGACAGCATGTGCTTAAGGATGGTGACAGCTACAAGATTTTGCCTCCTACTCCTTGGACTTGGCTTGGGAAATGGAGCATGATCCTGCCCCTGTGGGAGAGAGAGAGAGAGCTTTTTAGAATTGTCCCTCCTCATTTTTGTGGCTGTGTGACTTGATTCCTATGACAAGCATCTTTTCTCCTTCACATTCTAAACTGCCTCTGGATTTGAAACTTTTGAGTCAATGTATGGGCCTAAGAACTCCCTGACAACCGAAGAGAGCTAGTAAACATGGGAACACAGGAAGCTGACGTCAAACCACTGGCCCATCTAGCTCAGTATTCTCTGTGGTAACTGGTGGTGACTCTCTGGGGCTTTAGATGGGAGTCTTCCAGCCCTACCTAGAGACAATGGGGACTGAACTTGGGACCTGCTTCATGCACTGGAGATGCTATCAATTATGCAGCAATTGCCAGGAGTAGGCCATGGCCACATTTAGCTAAGGAAGGCTTAAAGAAAGGCTGCAGAGCCTTTTTCAGCCTTCTGGGCATTTGACATGATACAGCAAGGCTTTTATGTTATATAAAAGTAGGGATGGGAAAACAATTTTGTGGGATGTCAAAGCAGGCAACTAAAGCAAAATGGTCACGGGCATTTGGTTTGCAGATTTCCCCCTCCAGTCATGGGATGATTGAACATTGCTAGGCAAATACCTATTTCCATCTTCAGATGTATTGGTGTACACAGGTTTCATTCCTGTTCATTATTTCCAGCAAGCAAACATAGGATCAGTGTTGAGACGCTACATTATGTTATTTTGCACCAGGATTATATGTGTTGTGCATTGTCAAACTCCTCTCCAAATTCATTTTAAAAACGAAGCACGTTTCTTTGTGGTATTGATGGACACTGTTTAGCCTCTCATTCTCTATGACTTGATCAGAATTCATAGTGAAACTGTAGCCCTTTTTGGCATCAAAACCATACATGACTCTTAGAGGTAAGTCATAGAACTTCAGTCAGAGGCCTGGAGAAAACCTATCCTCTGTCAAACCAGCAGTCCCTCCAAGCAATTTTTCAAAGACCTCCTCTCTCTGTAAAGTGTTCTCCTGCAGAGCTTAAAGAGCCATTCTGGAAAATAGTTTCCTACATTGCAAAGAACAAGTACAAAAAAATAAGACCTCCTGCGGTTGCTATATTTGTTCATTAGAGTTGTGGCCACAAGCTATTTTTCTTCCTCTCAAAAACAACATGTCAATAATGGTTGAACATCCTCAATAATAACTTACTTCCTTCAGAAACAAATTAGATCTTGTCAATGTTTCACATGAAGGAATTTATCTACTTCATTAAATAAAAATCTGTCCAGTACAGATAATCATACATTGGTTCAATAAGTAACATATGCATGAGCCCTTTACAAGTACATTTAGTTATTCATTTCTGTATTCGTGACTGGAAGCAATTAAAGCTGGGAGCAGGGACAGGTGAATCTGTCAGTTTTGGTTTCTCCTGGTTTCTCGTTTTTCCATCTCCAGTTCTCCACACCTCTGCAACAATTTGCAACTGGGGAAAAAACCGTTATGAGAATCCATCACCATTTTAGTACAAATAGTTTATTTCTCCAAATAAACATATTTTATATGCAGTTTTGTCATTTTTGCAAGCACATTCCCTTAATTTAATGCAATCTAAATGTTATCTTCACTAATATATGCATTTTACACACATTAGTTAGTGGGAGAACTGCATCGCCAATTGAATTTCAAAAGATAGCTTTGTTTCAGATTATATATTTGTTTGAGAAGTGAAAATTAGTAATTCCTCATTAAGATGCACACAAAATCAAATCTCTTCTCCAATTCCTACCTGGAAATCTCCAACTAAGCATAGTAGTTAATTGGTCCATAACAAGTCACGATCTTAAACTTGGCTCCATGACTTAAGATCCTGGTTTGTTCCAAAGTTGGTAACAAAGTTCCCTGGTGAATTAGTGACTTTCTGGTCTAATGGCACCACACCACAAAAGGAGCTTGTGCAAAACACTTGTGCATATGTTAGCTAGAAATAGGGTAAAGATTTGGTTAGCTCTTCAGAGCTCTGCTGTAGGATTGGCAGTTTTTCTTAGGAACTTATTTGTTTCCACCGTTCTCTGTTTGTATATTTATAAGTAAAGCAAACATTGCAAAGCCACCTTGAGTCTCCAGTACATTCTCTTCTAAAGAAAACTAAACCCTTTAGCATTGCTCCTGGACCTCTCACAGAGAATCAATGATTATGTTGTGCCAGATGCCACAGATTTTCCACTCTAGCAAAATGTCAGTTGATTTTGTCCACGGGATGGTTTAAGAGTTTGCTGCTCCATTATCAGGTATCTTGATAATGCTGTTTCTCTAATTTCTTGATTTCTACAGATTTCCATAAACTCTGCTCAGGAATGTAAGTCAATTTC
The DNA here is from genome assembly GCF_009819535.1 of Lacerta agilis. Lineage (NCBI taxonomy): Eukaryota > Metazoa > Chordata > Lepidosauria > Squamata > Lacertidae > Lacerta > Lacerta agilis. The sequence continues at coordinate 36,291,896 of NC_046321.1, read as the reverse complement.
TCTACAATAATGTTTAATCATAGTCTATATTTTCACCCTGGGCTCTGAAAATGTGGGAGGGAGATTTGTTTACAATCTCTGGATCTATATTTTTAGATATGAAAAAAACAGCATCAATGGACACTGGAATTCCAGCATCTTTAATAACTTCATTCCAATACACAGAAAGCTTGTTGCCCTAGGATAGATCTATTAGCTGTTGGTGAGGAATTTCTGTTTCATTGTTAAGAGGTGATAAAATGAAAGCAAAATGGAAGTCAGCCTTAATTACAGAGTCACAACTGGCACTCTCAACATCTCTGGAGATACAAACAAACTCTGCAGAGGCCCTGCCTTGTGGAGTTTGTGAAAGAAGATTAATGATCTGCTGAATTCCACAGATTTGGAGCAAGCCTGCCCATAGAAAATGTCGATAATGTTACCTGTTTATCTTGCACTATAGAGCTCAGTGATTTAAGAAGCAACAACAAAACTATGTGAAAATTCCTGGGAAATGAATTGCAGACTGTAAGAGAGAAGATATTTCTTCAATGTTATTTCAGCAAAAATAAGTTTATAATGTACTCTAGATTCCACCCCACCCCACCCCTGCCAACATGTCTGTATAATGTTACTTCATTTTTTTTGCTCAACTTCTGTATTGAGCAAACAAGGTCATATGGATACATATCAACTGTGGGTGATCTATAGCTTGGTCAAAGTTCAGAAAATGTACCTGACAGTATAGATAACAATTTTGTGGTCTGTTCTCTGATTGAAATGATTGCCTCTGGTTAGGAACAATACAAGTAGACTCTGTTTAAATCCTGGACAAGTGAAACAATTTCAGTTCGTTCATGCCCTCCCTTCCTTTTGATTAGTAGCAACAGTAGCAACCGACCTCAGAACCTTTAAGTAGCAAATATATTTAATGGCCATAAAACAACATACACATATAAAAATCATCAGCAGGCATTGTAATCACATTGCAAGATTATTTGTTGGGCAATGATTGACTTACAGCCCACCTGACAGCAGTGAAACCAAGTGTAAATCCAGCAGCAAGGATTTTTCTGATGTACATTAAATAGGGGGGGCCCAACAGGGATTATTGTCTTGAGGAATGCTATAGGACCCTGACCCTGCCTGGGCATCTGGACACAAGCAACTTCTCCCAGATCCCTTTAACAGGATACCCTACCACAGGAGGGGCTCAGAGACCTCCTCTCTATCGAAGACTAACTTTTACCCAATGCTTAAAGTACCAAAATTGCTATGAGATAGGCAATATCGCCAGGCTGGAGCCAATTTGCCTGGAGGACAAATCCTTGCCCAGCCCTGAACATGGCAACCAACAATGACACAGCAAGGTCAAAAATACACGATACACATCTTAAACAAAAGGGTGTGGGTGAGTGGGAGATCTGGCATGGAAAACCAGGTGCTGGGTTCAAGGCAGGCCATCTTACATACCCTAGGAGCAGACCTGAAAGAAGCCTGCCTGTTTCATTGGGCTCATCCCCAATGGAAGTCCTGCCCCCAAGCCTGCCTGCCATTGGCCAACCTGCAGACAGACTTGGATCCAGTTCCCAGTCAGTGTGGAGGGTGTTAAGCTCCTCTCTCTGGCCAGGCAGTCCCAGCAACCTGAGCCTGCATCAGATCTGGTGGAGGAGGCATCACTGGCCTGCAAAGCCACTGTACCTGGGCAGAGTAAGCAGACCTGTAAGCAAAAAAGGGGGTGAAAGATACTCGGAGTCCAGTGTGACTTTCATGATCTTTATTCAGCTCATAGTAGTGAGGAATGTAGTTCCCCCAAAACGTTTGCTTTATATACACTATTTACACAATGGGCCCCATGTGATTGGCTAATTCCGGGATACTCCTGTATGCCAATCAGAGTGCGGATTCACTTCCACCTGGAGCTGGATTGGGTGGCTCCTGCAGACCAATCAGACTGCTGCAATCTCAATCCTATTGTTCTGGGACCAATCAGACTGCTGCAATCTCAATCCTATTGTTCTGGGACCAGTCAGACTGCTGCAATCTCAATCCTATTGTTCTAGGACCAATCAGACTGCTGCAGTTTGGATCCTATTCAACTCAGTACATAACAGGGGGGATCTCCATCTTTTACATATAAAGAAGGTGAAGAGAACAAGGAAGATGAAGAGCCTGCAGATCATCCAGTACTACTGTCAGTTCATTGGTAATCTGGCCACCTGAAGGTCTATCTCACCAGGCATGGCCTACTCTGACAGGCAGTGGCTCCCCAGGGTCTTGGACTCCTATGCAGATATTGTTTCTGACATCTGCAAGCTAGTCTCCTTTTAACCTGAGACACCAGGAACCAAATCTAGGATTTTCTGCATACAAGGCACCTGTTTCATCACTTAGCTATGGTCCCTGTAACAATACAGTCAGAAGATCAGGCAGGAGGAGAAAGTTAGTGACATGGAGGAAAGACACAGGTTGAAGGAACACTGACTCAACCAGGAAGTGACTCAACACAAAGAGTAAGGAGAGAAGCAGGACAAGAAAAGGCATGTTTATTCTGTAGAAATCAAGATTTCAGTTTTGCATAACTCTGAACTCTTCGTTAATAGCAAACACTTTCAGAAGCAACCCCGATTCAGAATTCCCAGCCATAGCTATTCAAAAGTAATCCCCACTGGATCCAGTGAGACTTACTACCAGGTAAGTCGCAGCCTGAAACGTGTGTTATTTTAAAGCCATTATGCCAATGGCTGTGGTGACACCTAGTGGTAAATACTGTGGCGTTTAAATATTGGAAAGTATGGTGTATATGAGAGTTAAGTTTTTATGAACTCCATGCCAACATGCAAATAGGACTTCCCCAGACCATTTTCAAACTGCTTTGACTTGTTCACATGTGCCAGGGGGATGTGAAATGCCAGAAATCTTCTTATTCACATGTTAGCTTTCTGTGTGCATAGAACGCAAAAGACATGGATGTCCCACGCCTACAGTCTGAAATGGTACAATCCAGGAGAGGCTGTAACACAGACAGTACTATTCAGCACTTTTGGGTTGTCTCTAAAGGTGCATTTGTGCAACTTAAAGGCAGGTTGAAATGTGAGCTGGAAAATGGGCTGAGTATAGAGATGTTGTTAGGTATTGCCCCCCCCCCCATGCATCAGTTCTTTTACATTGGGCCCCAATCTCCTGCAACCCCCACTTTTAAAAAACCTTGTATTTGCTTAAGGGGTGACTGGGCATGTTGCAAAGTACAATGCCAGTGAGACCCTAGCCACTTATTTAACTTACTCTTCTCTCTCTCTCTCTCTCTCTCTCTCTCTCTCTCTTCACATTATAGCTCGCTCATCACCATGTACTGTAGTCTGAGGCTGGGTTATATACTGCTCAGTGCAACTGAACCATACAATGGCTTCAACCCCAAAGACTTGTGGGAAGAGGTGCATCTCTTTACCTAAAATATATGCACAGATGAGGTCAAATACCCATTGGAGATTCCACAATCTGAGGACCACCACAGAAAGGTCTTCTCATGCACTGCCGTCCCTCAAACTTGTCAATGTAAGCACCTTGAGTTGATCTCGGAAGCACACCAACAACCAGTGTCTGCCCATACCCAGGGCACTGCCTTCTGCACCACTTGGGGCTTCTGAAGGACTGAATCATCTTCATGAACAGCCCCATGGAGCCACTCCAAGTATGCCATGATCCATGGTATCACAAGCTTCTGAAAAGTCTCCTGACAAAGGTTACCAGCCAGGGTGACCAAGGACTGTGTGTACATGCAAATTTGTGTCATGAGCCTGTGTTCTGAGTCTTTAAGGTAGAAAGGGTACCTGCTTGAGCATATGGAAATGGAATAGCTTCAGTGTGCAGACTCAGCTTTTTCAATGCATTCAGACATCCTCTGAAGAGGATTCAGAAACTGCAGCTAATGCAGAATGCAGCTGCTAAACTTGTCAACTAGAACAAGTAGGCATCCATATATATCACTAGAAATTTGTTTCTGTACCCAAATCAAAGTGCTGGTCTTAACCATTAAAGCCTTATACAGCTTAGAACTACTATACCTAATGGAACAGCTCTACTCATATGAACCTGCCTGGACCCTGTGAACCATCGTTTGAGGCCCTTCTCTGCATGTCACCTCCAAGGTGGACCCAGAGGGTGGGAAGAAGACAATGGTCTTCTCTCTAAAAGTCTCCAATTTGTGGAATGTTCTCTGCTAGTAGGGCTATCTCTCACCAATGTTCTCATCATTTTGGTGCCTGGCAAATACATTTTTGTTTTCCTGAACATTTGGGCCGCATCAGTGATATGATAATGCATTGCTAAATCTGTTCTTAATATGTTGGTGTGATTTTATTTTTATTTTTTACTTGGCTACAAATCACTCCAGGACTTTTTTCTGTGGGGAGCAATGCATAAATTTAATAAACCTAACCCAAATAAATCTTAAAGGCTTTTGCTAGTCTGGACCTCACACAGGCTTCTTCAGAGCTGTTGCTGATGGTCTTTTAATATCATTATACTTGTGTGTTTCCCCCCCTAATTGTCCATGAAAATATTGGTGCTTGTTTCCTGTACTTAGTAAAATTATTCCATCTAGTAAAATAGTATTTTAAAAAAATCTATTACCAACCACTTATACTCTGGGGCCAGCAGAGAAATGACTTGTCTATAGCGTTTCTTATTTTATTTTTGCCTAGCATGATCTCTGCTGGAACTCTGGAGTGGTGGCAGTTATTGAAATTCTATAGTTGTCCCTGATTGATATTTGTATGCAGGGAATGGAGCAGGAGCTTAAGCTGCAAATACAAATCCTTTCTTCTTCTTCTTTTTAAAATCATCCCTTAAGTCAAAACAAAGAAAGAATTAATTCCTGTCTGTTGTGGTTCTCACTCAAAACATTACAGCATTGCCATTTGCAGGTAACTATAAAGTTGATTTACAGTTAGCAATCGTTAACACAAAGCATTGCAAAAGCCCACCAAGTTCTGAGATATTATAATCTTTCCCTTGTAACATACAATGACTGTGCTAGTTCAGTCACGAAGGAAGGAGGGGGAGGGAGGCACTTTTCATTCCCAAGGCAAGCTATTAGTTTAGATAAACATTCTACACTCTGAAGTGCTTATCACTTTTAAAGATAAAAGTTCTCCTCTCCTGAAGAGTCATACAGAAGAGTGGCCTTCCCTGTTTCCTTTTAACCTTGCTGTTCCATCTATTAAGCTCCACACTGCTTCAGGTGTGCTGTTTTTGCACCCTATTGCTCTGTCCTTTTGTTTTCTGATTCTCCATGACTGCAGGGAAGCTGATGAGATTTCTCCACCTTACTGAAAAGGGAAAGTAAAGCAGACCCAACGAGTCTAACCTCGGTGACCAGGGTTAACCCACTTGGTGCCACTAGATTCATCAGAGACTCATCAGTCACAGAAAAGCAAAATATGATCGAGATCAACAACTCAAAATAAAGATAACCATTTCATTGAACTGTTTTGGGAAGAAAGTGGTGGAATTAGTCACACTCTCCAGAAAGGTTGATGCCTGGCAAAGAGAAGAATGATTGTTTCTGTGAAAGGAAGAGGTGAATGAAAGTCATAGGAGTGGGTGTTCTGCGTGGGGATGAATGACTATTCCAAAAAGTTGACAGCATCTTTGGGGAAATTTACAGCTCATGAGAAGAAAAAAAAATCGTGTTTGTTGCTGTTGGCAGTTGTTTGTCTCAAGAGACAATGGATTGTGCCTCCAAGGTTGAAGTCAAACTACAGTACTGGAGAATCATAGCACCTGTTGTGACTGCAGAGACCAGTAACTTGTAACTGCTGTCTCATGCATTGTTTTTGTTGCGTTAGCAGCAGGGAAGTGACCTCTCTGGGACACAAGCCTCAGTTTTGTATGGGCTCCCCAGACGACAAGACCCTCCTCTCGGCTTCACTGATTTGGTCCTAAAGAAAGCAGAGCAATATGTTTGGCACCAACCTGGCTACAGCAGTTGCTGGAAGGAGGCATACAAGACACCATCCAACCATCTTAGGGACTCCACTCCAGATTTGTGTACAGTTTATGCCTTAGCCTTTTCTTCTCCTGAAAATGCTCACTGGGAGAACTTGGGCCACTCACTGTTTCTCATCCCTAATTTATCTCGCAAGATAGTTGGGAGGATAAAATGGTCCATATAAGTCATCCTGAGGGAGCTAGAGGAAAGGTAGTATAATGGATATCATAAAATAGGTAGGTAGGTAGACATACAGACTTGGAAAGATGCTTCAGATCTTGTTGCTGGAATTCAACTCCCATCATCCCTGACCACTGGTTATGTTTGCTGGGGCCGCTAAGAGTTTTAGTCCAACAATATCTGGAGAGTATCATGTTGTCTACCCCTGGTCTAGAACTACAAGTTTTAAACTTCAGTGATAAAATCCTAACAGATTTGTCTGTTTAAAGTCCTGTAAATCAAACACTTAACATTCCATTTAAATGGTGGGATGGCGCTGTGGGTAAAACCACAGAGCCTAGGGCTTGTCAATCAGAAGGTTGGCGGTTCGAATCCCCGCAACGGGGTGAGCGCCCATTGCTCGATCCCAGCTCCTGCCCACCTAGCAGTTCGAAAGCATGTCAAAGTGCAAGTAGATAAATAGGTACCGCTCCAGCGGGACGGTAAATGGCATTTCCGTGTGCTGCTCTGGTTCACCAGAAGCGGCTTAGTCATGCTGGCCACATGACCCGGAAGCTGTATGCTGGCTCCCTCAGCCAATAAAGCAAGATGAGCGCCCAACCCCAGAGTCGTCCGTGACTGCACCTAATTAATGGTCAGGTTTCCCTTTACCTTTACCTTTATAGGTGGTATTCCAGTTCAAGGACAGAGAACAGTATTAAACTTCATGAACCACTGCAACCTTGGTAAAAGATTAAGAAGGAACGCAAGTCCTCCTCACTTCCTTTTTAAAATTTTCTGCTGAAGCTTGAGCTATACAACTCTTTTCCAGAATTCTCTTCATATTTCAGAAGCTTTCTGCTTCACAATTTACCTGAGACAACTCCTCTTCCATGGTTTATTACCCTAGGCTGAATTTTCAGATGGATGGGAAAAACTATTAGGAAATCGAGGCACATAACTGTACTCAGAAGCTGACAACTGATAGTCTTTCTATCCTTAATCTATAAAACAACAAGCAAATAAATGCATGGGCTCTGCCTTTATCATATTAGATCTGGCACCGTGCTTAAGTTCTTCATTATCCTTTCTGACTCTTGTAGGGTACAATTATTAAGATCCATTTAATCAGCTAAGAAAGGAAGCCAGAACTACACATTTAATAGATTAGCATACTACTGGCTCCTGGAAAAGAGTTGATACTCAGGAAATATCATACCTTTCCGTCTTTAATGTGCTTTTGGCAAAGCTCCCCGACTCTTCAAAAATTACACTTAGCATGAGATACTCCAGCCAGACTTGTCACTCGTACCAAAAAATTACAGACGCATTAGTACAGTTCACCCTCAATTATTCCAACTTACCCATTAGTGGAATGATTAATAACCCGGATATTTTAAATGGCATATAAAACCTTTCACAGTAACATTTTCATACAGTTTGCTAGAGACAGTAGTTGCTGGGTTGCTTTGAAAGATTTACACTTTGATCCTAAATATGGAAATGATTCTTCCTGAGTTTAATGGGGCCAGTTTCCAAATGAATATGATACTATTCCAGGCTCAAGAAATAAAGTGACATCTTGTACTGCTGGGATGGGACTACAGCTCCCATCATCCCTGACCATTGGGCATGCTGAGTGGGACTGATAAAATTTGGAGTCCGACCACATTTGGAGGATGAGGAGTTCCTCATCCTTGCACTAAGACCTATATGTCTTTTTGTCTGTTTTATTTTATCCTTACAAATTTACATGACTGATGTTGGAATGATGGTGACATTGGAATGGAGATTGAGTAGGATTCAGGTGAAGGAGTGATCTGGGCCTGCTCTAACTGGAGTGTGCTCTTACCTCAAAGGACCATCAGAAGAACATAGGAAGAGTCTACTGGATCATCTAGTCCAACATTCTGTTGGAATGTTTGCTATGTAAATAATAATAATAATAATAATAATAATAATAATAATAATAATAATAGAATTTATATACCGCCCTATACCCAAAGGTCTCCAGGGAAGTTCACAGAATAAAATCAAACCACAAAAGATACAATCAAAATAAAAGCAACAACAACCCAATAACTGCCCCCCCAAAAAACCCCACATTTTAAAAGGACATAGGATGTCAATCAAATCAACCAAAGTGGTCACCCTCACCGATCAGAGCACCTTGTCCACATCCTGGAGCCTTATCAAGTGAAACTCATCCAACACAACAGGACGAGACTTTGCTCTGGACACAGTACTTTCTTTTATCTTCTGACATTCAGCTTCCCTGGATATCCACAAGTTCTAGTATTAAGTGCTTGATGGGAAGGATTCCAGCAAAGAGAGGCAAGCGAGCAAATATGACTGTAGAGCCTGCTCCAGATGGATTTCCCTCTCTGCCCTCCACCTTGTTCCACCTTGGATGATCAATCCTCAGTTGTCCTGTGGGTAGGATGCTATGAGAAAGAGGGACACCAGCTTGTATTTTTGTGCTGTTTTCTGTGTTTGCTTTTTCTCACCATCTCTACAATAAATACATTTTAACTACTTAGCATTACTGCTCATATAATATTCCTTTCATGGAGAAGACAATCTGAGCCCATTAACATTATTCAGAAAATCCCATTCACCAAGAGTTTTTTCTCTTCTCTTTGACTTAATGAACTCCTTATATGCTCGTGATACAGCAGACGTCAAGGGTGTAACAAAACTCTTTCGAGAAGAGGCTAAAGAAGCAGTTATCATTGTGTGTTTAATGTGATAGCTCAAAATACTTTCATCTCTCTTCCTTGATTAGGCAACTCAAATCCAACACTTCTTTAAACTCAAGAATCTTACCTCACAAAGGGAATTCTGTTAATAATACCTTTTGAAGTAGGATTTGGGAGCTAACTACAGCAAATTCTTGTTGAACCTTATTTTAGTTTCTTGACATTTGTCTGGTTCTCAATTTTCTATTCTCGGTTTTACTGACTGCTTATTCTGCAATATCCATGCAATTTATAAAAGCTATTACAATCCAATAACAAAAAAATGTCAAAGTCATAAGCAAAGACTATGAGAACCTTAAAAATGAGGCATTGACAGTGGTTTGGTTTTTTTAAACATGTAACACTGGAAAAGGAATGATGTTTTTCACATTTCTTACCCAAGGGTGCATTGTGCGTGATCCCATCTTCAGTGTTTTATTTCTGTACTGATGAAATTGCAGCCTTCATGAAATTAAAACACATCTTACGTATGTCCCACATCTGGGACCCAAGAACAAGGACATGCAAGTTCTTTTTAAAGAGATAATTGAAGAGTGAATAATGAAATGTTTTCCAAGTCACATTCTCCATATAGTACAATATGAGATTCTTTCAAACAAAGACTGTATTATCCTGTTGGTTTGGGAAGGTTACTCACTATATGAAGAAACCACAAAATGGGTCTGCCCTAATATCAGAAAGCAACAGGAGTCAAAAAAAACTTCAACAGTTGTACTTATTGGGGAAGAACAGATCAATAACTCAACATAGCAGCTACACAGATAAGACTAAGATTTCAAGAGAGTGGGTGTAGTTTCTGTTACACACCCAGCATGTCTCTTACAGATGCCAGCCACACACACTATGACGACTGCATCATTCCATGTCAAGATAATTTATTATGGTGAAATAAGATGGTCAAAGGACACATATGCCTTAGTACAAAGCTGGGGAACCTGTGGTCCTACACATCTGGTTGGACTTCAACTTCCATCAGCCCCAGCCAGCATGACTGGAGTCCAGTAGCATTTGGATGGCAACAACTTCTCTATCCCAACCTTAGAAGCATATTCGGTTCATGTGTTCATCTTTCAAAAGCTTATGAAAGATGGTGATACAGAGGAAAGAAATGAGTAAAGTGGATGGTTGAAAAGAAATGTGAAGAGTTTGTGTCTCTTATTCACAACCATATACACACTTACTTGAAAGTCAAGCCCCTCCCCAGAACCTCCTCTTGCACTTTGGGCTCCCACCTGCAGCCAAGATGATCAAGGGTCTGGAAACCAAGCCTTATGAGGAACGATTGAAGGAGCTGGGTATGTTTAGCTTGGAAAAGAGGAGACTTCAAATATCTCAAGGGCTGTCACATGGAAGATGGAGCAGGCTTGTTTTCTTCTGCTCCGGAGGTAGGACCCAAACCAATGGATTCAAGTTACAAGGAGGGAGATTTCAACTAAACATCAGGAGAACTTTCTGACAATAAGAACTCTTCAACTGTGGAACATACTCTCTTGGGAGGTTGTGGACTCTTCTTCCTTGGAGGTTTTTAAGCAGAGGTTAGATGGCCATATGTCATGGATGCTTTAGCTGAAATCCCTGCATTGCAGCAGTTTGGACTAGATGACATTTGGGGTCCCTTCCATCTCTATGATTCTATGACCCCACAAATCTATATAAGAAAGTGCTTAGATCATGGATTGAGAGTGAGTGGTATTTCACAGAAGTGCCTTTTTTACTTTACTATCCACTAGCACAAAACAGATAAAATATAGGACCTTTGGTGTCTAGATGAAAATGGTTAACGTCATTTTCCACAGAATGGTGGATCCCTGAGATACAGATTATCCTGTCCTGACTTCAAGAGGGAGCCCACAGCACAGGAAGAGATTTAGGGGAGGGCACTGACTCAGCTGGAGCCGGTGCATCAGGGTACCAGGTGTGGTCAGGCTACAGGACCTTGGACCTACAAACACATCCTCCCCAAGGCCACAACCTTGGCTCTGACTTAGAACTGTAAGGCTAAATTCTACTTGCCTGCCTCTGACTTATCTCACTTCCTAACCTGTTCTCCTAAAACCTCATCTCCTAGTATAACCAACTCCTTGATTCTACCTGGAAATGCCACCCACGGAAAACAGATCTTTCTAAGCTCAATGAAGATTGTGGTGTTTCAGGGTGTTCAAAGCCCCTGGAAGCTCCACCATCAAAGAGTTGCTCATGTCATATGTGACCATGCAGCCATTATCAATAGTCTCTGATTATCAAAACTTTTCTTGGCAATGCTGTTTGCCTTCTAGATGCCCCATCAGATGTTTCTAATTTTCTTTTTCTTAAAGCGCTGTGCATAAAAGTGGTCAGTGTGCCATGCTTTTCCTTAGAATAGCTTCCCAACAATTAGGCACTGTTTGCTGACCATGTCAACAGAGCTTGCCAATGACTTAGTTTTTAATTTAGGAAACATATGCTTAATGGTTGTAGTGTTCAAAGTTTCATCGTAATCAAATTTTGTAGAACTGCTTTGATTTCATTTCATTTAGAAATTGGCAGGGAAAATGTCTGGAAGGTGGAAAACAAACATTCTTGTTTATGTACTTTCTCCTGCCCACAGTGGAGACAGAGCATGAATTAATTACAATTCTGTGTGAAGGCAATACCTGGATGACTAGGTTTTGATATATTTTATTACAGCTTTTTCTGATTACATCTTTGCCTGTCGTTTTTCTCTATTCACAGTTCCAAAGATGATTTCTTTTATTGGTAAACATTATTGCTTTGGAAAAAAAACAGGAGCATTTTCTGAAAGTAGGCTGGGTTTTTTTTATTTTTTTATTTTTTGTTGCTTAAGTTTTTATTTGAGTCTATGTTTACAGAGTACTAACAAACAACGAATGTTAAAAATGGCTGTCTATATCGTTCTTTTTTAAAAAATGCTGGTCTCAAATGTACTCCCAGTTAAGTTTTTCCCTGAGCCTGATTACACAAACATTATGATTGATAAACCAATAGAGTATTGATAGCTGATACAATCAATTGAGATATGATGGATGGGGCTGAGTTATACTATATATTTTTATTTAAAATGTATTCTGTTGTCCTCTAAAATGACAAGCCTAACTTCAAATGATGGAGAAGCTGCTATGGTCTTGAGAATATTAGCCATAAATATAAACTATGAGAACTGTATTGTCCCATTTTCAGATTCATCAGTGTATTTGTTCTTTCACTGTCAGTACAAACAAAAAAATGACTGCATTCAGGGCACGAAAAACAATTGCCTACACTTCCACTCTCTGCAACAAACACAACTTATCCCCAAATAACATGCAAAACAAGATAATAGACCCCCAAGGACTACAAAGATCCAGTGAAATGGGTCGGTTAATTGACCAAAGCCAAATCTAAGTCTCAACACCAAGACGCAGGATTGTTTTGATTAGGATTCATTGCCATATTCTTTTCCTGCCTTGTTAAAATAACATATGCAACTTCTTTCTTTCCCCCAGCAGTTTAAAGTAAGAAGTCTTTTATCCTGCTGGATCCTGAAAGTGTGCCCTATATAATTCTGTTTAAAATAGTGTGTTCTGACCTGCTGCACCTCTGGGAGGGATGATTGTGTGCCAAGGCGGTCCCCTAGTGGATAAATAAAGCACTCGAACAAGCGGATTTTGGTTTATAGGTTCAAATAGGCCACAGATATATTGGCTACAGAGGTGAGCATTTTGGCTTAGGCATTGAATGAAGCCAGACTGTATTTCAACTCCTGCCCATTTGCTGGGAGTCCAACTAAGGGTAAACCACCAATAAGGCAAGCCATATGATTTACATTAAAAGGGGCACCCCCAAGGGGTCCCCGTTGGGGTAGTGCTGTGGCCCTATCCCACGTCTGGCCATTGGACAGAATCCACACCCCTGGACCCTTTAACAGGATACCCTTAATGAGGAGAGGCAGGCGGAGGCTACAACCTCCTCTCCTTCCCCCCCCCCAAGGCTTACCCAATGCCTAACCTCACAAAGTTGTGACGATTGCTACAAGGCAGGTGAAAACCAAATGGTGGAGCCAATTTGCCAAGTGGAAAAATTCCTGCCTGGTCCCAAAAATCTGACAACCATCCTTAGTCCACAGCAAAGCCGTACACATCAAAGCAGAAAAAGAGGGTGAGGTGGGTGGGAGATCCAGCAAAGGGTGTGATAGGATGGCCTCCTCGCCATGCCAGAGTTTAAATTCCCTGCGGACACATCTGTCAGCGCTGATGGGACAGTGAGGCCTCCCCTTTGAGCGGTCCCTGCCCAGCACCGATGGCATGGGGAAGTGGAGGTGGGAAGAGCGCCAGTCTGTGACCCTTGGCCAGGTCACACGGGGCCCAGGGCCCAGCCATAGCGCCACTTACCAAATAAGGTAAGAGGACTTATTGCAAAGCTGTTGCCAGAGTCAAAGACTCAAGAGGCCATTTTGTGGCTTGAATAGACACTCCACCCCCTTCCTACCTGCCTTCAATGCACTATGAATCTGACACCAACTTCACAAAATTCTCAATGGGATTCTTTCCTTTCCTCAAGCTTAAACATGGGCCAAACTGGATCTTTGTCACATTGGTCAGCCCTTGGAAGTTGGATTTGTTTTGTTTTTTAGCAAATAGCCAGTGTGGATGAACCCAAACTGTGAATTGCCAACCTGCACCAGCTATTTGTTAAACAAAAATCAGCTATGAAAAACCAAAGTATGTGCTAAAACACAGAGACCTCTAGTCTGACTAGTCCAATGGCCAATGTCCAGTGTTCCACCAGTATCTGGGTTACTGCTGGATCGCTCATTGGTGAGACAATAGTTTTTAAAGCATTTGAACAAACAAGGCATAGAAAATAGGATCTAAATTAAAATTCAAAGCACCCCCAACATAAAAGTCACTAAGGCCTAATGCAATATAATAATAAGTTAAAAGAAATAATTTTTATTTGCAGCAGGAAAATATAAAATATGTATTTGAGACTGTTGGGGCTGACTCATTGGGGGAATCAATAATTAATTGGCAGGAAAGTTGTGGCTCACTTATAAATATCAAAGACTTTTAATAATTACTTTACAAATCCAAATTAGCACACACCACACAGGCTTCAAACTGTGTGGGGCATAGAAGCACGTTAAGAAGCTGCGTGATTCAAAATTCATCCAACTAAGCTGCAGTTCTTTCTTTGAATTATTGCTGGCACACCATGCAAATCCCCATTTGACCATGAAAGAGAATTTGCTATAGATCATGAATGGCTTTCCAGACATTGTTGGACTGTGCTGACCATGGCTGGTGGAAGCCTCAACAACAGCTGGAGGAGCACAGCTTCTCCATCTTTGTTAAATCTGGTATATAGGTCACACCTGCACCATATTTTTAAAGCACCAATGTGGTTTTAAATATATATTTAAAGCACTATCATGGTTTCCCCCAAGGAATCCTGGAACTGTAGTCTGTTCAGGAGCCTCCTATCCCACTCACAGAGCTACAATTCCCCAAGTGGTTTAACAATGAATCCCTCTCCTCATGGAACTCTGGAGATTGTAGTTTTGCAAGAGAATCATTCTTGTATGTTAAGATCCCAAGACCTCCCTCAATAGATAAAGACACAATTGACACAGAATTTAGTTTGAGGTTATTGGCATAATTTTGGCCACAACTTTATTGATTACAGATTGTGAGTGGTTTGCAGAGCCGTCTCATCCATTGGGGCTGGTGGCACTGCGCGCCAGGGCGCAATGGCCTGGAGGGTGCCTCCGTCCTCCAGCCCCGCTGGCAGCGCCTGCCGGCAGCGCCCTCTAACTCCCGGCAAGGGAGCTGGCCGGCCACGGCACGCCCTCTGGCTGCCCAGCAGAGCACAGGAGCACAGCTCTGCGTGCCCTTCCAGCACTTCCGGGACGGGAGGCGAGGGCGGCCGGCTCGCACTCCCGCGCGCAGCCGGGTGGCGCGGCGCAGCCGGCCGCCCACCCGATGGAGCACAAGCTGCCCGGCCGCGCCGCGCCATCTGGATGCGCGCGGGAGCGCGAGCCGGCCGCCCTCGCCTCCCGTCCCGGAAGCGCTGGAAGGGCGCGCAGAGCCCCGCGCCGCTCCAGCGCCACGCCCCTCATCCCCCGCTCGCCCACCCCCCTCCCAAGGGGCGGCAAGCGCGGGAGGGAGGCGGCGGAGAGGCGGCATGGCGGGGGCGCCGGAGGGATAGCCGCGCCAGGGCGGCAGATCCCCTTAAGACGGCTCTGGTGGTTTGCTTAGGCAGGGCAGCACTGATCCCTGGACTCTGGCAGACATCAGTAAGGGAAAACATCCTGGGGGAGCATTAGACCAGGTTCAGACTCAAGCTCACCCCAAATGCTTTCGGGGCTCTGGCGTGGCCCTAACCCCTGGAAGGGGATCAGACAAAAGCAAGGCGAGCCCCTGGATTCCTTTAACGGAATACCCTTTCACGCACAGGAGGGGCAGGTTTGGTTCACCTTTTGATGTAAGCCTACTTAATTTACCCTGTCAACAAAAGAGGTTTAAAGACTTTCTCAAGGCAAATCTTTTTAAAATGTAGTATAAACACAGGCAATTGGGAAACACAGGCCTGCGAGAGCTCCAATTGGAGAACAGCCTTTACCAAAGGTGTCATGGACTTTGAAGACACTCAAACTCAGGCCGAAAGGGAGAAACGTGCTAAGAGGAAGGCAAATTTGGAAAACCCTCACTGTGATCAACTCCTGCCCAGAAACCTATGTCCCCACTGTGGAAAGACGTGTGGATCCAGAATTGGCCTCCACAGTCACTTACGGACTCGCTGTTAACACCATGTTCATGGAAGATAATCTTCCTCGGCTATGAGTGATCACCAAAGAAAAAGACTTAATTTACACTTCCCAAATAATATGCTAATCAAAACACAGCTCCCCTTCAAAAGCTTCACTTCTCCAAATTTCACAGAGCAAAAGAGTACATACATACATACATAAATACATAAATTAAGGGAAAGTGTGGATAAAAATGCTTATATTAGGGGTGGAAACAACAAAAATGCATTATGTTATGGAAAGTAGTTTGCAAAGAATGTGCACATTAAGAAAAACGCCAAAATGCTGTCAAAATTTCCATGAGGACTTTGAAACCAACCAACCAACCAACCAACCTGTAAACTGATACAGAAAAGTGGCAAAAACTACTTAAGAGTGAGGGGAAATGAGAAAAATGAAGGAAATCAAAATAGATAGATTTGTGCATCCATAGTGTGGATCCATGTCAGCATCACACAAGCTGGTTCCAACATGGAATAAACCCTACTGGGTTACCCCACTTCCGGGTAAGCATTTTAAATTGTTTTGGGGGGTGTAATTATTTTTTTTAAAGAATTTGTTTTTAAATGTATTGTTTCAACATTCTTGTGTTTGCTGCAGGGTTGAAATGCTGGTTGCTGTATAAGTGTAATAAATACATATTAAACATGAATAGGGTTTTTCTTTAAGCCCCATTTTGACAGGCCCAGGTCTTAGTTCACCTGTATTTGTCCTATGCTATCTGTAGGTACATATTTATATGACTGAATGATCACCCATGCAGTAACATATACAAATATAGGGGCCTGGGAGACATTCTAATGGTATTTGTGTGCAACTATTCTCTATTTTGCACATGCATGTTGGCTAAAAAAATATCCCGTATTTCCATAAATCAGCAATAAAGTGGAAACTTGAAGCTGCTGAATATGTAACAGGAATTATTAGAGAAGATATCTTGTGTTTGTGGATCAAAACAGTGCTCTGGACTAATTTTCCAGTACATTTTCAAATTAAAGTTAATGAAACATGCATTTTTCATATCGTTAGGCAGGCAAAGCAGTTCGGCAACATGCCCGGTAGGTGGGGGGGAAAGATGCTTGGCTTTTTCTAATTGCGAGCCACACATCTCTTCTGCAACAAGGAGCTGAGAGATGAAGAGTATTTCAGACAGCTCATTCCTCTGAGTTCCCATTCTTCGTCTTGCACTCTACTTTTGTGCAACTTTCTGTGCTCCAATTCCCATGTGCTCTGTGTTGTTTACCCCTTTCTCTCTGCTTTTCATCTCTCTGCAGTGCTGCTCAGAGGGAATTAGTGTCACTAATATGGCAGCGGGGAGTTCTCCCTGCAAGATGTTGTTGACAAGATGCTTAGAACTTTTGGACTTCAAAGTGCACACTCTTCCTTCCGCCCTCCTCAAAGGCATGTTTAAGATAGACCAGGGCTGGTCGGGAAATATTTCTTTACCCCTGTGAGCAATTTCACAATTATGTAAGGCAATCAAGAGGCAGCTCTTAATTAAAGGCATACCGCTAAGCAAGATTAATGTTCATTTATTGATCCTTTAAAAAAAAATCTCTTGAAGAAATCTTTAGAGGGACTTCTTTTGTTATTGTCATAACCATCTGCCCCCTTGATTATCTCTCTGTGTCCTGGTTCCTTGATTAAAGTTTATGATTCGATCTTGTCTCTATCCAACTTTTTGCTCTTTAATCAGAATGTTGCCTGGTTGGTTACTTTGATTTTACAGAAAATTCCAGGTGAGCTTTGCACCAGCTGTTTGAACCTGGACAGTTCCTTTTAAAAATATTTAAATAGGTTTTTTTTTCTTTATTGTCCTGGCTTATGTTAAAATTGCATGCCTTTTTAAGTGCTGCAAACAAGCAAACAATATAGCTTAAAATTACAGGGCCACAGTTGTGGTCCTACCTTATGCACGAATCAGCTGGATCACTTTTTGCCATTATGGTGAGAAATTGGAGGGGCAGGATAATTAAAAAATATTCAATGGACTGGTTTGAAACTTGACAGTATAGGAGAGGTGCCAGATTTGGCATTAAATTTTTTATTTTAAACTAATTAAATGTGTGTTACGTACGGTAACTCAGAGCAGTTGAAATGTGATATGTGCTTTTCTGCCATAGCAGGAGAGGTTTGGGGGGGAAATATTTATCCATTTGTATTATGCCTTATGTTTGTTAGCTTAAAAGGGAGGGGGGAATAAGAAGAGCATCTAGTATGTATCACTTCTTATGAGCTGTTCAACATATTTGTACTGTAGGCATTTTTGTGACCACGATTTCTCCCACCAAAGCCTCTGAACCTGTTACACCTGTCCCCATCGTATAGCATTCCCTCCCCATTGCCATTCCCTTCCCATATTATTCCCTTGTAGAAATGTGGCTGTGTGGATGTGCCCATGTGTGCACAACTGGGTATATAAGGTGGGAGGGCAATGTCATTTAGTCAAGATGCAGCAACAGTGGTGAGAGAAGAATGCATTGGGTTTGGAGAAGGGACAGTGGGCCAGCCCTCTGCTGAAAAAGTTTGCTGACCCCTGTTCTTACTGCTTGTATAGTTTGCATCGGGATCACACAGCAATTAAAAAAACCATCAGCATGTGTCCCTGAGGCAATTACCTATATCCCTGATAGGTTAATCTGAAAACAGTTACTTTTGGGTGCAAAAAAAAAAAGTGGCAAGAAGTTTTCTGTTTTGTGAAAAGGATAAAATGAGTCTGAAAGGAAAATGTCCATGAGGGAAAAACTACTCTCCCTCTTTGTTATATTATAATGCAAATTCAAAGACTTGTAATACCCCACATTTCACAAATAAGTAAAACTCTCTCCATTTTTTAAACCCCCTTCGGGAACAAAAGATGATGCAGAACATACTAAAAACAATTGCCACAATGTCAGATGGAAAGTGCAATAAGCAAAGGAAAGGAAAGGAAAGGAAATGCAGGAGAAATGCTTAGCATTAATCCTCAGGAGCATCTTCTGAATATATTATTAAGTAACAATTCACCTCCAACTGAAAGTAGAAGTGTGTACAACAACCAGGTTCTCCAGGAGTCTTACTGATATTGAAAAATGTAACTTTCATTCTTTTTTGGTGACGATATGCATTATACATAAAAGCAAGAACTATGCATAATGGAAATTAATGTCATCCCTATATGTCCCATATGTATCCCTTTCTATTAATCTCTGGGAAACAAGTAACACATCAGGTAAGAGGCTTTGAAGGTACCTTTTGATCATTCTGAAGTGTCGCAGCGTTCCTTCTGCAAGCAGGGTGGGTAACACATATCTATTAGAGGCACACAGGGAGAGCTATTAGAGGATCCTGTTTTATTTACCAGTTCAAAGAATAGGGTACAAGGGATTCCTGCAGAAAACTGTCTAATAAATGGACCAACAACAACATATCCTCCAACATCTCACACACACACCTGCACCACGTCTCTGTCCGGCCACCACCTGCACTTCCACCACAGCTTCTGATGTACTTCTGGAAGTACCAAGGAGGAAGAGGAAGGAGACAAATCAGGACATCCAAGATTGGAGAAAGAAGCCAGATCAGCATCTGATAATCTGGTATGTCCCACTCAAAACGGGACAGTTGGGTGGTATGCAACAGTAGAATGGGAGGGGGGTAGGGATTTACTTTACCCATTATTTTTAATATCAGCATTTTAGGCCACCATTTTGGGACTGACTCTGCCTCACCCCAATACAGTATAACATACATTAAAATCACCAAACAAATCTTCAAACAGCTCCAAAAATACTGACTTTAAAACATAGCCAAAAACATTTTGACAGGTTATTATAAAATAACTTTAATCAGATTATTATTTTTTTAAAAAGCAGCAATTTAACAACAACGTTAAGAAGAGGTAATTCAGAACAGATTAATTTTAAGGCATGTTTAAAAGTTTCCATAATGAAGGCAGGAACCACTGAAAAATGAGACTTAATAATATAATGGGATTGGTAACCTGTGGTCCACCAGATGTTGGTGGACCTTAGCTCCAACAGTCCTGACAATTGGCCATGCTGACTAGGGTTGAGAGAAACAGGAGTACAACAACATCTGGAGGGTCGCAAGTTCCTGATACCTGGAATACAGAAAATTGAACAGTCAGTACAGTTAACCTTTTTGAGATTGTCTTTTGTGAAGTGATTTCATCTCACAATCTATAGTCTCTCGCCTTCTTCACCTCTGGAACCAGGCCTCGATCTTATAGCACTTGTAATCTCAAAAATGTATAGCTTTGTAGATAATGGTTTCTGGAGTCTGGGTAAAAGCGGCAGAATTTATCCTAATGCTACAGTCATTGCAAAGGTTAAGAACAATATTGTGTAAAACCAACATGATATCTCACAATATGACCATTCTGTGAAAGAGAAGTCAGGTGACCTAAATTGTATAGCAGTGTCTTTTACATCATTTGATCCTTCTTTTGTTGTTCTCCATGAGAAAAAAATATTCACTGAAAATTGCATTACGTTGTCGTGACAAGTTTCCCCAGCTCCTGTTCAGGGCTTTAGCCATTATGGAACTAGGTGTCACAGAGCAGTAATTTGTCATTTTAACTGCATCCTACCATCTTGACTCCATAAACGTCCACATTGCCTGTAGGCGATATATCGTAGTAGAGATTTGAGATGATTTGGATGAAGTTGTCATCCAAGTTGTATTTCCCAACCTCTATTCAGGTTGATCAGAGGGATTCTCATGGGTTGTGTGTATCGGCAATGAGATCTCCAGAACATGCAGTTGCTTTTTTATTTCTATCCTACCCCTAACCCAATTAGGTCATCCCAGGCATAGCCTGTTTGGACCTCCAAAGAACCCTGGTAGAGTGAACCCTATGTCTCAGGCATGAACACCGGCAGCAGACACATTAGGACCAAAGAGCATGGCTTACAGTTGGAGCAGCAGATATATGCACCCAACAATCTTTTTTTGCAAACAGCATACCTGAACATTCATCACCTGAATTAAATCTGGATAATTTAAATTGCCAGAAAAAAAGAAAAGGCTGTCTTTTATTTTTTTTTATTTTTAAAATGGCAAGTTCTATAAGGACACCATCCTAAGGCCTTATTTTCCAGACCAACAACCCAAAAGCCACAGGATATTGTGGATCTCCCTCTGGGCAGACAGGGAGGTCAGTGGTGGAGCAGCTCTTGGTGCTCTGACAGTGGAGAAAGCCAAAAAAGAAACATTATGGGGTGTGTGTGGTAGATCGGTGGAATGTTTGGCTCTGCTAAATCCAAAGCCCTCCTATTCCCCCAATGTGCCCCCATAAAAGTATGCCAGCCCAGGAGTGGAGCACTGATTTTTCCTCCTCTTGGGAGCAACGTGAGGCAAAATCTTAAAAAGAAGATACTAGCTGAAAAGTCTGGCAGGGCTTTGGATATGAGAGTTGTTCATCTGTGATGAACAATACAATACACTTGCTTGATTAAGCCTCATAGAAAGCAAAGAGATTTACTTCCAGATATACATGGATAGCCGGGACACGGGTGGCGCTGTGTGTTAAACCACTGAGCCTAGGGCTTGCCAATCAGAAGGTCGGTGGTTCGAATCCCCGCGACGGGGTGAGCTCCCATTGCTCGGTCCCAGCTCCTGCCCACCTAGCTGTTCAAAAGCAAGTCAAAATGCAAATAAATAAATAGGTACCACTCCGGCGGGAAGGTAAACGGCATTTCCGTGCGCTGCTCTGGTTCGCCAGAAAAGGCTTTGTCATGCTGTCCACATGACCAGGAAGCTGTTCGCCGGCTCCCTCGGCCAGTAACACGAGATGAGCGCTGCAACCCCAGAGTCGGACACAACTGGACCTAATGGTCAGAGGTCCCTTTACATGGATAACATTGCACTTTAAATGAAACCATACTGCTTTAGTGGCAGCGCAGAGGACAGCAAAATGGGATATATTTTATATACAGTACTTCATATAACTTCTCTAAAATTATATATATATATATATATATATATATATATATATACGCACATAAGTAAAATAAAAAACAAGTGTCATAAGTTTCTGCAGTCACCTTTAAAAAAAAAAAGCATTAAGTAGCTAGACTTTTCAGAATGCAACACAAACTCTGTCTAGCCTTGAGTATTCAGAAGCTGCCACTGTTGAATAATGAGGTCATTTCTAAGGATTTAAATCATAATTTCAATAGCCATTAGACATCAAAAAATTGCATGCATTTAGGGAAGTGGTTATTCTGTATTAACATCAGGTCTAAAGTGGATGCACATCAAAATAAAAAGTGATGGTGCCATTAATACAGAATAATGTAGACAGGTCCCCCCCCCACCCAAAGTTGATGTCAAAAATCTGAAACCAGCTTGTAGAAAGGAAACAGGCTTCCAACAGTCATACATAAAGAGGGCCCTATCAATGGGTGTGTATGCTGTCTTAAAGGGCAGTTTTAAGGAGTTATTGCAACAGCAAAATTACAACATGGTGGTGTTGTGTTGACTATATCAGGTGTAGCCTAGGGAACCTCTTTTAGCCTATAGGCATGTTTCATCTTAGTGTCTTACACCTTATTGTATGAATTATTTCCATTCATCCATTCTGGCTGGGGCTGAGGAGAGTTGTAGTTAATAGAATCATAGAATCATAGAGTTGGAAGAGACCACAAGGGCCATCCAGTCCAACCCCCTGCCAAGCAGGAAACACCATCAAAGCATTCCTGACAGATGGCTGTCAAGCCTCTGCTTAAAGACCTCCAAAGAAGGAGACTCCACCACACTCCTTGGTAGCAAATTCCACTGCCGAACAGCTCTCACTGTCAGGAAGTTCTTCCTAGTGTTTAGGTGGAATCTTCTTTCTTGTAGTTTGAATCCATTGCCCCGTGTCCACTTCTCTGGAGCAGCAGAAAACAACCTTTCACCCTCCTCTATATGACATCCTTTTATATATTTGAACATGGCTATCATATCACCCCTTAACCTTCTCTTCTCCAGGCTAAACATACCCAGCTCCCTAAGCCGTTCCTCATAAGGCACCGTTTCCAGGCCTTTGACCATTTTGGTTGCTCTCCTCTGGACACGTTCCAGCTTGTCAGTATGCTTCTTGAACTGTGGTGCCAGTTCAAGGTTGGGGACCAGGTTGGGGAAAGCTGTTTCAGGGTTAGAAACCCCCAAACAGAATTACTACACCCCCAAACCCATTTCACATTGTGGTACCTGCTTTTGCCTACCCACTCTCCCCTAAGCCATTAGATCCCCATTCGAGTAATGCGTTTATTTACAGTTAAGGGTTTCATGCGCAGCAAGTGTCAAAGCTGTGTATTTGCATTTCAACACTAGCTGTCTCTAAAGTCAGAGATAATGCTGCCGTCGAAATTTGACCTGCAGAGCCTTGTGGTGTTGCCTGCTGCTTTGTTTGCTGAAATAGTTGGTGTGGCAGACAGAAGGCACTTTACCTTGCGGGGTAAAGTGTGTCTAATTCCAGCCAGAAAGCTGTATGCTATTGTTTAAATCTCACAAGGGCCCTGGGGTGTCTCCCCTTTTGCTGCACTGGGGCGTGCTTTCATCTAGTGGTAGTTCAGGGAAGCAGATGCCATGCAGCTATTTCGTTCTAAGTGTGAACACTTACGTCCAGACATTCCCCTTGTGTAGCAGAGTTGGAAAACATTGGCTTGATTATCCTAAATGTGAGTCAGTCAGTTCTGGTTGTACTGAGTTATATGGATTGCTGGCCCGACTCAGTGCCTTAATTAAGGTTACAAACTAGATAATATTGATATCTTACATCAGACCAGCTACTGTTAGAGAATTCTGTGTCTCTTGGAAACCTGAATGCTCAAAAAACTATCAGACAGGATGTGGCAACCCTGGCTGGTTACACATTCCCATTTCCTCTGCCTCTAGTGCTCTCCCACTACTGGTGTGGGTAGCCATATATGCACAATTTTAACTATGTAGTTCCTTGAGAAATACTGTGTTTTCATGCATTTCCCACACTCCAAATCAACTTTGTTCTAACTTGAAAATGGTAGCCATATTAAGACATCTGTGACACCCTCTGTACCCAAAGACCACAACTTTGAAACACATACAACCTTAGTGATTAGACAAATCTCATTTATCTTTTTCTTCTTTGATAGAGTTGCAGCCTTAGTGGATCAAGGGAATGCAGGGGATATAGTGTATCTTGAGTTCAGTAAGGGTTTGACAAATACCCCCAATATATTTTTGCAGAGAAACTTGTAAAATGTGGGCTGGACAAGGTAACTGTTAGGTGGATTTGTAGCTATTTGACTGGCCAAATCCTGGGAAAAAGGAAAAAGCGTGGTGTCGCAGGGTCCATTGTTGTTCAATGTCATTATAAACAACTTGGCTGGAGGAATAGAGGGGTTG
Organism: Lacerta agilis; assembly: GCF_009819535.1. Classification (NCBI taxonomy): domain Eukaryota; kingdom Metazoa; phylum Chordata; class Lepidosauria; order Squamata; family Lacertidae; genus Lacerta; species Lacerta agilis. The sequence goes on along the minus strand of NC_046321.1, from coordinate 36,267,850 downwards.
CTCATCAAATTTGCAGGTGACACCAAACTGGGCAGGTAGCTAATGCCACAGAAGATAGAATGATGATTCAAGATGACCTTAACAGATTGGAGAACAGGGCCCAAACTACCAGAATGAAACTCAATAAAGACAAAAGTAAAGTTCTACACTTGGGCAGGATAAACCAGCTGCACAAATGTAAGATAGGAGACACCTGGATTGCCAGTAGAACATGTGAAAAGGATCATGGGGTCTTAGTAGACCACAGGCTTAACATGAGTCAACAGTGTGATGCAGCAGCAAAAAAGCTAATGATATTCTAGGCTGCATCAACAGAATTGTCCCAATCAAGGGAAGTCACAGTACCTCTCTATTCTGCCTTGGCCAGACCACACCTGGAATATTGTATCCTGTTCTGGGCATCACAATTTAAAAAGGATATTGACAAGCTGGAATGTGTGCAAAGGAAGGCAACTACAATGATCAAGGGTCTGGAAACCAAGCCTTATGAGGAACAGTTGAGGTAGTTGGTATGCTTAGACTGGAAAAGAGGAGACTGAGAGGAGATATGATAGCCATCTTCAAATATCTAAATGGATGTCATGTGGAAGATGGAGCAAGCTTGTTACTCCTGCTCTGGAGGGTAGGACCCAAACTTCAAGTTACAAGAAAGGAGATTCCAACTAAAAATCAGGAAGAATTTTGACAGCAAAAGTGGAATGGACTCCCTCAGAAGATGGTAGACTCTCCTTCATTGGAGGTTTTAAGCAGAAGTTGGATGGCCATTGGTCATGGATGCTTTAGTTGAGATTCCTGCATTTATCATCTTCTTCATCATAATCAATTAAATTTCTATACCACCTTTCATCCGGAGATCCCAAGGCAGTTCACAACAGCATTGGAGGGGCTTGACTGGATGACCTTCATGGTCCCTTCAAAGTCTGTGATTCTATGATGTGTACAACAACATGCAAATGCAATTTGAAATGCAGCCAATTGGCATTGATCTTGCTGAATTTTAAGCCAATAATGTCTACACAGTCTAGTCTAAATTCTAAGTAAGGCAAACTAGACGAAATTTGAAAAAATGTATTTCACATCTCTCTGTATGTGGTTTAACAGCACCTACACAGGGTGGAGCAGAATTGGGACTAAAGCATGTGCACAGAAGAGGTTTAACCTTTTCCTTCCATGACACAGTCCTTTAAAAAAAAAAAAAAAACCACCCACTCTCCAAGCTTTTCTTCATCCCAGGAGAGAAGTTGCCATTAGGCTAATGACAATGAGTATGTTTCAGGTTAAAATTTGTGGTTGATAAATGAAAAGGGATTTTCCTAGCCTTGCCCACCCCACCCCACCCCCCCAACAATATTGGAAGAAGCCTCTGAGATTCATTGAGGAGCACTGCTTCAAAACCGTGCACCGCGACCAAGGGCAAAGGAGACACGAGAACAAAGATGAGTTGAACTTTTGAAGACGTATATTCTGCCACAGTTTCAGCTCGGGCCATGCTGAGAGCTTTTCTAACATGCTAAATCAAAACAGCAGGGTAGCTGTGGCCTCGAGGAAAGAAATATTAAACATCTGCTAGCTTTTAGACTTGAAACATTGCCATAACCTTATCGGAGGGGGATTTCTTGCCGTTACTCCTCTGTGGAACACGCTCTTGCTGCAACGTGGAGATAAAGGTGTCGGCACCTTGACACAAACTGCCACTTCCCAATAGTTATTGATCACACCTAGCGCTGAGCTCCATATTTAGCTACCATCACAGCTTTTCCAATACAGATTTATTGGGGTTTTTTTTTTTAAACACTGGTGACAAAGTCTTTTGTGAAGGAAGAGTCCTGAATGCATTGACGTTCTCCAGGCAATATGAGATGATGTAGATGTTATGGGAGCGCACCAGCCCCAGAGTTCCTTACTAGGCCCAAATTCAAGGTTATCACATTAGTGTTTCAAGCCCTAAACAACACAGGTCCCAAGTACCTGAAAGACACCTCCTTCCCTATTACAGGTGGGTAGCCGTGTTGGTCTGGTATCTGAAGAAGTGTGCATGCACACAAAAGCTCATACCAAGAACAAACTCAGTTGGTCTCTAAGGTGCTACTGGAAAGAATTTTCTATTTTGTTTCAACCTCCTTCCCTACATATTCTCTCTGGTGACAAGATTGGCAGTGGGGGGTCCCTAGGTAGTTCCTCCACCCTTAGAAGCTTGGAGGGGGGGAAGTACTGGCCTGGAGAGAGAAATACCTGTGGTGGCCCCCAAGTTGTGGAATTCCTCACAGAAGTGCGTCTGGCACCTTCGTTATGTAGCTTCTCCCAATTGCTGATGAAACATCTCTTTGCCATGGCTTTTGACACTTGAGGTGGATATTTTTGGGACTTACCTTATTTCTGCAATTGTAAGTTGTTTTAAAACAACTTGTAGTTGTGTCTGTAGCTTTGGAAAGTAACCAGAGCTGTTTGAGAGCCACTCCCATTTACTATAATGGGCCATCTAAAAATGGCTATAATCTCCCCACCCTTTTCACCAAAACGGATGAAATCTGCATGCATGGCAACCTTTCAAGAGTCAAGTAACGTTGCCAAATTGTAGCAGGGCAGGATTGTGCAGGGCATCTTTAAATTTTGATTTAAAAGAGAGAAACAAAGGGGGGGAAGCCTGTAGGTAGCCTATTTATTTTCTGCCAGCATTGTGCCAATTTGCAGGTCTGGTCAACCTGGTGAGGGAATGGTGCCTGCCAAATATCAGAAGGACACCTGCCATGGTTCTCACCTTGGTTCACATCATAATTCAGGGTATACAGGGTATACTCAGAGCCTGATGCACACCCCTAGCAAATACCATGGACTAGTTGCATATACAAATGCCTCAGTCTACTGGCATTTTCATGTGCAGTGATACCGGCAATGATTTGTGTGACAAGTTTTCTCTCATTGATTTCAGAACTGCCCTATCTATTGAAGTGAAGTGGGGAGCCAGCTTGCGCAAGAATCCCTATGAACGCATCAGGGCCCATGGAACTCTAGGCAGGGAGGAAACACTTCACAATTTCGGGTAGAAATGTCTATGGCGTTAATGACTTAAAACCTTAAATGGTATGTAGGATTCCTGGGTTATCGCAAGCTGCATTATAATTACCGTAAGGCTGCTTTGCCTTCTCTGGCTGATAGCAGCTCTTTCACATCCCCTGTTTCCAGGTCCCTTTTAAGAGAATATTAATAAACCTGAGAATTTCCACATACAAGGCATGTGCTCCCACCCCATATTAGATTTGTTTTTGTATGTTCAGGAGGCAACCGCCTCACAATCTTTCTCAATGTAATACACAGGACAAGTCTAATCAGGTGTTTACCAGTTGCCTTGTCCCAATTTTACTGCTTCTTCTTGTCTTCCAGTTTCTCTCTCTTGTTCCCCCCCTCTGCTAGAATAAAGTCCTTTGAAACATACTTTTAAAAAGACACCCCAATATAGCAAATAAAATCTCCGTACAAACTTCTTTGTAAATGATAAATCGGGTCTACAACTCTTTATTGCCCAAATACCGTGATGGGATGGTTTGATGACAAAGTTCCATAGATGTGCTAATATTGCCCTCTAGTGGTTACTGTTCCGTAACCATTTGCATCCCCCCCCCATTACTTTTGAGAACCAAATTCATTCATGTTGCTTTTGTTTTTAATGCACCATCCTTGTAAAATTAAAACTTCCTCTTCAATATCACTATCATTGGGTTTGAGGGGATAATACACTATTATCCACTGTGCTGACTCTCATCAGTGAAACATTGGCATTTACTCTCTCTTTAAGTTTTAAGACTTTTGAAATTTCTTCAGGTTCCTTCATCCATGACAAAATCCCCAAACAGAAATTGTCACATTCCATCCCTGCTATGTAGAAATGTTACCATGTGTGAAGAAGCCCTGAGTCTCAGGGGAAGGTAGTTTCACATTTGTGTAGGAGCTTCTTAGAATAGCTCTGGGCACTACAGGAACCATCACCAGTCACTCTCACAAACAGCTGGCACTGTTTCCTCTTAACGGGCAAAAGAAAATTCAAACTGGGGCTGTGCGCACATTTCAGAAGCAGACACAGATTGCACATGTCATCTGAACAATTTCCCCTATGGACTTGTGAAAAGGCTTACATAGGACGAAAAGGAACCCAAAAGAGAGTGCATTCGTGCGTAAACTGTGTATGTGCTGATGTATATTGTTGCACACAACCCCAATTTCTGAGCAGTGCGAGATTCCAGGGGTATCAGGTGCTTATTCAAGGTCTGTGTTTCCTTTTGGAAATGAGGGGTTCACAGAATTAACACCCCAAAAGGGGTGCACAGCCTTGGATTCAAACAGAACTCAGACATTGCTCTCAAATGTTGCTCTGGCTCTCTCTCCAGCTTGCTGCTTCGCTTCCAGGTCATATCACTGCCACTTTCAACTCTAAACTCAGACTTGTCCTTCTAGCTCTGAGTTGAGAGGGGGCCCACTCATTGGCCGTCTCACACAGAGCCCCCTTTCCTCTGTTCTCCTAATGGTCCATCACCCAGGTGATCACCTGGGTCACACAGGAAGCTAGCCAGATTTATATTGTAACACTTGCTGGATGCAGGGGTCAGAAGGATCTAACATACAGCTTACTTCTTCCTTCCCAAACACATAACAATAAGCATAAACGATGGCAATGATGATAATGACTACCCACCATTCACCAGCAAGTCTCAGGACAGCTTGGAATAATTTAAAACTCAGGATTTAAAGCAGGTTACAGTCTCCGGAATAGGGAGGGACCTGAAAACACACACCTCAGGTGCCAATGGCCAAGGTAAAGAGGCACCAATTTAGAAATAGCTACCAAGAGGGCTCCCCCTGCAGATCTTAACACCCAAGAGGGTCTGTGAAGAAGGATGGGGTCTTGAACTAGTCACTGCAGGTCCATGTTCAAGCAAAACTTTACCTGCAGATTGCAGCAGGTGACAATGTTGTTTCCATGCTATGAAAGATTTTTCGCCTATTGATTAGACTGCTGTTGTGCATATAAACAGGCCAGGCTCTTACCCAGGGTTACTTCACTATGCTATGCACATACACTTCATAACTCATTTGTCCTTTGTTTACCAAGGGTCAAAATGTTTCCTTTATTTCCATTTTAAAAAAAACCCACCTCACTTGAGAACCTCCTGGTTGGTGCTGAATAGTCCTATAGAAAAATAGCCAAGCTGTGAGCAGGCCAGGGTAATACCTTCCCTCTCGCTTTTCATTCCACAAACTAAACTTCTTTGGCAATGGGAAGGGAACTCTTAAGGGTGCTTAACTTCTAGAATGAATAATATGTCCCAGCTAGCACGCCAACATTTGCAGACATGAAAACTTAATATTGCACATTATCACAATGCAATATTTCTCACACTGAATTACAAAATTGCTGAGCAGGTAGTAATTGTAAAAAAATGAACACTTCTGCCTGAAAAAATCCTGTGAGTATCTGCCCCCATCCAAGCCAGTTAACAAGAATTACGCATGAGGCCTTTTGGAATTAAAAATTTAAATTGCTTTGGGCTGTCAAGATGTGAAACATAGCTATAGGGTTATGTGGCCTAGAAATTCAAATGTACAGCATCCAATTAGGAAGGAGGGGGGGGGGAACAGTTTCAACAACATACTGCATCTTTAGAATGTTAAAATATGATCCTTTTACATTTTTCTATTGGCCTCAAAGCTGACATATGTTCTGTGCCTCTTCTGTGCTTGTCTTGCTTCTCTTTCTGATTGGAAGTACAAGGTAAGTTAGAATGCAAAGTGTTCAGAAGGATTCTGAAAAATATAGCCATAAGGATGTGCCTGTAAGAATGGCCACATCTAATAAATCCATACAAGACAACAGGTTTAAGTTTCCAGTGACAGTAAAGACAACAGAATTTGAGATTAGTGCCATGATGCTACTCCTGACTTACAATGCAGAAGCAATGTAGCAGGGAAAGACAGCTTAAATTGGGTCCTACTTTGCACCATCTTTCTGCTCATGTAGGACTGCAGCATTATTTTCTTGGAAAGGTCAGGAAGCAACAAAGCTTTAAAAGGAGAGGTGCAGTGTTGGAAAATCTGGAGACCAAAAAAATGGGAATAAGCTGCAACCATTCACAAGAATTCAGTCATCGCTAATTGCAGAAATCCCAAACCACATGCAAACTAGATATATAAACAGTTCCTTTAAAGTCCTTTGTGCACATTTTGCTTGAGATATCTAAAGGCAAAAAACAAAACAAAACCCTCTGAATTTAGGAAAGTTAAGACGTGATCATTTTCCAATCTACCCTCCTCTCTTTTGACTAGAGAATCACCTGGGCAAATATTATTGAAGCTTAGTGGAAGTCAAACACAAGAACTGGACTCAGATACTTTAGCAGATAATGTTTCCTTTATTCATTCTTGCCCCAATGTCAAATTTGGGTAGCATGACTACTAAGTAAAAATGATTGCATTAATTGAACTCTTACAATGCTTGCATTTAATGAGCCCCTCTTATCCTTTCAGACAGTTATTGTCTGTATTGTTCAGAAAACCACTGAATAAGCATTGTTAGGATTAGTCATGCTGAATCATGGTCTCCTAGAACGCAGAAAAACAACAGCTTGTGCATTCATTGATGAATCACAACACTGCTATTTCAGTATTATAGAAAAGGGGAAATCAGATTTGTCTGTCAAAATCTACCATATGATCAGTACTACCACCTCTAAAATCCTGCTGGCACTGTATTCTGGAGGGGGGTGGGGAAGGGACATGGAAACTTCTATTCTTTAAAGCTGTAAAACTGTCAAACAATATTTAAACTTCAGTTGCAAAATAACTCATTCAGAAATATGTGCCTTGTTTACATATTTTTAATACGTATGTTTTAGCCTCTCTGTACTTCCTGCTTTTTGAGTGTTAAATTTTGTCACCTTTGCATCTGCAGTTTAATTCCTTGATAACCGTATCATTTGAATTTTCACTTTTGTTTCTCTTATGATGGTAGTAAGAACAGAATTTCACTTCTTTTTTGCCCTTCCCTCTCTTTCAAATCTGCTTCCACTTTATCTGCTTCCATTTCTTCTGGGCTCTGAAATTAAGATACACACACAATTTGAAAACACAGGCACCCAAAATGTGAAGTTTACAGAATCAAAGTGTTCCACAACAGAGATGCTGTAAACCACTGACTATAATAATATATGGAACTGGGACTATAACTGACATGAGATGGAGCCTCAATAAAATCAAGAATGGAAATAATCTACCGGTAACTATAGTTGCCAGAGTTTAAAAGTCCATCTATCAGCACCCTGGACAACAGTCTTCTGTACACTTCCTCTGCACAATACAAACTGTTGCCCTAGGGCATGGCTTGAAGGCACTTGAGATTATTACTTTACAAAAGCTAAACATCATCTGGGTCTGGTTGGTGCCTGGATGGGTCAATTACTGGGAACCATGTGTACATCTCCTTGGATTCCTTGACAGAAGGAAAAAGGGATATAAATGTAAGAAAATAAGATAAAAACAAATAATACTTGGGAGCAGGCCTCATTGAAAAAGAACTTCAAGAACAAGTTCCTCCAAGCAGAATTCATATTCTACTGTGTATGGCTATTTCACTTGAAAGTATAATCCATATTAGTAAAATTCCTATCTTGCCCTCCCTCCCTCAGGAGCCCAGAGCAGCAACCAACAAAACAATGCAATTAAAAACAAAATAAAACAGTCACATATCCTTACAGCTAATAATTTCAACACTTCCAGGAACAGCATCAAATGCTTGGGTGAGCAGGAATGTTTTTCAATTCCTTCCGAAAGTTACTAAGTACCCAAAAATTTAGTATAATACAGTAACAGACAATACATTATTATAATAAAAAAACACACACGAAAATCAGGCAGAGAGGACTGGAAACTAAACTTCAAACCAATCAAACAAAAAGAAAACTGGACAAATAAATGGCCTGGCACTGAAATGGCTGTAACATGATTGTAACATTGGCACCAGTCATATTCCTTTAAGAAAGGAATTCCACAGATGGGAACACCACAAAGAAGGTTTTATTCCTCATTGACACATAGCAAAGTTTACCCAACAAACACAAATGAAGAAGAGCCTCATCTCGAGATGTTAACACATGGGCAGGACTGTTCCATTTTCAGACCACCTTCTAGATAGAGCAGGGATAGCCAGCCTGGTACCATCCAGCTGTTGTTGATTCCAACTCCCATCCACTCCAGTCAGCATGGCCATTGGGGTAAGGGAAGATGAGAGATGTAGTCCACAACATCTGGCACCACATTGGCAACCCTGGGCTGGTTTTAGGCAAAAGTACAGATTGACGCAAGTTAACCTTTTTGCATATCTGATTGCCACATGTCATCTGTACCCGTTGTTACTCAGGACATTATCACACTTCCCCCTCCCCTTGTGGTTCTGGTATGTTGGTTCAGCTTATTGGATACCCTCCAAGCCAAACTTCAGTCCCATATACTGTATCTCACTATAGCTTCCTAGCAGACTATATGCTAGACTGGGAGCAATGACGATGACACAGTCAGTGGAAATGTGTGCAAAACTTCAGCAAATGTGAAAGGACAGCAAGGAAACTCAGGATACCATCTAGAAGACACAGGTGAAGTTCCCAAGAAGCCCAAAACAGGTGAAGGGTACTATGCTAGGAATGGAGGTCAGTGGGATAAAAAGGGGGGGCTGCATAACTACAGTACCAGGAGCTCTGAGGGTTCTTTCACAGAATAACACCATATAAACTTGATATTTCTGAGATCAGTATTATCTAGTAAAGGACAGAAATGGGTGGGATAACCTCCCATGCAGCCAACACTCAACTAGAGAGAGAAAACTGGCATCTGCATCCAAGCCCAGTTACTATGTGAAACAACTGAGAAAAGCAGTAACGGATGTCCTTAGTCAATTTGTCTAAACAACACAGGTTTAAAGAACAAATCTCAGATGTCGACACTTTTCCTTCTTATCCCGAGTGTCTCTGAGGCACAAGTGCATAGGCTCCAACACTAAACAAATTTCGTGAGTTCTCCCCTCCTATCCACTTGCAATATACGAAGATAAAGTAATCTACATAACAAGATAATAGCTCTTTAGAAATGTTCCCCATATTCTAATTTTCTTTCATTTTTAGCAAATACGTTCATATTGGCATTGTAAATACCTGAATGCATTTTTTCCGCTTTAGTATATACTTTAGTATGTGGGCTTCGTTTTCGCCAAGCTGGTATATTATATGCTGAAGTGCACCTCTCTGTAAAGAAAAATGTGGTATGATTTACATTTTCAGCGATAATTATAATCATATTCTGCCAATCTAGTTACACACACACACAGAGAGAGGGTTTTAGCCATGATGTTACCTGACATCACATAAATCATAGATCACTTCGAAAAACGTATTAACCCCAAGGGAGAATGCGTTCCATTTTCAATCTGGGAACATGAATTAGGTTTTGGGAGAGGGAAAGCCTACCACATATGCCCAACTTGGCTGGCTGCTTAGAACAGCCAGATCAAGTGTGATTCACTGGGTGGCAGGACCAGTAAATACTTCCTTAAAAGAAGGTATGATTCCATTGGCTGTTTGGGACTTCTCAAACTTTTAATTAACCCAAAAACTCTTCTGCCAAATTCACTAATCTTACAGAAGTGCTACTGGGACTCCAAGTATCCTTGGATGAAACCAATTATTTATATCTGTTCTAATATTCAGTTTGGACTGGAACTGCTTTAATTGTCCTGGTGGTTGACTTCCAAATAGACAGGAGGAAGATGGCTGTTGATTGTCCAGGTCCTAGCAATAGTGCTTAATAGCAATGACCATGATATACTTCTGGAAACTGATAGGGCATTGGACTCCAAAGATACTACAAAGTTCCATCTTATTTCTCACGCTATTTAACATCCATGTGAAACTTTTGGGTGAGGTAATTCAGATGATACCCAAACCTCTCACTCATTTCTTTTTATTATTATTTTACTGATATAACAAAACAAGAAGAACTATTGCAAAATGACAAAATATCAAACCACACAGAGAACTAACCAAACATTTTTCTGAGCATAATGTAAGGGTTAGAGCTCGCAATATTTTAAGACAAAATTTAGACTAGAGGAACTCGTCTGATTTTTATGACATGGTCATTACAAAATTGGCAGAGTTGGGACAGATTTATAAGAAAACAAACAAACAAAATAAACATTAAGAAGGATAACGACAAAAGGAGAAGAATCAGACCGTCCAAACTATTTTTGCCACATCTGACAACAAATCATCTCTATTTGTATCTGAACTGAATAAAACCCCACCAAATTGCAGCAAAATCTTGTGGCTGTGCCTTTACCTTGTAATAAACAAACTACAAATATTATTATTTTTCTAGAAATAGCTATTGTCCAAACAGATATTACAAACTGACAGTTTAGAAGGTTAAAAAAAAATCAAGTACTTATATATAACCTTACAAATAATAGATGAGACTGATAGATAGAAGAACAGTCAACAATAAACAGTATAGTAAGCCTTCAATTTATGTGGGGATTATGTTCCAGAGATCATGCCTATAACGAGTCAAAACACAACTTCGTGCAAGGGCCGGTGGGACTACCAAACTCTTTCCCCCGGGATGCCGACTTTCTGCCTCCTATTTATGCTGAATGCACACAAATTAAATGTGCTCAAGCTGTGGGCTTATTGTACATGAAGCTACCTTAAAATCTTGAGGAAATGGGAGAGGAAACTTTTTATTCTTCTAAAAGAAAGCAATGTTGGCCACGAGGCGAACCTGCTGAGGGAAAGCATTCTATACTCAGGGCACCACAACTGTAAAAGCTCTCTCTGCAAGACAATCTTACGTTTAACTCAAATTTGGTATAACAGAACACAAAGTCAACGACGCAGGCAAACCTCCATGCCAGAAGGAGGGGTCTATGAGACTATGTGCTCACCTGCAGCCAAATTCATCTTGGATTCTTTGGTTGCACCAATTTTACCATAGGTCAGATTGGGTGACCTTGCAGCTGCTGGAGAACTCAAGGAAATACTTCTCCCGCTGGCTCTCTGAGAAGGAACATAAGAAGCATTCTCAGCATTCTTGCTTTGATCATTTTGTTGGCAATACCCTTTACCTTTAGGGTTTGAAGTATGCATTGCTGCAAGAAATAATACGATAATCAATATTTCCCCCCCAGGCTTGTAAGAAGCTACTGAGTGCTGCTCAACATATAGGGCAATAGATGCAATACAAACACTGAGCTCGCCCCTTTTAATAGATTGCCTCTGATGTTGAACCAGGACCAAATGAGTCAATTCCCCGTGTGACTTTTTTCAACCTACTGAAAGCAGCTTCTCAAAATACCTTTTGCTGTCAACGAGAGAGGAAGGTTTTTGGGTTCCTCGGAAATCCATTTCTTTTTCTTTACTCCTTTAAAATGATGCTTCTTTATGCTTTCAGCGTGACTTGTAGCTAAAGAGAAGAAAAACAACAGGATTTTGCCTCTCAGTTCTAGGACATTGAGAAAGGAGGATTCCCAGGGTTGTTTCATGCATTCACTGAGGATCCAGTAAGGGGTGGGAGGTAATGGTAAAGGCCACCCTTGCTGTATTCATTACTTGGTATGTGATCCAAGTATGACCTGCAGATAGCCTTACATGCATGGGTATGGTTTTAACAACCCTCCCTTTCTCCTCCCATTTTTTGTGCAGTATCATTTTTAATCTGTATACCGTCTTTCTATCTTACAATACTCAAGGCGGTTTACAAGCTGAAGAAGCAAAAAATGTACATCATACATCTTACAACAATCTAATGCAATACAAAAATGTGATGATAAAACATTAACTTTAAAATAAGCAACCTACATCAAAAAAGTAACATTCAACGATCATTAGAATAGTATAGAATAATAATATCAGCATATAAAAGTTAAACAGAAATTCACCCTTAACAGTTAACGATAAATAATTTCTAAACTATAACCAATAATTCCAGTTACAGGCAGGTAGTCGTGTTGGTCTGCCATAGTCAAAACAAAGTAAAAAATAAAAAATTCCTTCAAGTAGCACCTTAGAGACCAACTAAGTTTGTTCTGAAGAAGTGTACATGCACACGAAAGCTCATACCAAGAACAAACTTAGTTGGTCTCTAAGGTGCTACTGGAAGGATTTTTATTTTTTATTATGTATAGTCAATAAAACAACAGTAAGCCACAGTACATAAAATAATACAATAGAAATTGAGAAGGAGAGACTAGAGGTTGGAGCAAGGCAGGTGGAAGGAGGCCTTGCCTGATGGAGTCTCTCCCCTCACAGTCTATAAATTATAGACTGTGTAGCACAGCTAACACCTGAGCTGTTCCCTCATTTACCTGCTACTCAATCTATGTAAACCAGTGCACAGATGCAACACAATATAGATTTTCCCCACCACCATCCCAGTGCATTATTATGGGAGGCAGCTGGACTGACACAGCTGAAAGGAGCTGTCCACGCATACAGAGAGGGGACACAAAGAATAATTGCATGTATTAAAATGAGGTGGTTGACATTGTATGCAACTAGATGCCTGTCGTGGAGGTCAATAATAGATAGTTTATGGTGCTCTTTCGATGGCAGCCAGGGGCATCAGAGGTGGGCACCACAGGGTATCTGCTGAAGCTCCTGCCCTACCAGGTAATGCATCACTGGTGCCCTGATTCTGCTGCTGCAACCATTTGGTATTGTTGCCAGTTTTTACCTGTTGCGTCCAAGTGAGTGAGAAGTGACTGGCATAATAAGAAGGGATGGCAGTCTCTGCTTACCTAGTACACACACACACACACACACACACACACTGGGCATTGGTGAACATTGGGCAGGGAGGGACAGGGCAAGTGAATGGGCAACACCAATGAAAATGTGGGACTGCTCAATAAAGGGGATCCCCTGATCTTGCCTAGCCACCTCCCTCCACCCATAAAAGAACCCCCCAGAGCTTCCCCCACCTACAGAATGTCTGAATTTGAGGGAGTATCATGCTGTCAAACAAGGCTATATCCAGGTTAACACAGAAGCATCTTTGGTGGCTGTGATAATTGGCATTATGCGAAAAGTCCAGCTGATTATTTCACACATTTAAATGTGTCATGAAACTGAGCCCACTATCTAATACTTCTCAGCACGGTCCAATTTTAGACTCTTGGGAAGTTGCAATGGTTCACAGCATCATAGGACACAGTAAAAATGATCACAGTAATTAATTGGATGATCCTGCCAAAGCCAAACTCCGTAACAAGCTTGTGTTGGCACCAAAGAGAATAGACAGAATGAGCTGTAGCTGGAGGTGGGGTGGGGAATGAACCGAGTGTTAACTCTGATAAGAAAATGAAATTAACCACCAGTACAGTTGAATTCCCTGGCACAAATTATAGAAAAATCACACAGGCAGCTTGTGCAGATGCATTTTCAAACTGCAGAAAGGAAGAAATATATATCTTCCCAATTCCCCCCCCCCCAAAAAAAAAGATGATACATGAGCTCTGAATACCTTTAATGTTCGAACACTTCAGCATGGCAAATTCTTTTTCTCCATTGAATGCTTTGCTTTGTATCCCTGCAACAAATATATTTCTTTGTGGCAAATAGCAATCACCTCCTACAAAGAGAGACAAAACAACAACAACAAATAAATCACAGAACTAGTATTTGTATTTTAGTTTCCATTGTCATTTGATTGTCATGTAAATCATAAGAATTTAAATAGTCAATGAATATTTGAAGTAATTACCTCCATTTTCAAAGGCATTAAGATCAGATCTAGAGCTACAATCTAATGATGCCGTTATCTCCGTTTGCCTTTCTGCAATATTAAACTTTGATGGAACTGCAACACCATCACCTAAAAGGACAAGAGACAGAATCATTGAACTTACTAAACTTATTTTATTAGTGGGAAATGTCCATGGCATGGCATAGGTATTACCATAGCATTAGTCAAACTGCTATTCTGTTAACTTCAGCTTTCCCATCTACAAAATGAGGGCCATAATATTATAAGAATCTAATAAGAGTATTGTAAGGGATTGCTGAGATGGTATTTGTAAAGTGTCTTGAGCACTTGAAAGATAAATAAGGCTAGTAAATGAGACACCAAAGTTATCAGCCTGCACATTAAAAACAACAACAACCCAGACTGCATTTCTATGCTGGGCTAGCATGGAAATACAGGCATATGAACAAGCTATTTTATTTTAAAGATCTTCTAGCATATGGGTTGGTGGAAGATGAGCAGGGCAATCCATCTCACCTTCCAGCAACCCATTCAATCGCCTACATGGAATTCCTAGTCATCTATGGTGACCAAGGTGTTCCTATTCATATTTTCTGAGTATGTGTGTGCTACAAGACCATTTCTCCTTTTCTGCAGATTCATCCCTTCTCTTCCCTTCCTTAGAAGCACATCTTCCACTGCACATCTGTGGACATGTTTAGAGAAACGCATGGTAACAAATCTCTCTCTTCCAGTTCCTTAGAAGCCAAAGTTTACTGTGCCACCACACTTAGATCCCTCCTTCTTGGTCTCCCTGCCCTCCCTGTGTGAAGTCACTAAATCACTACAGTGGTGCCTCTGGTTACGAACTTAATTCATTCCGGAGGTCCATTCTTAAGCTGAAACCGCTCTTATCCTTTAGCTAATGGGGCCTCCGGCACACAATTTCCGTTCGCATCCTGGTGCAAAGTTTGCAACCTGGAGCAGCTACTTCCGGGTTAGCTGAGCTCGTAACCTGAAGCGTTCGTAACCAGAGGTACCACTGTATTTTCTTATTCCCCAAGTAGTCTGCAGATGTGTTTACAGACATCTATCCCATGCAAATGTGGCAACAGATAACACACAGCAGTTGACAGAAAAACACAGTTTTACAAATCAAAACGGATTATTCCTCAAGTAGCTTTTTTGAGAGAGTCACTGCTAAACACCTTTCCAAAGAAAGGATAGTGACTGAAGCAGGCTTTTTAGGTTTACAGTTATTAAAGGCTTGTTCAAAATATGAAGTCACAGTGTGGAGCCTCTTTACATTCAGTGGGGTCCACTCTGAAGTCAACATACTGATGAATCAGCAAAATAAATCACTGAAACTAAACTGAGCCTTCCACTAAACATTTTCTCCTTAAATTGACTGGGCCAATTTAATGATTTCTTCTTTTTTGTCCAAATCACTGTTTCACATCAGCACTTCCTAAATATTATTATTCCTGAGTTCTCTTATTTTAAACATGGATTACGTGAGATTTTCCTGACTGCTCCTTTAAAAAAAACCTACTGGGGGGAAAACCTGGGGTCACTAATGGCAGAATAATTTGCCCATTTACAGTGAACAATGAAGAAGAAGAGTTTGGATTTGATATCCCGCTTTTCACTACCCGAAGGAGTCTCAAAGCGGCTAACATTCTCCTTTCTCTTCCTCCCCCACAACAAACACTCTGTGAGGTGAGTGGGGCTGAGAGACTTCAGAGAAGTGTGACTGGCCCAAGGTCACCCAGCAGCTGCATGTGGAGGAGTGGAGACGCGAACCCGGTTCCCCAGATAACGAGTCTACCGCTCTTAACCACTACACCACACTGGCTCCCATCTCTATCTAATAAAAAGAAATCATATAAAAATACACATTTTTCTCACTTTGTTAATTTCCTTTACATGACCAGTATTGTTTTTATTTATTTGTTTTGTTGAAAACATTCCAGGATGGTTTACAACTCAATAAAAACAGTCCATTAAATTGGAATAAGTACAGTAAAAATAGTAACAACGAAAGTAGATGGACACCTCTTGGGGGCATTTGTATCAATGTTCAGAGTTTGTTTGCTTACTTGCTTTACTTAATTCAGTTGATTTTGAAATTATAGTAGCAGATTCTGATAGTTTACCCTCACATTAATCAAACAGCTTCAAATAACTTTAAGACAATATCAATGAGCCACTTATATTAGCATCTTATTTTTTAAAATAACAAGAACAAGACTTCAGCACACCTACTGGACCTGAAAACTCAGGACACATAGAACCTCTGTCTTATCTGGATTCAACTCAGTTTACTGGCTCACTTCCAGCTGGCTCCAACACCAGTTCAGCATGAATTGCCTCTTGAAAAAGGGTGAAAAAGCTGGGTGCCATCCACAGGATTTCTTGGGGCACACCACTTCCTACAGTCCCTCTTTGGGAGAACTGTCTATTTATTCCTACTGTCTGCTTCCTACTACTAAACCAATTTCCAATCCACTAGAGGACCTCTCCTCTTATTCCATGACTGCCAAGCTTCCTCAGGAGGCTTTGGTGAGGTGCCTTATCAAAACCTTTTGAAAGTCCAAATACACTATATGTAAACCAGATCAGTGCTAGCTATATGTTCACTGACACTCTCAGAGAACTCTAATAAGTTAAAACAAAATAAAAAATTAAAAAAATTCCTTCCAGTAGCACCTTAGAAACCAACTAAGTTTGTTCTTGGTATGAGCTTTCGTGTGCATGCACACTTCTTCAGATATCAGTGTGCATGCACACGAAAGCTCATACCAAGAACACTTAGTTGGTCTCTAAGGTGCTACTGGAAGGAATTTTTTTAATTTTTTAATTTGTTTTGACTATGGCAGACCAACACGGCTACCTACCTGTATCTAATGAGATAGTAAGACAGGAGTTGCCCTTGCAGAACCCATGCTCTCTCTGCTTCAGCAAGGCTTGTTCTCTTACATTAAAAATAAAATAAAAGTTACATTGCTCAGGTCCTTGCCTTCTTGTAAATCTCTGCCAGTTTCCATGGTTTTCAAGAGCTCGTTCTCCAGCACCAAAGGTATGTTTTTTGTTAAGTGGTTTTCCTGAGAAGTCTGAATTCTGTAGTATTCTCCTGTTTCACCCCAAGGAAGAGAAAATGGGGGCAGTTACCAGAGTGATATCAGCTGGAAAGTGAGATAAAAGAATCAGAAATCACATTCTTACCAGATTTATAACACATTTCCTTTATTGCCTTTTCTTCTTCTATGTCTTCTGGTGTTTTAGACAGCAAATAAGATGCATCTGTAGGAAACATATTTCAAAGAGCCTACTAAGCAAAGACCTTGCCAGATATCTTCCTGTACCATGTAAAGCAAAACTTAACTGCCATTGCATTCATAGTACAAATTGCAATATATATTTTTACTGATGGGGTTCTTCAACTGGGCTGTATTCTGAAGATTTTTTTTAATATTCTGAATAAAATAATATTATTGCTTAACATTCTATTTTTTATTAATAAAAGTTTGAATCCTCAATTCAGCTGTAATTTATTTTAGGAATAATATTAAACACAATAGGCCAACTTCTATTATCAAAGAGGGTTGCTCATTTATGCAACTACTACTTCAGGATATATATGGGTAGGTAAAGTCTAAAACATTTTTTATTTGTATTGTTAAAAGATTGAAGTCACAAAGCTTGGGATGAGAGCTTTAAAATATATTAGTTATCACAAAAATGCTTTAAAAAAACTCCTCTATAATATAATGTTATATGAGATCCTATTTTTTAAACTTTTTCTAGGTAGATTCAAATTGCTAGAAACATCGTACAAGAAATGTCTGGCAAAGTATTTACATTTCTCCTCCTGTTCTTCTTCGTCGTCGTCCTCAAGATTGATGGTAATAATCAGTGGAGGATGGATAGGTCTTAATGTGTTTTCTTGACCTTTTGTGGAATCTTGATTTTGGGCAGGAGGTAAAATCCCTTCCTGAACTTCCCTTTGCAATGTAGAATCTATAGGAAGGAACTTAAATTTCAGTATAAAACTTTGAGTAAAACTTTGAATCATCATACTTAACTCACTCATAAAAGCCAAGACAGTGGTTTGGTTTTGTTCTTAGACACATATGTAGAAGTGCAGCAGATACATTTTACAACTTGGGCCATCAACTAACTAACTAACTAAATTATAGTTGATTAATTGTATGAATCCTACACAAAGCATTGCTTCATATGCCCACTATTCTGTTCTGAGGAGTTCACTCCTATGCAAGCGTGCAGATGATTAAAGGTAAAGGTACCCCTGACCGTTAGGTCCAGTCGCAGACGACTCTGGGGTTGCAGTGCTCATCTCGCTTTACTGGCCAAGGGAGCTGGCGTACAGCTTCCAGGTCAAGTGGCCAGCATGACTAAGCCGCTTCTGGCTATTGTAATATTCCATTCCACCTTAAGAGTAGACATGTGGCTGGTGCTTGTTACATGTCTATGTAAGCTCAGTGTGCTTCTGGAAACATCTATGTAGACGTTAGCTCTTTCTCTTTTACCTCAGGACATGGAAGAGACTGAATGTGTTCATCTCTTTGTCCTGCTGTTTGTTTAATAAAATGCTTGTTAAAACGTTCATATCAGCCTCTGTTGTGCCACTTCTGCTGTGAAATGGAATCTGAAGGGGTGCCTAGCTTTCTGGAGACTAGGCCCCTGATTTCTGCTGCTGCAGGGATCGGAACTCGACCAGCAGTCTTCGGCCGGTGATGAGTGAGCCAACTGGGGGGGGGGGCATGCCAGTTGCTCTGGTCTCCCTGGAAAGTTACCAACACTGGCGAACCAGAGCAGCACATGGAAATGCCATTTACAGAGGATTGCAGCCTATTAATTAATTGATTGATTAAGGTTGCAACCCTATGCACACTGACTTGGGAACAAGCCCAATCAAATTCAGTAGGGCTCCCTACTTCTGATTAGATATTCATTTTTTATTTCGATTTCAAGACCACCCTTCACCATTCATGATCCCAGAGCAGAGTACAACATAAGACCCTAGTACCATCAAAACACCAGTGACAGCATATATCACAACTGAAACCTCAAATACAAATATGCAGCCTTTGCAACACAGCAGGTACAAACCCATAATCTCACAGCTGGCCATATCAACTTACCTATGTTGATATGAGGTGGGCCTGGGCTTAAGAGTGTGCCTTCAAATGAATACAACAATGGTGCCATCACACTCATGTTAATCATTTCCTTTGCTAGCCCTGTAAATCTACAGCAGGGTTTCCAAAACTTGGGTCTCCAGCTGTTTTTTGGACTACAATTCCCATCATCCCTGATAGCTATGGATGATGGGAGTCATAGTCCAAAAAAAGCTGGAGACCCAAGGTTGGGAAAGCCTGGTATAAACAATTCTATGCCCTCTGCCATTATCATAGCTTGGGGGGGGGGCTTTTATTCCACCCGTCTCCTCTCCAATCAGAGTTAGTTCGAAGAAAATATATTTCTTCTCAGCAGGAAATGCATGTGGAATCCATCAAGAGTGGAATTGAAATGCACATGCATTTTGCAAGAAAGATACACGACAGAATTCAATCTGTGGATCTTTCCTGCAATATCCAAGCTGATTCTCCCCACCCCACCCCTGCTCATTATAATACAATGTTTTCCACATGTGTTCTTCCATATACAAAGATATTAAATTGGAACCATATTCTTGTGTTTGAATATAAAATGCAACGTTCATTCTTCGATGGAATATGTACACTTACACACACACACACACACACACACACACACACACACACACACACACACATATATATATATAAGATCCTGAAGTTATGCAGTATGTAAAATATTGCACTTGAATTCCTCAGTAGCACAGATACAGACCCTGGCAGCACCACAACTGCCAGCCACTTCTCCCCCTCCTCCCAGGATTATCTGTGGTGTTGCTGTAATGGGCTGGCTGGAAGCAGAGGGGTTGCTTGGCTCCAATTGGCCCCTGGTGGTCACCATGGTTTCTCCCCCTTAATGCAGTATCTGGTTGTCAGGTCCAGCACCTGTATTACGGTGGGGATGGCAAGGCAGGGCAGTAATGACAGAGGGATGGCATGGGGGGGCAGCAACTCAAGTCCATGTTTGGTGGTGGCATTGGTGACATGCTGAGGGTCCACTCAGCCTGCTGTCTGCCCTGTTCTTATCCATATGGATGGGCCATTAATATGTTTCCCCATTTGTCTTGAATTCTAGACATTCTACATGTCTAGAATATCATTCAGTGCATCAATTATTATTAAGTATTAAGAGGAATCCTGGTAAATCTTAATGTGCTGAACAGTATTTTAAGAGACGGGAATTTAGGGATCATACGTTCCAGAGGCATGCTTCTAGTTTCATTAGAAAAGGATGCTAGTCTTACATATGGACTGGTTCCGTGGTAATTAATAATTATGTATTAGTCTTGACCTCAAAGCATACTTTCTAGTTTTCCAATGCCACCTTTATTATTATTTACTGAATTTATATACCACCCAATACCCAGAGGATTCAGGGCGGTTCACAGAATAAAATCAAAATATAAAACCACAACATACATAATCAAAATAAAAACAACCGAATCCCACACCCCTCTGGGGGGGAAAAAACACTGCAGAGAAGGCCCATTCTTGTGTTGCCACCCTCTGGACCTCTCGAGGAGGAGGCAAATGAAGAAGGGCCTCAGAAGATGATCTCAGGGAGTGGGTAGGTTCATATGGGAAGAGGTGGTCCTTGAGGTATTGCAGTCCTGAACTGTTTAAGGCTTTATAGGTCAAAACCAGCACTCTGAATTAGGCCTGGAAACTAATTGGTAGCCAGTGCAATCGGACCAGGATCGGTGTAATGTGCTCAAACCATCTTGCTCTGGTGAGCACCCTGGCTGCTGAATTCTACATGAATGGAAGTTTCCAAACTGTCTTCAGAGGCAGCCCTATGTATAACACATTGCAGTCATCTAACCTTGAGGTTACCAGAGCATAGACAACAATAGTTAGGCTATCCCTGTCCAGATAGCTGGGCTATTAGCTGAAGCTGATGGAAGACACACTGGGCCACTGAGGCCACCTGAGCCTTGAGTGTCAGCAAAGGATCCAGGAGTAACCCCAAGCTACAAACCTGCTCCTTCAGAGAAGTGTAACCCTACCAAGAGCAGGCGATCTCCCACCTATCTCCCATTGAAGGTTCCACGGGGCTGAAAAACATTTCCCCAAGCAACACCCTCTGGGAACGACCATCCAAGTAGGACTGGAACCACGGCAAAGTGGTGCCACCCATCTCTAGTCCAGACAGCTGCTCCAGAAGGATACATGGTCAATGGTATCAAAAGCCACTGAGAGGTCGAGAAGAATTAACAGGGATATGTTTCCCTTGTCTCTCTCTCGACAGAGGTCATCATATAGGGCGACCAAAGCAGTTTCTCCACCAAAACCGGACCTAAACCCCAACTGAAATAGATCCAGAAAATTATTTCCAAAAGTGCCTGGATCTGGTCTGCCACCACTCACTCCAGAACCTTGCTCAGGAAAGGGAGATTAGCAACTGTCCGGTAGTTAGTTAGGTACTGTATTCCGAATCCAGGGAAGGTTTTACCACTGCCTCCTTCAAGAATGTTAATCTTGAAAACACTGGCCTCATTCTAATCAGTTAGGCAACAGCCCAGAGTATTTCAGTGTGTAAAAGACAGTGTCCTTCTACAATGATGTCCTTAATATTTTAAGACTAGACTCTAGAACATTTATATTTCAGTTTTCAGAATATGGGGGGGGGGAACCGTTTGTACTCACCATTACTAGGTGGCAAAAAAAGTCCATTTATGTTACGAGGTTTCCGGTGATGGAAGACACAACTGATTCTCACACAACCCAATGGCTGTGTCTCCCAGAAACATGAAATGCTGTTGTATTTTTGCTATGGAAAAAAGAAAAAAAATGGTGGTTCCATATTTAATGATTACAAAACACTAAAGCGGGTCATGGCTGGAACACTGGAATCCATAAAACTAGACAGTGAAGAGCAATGGCTGAGAAATTGCTGAGAAGTCAAAGAAGGCTCTGTCCCTTATATTTTGCAACGGAAACTTGCAGAAACATCAATAAAAGATGTGTGAGAATGTGATCTTATTGAAAATGTTTGGCTGATTTCCCTACCCCAATCAGCTATCAAAAGAGAATCAGGCTGCTGGTTCTTTATACATTACAAATTTTCTGTTGAATCTAAAGGTACGCTTCCAATCACAGGAGTTGTGTGAAGAAAGTAAACCTCAATCCAGACTTATTGTTCTACTTGTGTAGAGTATGAGCACTTGAACATTTGCATAGTATAATAACATAGTATTATTACTATAATAACATAGTATTTATTTTTGTTATTACTATAATAACATAGTATTATTGAGCTCTTCCACTTTTGCAGAGCACTGCTAGTGGCTTTGTCTTGTGGACCACCCTGAGACCTTTTGATGAACAGTGGAACATACATCTAATAAATAAACAATAAAGTGAAATAAATATTTCCCTTCTGCCCATTTCCTTGGGTTCCAACCCATATGTGGTATCAGAGAGAGGAGGATGTTCCCCTGCCCAGCTTCCTTTTAATCGACTTGAAGCACAAAAAACATGTTGCCACTAAATTTAAGATGACTCAAGATTTGACTAAAGGGAGCTCATTTTTCTCCTCTATACTCACTGCAGTATAAAAACATTATATTCTCGCAGTGCAAAGAAGAGCGTTATGGGAGCATAAAGCTGAAATAAAGTGCAGATGAAGGGATCCTTAAAATCCAGTGAATTCGTTCAGCTTTTCAAGTGGGGTAGAAGGTGTGAACCAGTTCTATCTTTAGGTGATAAAATGATGTTTGACTATTTCCAAAGCTGATATCTGGGCGTCACAGGAACATCATGCATCTTAACTGTGAAACTTAAGATGTCACATCTGCAGCAGCAGAGGTGAGAGACAGCCCGTAAATGCTTATAATAGATCTCTTCACAAGAGAACACTTCAAAGCGCTTGCCGTTTCTACCTGTATTTCCATATGTCTAAATTTGCAAAGTTGATGGGAACATCTCCCCTCTCTCCATAATGAGCACACGGTGTCACTGCCAATGGCTTTTTCACAGTGACGGAATCGGCACTTTGATCCCTGAATAGAGGAGAGAGAGAGAGAGAGGTTGGAAAATTCGGCCAGGCAGCATTTCTTTAAAGTGTTCTTTAGGCTGCCCTTCAGTTTCAAAAAAAACTCTAGCGTGGATTACAAACAAACAATTAAAAATACAATAAAATTCTAGTCAGGGAACAGCAGAACTGGCAGAAAGGCAGCAGCGCAATAAAAACCAAGCTGAACTAATAAAATATCAAATAAGATTGGATTATATCCGATTATGTGACATGCTAGAAGGCCTGAACAAATGAAAAGCACTTTTCACCTGGCACTAAGAGATACATCAGATGTGGCAAGCCTCCTGGGGTGTGTGTGTGTGTGTGTGTGTGTGTGTGTGTAGGAGATAATGATCCAGACCACCAGAAAGATCAACTTCCACCCCTGCCTTAGGACAAAGACTTACTGCAAGCTACAGATCAACAATTTGAATCTACATGTGAAACTCAAAAAAATTGAATATCGTGGAAAGGTTCATTTCTTTCAGTAATTCAACTTAAAAGGTGAAACTAATATATGAGATAGACTCATGACATGCAAAGCAAGATATGTCAAGCCTTTATTTGTTATAATTGTGATGATTATGGCGTACAGCTGATGAGAACCCCAAATTAACAATTTCAACTTTGGGGTTTTCATCAGCTGGACGCCATAATCATCACAATTATAACAAACAAAGGCTTGACGTATCTCGCTTTGCATGGCATGAGTCTATCTCATATATTAAACTCCAGTAGCTAATGAAAACAATTGCTTACATAAATGGACTTTTCCACGATATTCTAATTTTTCAAGTTTCACCTGTAGAAATTATGCACGGACAGTATGGGCCAGAAACCAGTGTGAAAGCACATTTAACACATTTAAAGGGCTTTGTAGGTGTAGCATATTGAGATGACCATGCCAGTGGAGAGCATTGATATTTGAAAACTGGTGAGGTGTAGGGAATGTCTGTAACTGAAGGAATTTCTCGCTAGTGTTTGCAAGTGATGTGGAAATAGAATGGTAGGAGCCTGAAAGGATTATTAGCTAATTGTAAATATTGTTTTGTTTTGAGGGACATTGATGGTTCAACTTGGGAAGATATATATCTATATACTGTATACTTAGTCACACAACTCATTCATTGCTAATGGGAAAAGATCTTCATAACAGATAAATAGCCAACTACACATAGCCTTGTATGTTGTGGGTTTTTTGTTAATCTGTTCAGTTATCTCCTACAGGGGAAGACTTGTGATCATAACCACTTTTTAATGCCATATTTGTAATGGAAGAAAAGTCATTAGAGGAAGGCTGCAGGCCCTCTTTAGTCTTCTAAATGGGATGCCCATTGGAACTTGGAGAAGGTGAGCACTTCTGCTGAATGGGGAGAGCGGAGGAGCAGCAAAAAGTAGTTTGCATTTTCCATAATTATTGTGGGTTTCAATGGAAAAGACAAGTGAACATTCCTTCCGCCGAGGACAAGGGGAGAGAAACAGCAAAAGTAATCTGCAGTTTTTTAAATGGTAGAAACACAAAGAGGTAGATCAACTGATATCTGAGAATTTCAAGGTGGAATTAAACAGAATGAAGTATTTGTGCTCTCTAGGGCCTCTTCTGCCCATTGTGGGAATGTATGTTTGCTTTTGCTATGCAATCATCATCATCATCATCATCATTCTATTACAAAGACAACTAAAGTCTCCAGTGCTCTTTCTTATTCAGAGGGAACAAGACTCCAGTTTTCTACACGTACCTGGGGTTAGACTCTGCTGAATGGAGCTTAATTCCACACAAAAACACACAGAATTGCGCTCTGAACCCTTCAGCACCATCCCTGAAACACCTCACTACTTGGAAAAGTGGAGAGCACATAACAACACAATAGATGCAAGCCATTATAAATTGTGCAGTATTTACCTTTATACAGGTTGAATGAAAATAGAAATAGCAGTCATCCCCAACTTCTGCCATTGCCACCTCTTGTGCTTCTACTCCACTGCCTTTAGAAAGGTCTCAATGCAAATGTAAGAACTATCAACGTGTAAGGAAAGAACATTCCCTTTTGTTCTGAATACAGCTGTATTCGGGATCTAAATTCTATTTCCTCTTAAAGGGAGACCTCCAGTTGATAGTTTTATTCAAAGGGTTACTTATACTAATTGTAAAACAGACGGTACCTTCTCCAGGTTTGTTGAAGTGCTCACAGATTGAGAGTGGTTGCTAGACAGTGCGCAAATTCAAACTTCCAGAATTTCTCTCATTGTTACCTTGGTTCTTATGACATCATCACAAAGGCCACCATGCGACCCCTCAAACTGGGAGTGCTCGCTTATTTTCATTGCTCCTATGTTTAGAAGAGGAAGGAAACAGTGATTTTTGTGTAGCCTTTTCATCTCATACCAAGTCAGTAGAATTCAATTAAGAGAAGAACACCTGTAACTTATATAATTAAGAGAAGAAGCACAAGGATGGGAGTGAAAGCAAGTGAAGACATCAGCTCCTGCCCTCTTCAATAATTGCCTGCCTGCCAAAGCCTTGGTTTTTAAATATATTTTGATCATTGATTGCTGCTGACTGGCATATCTACCCTGCAAACTGAAGTTACCTGGGAGTGATTCTGTACATTTCTGGAGGGAGAGATTCCTGTTTTGCCTCCTTTAAATTATCTTCTCCAGTCCCACAGAGTTCTGTTTGTCATTAAATGACAAGATTATTGGAGGATTTGGAGTTCAGTGTCATTAGTACACAGTTAACACTCAGTTACATCTCTGCTTTTCCTTAAATATTAGTGAACCAGTGGAATCCCTGAATCATGACACAAAATCAGTAACATGCTGGATGAAGGCCAATAATCTAGGAAAGATATGGATTAAGGTGGTTAGCAGGACTCTGGATTGTGGAATGAATGGTCTACTCAGTATAGGGTCTCACCCCTCCTGAAAGAACAAGTTTGCATTCTATGACTTCTGCATCTGGCCTTATTCCTAGACTATCAGGTGGTGGTTGTGATCAGGAGTAACTCCTTCTAGCTTCACCCGGTACACCAGTTGCGATCTCCTTTGATGATGCAGCTTTTGTGAACTATGCTTTGCAATATCTAGATTGGATTAATGTCCTGGAAGACCTTGTTAGCCTTTTCCCACCTGACCTGGGAGAGTGGTGTATTTTTTATTTTTAGATTTTATTATGATTTTATATGCAAACTGTTCAATTTTGCTGTGCACCTTTCAATGCATTTTGGTTATTGTTTATTACTGCTATTGTTATGTTTGTAATTATGCAAATCTTTTCAAGTTGTAAGCTGCCTTGAGCCTGGCTTTATCTATGAAAGGCTTTTAGTCTTTTTAAGGGAGCTGATTTCAAATTGAATAATAATAATAATAATTTATTATTTATACCCCCCCCCATCTGGCTGGGCTTCCCCAGCCACTCTGGGCAGCTTTCAGCAAAATATTAAAATACAGTAATCCATCAAACATTAAAAGCTTCTCTAAACAGGGCTGCCTTCAGATGTCTTCCAGAAGTCTGGTAGTTGTTGTTCTCTTTGACATCTGGTGGGAGGGTGTTCCACAGGGCGGGTGCCACCACCAAGAAGGCCCTCTGCCTGGTTCCCTGTAACTTGGCTTCTCGCAGTGAGGGAACCACCAGAAGGCCCTCGGCGCTGGACCTCAGTCCCCGGGTAGAACGATGAGGGTGGAGATGCTCCTTCAGGTATACTGCACTGAGGCCGTTTAAGGCTTTAAAGGTTAGCACCAACACTTTGAATGGTTGTTTTAATCCTTGTAAAAAAATATTGTTACTATACATTTAGTTATATTTACAATTAATATTTTGTGATTTTTTTGTGATAACTGGTGTTGGAGACAAGTGTACATGTTTAATAAACATAGTTTACATTTTATACAGGACTTGTTTTCTGCCTTAAAAACTGAGCTAGTCACACCAAAGAACACACAATAAGTTTAGAAATAAGTTTTAAATAAGCAGAACATTAGAAGAAGAAGAAACATTGAGAAAAGGTTAATGTAAAAGGCTGGTCCTGAACCTCTTGCTATTAAAGTTTGGGAAAGCATAGAACAGTACCAGCTACAGCTATTCAGACTGCGTATGCAACCTTATAAAACATCTTTACCCTAATGCAGTGTTTTTCAACCACTGTTCCGTGGCACACTAGTGTGCCGCGAGATGTTGCCTGGTGTGCCGTGGGGAAATTACTTTATATATAGTCAATATAGGCACAGAGTTAATTTTTTTAACATTTTCTAATGGTGGTGTGCCTCGTGATTTTTTTCATGAAACAAGTGTGCCTTTGCCCAAAAAAGGTTGAAAAACACTGCCCTAATGGCTCCTGTAGTTCAGTGGCAACTGGTGTTTCTTCCATAAATGAAACCATGAATAAGTCACCTGAATGAAGAAACAAGCTGATTTGGTGTTATTTTAAAATATATTCATATATGTGGCTAGTATCACAATAACACTGAAACCCTAGAATTCCATAGTCAGAAGGAAGTTCCATTGTTTTCAGTGGGCTTCCTCCCACTTAATTTGTATGTAATTAAAGCCAAAAGTGCTTTAGTAACATTGGTCTAATTCAGTCTAATGCTTGACACGGAGAAAGGGCACACTTATTTTTATGACAGCTCATAGTATAATAATAAAGAAGCAAAACACTTCTGTTGAGCAGGCTGCATATCTAATAGAATATTTAGTAACTTGTGAACATACATTTCTCTACAGCCCTTACATTCAGATTTTAAAGACTAGCCATCATTTCCCCACACAAAGGGAAATCACCTGAAGACTCTTCTATGCAACAGAGAAACTTTTTCAGAGTTATGGAAGCTAGCCGCTGGACACATGCTATAGAAAATGAACTAAATTGCCCGTTTAGATATAACTACATTACCAAGCAGCAGCTGTAGGGATAAACATCCAGTGAGCGCATGGATTTAGCCTGTAAAATGGTATAAACACCAGAGATGTATATTTTAAATGGTATTTCCTTCCTCGATAACCACACACCACTTTGGTAATTAAGCAATATATAAATATCTAAAACGTGTGTGTGTTGCCAGTGTCCTCCTTTAGAAAGGACGGCGCTCCATTTGAAACATGGTTCAAGGACAGTCCTCTGTCTATCTGAACGCACTGCTGGAGTTGTCCAAATCCATTTTTAAAGTATATATGTGTGTTCAGCTTTAATTCTATCAACGCTTAATCGCTTCTTTTTTTCCCTTTTTAGCGGTTCCTCTTTTTCGCTGCCAGCCGCCTTTGAGTCCCGTCGGGGGTGAAAGGCGGCGTATAAATACTAACAAACAAAGTGGGAAAAGTTGGCCATCAACAGGGAGCACCTGTGTGGTTGCTGTTGACTGAAAAGCCATGCAGGTGACTTTGCTTATACTTTTCCCCGCTAGGGGGAGACGTACTGTCTTATTTCTAAGCATAATCATTTCTAACTCTTCCAAGTCTGGCATATGGAAAAGCTGCGCTCTCTTTATTAGGGACGAGCGAGCAGCCCGACCAGCCCCTCTGTGCTGACGTCACGCGAGATAAAAAGGTCCCTCAGCTTCCCTCCCGGACTACATTTCCCGGCACCCCTTTCAGCCTCTAGGCCTGCTGCTGCTTATCGCCGGCGTCGCGCGCGGGCCGGCAGACCGGCCGCTGCCTGCTCCGAGGCCGGAGGTTGGCGCTGGAGGGACCATGAGCCGCCTGGGCTCGGTGCAGCAGAAAGTGGCCTGCCTGTTCGTGACCCAGGTGAAGGAGGAGCCTTCGGCCAAGAGGGAGCGCCAGGTATGCGGCGGGGAAGGCAGAGCGAGCCCCGGGCCCGCCGAGGGAAAGCCGGCGGAGCGGCTGGAGGAGGCAGCCCGCGGCGGGGAAGAAGCAGCCAGCGCGGGGACGCCGCGGGTTGGAGGGTCGGCAGCTGGGAAAGGAAGGCGCTTCTTCCCCGACTGCCTTCTTGATCGCATCGCCTCGTGTTTGCATCCCACGTGAGGCGAGAAATAATAATAATAATAATAATAATAATAATAATAATAATAATAATAATAATAATAATAATAATAATAAATAATAATAAATAATATAAAGACCTTTCAGCCTGTGCTTTGCATGCAAGGGCACTTTACCTGCCTCCACCTTTCCTTGTAGGAATGTCGGCAGGAGGGAAATGGCCCTGAATGATTTGAGGACGTTTTGGGGCACCATTCTCTGCTTCGTGGCCCTTGCTAGGGTGGGTCATTAGTTACTTGGACATAATTTTTGGGCCGAGACTTAGCTCGGCTTAGCGCCCCCCCCCCAAGCCACCTTTGCATCTCCTCTTTCAGAAATCCCATACAGTATTTCTAGGCCTGCACACAACATCAACACCACCACCCCTCCCTTGGAATATGTGAGCCATTTAACGCAACAGGTGTATCTTGTTTTATTTTTGCATCTGCTGCTAGAGTAAGCGCTCTGTTTGTCATTTACATTGAACTACCCAAGTGGCATCAGTAGCTGGAGTGGGCTGAATACTTGTGAAGGTGAAGATCCCTCCCCGCTTTCCACTCTTGGGTATATTTTCGCATTCAGTCTGAACCATTATAATGCACTGAGCGAGTTCCTGAATAACTTTTCTGTATTCAGATGCTAAGAAGCAGCAGTAACCGCAAACCATCAGAATACATCTCATTCTTTCTATGCTTAAGTTTGATGGAAGAAAAGGTTACATTACAAGTTGGATTTTCATAGTGTAGCCATCTTTTAATGAGATTATACCTATGATTTCAAAGTAATAAACATAGCTACGTACCATTATTTTGTTGGTGATGCGGCTTCTAATTTCAAACTGAAGCCTTGAGAGCAACTGTTGTTCCCATGATAAATGATGCATGGAATCGTTGTTGCCATGGATATAGTAGCTTTTAAGATTCTGTAACCCTAGACTTGATTCCTTCAAAATGGAGAACCCTCTCAAAATGACTTTGAAATTCAATAGGAAACAAGAGTCTACGTTTCATCCTGTGAATTGATATTGATATCCACTACTTACGAAATTTATATGCTGCTCTTCATCCAAAGATTATAGGGCAGTTTACAACATAGAAATGATGGCTGTACAGTGTCGTGGAATCAATCCTATTAAGAATGAAGGTTGCTGGGCTTGTGGGCAGGGGTGGGGGAGCTAATTCCTGCCTTGAAAAAAGTTATACTTCCAAAATACTTTGACACCTATTTTCTCCTTAGCCTTTTAAAGTGCTGGCCACCGAAACTATTAATCCAAAGGCATTAGATGCAGATATATACAGTGCGATCCCAACTGAAAAGGTGGATGGAACTTGCTGCTACATAACTACGCACAAAGGTAATGTGAAAGAACTCTGTTAAGTAGTCCTTTTTATAGTGAAAATAGGCTGTACATAATTCAAAATATGAGCTTTATCCATACTGAATTCATGGCTAAGGGAAATGTTGGGCTCCTATCGATGGTCAGAGGCTGAAGGGTAGGTAGGACAGCCCAGGGTGATGGAGATGAGTAGATCAACCCACACTCTCATCACTGATAAGAACAGTGATAGCCTGATGTCACTGTAGCCACCTTGGGCAAGCCAGACCTTGGACAACTGGCTTAGTCTCACCACATATTGATTGGCAAAAGGGACTGTCTGTTCTCTTCTCCCCCCTGCACATGACTCTCACTTGCAGGCATCTGGGCCCCATGCTTTCTTTAGATGCTTTTGTAAGTTTCCTTTCTCTAGGCCAGCGTAGAAGCACGGGGCTACTATCCCTCTAGCAGGCCAGCAGAAATTTGTGTAGATTCGTAACTTTTGTGGGTTTACTTCCAAGATTGTTGTAAGAGCTTATACGAGCAGCTGCTCCATGCCAGAGTTAAAAGCAATATTTAGTACTCGTTGAAAGGAGTTGTCTAGATTTTTGTTTGTTTGTTGTAAGGAACTCCATGATCAATTTTGATGCCATTTTGTTCACTATAGGGCAGCCATACCTTTGGGCCCGGTTGGATAGAAAACCGAACAAGCAAGCTGAGAAAAGGTTTAAACGTTTTGTGCACTCAGCAGGTGACTCAAAAGGTTGGTGGCTATTTTTTCTGGTAACCAAGAGCTGATTTGTTTATTTTAAATATTTTATTGGTTTACAAAAGTACATGCCTTAACTCTTTTGGCTGTACAGTCTTTCTTACAAATCAGTTACATTTGTTGTAAGACATTAGTGTTGAGTACAGTATAAGGTTGGGGAAGAAGAGGGCGAAGAGGAGGAGTGGGGTGGTGAGGCTTATATTATTTTGTATAGTGTACGCGTGGGGTTTTGTGTCATCGTCAACTGGGTAGGTTTTCTTTCTATTCATTTATTACATTTCCTTGGTAGTGAGATGTATTGGGGGGCAGGGTCTGGCTGGTTGACTGTGGTTGGCTGCAGTTGGGGTTTGTTTGCATTTGTGGGGGGGGGTGGCTTGTTGGGTCAGGTAAACCAAATTGATACATATGCTGTCAGTCTTGTCGTTGTCTTGTTGGGCTGATAAAGGGGAGCCATACTGGGGTGAAGGCGTCCTCTTACATTTGTCCCTGTGTCAGTTTCAGTTTATTGGTTAGCTTTTCTAGCAAGGCCGTTTCCCATACAATTTGATACCATTGGTTCATGTTTACTCCTGAAAATTCCCTCCAGTGTTTGACTGTGAGGCTTCTGGCTGCTGAGAGTAGGTGGGTTATAAGCTCTATATAATGTGAGTGGTCATTATGATATTGGAAGATGTTCAGTAGGGCCAATTTTGGGGTGAGTTCTAATACCTGTTTAGTTATTTTGCTTATCTCTTGTAGAACTGCTGTCCAGAAGGGTTGGATTTTAAGGCATTCCCACCACATCTGGAGGTATGTACCTGTGGAGGTGCAGCCTCCAACATCTTGGTGAGGTTTCTGGGCATATCTGTGCCAGTTTCCGTGGTGTTAAGTACCACCTGTAGATGAGTTTCAGAGTGAGTTCCCTTCTTTTGGCTGATAAGGACTTAAAGGGAGGTTTTAGACCAGATTCTAGACCATTGTGTGGGGTTTATTTCATAGCCTATGTCATGCTCCCATTGTTCTTTGATTGCATCAAGGGGGTTGTGGAATTTTGGAGCAGTATTTTATATATTGTGGATACCATCCCTTTACTGTGTCCCTCTGCTGTCAGGAGAAGGTTTTTGAAGGTGGTCAAGGGCCTAGTGGCTGCTGACTCTACTTTTGGATTGTTTAAGAAGTCAGGTAGTTGATGATGAGTTAGCCAACATATTTGGGTGTCCCCTAGTTTGTCCTGTATTTCTTGTGTTGGTATGGGTTTGCCGTTGTTGTACAGTGGTACTTCTGGTTAAGAACTTAATTCGTTCTGGAGGTCTGTTCTTAACCTGAAACTGTTCTTAACCTGAAGCACCACTTTAACTAATTGGGCCTCCTGCTGCCGCCGCCACGCAATTTCTGTTCTCATCCTGAAGCAAAGTTCTTAATCCAAGGTACTAATTCTGGGTTAGCGGAGTCTGTAACCTGAAGCGTCTGTAACCCGAGGTACCACTGTAGAAGTCTTTTAGACCATGTAGGGTAGGCCTTTGGCTAGCCTGGTTTTTATCTGGAGGTTTTGTGATGCGTGTTGGAATAGTGGGTGATAGGCCAGGGGGGTTTAGTGGGGATGGGGATATTTACCTACTTTTCCATTCCATGCTTTAAGCATGGACTGTTCAGTGTTGTGGGAATTTTCTTTAGTTTGTTTTGGAGAAGTGGGTAGGCTGTTGTGGGGATGCTTTCGGTGATTTCTCTCTCCAAGTGGACCCATTGTTTTGTCTTGTGTTCTAGAATATACTGGATTATGTGGTGTACTTGGTTGGCGATGTAATATGATTCTATGTTGGGGATTCCCCGTCCTCCTTCTGAGGTGGGGAGGCACAGGTATTTGGGGCTTATTCTTGGCTTTTTGTATGAGAAAATAAACAAGTGTGGTTTTTTCCTGCCACTTCTGGAGTTGGGCTGGGGGAATCTAGATTTGGAGGGTTTGGAATAAATTGATTAGTTGGGGGGGGGTTGATCATTTTGATTATGGCTATTTTGTCTGAGAGGGTGAAGTTGGTGTTGTTCCATTTCCTCAAGTCTCTGTTGATTTGTCACCATGTGCACGTGCTCCTTTCTTCTTGTTGACTGGAATATCAACATTTTTAGGAGGAATGTAGGAAGGTTCAAAAAGTAAATGCTTCTAACTGTGTGGGGCTGCCTTTAATTGGAAACTACAATTAATCCAGAATGCGACAGCTAGACTGGTGACTGGGAGCGGCCGCCGGGACCACATAACGCCGGTCCTAAAGGATCTACATTAGCTCCTAGTACGTTTCCAAGCAGAATTGAAAGTGTTGGTGTTGACATTTAAAGCCCTGCAAGACTTCAGCTCTGTATACCTGAAGGAGCATCATTCAGCCCGGACATGGAGGTCAGTTCTGAGGGCCTTCAACAAGCAACCACACAGGTGGTCTTTTCGGTAGTCACACCTGCCGTGTACAGTGCCCTCCTGCCAGATGTCAAAGAGTTAAACAACTATAATTTTTCATAGACATCTGAAGGCAGCCCTGTTTGGGGAAGCTTTTAATGTTTGATGTTGTTGCTGCTGCTGTTTTTCCTGCATTTTTGTTGGAAGTCATCCAGAGTGATTGGAGTAAGCCAGTCAGATGGGTGGGGTATAAGAGAAGTAATTAAACATACAAATGCAGAATCAGCATTTTAATAACCTTGATAATTCTCTTAACAGAGCAGTCCATACTACTTAAATTTATAAAATCCATGTCATCAATTGCTATTGCCAGTTTTGTTTGTCTTAGGATGAATTGTGTTAATACTTCTTCAGAAGATAGATAACAAGTGTATTTCATATTCTTGCTTCCAGGATTTACTTGGAATATTGAAGATGACTTCAAGCCTGTCCCTGAATGCTGGATTCCAACAAAGGAAATAGAGTACTGCAATGGAAAACCTTTTCCTGATGAAAATGGGCATATTCCAGGTAGAAAAACGTAGCTTAACACCAGAAAAAAATCTGTTCCAAACTTTAGTCATTTAGAGAACTTGAATACTTTATGTAATAATTTATTAATTTACTCATCCAACTATTATAACCAAAAAAACAAGCCACCCAGATAAATTTGTTCTAGGGTGGCCCATAAATATTTTAAACAAGCAAGTTGGGAATTACCATGTCAAAAAGTCATACTTGCATGGTGAATTAGACCTTGTATAGCTTATTTCTTGTTCAGGGAACTTTATATATCTTGTTTGCCTTCACTATATTATTGAGGGACTAAGGCTGAAATATCATGACAGGGCTGATCTGAATAACATGGATTCTGCAGATCACAATGAAGTGCAATATAGAGACAGAATTGTTGGAGGTGTTCCCAAGTGAGCAAAATAAATTTGGATATATGCAACACCTCAGTGTGTGATTAACCATTGGTTTTTCATATGAGTAATATTAATGTGCATATCACCTGTAATATTTTTATAAACAACTGAGCCAACCTAAATAGGGGGAAAATACTGTTTTGTTTTTACAGGCTGGGTGCCAGTGGAGCAAAACAGCAAACAATATTGTTGGCATACCTCTGTTGTTGACTATGAATTTGAACTAGCGCTCATTCTGAAGAATCACACTGAGGAACCTGGTCTTCTGGAAATTAGTCTAGTGCCCTTATCAGATCTCTCAGAACAAACTCTGGAGCTTATTGGAACGAGCATTAATGCAAATCCATATGGTAAGCATATCTTGTATCCATCCATCCATCCATCAATAAGATATTTTTCTGAGAGCTTTATATCAGGCACTGGTAATAAACACTGTGCACCATAATTGCAAACACAATCTTTTAAGAATTACAATACACAGCAAAACCTTTGGCAAACCAACATATTAAGATGCAGCTTGCTTGAAGTGTTGGCAATTAAACAAATAACAAATAAAAGCAATATGTTGATAAAGCCTAGGGCAGTGGTCGGCTGAGCTGCAGCAAACAGAAGGGTTCCTGTCTGTCTTTAGCTGAATTGCTCAGACTCTAGAAACAAAATATTTGGAAAATGTCTACAAGTAGCGTGAAGCTATAAAAACAAAATCCCAATAGAGTTGGCTAAGGGAGCATCGTTGACAATCAGGAAATAAAGGTGGGACTTGGGAACTTCTGTAATACAGTAAAAGAGTTGATTGTATTTGTTTAATAATCTTTTAAATAGGCTTAGGAGACAAGAAACATCCTATCCACTTTCTCGTACCACATGGAACATTTCAAATAAAAAATGCCCCTCCACTGAATCATGATGACATATTGTCTTGGTTTGATGGAAGCAAAGAAGGGAAAATTGAAGGAATTGTATGGCATTGTGCTGATGGAAACTTAATTAAGGTAATTCTGAAAGATTTATTGAATAACCAACATCTTGATTTTATCTACGAATGAAAGGCCTTTAGTTCAGTAGCCTCAACATGCTGTTTATTTTTTAAAAATTGAGAAAAGGATTTTTAGCTACAGTTGAAAGCTTAGTAAAAAAAACACCCAATTATGTTATCTAGAATATTTAATTCCCTAGAAGCACTTTCACATTATACATGAATGCATTTCAACATACCAATCCTTACAGAAAAAGTTGCATAGAACATGCAAATAGACACAAGTGAATGCGTATAGTATCTTGGTGTTTGCTCATTCAATCTATTTGGCTGTTAATTTTTCATTCTCATGGCTTTCTTCTAAAATAAAGCCTCCAGAGTCATTTCCAGATGTCAGTTTTGATTTGGTGCAATTTGTATCTTCTATTTTATGCTTGTAATGTAATGTAATAGAGAGAAGAATGGAGTAGCTGTTTCAAACACAAGTGGGAAAGGATGAAGGCTTCAATCTTTAAGAATATGTCTCAGTGATTGAGATTTAAAATGTGTCCGTGCAGTTGTTTCAGTCTCTGATCTGGTACTTTGTGTAGTTAGTAATGTAATTGTTTTTCTTTTCTTCATAGCTCCATCGGCATCATCTTGGCTTGTGCTGGCCAATTGCGGACCCTCATTTGATTTCTCAGCCAGTTGTTATCACCTTTAGTGGTGCCAAATACGACTATAATTTTGAGCCAAAGACACTTTTCCATTATTTTTCAAAGTTGGAGGGACAAAGATTCAATAGTCTCAGAGATATTGTAAGTAATCTGTGACCAGATTTTTTAAATAAAAAAGCCATCTGTGTGATTGTTCATTCCTTAGATAGGGGATGTCAGAAGTTTTCCATTGTTGAAATGCAATGTAAATAGTATTTAGGCGACACATGGCTCGATGTGTACATGTATATATAACAAACACTGCTGCTTATTATGTAGCAGACAAGTCACAAATAAAAATCTATAAACTTTTGAGCATTTTTTTTATTCTGTGGGAAACATACCTTTATTGAAGTGATGGTTATGTACCTGAAATGTCCTGCTTTTTGTTTTAAATTATTGTATAGTTCGTACATCCAGTTGTGGTAGTGACTAGTTTGTATGGATGAATTTCTTTTAGCAACATATAATTGAAATGCATATTTAAATTTTGCAACAGATCAAACTATAAAGTGAAAGGAAAAATTCCCAAAGGCTTTTTTTAAAAAAACAGAATGCTTTACTGTCAAATTTTTGAGGAGTAGAACATTATTCTTCACTAACTTAGGGTCAATTGAGTAGGCTTAGGGTAGCTTTCTGTTGATATTTTATACTCTGCTACAAATATTGTAGCAAAAAATGCTTGTGTGCATTAAATCAATTCTGAAGTTATTGTGGGCAAATTCATTGCTGTTTCCTCAAAAATACAAAAATATAACAATAATTTATTATTTGTACCCCACCCATCTGTAGTGATTTTGTTGCTTCCATATATTTTATGAGTAAGATACACATGTATATGTTATGGAGTACAATGTTTGAGAAGCCACTGGCATTTGTTTTAAAATGTTTAAATTAATAAGATACAACATTTCTTTTGAAATGCATATGATACAATACTACATTGTTTGCTTAAATAATGTCAGGGCAGCTTTACATAAAGTCGCTTCTGATAATGAAACTAAAATTCAGTCATACTAATGGAACGCAAAGAATGAGAAGTAAATTTGTTTAGCACGTTTGTATGTATTTTATTGGATAAAGCCCATATTTCTGGACTGTCAGTTTTAGGGTAAATAAGCATTAAACTGTTTGAATAATACATTAATAATGAACAAATGTAGAAAAATAATTTCTAAACTGCATTTAGTTTTATACCTTCACTGCAAGCACATCAATGTAAGATCTATAAAAATATAATACTGACTATATAATAAATTAGCACAAAAAACAACAGTATAATAGTACTATACCTTTATTCCTTACTTTTGCTTCTGTGTTTGCAGAAGTGAAAACAAGCAGTAGCTCATGGAGATGCTTGCTGTGGCAAGAGCTGAAACACATTATGTATTAAAGAGTCACATAGCAAACCCAGGCTGCTTGCTACTGAGATATCTGAGAAAGTACAAAAAAACTTGTTTGACTCCTGACATAAGAATGTTCTTGTTTCTTTTCTGTGCCAAGTCTCAGGTCTTCTTCAAAAACATTCTGTACCTTTTTATTTAATCAATAGAAACTCTGGCTGGAATATCTACCTGAACACCAAATTGTTCAGAAAGTGTTTTCAATTTCTCTTCCAAGAGAATATTTTTTTTAACTTCTTCATTATAGTTGTATTTTAGATCCTCAATTTCTTCAAAAAAGGATGGATCAAAGTGGTCCAGTTCATTTTTCAGCTTTCTGACTTCTTCCTAATGAGGAACAGCAAAAATTTCACACAATAAATCCTTACACATTAAATCCTAACAATTTCATCTGAGATACATGT
This sequence comes from Lacerta agilis, assembly GCF_009819535.1. Classification (NCBI taxonomy): domain Eukaryota; kingdom Metazoa; phylum Chordata; class Lepidosauria; order Squamata; family Lacertidae; genus Lacerta; species Lacerta agilis. Next base: position 36,230,010 of record NC_046321.1, on the reverse strand, counting down.
GCATTGTTTCATCTTTCACTTGGGGCTTTGATGTAAAATGTAGGCCATAAACATAATGGGCACAATCCAGCCAAAGTTAAGTACTTTTAAATCCCAGAGATTCTAGTGGGGATGTAAGAATGTAGCTCTTTGCCCACTAAAATCAATGGGACCCAGAAGTCTGGCTAGCTCATGCTTAGAGTTTAAGAACATGGATGCAACTTTTCATTGTAGTAGAGGAGTGAATCTTCAGGTGGGTCGTTTCACTTCACTTTGCTAGGTAGGACTGTAGAAATACAGAAATTTATCTGTGGGAGAGAGCCTTAACTCCTATAGACAAGCTCTGGGTTTGCTCTGCCATTTTCTCTGCTTGCTGGAACTTCATAGTCTTTCTTCTTGCTAGATCTACTCTCAAAACCCCAAAGCTTTGCACTTGGGGCAGTTTCACTATTTTTTCCACAGAATTACGGTAGGTTAAAATACACTGGTGCTGCTGGCTTGTGCCTAAACTATTTAGTAGCTTACCTTTTGGGAATCTATAATCCAATATGGGGAAATTTCACCTTCCTGTCAAGCAAGCCACCCTCCGCCCCTTCCCTGCTCCATGAAGCATCTCCGCTTCCCCCCGCCGCGGCTTGCAAAAGCCTGCTCTTACAAGCCACGGTGGCGGGGGGAAGGGAGATGTTGCATGGAGCAGGGAGGGAGGGGCACGTGGCAGCCGCCTGCTACCCCTTCCCTGCTCCGTGAAGCGTCTCCCTCGCCTTCACTGCGTTCAGTGAGAAGCGGTGGTGGTGGTGGGTTGCTGCTGGTTCTTCCTCGCCAACCCCGTTCGCAAAAACAAGCCTGCTTTTGCGAATGGGGTTGACAGGGAGCACGCTGGCGGTGGGGGAGGGAGGAAGATCAGCCCGGTAGCGGTGCTATCTGGCTCCCCCTGCCTCCCCCACCCCCTTCACCAGTGTCGGCTGGGGGAGCCTGGTAGCATCGCTACTGGGCTGATTTCCCCCCCCCCCCCGGCAGCCAGCGCGCTCCGCTGTCGGGGTGGGGGAGGCAGGGGGAGCCTGGTAGCGATGCTACTGGGTTCCACCTGCCTCCCCCCCCTCCACTGCCTTCTCCGTTCCCCCTCCAGCACCCCCCTCCCAGCCTTTTAGAGGAGGAAAACCAGAAAAATATTTTTTTTCTTGTTTTCCTCTAAAAATGAGGTGTGCCCTATGGAGCAAAAAAATACGGTAACCTGTGAGTGGCAGGTGAAATATCTAGCAAGGAATGACTTTTAATAGCTTGCCTCAAATTGTGGGTAATGATAGCTAAAACATATTCTGAAAATCTCAATAAACAGATACTTATCTGGAAGTAATTGGAATATTTACAACACTTACATGAAGTCGCTGCTGTTCTAAATCGGAGGTTTTCAACTGTGTCTTGAGGCTTGTTACCTCTGCCAGTAGTTTATAGTTTCCATCTTTCCCTAGGGATTCAAAAGGAAGATTTTCCATATGTATGTGTATGATGAAGATTCCTCAAAAGTTACAAATGAGCTAGAAAGTCTGCTCTCTACTGCTACAAAGTTAATAATTTACTGCAAACATTTACAGGCAGCTCCCCATTTACGCACATTTGATTTGCATGCAGTGCAAGGCACCCGGAAGTGATAACCAGAAATGGGGGGCATCTGGTTAGCCAAGCTCTGCTGTCCCATACGTGTCAGCTGTGCCTGCTATGCCACCCCTCAGACTCCTGTGAGCATAAGGGACAGCAGACCTTGGTTGAGGACTCCTCTCCAGGGTGCTTCCATTTTACACGTCTTCATGTGTGCATGCGGGGCCCCGGAACGAACCCCCATGTAACTAGGGAGTCACCTTTATATTTATTTTTACATAAGCATATTGTTAAAGTAGGCATCTTCAGACAAATAGTCTAATTGCTCATGTGTTTTACTAGGCTTGTACCACAGGCAGTTTGGCCTACTTTTTTCATGCACGTAGATAATCCTCATAGGTTTTAGATGCCAGTTAACAGCCTTATGTGCAATAGCTGCATAACCTCAGAGTACAGTAAAAACTACCACTACTTTCCAGTGTTCTGTTCTCATTTTCCTGAAACATAATATTCTAAATCTAATGTGATTTCCCTCAATAAATGTAAAATTTCCAATACAAGTGGAGTAAATGAAGCCAAATAAAGTCCTTACATGACATTTCAAGAGGAGTTTTATCATTAAATAAAACTGGGGAGTCCCAGGTTTTGTAGAGCTTCACCCGAGTTGCTTTGTGACAAAAAGTGGATATTCTTGGAGAATGGTTCTACAAAAACTTAGATACTGCTTACTGTAATTTACTTCACATTCAAAAACCTATTAGTCAAAATTCCTAAACCTTCCCTTGGTCGAGTGGAAGGCATGTTTGCTCACATACGTCTACCATTTCCACCCTCTTTTAGTCTTCCACACTTCATTACGCATTGTTCTGACATGTCCCTGATTCTCGGAAGTAGCTTTTCAGAAGGCTAGACAGCCCTGTTGTGTGAGTGAAGTTCTAAAGTTTCTTTATATTTAAGTCTTTGGTAGGTTTGATCTGTAGTATTTTAAATGTTACCAGCTGCAAAGCCACCATCTTCCTTAACTTCAGTCTGTTTTCGAGAACTCTCCACCTGGTAAGCTAACTCTGCTTTTTCCTTTTCCAAACGATCGGTTAATCTGCAACCGCATAAAACAGGACAAAGATCTAGATAGTCCTCAATATTTTCCCATGTAGATCTGTAGAAGAAACAAGCTTTTCTTCGCTTTACCTGAGAAGCTGAAGTTCTTTGGCAAGCCCTTGCTCTGTTTTGGCACCCTCAGGAAAGTGTTTGAGAAGTTCAACCTTTACATAGAAGAAAAGGGGGGAGGGGACATTTTATTTTAACATTAGAAATTTCTAGGTCTTTGCCAGATTGCCTATAGCAGAGCAAAGAACCCAAAACACAAAGTTCAGCTCCTGTGCTGTCTGGGGTTGGGTTGGGGTGTGGTGTGGTGTGTGGACAAGAACAGGTAGTGCATGCCTGACTCCAAAGGAAAGAAAAATCTAAAAAGTAATGAATTAAAAAGCCTGCTGAAAATAAAACTATAAGGGACTCTTAAAAAAAAACAACCAGAAGATGGTGCTATTCCAAATGCAAGGCCTTTCCTTTAGATGTGTAGAAGAGAGGAAAGTACAGCATCCTAAACAAAAGGTAGATTGCATTAACATTTTGCAAATAAAATATAAATTAAAGATGGTTGGCAAATTACACCCAGAATCATGTTTCCTTACCTGTTCTTTTAAGATTTCTTCACTCTCTGTGGATTTCCGTAATGCCTGTTTAAGATCACTAATGGTTTGAGTTTTTTTGGCAATATCAGCTTCCATTTCTTTCATCTTATTTTCATACATTCTGAAAGAGAAAATTAAGATCTGTTCAAAACATTGTTTCTAGATGTCAGAATAAAACCTTAAGCTGCTATATCAAGGGAGTGCAGCAAAGAGGAATCATTTTGCAAAACAGTATGGGATAGATTTTTTATATGTCAAGACTTGCTGATCTACAAATTATTTTAAGGCACCACACGTTACGAATTTTGCATTAAGGAACTTGCATTTATTTTCCCATTAATATACAAAGCAGAAACATCCAACTGATGAAATTCACAAGTGGGAGAAGATATAAACAAGGAGGGTGGGCAATTTTTTAGCCATTTCTCTTCAGTAAATATGAAATCAGCATGATGCATTATCAAATTGGTGATGGTGGGTTTTTATTATTATAAAAAGGATACTTTCCCTCTTTCCAACATTGTTGCTCAAAGTTCAAAGAAAATATATACAATATGAGAAGAAATCTGTATGGTGGTGAGTATTCATGAGTACACCATTTTCTATGGACCACTTGAAGCCTGTTAGTTGCTGGGAATCTTGCAAAGTATCCTGGACTAGGCAGAGCCTGGTTTGATATAGCCAAGGCATTTATTATATTCCTTAACAGGAGTGCAAATTAAGGATAATCTAACTATCAAAAAGTCCCAGTGTATGTCCTCTTTTAACAAATGTGAAACGTGTGAATGGACCACAGAGAGACTAATAAAAATAAAAGCAAGCTGAAATCAGCTCACTTCTATTGCATACTATATTATTCACAGTAGTCTAACAACAGTCAGCAACTGTCCCAAACAGCATTTTATACACTTTCCTAACTCAACTCTTGATTATGTATGACTGACTAAATAAATAAGTATACATGACTCAGGATCATATACTGGATTTTTTTATTACTTCTGAAATTAAGTCTCCCATTTATTGGCAATAATGAGGAAAATAGATAAGCAAAGCTATCCAATTAATCTTCAAGTTCTTACCTTGTTATCACAATGGATTTCCCACCCTTGCCATCAGCTCCCTCAAGCTGCAGGTTTCTGCTTTCTGCCAAGCTTAACTTCCTTATGGTCTCTTCCAGTTCTGCAGTCAATTTCTCATTTATTATCTCAAGATTATTCTTTGCAATTCGCAGCTTCTCTGAATTCTCTGCTTCCTATTGACCAACAACAACAACTAAAGTGCCCAAGATGTCACATGCACTGAACTGGTTCAGATGGAATTTTTCAAGACAGGGTATGCCTCCTCTATACCCCACCACACCTTATGTCAGCTTAAGCACCGTTCAGTTCAATCTAGAGTTGTTCATTACATCTGAAATGAGAAACTGTTTTAATACATGCTTACAAACCTAGATCTCAGAAACCATCTTTCATTCCTGATTAGTAAATACAAAAACATATTAGCTTGTTTCAGATGTAATGAAGAACCCTGCTCTGAATAAAACAGAAGTGTGGAAGCTGTTGTGCAAGGGAAGGGCGAAAGGAGAGTGTTAATTCCTACTTGCTATATTCTATGCTTTAACATGCCAGGGTTTTATGGCCCAAAGGATCCATTGTAACAAGGAATTTAAAAAAGCTATATTAGATATTCTAAGCTAGAAGGCCTTTGTGTTTTGAGAGAAGAACTGAATGATAATAAGAATACTTCATGGTATCAATGTTTTCAGATGTACCTTTTTCAGCTCCTTCCGGATTCTCTCATTTTCAGCAATTATCTTTTCTGTGCCTTTAGTTTTCAGTTCATAGCGCATACTCAATTCACCTCCAAGGTGAACTTTTAATTTTTCCATTTCAGACTTAATTCAGAAATAAATAAAAAAGAGTGTTGGTTATCTGTCATGTTGATATTGCTACAAACTGGAAAAAACTACTGTAGCCATTTAAGTATAGGGGGGAAAACTCACACCAATTTATAGACAGTTGTGTGTAATTCTTTAAAAATCACCAATAAGTTTAAAATAGAATCCTACACTGAGCTTTCCATGTATACATTGAAAGTACTGACATGGATCTTACATACATTTAATTTTTATATTAACGAACAAAATCATACGGCTTTCAAACGGGAATATGTTACCTTTAAACATTCATTTTCTTGTTCAAGGCTGGCCAGTTTTTCATTGGAGACTATTCCAGGTGCTTTCTTAAGCTCTTCGTTTTCTCTCTGAACTCTCTCCACAACCTTTTTCATCAAACCAATTGTTTTCTCTAATTCTGGAATAGTTTTCCCACTTCTTCCAGACTATACAACAAAGAAATATTTTTCATTTTCATTTAGTTCTCACAGAATCTTTAGCTTTTTCTGAAACATTAGTTATCAAGGGTTGGCAAGCCGGAATGGTGTTTTTGCAGGACCACCTCTATCTATCTATCTGGATAATAAACTTGGTCATGCAAAAACCAAACATTCCCTATAATCTTAATGCAATCAAGACAACTCAACACTTGGCTCGAAAATTCTAGCCCTGGAACTCATCCATCCAGAGTCACATGCCCAGAAAAATGCAGATAACCTTTTTACTCACTTGGAAATTTCCCTTTCAGTTGCCACAGTGGCATTTTGTTCTCTAAGATAACTGACTTTAATCCTGGAACTCAGCGTTCTTTGAAGCAGAGGCGTATGTGACTCCCAAAGTTAAACATTTCATATTGGTTTTTGTGTGAATAGCTAATAGCTGTAAAATAAGTATGATTTAGGAAAAAGAAAACAAAATATTTGGTTTACTCTTGTTCTTAAAATTCAAGCTCCACCATGTTTAATACATACCCCTCTGACATTGCCTAGCTTCCGCTCAGCTTCTGCCTTCTCTCGTTTCAGGAGCTCACACATTTCCTTTAAATCAGCTACTTGGTTCTAAAGAGAATAAAATGGTTTTACCCAGCTGAAAACTGTACTCTAAAAATTATGCAGTTTACACTGAAACTGAAAATAATTGATCAGAACCATTATTAACTAATGAATCTTCTCTGTTTGGGGTAAATGAAGGTTATATATGTGACCATATAAATGATTCATAATGAAAGGACTCATGGCACCAGTCAACATACTGCATGTAAAAAAAAATAATACCTTTAATCTTGGCAAGTCTTTGTTGGCCTGTTCCAGCTGGAATCGTAATTCCATATTTTCAGATGATAGCATTAGGTTCTCCTTTTGAAGGTCTTGTTCTTTTTGATATTGATCATCTGATCCTAATCCTGATGTCTTAGCAAGCAGAAAAGGAGAAAGATTAGTATCAAAATGCTGAATATTTGCATTGTTTCACTTGACAAATAGCAATGCAATTGTTACATTCTGGTAAATACCTGATCAGTTTATCCATAACATTTTTGTCTTTGGGTTGGTCACTGATACAACACTTGTCAAAAAGAAGTGTTGCTCACTGCTAAGGCTTTAAAGGTACTAGCGGTTTGAACTGTGCTTCGAAATGAACTAGAAGCCATTTCCAAGAACAGTCCCAGTGAGCAGACTTCAAGTTATATTTTGAAGTAACAGCAACTGTCACATACAAATGATGCATTATAGTAGTGAATCCTGGATCCTAGTCACTCGATAATTCCATGAGTACTGTTCCACTGAATTCAGCCAGAATTTAACAGTAATATTTGATTTGAACTCAACTCACTGCAACACCTGCCATGGTTCTGTTATGAAAATCTTATCTACTTTGTACAGCTAGCCACTATGCACAGAACTGTATGCTAATATGCTGCTCATGGTGGCAAATAACTACTTGTAGTATTATATGCACAAATAGCAAATAAATTCAAGCCCTATTTGGGTGCACACGCAACACATGGAAGGTGATAAAGCCAGATGGCAGGGATGCAGCAGAAATATCAAAGCTAGATGTTTGGGCCCCTTCCGCCTTCCCCCCCGTGACTGATCACATGACGGGCCCCTTTTCCAACTCTACAATTCTATGACTGAACATACAGGGCTTGAACAAGCAACAGCAACAAGACACATTCACAATGAACCATAAACAATGCTCAGGATATATGCTGGAATGTTTCTGTTGTAGAAGTACAAGCTCATATTTTAGTACCACCACTACAAAAAAACATTTTTTTTACATTCACCGTCCTGGATGTTGTGGTGGCCTATTTCATCCTATGCACTTGTATTCTAGAGCAAAAAGCCTCGGGTGTGGACAGTTACTATGATGGTGCTGTAGGTTAAACTAGGAAATGATGGGGTTTCTGGTCGCTCTACATGACATACTTCAAGCAGGATCAGCTACACAAAGGATTGGTAAAGGGGAAAAGCAGGGAGTTCTTGTTTTGGCAAACCTGAGGAACTTCACAAAACTCTGGAATCAGGTCAGCCCTCTCTTGCTCAGTTTGATGGCTCTCATAGGCATCTTCCACCATGATCTCCTCATTATTTTTTTCAACTTCTGTATCAGAATCGTTGGGCTGAATGGAGCTCTTTCCATCAGGACAAGATTCATGCCCAGTTGTTTTTTCTTGTTCATCTTCATCACCTTCATCTTCATCACCACCACTGCCACCAGAATGCTTGCAAGTTTCTTCTGTTTCACCTTTGGTTATTTCACATTCTTGGTCAATTTTCTCTTCTTCAGCAGAAGCATTTTTCTGTTCTGCATTCTCTTCAATAGAACTTGTTTTTGGAGAGTTGCTCCTTTTATCTTCTGATGCTGCCTCTAAATCCACTCGATTTCCCCCATTTTCAAAGTGCTGTTCTGGAATTCCATTGGCAGCAACACCTTCGGCAGCCTGATGGGATTCATCTGTAATATGTGTCCCCTCATTGTCCCCATCAACATCTGTGTTAGTCATATCATCAAAAGCTTGGTGTCTTGACTTGGTGTTACCTAACAGAGTCCTCTTAGGCAGGTATTTTAGATGTTTGTGATTAGTGAATTTGTTAGTAGCAAGAGAAGTATTAGCCAATGTAGCTGTCTCACATGGAGAACTCTGATACAGAAGAAAGAGGTAATGTTGCACAGAAAGAAAAGTAGTAGATAGCAAAGGAAGGATGACACCTATTCACATTAATGTAACTTAATCTGAATATAGCTTAACTGCAACAAGAAACAAGCTGCAAATCAGGATGATGTGGACTCGTTCAGGACAACAATTTTATCTGGTTACAGTTCTCTAAAGCTTAATTCATCCTCTGCTCCCACTTGTCTCTAAACTAAGCTGCCATATTCAAATAAAAAGGGGAATTTCTTTTCCTGTCCTTAAATCTAACAGAACTTTGTGGCCTATCTAGTTCAACATTCTGTTTTTAACCAGTCAGAAGCTCCTGGTAGGTACTTCACTGTTTGTCCCCGCATCTAGTACTCTGATGCATACTGCCTCTGAAGACAGAAGGTTCCATTTAGTTGTAACAAAAGAGCCACTAAACAGACCTTTGAATTTGTCTAATTATTTTTCAAGTTATCCAAGCTAGCAATTGTCACTGTATTGCAGTAATGAATACTATAAGCAGACCACAAGTTGTTTGAAGAAGTATTTTCTTTAGTCTTTCTTGAATACACTGCCACATCAGCAATTTAACTGTGCAACCCTGAATTATAACATTATGAAGGAAGATAAAAATATTCATAATTTATTTTCCCCATAATGTTAACAAGTTTTATAAATCAGTATCATGCTCTCTTTAGCATTCTTTTTGGAACTTAAAAGCCCCAAACATTTTAACCTTTCTTAAGATGAGAGTTGGGTCCAACCCCTGATCGTTTAGTGCCCTTTTCTAGTTCTTGAAATAGCAAGGTTAAAACTGCAGAAGATGTGCTTGCATCATTACATAAGGATACACTGACACTGACTTTATATCCTTTTCCTAAAAAGTGCCTTACTCTGAATTTGCATTTTTCACTTCCACTAAGTTCATACCTTTAAGTGGGGGTATTCAGATATTACCAAGTTCAGTGTATCTCTCTAGTGGAGATGGAATTGAAATTCCCCTTTTATCAAAGCCTGCTCAGCCAGTAATTCTTCCCGCATTACAGGACCTTATATGTTTTCTCATCACCCCTCAAGACAGGCATTGATACTTCAATCTTCTCACTTCAGTCCTTGCAATATAAAATCTGAAGGCTCTCCTAATGTTAGCACAATGCTATCATTACAAAACAACCAGGTACAGACCCATTGGTGTTCAGAATTACAAAGCTTTAAGTACCTGGTTTCTGCAGCACTTGCACAGGCATTAAAATTCTCATCAGCCAAGATAAAGAACAGAAACAAGACAGCTTACACAATGAAGGCTACAAGTTGAATGTACGTACACACACACTTTTTGGGTTGCATAATTCAAGTAATAAGAATAGATTAACCTACCGAAGGTCTTGAAAAAGTGTCTCTGGAAAGCTGTTTCTCCAAAACAAGAAGCTTTTCTTGTAGGTATCTGTTTTTTAAGTGTAAATCTTCTACAACAGAATCTCGAGGGACAGCATACTGTGTCCTGCATAAAAAGCATGTGAGATTGCAGAACCAGTGCATGACTTGACATATTTATAATTATTCTACTTAAACATGGGTAAGGATGAGTAGCATTAGATATGCACCAGCTTTCCTATAATGCGCATGCTATCCTACAACATTACATAAAATATATTTATCCATACACATATTGATCTGGTTCAGATGCAATGCTAAAGTATGCTTTAGTTTCACATGCATAAATCTCGGACTTGTACACTACCCTCTCCTCCTCCAAAATAACCATGAACAATTGATTAGAAGGTTTCATTTCCATTTTCAATTAACCCCGATTAATCATTTTGTCAGAACTCCTAAAAATACATATTTCTGCACTGAACTTGTTAATAAGAGGGTGTCATAGAAAACTTTAATCCTCTTTAAGAAATATATGTTTGTGAAAAGCAGCGCACTCCTTTCTAAAATATCAAGAGTAACCTAATTTGTACATAAAGCTAACCCATAGCCATTTAGCTAAAGTATGGTTTTTCTGAAAATCTGAACCCAGCTTACTACTTTACCCATATTTGTTTCTGCCAAAAAACCATATTGTGAAGCCACAATTGGTTATTGGGTTACAATGATTTGGAGTAACGCCCAAACCCCAAATCTGTGCTTAACTATCGTTTGTTGAGCCAACTCACCCCAACCACTCACCAAGCTACAGTCATGAGGCAAGAACAACTGGAAAGCAAACTAATCTTTAGAAAAATAAGCTGTGGTTTGTTTGCCTGTTTGCTTCTTCAACAAAACCATGGTTAAAACAAACAAGTATCGAGCATTGTGTGTACATTAAAACTAACTAATGTAATTTTTTAATGCCATGCTTGTATTAATTCCTCAAAATGGTAAAAATGTTCAGCTTCCAGGAACAGCGCTCTCTTGAAATGGACTTAATATAATAAATCAAAAGTGCCTATTTAGAAAAGACCACAAAAAACAGAGCACTCTTAATTTCACTTTTTTGTATTATTTCTTACTTTAGGTGAACAATCTCATTCTCCAAATCTATATTTCGTTTTCGTAGCTCTTCCAGCTCTCTCTCTGATTCAGAGGCTCGTACTCCTACAACCTGATCGACAGTAACACCACAGCTCTTGAGTTTCTTCTGCAAAGTAATTTTTTCTTTATCCGCCCTGTAATATTTAATAGATTTTCATTAATATAATGGTACATTTGCTTCCATACAAAATAACATTTGAAGATTACCGTAATTGGTCTGCTTAATCTGATGCATGCCTACTCAGAAATCATTCCTACTGAGTTGAATGAGATTCCCTCTCAGGAAATGCGTACAGGATTGCAGCCCTAGTTGAGGAAGTTTTCCCCCAGAAGTACCCACAAAACTGTGCCAGTGAGAAAGTGCTGTCTGCAGCCTTATAAACATACCATACACTACTATAGCACCATGTCCTTGATCAATAAATAGTGGTATGTCATATTGCTGTGAGTTTTGTTAATTAAAGTAAGCTTACTTTGAAAAAAGTTCCTTTACTGTGTTTAACTGTTTGGCTAAGGACTCGACTTCCTTCTCCTTTTCTTTCAGTTTGTTCCTCATTCCTTCCATTTTCATCTGCCATTTCTTACTTTCCTCCCATCTAATTAATTCTTCCTTAGAGCTCTGCAAAATGATCAAAAACAAAAATGTAAAGTTCTCCAATTTTATTTCTAAAGAGTCAAAAAACATCCATATTCAAGCATGCTTATTTTTCTTTAATAAATGTACGCATAAATGTTAGATGTGCTGTTTTTTTCTATCCTCTTCACTGTGGAATCGAGAACCCTTTTTGGACAGACTGGACCAATCATGTTATCTGACCAATTCATTTTCATTCATTCATTCATTTGCATTCTGCCTTTTGGGGCACAAGCCTACCCAAGAAGCCTTGCAATATCAAAACAGTATAAAACACATCACACATACAAACACTTTAACAGGAACCTAGCATTAACAATGATCTAAAACAAAACTTTAACCACCACTATCCCAACCCTGCCCACAAAGTATTTCATTCCTAAAAAAGAAAAGGAGTCATTAAAACACACACACACAAAACATGACAAGTGAGAAATGATGTAAGCTAAATTTATTTTAGTCGTGCATCTCTCATACCTTGTCCTCTCTTGGGGTTTTCATTTCTGATTCATCACTCTTCTTTCCTAGTTCACTTTCCAACTTCTTAATTTTTCTTTGAAGTTCCTCTATCAGGCTTTGGTCATCAGCTTTTCCCTGAAAAATTGGGAAAAAGTTTAAACTAACTTTAATTGCCATGCATCATGACTGTGGTCATTGGGAGCATTTTAGCAGGTATCACCACTGCACAACCAGATGTGATATGCAAGCTCCATTGAAATCAATGCAAAATACACAGAAGCTGCATTTTCTGGATTATGCTCTTAGAGACGCACTGGCTCTAAGAAATGATTATATGTATTATACACACACACACACACACACACACACACACATTAAGGGAAAAAGCAAGCGTTCTACACATGCAAATATTCTTCATTCAAATAACCAAGTTTAATGCTTCAAGTATATAAATAAGATTATAATTAAGATTTAAATAATACACAAGCACAGATACATAGATAAGCTGGCTGATTTGCATTTAATCATAGTTGCCAGGTTTTTATTTATTCAATTCATTTATATATTGCAAACTCACATAAATATATACGCAGTGTGCAAAATTCTCAAATAGAACCGAAACAACATTCAGATGATTTGCTGCAGTGCAAAACCAGCCAACCAGTGACTCAAGAAATATGTAATTTATTTGTATACTACCAAAACAATGTTCTTTGTTTTATAATTCAAAATACATCTACCTGAATTGCATTGGTTAGCCTTTTAATCCGCTTTTTTAGTTCTTCATTATCTTTTTCCATCTCTTCTTTCTCCCTTAGAAATTTAGTGTGGGCTTTAACTTTTTTCTGAAGCTCGTGATTTAAATCATCCACCTCATCTAGTAATGAATTCTCTTTATTTTTGCTTAGCTTGAGAGCATCTTTAAGTTTTGAAAGTTGGTCATTTAAATCTTCTAACTGAATCTAAGAAAAAAAATTATGATATATTATCTCAGGACTGCCAACAAAATGAACAAAGATATGAATGACAATGCATGCCATGTCAGACAATAAACATATTTGCTAATATTGGGTTATATCATGGTCAATTAAACCCAGAACGGATCCACTGAAAACAACATACAAGTCAAATGATCTCTATTTGTCTACTCTGAATGTGACTAATCTTAGATATCACCTACAGCATTAAGACTCTATGCTGCTGGATTCAACATCAAAAGCTGGGACTGTTGGTGATCAATTCTTACAGGCAGTACATGTCTCTTGGAAAGTTACTAACTGAAATAATTTTAGTGGAAATGTTAGAGATACAATCCAGGAATAAATGGACGCAAAAAGACATGGTTTACTACATAGCAGCCCTATTACCACATAGTAAATAATTGCTGAACTGCAAGCCTAAATTCTAAACACCAATCAAGTATTATGATGTATCAATTTATTGGTGTAGGGAAGAAACCATTCAAACCATGCAAAACCATAGGTAGTATCCCATACATCTTGCAATCCATGTGCCAGGTTTCAAGGAAGCACAAGTCTTTTTTTTGTGTGGAACAGACTATGATTACAGACACATTATCAGTGTACCTTGATCACAGTAATACGGAACACCATTTCATTCAAATTTGTGCAGGAGGCCCTGTGGTGTTTGCCCTCTTATGCTAGTGACGTCATCCCAGTATGAGAGTGGGAGTTAAATATTTGTTAAATGACTGTCCAATTAAGACCCAGGGGGCGGAGTCATCTGTGGTATAGATTGAAGCACAGGTGTTTTCAGAGGCAGTTCAGTCAAAAGATGAGTTAGTCAATCAGAGAGTTGGTCGAGTCTGTGAGTTGAGTGGAACAGTGTGTCAGTTTAGTCAGAGTCAGTGTGAGAGCTTTAGCTAGTCAGACAGTGTGTGAGAGTCTGCGCTAAGAACCTAGAAAGTTCGGTTGGGAACTGGGAGGTGGTTGGTTCAATAGGAAGGTATAGGATGGTATAGGCCAGTATAGGAACTAGCGAAGAGATATGGACAAGATATTATCTAAGAACTTAAGCAAAGCACTGTATTCGAAACCATAAACTTGTTACTATGTGAAAAATAAACTTGTTTTTTCGATTCAATTTTCAAAACCTGACTGGACTCAGTGATTACCAGGGAGTACCTGGTTGGTGGCAGCGGGAGCAGTACAGTGGTGGCACAGGGATCAATAGTCCGTTAAACGACCGGGGACCCTATGTGAACGCCACAGGCCCACACACAATGTGGTGAAATTAACAGAAACTGCTAAGTAGCAGCGTCTGGGAAAGTGCGTCAATGGGGCTTTTAACACTCAAAAGTGCTATTTGAGGACTGGAAGATACAGGAGCGTATTAGTGTCTGTCATGCTCACAGTGATATCTATCCCCTCTGGTGTTCTGCTTTCACATCAGGCCAATATAGGTAAGACTTCACTTCCTGCTCACCCTCAGTTCCTTTGTTTGTTTGTCAACAATCTGTTGAACGTTCATGTGTGCCTCTTTTTGTGATGCTACAGAAATAATCTGTTGTTCTGCAGCAGCTGTCATTTCTCCTCGGAGCTCCAGAAGTGCTTTACTCAAAGCCTGAAAAATATTTATCAATCTTAAAAATGATAAATTTGATGAAAACCAATAAACACGAATACTTATAACATCTAGGTCAAAATTTTGCAGTTATGTGCCTATGTGCTTTGCTGGACAGCTGGACAGCTGAAGAAAGCAAGCAGTTAAAACAACAACAACCCCAACAGGGATAAAAGACAGGAATAAGATATATGACACAAAGTGGGAAAAGGTTAACAGTACATAGAGTTAATATTAGGTTCAAATAATAAAGTAGCCTAATATTCAACAAGCTCTCTGCTTAATATATTGCCATCATTTCTGGTGGCAGTTAACATAAGGCAATAAGAAGAGCCATGCTGGTTCAGACCAATGACCCATTTAGTTGGGGTAACCCAGTCAGATACAAATATAATAATACTAATAATAATAGATCAGAATCCTGTTCTCACAGTGGGAAAACCCCCAAGCAGAATTTGAGCACAAGAGCATTCTCCCCTCTTGTGCTTTCCAGCAATTGGTTAAGTGTTTGGAGTGAAGTTGAGCCCATGACTTTCAAAAAGTTATAGAATTCAAGCCAATGTTCCCTCAATTCTTTATTGTTATTATTTCACAAAAGTGTCTAAAATATACTAGACACTGTATGTAAGAAAAATGAGTAGGTCCCTGCAGAGAGGCTCACAATAAAAAAGGTGAAATAATTCTGGTTTGTTAGAAAACATGAGCTGGTTTACACCAAATTACTAGTTTCCATGCTTACCTTCTGCTGTTTCTCTTTTAAGGCTAGCTGATTCTTCATTCGTTCCACTAGATTTTTCATTGTAGTTGTTGGAGCTCTATTATTTGCTTCTCTTTGGGCCTCCAGCTCCAGTTTTGCATTCAGTAATTCTTTCTCCATCTGTGACAACAAACTCCTTAGCTCATCCACTTCATCTTTCAATTTTTTCACTTCAGCTGCATGCTTCTCTTCAAGCCTAGCAGAGCAAAATAATAAATAATAATGACATCCATTGGCAAAATTGAGCGAGTTCCAGATGGACTAACTAGGCTGAAGTATTGCATCGTTTCGATTATAATTATACATTATTCCCAACAGCAGCCCAGAGGAGCAAAACACTGTCAAACTATCTTTGTGATAAGCAAAGTCAGCTGCGTTCTCTCATTTATTTTCTTCATAGCTCATTAACAAACAAATGTCCTCACTTTATTTCACCTCGTGGCTCAAAAATCTACTGTTCAAAACATATGCTTGGGAGGAGAATCATCAGGGTAGTCCCTCCCACCACCCACTGCATAAAAATCCTGTGAGCTCTGCCAGATGTCTGCTCATAAAGTTTCATGTTTGAATGGGGGTTTATCAAAGCTGAATATAACGCATGTGACCCATTCAGATTTCTATCAGCCCCATACAGCGAAGTCAATGGCCAAGGAGAATGAGAACTGTTGTCCAGCAACATCTAGAAGGCCATGGGTTCCCCACCCAACTGTACATTGATTCTGTGATGCACAGACTGCACAGACCAGTGAATGGATTCCAACTGACCAAATCTTCCAGTAATTTGAAGGCAAGTAGTTAAAATCCAGTCATGTATACCTAAATCTAATTTGGGGGAAAAGACACTATATAACAACCCCAGTGAAAGGAAGTTAATTATGGAGGGAAGGATACTGTCTACATAATGCTTTTTCCTGAGCAATGACGCTCAACTAAATAGGACTACAGGCTATGGACTACAACCAATTTTATTCTTTTAACGAAATCCTATAAAAACCAAAGGGTAGTATCCAATGAAGCAGTTCCACTAGCCCAAGCAATGAAACTTATTCTCCCTCTCCTCTCCCCATGTGGTCCACAGATATGTTCTGGGGTTCCCCCAGAGCAGGTTGTGAGGCCTGGTGGGAGAGGAAGCTCCATAGTTCAGCCAAAAGGGCTTGTGCAAGAAGAACTGTTAGTTGGATACTGCCCAGTGAACTGATCTTTTCAACAAACCTTTAAAAGATAATGATAATGATGATGATAATAATAATAATAATAATAATAATAATAATAATAATAATAATTGAATTTATATACTGCCCTATACCCAGAGGTCTCAGGGAGGTTCACATAAAAAGATCACAGTATATAAAATAAAAATAACAGCAATAACCCAATAATATCCCCCCCACACCAAAGAGCCACATTTTAAAAGGGTATGGGATGTTGATCAGGTCAGCCAAAGGTATGGTTAAAAAGGAACATTTTTGCCTGGCACCTAAAGGTGTATAATGAAGTACTCATGAAAACAAAAATAACCCATTATTTTTATATAATGATAATGAGCTCTATGTTTAAGCTGAATGTTTACCTCTACGATTATTTATATTATATATTTTAGCCAAGGTTTTCTAAAGATTAATGAATCATGATGACTCTCAAGATCTCAGCAGAATGAAGTATAATTCTAATCTACACTTACTGGACCCTGATGTTATCAAATTCCTTGATTTTTGCCAAAGTAATCTGTTTTTGCTTCTGCAATTCGGACGATGTTTTCTTTAATTTGTTCAGAAGGGATGCAAGGGAACTGTCCTGTTCTGCTACAGTTTGCTCCATCTCTGCCAGACGAATTAAATGTTTATTTGCTGGGACAGCTAAAGATGGCTTTTTCACCAACTCCTGTGGAACAAAACAGGTTATCTAATGAATAAATATTCCATTTTTTGTTTGATATTACTGTTTAACTCATATCCTGGATGTAATGCATAAGCTATGATGCATGATATATTTGCATCTTAGCTAAGTTGAGGTATGGCTCATATGCCCTTATTTTCTCATTTACCTGGTAAATTTTGCAATATAACCATGTTTTTCATTTGCATGCTATGAAGCCCTATCAATAGCTTGTCTAAAAATAATGTTTTACAAAAATGGCACTGATTATATCATCGGAAGGGCACCTTTGTTGGTTTAAACATTGGGCCATGGCCACAGGATATGAAGTCATCACTGCAAATTTGGGGTCCAGATCCTTAAGAGCTTTATATGTCAACTTGTCACTAGTGGTGCCCCAAAGGCTGCAGAGAGTCAGTGGAAGCCTGATGGAACACAGTGGCTGGATCCCAAGGGCTCCTGGTGTGAGCAGACATTGATTCAGCTCACTCAATGAGTGGGACAGTGATCTGCGTTGACTTCCCACTCCATATGCATTCCTCTTTTTTAAAAAACAAAACAAAACACACACACACCAATGTTTTGACGGTGGGGCGGGCATGTGTAAAGAGACAGCTTCCACAAAGTACTTTACATCTGAAGTTTGCTGGATCCAAGCCAAAAAGGATAAGAAATCACCGTATTTCAATTCTGTTCCCATCTTATCTTTATTCCCCAAATCCTCAAAAGCATAAATCATGAACAAAACTTATACTTACTAATGCAGTTTGCTTGAATTTGTTAAAAGAACTGTCAGCATGTAAATCTAACTTTTGATGTAGCTCTCTGAGGTCGTCTTCATGTTTCTTTGCAATTTCCTCTTGTTCCTAAACAGTGCAAATATATATGTATTTGTTTCTGTGTCCATTCTATTCCACAAAAATTTCAAATACAGTTAATCTTATCATGTTAAATGCAAAAGGGACTGAAAAGGATGTCTACAACAAAAGGCAATACTCTTCAAGTTTTCCAAACACAGAAGTCACTTTTTACTTCCTTTACTTCCTTATGCTACATATTCAGGACTTCCCCCCATGTATGGCACTCAAAACAATGCAGTCCCAAGTCATTAAAATCATGTTGGAAACACCAATTCACACAAATGGCACCTCTGTGCCATCACTGCCCAGTTCAAATGGCCCTGTGTAACCCAGCATTTATTTATTTATTAAAAAAATTCTACAAAGCTCTTCAATTCAAAAATTTCCAGGGCTGTTTACAATAACAGCTCATGCATTTTGTACTGTAAATACCTCTCTTGCTTTGGCCAAAAGGTGTTGGTACTTTTTCAACACTTCCTCTTTTTGATTTAATCTTGCTTGCATATTTGCAATTGTCTGATGTGCAATTTTCAGAGCACGAGAGGCAGAAGAGTCCTCTTCTTTTGGTCCAAGTTCTGCTATTATTTTCTCTCTCTCTGATGATGCTGGCAATCGAAGTCTCAGTTCATTTATGACCCTGTCTCTGGATAAGATACTTTGCTCCGCTTTCCACAGAGCAGCTTCTTTTTCCTTCAATTTCTGTAATAAAATAAATCTCTGTTACCAAAAATGACAAAAAATAATTGAGAGGATTTCTTATTCCTCTTTTTTCAACATGGAGAAAAGAGTGGGGAAATAAAGGCAAGGGGGGGAGCTGTGAAAAACAAGTGGCAGAAGCAGGACCTGAATAGACATATCTGCATACACACACGCACACACACACACACACACACACTCATTTTTAGGTCAACAGAACTAGACAACCAACAAAGAACATCACAGCATAGCTGCTTTTAATCAAAGGCAGGAGCAACTGAAGTGTATTCTGGGAGCTATCCACTTCCCAAGACATTGTTCCCGCCTTTGACCACCAGGTGAAGTCAAAGCCCAACCTGATAGCCTGGCACCTTCATTACATATCTTTAGGTGCCAGGCCAAAATGTTTC